>NC_084686.1:6230448-7475538 GCF_028389875.1 Rhea pennata | reverse complement strand
ACAGAGTATTTGGGAGGCTGATGCAGCATGTTTTGGGGCGCTGTGCTCCAGGAGGGTGCAGAGCACCCTGGGGCTTGGGGCCAATGTCCTCTGCAAATGGCAGTTTGGAAATCAAGAAAACAGAAGACTTTCCCAAGCCTTTGGGGGAACCTGTGTTGTCTCTTGTTCTGCTTCGATGGTGTTGAGCATAGAGTAGGATTTTAATCTGGCACTCAGAGATGCTACTCCAACAGATAATATACAGCCTGCTTGTTCCCCCACCTGCAGTTAGCCGCATTATGTTTGGCTGAGCCCAGTGGCAGACCATTTCTTCAGTTTTCCCCTACGTAAAATGTAGGTCGTGCTTTGCCGTGAGTCCTTCACTAACCTATATTTCTTCTTTCCCGTCCTCCTGCGGTTTGCATAAGCAAAGGTTTGTACAAGGAGGTTTGGACAACCTCCCTGCAGTTTGGCTGCATCCAAGGCAGAGCCTTGCTCCAAGCCCCAGCTCTCTCTTGAGCACCTTCATGGTTTAACCCATAGGCCAGAAGCTGGCAAATGCTCTCCCTTGGCTTTTCTCAGCTGGAGGCTGCCGTCTCGCGGGGCCGAGATGGCGTGCGGCTCCTTTGGGGAACAGCGTGGCTCCAGCGAGAGGAGCAGACCACCGAGAGGGAAGGCAGGCATTGTGGCGCAGCAAGGTTGTCTCCTCCCCAGGTTTCTCCTGTCCTCCGAACATATGTGCAGTCACACATCTCCGGAAAATATGTGAGTGGGTGAGCTTGGCCTCGGCTCTCTCCCAGATGGGACTTTGCACAGCCCACATCACAAAACCATCAGCCGCCGCTTGACGGAGCTGTCAGCACCCCCCATCCCTTTATCAGAGGCCCAGAAATGTCCAGATGATTGCTTTTCTCCCCAAAACCTCCTTTTTGCTATCTTTTGCAAGCAGGAAATATGTTGGCAAAAGGGTTTGGGCCAGAAGGCGAGCAGGGGGGAAAGAAAGAAGAAACAGAGGAAGGAGGAGCAAAGCTCTATCCTTTGAAAGGAGAACATGGAAGAGATGCATCCGGAGGTTGCCATGGGGCGCAATATCTTCGGGGTGAATCACAGTGGCCTGAAGGTCCAGCTAGCTGAGCTCGTGTCCCTAAGGCCACCAAACCCTTGCTGGCAGGGAGCGGGTCCACCTTGCCCGGCTCCCTGCCACGTTCCCCGTCTCAGCAGCTCCGAACTCTCCTCTCCTGCCGAGGAGGGTCCCTGGATGCGATGAGCGACACAGACGTCGGTTGGAGATGTCCGATGGGGAGTTTTGTCCTGGAAAGGACGTGAGATTTATCCCATTTTCCAAGTGCCACTGTCTCGGGGTCGCTTTGTGCCGCCGCAGGCAGCAGCATCCTCCCCGGCCCCTTACACAGACTCACAGCTTGCACAGAGCAGGCAATTTATTGCAAAATCTCTGCTTGAGAGACGATTCTGGATCTGTACACCAAGCAACCCCCTCTTTTAAGGGCTGTTGCTTAATATTAAGTGCTCTGACGAATAAACCCATTTGCATCTCTGGCTGGGGGAGGCTTTTCTAAGTCCGAAGTGACATCTGAATTCAACAGGCGACAGCTGGGAAGCATTTCACCAGCCCAGAGGATTGTTCAAATGCAAAGAGCTATTTCCCTGCAAACAACCGAGTGTAATTCTTAGAAAAACCATCTGAGTCCTTGGCCTTGGCTCAAAACACATTAGAGAATCAAAAGCATTTATTTTATCCAATTTTTTCTCCGGAGCTTTGTTCAATACTATCCAGAACAAGTAGGCTTAATAGACTTTGTTTTGTGACTGCAGACACTTCTCATAGCTTTGCTTTTTCATCACGTATGAGCTTAGATATTTATCATCTGAAATCTGGTTAGTAACAGGGTCTAATTTGCTATTCCTATATTTGCATTTTGTCCACTGATTCTTAATTAATTTAGCATGTCATGGCTTATAAATCATTAAATTCATTAGCTGCTAGTATCCCACTTTGCCACCACAAAATCTCAAAATGCCATGCAAGTATTTAAAAGCCACCAGGGGATGTATTTTGTGGCCTAACGTTTTGGCTTGTAAGGTGCTCAAATTTGCTAAAATGTGGCACATTTTTGTGGAGGTTGGCAGGGTAGAGGAAGGAAACGCCACAGTTTCAGACTGAACTTAGTTTTGACCAAATTTGGCCAAATCATCTGAACAATCCGCCCTTTGTCTTGCCATTTTCTAAAGCGGTGCTTGTATTTCCCCCCTCCACCCCCCCCCCCACACACACACATTGCGGATCCTTGTGCTCTGAAAATGGGAATTGTGAGCACCCAGGTCTGAAGGGGGTGTGAAAGCCTGGCAGAGCCAGGCTGGTCCTAAGGACTCTCCGTCCTAGGCATCCCTGAGAGCTTCCAGGGCTAAAAGCTCTGCAGCATCAGGTATGGGCAAGGCAAATTCAAGATCCTGAAGTCCAGTCTTCCCAGTTCTCCCGTATTTCCTAAAAAGCAGAGTTGGGTTCATTTTGGAGGATAAAGCCGTATCTGGTTGCTAACCGGGGCCTGCAGGTAACAGATGCTGGTATTAATGGATTTTTTCCTGCCTAAACCTGGATTCAAACAGTATCAGATGAGTCAGCTATGCAAGTGATCTGAGTTCAGTGGGATTTTGTTCCAGCACAACAATATCATTTGAGACATCGAACACCCTGTCACTTCCTAAAGTGGGCAGACTCAATTTTACCTTTCATAAATCAAAAAATCGCAAACTTTGAATATTGGGCTCACTAAAGTCTTTTACTTTGAAGCAGACTTGGGTTTAGGGGCTACCAGGTTTTTTTTTTCCTCCACTCATTCAGAAAATTATTTTTTAACAAACTCACTGCAAACCAAAAGGCATATTTTCTTTAAATGTCAAAACAGGATGTTTTTGACGATTTCAGGGCTTTCTAAAAGTTCTTTTTTTTCCTTTTTCTTTCTTTTTTTTTTTTTTTTTTTTTTTTTTTTTTTTTTTTGAAACAGGAAACTTGTTCAAAAGCCCTTTCCTGTGAATGGTTTCAGTTTTGATAAAACTCACGCTTTCTGATAAATTCTTTCTTTAAGTGCCATCAAAAAAATTAAAAAAATAAAAAAAGCTCTATCAGGTACTGAAGGTGGGACTGGATTCATATGTCATGGCTAGCATAGAAGGTGGCCACCTAAAGAAGGCCCTAGAAGGGCTAATGTGCCCATGGATGAGGAGGTGGTTGACATGGAGGGATGGAAACAAGGTCCGGCTGAGTGAGTGAAGCGGCTGGGAAGCTGGGGCATGACACCTATTGCAGCCCAGATGTTCTTTATGGCACCACTGGCATGGGACAGACAACCCTACCCTCCACCCAGAGGAAGACGCACGTCCGTGCGGCTGCTGAGCCAATGCATCAGCCCAAACTCTTCTGGCAATGGGGACCTCTGGGAGTCATTGCCTTGGAGGTCCCTCAGCTCTGAGCTCAATGTGCACAGCACGAAGTCTTGGACACATAGCCTGGCCAGCTGTCCCATGCTGGGTTTAGAGCCCCACAGTCATGCTGGTGGACCAGAAACCAGTGTCTGCATGGTGACAAAGACCAACTCAAAATGAAGCTGCTCTAAAGGGAGGAGATCACACCCCTCTTTCTAGCCTGCTGTGCACAGGCTGCTTCTCACTCATCCACCTTCTTCACCCCATTTCAGTCCATATGAGAGGTAGACAGCAAAGCAACTCTAGTGCGACACCTCACTACTCAAAAGGCTCCTTTCTCGAAGAGGAACTGAAACAGCATTTGCAAGTCAAATTCTTTCCCTCTTTGCACACAGAGGGAAATGTGTTGAAGGCAGGTGAAAGGGGCTAAAAGAATAGTTGGGGGTTTCCTGGTAGACTAAAACATAGGACCTCTTGCACAGGGCAGGAAGATGGCCAATGCTTCATTTCTTCCTGACTCTTATTGCTTAGTTTACTGCTAACTATGATGTTGGAGCAAGTCACTTCCTTGCATGTCCTTGCATCCCAGTCCCCTCATGCACCATTTACATACTGTTTTAAGAGCCAAGGTCATGCTCAGGCCTTGGGCTGCTTCAGTATTTATGAGCTAGCACCTTCTGACCATTTTTCAAAAATGCCAACCAAAAAAAGATCTGAATTAGTGGTCCTGCAACAGAGTCCTCTGACCTTTCCACCAAGAGCACCCCTGAGGCCAGGTAACTACAAAGCCCTTGAGCCCTGACATGCACATCTAGATGATTTTTTTCCCGTAGCAGTCCAGTCCTGGTCCTTGGAGCATCTCTCAAATAGGTCTCAATGAATCCACCCCAGAGGCCTGAGAAATTTAACCTGTGGCATCTTTTGCCCAGGAGCTGGAGGAGAAGCCATCCTAACCTGCTGTGCGCAGAAGCATCTGCCTCGTGGTGATGCTGAGGAAGGCTGTGTTTGTGTAGTATCCGTTACAGCCCTTTAACCTCACGATGGATAACTCTCAGCTGGCCCACATGTGGGATTCATTAACCAAGTGGCAGATGGGTTCCTTTTCCAAAGAGCTCTTCTCATTTCCTAGCCTGGGTCACAGGAGCTGGCCACTGGCGGAGCCAGGACATCTCCAGGACAGCGATGCCCTCGGGTAGTGCTCAGGCAAGGGCTCATCCCGGGCTTTTATCTGGCAGGTGCAATGCAGGAGGTGTGAAGGACCAATGCAAGAGCTCACGTGAGACTCAAGGTGAGGAGGATCTGTATGTTGGCTCTTTGTGGAGGAGAGGCAAACCAATTACAAATAGTGTATGTATTCAGAGATATTATGCTTTTATTTGCTTAGAAATGGGACCAACAAATCCTAGCCTGGTTTCAAACCATCACCACCTTGCTCAGCTTGGATCCAGTCTTCAAGATTGGAGCACCTGGCTTTCCCAATATGGAAAGCCTCAAATGAAGAGGAGCTGATGCTCCTTTGAGGTGTCACTTCCAGAGGAGGCATTGCTACCCAGGATGCAGCAGAGACTGCTGCTGAATGTGGCCTGGACTCTGCACCTGCACAGCCAAGGAAGGACACTAGGAAATCCCAGCTCTGTCAAGCTTCCCAGCTCACCCCTTGTCCTGGGGACCGCAATAAGCCAACACGCAGCAGCACGATCCCTGAACTAATAAGAAATGCAAAGGTTAAGTCGCCATTCAATGTCAAGCCGGTATTATTGGGTGGTCTAAAAGTTATGAGTTTAATGTGATGCATGCACATTATTTTGCTTTCGTCTTCTATATTTTTGCCAGGCTTTTGCGGTGACTTGCAAGAGAATTCAATGTCAGAAAGAATGTAATGAAATATTCATTCCTTCTGTTAAGGAAATTCAGAGAAAGGCAGGAAGATGGAACCAAATGTGAGATCAAGACAGGAAGATGTGTCCTGTTCTTTGTATTTGCATTTCTGTTAGCCAGAGCAGGAGAGTAGGGCGCAGAGAAGCCTACATCCTCACCATCATGCTGAACACCTCATCCAAAGTGAGGTCTTAAATAGCAAAAGTACGACAAGGGCTCTAATGGCAGACATCCTCTAAGATCCTCCTTAATCTAAAAGGAAGAGAAGCATGGGCTTATTTGAATTTTAGCAAAAGGAGAGCACAGCAGCAAGAAATATATCTTCATGGGCTACATGTGCCCTGCAAGGCAGATGCATGCTGCAGGCCTAAGTGGCAGCCTGGTCCTCACCTGTCATGGTGAGATCTCAAACCTCTTTTTAGGACCCTCCTTCCCATCCTAACAAGCTGCCTTGTCCATTCCCAATCACCTCCATGCATTTACCTCGGGCAGTGTTATCACTAAGTGCACTGAATGGACAAATTAATGCCTGAGCTCTTCTTATCAAAATGTTCCACAGGAGTGCAAAGCACTAATAAAATTGTTCCCCATATGGGATTCTCAGCCTCCTTTTTCCTTGTCTTTCATCTAATTTGATTAACTTAGTTCATTTCCTGTTCTCCCTGTGATCTAGCTTATGAGATGGGCAATCACAGGTTTTATTGCTGCCTGATTAGCATCAGTAAATGACAGGAGGGAGTTTTGCAAGCCCGACCTCGGCCCCGCTCGGCGGCTCCATTGGCTGCTGCCGTGTCCTCCGAGTGCCCTGGCGCAGCCCCGGTCGCATCTCCCTAACGGAGTGCCAGGAGAGGAAGCAGCCCTGGATGTCACAGCTGGGTTTGGGACTCCTGGGCCACCCGCAGAGCACTGGACCTCCTCCAGGCTCCCTGTTCGGTGCCCCAAAATGCCCATGCAACACCCATGAGCGAATAAAGCTGTAATTCCCACGATTAGTAAGAGATAGCTAGCTCGGATCACACCCGGATTTATTATAGCACACTGTTGCAAACAGCAGGTCGATGTGTTGGATGGACCCCAACTTTTCTCCTGCCGTTCTGTTTTTTGGGGGGGTCACCCGCACTGCTTCGTGCAGAGGATCTCCACGCCATCCCGCATATGGAGGTAGCGACCTGGGCACCTGCGCGCTCAGCCCCGTTATCTGCTGTGACCTTGCTGTTTAAACAACTCTAAGCTTTGGAAAATAAATACACTGGGAGAGCTGGGCTTTTTTCAGCTCGCTGCCTGGCAGCCCTCCTAAAACAGCCAGGAGTTCTCGCACCGCTGTTTAGCATAATATTTGACACTTCCCGCCCGCCTTTCATCCTGAAGTGCTTAACAAACCAAAGACCACCGCTGGAGTTGGGCCTCATCTGGGCAAGCATGGGCCTTCTTGAAAGGCCAAATTCTGGGAGATTCGTGCACAATGCTGAGCACCCGTGGGAACAAGTGAAACCTCAGCGTGTCCAGCAGCATAGGAACACGCTTGGAGCGTGCGCGGTTTCGCCGCGCAGCAGACCGGGAGGGGAAGCATCCTTGCCTTGCCTGGCAGTGAGGATGTAGCTGGGAGGCTGCACCCCAGGTGCAGTGGATCTGGGATCCATCTTGTAAAGGTCCTGCTTTGGAAAGAAGGCGGGATCGGCGAAGTCTCCTGCTTTCTCAGGCAGTGCGGTGCCTTTGGGAGGGGGGACAGGGAAGCTCGGCTCCCCCGAGAGCTACCTCCCCCCCTCCCAGGAGAGCTCGCGCTTGTTTACGTGCAGACAAATCGGCCTCAGGTTTGTTTGCCTCTTTTCGTCCATCTGTGCAAATATTTGCCCCGTTAGTCACCCGATGAGCTCGCTCCGTGACGTGGCGGCGCTCCTGCTCCTCAGCTGCGTGAGTGACGCCTCGTAAACCTAAACATGCTCTCGGAGCTTGCAAACCCGCCGTCATCCCCGTGAGGCTTTTGACCCCTCTGAGTAAGCAGCGAAGGGCGCGTTCACACTACGCTCCCCCACCCTGCGCTTCTCGCAGAGGAGATCCTGCCATCGAGGAAGGACCGCGGATCCCAAAGAGGGTCCCTCACGTGGCCGAAATGCAAAGCAAAAACCCCGCCAGTCGAGTCTAGCTCTGCCCTTTAAAACCCCGCTGGGCGACGCTGCCAGGCTTGCTGGGGCTGAGCGTCACCGGCACCACCAAGCTTCGGGCCGCAGCAAATGGCATTTGCAAACCTGCATCTGGCCCCCGGCGCCTGGAGCCGAGGGATCTGCTGATGTGTCCTTGGCCGGACCCCAAGCGTTTGAGCTCCTCTTTCTATCCTCCTTCAGACGAGATGGAGAACCTCACCCACACACACGGCATTTTTGCAAAGTTTAGCTCTTCCTGTTACACTGTTTTTCGAGAAGCAGATAACACCTTAGATGTGGGTGAGGAAAAACTCCCTTTCCCCATAATTAAATCTGACACTCGGCAAACGCCCGAATGGCTCGGCCGCGAAAATCCTCCAGCTCACGGGCAGGTCACAGCAGCCGCACAAAGAGCGCTCAGTGCGAAAAGCCCCGTTCACATGTTGCACTTGGAACTCAATCCTCCCAGCTCAGGCAGATTTTAATCTTCTGTTTTCCTTAAAATCGCCACCAAGAGGCGATCGGACCCAAAGCGTTCACTCTTTCAGCGCCGGGCTGCAGAGTGGGGTTTCCCGCGGGATGCGAGCCACGAGAAGAGGGCTCTAGGTACGGTGGGACCTTGCAAATGCCAACGTGGGACAGATTTTGGCTCGGGGAGCTGCTGAGCTCTTCAATGCCTCTTCAGCCCCGCGGCAACCCCCAAAATTTGCCGCGGCCCTGTCGTCGGCGCAGGCGGCCTGCGAGGCGGTGCGGTAGGGGCTGAGCAGGCATCAGGAGTGCGTTCGGCCGGGCTGAAGAGCCGTTGCCGGAAAGTTTGGCAGAGAAGGATGTCGACCCGCCGCTAATCAGATTGGCGATGTGGAACATGCAGCGGGCGCAAGAAGGCTTGCGAGCTGCCTGCCCGGCCCACGCCGAAGATGAAGGGAACGTAATTATCCGATTATCGGCTAATGAAGTACAATGGAAATGGATCAGCCCTGCTTGGGGAGGCGGATGAGGCTGGTCGTGGAGTTTCTAGGGAGACAAAATCATCGTGATCTCATGTAACTCGTCTAGGAGTTAGTCGAGGGGAAAGGGAAGCTCCAGCCACCCGACATGCTAACCTAGAAAGGAAGGTGCCTTCTTTGACTTAGTAGTCTCAGCTGTGAGTTGCCTTGGAGATGTTTCCCCAAGCTGAGTCTGCCCCGTGTCCTGTACTCCCATCTGCATGAGCATCCCCAGGCTACATGAGATGCCCTGTTGCCCCCTTGCAGGCACCTGCAAACACCTGGACCATGTGGGGAGGAGATGCTGCAGGGCTTGGGGATGGGAGCTCTTTATGAGGGCTTCTTTACTTTGTATTTCAAAATATGCATTTTTGGTTGAAAATCTCCCAGGCTGGGAGAGAGCTGGGAAGTGGTTTTAGGTATCTCGGGTGTGAAAGGCTCCAGGCTCAGTTACTCAGGTACCTGCTCACATTTACTTCGCAGTTAATGCAAGGTAGCCCAACTCACTCTGGCCTGCGTCAAAGAGCACCAAACTGCATTTCCACCCCACGCACCCCAGCAGCGATTCCTTTTCCCCTGCTCCGCAATCAGTTTTCCAGCTCCTGTAGTTTCACTTGTATATCCAAGCTTGTGGGCATCTAAGTCCCGCTCCAGCACTACAAAACAACATTTTACGTGTCAGACTCAAAGGAAGGTTATTAGTTCATCCAGCAAATCCACAGGTCTTCAGAAGAAGGGACATCTCTTTATTTTTTCTCTTTTTTAAATAAATACACGTAATCACTAAGCCTTGACTGGCCTCACAGCCTAAGCTAACCTCTGGGATGAATAGCGAGCCTGTTCAGAAAAAGCCTGAGAGCCAAAGCAACGTTTGATGATTATATGCGCAACCTCACTCTGCAGGAGGAGCCCCAGCTGGCTGGCCGCGGGCAGCCACCTGGAGAGGGGACCATGCCGGGTGGGAGATCTTCCTGGTGCCTTCATGGGAGGACCGAAAGGCTGCGCTGAGGTTTTACAAGCTCATTGCTGCATGCAAAGCTGGGGAAAAATCCTCTGGGATGCATCAAGCACAGGTTTGCAAAAAGCTTCAGACCTTCAAAACCTTTCTAGAGCCTCCTTTGCCTTTTCGGTATTTCTATTTGTCCTTTCGGTGATCTCCTGCCACCCAAGCCCTGGTCCAGGACGTCCCTCACCCGACCCAAAGCAGCCAGCCCCAATCCTGGCTGAGCTGGGCGGTGCATCCAACCCTGGTGGTACCCAGCCTTCTGCATCCCTCCATGCGGTGGGGATGCTGCGGCGGCTTCTCCATGGCCTGGGAAGACATCAGGGCTGGTTTAGCCCTCTGCAGCACACAGCCACGTTATCCCCACAGCAGGGAGAGGAAAGGCTGTAAATGTGTCTCATCCAGGCGTGCCGGAGATACATTTCCCACGGGCAGGTGAAACCGTGGCTCAACCACAGACCTTTGCGGCAGCGGTGTGTGCACACACACCGTGGGCTGGTGCTGCAGCCCATCTTCGGACAGGGACCACGCCACGTCCCCCGGGCATGGCCGGCTGCACAGCCGAGTCGCCCGGCTCCGGGTGGGCGCCGCAGCGAGCGCGTGGCACCTTCCTCCCTCCCATCCCCTTTCCAACTTGCAGCGTAAGGCAGAGACAAGCAAGCGACGCAGCCCCAAGGATGGGACCGGTGGGCAGCCAGGGGGTCTCCCCCCCTCCGCATCGCCGCCGAAGGGCAGACGTCTGGCGAGGGGCGGGGGCCGAGCCGAGCTGATAACAGCACCGGAAACCCATCAGAGACACCCGGCCCGGGCCCTCTGCGTCTCGTCAAAATTACCTGCCAGGGGAGGCTCCGCTCCAGCCCTGCACCTTGTCAGCTTTTACGGTAATGGGAACCAGCTGCCGGCGGGGGACGGCGAGGCGTGAGTGAAAGGGGCCGGCGGGGGGAGCCGCCGGGGGGAAAGGAGCCATTCATAATTTTTTGCTCCTTGCACGAGGCTTTGGCGGGAGCCGGCGGAGGGGCGTCCGAAAGGCCCCGCCGGGGGGGATGCTCGGGCCCCCAGGAGCCAAGTTTCACAGCCTGCCCAATGCTTGGCCACTAGCCGAGGTAAACTTGATGTTTTTAGGTGCCTCCAATGAGGTTCTCCATGTCCAAACCTTGCTCCATAGCTCAAATCACTGCTCTGCACAGGCTGGGACAGACTGGGGCACTTGGGCCCACATGAAGGACCAGCTACAAAAGCAATTGGGGTCCGTAGGGTCCATAGAGCCCACTGTCTCCTGTCCATCTGTCTGTCTTCTTCTTCCTTCTCATACATAGTCGTGGCAGCTGGTGCAGTCACAGGTGTCTCAATCCCTGCCTTCCCTCCTTCTGCCTGCATCCACTAGCCACCTCCAGCATCCCAGGAAAGCTCTGCAACATCCAAAAGTCTAGCTTTCTGCCCGTCTGGGACATCAGACCCGCTTCTCCTTGGGAACAAGGTCCCCACAGAGGAGGGCAGCCAGGTACGTGTACACCCGGGACAAGTTTCTGGGAAGAGCAGGATTGCTGTGGAGCCAGCTCTGTAATTGGGTTAGCCATACTCATTTTCAGTAACAGGTTGCTGCTAACGAGTTTTAATTAAAACCATCTTCACGGTGTCAGCAAGTTGAAATAAAGGGCAGCTATTAATATTAGCAGTAATTCTCCCTGCTGGATCAGCAAGGCAGACGGTTGGTATGATGGCCTGTCTCCTGGCATCTGAATTTCTAGGAAAATAAAGCAAAATGCTGAGCACGCGGGGAGAAGGAAATTGTGGAACCGTTCCAGCATCCTCCAGAAACAGGAGACCGTTCATCCCGCTGGCCTCAGCAGTGTGAGGAAAGGAATTGGTCATGAGGATCTCATACGTACGCTAAGTACACCGACCCGGCGGTGGCTTATCAAGGCAAGAGGATCCTGGACGCATCTTGGCTCCCAGCATCACGCAGACTGCTTGAGCTGAGATCGCCCGAGCACCTGCACAGCCTGTGCTGCAAGACAGGCAGATAAAGCTCCCTTTTTCTCCATTTTCAGCTGAGCCTTCCCACTTCTGTCAACGTAGACACTTTCGCTCTGTTATCCAAAACTTTGTCTAGCCTAATTTTAGAAACCACTTTCCATTGGTCCTACAAGAAGGTTCTTCCAGTGCTTAATCTCACTCGGGCGGGGAAGAAAGAGGAAGAATTTTCCCAGTGTGGAGTCTAATGTAGTGCTTTTTTCAACAAAATACAAGTTTTTAGGCCCTCCAAACCTCTGGAACAGATTTTCCCCTTGCTCTTTCCCAATTCTGGCACTGCCCTAAGAATTCACAGCTCATTTCAGCCGAGCTTTGAGTACATCTTGAGTGTTTTAAAGACAGCTCTTTTATGCTCTCTCCAGTTTTTAATGCACAAGTGTAGCTGCAGGCTCCTTTCCTTAAAAGTGACTGGTAGCCTGAATGCCAGAACATCCCACCTAGCCACATGGGATCAGGGACATCATTGCCATGCCTGCTCCGTGATGGTCTGCGGTGGGCCACAACATGCTCCCTTGGGTCCGCATTGGTCTAGTGGCTCCCGTCCGCTTCCTGGTGTCGCAGCTGGCCTCACCTGCCCCATTCTTGGGCTTTCTCAGCCCAGAAGGCACCCATCCAAGGAGGGCTTTCCACACAGGAGTGTACAGAGCGTGTGACCCCGGATGTCCGTTTTGTCAAGGTTATCTGTTGCAAGGATGAAGATAAACAGCTCCTAATGAGGCCTTTTGGCCCGTGGTTGATGCACACGTGGCTAATTTGGCTGACGCTGGGTGGTGATGACCTTCACAGGGTGGAGGAGAGGGATGTCAGCAGACCTCGCAGAATCAGCAGTAGGCGAAGGAGGCTGCTTAACGTCACTGGTGCAGGAGAAGATCAAGTTGAAAGAAGTGCAAGCTTGACATGTCCGCTTCCTTCTTGTGGAGCTGCATAAATCCACAGTGACAGAGGTCTGGTACGTACAAGTATCCTCTGGACATGTAAAAGGCTCTCAGTCTTCTTCCTTGCAGCTCTTGCTGATAGTTGCACATTTTTCCCTTAGTCAGGCTCACAGGTATTTCAGATAAAGTGTTTTATTTGTGAGGAAACGGAGTCTGGAACAATCTAGAAATTGCATTTTGTGGAAAATGTGTATGGAACTTGAGGGAGAGTTTCAGCCCATGCCATTTTCCTGTGCAGCCCCCAACACGCATAGAGCTGGAACGCTGCTTCTCATTCCGGAGATGAAATATTTCCATTTTTTGTTGCAAATCCATGTTTCCAGGCCAAATCTGCCACTGCTGGCTTTTTGTCTCCCTCTTGTGATGGGTCTGGAAAGGCTTTGACTGGTGCCTAGCTGGAAGAAGGTCGGACGCTGCTCCCAGCATACAAGGTTTCCGCTCTCACTCTTTGCTCCATGCCTATGAAGCGTTGTGATGAGACTGCGGCAGTTTTTTCCTTTAAGGAAATTAAAGCATGAGGGAAGTGCGCAGAAACGACTTGAATGAAGGACAAGCAATGGCTGTACATGATGCACTGAACATGCAAGTGGTAACTACAAGCTGGGGTTTCTATTGACGCTCATTGGCTGTAAATGCAAACGTAGGCCCTATATCTTGGCAGAATATGGTTCGGGTTAAATGTATTCTGTTTTCAAATGTATTTGTGTTCTTCCTTACCATCCTTCCCTAAGAGTAAGCCTATGCTACACCTATTGGTTTTGGCTTAGACCGAACGCTTGTCTTCTCCGTGGCTTTGCAGCACTGTTCACAAGGCGCTGCAAAGGCCCGAATCCTGCAAGCACCCAGCTATGTGCATTGCTTGTCTGCCGCCGGGCCTGAGGAGCCGGCTGGACAAAAATGAATTTTTTCAGAGAGTCGAAACAGTTCTGCATTGATTTCCCAGTATAAAGAGAAGAAGAACCACCACTCTGGCATTAAACGACAGGAAAGCCTGCCCAGCAGCGCGGTATTTTTTAGCGTGGGGTTGGCAGCGGACGAAGGCGTCGGTTTTTGCCCGCCCGCGGTGCCTTTAAGACCCCGAAGCGTGGCGAAAGCTTCCCTGTTCCCAGCGCCGGTGCAACGGAGCGGCAATTGGAAGCAGATGTGGGAGGCAGCGTCTCGTTGCGCGGGGGCCGAGCGGGGCCGGGGGCGAGGGCCGAGAGCGGCAGGGGCCGGGGCGAGCGGCAGCAGCCCCGCGCTCTCAGCGCCCGAGGGGGTCCGAGCCTCGCGGCCCCGCGGCCCCGCGCGCCGCGAATGAACTCCTAACCCGAACCAGATGGGAGGCGACGGCTGTTTTCGGGGAGGGAGCGAGCCGTTAAAACAGATTGGCTGCGGGAAGGGAGGAGAGGTGCCCCGGGAGGGGACGGAAAGCTGGGGAGAGACGTCCTTGCAGGGATGCTCTCCGGCGCTGAGCACCCGCTTCTCCTGGGGCGACGGGTGCTGCGGGGAGGCGCTGGATCGGGCCCTCCGCCTGCAGCCGCCGGCCGGCTCGTGGGATGCCAGTGGCTCAGATAAATCACGCCGGCTGGAGTCAGCGTGCGCCTCCTGCTCCTTTTCAGAAGGGCTTTTGTCTGCAGCTGGGACATGCCAAGCCGGCGGCCGCGGGGGAGGAGGGCTGGTACGGGCCAGCGTCTGGACAGTAATAACTCCGGGGCTTTTTCCACCCTGGGAACCAGAGTTAATCCGCTCTCATTTCCAAAAACCGACTTATCGGAGACTTGACAGTACCCAGGTCTGAGTTTGCTTTTTTTTTCCCGCGCCTCCCTGAGAGGCCGGCGGCCCCGAGAGGCGTCCTCGGGCCAATCCTGCCTCCACCGCACCGAGGTCGTGGCGTTGCAAAGTCTCTTGGCTCCGTTTGCACACCGCTGGGAGAACTGCCGCATTGGCACAAGTGACAGCTTGCAGCGTAGGGTGCCAGGTCTTGCAGGAAAAGCCCTTCTCTTACAGCAAAAGCCCTTGAAACAGCGTGGTGAAGTTTCCTTTTTATAATCTTGCTCTGTGAAAAGGAACTGCGCCACTGCGCTCTTGCAGTGGCAGATCTCCGACCGACACTGCAGAAGTTGCTAGGTTTGCAGTATTTGCAATATTTTGGGCAGTTTGGTTCAGGATGTTGCATTCCACACTGGCCCTGGGCAAACTTTAATCTGGGGCTCCCTAGTTCAAATGCTTCCCTTAGTCTGACGTGCAATGAGAACCCAGCCCTTACCTAGCAGTAGACCAAAAAACTCTTTATAGAATATTATCTCCTTATTTTCTGTGCTATCAAAAAGGGAAAGTGATACATCCAGGGCTATATAGAAGCCAACGGCAAAGTCCAGCCCCAGCTCAGAGGCATCCGAGTGGGAAAAAGAGGCGGAAGGAGGGTTTTTGCATTGCTAGACTATTCCCTGCCAAATGGAGGTTGAGGCCCATGAGGAGGTGAAAGGCTTTTTTTTCCCCAGTATCTGCCTTGGCCTTTTTTTTGCTGACATCCTCCCAACCAGCTGTCCTTCGCACAAGGAGCGCCCGGCTCGCTCCCCTTGGCAAGCTTGCGAGTCGGCTCTCTGCATACAGAAATTGCTTGGGCTCCCTTGCCAAAGCAGCCCCAGAAAAGAAACCGAATCATTGAATTAGCCCAGCTAATCAGGTGAGCTTCTGACGCACCTCATTCATCTTTCTTCCGAGGCTGAGCCTGGGAGACCCCAAAATGGGATTAACCACAGCGATAAACAAAAGATCCCAGACGGCCGGGAGATTTGTGGCTTTTCCCCTGATCTGAACTCTGCGATGTGCAGTCCCACATTTGTTTTTTATTTTTGAATAATAGGAAGCGATAGACCTAGGGTTTTCTGCCACACTTCAGTGGCCAATTAAAATACCAGGGATGAGACGGGAAGCGGGACCTCTCCCCTACCACTGGTGTAGGCCAAAGGCACCACAGGTGGCCTGAGAAGGTCCAGCGATGCTAGTTCATGTTAACAGTAGGCCACTGTGGTACCCTCTGGCTTCTTCTAGGGATTTCCCTCATCCCGGTCTCCCTCTCTGGAGAGCACGCGGGACCTCTCTGATGGGTTACGCAGAGTGCAGGGCAGTGATTGAAATCGGAGAGGATCACGAAGCTTTCGCAGCCTGCAAGCAGACGCCCTCGGCCACAGCCATATATCACGCCGCGTCTAGCCTCTGCGTACGATCCATCACTTAGGGGAGTCCTCTCTGCTCACAGCGTCCCCCTGACGGGTTGCAGACACACAGCTAAATCCTTCGCTGCCTCCTCCGGGCCCCCGGCCAGCTGCCTTCGCTGGAGCCAGCAGAGCCTGGATTTCTCCTGCGGGTCCCAGCACCCACAAGGGCTCGCTCAGGACTTCTGCTGGGGCAGCTGAACACGGTCCCAGTGAGTTGACTTCATGCAAAGTCCCCCAAAATGGGTGCTGAGGGAGAGTTTGGGGGCAGGTATCATCTGGTGGGTACCCATGGGCCACTATGCCGTTTGGGAGCTCAGGGAGGGGTCCAGGTGCTCCTGCAATGTCACCACGAAACGCAAGGCAATCCAAGGACCTGACGTGTTGCACGACATCCCCCTTGTAATGCCAGCATTGCTTCCTTGGGTTTTGCCTCCTAAGAGCTGGTACACGGGGGGAGTGCCTCAGTTTACCCAGCTGTAGCATATGCATAACACAGGTTACAGGTAGCAGCAACCCCTTCTCCAGGGCTATGCAAGGCCTTAGAGCAGGCAGGAGGTGAGTTGGGAGTGCTGCTACCCATCCTTTCCTCTCTGAAGTTTTCCAGCACATTGAAGTATTTTTCTTTCCGGCAGTCTGGATTCTGCAGAATTTGGGGCTAATTTGGACGCTGCTGGCCTTCGGTTGGCCACCTCCAGGCCAACCCCCCACCCAGAGGGGCAGGGAGACGACACATGCAACAACCCATCTCCACCACAAAACACCTCTTTTAGGTAAAAACTGGGCTTCCTAGCAAGGAAAATCAAAGGCCTGGGGGGAGGCTCAGTTTCAGCTGCTGGATGGAGGGAGCTGGCTTTCTTGCCAGCTGAGATGCTCTAAATTTGGTCCGTGCAGGTTTGGACAGAAGTGTGGTCCTCGCGAGGCGTGGAGGAGTTCTGGGGCGCAGCGGCGAGAGGAGAAGCCACCAGTCCCGATGGGCCAGGGGGCAGGAGCCCCAAGGTGACAAGCTTTGGTATAAACCCAGATAAGGTTTCACTGTTTTTCTTGTCCAAGTTTAAGGTTTCGAGGGCACCTTGGCCCCGCGGCAGACCCGGGCTCTCCGCTCCTATAGCCACTAGATGGTGCCAAGAGAAAAAGCGTGTGCGGAGCAGGGTGGAGAGGCAGAGGGGTGCTACCTGCACCACCCCAAATCCCCCTCCGAGCAACCTCCGGGCCCAGCCCCGGCCGTGGCCACCGCTGCGAGCCGGTTGCAGCATCCCGGGAAATTTCAGCCTCGATGCAGCGACAGGAAAACACGGCCGATCCCTTCCCTGCCCTTGCGGCTCCTCTGGTCTCCCAGTCTCATTTAGCGGTGCCGGAGCGGCCTCCAAGCCAGCGTTGCCGCAGGCTCGACGCGCTGCCCGCCTTTCCCAGGGCTCTGGGGCACCGCGCGCTCCGCTATCTCCCCGCACCTTTTCCCACCTGCTCCTGCGCGCGTTTCCGGCCGCGGCGTGCCGGGGACGGCGAGCCCGGTCACGGCGAGCCCGGTCACGGCTGTCTCCGGCTCGTTATTGCTGGCGTTACGTTACAGCCGCCCCCGCCGGCGCCGGGTCCCGCGGGGGCCGTAAGCAGGCGAGGTCGGGACCCCGCCGAGAGGCAGGACCCCCGTTCCCCCGGCCGCTCCGGCGGCTCCAAACACCCCCAGCTGCCCTTTCCCACGAGCCGGGATGCACAAGGCACCGTGCAAAGCCGGGCGGGCAGCGGCGCGGGGCGGCCGGCACCGCTCGCGGCTGCCTGTAGCTCCGGCTGTAGCCACCCACCTAGCAGAGACGGGGCTTTTAAAAACAGGCCGAAGGAGGAATTATTTTTCCCTCCTCCCTTCCCTAGTTTGTGCAGTTGGCCGCTGCCGTTGCCTCATGCCAGCCCTCCGCCAGGACGGGTCGTTCAGCGGGAGACGACGCTCTCCGGGGCTGTCCGCAGGCACGCAGCACCTCCGGGCCCCCAAACAACCCCGGCGTGGGCGCGAACGCGAGGCCGATGACTATATTCACCCGGGGACCTATTCCTCATGGCATTCCTTGTTTTCCTGGGCAGGCTGGGGAAAGGCTGCTGGAGCAATATCCCGCTGAGCGGGGGCGACTCCTGCCTCACTCGTCCCCCTCTTCCCCACGGGCTCCTCCAGCATCTCCAGCGCTCTTGGGGTTGCGGCACCCGGGAAATATCCGCAGAACGGGGAGGGGAAGGAAAACGCTGCTCCGAGGACGCCCGTGCTCCGGCAACGCGGCACCGTCCGAGTCGGGGGGCCGGGGAAGCGGCTCTTTCCTCCGCTTGCAGGTCCAGGCGACGCCGGGCTCCGTCCGAAGGGCGGTGACAGCATCTCCGGCGCCGCGGCAGCCGGCACAGGGTTTGGAGCGGTCCGGAGCCCATCCGGAGGCAGAGCCGCGGGAAGAGCCCGGCCTGCGTTCTGCTGCAGGGACAGAAACGCCAGCACCGGAGGGAAAGGGAAAACAGCAAAAACACCCGGTCACGGCAATCGGGGGGCGCCAAGGGAGGCAGCCAGCCCAAAGCAGCAAGCGCGAGACCAAGGGATGTGTTTCGAAAGTCCCGCGCTTCACCCGGGTGTTCGGAGCGGCTGGAAATCCTGGCTGTTCCGCACCCAAACTTTGGGAGAAAGGGGAATTATGGAGCTCAGCAAAATTAATTCCCTTCGCTTCTTCCCGACAGAAGAGGAAGCGCTTTCCGAGCAGCAGCAAATCGCAGCCTTCAAAATTCTTGTGTCTGGACCGTTTTCTCTCTCAATGGGCCCCAAAACTTTTCGAAACCTTTGGGCCGCCCAGATACCAGGCGGCTCTTTTTCCTCTCCCCCTCCCGTCCGGTCGGCCCGAAGCACGATTACGCGAAAAAAGCTCATGCCGGGGGTGGTTTATCCAGCAATTCCCCAGAATATTCTTATTATGAGCCTGAGCAGGAAAATTAGCAGGTCACTGCGGGAACGGAAATAAAAACCCTGCAATAAATCAGAGATATTACGGAGACGATATATTTCAAAGGGCCGAGGTCACCGAATGATTTAAAGGCTTGAATCCCCCTGAAAACCTGCACGTGTGCCTCCGGGTCGCCACGGGTCTTTTGAAAAATCCCGCCCCGAGTTGCCGCGGGAGGATTTCGGAGGCGCGTTGCCCAAGCCCCGGTGACTTTCATTTATTGCCCCAGCAAACCCCACACCCGGAGCGCAGTTTTCCAGCAGCCCACGGATTGAAAGACGTCTGACTCACACGCACGCGTTCGGCGGCTCAGAAACCACCTTGCAGGTAATTTGCTAAGAGGAAAAAAAAAAAAAAAAAAAAAGGAGCTACAAAGAGAGAAAAGGGGAAAAAGAAAAAAAGAAAAGGCTCGACTGCAGCGAGGTTGCTTAGGCCAAGCGGCGCAGCAGCATCCCGGCGTTGGGGGCGGCTCTTCGAAACCCGGCTCAGCGAGGCAAAAATTGCAGAAGCGTTGCAGAATTGCAACCCAAGCTTCTGCCGTCGCAGACTGACACTCTTCAGCGTCGTGCACCTGACGCCGCCGCGCTCGGAAAACTGCATCTGAAAAAGTCCGTTAAGAGACGGTTGTTTTCTTAAAGCACGGCCCTGGCGACGCCAGCGGGCCGCTTAGCACTGCAGCAGCGGAGGCCTGTGGGCAGACGCCTCGGGGCGCGTCGAGGCACACCGGGGCTTTTTTTTTTTTTTTTTTTCATCTTATCTCTTGCATTTCACCTCTCTGAAAAAATCGAACGCTGTAGATGCAGCAGAGATAGCGCTCCGGGTGCCTTCGGCTGAGATCCTAAACGTTGCCACGTACACAAAAAAAAAAGAAAAAAATAAATAAAACGGGGCAAACAGCGCCGTGACTCAGACTTATGTGCGATATCAGTTTCAGGCGCATGTGAAAACAGCTCCACGGCTCAGTTTTGTTTGCAGGTCGGGCTCGTAGCAGCGCGTTGTAAAAAGCAGGCTCCTCCATTGCATTTCTTTTGCACCTTTTTTCTATCTCTTTTTTTTTTTTTTTTTGTGCAAACACTACACCCAGAAATGTACAGCAACGGCGATAGGAAAAACAAAATAAATAGGTGCGGAGCGCTATTAACCGCAGCAGTTACAGCAGCAAGCATGAGCACCAGAGGGGCGGCTGGTTGGAGGAAAACACGCTCCGCAGGACGACTGCTGCGAAAAGGCAGAAAACGCCGGCCCGGCCCCGAAGACTTTATGAGCTTGAAGTCCTCTCGCGAGCACTTCTACTTGCAAAGAGGCGCGGAGCACCGTGCCCGTGAAAACTCGCAAAGCTCAGCCCCTTTGCAAGGGCTGCTGGAGGCGACAAGCCCCGTCCAAATTTTACGTGCCCAAGCCGATAAGCAGCCTGAACCGCGTTAGAAAGCAAAGACGGTCGCGTGCGATTATTTCACCGTTCGGGGAAAGCAATCGGCGACCGAAAGTAAGGGCAGGGGCTGCTTTGGGGACCTGTCTTTAAACGGGAATTAAGGACGGACGCGGCGAACGGCGGCCGCGCGCGTTTCCGAACGTCAGCGCCTGGGAAGGGGATTTGGTGGGATAATCTGCGTTTCGCACAGAATCCAAATCTGCCTCCTAAGCAAATTCCATCTCCAGCGTGCTGGAGACTAAGCCAACGAGGGGTCCTAGGGCTCCGGTTTCGGAGGCGAACGCAAATGAGATGCGGCATGTTCCGGAGGGGGGGGGGAGAAAATGGGAATTTTGGCACGGCATCGCCCGGGAGCGGCGAGGCCGAACGGGGCCGCGTCCCCTCACCTCTCCGTTGAGCAAGGAGGTGGCAGGTCTCGGTGAGAATTTGCATTTAGTGGAAAGCATTTTCCCACTGATAAAATCACTTTTGAGCAGCCCCAAGGTTTTTTCCTGTGCTGGGGAACCGCTTTAAAGGTTGCTGAAGGAAAATGAGATCAAATTCGACCCCCACCCCGGTCCCTCGAGCGTGGGGTTAGCGCCTCCGAGCCCCGATTTAGCTCCTTCCTGTGCTTTTCTTCTGGAAAAATTAAGAAGAAATAACTCGTGCTTGCCTTAAGCAGCGTTTCAGCCCAGGCCGTGGCAGATTGCTCCGAAAGCCACCCGGGAAGAGCCGCGAGCCGGCGGGGACGGGTCGGGGGGATAGGGGCAGAATAAACTGTGAGCTGTTTCTCCATGAAAAACCGGGCAGGATATGACACAGCGGGTGACTCGCGGGGATGATTTCATTATATACGGCTCATTTCATAAACAACAACAAAAACCAACAGCAACAACGAAAAAAACCCAGCGTAAGGCAGGGAGCTTTTAAAGTCGTTTTTTTCCCCCTCCCACCCCCGTTCTCGCCTTTGTTATAAGCCCGGGAATCCAACCGTTTTTCCTGGCAACGCTAATAAACAAGCGGCGGGGGCAAGCGAACGCCAAGCGGCGGCGGACGGCGGCCCCGGGAGGAGTGACGAGGGTGCCCGGCCGCGGCGGCGGCGGTGAGCCCCTCACCGGGGCGTCCGGCCTTCGGCGGCCGCCCGCCGGGGCCGACGTGCTCCCGGGCGCCGCTCTCCGGCGAGCGGAGCAGCCTCCGGGGAGCGCAGGGCCGCCCCAGGTTCGGCGGGGCGGCTGCTGCCCCCCTCCACCCCGGTGCCGCCGCGCGCCCCGGGCCCTTCTGAACCGGCTTTTCGGTTTTGAGATGAGTGGCCGGGAGCGTTCGTTGGTCGAAAAGGCGCCGAATGAATGTCTCGGGCAGCCGGAAGGTGGGCGGGGGGGGGGGGGGGGGAAGAGGGAGATTTGGGCTTTTTATCCCGATTTGGGGCAAAAGCTGAAACGGCTTTTTTTATTATTTTTCTATTTTTTTTTCCCCTGCTTGGAACAAAGGCACCTTTTTTTTTTTTTTTTCCAACCCCCCCCCCCAACCGAATCCGGCGCGGTGCAAACCGCTAGAGGGCCCAAAACCGGCGTCTGAAGCGATACCGGTGCGTTCCCGCGCGCCGTTTCGATAACCGCAGCGCTATTTGTGTATCCCCCCCACCCCCCCGCACTAAAAAAATTTTTGTTTTAATAACTAAATTAATATTAAGAGTGAAAAAGAGAAAACATGCTAAGAATAAAAAGGTACCGGTGACCGTTGGGAAAGATCTTGCTAGAGCGACTCCAAGTTTATAAACTTACCCTCATTGCAACGGCTTGTGCTTAGGTATTTTACACGCCGGTTGCAATTAATAATTCCTAATTATTGCAAATACTAATTTGGCCGTGGTCCCACGTGCATAGCGCTGGTTTGCACCGGGATAGCTTGCCCTGGCGTTCTCCGAGGCGACGTTCGGCTGCCCGGGCTGCAGTTACGCCACCACGCTGCCCCGCCGGCACAGTTAAACAGCGCAGCGCCTGCGTGGCAGGACCCCGTCGCCTCCGACCAGCTGCAGCTGAAAACCAAGAATTATCGCTCGGGAGATTTTTTTTTTTTTTAATTGCTTTTCTTAATTTCCCTCTGCAAATTGACTTTTCATTTTTTAAAAAAAAAAGTGAAAAATGGAATATTTTTAACAACTGTGTTATTTCCTCGCAATCTTTGGCTCTTGGTTCTGGCCCTAGGGAGCGGTGGGCACGGACACCCGGGCACGGCCCCCTTCTCCGAATGCTTCGCAACCTCGGAAAAGCCTGAGCGTGGCTCTCGGCGCCCCGGCCTCGGCCTCGCCCGCTTTTTCCGCCCTCCTTTTCCCTATTGTTCGCCGGGCCCCGGCCCTGACCCCGGGTATTTATAACCCCCCCCTCCGCCCCCGGCTTTCCGCCGCGGCTCGGTGCGCCGGGCAGACGCGGCGCGCGCGTCCCGCTTCCCGCCCGCCGCCGGCTCTGGGATGAGCCGGGCCTCGCCGCGCCGCTTCCTCGCCTTCCTGTTTACGGGGCTCCGCGGAGGGCTCCGGCGAGCTCCGCGCGCCGGGCGGGAACCCGCTCGGCTTCGCAACGCCCGGCGCCCCTTCCCTCGCCCTGCAAAGCCGCGCGGGCTGCCGCGGCCCCGGCTCCGCTCTCGGCTTTGATTTCAGCCTGGAAAAATCGACAGAGCGCGTTGGGGAAAAGGGAAAAAAAAGAGAAAAAAAAAAGAGAAAAAAAAAAAAAAGAAAAAAACCCCAACGCTGCTGGGCGTTAATCTCTGCCCCGCGAGCGCCGGGGGCAGCGACCGCGCCAGGAAGCCCCCGGCCAGCGTCATTCGCTTGCCCGGCGCGGGGTAAATCACGACCTTCGCTGCTGGATGCAGCTTCCCGGCGGAGCCGGCAGCGAGGCCGGATTTTTTTTTTCCCCCCCCCACTCTGAGGTGCAAACGGCAGCGGGGCGAACAAAACTCAGCGTTTGGGGTTCTTTATCCCCCCCTTTCCACCGCGCCGGTTGGAAAGGATCCCCCGCGAGCTCCGGCTGGACCCCCGGCGCGCGGGTCCCGCCGGCTGTCACTTAGCGCTCAGGCTTTATCTCGCTGCGACAGGCGAGGCAAATAGATTTCCAGATGTTTCCTACCCGGAGCGAGGCCCAAGGTTTGTGCTCGCGGGAGGCTGGGGTAGCCCCGGGCCCGGCCACTGCAAAGGGACATGTTGCATCGAAAAAGAGAAACGAAGAAAAAAAAAAAAAGAAAAAAGAAAAAAAAATATATTTTTTTTTCTTTTTCCCCCCCCCCGAAGCTCCTATTTCTCCCTACTAAGCTCCAAGGCTTAGTAACCAAAATCTCCCGCTCTTCCTTATTTATCAGGCTGGTTGGTGGGTTTTTTTTTCAGGTTGCCATCGCAAACAGCTTCCTCCGCAGCCGCCTCCCTCCGCGGCCCGCGCCGGGGCTCGCTCAGCAGCCGGGCTCCCAAAGCCAGACCCGGGCGTCACATCGCCAGGGGAAGGCAGGGGCGGGTGGAGAAGGTGCATGATCCTCCGTCGCGGCGTCGGGAGACGTGCCACCGCGTCGTCGGAGCCGGCCTTCGCGAGCCGGCGCCGATCCCTCGGCGGGGGGCGGCGGGGGCTTCGCTGAGGTTCGGCTTCGGTTGGAGCCTGTTGATTTTGGCGAAACCGGGTTTCGGGAGGAAAATAAAAAACAGGCTTTTGACAAGGTGCAAACATTCCGGGTTGCCTTAACGCGAACTAACGGGCTTATGTCGGTGCTTCGAAATTAGCTTTCTTTTGAAATTTCATTTTAATTCTAAAGCAAAATAAGGTAGGTGCTTGCAAATGAGGTGGTTTTAATGAAACGAGGCTTGCCCTCCTCTAGAAGTGTTACGGGGGCTGGTTCACGGAACAGGTCTTTTGGGGTTTTGGTTGGATTCTCAGTGAAGACAAAACGTGAATTGGCAGAATTTTCTGCAGAGGGCAAATTTCAGCTGTTAGATGCTCTTGATAGATACAGCTCCACTGAGACCAGGCTAAGACTAAGGTGATACCTAAGTGAAGCCGAACAGAAAAATGTTTCTCATGACCTTTTTCTAAACTGTTCCATTTTTGAACTAAAAAATGCAGGAAGAAAGCTATTTCTTGTAAGCTTCTGCAGACAGGCATCATTTCTTGATGGAAGAAATTGCATGGGTCGATCTCCTTTCCTCAAGGAACATAAAGCTGGTGCTTATGGGAGCTTGCAGCAGGTAAATATGTGCTTTTTCAGGACAAAAGGAAAAGTGGGTGCCCATGGCACATGTCACGTGAAGCAGAGAAATTACAGCAAAGCTGGTGTGGCTGCGGTCGAGATCCAGCTGCCCCAATATTTTATCCTGGATGGTGGCTTCAGAAAGAGGTATGAGATTCCGGTGATGGATTTATGGCAAGGATTTTCCCCTGGGGTTAGTCCTCCTTCTGATCGTGCCTGGCTGGGTCTCCTGTGTCAATGCCCTGCCACTTTCTACTCTTTCTCTAATTTAAAGAAAATCGAAGTTCATACCTAGATCCGAACCTTAGAGTCAGGGGACTCGAACTCTGTCTCTAGCAAACAAGGTGGAGCATGTAGAAGTGTCATGCCTTAGAGATATAACTGAAAAACCCTAGCCCGTCCATGTCCAAAGGAGACCAGTGGAGGCCTTCAGGCCCCATGGGATGTCCAGCCCATCTGCATTTGTCCTGAGCACCTCCACAGGACGTGACACAAAGTGAGGGGCAAAAGCCCTTCTTCTGCTCCCCGTTGCTGTGGGGTGAGTGGAGAGAACACAGCCATAGCTGCAGGAAGTGGCATTTCCCTTTATTTGTATTCAGGTCACTTAAAAGAAACACTCAGAGCTGTGGGTTTTTTGTCTTGTAGGTATCTAGATGAAAGGCTGGACAGACAGAGACAAGATCTGAGAGATGCGTGCTCCTCGTTGCTCGCATGCTAAGGGTGGGATTCGTCTTGCTTGATGTCTTCCACCTAAAACTTACATGTCTCCTTAGATCTAATCCCCTGGAGCCTTGCAGCACCGTCAGAGTTTGAGCCATGAAACACTTTGGGTGGTTTCAAGCTGCTTCACAACCACTGAGGTTGCAGAAGTGGCTGGCGCTGGCCTCGTCCCAGTGAGCCTCAGCAGCCGCCACAAGCCTCGGCGCTGGCCCAAGCTGCACCTTGGTCGGAGCCAACATTATCCGAGCCTGAGCCTCCCTGCGTTTCCAACGGAGACGCTGCGAGCCTTCGATGGACCGCGTGGCCGCCCTACGCCGCTGCCAAGTGTTTGGGTTGCATTGGTCTTAGAGGGATCCTCCTGCGCGCCGGAGCCTCGCTGCACGGAGCAACAGCGAGGTTTGGGCTCGCGATGGAGCAAATCTCCTGGGAAAACCTCTCCAGGAGCCCAGTTCCCGTTATCCGCTCTACAGCCGCCCAAGGCCCCCGGATCCAGGGGCGCTAACTAATCTCCCCAGCGCCGCAAGTGCCCGCCGCCGCGCTGCGCCGTCCCACGCGCGCTCCTCCGCGCCGGGGTTCGTTGCTGCGACGCGGGAAACCAGCCCTTCGCAGCCGGGCTGGCAGCGGACGGCGCCGCGGTCGTAAACTGGGCGGCTTTTAGCAGCAGCCGGGTCCTGGCGGCGGGGAGCTGCCCTGAGCCGGGGAGTTCCTCCGGACCGGCAGGAAAGCGGTTGCATGAGACCTAAAACCTGTCCGTGAGCCAAGAGGAACGGCTTGTCCGGACGGCGTGACACCGTTCCCGAAAGCCCCCCGGCTCCCAGGCCCAATTCCCCTCCCCAAAGACTTTTTTTTTTTCCATGCTGCTGCTCGTACCATCCCATTTTACAACTGGGAAAACTGGAGCAATGCAGCGAGTGGGGACAGACCTAGGGCCACATTTCCCCCCTTCCCACCACTTTTAGCCTGCAGGCTGATACTGCTTTATTGCTTTATATAGATAGCTTTATTGCTCTATATCTAAACCGATATATATTTAAAGCTGTATGTAACACAGCCTTATTGCTAATGCAACCTTTAATTTAATTTATTTATTTATTTTTGCAGGAATGGGAAAGCAGTACCTGGGAACGACTGAGATTTTGATGAAAATGTGCTCCGCCATCAGACGGCCCCCGCAGGCAGGGGAGGAGAAGAGAAGGTCGCTTTGGTTTGTTTTCCAGGACGCTGCATGGATAGAAAACAGTTTTACAGCCTTCTTTCCTGCAGTTGCTGCTCCAGAGTAGAAGGAGCCCTTCCTACCCACGGGCTGATCCAAAAAGGTGTCTTTATCTTCCCAGCCGTTGCAGCTGGGAGCCGTGAGACCTGCCAGCATTGATGTGCTATTAATAACGTCAATAACTTTGTGCTTTTCCCCCCTCTTTATCCCAAGCTATTTTGCTTTTTTTCTTTCTCTCTCTCAAACTTGACCCCCAAAACAAGGCAAACTCTGATTTTCCGACTTTCCATCGCGCTTACAGCAAGCTGATGCTGCCGGGTTACCGACACTCAGATCGACCGTATAGACGCATGTCCTGGCTTTTAATTGCATTTTGCTCTGCTACGCTATTCACAGAGTTCAGAAAGCTTTCCCGAAGAAAGGCGAGGAAAGCTGCTCTTTGCATATTTTCAAATATTTGCATATTTTCTCACGACGAAATATACGGGGGGGTGGGGGGGAAGAGCAGCGTGGGACGATGTATGGCCACAATTACCCTGCAGGTCGGTGGCCCAGCTGGAGCAAAACCCTGGTGGTTTCCCCGTCCCTTGCAGCCTTTTTGGCAGGATTAAGTCCTTTTCTAGAAGTTGGATAGGAATAACCCAGGCTGAAAGTATAGGTTGGTTTGGAAACTGTAGTTTCCAATCCAGGTCGCCTTGATTGTCTCACCAGTGCATCGTATCCTTAAAAGCTTATAAATATATTAACTCAGGGCTGCTAATCTAATTACATCTGCTTGCACTTCCACCTAATAAAATATTTGTCATGTTAAAGGCATGCGGGAGTTTTTCTTCGGCTTAACCGAATCACTCTGACAGCCTCCCGAAGAGGTTCCCAGCAGCGCTTTTGCCGGCGGTAGGAAGAAATTGGATTAGGCAAGATGACAAAAAGGTGCGTCCGTGCGAGCCCGCCCCGGCCGCGCCACCCTCCCTCCCTAACGCCGCCGGGCAGCGAAACGCTTGGCTTCGAGGGGATTCCTCATTTGAGGCGCGATTTTCACCCGCCTTTTGCCGTGCCCGGGAGGATTCGTGTTCACCTGGTTGGTTTTTTGCTATTTGTTGCTTCTTCTCCGGGAACGCTTGGGATGTATTTAGCTGAGCAAAGTAAAAGAAGCCTTTTGGATGCGCTTCTGCGTCCAAAGCCAGCTGTTGTCTTCTTCTTCTTCCATCTTTCTGAATTTTTTAATGGACTTCATAAAAAAGGAGACGTATTAGCCAGCCTCGGCGCATGTGTTTTTAATAACTCAATTTAATTAACATCTCCCAAACTGTCATATTAAAACTAAATTAAATCCTTCGTTGAGACATTTAATAGATCGCATAGACGTCGTGCAGAGGCAACTGCAGCTGCGGGAGGGCCGGAGAAAGGAGCGGAGCTTTTCCCGGCTCACCTTGGCGGGGGCTGCAAGGCGCTCGGGGCCCCCGCTGCCCGCCGTGGGGCCGCAGAGCCGGGGCCGGCACCCGCGGCCTCGTCGCTAACCCCCAAAGCACCCGTCGCGCGCTTGCTTAGGGAATAACGGGGCGAGAATAGCAAAATTTATTTGCAGCCTGATGTGATCTTAAGAAAAGAAAAAGAAAAAAGAAAAAACTTGGCTGGAAACCAGCAGGTTTGGTACACGGCTTCTAGAAATGCGATTTTGCTGCAGGCTGGACGGCAGTGCTGAATGTCTCCGATTTCCCAGGGAATGGGAAATTCCCTGGATTCCCTGAGAAATGACCCCCCCCCCCAGGCCTTTTTCTGGTCCCCCGCACTTCACGGAGCCAGGGAAGGCTGGATGCAAAACAGGGGAGGGGGATGCAAAACTGCCGCTGCTGGGTGCGGGGCGGCCGTAACGGTGGGAACGCTCGGCGCGCAGGGACGTCGTCCGGCCCCGAAAAAACATCCGGACGAAAAGCGCGGTGCAAACGAGCGGGTGCGAACGAGCCGAGGTGCCGGCGGGTCGTCGTTCCTCTTTAAGAAGCCGGCAGCCGGCCGATGGTCATTTTGCAATTCCGTTGACAGCGATTTTCCAACCGCGTGTCCATTGCTGCTGACGTTAGCGGAGTTATATTACCTGGCAGCACGAGCCAAACACGTTTTAAGCAGCGTTGTTTAGTGGGGAGTTTGAATCTTCCGTGCAGCTTGTCTGGGGCAAATTGGGGCTGGAGGACGGGGGAGCAGAGAAAGCAGGAAAAGGGGCTGCAAAAAGGGACCTTGCTAAGTGCAGGGAGAAGGAGGTCTGAATCATCGAGCGCTGGAAAACTTGTCTCATCCGTTTGCTCGCAGGCCGGGCACCTCGAAAGAAAAAAAAAGGAAAAAAAGAAAAAAAAATCGCTTTTCAGATTCAGAGAAGGGGCTGCAAAGGTTAATTTGAGCAAAGACCAGTCATCGGCGTTCCCGTCACCACCGGTTTTAGTGTTTTACCGGCAGCAGGTGAAGACGGTGCGGTGATTGCCCGGGAGCAGGAAAAGATAAATGCCCGGGAGTTTGCTGAGCTCGTGATGCGGGGTGATGCGGATGCCCTGGCTCCTTGGGTGAAAAAAAAAAAAAAAAAAAAAAAGTCTATGTTCTGCACTCGTGGGTGCAAAAAAAAAAAAAAAAAAAAATCTGTGTTCTCCACTTGCGGGAAATTCACGTTCCCATCGCCTGGATCATGCCACCCATCCTCCTCCCACCATCGCAGGGAGCCAGGCTACCGCAGCAGAGGCTCTCCGAGGCAGCTCAGGCAAAACAGCCTGGGGGGAAAGAAAACAGTAGAAATTATCTTCATCCCTTTCACGTATCTGCCACCTCTGGGTGCAGGGCTGATCCCCCACTTCTTCTTTTTTTTTTTTTTTTTTTTTTTTTTTTCCCCACGCTGCTCTTCATGGACTCGTTTCACCTTTGGGTTTTCAAACTGAATATTTCTGCTCAGAGAAAATTTTCAATCTTGCATAACCATTTCCAGGAAAAACAGCAGATTAAACACAGATTTCTTTTTTGCTTTAAACAAAAAGAAGAGAAACTGCTTAAATTAGGAAGAATTAAAAAAAAAGCAAAATGAAGTTACAGCTTTTAAACCAAAAGGGTTTCTGGCTTTCTAGGCGAGCGGCGGAGGAGATTCTCTGATTAGGATGAGCTGAGCAGCGGCAGCAGCCGCTAAAAGAGCCCGGAGGTGGAAAAACCGGCTCCGCTCCTCCCTGCAAAGCCCTTGCAAAGATGTTTTTTCTCCTTCCCTGTGCACCTCATCGCTGGCCTCCCCACATCCCCCCTTGGCCATAGGGCCACACGTCCCTTACGGCCGCAGCACCGGCTCCAGGCACCCAGCGCGAGCCAAGGTGCCCGTCAGCCCCGGGCCAAGGCGAGTCAGCAGATCACAGCAGCGGTATTTCAAGCTTTTTGGAAATCTGGAGTCTCCAGAACCACCCCGCAGCACCTGTGTTATGTATTTTTTTTTCTCACTGCC
Source organism: Rhea pennata (assembly GCF_028389875.1). Taxonomy (NCBI): domain Eukaryota; kingdom Metazoa; phylum Chordata; class Aves; order Rheiformes; family Rheidae; genus Rhea; species Rhea pennata. Next base: position 7,445,953 of record NC_084686.1, on the reverse strand, counting down.
TTCCCCCTAATTGCATCCATCTGGGACCGAGCATCTCTTTCAACAGCGCCGTGCGGGGGCAGGAAGCATCTTTTTGCCTCGTTTTGCTCCCGGCTTGCATAGAAACGTGACCCCTTCCCTCCGAGAGGCCTTCGTGACAGGACAAACACGTTGTCCTGGGCCTTCCCAGGGAACCTCTGAGAGTGCATTTTCGAGAAGACAGCTGCCTTGCATTCCCCCCGTGTTTTAGGGAAACTGGGGAAGGTGCTGAAGGTAGAGAAGGAAACGGTGAGGAGCATGAGCAAACCTCAGCTTTCAGCTCCTCCCAGGCACGATGCCGTGGGAAATGGGCTCCGGGCCACTAATTCCTTGCTCGATGCTGTCCCGGTGAGGCCCCGTGCGTGCCTCAGTTTCCCTGCTTGTCTTAAGGAGATGCTGAAGCTTCAAGCCTGGGTGAGCTTCCTAAAAGGAGTCGTTCTTCTCTGGTGGCCATCCCCAGTGTGGTCATAATGTTCCCACCACCGGACTAGCTTCAACCAGGTGGGAGTTTAAAGAAAAAGGGGAAACTGCACCATATGGCTCTTGCTGCACGCCGGGACCTCTGCTCAAAGGCTAATTCCCGGGCGATGAGGAGCTGGGGCGGTTTTGGAGAAGCCTGCAGTGAAACATCCCTTTAGGGAACAGCATGAGGCTGGAACGGGGGCTGGGACTGTCATCACATTTTTCGCATTTCTATACAATATCCAAGTTTTTTTCTGGTGGGAAAATGTGTAGCAAGAGAAGGCGGGTTGTTTAGGCGGTTAGGTTTTTTTTTTTCCAATTGCATTTTGCTTCGTAGGGTTGCAGCTCCCTGATGCTTCTTTCGAAACGCTCCAGTGACTCCAGATGCTTACGGACACTTATTCGCAAGCAATCCTTTCGCTTTTTGGCACCATCCAGTAAAAGCAGGGAGAGATTTATCTTTCCATCATGACCCTCCATTGATTGCTTCCGAAATGCTGGAGGAAGGAGACCATTTAGCTGCCATTTCAGTGGAGCCTCGTTAAGTGTTTAGCGCGTCCATCTCTCTCTCAAGTGCTCCTGCGGTCTCTGGGACTGCAATTAGCCTCTCCGCAAGCTTTTTCTGAGGTCATCCATGCAACACGGCTGCAAATCGGGGATGGATCCCTGGTCTCGCTCTGGGGCTGGACACCGCTATGCATGGAGCTATGACATGCCTAAGGGTGGAAAGGGGAGGACTTAAACCCTCCTCGCTGGGTGAGCCGTTGTCTTCTCACGGCATTCGGGTTGACAAAGTGATTAAGATGGGAAGTTTTCGTTCCAAGCAGTAGCACCTCAGCTAACGGAAGGGCTCCTGAGGTCCTTTGGATGGTGCAACCATAACGTCTTCTCAACACCCTTGGCTCTGGGGTACCCCTGGCACCAAAACAGCTTGCAAGCTACATTTTTCCCATGAGCTTGTCAACCACACCATAGCAGTCATTTCTCTGTCACCGGATCCTGCGTTATTCCACCACCGCCACCCCCCCCCCCAAAAAAAAGTTCAAACCTCGGTCTTGGAGTCACTGGCAGGGAGCGGGAGGAGGCAGCCAGGGAGGTAGAGGAGGGAGGCTCGGGACCGGCAGCTCTTTGGAGGCCTGAGGTTTCTGTTGTTGTTGTTTCTATTTTTACTCCCTTTATGTTTTTCCAATTTCAAAATTCCACTGGAAAAAAAAAAAAGAAAAAAAAAAAAAGAAAGAAGCAGCAGCCCTGCCTGGAATTTCTTTCATGCCCTGTTCTCAGCCTGTGTTTCCCAACGCGTTGCAGAGGGTTGCATTGACTCAGCGGGGACGAGAGCCAGCTCTGGTTTCTATTACCAGTGATTAATGCCAGGGAACATGTTTAGACTCCCAGAGCTTACACGCCGGCTAGGGACTGAGGGGATTTGGGTACCAGCACTGCTAAAATACTTGGTTGCTAACGGGCGGCTGCCGGAGGGGCAGCCGGGTTCACGTTACCGGCCGGCGGGTTGAAGCCCTGGGAGGGCTCCCCGGTTTTGCAGGACTTTTTATTTATTTATTTTTATTTTTTTGGCATACCGTTGCTTCGTGCGTGGATACGATTGCTTCGCGCTTGGATGCCGGACCTGGCCGTGGTGCAGCTTGTCCTTCCGCTCCTGGCGTATAAATCCTTCCCGGGAATCGGGCCGAGGGCTGCCCGGAGACGAGCCCCGGCAGCAAGCCCTCTTCCTATACATTTTTCACTGTAGGGCTCGAAACGAGAGATTTGAGCAAAAAGCCGAGTTGCTGGAAATCTCCGTCCCTCCCGTTGTCCCAACCCTGAACGAGCCAGTGTGACGGGAACATTTTATCCAGCCGTTCTCACCTCCCAGGGCGATTTCAGCTGGTTACAGACCCTTTCAGAAGCTTTTTTCCTTTTTCTTTTTTCCTTTTCCTTTTCCTACAGCGCTTTTTTAAGGTCGATAACCTTGAGAATTTTCTGCCGAAAATGCAAAGCGTCGAGACTGAAGATTGGCAGAAAGTGCGATCAGGAATACTTATGTCCGAGCCTCCCAGCTCTTCCCCCTACCGAAGCGACTTCCCGGCCGCAGCACCGCGGAGCCCCGCGAGGAGCGAGACGCCGGGGTTTTTTGGCGAGCCGGCCAAGACCTGTTTCGATTCAATTTGGTTCCTTTCCACCCCCAGAAAAATTGCTATTTTTTTCAGCGAGCAGCCCAGTCCGACCTGATTGACTCCCACGCCGTCAGCGCTGCAGTCTGAGCCCGCGCCGACCCCTCTCCGCAGCGCCAGTCCCAGGGTTTCCACGGGAAGCGGACGTTTCTCCGAGAGACCGGCTCGAAACATCAGCCGCCCCGTTTCTGCCCGCGCCGCGTCTCCGCGAGCGCAAGTCGCACCTGCCGCGGGCTTCGCTTTCGCTCGCCGATTCGGACAACCCCAAAGTTGGCAGGAGCCTCGCAGACCCACCGCCGGGGCCGCGGCTTGGATGCATCCCGGGGCTGCGGCTTGGATGCATCCCAGGCCTCCGAGCATCCGGAGCGGGAAGCTGACGGTCCCGAAACCTCGGCCGCTGGAGGACGCTGCCGATCTGCCCCCCGTCCAGCCCCCAGCGGAGCCCATGACCGTCCCCATGCTTTTCTCCCCCCACGTTGGGGCTGCAGGATGCCCTAGAGCCACCGACGCGGCGTTCCCAGATGGATAACTACCCTAAGAGCCCGAAGCGGTTATTAAACTGCCTTGGCTAAAACGTGCAGCTTCTGGACGCGCGTTTCCTCCGCTCTCCTCGAACCCGATGCTCGCGGCGGGGGAACCGAGCGCTCCAGCCGCTGAGGTTTCTGAACAGAAATACCTGTATTTGCCGTCTCCGTTTACCATTCCCATAAGCGAGCCCGGTAGGAATTGCACATCCGTCGCTGCCGATTTTAACGGGGAGCAATCGCACGGCCAGGACTCCCTGCTCCCACCGTCTCCAGCGAGGTTTGGGACCCGCCGGCTCGCCGTTTCTAACCCGTTTAGCATCAAGCTCATTTCGTCCGACTTTCTCTGCCAAATACCTGCTCATAATTCCGCTTCCCGGCCCGGGCAAGGGCCGAGGGCACCCGCTCGGGGAGGGGTTCGAGCGCCCCAGACGCGGGGTGCTGCGCGTCATCTCTCTAACGTCCTTGCCGCCACAAAATGCTCGGTTTGCACCCAAAAAATGAAGGGCAGCCTGGAAAAGACGCCGCTCCGGAGCATCCTTTCCATGCAACAAAAAAAAAGGTGCACGCGTCTTACCGCTTTGCAGCCCGCGCTCTCCCGGCGGTTTGGATAAGCCTGGCTGAAAGGACAGGGCGTTTTTTTTTCCCCAGAGAGGCTTTTTCCCCCCTCCCAAGAAAAAAAAAACAGATTTTACAGAAATCCCCCCAATTTAACCAAACCGCCTCCCTCTCATTCAAGTTGCTGCGTTCGCCCGGCGACTCGTCGCGCTGCCGTTCGGCTGCCTCACGCGGGATTGCAAGCGCCGAGAGCGTCGCCGCGCGCTCCTCCGCCCGGGGGAACGAATAAGCACACCAGACGCTAGGAATTATTCTTCTTTTAATTTCACATGGTTTAAAATACGATATGAAATAAGGCTACAGTATATAAAAAACTCTCCAGCAAAATGATGTGCCAGCATCAGCAATTAAAACAAGAACAATCCCCTTCCTCGTTAAGGATTCAATGTAGGAGGGATTTTTTTTTTGTATTCTTTAAAAAAAAAAAAAAGAACAAAAACACAACACACGGACACACACACACGTCGCTACATCTCTAAGCTACCTCAGCTCAGTTTTTTTAAAAAGCACCTGCTTTTTCCTTTTTTTTTTTAATCTTGCTTTTAAAATTTTTTTCCACTTTTAAAAAATATAAATTATATGAAAATACAAGTTGGAAAATAGTCAAACAGCACAATATAACAATCTCTTTTTTTTTCCTCTTCTATGTTTTATCAGCTTAAAAAAAAAATCCATGTGTAAAAACAGAACAGAACAAAAAGACATTAATTTTTTTTTTTTTTTTTTTTTTTTACACTGAGGCAGTTAATTCCTGGAGATATTCCGTTATAACATATACGTATACATAGATTTATCATTTCTTTAAAAACCTCTTTGGAATGTAGACCACAGCTCGAACGGTACGTAGACCCTACCGGAGAGCAGAGCGCGCCAGGCAACCCAAGCCGGCGCCGTTTGCAAGGGAAAAAGCAACCGAGCTCCAAAGAAAAACCCCTCGGCAAGAGCGAGGGTGGGAAAGCGCAGAGGTTTCCCGCGGCAGCCGCAGTTTTTAGGTGCTTATTGGGACCGGCTCTTGGAGAAGATGCTGCTTGGGGAACAGAAGAGAGCGAAAGCTTTAGTGAATTTTAAGCATCTGCTTAAAAAAAAAAAAAAAAAAAACAAAAAAAAACCCACTGCTTCCGCCCACTTGCTTTTGGCACAAAATATTCCTTCCCCTGATCTTCGAAACGGGCCCGTTTGGGAAATTCGCCTAAAAATATACGGGCCAGCGAACAACCCAGCGAGAGCGACTCACCAAACCCCTCGGCGCGCGAACGAGCCGAAATTAAAATCCGAGCGCGGCGAGGACCCGCCGAGGGCGACGGCCGCGCCGCCCGAACGAACCGGCCCAGAGCCGCCACCAAAAAAAAATAATAAAATAAAATAAAAAAGCAAGCAGCAATCCGCCCCCCCCCCCACCCAAAGCAAACAAATCGGCAAATTTCCAGTGTACGAAGAGCCCCCCCGCCGCGCGCCGCTCGCCCGCCCCCAGCGCCGCCGGGGCCGGGGGAAGTTTTGCCTCGCCGGCAGGCAGCTTTTCCCTTTTTTTTTCCCCCCTCCCCAACTTTGGCGCGTGCTCCTTTCCCCTCCCTCCTATCCTCTTCTCCTCCGGCGCCAGGCTCGGAAAGCCCAACTTCCCTTAGGGAAACCTGCCTGCTCCCCGCGCCCGCAGCTCGCCCCCGGCCAGCTCGTTCCTCCCCTCCCGCCCCGAAAAAAGGGACTTTTGGTTCAAACATGTAACGCTGACTCGTATAATTTCCATTTGCTGCGGTAAAAATGTGGAGATTCCTCGCTTTTTTCCTCCCTTCGCCCCTCAAAACAAGCCCTGCAAAACACCAAAGTGTTCCTCCTCCCCCCGCCCCCCAAAAAAAATAAAATACAAATATTCCCATTTGGAAAATGTGAATGACGTTTTCAACGCGCCTGTTGACACACTTTGGAAAGCCGTTTTGTGCACAAAATGCAGATGTCAGGGGAAAAAAAAAAAAAAGGACTATTTTTAACAGCAACAACGAGGGAAAAAAAAAAAAGCGCTTTCGGAAATTTCAACCAGCTTTATCAGCAAACGACAGAGCAAAGCATACGGGACGCCAGGCGAGAGCGGCACACCCAGCCAGCATCCCTAGTAGCCAGTTTGGACTGATTTTCCTTTACATATGATTCAGAGCTCATGAGTCATAAAGCCCTGCTCCAGTGGGGTCTACATAAACTGATTTTTTCTTTTTTTTTTTTTTTCCTCACCGTGATAAAACTCTCTGCCGGCATAACAGAAACGAACACACACAATATTGCAATACTGAGACCATCTTAGAGCTTAAGACTATTTAAAAAAAATACTGGCACAAAATTTAATAAAATAAAATTTTAACAAATTATATAAAAAAAAAGTCTTGATCCCTCCTAGCAAAAAAAACAAAAAAAAACAAAACAAAAAAAAACCTGTCTTTTGTGGAAAAGAAGACCATTGACAGAAAGGCAGCGCAACAAGAACGCAAATGGTTCTTCTTCTTCTGTATTGCCTCTCTCCAAAACAGGAAGTTTCACTCACTTTGATTTCCCTATCCCTCCCCCTGAAAAAAGTTTAAAATTCTCAAATCTCTAGGAACATCATCATTTCCTGAACTGTCAGTTTGTTGTGCTAAAAACAGAATAACCGAAGGGATCCGATTGTTAATATTTGTTCAAAACGGCAAGGGATGGGGAGGGTTTGGGATTTCTTTTTTTTCCGGTTTGTTTTTTTAAAGTGAGCTACATTTTTCTGGCTTCTTTAAAACTCAGAATTTCATCCCAAAAAAAGCCTGTCTTGGAGTTTTCCAGAAAAAAAAAAAAAAAAAAAAAGCCCATCTCTCCCTCAAACCAAACTTATTTTTCGTTCTAGGCAAAAGTTTTGACTCTTCTGCCACCCTCTCTCCCAATAGCCTCAAAGCATCAAATCTGAGTTTAAAAAAAATCAAAAAAAAAAAATCGGAAAAAAAAAAATCGGAAAGAAAAGGACACCCCCCCCAAAAAAAAAAAGAAAAAAAAAAAGTCCCGCCGACTCTCCGGAACGACACGAGGCGACGGCTGGCCGGCTTCACTCGTCGGCGTCCGGCTTGACGTCCAGCATGGCGTGGAGCTCCTCGGGCGTGTAGCCCAGCAGGCTCTGCAGGTCGCAGACGAAGCGGTAGACGTAGCGCTTCCCGGCCGTCTTGTGGATGATGTTCTTGTCGTAGTAGTAGCGCAGGCCGCGGCTCAGCTTCTCGTAGTTCATCTTGGGCTTGTTTTTCCGCTTGCCCCACCGCCTGGCCACCTGGGAGAGGGGTGGCCGAGAGTCAAGCAGAGGAACCGGGGAGCCGAGGGACGGGAAAGGGGTTGCCCGCGGTCCCCGGGCGGACTCGGGACGCAAAAGCGTTAAAGCTTAGGAAACCCAACCTCCGCGGCCGAAACGACCCTCGGGGAGAGTGGGGAGGGCTCCACGAGGATATATAAGGGCCGGAGGGGACACCCGTGGGAAGTCCCACCTCCTCGCTGCCTACGTCTCGCTCCTCCACGAAGAGCGTTGGCGCTGCGCCGCTCTTTCTGCGCAATCTCGTCTGCTCCCCTTCAACGTTGGCTCTCCCAGGTACTACCGCAGCCCAATTAATAGCTGCTCTTTAACGAGCGCTCCGTTAGGCTCTAAATTGCTGCGTTCCTCTATGCATAGACCGGAGAACAGTAACGCGACCGCCCAAATCGCAGCCACGAAGGGAGGGCAGGAGGGTTGGCTCTACCTCATCCGGGTCGGAAAGCTTGAATTCCCAGCCATCGCCCGTCCAGCTGATGAAGGACTGACAGGACTTGTCAGTGAGCAGTTCCAGCAGGAATTGCCACAGTTGGATGGGTCCACTGCCTAGAAAAACGCAAAGGAGACATGAGACATTAATGCCCAGGAAAGGAATGGCCCCTTCTGGCCCACCCCCTGGGGCTCACCCAGGGGAAAGAAATCACATGCAAAAAGAATATGCGTTCGTCTGCGCTGAGTTGTGCCGGCAGTTCCTCTCTCGGCGCGAGAAGGTCCACCACCCTTTCATCTGCCTCGCACTGGAAACCCGGGGTTTCTGATTTCCTCCACGGTTATCCCGAGGGGCTCCATCCGTCAGTCTTGTAAGACCAATGTTCTTGTAAGAACAAATGGTGCTCACTGAAACAAAAAAAAAAAGCCTTCCCGCTATCAAAAAAAAGCATCAGCGGCCAAAGGGTGAGATCTGGGCTGAGATGACAGCTTGAGAGTTAAATCCTGAAGGTAAAAGAGCTTCCTATTTGCAGCAAAAGCTGAATATTCATGCACTGGAATGCTTCACTCAGAGTTACATAAATAGGATTATTTTTCTGGCATCCAAACAGTGAGGAGTAATCGTTTTGGCACAGGAGCACCACCATTTCCTACGTGCCAAAAAGCTCCTGGCCACTGCATGAACTCCAGCAGACTCCTGCTTCCCGACCTTGACTCTTTGCTCCGTGACTGTTTACTGAGATAAAGGGGACCCAGGTATGAAAATTATTTGGCCTCTTTCCAGGGCATGTCTCTGCAGGAACGGGCTGCCTCAGCTCCCCGGGATCAGCGGATTGCTGGAGTGCAGCAAGGCAAGGGCTGGCTAGTTCAGCGCGCTGGTAGCCCCGCGTGCTGGGTGGGAGGGAGGTCTTCCAGCTGAGGACTGGCAGATATTACCATCACTCTCTTTAAATGCACCTTCTGGCCAGGGAATCCAGCAAGCCCCAGCTCTCGAGTAGAGCAGCTGCTCTGTCCTAAGCACACTTTGGCATGACAGAAGAGCTGGCACAGGCCAACCAGGTCTAAGCAAATTCCCTGCAGCTGCTGGTTCTCCTAATCCAGCCAGAGAGCCAAGAGCCGCTGCAAATCATCCCTTGCCACATACGTTCAAGTCATGACCAGCCTCTCTCTACAACACTGTTGCCTGTATTTCACCTGGGCATTAACCCTGGCCAACAGCAATTTGTCGAGCGGGCTAAGAAACACCTCCAAAAGCAGCGTGCTCCGAAGCCTCCGAAGGGCACCGATCTCCCCCGTCCCGCCCGACACAACCCGGCGTCACTCAGAGCCTGCCTACCTGCACGAAACAAGGAGCGGCCAGGGTCTGACGTCAAAACCACCAACCGAAGAGGTAACTTCAAAACACAACCCTAGCGTCTTGCCGGGCCTCGCGGTCCGGGGCCCTGCGGCTCCGGCACGGTACCCAGAGCGCAGCCTTTGGCTCGATTGCTGCTGTACACTGAGGGATTTCAGAACGCTTATCTCTTCTTTGCACCGGTGTCCCAATCAAAGCTAAAAGAGAAGCCCTCAAGCCAAAACCTCTTTGATGAGCAACTTTCAGATGTGGCCGCGCCCGAAACGTTGGGCAACAGGTTTCGGGAAAGGTTTTGATATATTTAAATGGAGCATAGAAAATATCGGTAATAATAACAACAATAATAATAATAATGAGAGCCAGAAGTTAGAGGGAACGATTCACCCGGATCAGACAGCAGGCGGGACGGGCTGAAGCAAGCCACGGGCCTCCAGCGATCCCCGGCCAGCCGGCAGCCTCTCGTGCCGGCGCGCGGGTCATCACGGACCCGCGGGCGAGCCGGAGCGGAGGGTGCGCAGCGCCTCCCCGCTCGCCCGCGGGTCCGGGGGCGGAAGGAACCGTCCGGCGGGGAAAGGCTCCAGCCAGGTGTCCGCGGCGGAAACGCCTGCCAGGACGGTGACTCAACGACGGCGCCGCTCGCTGCCTCTCCGGCGGAGACGGGAGTCGGAGCGGGCGGCGCGCTGGCAGCGGAAGCGCCCCAAGCCCTGGCCCGAGATGCCACCGCGCCTGGGGCAGAGTTTAGCGATCGCGACAAGCTTCGGATGCAGGGAACCCTCAGGGGGATGCACGAGGCAAAAGGTCCTTTCAGCTCCGCAGGCCTCCCAAGAGGAATCGCAGGTGGGCTTACACGGGGGCTCCAATTTCTCTCATCCCGTCCAGCTTTACACCAATCCTCCAGGTGCAGCGGAGCAGCCAGCACCCAACTCCGGCGAGCACAGAAACAGACTGAGGCTGCAAGACTGAAGCAAGACCAGAACCGCCACCTCTCACCGATTTCCCTCCCTCCTAGCTAAAGAACAAGGATTTTTTTTTCTTTTACTCCCTTCCCAAAGTAAAATGGATGGAAATTTATTGCCTGGGCACCAGGCTCTTTGCAAACCACGGCCCTCCAAGCAGCCTCGGGTCACCCCGGCTTTGCTGGAGGCTTTCAGGGCTTCAAAGGCTTGTGGAGAAAAGCGTCCCTAACCGAGCGGCCGGAACAGTTCGCGCTTGGCGCTCGCGTGCTCGGCTGCCAGCTGGCACGGCGAGGAGTTGGGAAACCCAGCAATTTATCACCCTCTCTTTGAAAGGGAGGCAGGCTGCTCCTGGAAACACGCACGCTGCGAGAGGCCAAGGCAGCGGAGGCCGAAGCCTTCTGCTCGCCCAGAGGAGTCCACCCACCTCCGCCGTCTCCACAGCTGCGGGGGCAACCGCGATGCTTCAGAGCCTGTTTTCCACCACTTCTGGCTCATCCCTTCCACCCGTGCCCGGACCGAGGCTGGAATTCCCCACCAAGACGCCCCGTCCACACCGCTTCTTGGTGTAAACACGCACGGTGCCACCACCTCCACGAAGGCAGCGGAGCCAGGCTGCTGCGCGCCGGCCCACGAGCTGCTGCCTTCGTTATCTTCAAACAACAACTGCCGCCAGCATTTTCTTCAGCAACACGGCTAACTCCAATCTCATCTGGAAAACGCTTCCTTCCTGGGGCCGTTAGCCATCTCCGAAACTAGACGCCGGCTCTCCCTTCCGCTTCTTCCCATCCCACCATCCGCAGCAGGTCCTGGGCGGACCTAAGCGCACCGGAGCCCGGGGAAAGCTCGTCCCCGCACCTTCCTGGGGTGGAGCGTGCTGGGCGCCACCGGAGCCCAGACGGCGCCTCCGGCCACGGCTCAGCCCGGCCGGCCACGAGAGCGAGAGCGTGCCTCGTTCTGCGCGCGAGGAGGAGCCGACGCTGCCGGGCCGCTCCGCCGGCGCAGGGAGGGAGGGCACAAGCCACCCTTTATGGCACTGCTCCCACATTACGCATCCCGGGGCTTCCCGGAGCCCGGTCGCCCCGCCGTCCCCTCCGGCACCGCGCGGGAGGCTGCTAAGAATAGCGCCCGCCGGAGGGGCCGGCCCGCCAAAGGGCCTTCACAAAGGGGGCCCTGTCTCGCCTCGGTGGCACTGAAGAGGGTCCTTCAGCGGGGGCCCGCTGGCAAGCGTCACCCTGCAGGAATGCTCCGGCGTCACGGGGAAAATATGCCTCTGAAGCCTGCTGAGGCCAGGCGGCTACAGCGGGAAGCCTGTGCGCGCCGCGGCAGCCCTCCGCCGGAGGCTGCAGACCTCTCGGTCCACCCTTAGCCCTTGCTCAGTCCTACCGGAGAACGCCCGGCCACAATGTAAGGTACTACGCCGCCCTGTGAGATCCTGCAGCACCTCCTTCCACAGCTGCGGAGGGATTTCAAACCAAAATACACAGTCTGCAGCATTCCTCCAGCCCCTTTGCGAGAAGTGCTTTGCAAGCCTCAGCTTTCAAACCAAAACCGAGGCTGGGCAAGACAGCTCTGCCAAGCTAAACGTTCCCCACGGAGTCAAATGAATGTGGCGTTTGTGACTCGCCAGCTTAAAATTCAGACCTGGAGAAGCACCTTGCCCACCCGCTGCCGGCTCTCTCAGAAGTGACTCCAATGTGCCAGTGACACAGAAGCGTTGGCCACGATGGGATGCGCTGCCGCAATTTGCGGCAGCGCCTCGTTTTTATAGGAGCCTCACTAATGAAGAGGAGCTTCTGGTGTCCTAAAAGGTTGGGCAAGAACAACTGAGACCAACAGGACAAAATAAGCAGGGTAGGTTGGGTAGGTGTGAGCTGGAAGAAACTGCGGCTTTGCCGTTGTTCACTGGCAGCCGGTGCCCCAGCAGAGCCAGCCTGCAGCAAGGAGGTTGCCGCAGTGCAGCAGGGCACACCACCCGGCCCTCCTGCAAGCCCTTCCTCACCCCGCTGCAGCACACCCACGCCGGCCACTTTCACTCGCAGTGACGTTGGTACCAGCCCGCATCGGGCAGGCAGGCGCTGGCACTGTGCTTGGGAAGGCCCAGCACCGAACACGTCATCGCCCCTTCTCTTGAGCCGGCTTGACACCCCCACCCCTCCCAACGGCCTCCGTTTGAAAGAAGGAAAACAGAAAAAAAAAAAAACTACAAAAACCCTGTGCGCGGCGCACCTATTCTTCTCGCTATGTGGTTTGTGGTTCCAATCAAACAAAACAATTGGGCATAGCAACATCTCCAAAACAGCCTTTGCTCCTGTCACGCGCTCTCCGCGCCCAAGCCCCGCTTCGACACCACTGCAGCGGTGGAGGTGCAGCGGGAGCCAGATCCCCCATGGCCACGCTGAGTGAGCATGGGGAACGGCGAAGGCGCAGCTCATCTCCATCGCCTCCTTGTCACACCAACTCCTCTTGCCTCCTCCCCATCTCTTGCCCAGACTGGCTCGGTTAGTCACATTGTAGCGAGATGCCAATTTGCATAGGCAGGGAGGACAGCAGCGAAGCTCGGATCAAAGTGTCTTTGAAGAGCAGGCTTGAAGAAAGTGTGCTCAGAAGACCCAGAAAGCACCCTTCCTTAATGTGCCATCTGCTTTTGGCCACCGTTACAGACAGGATAGTGGCCAGATGGGCCACTCTGTGCCAGCTCAGATTTTCCTGTGCATCTCCCTTATTGCTAGGATGTACTGGGAAGACTGCTCTCATCCATGGGGCGACCGGTGGAGCAAAAGGGTCTTCGTGAACTTTCCACCTCCCTCATAAAGTTGGTCCTGCAGGCGCAGTTCAGCCCCAGCACAGCAAGGCTCACGGGAGCTGCCATGCGACAGTCTGATTCATTGCTCGAAGGAGGGACTAAGCAGCAGTTGCCACTTCAGCAGCATCTCCGGGCTGCACAGAAGCTGCTGCTGGCGGCTGCAGCAGCTCCTGTAGGAGCTGAGCTGCAGTCACGGTTGGGCAGCGTTGCATGCGGCTGATTTCACTGTCATTTGCACACGTCTGGCAGGTGGATCATGAGCCACTGAAGCAACCCTGAGCCCCACCCTTGAGCTTCCCACCTTGTGATGAGAAAAGCTCTGCTTAATTCGTAGAGCTGAGGGGCTCTCGGCACTGGAGGCAGAAAGCGGGCAGGGGAAGCTGCCGAGTACTCACTCTGCAGGGGCAGGTAAAGCATATGAGCCGGAACAAGTGAGCTGACACCATCACCAGCATCTTGCAGGGTTTAGAGGTGCTGCTACGTTTCTTCTGACAGCTGGGGCAGCTACCTGCATCTCTGAATTCCCCTGACCAAGACACAAGAGCCTGCGGATGCCCATTCGCCAGGCAGCTCAGATTCACCTCCTGGCACGCTCCGCCGCCCGTGAGAGCGGGGCGCAGGCCTCATGTTTCTCGGAAAGCAACTGCACAGGTTCTTGATGTCAAGGACACCAGAGGCTCCAGAGCCTGACAGGAGAGGGGTTGGGAACGCTGCCGCTGACAGTCTTTCCTGCGCCAGTGACAGCCATGTGCTTCCTCCCCCAGGGCACACCTGGGGAGCTCGCTGCCTGGAAGCTTCAGACCAGCAGCGTAGGCAACAAGAAGAAGAGTGGAAGAAGCACACAAACTGTCTCAGAAGACCCACTTTCTTTGGCGCCGACTTCACTTTCTTGCAAATTGGCAGCTGCGCACTTTCACTTTTGGGCCACAGATAAGCATCACCCAGAAACAGAGGCTCGTCGAAGGCATGCGCTGCAGGCTGGGACGATTCGGACGGGGGCGATGGGTTTACTGGGCACATTTAGGAGATATCTGCATGGTACCGGGGAGGCTGATAGCAACGCTCAGGGCTGGATCTGGCTTGGGCAAAACACTCTGCTACACAGAAACACTTCTGGGTGCTTAGGCGAGATAGCATCTCAGAGAGCTCCTGCGCTATGTTCTGTCCTCTTTAAGGGCAGCATGATAACGAAGATAACATCAATCTGTCGTAAGAGAGACAGACAGGTCCTGTGTGACATTAGCTGGGAAGGGGGCATTAACCCTTTAGGTGCCGAGCTCATCTACACAGGCATCAATAACCTCTTAACCAGGCCTAGACCAAAGGACAGTGTCCCAGCGGCGATACTGGCCCTGCAGAAAAGAGATCACAGTTTGGTTCCCCAAGCAGTGGCAGTTTTGCTTACAAGCCATTTCATCCCTCTTGTCCCTCTTACCTCTGCTCTGCTCTGTCTACTCAGCTCTTTAGAGCAGCAGCTTGGCGCATCAAAGCCTCACCACTGGGGTTCTAGGTATTGCGGCGACGCAGATTACGCCGCGAGATGGAAAGCCCCAGCCTGCATAGAAGATGCTGAGGGTCTACATGCCACAAAGCAAACAAACACCACAGCTCACCTACAAACCCACGCAAACGCCTCAGGGTGCTCAAGAGAGGCTGAAAACAATTCAGTCCAGAGTGGCAACTGCAAACGACCCACAGGGCCATCAGGAGGATTTGAATCTCCTCCGGACCTGCATGACTAGGAGAAGGGCAGCAGAAGTAGGTCAGAGGAGTGGAAAAACAAAAATAGGGCAGAAAAGACAAAGAGCAGTGTGGTCAGAGCTACGTGCCCTCTCTACAGGCAGGACACTTCTCTGCCGCAGACTGTCAGTGTTTATCCAGGTGACACGGAGCATCACGAAGGATGGGGCAGTTGTGGCACCTGCAGGAGCTGGCAGCTTGCAGGATCCGGCTCCGACGCAGCCAAAGGCAGGACTGCAGGTGGCCCAAAGGCAAAGCCGAGCTCCGTTTCACCCAGCTGGGCTCCAGGACCGAGGTATCTGAGTCTGCGTGCTAGGTATCTGTGCCACCATGGCACCGCGTGCCAGCCACCCACCCACACCAAACATGACGCTGCTGCAGGAACACAGGAGTTTAAAACTAGCTCCATTAAGTCAACATAAACTCTAGCACATCTGCCTTCAGAGCAGATACACTTGCTTAATTTTAATAGAGCTGCTCTATCTCCATTTGCTAGGTCACTTCAAAAATGTAAAATCCCACTTCACACAAGACTCAAGCTGACCCCCAAACCAGAGGTGTCCAGAGACTGCCCTCCCTGTGGGTCCCTGCGGCTATGGAAACTGAAGTTCACCAACTCCTGAGCAGTTACATTTCTCCTTCAAAACAGATAAGAAAATTGCATCAACCTCTATCTGAGCAACCATGGCAACTTGTTAAATTAGGTCAAGATGTGGGGGCAGATAACGCAGCTTTGAAAAGCTGCTTGCGAGCTGGGTGAAGAACACATCAAACGCAAATGGCGCTTCCGCCAAAATGCACCTTCTCACCAAAGCATGCGCCTCCTAGGGCAGATACCATCAGAACTCTACTGTGGCTGTGATAAAGCACAGTGCCACCTCCCAAGGCCACCAGCAAAACAGGCCCTTGGTAACAAAATCTGAACAATGCTGTCAAGTTCCCAAAGTCAACACAAAGAGCCCTGGAGAAAAAGAATGTCATGACCTTCCAAAGCTTCAGTCTTCCACCTTCGCTCTGCACATCCTACAACAGCACACTGAGGCACCTTGGGATCTCCGTTGGGTGCTCCACTGGTTGGTGACCAGCTGCCTGGTGTTGGACATGCCCTCACCTGAGTAAGGAATGGAAACCAGGAGTCCTGGCTGCTTTGGTACCCACTGCTGGTAATTCCCCGGTCTATTCACTAGGTTCCACCTCTTCACTAGAGTTGGAAACACAGCCTAGAGTTGTAGTTCCTCTGCTCTAGCCACTAGACAGCACTTCCTACCCTGAATAAAGCAAAAGCAAAGTGAAGAACCCAGGAGTCCCGCCCAGGAGTCCCCATGCTCCTTGGTCAGCTGCATTGAGAGAGAGGCCTTGGACTTCTCACCGGCCAGCCCGGATATCTTTTGCAGAACTACTGTACACCAAAGCTGTGCTGAGAGGGCCCAGTTCTCTTACGGCTTGTAGTATCACTTGCTCTCGCTGTAACCTGCTTTCACAGCAACCGGGCTTCACTTTGCACCCGTGCTGTGCTCCCTTTGCACAGGCAGGGCTAGCAGCAGAGAATACAAGGTGCTGACAAGCCAGAAGGCTTTAAAAAGGGGTGGGTGACATCTCGGGAGTCAATGTCTGCAAAGCTTATCTGTTAAAGAACTTTCCCAATGGTAAATGCACGCTGTGGCTGTTTCAGTACTGAACAAGCAAGCGTCACTCCAACCCAGGGACTTCCAAGTGAGTAGCGATTCTGGAAGCCTCCAATTTTCCTCTCCCCTTTTAAGTTTTTTCAAGTCAAGCAATGCAAAAAAATAAGGTGCTCCCAAATATTGATCACTGAAATACCTGGGCCAAGGGATTATCTTCCCAGCTCTTAATAGGGCTTGAAATGATGCAAGGGAAAATGTGTAGAACAAAGTACTTGCAACTGCTCTGGCACAGCATTAACTGAGGTCTCACTCTCCTGGAGGCGTAAGTCCAAGGACACTCTTCGGGGTGATAATACTCCTGGACAAGACCACAGGTTCCAGGCACTGACTTGGGCTCCTCTCTCGCGGAGGCAGCTGGGGACTCTGCCCCTCCAGCAGCGGTTCTTTCTAATGAGGAGGACCAAGAGTGGAGCGAAACGTTCCGCTACCCAGCTCCGAAAACAAAGCCCCAGTTTTGCCAGTACCTCTGTGCCTCAGTTTCCCTATCTGTTAAAAGGTGAGCAATGCTCCTGCCCGAGGCACTGGGCACCCAAAACACTTTTGCAGGCCGCAGTGAAAGGCGCTATCAGGAGAAAAGAGGAAGAAAAAGCGCAGCTAGTGCTCGCGGGTCTCTTTTCTTAGGAACATCAACTTCCGTCAACCGGTGGGGCGACGACGGTGTGTCCCGGGGCACAGCCCCTCCTACCGCTCGTGCCTCTCTTTGCCAGGAGCCATTCAGGAATGGCAGCGCACTCTTATTTTGCATAGGCCTCCTTGAAACAGTCCCATTCAGCAGGCTGGGCTGAGTCGTCTTTCTAACTAAAGCTATAGCAACAAACCACTTCCTTTTTTACACATAGCTCCTAAAATTATCTCTCCACCTCCCCTCCCCTCTGCAGCTCCCCCCAACAAAAAAAATACAGTTATCAGCCCTAAGATGAGCCCTGCGTGGGAGGAGATTTCAGGGACAGTCACACCTCAGGATCTGCTCTGAACCTTTTGATGATCTTTATCTGCACAAACTATTTCCACCACTTGGTTCCTCCAGGCCACAACCCTGCTACCAACCAGGGCAGGAGGGATCAGCTTTTACAAGAGAAAAGGGAACTGTCAGGAGGCTGTCCTGCAAATTTAACCTATAGTGCAGGGAAAAGACATGGGCACAGAAGAACAGCAAAGCATCCTCCTAGCTTGAAGCTCCATTACACCAGGTTTCTCTCTGTGTGGACAGGAGATGGCCAGCTTGCTGGAGGGCTGAGAGCTGTCATATAAAGAGCTGGAGTCTCCATAGCCTCACACCTTCTCATCTCTCCCAGTGCAAAGAATGGAAAATGTCTGGGTCTGCTTTGGCACTGTGCCACCCTTGCCTCACACCAGCGTGAAGAGCAAAACAAGGTGCTTCCTCTATGCCAAACAAGGATGAGATCATTTTGCATCACACGCAGCTATGCTGGAAATGCGGCCGCTCCTGATGAAGATCAGAAACCACAAGTGAGCAGCCAGCAAGTCGCATAAAAGCACTGGGGGGAAAGTGAGGGCTCTCTAGTACCTTCTGCTCTCAGCAATACAGAGCCAACATCAGGCCTACAAGGCTCAGCCAGGAGGCATCCAGGTATAAATGAAAACGCAAGGCATTAGTAATAGGCAAGAGGCATCAGCAAAAGGCAACACATCAGCTGGAGAGCTCGTATAAGGGGCTGACGGGGCGAGCCCAAAGTCCTGCACTCCGCCAGATCCTAGACACTCCATGAGTTAGTTCTGGGGTGCCCACGCTTGACGAAAACGCAGCCTTTGGGGGCAGCGTGCTGGCCGGTGCGCCCACGTTGAGCCCCCGAGCGCGTGCCCGACCTCGGGGCACCCCAAAAGCCCTCGCTCGCCGACTTCTGGGCTGGCGACGCCGACCCTGGGCAACCCCGCGGACCGTGGAGGCTCTGCAGACGGAGATGGTGCGAGCACCGCCCCAGCTGCTCGGCAGAGCGTGACCCTACCTGTGTAGCCAGCCAGGGCCGCAGCAGGAATGACGGGCTTGTCTTTGTTCATATCGGCCCGATCGCGAACATAGTCCTTGAAGGTGCCCTTGGGCTTGTGGTTGGGCAAGGCGGCGGGGTAGTCCTCCGAGTCAAAGCTGTCGTAGGAGGGGACGCGCTGGAGGCTCTGGAAGGAGGACTGGCTGCTCCAGGACTGCGTCAGGCGGTCGCAGCTGTCGTAGCTCTCTATGCTCTCAAAGGAGTCCTGGCCGCCCAGTTTACCTGGCGAGAAGGAAGGGGCACGTGAGACGCGCCTGGCCGGCGGGGCGATGCTGCTGCGACGCCACGCAGCCAGGAGAAGGGCGCTCGGCCCGGCCACTGCGCAGGCGGCACCCGACCAGGCAAATGCTGCTGTCCCACCGCGCTTCACCTCCAAACAAACTCGAAAGTCAGCCCTGAAGCTCGGATCTGTTGACTATTTGCATAATTCAGAGCCATCCAAGCCCCAGAGAAGTTACAGCTGCAGAGCAAGGTAGATAGTCCTGACCATCCACCCAGGAGAGATGCCCAAGGGGGACTGGAAATTGTCCTCTGTTTGAGAAATATTCCACATTACCTAGTTTAGGTGCCTTAACATAGGCCTCTAGTACACTCCAGGGCCACCCATTTGGCCTCTAGCACCTGCTGCAGAAAGACACGGGTCTCCCGTAAGCCCCATGCGGTGTCTGCCAACCCCATATAAATGCTGCTCCGGCATATTCAAGGCCACTGGACACCTAGCGTCTTTACTTTTCATGCTTCCTACAAAATTATACAGCGGTCTTTTACTGCCATATGTTATAACCAGCTTCCACCCCCCAAATCCCCAAACAGCAGCAGACTTGACGGAGGAGGAGAGCCAAAGGCTGGGAGCTCAAACAGCTATTTTTCCAGTTCTGGTAAGGTGAGCACAGCTGGGTTGTATCAAGGCTACTCTCTGGGGTGTTTTTAGTAAAGACCAGGATACAAAAGGCCAGATCCTCACCAGTGCTATGGTGATTTACACCCGCTAGAGACAGTGTAATATACCCACTGTACTTAAAAGCACAGAGAGCTAAAAAAGGATCCCAAGAACAAACCGAAATTTCTCTCTCTGATCTCCCTTACGCTGCCGATTGCTCAACATCTTTACTGACAAGCTAAGAGCGTAACAGGATCATTCAAGTTCACCAGTTTCCCAAACCGGGCTAAAAACAGCTGCTGGGATTGTGCAAGAACTCCTGGAGAAATTTCCATTGGCAGAGCGACCTGCAGCTTGGGCCCGGAGAGTAAGTCACGAGGGAGCGGGAACGTGGAGCGACGCTGGCACGCTCCCCCAGATACTTGTTGTGTTGTAGTTTGAAGAGCGCTTGCCGCAAAACGACTTTAACTACTGTGGGTGCAGAGCGTTGCCAAAGGCGCCTCTCCTCTGACTCCCGGCCCGAGCTACAGGCATCTCCCTGCCCATCCTAGGAAGATGCTCTCTCTTCAACCTAATGAACTGGTCTCACGAGCCAGACCCGACTTCTTTCCAACCCGAGATGCCCGAACTCCCCTTAAAATGATTTCATGAGGCTTAGTGTAGTAAAACGCCCGTTTCCCCTTTAAAGCTTTCTGGCCAGTTACTTTTAACGAGTCTAATCTTCAAATATTTCTCCTGATAATTATCTATGCTTCAAACTCCTTTTTTCCCTTCTTTTAATTTTTGAGAATTGCGCAAAATGCAGTTTAATTACTTCCCAAATCCTGGAACGGGAAAAGCCACTGCTTTGTGCACATCCATTAATCAGCATAACCACTTTCCTGAGAAGTCCTGGGGCACAAGTTCCTTTAGAAAAGGAATAAAAAATCTCCCAGGGGAATGGCCACAGTGTCAGAGACACGACTTTTTTTCATTTCACTGAAAACTCACCTAAATTTGACCTAGCTGTGAGCCTTTGAAAAGCACACATTGCACCCCCTAAGCAGAAACTTGTTAAGACTTTGGCAGCTACACTTTCCAAAGAGACACCTTCGCTGATAAGGCAGAAGGAAAAAACTCCCAAGGAACCAAAGAATTAACTCCTCACGTCTGCACAAAGAAAGGCAGAATGAGACTGGTTGGAAAACCTTCATCCTGACCTTCCTTCTTCTGAAGTGTTTGATTTTGCAGCTGATTCATCTTTTAATGTAGTTACTTGATGTGGAAGGTAAAAATGTATGTAAATATAAATAAGTTGGACTCTGGTTTATATTAAGGCTTCTCTATGCAACTCTGGGAGGATTTATACTACCCAAAAGCCCTTCCTTCTACATTGCTGACATGAGTGTTTGTGTAAGCAAGACTGTAGCCTGTTGCATTTCTTAAATCCCAACCAGGGTTATAGTGTTGGCTAACACTTGTGGCCCTTGATCCCCTGTGCAAGCTTAAGGTCTCTTACTTCTCTCTCCTCGAGCCTTTTTAGGTTTGCCAGAGAGAACAAGCTCAAGGTACAGTTGCAAAAGCAGGCCTGAATCATTGCATTTCAATGAGAATTATTACGAAATCACCTACACGAAAGGGAAGGTCGAGAAAAGGGAAGACACAAACGAAAGACACCACCCCAGAAAAAGGAGCCCACCTAAAACGACAACGCACCTGCCCATCCGGCTCGCCATATCGTCACCTCTCGCGTATTAACACTCAGCTAGCAGAAGCAGGGCTGATAATGTAAATAATAACTTTCCTATCATTAGTTCTCCCAGCTCGGAGGAAGAACGAGAAGCTTAAAACGAGCTCGGCTGAGCACTGCCTGTGCGATGCAGACCTGCGAGGGGCTCCGGCTCTCCCGGGAACCAGCGCGTCTTCCGCTCTCGGTGCTGTATGAATGGGTTTAAACATTCGACATCAAACCCGGCTCACAGCAACACGCCACTATAATGAATTTTAAGAGCGGGGACGCCTGGTTTCTATTCAGGGCGTGATCGCAGGCAGGTCAGATCTCTTCCCTGGGCCTTCGGTTCCCTACCTGGAATCTGGAGATAATGATACCCCTTTGGAAGTGGCTTTGAGCGCTACGGATTAAACTTTAGCTTTGAATAGATACCGCGAGCCAGATCTTCAGCCCAGTTCTAAGCAATGTAATTACAGTGTAGTGGGGCATCTGGGCCCCATGTGTTCAGAATTTAATAATATTAATTGAAAAGGCATTTGGGCTCAGATCCTCCAAAGTGTTTAGGTGTTTAGCCGCCATCAATTCAAACAGGAATTATGTACCTATCATTCTTTGGAGATGTAGGGTTGTAGCACAAGAATTCAGGGGGTCATTCGGCTCTGTCATTGACCCAACACATGACATCTGCGTCTCCTAACAAAGCAAAGGGTCCGAGTTCACTGGAAGAGATTATCAGTTCAAGCAAACAGCCATCAAAATCAATGGTGATAATGGATAAAGACTTCAGATCATCATGTGTAAAAGCTTTCAGAGCCTTGGACAGTAATTCCTGATGAGAACTTGTGAAGGATTTGTGGGGTTTTGCCTGGTCTCCTAGGAAAATGAGATTTATACAAGCACACAGCAGTCTGTCCTCCCTAGTAACTTCTAAGCCTATTTCAACTTCACTCAAGTTCGACATCAAAGTAGAGAGCCAGAAATGTTGTATTTTTGCAGATGTTGTAAAAACAGGCAGCTGAGCAGAGAAGAGAAATACCCTCTTAATATTTTCCTCCGAGAAAAAGGCTGGGAGGGCTCAAAACAATCAAGGGATCTATCTGGGAGGTTCAATCCCACAAAATATAAACATTGGGAAATAGGCCTCCTTAATGCCGTTGCCCGGCTCCCTGTTGGGCAAAGGATTATCTCCTACAGAGGGAAATGCAGCGCTTGTCCACGCTGATATGGGTAGAGGTAGCAAGAACCCCAGCAGCACCCCAGGAGAAGCCTGACTTTACCTCGACTGGCACGGCCCATGCACATGTTATCTGGCGTTACCACTTCTTGCTTGATCGTGAAGTAGTCTGTCTGCAGGGATTCTGTCTGGACAGGGTCCCGCAGGATGACTGAGGGATAGTCGTTCTCGTACTTGAGGGACAGGAGCTCTTCGGAGCTGATGGGATGGAGGGTCTGGTAGGACTCGGTGATGAAGCTGGGCTCGGAGAACTCTGAGGGAGGCACGCACTGCGCGTGCTCGATGCCATAACCTGCCGGCAGAGCGGGAACATGAGGACGTGGCCTGAACCGGGCCAGCTTGAAGAAAGTCAGAGTGTTGTTCACTCCCCGTCAAGTCTCCCACCGCACACTGAGATCACAGATGCTTTTCTCTTATAGAAAATCTCCAAACCAACGGCAATGGGAAGCGCAGGGGTCCAGATTGATCATCCATCTTTTTCCTTGCCAGGTTCTTATCTAGCAATCCAGAAGGAGAGCTCTCTTCCCCACTGCTCCCCCCTCTTTTTTTTTTTTCTTTTTTTATAAATTCCCAATTTACAAACATTCCCAATATTCTTGGGTGTTGAGCAGGTCTCTTTCCAGACCTGTTGAACTTCAAACAAACAGAGCTCGCCAAGCCAGATAATGACATCTCAGGGCAGTCACCGACACATAAAGATGGCTTCTAAAACCCTGACCCAAAACACGACACAAAAGTGGCATTTGCTCCGAGTTTACAGATATCCTGAATCAACACTTTTAAGCACATATCACGTGCAGCTACTGTCACTGGAGGTTAACTCTGAGACTCTCTGATAAATGCTACCGCAATCGTTTCGCTAGGAAGAGTAGAAGAAAGAGGAGAAAAGACCAAGCTACGTATTTTGCGAGCTCTGCCACGACAGGGCAACAACTGCATGGTTGCAGACCTCACATGATGCAGACAAGCCTACGATAGGGGACACTTTTCTGTCCTGAAGCAGTGGGACTTACTAATGAAGTAGTCGGAAGTATAGCGGGATTCTGGATATGCTGCGTTCACTCCGTTTGCTGGGTACGGTTTCACCTCTTCTGCAAAGAGAAAAGGAAGCAAATGTCACGTGTCCATAGGCATACTACGCTTTGCAAAACTTTCTGTAACGCAGATAGGCTTGAACTTCCTAAATTCTCCTTTCTGGTTTAACCTAGGACTTTCAAAGGAACAGAAATGGGGTAAGTGCCGAAATCCCACCAAAACAAGTGCCTAACGCGCTTGGATTCCTTGGGGGATTCTAGCCTCACGCATGGCCAAACAAACAAAATGTGGCAAAACAAACAGAAAAACAAAAAACAAAAACACACATAACAAGACAAAAAAACTCAACCCCTTTCTCAATCAGGTTCCAGGTGGTTTTGAAATATGGTTGCATAATTTCCTTGCTTCCTTTAATTTTTGTTGTCTTTCGTCCTTTTGATGATTGTTTATCAAGGTTACACGTATGAGCTCATGAAAAAACCCACTGCACAAGAATAGCTATTTTCCTGAAAAAGCCTCTATTTTTAGGCCTTCTACCTTACACCTGGGCAAGGCAGAGGATCCTACGCTCTGAAATGCTTTGTTGCACTGACCGTCGACCAACGCCTGTCACATACTCAATGCTGTACACACGTATACACAGCACCTACAGCTGCAGGCTTTATATAGGCATGATTCACTACGAAGGAACATGTAGCACATCAAAGCATAGATTTTCTGCTTTCCACTGCTTTTTCCCCTGCACCCTGGTACTCTGAGGCTTGCTGCCGAATTTGCCTTCCCATTCAGTAGCCCTGGCCATTTTTTTCCATTAGCACCTTACTCATTTGGGCTCCAGTTGCAACACAGCACGCAGGCGGAGATACCAGCATGGGAGATTTTATTTTCTTTGCAGCGGGTAACAAAAATAAATTAAAAAAAAAAAAACACGGACAACGCTGGGTTCTGTTTAATTCTGCTGAGGCTTAAGAGAAATCAACCAAAGATAACGCACGTTCGCTTGCAAGGAGCCTAATTTTGGCCCTCTCTCCTGGGGATTGCAGGGTGGAAAATATGCTCTAACAAAAGGAGGGTTTGTGCAAACAGAGAGACCTAATAAGAAATGCTCTGCTCCTCTCCCCACGGAGTCTGCCAAGGGGCAGGGTGGGTGACCACAAAGAAAGAGCGCAACCTTCAGCTATGCTTACAGTCAAGCGCAGGGCACTGCTGACTGCTGGTAACCGAGGACGTTATTTTAGGAAGAAATTTGGAAAAAAATAATGCCTGAAAATACCCCAATCCATGCAGGGAAAAGTTGCCCAGCTCCTGCCTTTTTTAAACCCTGAGCAGCCTGTGGTACATGAGTCACTCTCTCGGAAAGAGCTCACAAGGGAGGCATGTTAATAGGAGGGACACTGAGGTCATAGCCTGTCCCAGCATGACCTGATGCTAGTGGTGGGACAACTATAGGTAAAGTCAAATATTTGGTTATGTTTGGCTCAGCCACCATTGCAGCTAACAGCCGCCCTCAGCACGTCCAGGGCCAAGCGATGCTGGTGGGCGGCTGGCCAGGTTGGAAAAGATGGGGAGTGACAAGTTGAACCCTCACTCTTATTTGTGAGCCTGAGGAAACCTTCATCTCTCTATGCTTCACACCCCCAGCTGCAAAGTAGAGAGGACCATCTCGCGTATCGAGAGACATGGCAGGGACTATCTGGCACAATACACTTGTGCAGCACCCAGCACAACAGACCCAGACCTCGTCTGGGGTTTTGAGACGTAATACCAGTTAGATGAGTCCCATGACTTAGCGTGGACAGGAATCAGTCCTAGGGGTGAGGCTGGTTGTGTCTTGGAAGCTCTTTTCAGGTAATCTCCAAACACTTCACAGATATTGCCCCTCTGGGAAATGTTTTAAGAGCCTACCACGGGAGCTAGATCTCAAATAACCTACACAAGAAGTGACATAAGTCACCAGTAAAACTGGATACAGAATGGAGATTTCTTGGTTTCCAGGTCTGTGTCAACAGTTTTGAGACAAAAAAAAAAAAAATCTATTTTATTCTTTTTCACCCTTTTGGAATAAAAGCTGCAGCTTCTGAGTCCAGAACCAGGCACAGAAGTTTCTTTTGTAAAAGCACCTATCTATCGAAGACCTTATGCCTGCATGACTGCAGCATCCATGTGTCAATGCATGCTTACTTTACAGCTGGCAAAACGCCAGCACCAAGTTTACTTCCGTGTCTTGGGGGATCTGCAGAGTATGTCTGGGAAGAACAGAAATGGGAGCAAACCCAGATTTCTGACGCCTTAGGGAGCAGCTGCAGCACAAGGCACCTCACTCCAGCAGGTTACAGCACAAGCAAATGAAGAAGGGTATCGGGAAGGCAGAATATGGTTTGAGCAATGGCGTATAGCAAGGAGAAATCAAACTGACCATGTCATCTTGCTTTCGTTGAACTTCTTGCTGTTGATATAAGCACTCAGTAAAAATAATGCAAAAAGGGAAGCAGTGAGCAGATAGAGTCAAAGAGCAGAAAACCAGCCCGTCACAGACCCTGGGAAGAACCATGTTTACCTTTTGCAAACCACAGTTACCAGTAAAATTAGTAATCAGTAATTAACATCCATTTGTCAATGGTCTCCTGGAAGGCAGAACTTTGCTCCCCCTCTCCTTCCTGCCACCAAGGCAGGCCCAGCGACAGGCACACACGGTCACCACAACAGTGCAGGGGATATTCCCGGAAAGCAAATAGCTCTGCACAAAACCGAGCTAGAGAAAGCGCCCAGATTTGCTGCCGCTCCTGTTCGTGACTCAGTTAAAGGTCTCAGACTTCTCATCTGCTCTTTAGAAACCTCCCCAGCTTTCAAGTGGTGCTTGAGCCTCCTTCAGCCAGACAATATGAAAATCAACACCTAAAATCAATGCCCCCCAGATCGGCAAAAACAAATGCTCTCAAATGCTGGCAGGCAGGGACTAACAGAGATTGAAGCCTCCTGTCGGGGACACAGCCACCCGTAACTAAATGTTATTACACCTTTTGAGACACAAACCACAGAAAAGCAGTTTTCAATCACAACTGGGTGGGATTTTGTTGATGCTGTTCCACTGGAGGAAGTAGTAAAATTCACAACAGGAGCTGAGTGAACCGACAAAGAATGCTTTGGAAAATCCCACCGCTAGTTTCCAGGCAGGCAAAATGTCCCTGCCCGCTGCGTATTCCTGCCACAGACCGGCATAAACACCCTTCCTCTTTCAAGAAGTGCCAGGATTTGTGTTGCCCAGTAGTGGTGGGGACATCCATTTAAGTCCTACTGGACCCACCTTGCTGGTATCACAGCCCAAGGTGAACACCTCATTGCAGAGCCACACTGTTAAGCCAAGCTCTTTGGAAAGGCCCAAAATCAGACTAGGCAAAAGCGCAGGAGCAGTTCACCCCGGGGGCAAACAGGACTTACCTTTCTGCAGGATCTCCAAGTGTTCCCAGAGGATATCTCCCACAAAGTCAGGCGCTAGCTCCAGGAAGCACTCCTTGCCCAGGGCGCAGAGAGCAGCTCCGTTCATGCAGAACTTCTGGAAATCCACACCCTTGAGGCTAAACTCGTTCACCGCCCACATCACCCAGTCCCGCACGTGCGTCTCCGTCCATTGCTGGGGATCTGCGCCAACGTGTTGTGGAAGAGATCCATTAGTGAGCAACCACAAGACATCATCCCAGGGAAACAGGACACAAACAAGCCTACAGCTATACCAGTGGATAAGCCACCTGCACAGCTTCATCCTCATGGTTCTCTGACCCTCTTCTCCCACCCGCTTCTTCATCCTGCATGGCTTCTCCCTGTTATCGGCTTCTTGTAAAGGGTCCCATCTGCTTCTCCATATCACGGGCATGACCAGATCCTTTCAGATAGAGGTCCCTGAGCTGTCTCCAAAGGAGCAGCTCACCAAAATTACAAGAGCAGTCACGCACATTTCACTTTGTTAGCAGAAAAGACAGACACTGTCTGGAAGATTTCGCCTGTATGTTCAGACTTTTCCAGCTGAAGCTGCTGGGAAACAAGGTGGTACTACTTGAAGAGAATCAATAAAAGAGATGACAGATTTGGAGATGGGAATCCTGGCAAGGGGAAACCTTCTCTGTGTCTCCCATGGTTGCTCACTGGGACACTGTGTCTTACCTTTGGGGATTCCCAGCCGCTGCTGCTCTTTTGCAAAGCCACTGAAGGTGGCCTTCAGCGCCTGAGACATCATTTCTTTGCTGCTGGGGGTTAACAAAGGCACGTCCGCACATTCCATATCTGAAAGAAGCAGGAGAGAAAAATGGCTGTAAGTTCATAGGACTGAGAAAGATAACGCAAGTCCTCATGCCCAGTCTGGGATCCCCCTCCGGAATGGCACACCGCAGTGCATCACGCCCATTGGGACTCCCATTTGCTTAAATACAAGAGAAATAACCATCTGCTTGTAAGAAGTCTGTGCAGAAGCATTTCACCGTGCTGGGGCTGAAGGGCAGAGACAAGCCTTGCTCTGTAAGCTGAGTCACATGGTGCACACGGTCTCCCTGCAAGCCAGCCATGGACACGGTTATGTTGACCGTCATATCAAAGACCATTATGGGCATTGGCTTGCTCAGCCTGATAACGCCAGCACCTCTGAATTACTGCCAAAGCAAGGGGGAAACCTAAGTTTAAAAGAATCCCAGGCAATCTTGGAAAAAGTAAGTTCACGGCACGATGAGGCATGATGAAGAATGGGCAGAAAAATCCATCCAAGGAGGGAGGCAAAACAAAGAGCTGGAAAATCCCACATTAGCTTGGAGTTACATAATGCACGGTCTGGGGAGCGGAGCGCCGCAGTTCGGAGTGAGTCACCACGCAACGCTCAGCCACCCCCACGGGAGAGTCGCGGGCCAGGCCGTGCGCCGGGGCCTTGGACCGAGGCCTGGTGAGAAGCAGAGGTCTCGCTCGCTTTCTTCCCTTTTATTTTTCTCTCCTTCTTTATTTCTAATTTATTTGGAAGGAGGTAGGTATTTGTAGCCTAAGCATTTCGTAAACCCCCCCTAAAAAAAAAAAAAAAGATAAATCTCCTCAATTGGAAGAAAGGTTTGGCTCTTTTTCACGTATTTTAAGCATTCCTGAAAAACGTCTTTTGTGGAGAAGGAAGGCCTCTCCTAAAATCACCATCTCAAATGACTGAACTTCGTGAGTCTCATTGCAAATCTCAGAGAGCTTCCACCTGCAGGTAGGAGCCAGAGTGACTGTAGCCCGTTGGACATTTTTCAGTGAAAACTGTTCTCAGTGGAAAACAAGACAACTTGCACGTGCTTT
Source organism: Rhea pennata (assembly GCF_028389875.1). Classification (NCBI taxonomy): domain Eukaryota; kingdom Metazoa; phylum Chordata; class Aves; order Rheiformes; family Rheidae; genus Rhea; species Rhea pennata. The sequence goes on along the minus strand of NC_084686.1, from coordinate 7,417,722 downwards.
TTTGGTGTTTTCATGACTGTCTGGATGTGGACATCAAAATGCAAAGAATTCTCCTTTTTTGTGGAAATCCTAGCCACCTTTGCTTATCATAACTCTCCATTGCAGATGCAAATCTAGGCTCTGATTTAACAACCCATCCTACCTGCAAAATGTTGGCTAGTGCTTATTTTGAGAAGAGCCAGGGCTGGGGACAGCTCCGCCAAGCAGAGGTTGCCTGCGCCTCTCTGGACATCACAGTCCACCCAGGTTCTGCCCAGCCCAACTCAAGCCCAACAGGCACAAGGGAGGTTTTCAAGTGCAAATCCAGGGGCTGCGTGGGCAGACCTTGTTGCAGAGGCAAGCTGAAGCATTGCTTCTGAGCCTGCAGAGCACAGAAAGGTCCTAGGCGCCACGCTTAGCTCTGCGGCACAGAGCACGGATGGCCCATCAGACCCATCAGCAGCCAGCCCCAAGGCAATTCCATCCCCAAACTAAAAAAATAAAAAATAAAAATAAAATAAAAAAAAAAAGCCACCACTTTTTTGTCTCCACCTTTGCACCCTCCAGCTATTGTGTCGGGGTAGAAGACACAACATATTCCCGTAAGTCACCAAGTCACTCCAGTAACGATTTGCACAATTCTCTTGCTCAGGTAGCGCTAGTCAAATTGTACATCTCTCTCGCCGGCTCCAGGCCTCTCAGGGCCTGATTCCTCTCCCTAACTCTGCCACATAAATCAGGGAACTGGCCTGCTACAGTGGAAGTATCTGGACCTTCGAAAGCAAGGAGCACATTCAAGGGCTGTTTGGCAAGTTACACTTCATTATTTACTGGATTTGGCTGGAGAGGGCATGGAAAAATGAGCAGGCACCCTAGATATCTCTGTTCTCCATCTGCTGCTTTGAGATAACACTGGGAGAAAGTGGTTCAGTGCCCCTTTCCCTTCATCCTCATGTTACATTTTAATGCTGCGCTTGCTGTGCTCTGCGGTTACAGGGACCACCCAGGCATCACTCCCCTTTGCCGGCTGGTTAAACGGTAGTTCACTGCTCCCTGTCGCTATGGGAAGATGAGTCAGAGTCAGCCTAAGAAAATTTTTCTACTCCTGCTTTACACCGAACCACTCACGAAAGCCTCCGCAAAGACGACCTCCTTCGGCAAGCCACCAAGAGACCCGGGGGGGGAGGCGAGGTGCTTGGCTGTGCAAAACTGCATTTTTTATCTTGGCGGTGCAAGAAAGGGAGTATCTATCGCTAATCACTCCCATTTTCTCCTGCAAGGCTCATGAGACTGGGCTTGCACATAGCCCAATGAATCAATTTTTCAGTAGCAGCGGATAGGGTTTCAGTTTAGTAAGGTGAACGCTGAGCTCTGCGCAAACAAAATGTCAAAACACGGAATCTTTAAAAGCGATTCCCAGAGAGAGGTCACCAGAGAAGAAAACGGTCTGTCTTCGGACTTAAAAAAATGCATTTGCAAAGTGCTAAAGGAGGACTTTTTTTTTAATGCCAAAACGTGCATTTCAAGATTTCTCATTCAAAACGTTTTGCGCTCGGCAAATTTAGAAGCGAAGCATCGTTGAATATCGAAGTATTGTCAGACCAGTAGTTACTCGTTAAAAGTTTCTTTGGAACGAAACACGGCGAAAAGCCCCAAGCCTGCAAACACTCGCAGAAACCCAATTTTAGTCAGCAGTGTCCCACATCTATATACAAGGTCACATGCGTAAAATTAAACGCGTTCATAAAGCTCCGCATACGTGTTGGTGGACGAGTCCTAATTAGGTGATCTGGATTTTAGGGGGAGGGAGGGTATAAATGCAGTTTTATCTCAGCCTCGTCGCAGGACGGAGCCCTCCCTGCCCCGCGGACGAACCGGTCGCCTTCGGTTTGGGGGGCCTGGGGGTCGGGGCCGAGCAGAAACGCGCTAACAAAAGCGGACCGGGGCTCAGCTTCCCCGGGGGTTTCAGCTTTCACTGTCATCTGAAACCCGTTCCCAAGATTTTAATCAAACCTTAACACAAATAAAATGTCCCCTTTTACCCACCTCCTGCTGCCCCCAACGGGGCTCCGAGGGAATGGGTGGGAAAAGGGCGTCAGCTCGGACCAAAACCAGCTGTTACACCTACGCGCCCTTCGGCAAGTTCAGCTCTGGACCCGGCAAGCAGGCGCAGCAGCGAGGGCCGCCGAGGCCGTGCATGGGGATCCCAGGCTCGGCTGCCTGTGCAGGTTTTACGACACCCATTAAAACCTCATCTACGCGGGTTTTTTTTGCCTAGATGCCATGTCTGCCGTTGCTGCCGCTGTACTGACAGAGAACTGCATTTGATTTTCCTCCGAGGAGACCAGGCAGGGTCCTCTAGTTTGATTTTTAAATACTAACAGGAGTCGCAATTGCTCTGGAAAATTATGTCACCATCATCTCCAGCATCTGTAGAGCAGAGGTAAGTACTTTGCCTTACGTGAAGGTGGAGAGTGGCATCTATGCAGCTTTCCAAAGCCACGAGAGATTTGGGGGCTCAGTTTGAGACGTCCCACCCTGCGGCTGGGCTGGTCGAAACCCTATTTTTCCTCCAGTTCTCTTAGACCTCCGTAGATCAGACTTCAGAAGGACAAAAGGATAATGATCGGGCCAACGCCAGGGGCCAGCACTTCATTCCTACGTGGTATTCATGCTGAAGGGGGTCTCAACCGAAATCCGCTCGGAGCCTAGGAGAAGCCGCAGGCGGACGGCCAGAGAGGCCAAGAGCACCGCGTTCAGCTCGCAGCCCCGCTCACATGCTGCTATCACCAGGCTTTGCATTTGCAAACTGTTTCTTCACATTTGATATTTGTAAAGGGCTGTGATGTACAAACTTCGGGGATTTTGACCTTAAAATGCAAAGGAGTCCACTGCACGCCAAAACGTTAGCATCCAACTGCATAAGCAAAATAAATGACATTAAAGAAAAAATAAAAAAGACATTCTGAGCAGGAGGACGGGAGCAAAGTCATTTTTCTCCCAAGTTTCCACTCAAAGTCAACGCCCTGTTAAAGCTCCCATCAGCCACTCACTTTGTTTCCCATCAAAAGCCCCAGTGTGTCCTTGTCTGGTCCCCGCCATCTCGCACAGAAGCCCGCGTGTAAATGGATGTCCGGCGGGTCAGAGTGGAGCCTGCTGACCCCACAACCCCCGCCTGCCCTTGCTCTGACGGATGGACACCAAGGTCACGCTGCTGTCTCAGGTAAAAGCGCGCTCCCTGCCCAGCCTCCTCGTCCTCCCCTTCCAGGACTGGGACTAACCCCACAGGCTGCCAGGCAGTGGGGATCCTGGAGAGCTCAGGGACCTGGTGGCTTGAAGGACAGAGACAAGTTTGCGAGAAGATGCATGTTGCCTTCAAACTAGACCATTTGCGGAGAGTCAAGGAAATGGTCTCTCTAGGAGGAGCGTGCATGGGGAAGTCTGCAAGACTTTGCGCAGTCCGCTCGGGGTGTCCACGGCCTGGGGCAGGAGCGCACGCTCCTCGCTGCTGCATATCTGCCATGGCGTGAGGTGCATCTCAAGAGGGTCTGCAAGAAGGGAATTGCCTCTGTGCTGAGGCAAGGATTTGCTGTCCTATCCTCCTCTCACGTGCCTCCAGCTAGCCCACGACCACCAAAGAGCAGAGGAGCAAAAAAGCCTCTCTGTCTCCAAAGCCCAGCTCAGGCCAAGCTCGATGCTGCCCGAGCTGCTCCCCACCTCGCATGGAGGCTCCTCCACTCCAGCTTTCACCAGGACCAAAACCAGGGCAGAGTTAGTGACGGCGGCAGGAGGAAAAGCGGAGGATTTTCAAAGTGTCCCAGCTGGCAGGGTTCAGACGCCGAGGAACCTTTCTCACGAAAAGAGGAGGCTGCAGAGGGGGGACGGGAGCTGAGACCCTTCCCACGCTCCCCGACGGAGCGGCCTCAGCCCGGGCACCTCGGAGGCACCGTCTCAGATTGACCCCCGAGGAGACCTCCACTCAGCCCGGGGCAGCCTTGCCTTCGCCGGGTGCCCCGTGCTGCAGAAGGGCAGCACCGCCCGGGCAAATAACCCCAGCTGAGCCCCAGATATTTAGGCAGGATTAGGCAAAAATTTGTCTGCACTTTTGAACTGTTTTCACAAGCCTAGCCTCTCACTCCCACGCAGGAAGCCGGAGAGGAGCCGGCCTGTTCCAATTAGGGCTCCTCGGACTGTAAGGACAGGGAAACTCAGGGGGAGGAAAGGGAAAGTGGGACCCAAGGCTGGAAAAAAAAAGCAGCAAGGAAAACTGGGATGCAAGGGTGGACACGGAGCAAGATGGAGCACAAGGGGAGACGTCCGGCTGGGGCAATGGGGACAGGGCAGAGAGGAGAGCAGCAGAGACCGCAGGGCAGGTAGGGAGCAGAGAATCGCTACCCCTTCCTGCAAGAAGCCTTCAGAAACCGGCCCTGCTTCTCTCTCCAAGGAGCGGCACAAAAGGGACAGACGTTTGCTGTTCTCATTTAAAATAAATATATTTCTTCCCTTCTTGAAAAAAAGAAAAATAACTCTTTTCTTCTTTCCTTCAAGCAGTGAAAAATAAATACTTGGAGATGAAAGCTGGGCTTCAAGAGAAAAACAAGAGAGGAAACCGAAAGCCCACACTGCTTAGCGCTGCAGAAAGCACAACAAAGCCGGCTTTCTTCCGGCATTCAGCAGCTTTCTTATGGAGATGCGGTGTGTCATGGGGGCAGAACTCTTCCACCAAATAAAGGGCCCCCAAAACCGTCTTCCGCAAAGTGCAGATAAAAGGATCTTGTCCAAGTTTGGACCCTCTGCGCTTACGGCATGGCAGCGAGTGAGGAATGGGAAAGGTTAAGCCGAGGGTGGGACTCGGATGTTAGGATGCTCTTGCTGTTCGGGCTTCGGGATGAGCTGCGTCGCCCCTCGGTAAGAGGGAGCCGCTCTTGCACGGGCGCAGGCGGTGGCTGCTAGAGGCTGCTTGGGTGCAAAGCGCCCAGAGGAGGAACAGCAGCACGGCGAGAACGGGAGCGCGGCGGCAGCAGCCTCCCGCGGGGAGGGGGGGTCTCGCTTTCATTCGGCCCTGGGGTTTTTTCGCAGGCAGCCCGCGATCGGCACGGTGCTGTCTGCAAGCTGGCACAGGACCAGGCAGCAGCGGCGGCGGGTGAAAGGACGCTTCCCCCACCACCCACACGCCGCCAAGCGCCCAGGCGGACCCTGCTTCTCCCTCCGAGCCTGCTCGCTGGGTTCGTTCGGGCTTCTTTCCACCATCCTTCTCTCTCCTGGCTTTATAATGTGGGTGTTGGACTCGGATCCTGGGAAAACGGCATCCCTTTTAGTCACAGGAGTTTGCAGGGGAACAACAGCCCCGTGGTCATCTCCCTCGATCCTCCCCGGCTTTTGTGGGGGCGAGCAAGAAAAGACAGGCTGAGGAAACCCTGGGGTCACAGCTCAGCAAAACCACAGGGCTGAAGTCAACGCTTGCTGCAGTTGTGGGAAAGCTTCCCCAGCTCCAGAGGGCTGGAGACGGGACCTGCAGTTCGACTGTCGTGGCAAAGAGATGCCACCCAGCATGTGCGCAGGACGGATCCCGGGTGACCTGAGCTTCCAGACCTGATGAAGACAAAGAGCGTGCTTTGGGGCAAAAGCATCAAAAGCGTAAAAAAGAATATTTTTGACTTGACAAGATTCACTAGCAACCTGCGGCGAGTTGGTTCCTCCTCCCTCACCCTCATCTTCGCTCTGCAGAGCAGGGAAACCCCCCATACTCTGAAAGATGTTGCTAGGAGTTAAGACACTCCCATCAAGAGCTCTGAGAAAAGCCAGGCAGAAGAGCCCAGCGGCAGGACACGGCCCATGGCCCTGAACGCTCAGCCCTGTCTTGCAGCAATCCAGAGCAGGACTTCCCTTGGTGGAAACGTTCGATCAGTACTTCCCATCTCGGCAGCGGCAAGGAGCCCAGACGGATAAACGTGGGCACGGAGAAGATGCAGGCACCTCTGGGGCTGGGGAATGTGGCCACGGTTTAACGGCGTTCATCAAAACTATGCAAAGCAGTCAGTGGAGGCAGCAAAAAGATTTTTTCCATTGAGATGAAGCAACGGCAGAGGTTAGGCCATGCCTACGAGGCAGGCGCGTTTCAGTGGTTTAGCTACAGCCGTTCTGTTAACCCAATACAAGCCCCCTAGAAAGGCAACCGCTCTTAAACTGGCTCAGAAACGGCTTCTGTTGATTCAGATTTCGCAGCATCGCAACTAAAAACTTGTGCAAGCCCTCGGCTAACCCGACCGCGCGGGACGGGGCTAATTAAACTGGTGCAAACCTGCGCGTGTTTGCGGGTAGGCTAAACGTACAGGTCAGCACTCTGGAGGTAGCCAGATGAGGAGGTTGCTAGGAGGCTGGAGTCAACACACAGACAGCAGTGAATAATCTCCACATGCCCAAACCACTCCTGCCTGGGAGTCGAAGCCTCTGATTTCAGCGGTCAGGCCCTTATCGCCCTTCACCCTCCTGTTTTCCCAGGCACACGAGCCACGGCGTCCCCTCCGCAGCCAGCGTTAGCATCTCACTCTCCGGCTTGTTTGCCTTCAAGCCCTCCTCAGCCGGGATGGAGGGACACGCCTCGCCTCCTGCGAACCTAACGCTCTCCTCCGAGACGTGCTTCCCCTGCGATAATTCACCCTAATCCCCACCAACTGCTTTGCTCAATAGCTCTAATCCACGTGCACAGGCGTGCGTGCGCGCACACTCGCTAACGGGAGAGCGGGCTGGGCCCAGCAAAGCCTGTAACGGACACCCAGGCCCGACCGAAAGGAGGTCAAGTGTAAACAGCAAGTACGGGGCACGCCTGTGTCAGCTGCCCCGCATCAGCGCTTCAGCGCCGGGAGATGCTCCTCCACAAAACCCAGCTTCTCACACCCCGAGCCCCAGCAGCACAGCTCAAATTGCTCAACAGCGATGAGAAAAAAACCTCCAAAAAATCCAGCGATTCTGACTGAACAAACAACCAGATATTCATTTGCTTCCTGGAACGCTGCCCGAGGTATTCAAACGGCTCACGCCTGCACCCAGAAGCCTTCTGAAATTCCTCGCTCTCTTCTGGGGAGGCTGCAAAGCCTCTAAGGCCAACCGTCCTGCTTTCATGGCCCTCAAGGTTTACATAGTCACGAGAGCGCAGCCCGAGCCCTTCCAGGGCAAACCCATGGCAGGGCTCCGCTACTCCGAGGAGGACACTGTGGTCCACATCTTCCACCCCATCCACTTCCCATTGCAGCCAGTCCGCGCTGCGAGGGGGGGCCGGCAGGCACCCGCCCCCTGCCCCACTCCTGCCTCCCACCACTTGCAACAGCAACATTTCTTTCCAGACAGGCTAAAAACAGGAATTTGGTTGTTCTTGCCTCAGATCTCTGGCCAGCATCATCATCCCCAAAGTCTTTGGTGAACAAGTAAGGCAAGCAGAGGACCTGTCCCTGGAGCAAAGATGCACTGGTGCCCCAGTGCAAGAACCCATTCTTACTCTGACTGCAAAAGTCTCCATCAGATGCTATCAAGGTAAATATGTACCACTATAATCACTCCCGAGCAGGTCAGGTTGCACATTTCCCTATCCAAACAAGTCCTCAGTCTCCTCTCAGTATTAATCTCCATCCCCTTCTCCCTACAAAGCCATGGACAAACATGTGCAATAAGGATTTGGCTCCACGGCCTCCAATCGCTGCCCCTCTCTCTGCTCCAGGGAGGCCAAAGCACTGCCAAGCAGCGCGTGATAGTCTCCCAAGATAGGGAAAGCAGTGATTTTGCAAGTCAAGGATAACGTTAATCAGCAGTACGTAGTGTGAGAAAGATGCTGTAGGTTTGGAAGTGTGAAGAGGGAAGGCTGAGATCTCTTGGCAGAGCTGTCCCCCAGCAGTGGGGATAAGGGTCAAGGACTATTTATCACCCTACAAATGGATCGTAGACTCCCTATGTCTGCTCAAACATACCTGAACAACATGCCAGGCCAACATATTTTTTAAGTAGCCATCCCATGAGTTTACAGCTTGAGATGGTTTCATTGCACATCCGTGGCCCCATGAAATGACTCTGTGCTCAGAATGAATACCTGATCCATCATTTGTAGCATCCATCACCATGATATGATACACTTTTTATGTGGACCCACCCCACAGATGTCCTTGCTACTGGGAGTTCATTGCTAGACTGGTCCCAGAAAGGTGCCTTAATTCTCTTTGCATCAAAAAGCGATTAGACATGCAGAAGCCAAGCCAAATCCCTCCTTTTCCTGTCCCTTCCAATCTGTCTGTCCCAAGCCCAGCCTGGAATTCTGCAGTCTTCACTTGATTTTCAGCCCAAGTCCTTCATAAACTGATCTCTCTGTGTCCTGGCACTAGCACTGGCCCCCAGGCTGAATCAATACCACGTCATGCCAGACACGTGGGTACCACATGGCAAGACACAGCCTGAAGTGCCCTCAAGCCCGGATGATGTTTAACCCCTAAAATATCTCTCTCTGCCTCAAAGCCACTCAGCTCCACTACGGCTCTTCCTGCCAGCTCTCTTGTCCACAAACCCAGAAGGTTTGTTAAAGCGGGAAGGGCCAGACCTACTATGGAGAGCATCTTGGTGGTGTCCATACAGTAAGGGCCCAGAGGTGAAGACTGGACAGTGCCAAGTGCCTCATGCTCAAGCACAGGACATCTGCACGAGATGCAGAACGCAGACACGACCGAGCTCACCGGTGGCAGGGAAGCGAGGCTCGGCAGGGCAGGGTCAGCTCCCGAGCACGCGCGCTGCCCAGGGGCTGGAAGGTACGGGGGCAAAGCTTGCCACATCGCGCTGCAGCTGCAGATTCCTGCCACTCCCCACCTCCACAACCTCCCCGGCCAACCCTTCGCTTCAGGGCAACGCCAGCGAGACGCACAGCCAAGAGCGCGATAAACCGCTGCCGGTTGCTCAATGGGACAGTGCAAGTTGCAGCGTATCACAACTCCCGCGGATTGCACAGGGATCCCTGCTGCTGCCTTACCCGGAAACGGCCCGTTTTCTAATATTAGGCTATCGATAGCATCTTTTTCTGTACAGTGGGGAGTGTTTCAGCTCTGCCCAGGATGTACAGATAGCGCTCAACGAGCAAGGCGAGGAGGTGCAGAGGAAGACGAGGAGCTGGAGGCTTTGCTCTCGCTCCCCGGGCTCCCGCAGCGCCCGCCGGCCTCTGCCTCGCTGTGTCGCCCCTTCGCTTCGACCCAGCGACCTGCCACGGCACGTGAGGACTCCCGTGCATGGGACAGTGGGGGCACCCACGCCTGCTGCCCTGCCTTATCAGGCCGAGCTGCCCAGCTTTCTTTGCAATTCCAAAAGGAGAAGAGATTAGTATATTTAAGTTTGAAATCAAACAAATAATTGCACAGGCTTTTTCAAACAGATCGGGGTTGGAAGGTCAGAGTGCGGCTGGTAAATCTCAGTGCTGTTTGCTCTGACTAAATAATATTAGACCAAGGATAATCAATCATTTTAATCAACAGAATTATTTATAACTCTTTAGAACAAATAGTCAACTCTGTTAGCTGCTGCCAAGAGATTGCAGGTAGAGTAATGATCCACACACCTTTAATTCCCCTGCACTCCACGTGGATTTGCTTCTTTGCACCGCTGGATTTAGGGCCAATGAAGATTTGCACCTGCGAGTATCCTGGCCTCACCCCTCTGAAGGTATCCTTCCTCCCTCGCAGTGGCTCACAAATATGCACAGTAGCTGCCTGCAGCTTAAATCAAAACCAGAGCAGCTCACGACATTTGCCGCTCACTCCAGGTGTCTTCCTGATGCTAGCTGAACCTCTCAGCGCAACATTATGGACAGGACAGGAAAAGCAGCCAGCTAGACCCACGAAGAGGCCAAGGATGGTCAAAGCAAGGTTGCCTCTTCCGTGCCTGAGCAAGCCCCTTCTCCTCAAAGCCTTGGGACCTGCACCAGGAGCACTGGGCATCCATTGGGATGGCAACTCCACTAAAGCCACCCTCCCGACTTGTGATGGGGCTGGTCCATCATGCCACCACGTGCCACCTCCGTGAGCACCACTTATGAGCACAGGTAACCCACAATCGCAGCAAGCACCATGCTGTCATATGCCATCCCGTGGGTCAAAAACCACATGCATGTGACGCCCACCCCTGGCACATTAAATATTTGCACGTGCGAGGCCTGGCACAGGCCTGCTTGACACAGCAACAGATGATTCCCAGCAGCCACAAACGTGGGGAATTTTTTGGCTAGCATGAAAATGCATGTATTGCTGGAGAAAGATGCCCAAGGATCAGCTTTACATTGGCCTCCAGGCAGGGAGAGTGCAAGGAACAAGGCCATCTTCATCACATGGCTGCTCCTTAGTGCTCCTCAGAGCTGACATCTTCTGGAGGTGGCCTTCATTCGCTGTCAGCCATAGGAGGAACCAAGGACACAGTAAATCACCTCTGTTTAACATAGGAAGCATGAATCTGGCCCTACTTTCTCCAGGCCTCAGTTTCCCCATCTGTACCATGAGGGTAAGAGCAAAGCAAGTGGATAGTAAAACAACAAGCTGCTCAGTTCCTCTGGGGAGGGAGGCCAGAAACGGTCCTGAGAGAGACCTGGGAACCAATAATCTCCAGGCCACGCTGAACCAAGCACCTTAGAAATGCTGGCGCCCAACTGGCTTCGTTTCACAACGCCCCACAATTTATTCTCCTTCTGGTACTATTATTTTTAAGCAGGTAAGGAACAAGGGGATTTTCCCAAGCGCAACAGGCCGCTGAACAGCCCGGAGAGGGAGCCTCCTCCGTCCCTCTCCCACGTCACGTTCCAGACGGCCGCTTGGAGAGAGGCGCCGGGCGAACACGGGGCTTCGCTCCCGGGCTCTGCCGCTTCGGGGCTCCGCGGCGCAACCTCCGCCACGCTCGCGAGCTCGAGGCTCTTCCAAGAACGACCCCAACGCCGGTCGTCTTCTTCAGCTCCGACTTCTAGGAAATTTCCCACCGGGGAAGGACTCAGCGCGGCGATTGGGCAAAACAAACCCCGGGAAGGTGGGAGTGAGCCGGGGAAGGCAGCCAGGAGCCCCATCAGCATCCGTCATCCCCGCGCGCCAGCCAAGGGCCTGCACGCCGGCCCGTCCGGGACGGGGATTATGTCACCCGTTGGCCTCAGCCCGGCCGGCCGGCGGAGCGCCGGGGAGAAGTCGGAGCGGCTGGGGATGCTCGGATCTGCCCAGAGGAAGCTCGAGCTTGGAAGCCTGAGCGAAGCCCGGGGTTGGGGTGGGGGGAGAAGGAGCAGAGGGGGGGAGCGAGGCCGAGACGCTCGCGGCCCCGGCGGCCCCGGCGCGCGCAGCGTCCGGAAGCTATTAAGGAATTACAGCTTCCCTGGCCCCGAGCCTTCCCCAGCAGAAGTGCCTGGGAGCAGATGGTGAAAGGGCTGATTGAATTCGGCTGCTCGGGCCAAGAGGCGGTTAGGAGGAGCCGCGCACGGAGCCGGGGGCGGTGGCACTTGGCTACTTGGGAGCCCCGAGCCCTCGCCAGCAACGCCGGGAATCCTCCGCCGATGGTGAGGAGCCCGGGGAAGCTTCAGCAGGCGCTCGGCTGGATAGCGCGGGGCCAACGGGGCCAGTGCGCGCACCCGGGGGGGACCTGCCGGGGCAGGAGACCCGCCGCGTCGCCCGAGCCCGGAGCAGCCACCGGCTCCCATCGCCGGGGCGGCCGCCCGGCACGGGACCGGGCCTGCGTGCGGCACCCCCACCGCGGAGCGGAGGCAGCCCGGCTTTTCCAGCTAGGAAAAACCCCAAATCGCCCAGGAGAGCCGAAGGTGGGGGGGGGAGGGAAGAAATGGGTTAAATACCCCCCCCCCAACGTTCGCTTTCCCTGGAATTCGCTCCAGCCGCCGCTGAGTCAAGCGCCCGCCGGCCGGGGCTGCGCCCGGGGGATGAGTAACGCCGCGGGCCGCGGCCCCCGGCGCGGGGAGCAGCCGCTCGGCCCCGCTCGGCCCGGCCGCGCTCCGCCGCTTCCCCGCGCGCCGGGTTAGTCACCGGCTTAGCAAGCGGCTGACACACGCTGGCGCGCGGCTGCTTAAAGACACACCATCCCTTGGCTCCTCTCCTTTTTGTCCCTCCGGATTGGGCTTTTGGGGGCTTTTTTTGTTTTGTTTTGTTTGTTTTTTTTTTTTTTTCTTTCGCCCCTGCCCCATACGGCGGCGGCTGCTCGGGGCTCGGCCGCGGCAACGCGAGTCCTCCAGCTCGAAGGCAAAAATCGCCTGCCCAGCCGGGGCCTTTCAAGTCGAAAGCTTTTGAGCCAGCTTTAAATCTGGAGCCGCTTAGAGCGATGGAAAACAGCGCCAGTGACTAAGTCCCCCGCTGGGGCCCGGCTACCGGCACGGCGCGGAAACCTCCCCGCTGACGTCGGGAAGCGCAAAGCTCTCCCGGCGCGCGCTTCCCGCCGGCCGCGAAGCCGAAGGCCTCGGCGGCGCCGATCAGAAGCGGCTTTCGAACGCGGCGCGGGAGAAGCGAGGCCGCTGGGCTCAGGCTTCGCACGGTTGCTTCTTGCGGCGGTTCGGGTCGCGGTAAACGATTTTTGAAAACTGCAAGGTTAAAAGAAAACAAAAAAACAAACAACCCCCCCAAAATCGTGCTGCTTCTCAGCTTCCAGAACACTGACCAAAATGAAGCAGTTTTGCACAAACACATACAGACCCATACGAAACAAAAAAAAAAAAAAACAACTTTCATGTGGGTCGAAAAGCCACATTTTGATTATTGCGAGAGATGGAACTGACAGGAAAAAAAAAAGATAGAAAAATGGAAGAAAAAAAACCAAATGCCAACCCCTTCGCAGGCCTGCTGCAGGCTCGGGGGCCGGCGGCTCTGCTTCGCTCGGCGCGTCGCAGCCGGAGGCCTTGGAGCGGGTCGCCGCGGCGGGGACGGCACGGAGCCGGAGCGCGGCATCCCGGCCGTCCCAAGCCCATCCCAATCCCCTCCTCCCGCTTCCCTGCGGAAAGGGCGCTGCCCCGCGAGCGACGACGTCCGCGGCGTCTCTGGAGCGGCCGGGGCTGCCGGCCCCGAGCCGCGGGCTCCCCCCGACCCGCAAACCGGAGGGGGCAACAGGAACGAGGGGATTTTCGCGCGCCGAGAGCGGCCCGGAGCAGGTCCCCGAGCGGCGGCCAGGCCCCCGCAGCAATTCGAGGGGCGCCAAAAAAAAAACGCGACACCAGGGCTGGGGACGGGGGAAAAACTGCATCACCCGCCCGCTCCCGCTCCCGCGACTCGAGACCAGTCACAGGGGAGATGGCCAAAGGGGTGAGACCAGGCCCCAGATTTTTGCTAGTTGAGCGGTAAAAAAAAATTAAAAAATAAATAAATAAAAGCGCAGTTTCGTCTCACGGTTCAGGAAGAGGCGACCAACGGCAGCGCGCGCGCTGGGTTTGCTCCCCACGCAGGGCTGAGCGAGCCCAGAGTCGCTTCTCGCTCCGAGCCGAGCCGCCCACCACGCTCGGCCGGGGAACGCAGTAATTTTGACCCCTCTCGAGCGCGTGCAGCGATAGCACCCGAACCCTCGTCTAAACCTAGCCGGTCTTGCAGAAATTCAGGTTTCGCGTGCAAACGTCTGCAGGCCGTCAGCCCTACAGACACAACTTCACCCCGGCACGTGCCCGTGGATCCAGCGGGTCTCTGGATATGGATGCCGAGCCAAACTGAAACCACCCCGATTTTTCTCCTCTTTTTTTTTTTTTTTTTTTTTGCCATCCCTCCTTTGGAGCAGACGCTGAACTACGCGTCCCCTGAGAACGGAGCCGACCCGCGGGCCGAGCGTAGCGGGCCGGCCGGCCGCGCCGACGCCGGCTCGCCCGGGGCCACCTTCGCAGAGCTGCTAGCTCGGCAGCCACCTCACGATTTGGGGATCGCCGGGAGCAAAAGCCAATTCCACCAAAAGCCAGCCCAGCCGTTCTGAGCTAAAATAAAGCCTTTTGGGGGCCTCAAGCGGCCCCCCAAATTCCACTGCACCTGGGAAAAATGTAGGAGCTTGCAAGAGAATCAATAAATATTTATTGTTTAACCAGCAGTATTTTGACTGGAGATGTAAGCATGGCCCGGTGCCAGTGAAACCAGAGCCTTCTTGGCCAGCGCTGCAAACAAATTTTTTTGTGTATCTAGTTGGAAGATTATAAACTACGCAGTGCAAAAAAAAAAAAAAAAAATGGCAGCACAAGGCAGCGAGCAGCTTAGTCACGGAAGAGGAACAAAAGAGCTGAGATGCATAACTCTGTCGTGGGTAAAAGGAGGGAAAAAAAAGGGATGCAGGCCCAGTTTTTGGCTGCGAGACAACCGTGCAGTTTATATCAGCTAAAGGTTTGCCCCGCTGGCTCCTGCAGCGATGAGGCTTTGCGTATGCCGGGGGGCAGCGGGGCTCCGCGCGCGCTGCAGGCTGCCCTTCAACTCGCCGCCGCCACCCGCATCGGGGACGTCGGGGCTCGGCCCATGGGGGCACGATCTTGCACTCGCTGCTCAAGTGGGGCGGATCGTCCCTTCCTTCTTCCCTTTGGTTATCCCGCCAGGCTCACAGGTCGTCCCCCCCCCCCGCCAGAGCAAACTTTGCAGCCTGCCAGACGCCTTGGGTCCGTTCCAGGGATAGCGACGGCCGCGGCTTTCCTGAAGTCGCGCAATCTGCTCACCTGCGGCAGTTCACGTGCCAACGCAAGTATCAGCTGGTGGTGCAGAAAGGAAGAGACTCGCTTTCCTGGTCTGGGACAAATCCACCTGGGTTTGTTTTTCCTCTTCCTTTCCAAAAATCCTTGCTGATGCTGCACAACTGAAAAACAGCCATTCCGGATGATGGACCTACAAGATTACATCACTAACCGATTTTCAGACAAAAGGGCTGACCTTGTGCACTCCTACCTCTCGCCCAAGTGCCCGAGTCATATCTGCTCTCATCCACACAGCACCTGCTGGAGGACAGCAAGCCACCTTTGATTTTGCTTTCAGCATCAAACTGGCATCTCCAGGACTTTAATCACTGGAGGGAGTTTGCTTTGGCTGCCTGAGTCCATCTGAGTTTGCAAAGCTCCGAGGCTCTGGGCCACCAGCGGAAGCAAGTGGAGCTCCACGACCCGGAGTAGCTGCAGGCACGACGGGTCGGCCCTGGGCTGAGCCCTCCTGGGCTGCCACCACGGCACCAGCGACCACACGCGGGCCATCGCAAAGCCAGGACAGACACGCACCTTCCCCTCCCGCTCACGCGAAGGGCGCTCGCTTCTCGGCTCGCTCGCGCAGCCGGGGGCATCGCCCAGACTTTTAACACCGTGCAGAAAGCAGCGCCAAAACCTGGAGACCCACACGGCGGGTGCTGCTCTTCCACAGCAGCAAAGCTGGCTCCCTGCCGAGCCCCGGCCCGCCGCGCTCCGGGCTGCTGCGGATTGGGGACGGCGCGGTGGCGTGCAGCTCGCCCGTCAGCTCCCCTCGCAGCGCCGCAGCGCGAGGCCGCGTTAGCCCTTCGTCTCGTAAGGCCCTATCAAAGCATAGCGTGCCGTAATTACATGGCAAATTAGAGGCCACTTCATGTAACTGCACTGTAATTACACAGTTGTTACATGGCTTGGGGAGTTGAGGACGAACAAAAGGGAAAGGAACGGGGCTTCGCTCCTCTTCCTTGGAAATATCCATCTGCTCTTCGTACCCAAGTTAAAAATGCCCCTTCAGTCAGCATATCCCTGCAGGAGCGCCTGGAAGAAGGGCGTATGCGGTCACAACAAGCATCACCTTTAGTTACGTTTGCATTTGTCAGGTTTGCATTAGCTTCCCTCTTTTCACAGCTTTGCCCCTCGAGCAGCCAGAAACTGCTGCTCCAAAAAGGTGGATTTACCAGGACCCAGGTGCAGATGGTCCCCTCCCTCCCTGGGAAACGATCCTTCCCCCATCCTAGGTGGATACCACAGTGATGGGCATTTTGTAAGTGGATAGCAAGGTAATTGCTCTTTTTCAGTTCAAATTCTCACCTCCTCCACAGGCAATCAGCACTGAAAACGCCACCGGAGCCCAAAGCCCTCAATTTATTAGACGCTCTCGCTCCTGTTGGCTGATGATTCATCCCCGCACAGGAGTATCCACCACCAAAGAGCAGCTCTCGTCGCTGTTAACGCAGAAGCAAATGCTTTTTCTCTACATTCAGAAAGATGCCAGACGCAGCCTGGCCTGAAATCCGCTGCCCTGAAATGGCTTCACCTCGCAGGACTTGGTCCCGTGCCCACGCCTTGCAAAAATCTCCAGGCAAGCGCTCCGGTGCTTTGTGGGCGCTCAGCCTACCCCAAGGAGGACAAGCAAAGGCTCTTCGGGTACAACAGCATGGAGGAAAGGACTGAGCTAGAAGCACAGACCAATCTTTAAAGCAACAGGGAAATTGAGTCACCGTGAAATAGCAGCTGGCACAGCCATGGGCAGCAGCCTAGGGTCTGGGCGCTCTGCACGGATCATACGAGATCAAACCTACCTTTTCAGAAGAGAAGATGATGCGAGTTACCGTGCACTGCTCTTGCAGCCCAACCAGCTCAGCAAACTGCTCGGGAAAGAGCGAATTCCCCCTTTCTCAGGGAAGCTCTTGTTTCTGCTAAGGGACCCTACGCTCAGCCCCAGTCCGCTGCATTTCTGCATTAAAAGGTGAGATCCCAGCAAGCAGCATTTATGATTCTGGGCGAGAGCCAGGACTCACTGCAAATAACCGGTGCTCCGGCCTTTCACTTCCCTCCCCCTTCTCCCCCCCCCCCCCAAGAAATGGGATGCGAAAGGAGAAAAAGAATAAATAATCCCAGGGCCCAAAGAGCAATCTGGGGCTGTTTAGTTGACTCCTCTCAAGTGGGACGTTCCTGCTGTGACCCTGTTCCGAGTCCACACACCAAAACCCAGGAGTGAAGGCATGTTTGGATACTTAAGCTCTCGAGATGAGAGCTGCTGGGGAGACCTGGCAGCCAGATGCCCCAAATCCCCTCTCAGCGCTCCTGTGCCCTCGTTGCCCAAGTTGTTCCCCTCTTCCGTGCCTCCCACGTCCTCCCTCACAGGCCCAACTTGAAAATCCCATCTGAAGACTGTTTTGACGACACATTCACACCTGTAAAGCACTTTGCCACTTCCCCCTAGCAAGGCACCCTGGCAGAGGGCGGGCACTTGCCAGAGGATTTGCTTTAAATATAAACTCCCTTATTTGTCCACACGAAAAGGGTGAAGAGAAAAGCAGCCTGGCTCCGGAAGGGAGAAGCCGGAGTCCTGCCGCAGAAAGTCTTGCTTCAGCCCCCGCTGTCCCAAGCCCTCCAGAGAGGGAAGGGCCCCGCCGGATGAATCCGTCCCCGGAGGCCTCCCCCGCGCCGGCCAGCGCGCCGGGCACCTCTGCCTCCGCCCCGGGACCCTCCGCTGGAGCCTTTTTACCATCGTGCCTCGCGGGAAGCCCCAGGGCAGCAAGTCAGCAGCTTCATTAGCAAGAAATGTAGTTATCTCTCAGCACTTCAGAGCCCCAATTACACGCTGCCAGCTTGCAGCAAGGGCTGCGGAGCTGCTTTTAACCCTGACCACAGACAGATCTTTGCAGAACCGAAGGAAACAAATCGATTCGCAGAAGGCGGCATTTGCCAAACGCGACATTAAGTTCCAGCTAGCGTGCGCTTGCACGCTGCTCGAGCTTTTACTCCAATGGATAAACTTTTGTCCACTTGTCATTTAAAAAGAAAAAAAGAAAAAAAAGCCGGTAAACTAAATCCCACCAACCCACTGGCGGATCAGTCATATATCTGGAATCAAACCTGATGTTACCATACACTGTGCCAGACCATCACACCAAAAAAACACTCCAATACAACTTGCATATTACAGGAGATGCCCACCACCATGGTATCTTGGCTGCTGAACTGCTCACCTCACTCGCACCTTCTTGTTGGCAACAGTGGGCAGACTTGGAAAGCTTTGTGCAGCTTGACATCCCCTTCAGGTTATTTTTAAACCCTCTGGGCGTGCTACAGACCCCAGCTCGCTTTTACACCTGGAAGCTGCCTGCACGGGTGGGTCGGAGCAGGCTTTTATTTCGGAAGAGAGAGGGGAGTATTACGGTGCGGCCAAAGCATCTCTGCAGTTTTACAGGGCATAAGGCACCTGGCACATTAAAGGCTTTGCGCAATTGGAAACCTCTCCCTGCGTGGGGTTAACCCCGCGGATACTGTAAGGACACCGTGAGCAAATCCAGCCAAGCAGCTGGAAACAAGAAGATGAAACGGGTCAGGATTAGTAACGAACGACGGAATTGCTGACTTTCTTGCGGATCTGTACACAAACCTGACTAACTGTGGCCAAACCCAGCATCAGATGACTGCCTGGTGCCATGTAAACAAACGAGCAGCTGGACGCCAAGTATCCTCAGCGAGGCTGCGACTTTTTTCGAAAAGAACGGGCACATTTGGTGGCGGGTTCAGCAGAGAGCCCAAGGGATGGGCAAGTCCTCGGGCGCAGTCCTAAAGAGGCGCAAGCAGAGCGCGCTTACGGCCCCCACGCAGGGCATCATAACCTAGCAGCATCCATACTGCCTCTCTCAACATTAAATCCAGCCAAGCCAGAAAGCTGCAGCATTCTCCAAAAAAGTTACGGGGGAAATGAGGTTAAGCCAGCTAATTGACAACATTGACCTTTTTGGCTCGCAGCGTTAGTACAACCACCAAAACAGAAGCAACTGCAACTCAAGTCGATAGGGAGTCAGCTCTTTTTTTTTTTTACCTTTCTGGTTTTGTTTTTCAGTGCTCTTCCTGCCAAAGTTTAAACTCTGGGTCAACTCTAAAAATCGCTTGCTGACACAAGATGCAAAAGATGGGCTAGCAAAGCAAAGAAAACAAAGTTCAGGCAGCGCGGGACACAGTGTGCTGCCACGGCTTTAGGCAAAGGCAATCGCGTTACCCTGGGGCTCCCGCCTGCGTGAGCCCTGCACACCTACACAGCAAAGATGCCTCAGTGACATGCCCTCATCCATGCCAGGAGATGTTTAAATTTGAGCAGAGACGCTGGTCCGAACAGAGAAACCAACAACGCCCACCTCCTCCAACCCTGCTCTAACGAACCAGGTGATTCTCCCCATCGCATTTGCTTCCTTGGCAAGCAAGAAGAAGCAGTTGTGATCTGAAGCACAGGATTAAGCCTCCGGTAAATGTTCCTTTAACCAAAGCCTTAATAAGTAGGTCCTTAACTCTGCTGGAGTCAGCGGGACTCTTTCATTTAACCTGCATAGGTGCTTTGGAGACTCATTCTCAGCATCCCTAGGCACCGTCGGGTATTGCATTTCCAACGCTGCCCCTTCAGAGCCCACATCTGAAAGGCAGGACCAGCTTAGCTGTCAGAAGGACCCACGGCTTCCTCCAAAACACAGCTATAACCGATGATGAGGTTACGGCTCTGCCCGCAGGTAACACAAGGAGACGGATCCCGTGGAAGGCCCTCTCCATCCCCGCGCGAGAAGCCGTGCGGCCGCTCGGCGGCAGATGCTGGCTAACCTGCGCGTGCGCTGGCACACTGGAGCTCCCGGCACACAAAGCTGATCCTCTGCAAGCTGCTGTTTTAGCTCCGAGCGCTAACCGCTGCACTGCTCCGGCCCCCCTCGTCCTCCAGCAATCAGCTGTCGTTTTATTTCCCACAGGCAGCTTGAAACGGTATCGACTGTCAAGGGGGGATAGTCCCCCTTCGGGCTTTCCTAGCAACTCAGGATCTGGCAAAGTCCACGACTGTAACTTTCTTTCATCCAGTGCAATTATTTTCTTCAGCGCACCGACACCATGCAAAACAGGAATATCCCCTGCAAGCCAGCGGGAATTACTGCAGGGAAGCAGTGGGACTGCACCTACCCCTCCCTCGTACCTCCGGGGAAAAGGGTTTTTCCCCTGCAGGCCCTCCTGTGACAGAGGGACCATCCTCTGCCTCGGCAGCAGCCGGGCAGAAGGGAGTTTCGTGCTCGGGGTCAACAGGCGGCCGAACAACACCAGAACGCAAACAACAGCCCTTCTCATGGTAAAGGCTCCGCTCTTCGCGTTAACCGCAGACAGTGGGAGCTAAATGCACCGTTATCGCAAATTAAAAAAGAAAAAAAAAAGAAAAAAAAAGAAAAAGCACGCCTCGGTTCAGTAACACATCTTCCGCGGTAACTTCAGCACCTTTCCTCCAGCAACTTCTCCAGCCCTTGAACGGCCAAAAAAACATAAATAAAAAATAAAAAAAAAAAGGGGGGGGAGGAACATTCAAAGGAGCGGGCTTTTCTGCTTTAAACGCGGTAAATTCGTAGCGGGCAGAGGAGGTAGCGCTCCAGCGTTGCTTCGCACACTGCGCGCAGCTCCCCAGCCATGTGCAAAGGGAGGGACCGTGCCCCGCGGAGAGCTCCGCGGCCCCGCGCGGCTGCGGGCGGCGGCGGCCCGGAAACCCCGCGGCCCCCCCCAGCCCCAGGCACTTTGCCCCCGGCCCCGCTAAGGAGGCCAGAGACGTGAGAAAAGGGCGGCCGGGGGGGGGGGGGGGGGGAGGAGGGAAGGGGGGGAAAAGTTTTCAAACTGCCCCGAAAGCGAGTTCGCCTCCCCGGGCCGCGCCGAGCCGCAACTTGCGGGGTCCGGCCGCTGCCTTTCGTTTTTCCTGTCCTTTTTCCAAAGGGGGGGGGGGGGGGGGGAGCAGAAAAAAAAAGCCAAGCTCACCAAGCAAATAGTTGTCTTCCCTCACCCACCCACCCACCGCCTTGCAACACAGCTGGAAAAAGCCCGCAGCGGGGGAGGAAAGGGACGGAGCCGGCTTGTCCCCCGGGCGGGCAGCGGGCAGCCCCCGACGGCGCTCACCGGGCGACGGGAACAGCTCGATGTCCACCTTCTCCGTCTTGATGATGGTCAGCGTGGGCTTGAGGTCCACCGCCGCCTTCATGGCTGCGGCCGGGCCGCGGCGTCGGGGCCGGGGGCGGCTGGCTGCGCCCCGCCGTGCGCGGAGCGGGCGCCCGGGCGCCTCCCTCCCTCCTTCCGCGCCGCCTTGCGCGCTCCCTCCTTCCGCGCTCCTGCCTCTCGCCTCCTCTGCTCCTTCCGCGCTCCCTCGCTCCTGCCTCCCCCTCCTCCTCCTCCCTCCTGCTTTTCCGCGCTCTCCTCCGCCCCTCTTCCGCGCTGCCCCGCTCCCGCTTCGCCTCGGCCGGGCTGCGCCGCCGAGGGGAGGGCGCTGGGCCGGGCCCCGCGCCGTGACAGCGGCGGGAGGGGCGGGCAGGGACGCGCCTGCCCCCGCCCCGGGGGCGGCCCCGCCGCCGAGCCGGCCCCGCCCGCGCCCGCGCCCCGCGGAGCCGCCCGCGGGGCTGCGCGGCGGCCGGGAGCGGCGGGCGGAGCCGCCGGGCGGCCCGGGGCTGCGCGGGGCTGCGCGGGGCTGCGCGGGGCTGCGCGGGGCTGCCGGGCAGGCGTGGGGGTGCAGGATCGACCCCGTGCCAGCGAGGCACCAACCTAACTGAACAGAGGAATATCGCGTTTCACATAAAATTTGTTTTATTATATTTAGGTAGCAAAAACTGGAGACCACAAACGGCAGAACAGAAAGGAGATTATGACTCACAGATGTCAATTTACCGGTACAAGTGTAAAAAAAAAAATGTCATTAGCAACCAGCTTTTGTGGTTCACACTCAGAAAGTCTCTGACACGCTGGCAGAGCCTGGGCTGTTCTGATCAAAGATGGGCTCAAACGAGCATCCCGGCTGTAAGGAGAGGGAATCCAGCAGCAGGCTGACTCACCCTCCGGGGCTCGAGGTTGCCTGCTAACCGATCAGATGAACCAGGGTCCTGCTTGCAAATATGGTGGAAACTTTCCAACCCCACTTAAAGATCAGCTGCAGATGCAAACTCCACAGCTCAGAATTATTTCTAGCTTTCTTCAGTGGTGCTTTTCTCATTCACCTAATGCATATTTATAGAAGAAATGTTCATGCAGCTAAAAGAAGCTGTGGGGTTCAGGGGCCAGAAATCAAGAGTCTGATTCTCACACTAAAAGCAAGTTGTACAAAGCCTGACAGCTCAAGATGCAGACAGGAGGAAGTTCGAGAGCTATCAAAGCCGGGTAGGCAGTTAGCTCCAACTGAAAGTTCATCTTTCAGGTGTCTCACCCACTTACATGCAATTGTATTTCCGATTTACCATCCTTTTGCAAGTTCAGGACCTCACTCTTGTGGAAGACCTGCTCCTCCAGCAACAGAGCAGGAGGAATGGTTGATATGGTACCAAAGGGAAGTCTCTCCACCTGTCTCCACGTTTAGTGAGCCGCTAATTTCTGTGGGCCTCAGAAAGCACGCTGAGCTGTGCTCAGGGTGAAAGGCAGAGCACGAGGGCTAACCACCCTTGCTCAAAACCTAGCATAGGAACCAACGCAGAAATCTGAAAGTGAAAAAAAGAATAGCTCTAAGGAGAAAACCCGATTCCCATTGCCTTTCCCTGCACAAGATAATGGACTTACACCTATCCTTCATTTCTGTTTCCTCCTTTCTTCCCAATATAGTATGTAAAGGGCAGCAGTGACTGAAAGAAGGGACTCTGGAGAGGAGTTTTAGCAGAACATTTTCTGTTCAAAATCAAAAGCGGACTCAGAAGAAACAGCCGCCTTTCTATGCGATTCCTTCCAGAGCAAGCTTGGGAAGAGAAACCTGATGCAGCTCTCCCAGCCTGGCCATCTTTCCCTTCCTACACTTTGCTTGCAGGGCTGCAGGCTCCAGGTACACGCGCGCGCTGCGACCGGGGGCGTCCGTGGGAGAGCGTGTGCGTGCGTGCGTGCGCCGGGGCGGGGGGACCCGTTACACAGCTGGCTGCAGGCTTTTGGCTGCGATGCTGCAGCCATCAGAACGCACCTGCGGTCCCAGCCGTATTGAAATGACCCGACCGTTCCCCTGACGCGGCGCCGCTCGATAATCCGCCCTGCTCAGAACGAGCGCTGCCTCCTGCAGCAAACCACAATCCCCGGGCTGAAACACAAGACGAGGCGTGCACCGAGGCCCCGGCGTCTTGCCTGAGCGGGTGCTGACGGGGCTGAGCTGTTGACATCTCGGAGGAGAACGTTCTCACAAGCAGAGATGGTCCAGGCTGGAGCTGAGGAGCAGCCAGTGGGACCAGGAGACCTTCATGGACTAGAAAGCTGTACCGGAGGAGGCTGCGCCTGCCGCACCGGTATCTGGGCTTTGCCTAGCTCCCGCGGGCCCATGCACTTGGCTTGGACTCTCCTGCTAGTGTTACAGCCTTAAGGACTGGCCAAATTCCAGTGCACCTGTAATGAGGCTCCTGCTCTTCTGGACTAGTACAAAGACTCTAATAAAGATGTTTCTTGCAGCCTGTGTGTTTTTTATTAGGGAAGAGATACTCAATCTTGGCCTCCCAGCTCAGTCCCAGTCCTGCAAAGCGGATGGCATTAAGTCACGGCTTGGTGCAGCATGGCTGCAGTGAGGCTTTGAGCTCCCCCATCCCTCCCATGCCCCCTTTGCCCCCCAACTTCTGTTTCATTTTCCTCATGCAGCCCCTCCGTGCAGGAAAACTAGGCGTGCTTCCAAAAGCAGCATCGGGGCCAAACCCCCCAAAGTGGAGGAAGGGAGAGGGAAAAGGACTGAGAGGCTGCGGACAGAAATTTCCTCCCAGGACAGCTGAATCTCTGCTTCAAACTGCCCTCAGTTCTAGCTGCTGCCTTAATTTGTGTTCACTTCAGAGCCTGCAACATGAAAGCCCTGGCTCTGAGCTCCAGCTGAGCCGCTCAATGGCTCAGTGTTCGCAGAAGGCATGGAAGGAATCCATTGATTAGTTTCTTCAGCTGGGATGTGACCATTTGGAGTCCAAGACCTGCCAAACCCGAGTTCGCCTCAGCAACTGGTTCCTATTTGCCGCTTTCAGCCTTTAGGAAAATCTTTCCTCTCGAACATCCAAGTCTCACCCTCCTTTTTCCGTTCGCTCGCTCCCTCTGCCATCATGCGACGTTAAAATCTATTAAGGCTCTCTCCTGTCGTGGGAGGATGCCGAGTTGTGGAGAACAGCCCTCCTGCCATTAATATAGTCAAAAGATTTGGCCGCTGATGGGAGATAACCATCTGCCCTCCCTCCACAATTCCGCCTGACTGTTTTCCAACAGTTTGGAATGAAGAAAGGACGGGCAAGAATGCCACGTTGTTCCCAGGGCCGCTGCCTAACCTTGGGGTTGGGTTAAACACAGAAGAATAATTATTAATTTCACGCTGAGGAAAGGTATGAAGAGCCTTTGCCATGATTTCTGAGCTCTCCGTGTCAGCAGCGCTGCGTCTCGTGAGCCCTCTCCCATCTGGGGCCAGCTCTTCTGGCGGGGACCAGGGCCAAACTCAGTCCTGGAACGGCCCTTTCGCAAACTGGCAGCTCCTGGATCTCCTCCAGATGTTATGTAGCCATCACAGCTTCTCCTCTCCCGCCAGTCTACCAACTTGCAATATAGACATAACAGCAGTCTCAGAATTAGGTATGACGGGTAGCCCGAAGACAGCCCTTTCCTAGCACCGCTGCTACCAAAACGCGGCCACCTCTGGGGCGAAATGCAACGGCTACGTAATAACACGGAGCGCCACCACCCAGCTGTTATGGACAGGAAATGAAGAACACCATATCCAATTAAAACTGCAGGGGGATATTTATGGCAGAATGTAATTAGCCAAATTGGAGCCTTCCCCAAAACTGCCGTGGGATTTTTAATGACCGCGAGTGGCCAGGGCCTCAGTTTGATGTTTTGTCAAGTAAACAATATCCAGAGGGCAGGAGGCAAAAATCAGGAGCAAAGGAGGGGAAAAAAAAGTGTCGTGCAATTCCAGGGAGAAACGGAGACATGAAAGGATTTATCGTAAGGGGGTCATTGTTGGAAAGAGCAGCAGCCACCGCTCCAAGAAAGGAAAGAGCAGGGAGGTGGCTCTGGGTGTGGAGGTGGCCGGCTGCAATGAGAGGAAAGAGCAAGCAGCTGCCATGACCCTTCCCCAGGGAGATACCTTTCCTGGAATTTAAAAATTATATGAGGAATTATTTCAAGCACCGTAATAGCTGGGAAGTATTGGAGTGAGCTGTTTTATGCTGGTAAAAGGAGGCTGGGTTACTAATCTTGGTGACCATGGCCTCCTCTTACTGGATAAGGGACAGGCATGGAAATAGAGCCCGTTAGTCAGCACGGCCTGTGTGTGCTCCTGTTCCGGCCCTGGGGAAAGCTCACTGTTCCCAGAGCTTTGATTTGGGCTGTTCTCAGGTCTAGCGGCTTGTGGCCAGCAGATGGTGGCCACCACGAAAGCGGTGGCCGCTCCATGCCCCGGATTGCTGTGGCCTCCGGGATCCCCTTCCTGCCGTACGGGATTTGGGCCGGAGCCACGGAGGGTGCCCGTCCGCCGCTGCGTTAGGAGCAAGCCTCGTCCGCGCGCACCGCAGCGAGGCAGACCGCGGCCCCCGTTCGGCCCCGGTTCAGCCCCGAACAGCCAAGGCGGTGCTGCCACAGTAAGGTCCTCTGATTGCCCTCCAGGCGAGAGCAGAGGAAGCCGCCGCGGAGCCGAGCCTCGGAGCCTCCCGCTCTCCTTAGCTTCCCGGCGGAGATGGCTCACAAAAGCATCTTTGTGGCCAGCTAGGTGTCAGAAATCCAGCGCACGCTGATCACCGGTGGCACGGCTGTGACGGAGTGACAGCTCCGGTCGGCACACCGTGGGCACCTCAATCAGCAATCTCACAAGCCACTTAAGCATCTTCAAGTGTCTCCTGCAATTGGTTTCCCAGAGCTCCCATGCTGATTCCTAACCTGATTAGCTAATCTGGGCTCGAGCAATGTAATTCTGCCTTGAATTTCGTTGGCGGTGGGTGCAGTCACTCATTTGTTACCCTGCTGGAAGAACTGGCTGGATGGAAAATCTTTGTAAGCTGCTCTGTGGCGCTGTTTGCTCTCAGTACGTTTGCCCTCTCCCCCTCGAGTAACAGTACTGAATTCTTGGTAACCTGAGGATTTTTGCTATTTAACGCTTGCCATTCAGAATTACTCTGAGGGCACACAGCCACTTCTCCTCCCACAGGGCCAATGCACAGCAAATCTTATTTGTAGGACTTCTCTCCACCCTCTAGATCAGGTCTCTTCTTCCCCAGAAAAAAAGTAGGGTTTATATTTTCAAATATATCAATGCTACCACGTGCAATGTGATCATTGTTTTGCTAAAGCAGATTTCCTGGACAGGTAGGTGCTGTTTGCTAACCCTTCCCTAGTTTTTCATTCTCTCTCTCTCTTTTTTTTTTTTTTTTTTTTTTTTTTAAAAAAATCACTGCACAAGATATCCTGCAACAGCCACATTTCATTTTCATGAAGGTGCCGGGAACCAGACAAGCACCTTCCAGGGACATTCAGTCCAGTGCCAACCTCTAGCATACAAATTCACCGCCGAAGACACGGCAGCCCCCAGAAAAGCTCTGCTGCACACAGCCAGTTGGAAGCGGTCGGCTCAGGGACCCGAACCACTCGAGCGCAGTGGCCCTAAGGTTAACTCCGTGGTGAGGACAGAGCAGCTCAAGAGATGGACGTTTAATTCCTGCTCACTATTTCCTCCTGGCCTCTTTGTGCAACAATCCCACATCTTTAGCAGAACGACACTTTTCTTGCTTCACAGAGAGCCAGGAGCATCAGCTCAGCGGTTCCTACGGAAAAGCCCAGGCCTGCAACCAATGGAGACCTGTGGTGTCCAGGTGGAGGGGAGACTTTGAGGGGACAGCTCCCAAAAGAGACAACTGGAGTTCCTGTCACTCGTCACACAGCACCCTGGGAGCCACGGACACCCTGTCCACGATGGCCAAGACCCCTCTGGCCTGAAGCACCGTCCAGCCCTGCAGATCATAAGACAACCCGTGCAAACAGCGAGTCTATGGAGCTGGGGTAACTGGGAGATGGGCACGATTAGCCCATGTACGCGGTGCCCAGAGCAGGTGGACGGCTTGGCGCGAGAATTGCTACAAGAGGAGGAGGGTCCCTGCCCCAGAGAGGCTCCGCTGGCGGGGACGCTCCTCCAGCACGCTCGCAAAGGCGCTCGCACCACCCGTACAACGAAGGACTCGTCTGTGTATGTGTTTCAAAGAGAAAAACCCTCGCCTGGCGCTGGAAACCGCCTCGCTTGCAATTGTCTCCACTTGGCAGCCTTGCCTGATAGTGAATAAACGACAGAGAAATACTCCGCTCTACACGTGTTTGGGTTTTTCGGGGTGGTTTTCTTGGACAGCGATCCTGGCTCTCCAACAATACCCGTCTTGTTCGGCCCTGCACTACAGAGCAGGCTTGAATAGATCTGTCTAAAATTATAAGCGGGCAGCCCCTGGGCTCTGAGAGATCACAGGCCACATGCTGGGGCTGAACAAAGCCTCTGCTATTTCCTAACAATTAGCCCAGCTAAAAGGACATCTATCTCCTTCTATTAGAGCCACCACGTGCCTCCCAGTCAGTCCATTGTAAAGCTAATTAAATAACACGCCTCTCTCCCCATGAGGGTCTCCTGATTAGTTTGCCTCAGTCCTAAATCCTTGCTGGTGTAAATGGCCAAGAGACAGCTGGTGGGTAGGGGCCTCCGACTCCGGTGGAAATATCGTCACCCATTATACAGCTATCATCATCACCAGTTACTTCAGGTTTTTTTTTAATTATCTTCTGAAAGCTGTTGAATGGAGATTTAGAGATACAAGGGGTTCAGCACACAAGCTGGTTTGCTTCCCCATCCGCTTCCCGACCGCCTACAGCAAAAGTTGTGCAAATAGCTGATTTTTTTTTTTCTTTTGCTTTGCTAGTAGTCAGAGGAAAAGAGTGTATGTAAATATTTTTTCTAAATATGGTCTGGGCTGATGTGAACCAGGTTTTTTTCACACTCTTCTCAGTGGGCTAAAACAGTGAAAAGAAAAATAAAAGCAAGGAAAATCATGTGTCATTCAACCTGAGCTGAAACTTTCCATTTTTGCACTTTTCACATGGAAGGAAATTTCAAAATGAAAAAAAAACAAAAAGCCAGTTAAACATAATCCTTTAACAAACCCATTTTTCACCCAGTTTGTTCAGAGGTTTCTGGTGGGAGGGGTGGCTCATGGATGTAGAGGAGCTGAAACGAACCCGTGGTTTTAGCTGGGAATCCTGCACTACGTTCTAGCACCAAAAGTGAGATGAAACAAAATGTATCTCTCTGCATTTTAACATGGTGCTTGACGTTTCCTTCCAATTGGAACATTATTTCTGGCAAGTCAACAAAATTCATTCAGATGATGGACCAAACACCAGAGGAGCTGTCTGAAACGGCCTGTGCGATGTTTTGGTGAGACCAGGGGCATGCCCCAGTGCAACCCACCATCTGCCCCTGGAGAAGGTCAACATGCAAAGGCTTTGCAAAGCCCAACCTGCACCTGCTCCACCTACAAGAAGCGAGTGGCTTTGCTCTGCATCAATCCATCGCGATTCTGCAGGGCCAGTTACGTTTGTACGCGAGCCAAGGCCTGGCCACCAAGGTAAGCGAATGGCCTCACGCAACAGCACAAGCCTGCTAAATCACTCCAGATGTTCAACACCTTTCCCCCACCGCATCTCACATGCTCCCCAGACCCGGAAGAAATACAATTTCCTTCTGCCAAGTCTACAGTCAGTAATAGTTGTGAATATCCCCTTTACCTCCTTTAAATCATTATTTTCCACCCCGGCCATTTAAATCATTATTTTCACATGAGGAGAGCATGACTGGAAAGCTGGAAGGTGGGTCAACAGACTAACGAGCCGATTTCCTGTGGACCTGCGGTTCCAGCCCTGAAACAGCTGGACCTGTCGCTACAGCCAGAGCTCCTTCCACCCAAGGAAAGCAGCAAGACCCCAGTTCTTGGCTCTCGTCATGAGGAGACGGTGGGAGGAAGGATGCAGAAGAGAAGACAGAGCTTGGTTACGTGCTGATGGGAACAGAAGGAAGCCAACGTGAAGCTTGCTCCTCTTTTGTAAACCCACGAGATTCCCTTGCTGCTCACAGCCATCCTGGGCAGCAGCTGCTGTTGGAGCCTGGGTGGGAAAATGCTGGGAAGCTTTAGAAATGCATTGGAGCTTGCCAGGAAATACATTAATTAGTGTGCGTGTATGCCTGTGCATAGGGTTTTATAGTAAAAGCACAAGGAATAACTCATTGCCCATCGCTATTGAAATCATACATCCTCTAGGCTCAGGCAATGCAAACATTTTACAACAAATTACAGGGAAACATCAGCCAAGGCCAGGTAAAAATATCAGTGAAAGACGCTACATGACTTGCCCAAAGGCCTGCAGTGAGCTAGTACAAGACTAAAGCCCAAACCACAATCTGAACATAACCTAGGAGCACGCTACTCAGCTCTTCGACTGCTTTCAGACCCGAACGGCCAGGTCTGCCTGCTTCATTCAACTCAAACGTACAAAAAAGGGCAAGAGCCAAAAAGAAAAAAGATGTCTTGTATTCGCTGACTGCCTCCCCTCACCCAGCTAGTGCCCTTTATCCCAAAGCTATGGGAATGGCTCCACAAGCCACTTGATTAATAAGAGCCCAGGGGGGAAAAATCGTTTATATAACCTCTTCTTTTCTAAACTTCCTAAGTGCTTTAGAAAGTGGCTGCCCTGGAAACCCAAACTGGAAACGAAAAATATTATCTCTTCCATTTATAAACATCTCCGGCGCTAATGAAGTGAGGAGCAGCGGCGACGGGGAGGGGAGCGTCGAGATGCACTTGGCAGGCGTGGGAGAGCCCCGATAAAACCGTTTCGTTTCAGGTGGGTGTGGAGCGGAAAGTCCTCCCGCCGTGATACCGCGCCACTGTACATCGCTCGCTGCAGCGCCGGCAGGCCACGGCGGAGGGATTTGAGAAGACCGACTGTTACGGAAATATCCGTGGCACCGAACAGACAGACAAACGGACAGTCTTACTAGGTGCAAAGGCAGAGGGAAGGAAGACGGGAAACAAGTAAGGAGACAAGGGCAGATTTACAAGTAAAAACTGGCTTCCTTAGCTGGAAGCTTTAGCCCAAATGAAGCATCACATCCGGACAGTTGGAAAATAGGGAGTGAATATTGGTACTTACTGTACATGCACACTTGACAGCACAGATCGCACAGAGCAGGGCTCCTCGTGCATGCCGTCGGATCTGCTCCTTCTGTGGGAGCATCCGTCTGCTTAAACTGACCTGGTCTAAGCAACCCCGAAGAATGACCCAGATTAAACCTCTGGGTTCAGCTGCCACCGAGATACACGTCAGAATCTGAGAGCCGGGGGGAAATATTCTGCAGAATACTCCAACATATTTCTCCATTTTCTTTTCACGCTGGCACTTCCCACGGAGATTTGCTTTCGCACCAGCATAGCCAACACCAGAAAATGCTGAGTTTCGGTTGGAAATGTTTGCATTTTGTTTTGACAAAATATCGATTTCTGCAGAGCAATCAGTCACTTTTGGCAGCAACAACAACAACAACAAAAAAAAAAGCCAAAAAGCAGCATTTCGTCAAAAAAGAGGACTATGCTGACACCCAGCCTGGAACTCAGCAGCAAGCGGAAGGCAAGGCAGGCTACTGTGTTGCCTCGTTATATTGTCATTTTGATTACTGTACAGCACAGGAAGCTGTTACTACTTTCACGTCGTAGCTGTTTGCCTGGACAGAAGGACAACACAAGCTGCCAGACGAAGGAAGCATCTGGTCTCAGAAGGTTAGCTAGTAGCTAGATGTAAAACAAGGAAAGAGGAGGCTTGGTTATCTCTGGAGACACTTCACAGCAGATACTGATACCCCCAGGTTGCAGCACGAGGAAGAGCTGGTCCAGGGCTATGATGCCAGGTTTATTTCCATCACTACCTTCCATAATTATTCAAGCCTCTCGAGCTGGCAAAACTGGGTTGAAAGCTCCCAAATGCATCTTCTGCGAGATGTCTGGAACTGACCAAGTTAGAAATTTTCCATGCACAGGCTCCCTTGGGGAATTTCATCCTTTTTTTTTTCCTATTCTACCTCAATGCTGACCTAAGTCTGGCAAAAACAAGCGCCCTCTGCTCCCCTTGAACTTCGGGAGTGGAGAGTGAATCATGAAAACCAGGGGAGAAAAGCATTATCTCAATTTCTGGCCCCAGAAGAACAGCTGCCGATTTAGGGAGAAATCATTTGGGTCAGTTGTTCAGATCAAACCTATGCTTTGATAGAGCAATTTATCTCGCTGCTTCCCACTCGCTCCGAATACCTCCTGAAAACATGAATACCTCCAAGTGCTTGTGCTGCACCCGCGCTCCGTTAACTTTTTGGAAGTCTAACACTGCAAATAAGCTCATGGGCAACCTCCATCCTTTATCCCGAGCCTTTCCCACACCTCAGCGTGAGTCATTCTCAGGCCAGCACACCTCCTGCTGCAACCCTGCCGCGGCTCCTCGGCTTGCCGTCGGACGGGGAAACCGTCTTCCCGACGTCCGCACGCGCAACCTCGTCAGCCCAGCCTGCTGCCGGAGAGGCAGCCTCCCTTCCCCTGCACCAGCTGCAGAGAGAGAAACTGTATTTAATCCATTGTGAAACAGCCAACAATTGACCCGCTGCAACTTTTCAAAGCCTATTGATACAAAACCCCACAGGGGAAGGCCCATCCGGTGGACTGTGTAAACTTCAGCACGTGCTCAGCAGACTATACATAGCTTCAAGGGGACAGCCACACTAGCAGCTTGGTATTGCTTAAGATGTCTCTCTTTCTGTATATATATTTTTACAATACTGAGCTCTTGTAAAACACTATTCTCCAGAGACTTCCAGCCACTAGGTTGACCTTAATGAATTAAGCATCGCAATAAAATGAGTAATGAATTAGTCATCTGCATCTTCGACGTGAGAAACTGCTACGCAGTGGCTCTGGGACCGCCTTTTGAATGACTTAGGCATCTAACTGCGATGGAGATCAGGGGGGTTTAGGTGCCTAAAGATTTTCTGTTAAAGTAGCTTTAAGTGATGTAGTCAAGGTCTTTCAAAGCCCAGCCGTTAGACCCGGTAATCTCAGCCAGGTCTCCTTAATCCTCTGTTCTTACCCCTGAGAATCCTTCCTCCATAAAAAGATCATAGGTGCTGGGGAGCACCCGCCTGGACCAAGAGCGCAGGTGAACGAAGCTGCCCTGCGCTCCGGGAATGGAGGAGGGTGTTGTTTTATAGAGACCAAGAGCTCCAGGGCCTTCCAAGGCAAACAGTGAGATTTGTTGCAGAGCGGGAACGAAGAGCAGAAACTCATCCGCAGGCTGGAGAGATGCTAAGGGAGCGGGAGGAGAGTGCAGACCCCCAATCTGCCCTGGGAGCTCTAGAGAAGGTGAGAAGCTTCACGTGCACAAAACAGGGTCTAGGAAACAAGGCACGGAAAGCACATCCCCTCTGAAAAAGCTCAGACCCAGCTCTCCTCTGAAAAGGAGGAAGCATTCCCGTTCACACGGGCAGATCAGTCCTACTTCTATTCTATTTTAGCAACAGAGCAGAGAGATTCACCCCCCTCACAGGGCTTGCAGTGGGTACAAATCCTAACCCTGTCCCTGCTACCCTGCCACTCTGAGCATGGTATTTCTCCTTCCTGCTTTGCATCTGGTCTGAGGAGAAAATAAACTCTGTGAGCTGCATGTGGCACAAGGACAGTCCGGTCCTCCTGGAGGTGTCCGAGCACTAGAAGTAACAAGGGAAAAGCCAGACCGTGCTAAGAACACTTGCCCCCTGCCTCAAACGTTTTCCAGTGTGGCTTCTCAACCTCAAGTGATGCAAATAGCTCAGATAAGGTACAGATACAGTATCTGAGTTCTCAAGGGCTTATCTGAGCCGAACACCAACTCCAAAACTTCTGCGATTTGCCCTGTGGGACTATCTCCATGGAACCTGATTTCCATCTGAGACTTCAACCTCCAGAAGCTGCAGCAACAGCTCCTGTTCAAATGCATTCTTGAGATAGCGGGGTGGGACACGGCAGGTCTGCAGCTCTCGCCTATCACGTACTATCTGGGGATTTGCCTTCTGGTGGGAATGTTGCAAGAGCCTGGCTGATGGCTCAAGGAACCGGTGACGGCACCTTTCACCGCAAACGCTTACACCATTACAGATGAGTTAAAAAACCTCCTTCGGCAGTGTCATTGGAAAGATCACTTTCCCTTGGCTATTCAGGGCTCCTGCAGGACTTTCCTTACTCCCAGTGATTGCTAGCAATGGGAAGGCTTGCAGCAAAAGCACCGGGTTAGGGTGGAAAAGCGTGCAGCTGTGGACTCTGTCACAGACTCTCAGCGTGGGCACCTTGCTAAGACAGGGGTATCCAAAGCAGCCCACATGCCTGGGTGCAGTGAGGAGCTCAGCACCAAACCCATCCGGACTTCTCTGAAAGCTCAGCCTGGAGGGATGTAAAGGGAGTTAGCAGCGCACTAATCACACGGAGGAGACCTAACAGAAAAAATCCGGGTTTGCAATAGACATAATAGACAGTTTCTAATATCCATTTACAGTAATAAGCGTTCATGCTTAGGGAGCCAACCTTCCCGAAACACGCATAGCCACAGTGATCTTAAAATGTGGGAGTCCTGGTGCTGAGTAGCCATTTATAGTATGTGACTCAAGGACTGCGGAAGGAGCCAGGAGAGGTCCAAAGCCAGGCAGAGAGAGTAAATTGAGATCTCTTTGTACTGCTGGTACAAATGGCCTGTTACCTCCCTTGTACCAGTGCTAAAGCTACTCCTTGTCCTGCAGGAGCATCAGTGGTCCCCTGTCTTACAGTCGAGTCTCATATTTGCTCCACAAACCTAGGGAAAAAGAAAGCAGGAAGAATTCCTTCCCAAAGAGCTTGCAACCAAATAATCAGTAATCTAGTAATTCAGCTCCCTAATGTAAATCTAATGAGGATGGAAAAGAAAGCTCCCTGAAAACTGTGTAAAGCTCTGCAGAAACCGCCTCAAAATCCCACTGATTCCAGCAGAGAAAGATTTCCTCTTCTGGGGACGTTTGGAACCAACAGGCAGAGTTCTCAAGCAAGAACAACTATGAAATTCTATAAGAACGCTCATAAACCATAGAAAAAAGGCTTCATTTCCTACTAAAAATTCCCAACGACCGGTTCCCAAGGGGCCAGCATGCCAGAGGGCTGCTGCAGAAAGCTGGCTCCCCTCGCGCATCGGCGCTTCGCTCTGGCCAGCGACCAGCGAGCGGGGGAAACTGCGTGGGCAGGCTAAGAGCTTTCTGCAGCTCCCCAGCGCTCAGCTGTGTTGGCAGCACCAGGGTTAACCACGAAGGCGCCCTGTAATGCAATGATTTCTGGTTTATTTCAGCAGGGGAAGTGTGTCCCGGCCTGATTAGCCCAATGGTTTCCTCTTTTCCCATAACCTCCAGACCCCCATGGCCTAAGTGTTTACTTTCTGAAATAAAAAATCTGCTAGTGTTTTTCTTTTTGCGGGGCATGTGTATTTTGGGAGGCTTCGGGGGGAGGGAAGCGGAGAGGGGGAGTTGAATGGGATGGGAGGCTTGCGTACACCTCCCTGCTCTCTCCCACCCCTCACCCCCAGCTCCCTTCCAGCTGCAACCTCGGAGCTGAGACTTCTGGCTGCAGCGTGGCGGGGGGGGGGGGGAGAGAGAGAGAACCGTATTAATGAGAGAGTTCAGTCTCTTGCCTCGGCAGCTATAAACACAGTGAACATCTGGAGGGAGAGAGAGGTGCTTCACGCTGCCAGGAGCTGAGAGAAACAGGCTGTTTCCAGGGTCCCGGCCCCCCCCCCTCCCCACCGCCCCGTGCCCCACTCCTCCACCCCGCGCATACGCACGCTGCTCTGCGAGCGGCGCCCAGCCGGCTCCTGCCAGCGGGAGAGCGAAGCAAGAAGGTAGCCGGCCCTGCTCACGCCGTCGGCCCCACTCACGCCGCCCGCCCCGCTCCGTGCCGGCGCGGCGTGAGCGGATCCGATGCGCCCGGGCCGGCCCCGCGCAGCCCGAGCTCTCTGCAGAGGGCTCTCGGCTGCGCAGCACCCCCAGAAGCGAGTCCTCCCGGGTCGCAGCGCAGTTCTGCGGGCGAGGGAGGGTGGGAAAGCTCGGGAAAGCGTCTGAGCTCCGCGTGGCCTCGCTGAAGCAAGCGTTTGGCGGAGCAGGTAGAAACAAGTACCTCCAGAGGGTGATGCCTCCCTACAGAGGGATCAGCCAGGCGCAAAGACCAAAATGAGGCATCTTCTGCAGTCACCCTCAATGGCACTGTGGGAGCAGCAAACCATCCTCTTCCTCCCCCACTGCATCGAGCTTTTCCTTCCCCGTGGCATCCTGAAGCTGCCAGCGCTGCTGTTCATCCTTCCCCTTCCCACCCCCGTTATCCTGCTGGAAGTCCCTGAGAAATGTGCAAGCATCACCTAAAAACGGGCAACATCCTTCCAGCGCTCGCCCGGCCTCACCCAGGACCAACACCCTGCTCCCAGCAGGATCCGTCCCTGCTGAGCCCCTCCTGACCCAAGTGCGCAGCTCCTGCCTCCAGCTCAAGTGGGAAAGGAGCTCAGCGCTCATTCTCTGCTGATGACCCAACATGTAGGGATCTCCCTTGGGTTTTGCCTTTCGGAGGCGAGACAGGGATTTTTTCCAGAGTCAGGCAGGAAACAAATAGAAAAGTGAAAGCCTGGATTTTTGTCATACTGCTGCTTCAGTGCAAATAAACCTTTCCAGTGCAGACTTGCAGGTTACTTTGGGGATGCAGAGGGAAGGCAACTAGCTCTCCTAGGGTGGCCTTCGCCTGCTTTCCTCACCTACGAAACAACTAGGGCCTGTAAAGGTCAGACACTCAGTTCAGCTCACACTACTATGGAGAGCAAAGCAGCAGGTGCTCAGCACCCTGTAGAAGGCACCCCAGCCCCATGTGAAAGGGCCAAAAGCGGCTTGGACACCACAGGCAACCCACCCACAAAGAGGAGAGGGATCTTTTCTCTTTGCTGTTGGACCACAGTATGTACTCCTAACGGAGAAAACCGCACATCCTTCAACAAACCCAGAGCACCCACTTACAGCAGGTGGGACAGGACTTGCAGCGGAGCCAGCCAAACACCTGAAGGCTGCCAGGAGGAAAAAAGGGCCGAAGAAACCTCGTGCAGCCAGGCTAGAAGCAGCACCGAGGCCGCGGCGCCTCGCTGGCCGGAGGACAGCAGCAGACCCCAGCAGGAAGGGCTCCGTCACCCCCGCGGGGCCGGAGCTGCTGCGGCCCGCGAGCGCTGGCCGGGGAGGGCTGCGGCCGCGGCCGTGGGGAGTGATGCACAGCGGGTCAGGCAGAGGCAGCTACCTGGGGGATGTCGTGCGCTGCTTTTGGTCGGCCTTGGAGTGGGTTAGCATCCACGGCCGCAGCTCACCCCGTCTTTTTTGCTGGAGCATCTCATTCCCCCCCTCTCCACCCCGTTTTTCTTCACCGCGCTCCACATTCTCCCTTGCCCACTCCTCATTTATTAAGGAGGGAGAGGACAGGCTGGCCGGTCCAGGAGAACCATCACGAGCTGGCGGGACCTCCTGGCGGGTCCCCGCGCCGCAAGCAGATGTGCCTGCGCCGTGAAAAGGCGTCCATTCATCTCCGCGGAGAGCGCGCGGGGGAGGCAGCGGCGCTGGGGGAGGGGGAAGTGTTGGAGGAGGCTGAGAAAAGGAAGGAGGCCGTGGTTAAAAATAGGATAAAAGGACATGAAAAAATGCAGATTCCCCCCCCCCCCCCCCTTAAGCTTCGCTTGGAAAATGTGCTGCAGCTGGAGAAGCCATCGGGCTGAGCCCGGTCGGCTTTCGCCTTCCCCCTCTCTCTCCTCCCTCCCCAAACCCCCATTCCTCCGAGCGTGGGCCTGGAAGACGGCCCAGAAAACGCTCACAGAAACAACTTTCCTCCGGGGAACTCCACCAGGGACCAGGCAGGGAGAAAGAGCAGGTCACGCAGCACGAGAGGGAGCAACGCGGGGAAGGGCAGGGCGGGTTTGCTGCAGATGCAGGCAGGCGATGCCCCCGAGATTTCTGGTGGCCGTCCAGGCTGAGCCAAGAGCCGGCCTCGCGGAGAAGATCGACGCCAAAATTAGCAACGTGGGGGCAAAAGCTACGGGCACGGGGCGATGCATCAACTTCGGCTCGGTCCACAAGGACCCGAGGTAAGACGTCCACAAAGCACCAAGGGGGTGAATGCAGGTTTGCTGCAGCAGGGACATGCCATCCCCAAGCTGAAAAGACCCAAATGTCCCAGGCTGAGAGGTGGCACCAAGCTAACGTGGCCGGATGGCATCTGGACCCTCAGTGGGTACCTCAGGCCTCCATGCACCACACTTTCCTGCAACATCTCGCCTGAACTGGGTGCTGCAGGTCAGCTTAAGGTGATGCCTCCTCTCCATGACAGCGTCTTGGTGCAGGAAGTCTAACTGAAATCAGCTTTCACAGTGGTGCTAGCCAGGGAAGCAGAATCAAGCTCACAGCACTGCTTTTCTCCCCTGGCAAAGACTTCAATTTCATTTCTTGTTATACAAATCCTCGAGCCAATCCCATTTTCCCCAGTGAGAGCGGGATCGCTCCCGCAGACACTCTCATACCGTCTGAAAGGCTGAGAGCATCTTCAGTCCAAATGTACTAATTCAGTGCAGCAACAATCACAGAAACTTCTTCCTCTAGAGTCATTTCACCCTTCTCTTGCCATTAAAAACAGCTTTATCTCCCCTATCACTACAGAAAATAAACCAGTTTGTAGTGGAAAGGGCTGTCAAAATGACCTTGGCTCCAAAAGGCAGTGCAGCAAGGATTATGCCGGTGCCAAAATCATAATATTGCTGTCAAATCTTTCCCTTCACTTCATTTCTGTGCCTAACCTTCTGGATACCAAACAAATGGGGGACCCATGTCATCTTCCAACCTGCCTAAGACACCTGGATGACAGGGGGGGAAGGTCTGCTCTGCTACTGGCTGCCCCGAGGCCTCGGTTTTGGCCATCAACGGGTGGGCAACAAGTTTATGAGCTCTTATCTTAAGTGAGCCACTTGTGCCAGTAGCTGGTAGCAATTTCCAAGCCCGTGTGGCCACGTCTCCCCAAGGAGCAGGCTTGCTACTCTTTTGCAGAGCCCTGGATAACCCGTGTAAGCATAGCGAAGATCTCAGATGCTATTACCAGCTAGTAATAGTAGGATGCTACTACCCAAGGGATTAAATATATTTAGCCAGATAGGCAAGGAGAGGAGGCAGCCAGCTGCTTTCTCCACAGCACGACAAAGCCAACCCTGTTTCCTAGCTAAGAAACTGCCTGAGCTGATCTCCTGGGGTGCAGCAACCCAGCTCCGTTGGGCACTTCTGCCCTGAAGCACGCCGATGCGCTGGTGTGGGGCGCGACTTTCGGCGGCCCTCAGCCTTAGCTCTGCCTGCAGACCTCACAGCACACAGCACCCTTAGCTTTGGGCTGCCGGAGAGCTTGATTAATGGCCTCTGCACTCCTGTTCCCATCTATCCAAGGGCCCAGAGCTAGTTTTTTGTAAATGAGCAGTAGCTCTATTCTTGTAGAACATCCCTTCATCTTTGGGATGTGTAGCTCACTTGCTGCAGACCCAATCCGGGCCGATTCTCTGGGCACTAACGCTATATACTGCAGACTGTGGTAGCAAACTAACAAGTAAAACTGAATATATTCCTTTTGCAAATTTATACCTTAAAAAAAATTACAAAAAAAGAAAATCTCTCCTCCTAATCAAACTTTCTCTGTACGATCAAGCTAGATCCAAGTCAGGCTTTCCTTATCCATATCACTGAATAATCTTATCTGACTTCAAGCACAGTGTAAACAAACTCACCCAAGCTTCAAAGGCAACGTATCTTCTCTAAATGCAAGCAACTCTGAAACTTCTGGAAGTGTTGTGGCTTTCTATTGTGAGAGGATACATTCACACTTGCATTTTTCCTTGTTGACTTGTTTCTCTTACCAACACCAAGACTATGAAAACCAAAATAGCCTCCAGCACATCAGACGAGTAGATGACAAATGAATGGTTCTAATGTGCACTGAAGCACAAAGGAGAAATGAAAGAACGTTCCTAGCAGTATATACAAATGAGAGTTTCCTCTCATTTAAAATTAGAAAATGCTCTAGACTGAAGAAACGACAGCACGAAGAAGAAAATCAGAGAAAGAGTACCTTGCACTGCAACCGGAAGACTGAAAAGTAATTCTTAGGTATTGAAAGAGACTTAGAGGCCTATCCCACCAGCACACGTGTATTGAAAGTTTCATCTAAACCTGTCGAAGTCAATGACAGCTTTTTTACTGACTTTACTGAGGTTTGAACCAGGCTCCAATCTTTGCAGCCCGAGATTTCACAGACCCAGCATGGGGTAATGAAGATCTGGGTTGTAGATATGGTGGTCTCTGGAGAGAGCACTTTCACAGAAAAGGGGAGAGGGTAGGGAAAAATGCAAAGAGAACTTTCCAGGCACAGATTTGCAAAATATTTGAGTAAATCCAAATGCTGCAAGGGCAGATTTCATCAGAGCAGAGTAGACATCATGCTGAGAGAGGTCACCCACAGGAGTTGAGCAAATAGCTGAAATAAGAAGGGCTGGGAATAGACATCAGAGTTTTGCTCCAGCCACAGGCACAGCTCTCTGTGTCCATCTCTGGCTAACGTGCAAGTGCTCACCAAAGGAAAAAAAATCTGAAATGCCTGAATATTTGCCAAGGAGAGATTTCAAATTGCACATTTGACTGCAATAGTCACTGGTTCTGCTGAACTCTTTAGCTGCAAAGAGTCTCTAAACATCAGGGCTTTTCCCCTCCCAAGGGGCCGATGTGCATAACTAATGAGCCGGGAACAAGTCACAGAAGACCAGCACATGCCATGCAAAAGCTTACATGGGATTTAAGTACTTCACGATAGGCTTATGTGGGACTTAAGCGAAACATAAACTTCATATTGGCCCTTCGCAAAGGTCACATTCATGCAACTTGAGCTCTTTTACTTAGTTATATAGTGGGCCTGTGCCATAGTGTACTTCAGCCCTCTCTTTTGCCATGGTACATATGGGGAACTGAAAGCTGGAGGCACATCTTCCTAAAGTCACTATGAAGCCCAGACCTGCTTGCTGTGGACAGGGGAAGCCTCCAAACCGTAAGGGCCAGCAAACGTTGCACACTCCATGGTGGAAGCAGGGCTTGCACCGAGGTCCAAAGCTCTTTGCTAAAGCCTAATCTCTGAATAACCCTTCTCCATCCTCCTCGCATGCTGAGTACCAACTGCCCGCCCCGAGAGCTGCACTGAGTCAGTTGGTAATACAAGAAGCAGCCCAAACTGCTAGTTCAGCTTCAAGATTCACAGGCTGAACAACGTGCAGGACAAGAATTAGTCACTGGCGATTTTGTAACGACTTTCAAATTATGAATACATTTGAGAATGTTATCTAGTCAAAGGCAGTGAATTGCCTTAACTGTACAGCGCATTACAACCATGCAGCCCTGATGGCACAGTATGGCCCACACAGCTCCAGCTAAGGTTATTCTGCAGTGCCTGAGCAGCCCCCTACCACCACTGGGAACAACAGAGTTGAGCTACAAGGGTAAGAGACCCAGAAAGCAGACTGAGAAAGTTACTGTAACATCAGAATTAAAACTCAGGAGTCCCAGGCTCCTTGCCATGCTCTGTGGAGGCCACACTGGCTTTCAAAAGCAACCTGCAAGAAGTCAGTCCAGCTAAAGGTTGTGCTAACACTATTAGGAAAGCTGGAAACACTGAGGATGCTGATGGGCAGATCTAGCTTGCTCCTGTGCACGTTATCTTCTCAGAGGCCCAGTGCCTGTCAAGGGCCCACAGAGAAGCCTTGTTGTAACCACAAGTGCAATTCCTATTCCATCAAGGACGTGCACACAATCGCATCCAGCAGAAGCCACCCCCTGAAAGAGCGGAGAGACCTTCTCCCAGCCAGGCAGCCACATGAAGGGGAGGAGGAACTCCTGGCCTTCAGCACTCACCATCTCACTTCCATCGCTCCAGCAGGAGAAGAATCTTTAGTTAGGCTAAGCAGCGTTATGGCTTTTCCTGCTCTCTAGCCCCATCTCCACTGAGGGAGACCCTCAAACAGTGCTGGCCAGAAGAGAGCAGGGAGACAGGTACCCTGCTTTCCAGGGGCAATGCTGTGTCAGACTCCCCATCGCTACTTTAGCTAGAGGACAAAATGCTCCTAACGCACAGCCATTCAGCCTGCTTTATGTTAAGCCAGGCCTAGGGAAGAAAGCAAATGTAGAGCGTGGTAGGAAAAATGAGACAAGGAGGACGTGAGCAGGTGTTGTACAATATGCAAGAGCATCTCGCATCCCTCAGCAGATACACCGACAGAGCAGGACTTCAAAGACACCACAGCTCCTCTCCCCATTTAAATGCACTGCCCAGATCCACCAACAAGGGAAAGCAAACGCTTTCCCTGCTCACATGCTCATGTCCTTCTTCTCTCCCCTTTTTGCAGAAAGGAGGTCCTACCTGTGCTGTAGTGCTCCAAGCCGGTGGGCACTTCCTGAATGGCAGACTCATCCCAGCCTGGGTAGCATGTCCTCTGCTGGTAGCAGGTGGATTGAAACCCACAGGTCATCCAAGGATCTTCATAGGAGCTGGCAGCACCTTGCTTCTGAGCACAAGGGGGAGAGAAAAACATCAGGTTGGCAGGCAAGTGAATCCAGAAGCACCCACCCCAGCAGCAGGTCTCTGAAGAAGCCCTTCTCAGAGAAAATTATAAAAACGAGCATTTTCAGCCTCATTCAAATGCAAAACATCAACAAAAAGAAGCAATAGTTCGCATTTTGGTTTCCAAACGCCGAGCCAAGTAACACAAGGCGAAGGGAAAGCAAACCTCAGCAGAACGCGGGCGGCTCTGGGAACAGCAAGCTCAGCTCCGCGGACCTGAGAAATCTGGAGCGGGCAGCAGTTCCTAACCACCCCGCTGGCTCCGCTTCGCCCGTCACTCGTCGGCTCAGATCCCCGCGGGCGGCCCCGCTCCGCCGGCGGGGAGCCAAAAAGCCCTGCGCAGGCGGCAGCGATCCTCGGGCCGAGGCCGGGGGCATCGCCGCTCCCCCGGGGGATGCCGGGCTCCGGCCAGACCGCTGAGCACCAGCAGAGGGAGAAAGGAGCTCGCGGCTTTCGCCGGCTCCTCTCCCACTCCCACCTCGCTCCGGGGGAGGCCCGAGGGTGGTCCAAGGCCCTTCCCGCGGGGAACGGGCCGAGCCCCCCTCCGCCACCACCCGCAGGGACCTCAGCGCCCGCCGGGCCCCGCAGGCAACGCTATTTGATGCAACTCGTCCTTTTAAGAGGTACAGTCCGTTCCTAGACGTGGGACTTCAA
The DNA here is from genome assembly GCF_028389875.1 of Rhea pennata. Taxonomy (NCBI): domain Eukaryota; kingdom Metazoa; phylum Chordata; class Aves; order Rheiformes; family Rheidae; genus Rhea; species Rhea pennata. The sequence continues at coordinate 7,375,434 of NC_084686.1, read as the reverse complement.
GGGTACCGCAGCGGGGCCGGCTGCTGGAGGGACTCGATTTCCTTACGTATTATACAATAAAACAGAATGCAGTTTGTATCTATTGTTTATATAACTTACACAGGTTTTATATGTATGATAAATACGATGCTTTATAGTAAAAGGGGCGCATACGCATATAGAGAGTATCTATAATATAAAGCACATATTACTCACACATGAACAACAAAAATTATAACCTATTTTTGTGGGAAATACCTATTTATAAGCACATATTTTATTATATAAAGTATTTTTATACAAAAAATATGTGAGACTATATAAAAATCTGCCCAGGATATCATTTTCATTATATTCTTATATAAATATATATATATATATACATATTTTATATATATATACACACACACAAAAAAAAATGTTATATATTACTTTATGGATAAGTTATATATTTTATGTGCATATATACATGAGAAATGCAGGTAAATTACATCTATATATAAAATAAATATTTTAGATGGTTTTTATATGAGTGTTTTGTATATATACACACACATACACACTATATATATATATAAAATATTATGTGTGTGTGTATATATATGTTTGTGTGTATGTATACTCATACAAATCCAGGATGTCATTTTTCCCTCAATTTGCTGTGCTTGTCAAGGGCCTCAAACGCGAGCCGTCGCCTCTCTGCATAAATGCCCATTAATGCGACTCGTCTAAATAACAGCCTAAACAATATCCAGCTAAATAATATGCATTTATAAGCATAAGTCGCCGGGCGCCCGCTCCCCAGCCCCGCGCGCGCACGCAGCCACCCGGGCAAGCAGAAACCCCGCTGTCTGCTGGCACCGAAAAGCTATCGGCGCCTCCCCTCTTACCACGACTCCAGGGCGAGCCAAGGGATAAGGGGCTGCGCTGCCGATGGTCGTGTCCACGTAGTAGCTCATCATCCCCGAGGTGCCTGCGGAAACGGAAACGGACGTTGGGTGCCCGGGCAAACCCGCCGCGCGGACCGATGCTTTGCCACGGCCGTAGGAAGGTAGAGTTAGACTACTGTCTTGGATTACTTGAAGCTGGAAAAGTTAAGGGAAACAAAATGGGCATTCAAAGCGGATTTTGTGATTGAGTGTGGATGCATTAACAATGCAAACCCATTGGGGCAAACTGTGACGGGAGCCTGGTGACGGTGAGTGAATTATCAGCTGGAAGCTCATGGAGCTACTCGAAGGATACATGAGATCATGTTTCCTTTGCCGTCAAACTGGTGAGAAATTGTTTCCATTTTTTTTTTTTTGACAAAAAAAGCCAGCTTGTTGACATCAGCACTATTCCTGTAGAAGTTTCTTCAAAATCAATTTGTTTCCAGCAAAAAAAACTTCTCCATTTTTGAGAGGGATCTTCTGGAGGCAGTTGTCTTCCTGGATTAGCTTATGTCCCCCTCGCTGTAGCTCCCCTTGAGCCACAGAGACCCCGGGTCCTACTCCCGACTACTCTGCAGCACGGCAAACGTCCATCTCAGCCCAGAGGAGCATGTCAAAGGTCCGCATGTCATCACTGGCATGGGAGGCACTCCCCTGAGCAAGACTTTTTCTCTAGATGGGATTTTTAGTTATCTGCTGGCATGTTTGTATGGGTGGGAGGGAGGAGCTGAAAACCAGCTCTCTTTGCCAGTAGGTAGATGTTTCTCCTTCTCTCCTTTAGAAGGTCACACAGGGTTGATGAACTTTGGTGGAGCACGATCGAAAGGTGCTGGAAACGGCACAGGGGGAGTAGCTGGGAAGGACTCGCTGGGGCAGGATATGACTCGGAGCCGAGGGGAACGGCTCTTTTCACAGCCTGGGGGGGAAGAGCTGCCGCTGCTTCGGCCCCCCCGGGGACCCAGCAGCGCAGGCTCCTCCGAAATACCTGCCACGCGGTTTCTGCAGACCTCCTGTGCCCCCGAGCGGAGCCTCGGCTCCCTCCGCACCCCGGGGTCGGGGTTAGCGTGCGCCCCGCGACGTCAGGGCGGCCGGCAGGGCCGGGTCCGGCCGCATCTCGCCCAGCGCCGCCGCGGAGGGGCTCCGCGGGGGCTCCGGATAGCCTCTCCCCACCGTGCTGCGCGACTGATGGCCAAAGGCCAGACACCTGCGGGGGAACGCGTACTAAATTATCATCATCCTCACTTCCTGCTTATTATTGCTAACTTTGGCTCCGGTGCCGGCGTTTGTCTTTTTTTAATTCTCTTTTTTTTTTTAACACAGTTTAATTCACAAAACTGGAAGCTACCTACGTGGTGAAAGAACAGCTAGCAGCCCTCGTTTTGCACTTGGAGCAACCCAGAAGCACACGCTTTGCAAGCTGCTGTGGCTGAGAAGCCTCAGCTCATCCGCGTGCGTCGGCGCACACCCTCTAACCAGGCATCCAAATCGTGCTGACGTCTCCTTGCAGCTGGCTGAAGCCAAGGAGGTGCGTGGAGCCCGTCTCTGCGACTCAGCTGGCGAACCACAGCCGCGGTGGCTCGGTCCCGCCTGTCCCCGGCCCCAGCCTGAAGCGAGCGTAACTGAGGCGCAGCGACCTGACCGCTGACTGTCTGCCTCTGCTCTGGGATGCGCGTTGGCAAGCTGTCTGTTCCCGAAACAAGGCAGACGCTGCAAAACGACGGGATGCAAAGGATTCACCAGGCCGGACCGGCTATTTCAACCTCGCACGGTCGTGTCTGAGAGCTGAGAGTTGCAGCCTAAGCACAGCGCTACCCATGAGCAACAGGTTTTTTTCTGCTTTGCACCTCGTGCGATAAACAATTGGGGGTTTTTTGTTTTGTTTTGTTTTTTGATCAAGACACCTAAGTCGCACTGGTTCTTGAGAACTGCTTTCACACCTCACTGAATATCATCTGCATTTTTCTCGGGATGCCCGACCATCTGAGGCTGCCAGCTAAGGGCCACGCGCTAACGCTCAAAGTGGCGTGCACTGTGCTCGCAGGAGAAGTGCTAAACCCATCCCGGCACCCGGGACAGGGCTCCACGCAAGAGGGAGTATCAACAAGATTGCCACAGAGCTTTAACGCAGCACCGGCGATCCCCTCCTGAGCCCTTTCCTGGGAAAGGGGAGCTGTCATCTCTAGCCCAGAGATTTACAGCAAAGGCTGTTTGCTTTTCTATTTATTTCTATCCCCCTGCACGTGCTGTGGCAAGAGGCGCTATGGGAAAAGTGTCCGTTGCACAAGGAGGGCTCAGAAACGCCGTGCAACTTGGGCAAGCAAAGCTTCTCGGAGCCGCGGCTCTGCAAGGCAGGTCCGGCTAAAAACACGCCTTAAACTTCGTCCCTCCTAAAAGCCAAAATGGATTTTGGGGGCAACCAGGCTCCAGTTAGAGGACAAAGAGATGCAGGAGGGATGGAGAAGACCAAGCCTGCTAGCAAAAACAGGTGAGAGCGGATTCTGTGCAGAGCAAAAACTTATGCTCTGGGAAAACAAGTACGCGAGGCTGGCAGCAGGAGGCAAGGTGGCTTCAGGAGGGAGCTCTGGCGCGCTTCGTCCAGGCTAATTTTAACAGAACTTCCACCACTTCCCATAGGAAACTACTTCACAGCCCAATACATCTCTCACTGTCAGCAAGTTTCCCCGATGTTCGGGCGATATTTTTCCTCTCTCCAGCTTCCTCAGACACAAGCCCCAGCAGCCGCTCTCCTCCCCTCGGAGGCCAGGAGGAGCCGCTCGGGAGCCTGCAGCCCACCTCCGTCCCGCGCTCGTTCTGCACGGCAGGTAACCCAAGGCTTGGGAAATGACTGCAGATTTACACCAAGATCATCAAGAACCGCAGCGCGCCGAGAGCTGCTAATTAATAAAAGCGGGATCCGAACCATTTGGTAAAATCCTTAATGACTTAACAGCTTGACTTCAGGCCTATTGTTTGCTATTATTATTTCAGTCTTATTGTGAAAACATGTGCGGGAGAAACGGCTTTTTTTTTTTTTTTTTTTAAGGGCTTAATCAAATACCAGCCAAAGCTATTAGACTCTTGGGTCATTTCTAAGCGAAATTAAAAATTTCACTTCGTCTCTCCTCCCAAGAGATTTTTTTTAACTAACTACCAAGTTTAGCATGAAAAGGGAAAGAGTACTTCCCCCCCCCCCGATGAACACATGCACCTTTGCAGAAGTTAGGAGGGAGTTTTAAAGAGTGTATTAAAGCAAGGCTAACTTCGCCTACTGTGTTTCTGAAGACCCCTCCCAGTATTCCCGTGAAGGATCTCAATGTTATGCTGTTTAAGAGAGGGGGGAAAGGGAGGCAGAGTGACACTGGAGGACTTCCCCGCGGCAGAGACAAGGCCAGCAGCCCCCTCCCCGTTTCCCGGTTTTCCCTCTCTTTCGGAAAAGCCCAGGGCTCAGATTGCTCCCCGGTTCCTGGGTCGCGGGGCCACGCTCAGCCTCTGCCCATCCCATATCCATCCGTCTGGCGTCTCAGGTAAAGCATCACATGAAGGTACCACAAACTGGGGCAGCCGCAAAGCAGGGTCCGGGCGCTTTCCTGCATCCCGACAAACCGAAGGAAGGGGCGCCACCGGCACCCCCGTCGCGGCACTGCCGTCCGCGCGAACCTGAAGGGTGGCTTTAACACCCACGTGCCTCCGAAGCAACCACCGTCGGTGGGCCGCGGCGTGGGGGCCGCTCGCCGACCCAAAGCTGCTCAGTGAGGGCCATTTTATTTTTGCATCGAGTAATAATTTATCATCTCCGAGGGGGTGGGGAGACTAGCTCATGGAAATGACATTCTTCCGCCAGGTTTTAACCCGTGAAATGCTGGCATTTTCCAGGCTGCCTGCCAATTTAAGTCCCAGGAGAAGCAGCATTTGTAGATCTGCTGGTACATTAAAAACTCATTTGGTTCATCAAACCCTGGCACCAAGTTTAAAATGAAAGGAGCATCCCTAATGCAGGGATACAGGCGGTGCAAAGGAGCGTGCTTCACTTGCTGCGCTTACAACACATGCTTTTTAACAGATCGCCCGCTTGCTGTCTCTGTTTCACATCATGGGAATTCACATTTATTATGATTTAGAAACTTTGCAGCTATCACAAAGATAATACCCAGTTTACTGAGGGGAAGCCAGGAAGGATGGTAAATAATGATGCTGTGATAAGCACAGCCAGAGCCCTTCTGCCCCCTCTGTAAATACTCAGGGCGATTAAATGGCTTGACGTAGAAAGTGAGGGAGAGAGGGAGCATCCGAGCCCCTCAGCCGCTATCTTAACGGCACGGCAGCAATTGCCGCTGGATTAGCGGCGTTTGAAGGAGGTTGTCTGCACTGGTTTGGGGACGCAGCGCGTCGCAGCCTGCTTTAGCACTGTGCCCTTGCTTTCCCCCGGGGCTGCCAGGTCTGAAGCAGATTTGGTGGTGCCTTAGGAGCCTTCCCACTTGGCCGGACCAGCTCTGTCTGGGCTTGATTACAGCGCTAGCGAGACAGCACCAGCATAGCAAAGGTTTGGGCCACCGGGTCCAAACATGCACACATGAGCCCTTGCTCCCTGAGCTTGGCAGCAAGCCGCTTTCTGATTAAGCCTTCTCCTTTACCCAACTCATTAGTCCATGCAAAAAAAAAAGAAAATAGCCATCACTTTTTAGGATTGAGCTAAAATAACGCCACCATCGCCAGCACTGTCAAAGCTATAGCAAACCAACATCTAGAGGTCGCACCGAGGACGCAGGTTTAGGTGAGAGGCTAAAGCAGAGCCACCGTGGCCATTAACTCCTGCCGCTCTCTCGGACCTCAGCAGCTATTTGCAGTTGCAGGAAGAAGTGAACGGGGAGGGGGGGGGGAAATGAGGTCACCTGCTGTTTCGCTCCTGCATTTCCCCTTGCAAAGGAACAGGCTTCAAGCCCATCATCACGGACAAGACCCTCAGGTGGGGCAAAGCAGAGCGGGGAAGAACCGGATACGTTTCTCGTTATGCGGTGAGAGATGGGCTGCCCCGGAGCAGCCAGCTCCGCTGGCGCCCTGAAAATCCCGCCGGGCACCTCTCGTCACCCTTGGGTATCCGCACGGCTTTAGCGAGCTCGATCACGCTTAGTTTTCTCTGTGCCTCAGCTTGCCAGATGTGCAAAGGGGGCAACAGCCCCGGGGTGCCGGTGCCTCTGAGGGCCCGTGGCACCCTGAAGCACAGCAGTGGGGCTGAGGGCAGGTGACCCAGAAATACCGATGCACAGATGTGCACAGATGTTGGATGCACGGCCGACTTCCCTAAAAAACAAAGCCACCGGATAAGCACTGCCGTTCCCCGCTGCGCCAGGTGAAAATGTCTGGGTAGCCCAAAATATCTGGCTTGCCAGAGAATTGTTTACATGACATTCAGGGGCAAGATAAAAACCAGCAGAATTAGAGGCAGCCCGAGCAGCCTGTAACCAGGAAACCACGCCGGAGCCAGCCCACAGCCCCCAAAGGTGTCAGTTGACAGCACTGCATGGGAAGTCGATGGTAACTGCAATACCAAACGAGTGGCCGCATGCAAAGCAATAATTTAGAGGCTAATAGGAACGGGGGAGGCCTTCGCTGTGCCTCTCGGGGACTCTCAGCTCCCGCTGGCTTTGTGGGCTGGCTGAGAGAAGCAGGATCGTGCCCTTCCCAGGGAACGGCAACGGCGTATCCGCAGATCCCTGCAGCTGCTACACGTCAGGGCTCCCGGCTCCAGCTGCTCCCAAAAGCAAACGCTGGCCCAGGTGGCATTTTCTGCCCTTTGGAGGATACTGTTGCTATTAAAAACATGCGGCGGTGCAGAAACGAGCCCCTTGCAAGCAGCCCTCCAAAGCAGAGCTCAGCGCTGGGGCGCAGGGCTGCATGAGCATCTGAGCCCGGGCGCTACACTTCTCCCCTGGCCTCACAGCAAAACCAGAGCAGCCAGCATCGAAAAACAGGCAAGTCGAAAAACAAAGTGAACTGCAAACTGTAGTAACTCCTGGAAGCAGCCCGCTACCCCTAAGTGAGGAAAACAACAGGGGTCCCCTGAACATGCACATAAACTTCATGTGCCCTGCAGAAACCGGGCATTTTTAGGGGGAAGCATCAGCTCGGATAGTTACACAGTCCCGCTGCACTACTAGCAAACCCACGAAGTGATGACGGAGTGAAACCGTTATTGGGGAGAGCAAACGGAAATCATCAGCAAAGCAAAAAATCTCAGATGTCCTGAAAACGAGCGCAGGTACCTACAGCCCACAGCAAGAGTTTTAAGAGAGCCTCTCCCCGCCGTCACTTACTACTTCTCTGAGAGACCGGGGAAGAAGGTTACGTCCTCCACGGCTTGCCACACTTGTCTCCGATCTCTTCCCAACTACCTGGCGCTGTCCTCTGCGCTGGAGCGGGAGGCGATGGAAATACCACGGTGTTTGCGGCAGGGCCGCCTATCCAAAGGGAGGGGGAGTGGTCAGCCCCGCATCCAGGGCGGTGGGAGAGGCGAGCCGGGAGCGCCGCTGCCCGCCGCCGCCGCCGGCCGGGCCGAGCCACCGCGGAGGCGGCGGCGGCGGCGCGGCCCCCCGGGGCAGGACGGAGAGCCCTCGGCGAGCGCCCCGGGACCCCCCGCGGGCGGCTCCCGCGTCCCGGTGGGCGGCTTCTCGATCGTTTCCGTTTTGCCCGCGCCGGCCGGCTGCGCCCCGCGATGTCCTTACGAAGCGGGAATCGTTCCTGCGGTCGGGGCGAGGGTTGGGCGGCCGCAGCCTGAGCCCCGATCCCTTCGTGCCGGCTCACCCCGGAGCTGCCCGACGCCAGAAACTGCTGTTTCTTCCCCCAAAAGTCCCCGGGGCACCTGGGCGCGTGCCACCCGCCCGCGTGTCCCAGGGTCTGCCGGCGCCGGGAGCTTTTCCATGCCTCCGTCGCCTCTAAGCGCCGCGGGCAGGATGCGGCCGCCAGGCTGCCCCGCTCCCGCAGGCAGCGGGAGCCCCTCGCAGCTGCCTCGCTCCACGGCTATCGCTGGAAAAGGCCCAGGCGGTGCCGGGAGAGCAGGGCCTGGGGCTGCCCTCTCCTAGCGCCTCCGCGGCGGCCCCCTCTCCGGCCTCCGCAGCCCTCGCGGCCAGGCCAGGGACCTCTCCGGCCCGGGCGCTGCCCCCAGGGCCCCGACACCGGAGCGAGCGCCCGGCTCGCCTCTCCTGCTCTCCCTGCCAGCCGGGCTGCTTTTTCCTCCAGGAGAGGGCTCCAGGCGGAAAATCGGCTCAGGCTGGAGACCCGGAGCCGAGTCACGACAGCCACGGCCGCGTGAGCCGATCCCTGGGAGCGGCGGCCGGGAGCAGGGGCGAAGCGCCGGGGTCCCAGCCCCGCTCACGTCCCGCCGCCCAGCCGGCACATGGCAGTCAGCTGAGGCTCAGCGATTTCGTCGGCAGCTCTGAGAGCCGGAAAAAACAGGCGAGAGGCTGAGTTTCCACCTCGGTTTGCTCCTGCCTGCGAGCTCGGAGCTCCCTGCTTCGCTCTGGATGCCCGAGACCTGCAGCATACGGAGGCCAGCAGCCCTCTCCGGGCTCTCGCTGTGCCCTCGGGGCTTACGTATGAGCTGCGTTGAGGCAACAAGTCTGTGCACAGAGAAAACGGCAGGCTGGGAACAGCTGCTCTGGTTTCTCCTGGAAATCCTGATAGCGAACCTCAGTGCAGCAGTGACAGTGGGGACAGAGCCATGGGATTCGGCCCTTATTACCTGGATGTAGTGACACAGTAATGCTCTCCTCGCCACAATATTTGCAGAAGCAGCCAGTTTGCAGCACCTGCACCATGCAAAAATGCAGATTGTACATCTAAGCATCATTGCTGCAAATCCTGGCTGAAGCGTTGGTCAGTCTAGGGAGAGAAATAACTCCTGGGGACCTCCTGGCCCAGTCCTAAAACTGGATACTCCCAGCCACACAGATAATTGCAAACTGCAGACCAAAACAGCATTTGCAGAAGCTATCAAGGGGACAATTTGTGCCAGCACCGGCTTCTATGGCATTGACTGCTACCAAATGCTTCCTAGAGAAATTAAGTATGCAAAACCGTAGTGCTCACAGGCATAGAGGACTGTTCTTCGCCTCCCAGCCCAGCAGCCACTAGTTGCTCGAATGCTTAGAGTGACAAATACAGAAGCAATATGTATGTGCATAAAACTATTAACAGGTACTTTGAGGATTTCCTCAAGCTCCTAAGTGAAAAATGAATTTCCATCTTAGCCCTTGCCTTAACTTAGAAACACACGGCAGCAGGTGGCACGAATATATGTTACCTGTTGAACTTGCAGCACAGATCCCGCTTGTAGCTATTTTAACTCAGGAAATTACTTACAGGGTTCCATCTTCTCAGGAAGATTTCCAGCCTTCTGGGCTTTGGTACAAAGGCTCGGTCACGTCTGAGAGCCAAAGGGAGGGAATTCATCCAGCAATCAGTTTTTATCTGGGCAACTCTTCCCCGAGGCTGCAGGGGAACCCCGCTGGCAGCTGCAAACAAGATGTTTTTTTCCCAGGGCTGGCGGGTTTGCTCTGGAGCAGACGGTTCTTTGGATGCCCTGAGCTCTGTATTAATAGCCTCTGTGCACGGCCGTCCAATTGACGGCGTGGCTGTAAAATGGAGAGGCTTCTGGTTTAGCTGTTCTCCGTGCCGCGGCACGGTGCCTGCAGCACGCGGACCACCTCGCTTGTCTCGGGCAGGGCAGGCACGGGGCGCCTGGTGTCACAGTCACTGGCACCGTGTCTGTCACCTAAGCCAGTCACTTCAGCTAGCAGCAAAAGGGTAGGCTATATTTAGGGTGCTTCGTGGAAGTTATCATTAAACTGCTGTGTATAAAGAAGGACTTTCAGTTCCAGATGGTTTGAGTTTTCTCTGTACTTGTAAAAAAATAAAATGATCCCATAATGCTTAATCAAAGTAGTTATTAATGGTTTTACCAAACCTGAAACATCTCGTGAATGTTTCACGGGCTGCGCGCTGGTCGGCTGTTTATATCACAGTGGCACATAGCGAGCTCGAACGACATCCGGGCTCCCCCTGGACGGTGCTGGGCACGTACGCCAGCAGAAGGAGCACCTTCTGCAGAGAGCGCAGGCATCTTCACCTGTCCCATTCCTGTATGACACTGGGAAAACAGAGTAAGAGCCGGTGAGGTCACCCTAGCACCTGATCCTGTCTGCTCTCCGTCGGTGTTACAGGGTGGCCCCAGCAGCAGGGAGCAAAGCAGGGAGCAAGCTGATTTGGAGGGCTGTAGCGATTCCCAGGTGCGATTTGCACTGGGAGAAGATGATACAGCCAGACCAAGGTATCGCCCTCTGCAAACTGCAGAACCTCTCATTACGTGATCGCGTGGAAGTGATCGCTGCTGAAGGTGAGCAGACTTGGCCTCCACGCCGCCCCCGTTCGACGCATCGGCAGCCAACGAAAGAAGGTGGATCCAGAGAGTGGACAGAGCCCAAAGAGAAACCCCCCCGGGCGCATAAGTGTTACGGCAGATTTACCCAGGCCACAGCAGCGTTCCCTCCAGAAGATGATGGCATGTCGCATGTGCCACAGCTGCTTCGGCAGTGGTCCATGAAGAGCCGCGCACATCTGGCCGCCAGGCGCGGAGGCTTTCCATCGCTGGCTAGCGAGAGTCGCCGGTGGAGCTCGTCCCTCCTGGCCCAGCAGGCGGGGAAGGGGACGGGGACCTGACCGGTCCTTACCGCCGGTGCCTCCGTGTGCGGGACCCGGGGACGTCAGCAAACCCCAGCGCAGTCGAGGAGAAACGTGTCCCCTAGAGCCCAAGGATGGGGCTGTGCCAGCCCCGGGTTGGATCCCCCGGTCCCAGGTACATGGGATGGGCACAGGACATCAGCTGAAAAGAAAGGCGATTCTGGGGGCACCCTGAACACTAAAGCTGCTCCACACATGACTTCTCTGACGCTACACTAGGTTAGAAGCTGCTACAGATAAATCTCCTTCATATGGACTAAGTTAACTGCTATAAACTTACTCATATGTGGTTCATCTTCCTTCTCTAAGGGCTGCAAGAACGGTGCAGCAAGCGGCTTTAAATAAGCCTGGGGTTTGAAGATGTTAGAGCAGTTCGGGTGTGATACGACGGGTGGAAAAATGCCTGCGTTCTACTCTGAGTTTTGGTTTTTAATACAGCCTCCCTCTCTACGTAGGACTGTAAATATATACATATACATACATATATATGTGCGTGTGATAAAACCAAAAATAGCACCAACTCCCGTCAAAATTTTCATTCTGGAAGAGGAAGTGAGAAATTTCCACTCAGCTCTCAGCATGATGTTAAGCAACGTCTCTAAGGAAGTTCTAGCCATAACATTACCAGTCTGAGCCCATTAGATGCAAATTTGCAAATTTTGCTGTGTAAGGGCAAACAATAACCAGTTTTCGACGGGCCGACGTGAAGATGGTCGTTCTGATCCCCTTTTTGCAGGTGCCTGCCCCACTCGCACAGCGCAAGGGTGTGCGGGAACTCCTGAAAGCCGTACTAAAAAGGTAAATCACTTACATTTGCGAAAATGCTAACTGGAAAACCAGTTACCATCTACCAGTTCTCATGTCAAGGAAAATTAGACCTGCTGGTGAGGGAGGATATCTTTTATTAGACCATCTGATATACTTAGCGAAAACAGACAGGGTTTCTTCATACATATCCCCCGCAAATCTGATAATTAAAATCCTTGTCCAAAATGATTTAATCTAGGACTAAAAAGCCAGATTTCAGAAGTGCTCTTTTCCCATTCAAGTGTATAAATAAAGATCAGATTTACAAAATGTTATCGACTAACAATTCCTGCTAGAACACATCTGGCCAGATTTCCAAAAGCATTCAGCAGCCAGTGAATTACTTGCTCTGTATTACTTAACTAACTAATAGCGGGGGGTGAAAAGAGAGATATTTTTATTTTCTTTTATCTGATAAAATATTCCCCTCATCTTGCTTTGGTGCAATGCAAAATGCTGATGAAAATGTTGACGTTTTTAAAAAGTCAACTGCTTCTCAAGGCAGTCCAAAAATACAGAAAATGAATTGAGATCGCTTAACCGCTTCCCTTTGCATCTCCTCTTAAAAAGAAAGATTAACACTGCAATGAAAATGTCTCATAAAAAAAGACAATCTGAAAATAATAACCAGCTTATTACGATTCAGCCGTGATGATAAGCAAATGATAAGTTGTTATTGCTGTTGCTGTTGACTCAGGACCCTGGTTGGAAGCTGAAACGCGGCTGCTCTATCTGACGGCCTTTTCCTTCGAAGGTGCTCTACACTGAATCAACAGGGAGGACCGAGAGCAGATGAAAGCGGCATAGGGATTATTTAGAGGCCAAAATAGATTCACCCGGCAATAGCACAGTGTGAAACTTGGTGCTGTTCTCTTTTATGTGTTGGGGTCTGCAAGGTACGCGGCCTTGCTCCGAGAGCAGCGTGCGGTGGCATTGGCCTCCTGGGTTGGGAAGACCTTCAAGCAGCACCTCCAAAAACTCTAGAGAAGGGCAGAGCGGTGGAAGGATCCCACTGTGCCCTTTGGGCACCACCGACCACGGGCAGCGGGGCTGAGCCTCCCTTCAAGGCATTGCCTGAACACCCGGTGCGAAGGGAGAGCCGGCCCCTCTTTTGGACCTGAATTGGGTTTCCATTTGTCTCCCCTCAAGGTGGTCTTCCTGATCCTGGCAGATCTTTTTTACCGCTGAGAGAGGAGCACCTAAGCAGCAGGGCAGCGCACAGCGTGTCCGTAAATCAGCAGTTAGCGCCGCTGCGTGATCCCAAGCCCGACGAAAGGAGCGGTTGGCTTCCCAGCCCCACTGTTTCCTGACTCATTGCTTGACTCAGACCCAGCACAGCAGATCCTTTGAAGTTCCCAGGCTCCCACTTTCATGGCTCACCTCTTTCCAGTGTCAGAAATGCCGCTCTGTGTGGGGTGAGGAGGAGGAAAAGCTCGAATGACGTAGGAATTAAGAGGGATTTCATTGCATTTGGGTTATATGGCTGGTTGACAGATCTGGGAAATTCTCTTTTTCTTGAGGCCTTTTTAGTTGTCAGATGGAGCATCTTGGTCTCCATCAGCTGACAAACACACAACAGAATTTACCAAAGTTTCAGTGGCTTTTACAATAATCTCTGGAGGCCCTAGCTGAAGTCTGCGCCCTCCAGGGTCCCGCGCTGTACAACGGTACAGCCAGAGACAGGCCGGGCCTCGGCAGTTACGTGCTCAGCAAGGCAAATACTATTATCCCGCATTTATGCTGGAGGAACCGTCACGCAGGGAAGTCCACGATGCGCCCAGGAGCCAAACGGTGACTGCAGGCACCGCAGCGTGGTGCTTTCATCACCCTGCTAAACCCACATAAAAATTTACAAATCTTCCAAAATCCTTCTGCCACTGGCATGCAGAGGGGGAATAAAAACGGTAGCAAAAAAGTGAGGCTCGGTTTTGTGGGAATGAGTTATGAACGTGTCCTTTACCTCTCTGCTTATCTTCCACGTGGTTCCAGGTCAAGGCAAAGTTTCTGTGCGACCAGATTAGGCTTTAGGAGCAGCTGGAGCTTCTCATAGGCAATCGCAGCGCTCCGTGCCGAGCGTGTTTGCCCAGATCCTCCTTCACGCGCTCCATCCGCTGGCGAGGGAGCCCGGGCGGCCGGGCGGGATAACAGGACGCAGGTGACGTCCCCGGGGAGGCGTGCTGCTCTCCTCCCCGAAGGATGCCGCCGGCTCCAGGAGGAGCAAAGGGAGAAAGGGGGTTTACAGCAGCAGGCTTGATGCCTGGCTGGCAGCGGAGGGCTTATTTATGGCCGGGGCTCTGGGTCGCGCCCGCTGGGTCCCACATGCGAAGTGAAAGTGGAAGTGCGTGGGTGGGAGGGGAAGCAGCAGCGTCGGCCGAGCCCGTTTCCACCCAGCCGGAGGCCGTGGGACGTTTTGCCTCTCCCCAGGCGGTTTCTCCCCGGCACCGCTGCAGCTCATCTGCGCTCTCCGGAGCCAGCTTGCGCGAGGCAGCGAGCGGGCACCGCGGGAGCCCCGGGGCAGTCTGCGAGGGGAGGCATCGCCCCGGGGGGGGGCGATGGGGATCCGCCCCGGCTGGCGTGGAGAGGAGGACCGGGGGGCCCCTCGCGGCCGTCACGGGGCCTCGTGCGGCCGGCGCGTTAGCGTGCCCGTCCTTGCTGCAGCTCCCCGAGAAGGCGCCCGCGTGCCCCCGTGCCCACGCTCGCTGAAGGCTGCGCTCACGGGCGCGAGCCCGTTGGTTTCAAAGAGCAGCGGGGGGACAGCGGCGGGGGCAGTCGCACGGGGGTTAGCTGACGAGCAGCGAACAATCCCGATTTATGCAAAAAAGCAATCTGGAAAAAATGACATTCCTGGTTGTCTGCATATACAATATAGAGAAATCCTAAATAAAGGAGCCAAAGATGTTCCTATGAATTAGACCTTTATCCTTCAAGCACCCCAGAGCGCAGCCCATGAATTTGGGTGAGTTTGCCTTTTTAATTACTCCGTCTTTCTATTGCAGGCTATTTAGAAACGGCAAAAACAATGTCCCATTGGCAGCAAAACAGAGCATTTGGGCTACGACTTTTATCTGCTCTTCCACCATCCCCAGCTTGCCTCCTAGACAACAAGCAGGCCATTAATGTCTGGAGCACAGCTTCGCTTTCCGCTCAGGAACCGCAGCACAAATCGCTGCTCACGGTGCCCAGTGACGCATTTAAGGCCAGCCCATGTCCCGGTGCCACTTCTTCCTTCCCTGCCCTTACACCTGGATTCCCACGTGGCAAGAGACTCCCGAGTCCACGCTGACACAAACCCATCGGCGCCCTGTTCACCTCGGCGGAGGAGCTCCGGCGCGGAGCTCTGGAGCCAGGAGCGCAACGTGGCCCCAAGAGCGCGCAGGTGAGGGCTTTGCTTGCGATCCCCGAGTCTGAACTTTCGGCTCTGCCTTGGGATACGGGCTGCAGTTGTTCCCGAATCTGATTCCCCAAGATGCTTCTGAGCCTCTTGCTTCCACCATTAGGGACCTGAATACACGTCCCTGCGCGCGAGGCGACCGCAGGCGAGGCTGCAGCGTCGGCTGCCTGGACGCTCGAAGCGCCAGCCTTCGGGATCCCACGCCCCAGCAGTTCTCCCGCGGCGCTGGCTCCGCAGCGCCGGGCGGAGGCGGCGCGCCCAGCACCCTGCATCAGGATACGGCTCCCTGCGAGGAGCTGCATGTCGGGCTGCGGACGGCCTCTCCGCGGGTACCAAGAGCCCGGAGCACCACGGGGCCCGGGCTGCGCCGGGTGCCAGGTGCCACCGTCTCCCGTGTCTTCAGGCGGTGCTGGGCAGCTTGGTTTAAGACTAGTTTCTAAACCAGTGTAACTGGGGCTCCGGGCTCGCGTTTCCCATGCACGCCGGCCTCAGCTAATCTCCCTGCACAAAGACGAGGCTCCTGGCTGCTCCCTCTGCTCGCGGGAGGACACTCACTGCTGGTGCTGTTAACCCTCGTCCTCCCCTGGAAGGTCTCACGCAGCTGGCACCAAGCCTGGGGGTTTTTGAAGTCGACGGGAGTTTGGCCCGGATAAGGCTTACAGGGTGATTTTTGGCTGTCCCGATTGAAGTCGCTTCCAAAAGTCAACGAATGCAATTTTCAGCCCATCCCGAGGCATGGAGGCTCGCGCCTTCCATTCGCTTCAGCGTCCATAAATCTCCCCCGGAGACTTTATAAAACTCAGCCAGGGCGGGGAGGGGGGGGTTATTTTATTTTATTTTGGCCTCGTGCGCTGCCGTCAGGGGCACGAGCACCGGGCAGCGACGGGAGCGCGGACGCCGCCTGCCTCGTCCTCGCGCAAACGGGATAAACATTTTTTTTTTCACCCGGTCGCGAGCATCTGAAGGGGACCTCGCCGAAACGCGAAGCCATCTGACTCTACCTCCTCCCTCCACGAGCTTCACTAGCTTGTGCAGGCGCTTCCAGGTTTTAATGGATGCAGCAAACGGGAGAAGTAAAATAAATACTACAATCAAAGTGCTTAAAGCTACGCCTCGCCGATGCCAACACAAACCCTGAATCGGAGGAAGCATTAAGCTAAATATAGATCCCCGAGCAAAATCGGAGAGCTTTTCTTTTTTCTTTTTTTTTTTTTTTTTCTGTGAGGTTCATACTGTAAAACATCTGCTGAACAGTTTCCTATAACTGTTTTTGGCTTTTAAATCAAAGAAAGAAGAAACAATGTCCCATTTTTGTAAGGAGAAAAGGAGGGGGGGGGAATAATAGACCTTCCTCTCGAAGCAGGATGACAGCGAGGATAGAAATAGAACGGGGAGAGCTTTGAAACATCTTGAGCCCAGACCAGAAGCGGGTGGAGAGCAGGTTCAGGTATCCCTCGCTCGCCGCGGCCCTTTGCCGCTTCGGGGCGAGCGGAGCCGCGGAGCCGTTCAGGGCCGCTTGGCAGCGGTGCCTCCGCCGAGCCGCGGGACGCGGTGACGGCGCGGCCGGGCAAGCGCCAGGGCCCGACGTTGGCCGGCGGGGTCGGCGCCTGGCGTCCGCAGCGCGGGCCCGGCGGAGCCCGGCACCCTTCTGCGGCTCTGCCACCGGCCGCGCGAGCATCGCGCCCGGCGGCGCCGCAGCCCCTCCTGCTCACGGGGGGTCTCTCTGCCCCGCGGGTTACGTGGCCACGTGGCACGAAAGCAAGGCGCTCTGCAGCCCGCAGAGGTGCTCGCCGTGCTTGGCGGCCTGGCGGTGCTCAGCACCTTCTGCTCTTCTGTGGAGAACCTCAACCGTAAGGCCCCTTGGCCCTGCGGCACGGCGCTCCCCATCCGACCCCTCCGAGGGAACCTGCTGGACCAAAGCGACTCCGAACAAAAACCAGGAGCGGTGAAGTGGCAGGCGAGGGCCTGTGTCAGCTCAGCCCCGGGCCCGGGAGGACATAATTGAAACAAGGCTCAAGCACGCGCCGGGAGACGGGACGCGGCCGGCGAGAGCCGCTCGCTGCCAGCCCTCCCCGGGCAAGCAGCGAGCGCCCAGCCCGGCGCGTCAGCGCTGCCGGCGGCCTCGGGGACCCCGGCGTCCCGGCGAGACCCGGGGCTGCGGAGGATGAAGGGAGCTGCTGGCGTTAGGTGACGTCCAGCTAGCAAAAAAATCCCCCTTGCTCTGGAATAAACGTGCTCCTCGGGGCGCAGAGGGTCTCTGTTAACGCCAAACCCCGGCGCGAGGCGGCCCGCGGGGGTGCCGGCGGCGAGGCGGCCGCGCGCCGCAGCCGGCCGCTCGCGCCCGGGGCCGGCTCCAGCTCCTCTCGCTCCCTCTCCCAGGCTCATTCATTCATGCTTCCTCCCGCTTTTCCCCAGTGCATTTCTCGCTCACGCTCTCATTCATGCTCGCTCGCTCATTCGCGTTTTCCTGGCTGTATTTTTAGCCGCCCGGCCGTTCGGAGGATGTGAACATTATCCCTGAGTCATGACTTTGCAAGGAAGCAGGCAGAGCCGGGGCTCCCGTTACAGCCCGCCGGGGCTCTTATCAGCCGTGGCGCAGGCCGCCCGGCGCGGGGGGCTGCAGCTCGCCGCCCCTCTCCCTTCCTTCGGCTCCGGCTGGGCCGCGGGAGGGAAGCGCAAGGGGCAAAGAGCCCCTGGGGCATTTTTTTCCGACCCGGCTCCGCGCCACCCAGCCTGGCTTATCGCGGCCGCCGTGAGGCTCCCCTTCGCCCCTGCGTGACGCGCGGGGCTGCTGGCAGCTCGCTGCCCCCCCACCACCACGCTCCCGCCGGCTTTTCCTCCCTAAGCCTCCCCTTATCTCCCTGCTGCTCGCCGCCTCCCTTTCCCACCCCTCGGCTGGGGCTGCTGCCCCGCTCCGGCGCCCCCGGCCCGGCCCCGGCTGGGCTCGCCGGGCGCCGGCGGCACCCCGGGGTGCAAAAGCTGCCGCCCGCGTGCCCGCTCTGAGCGCGTTGCTTCGGCGCCGAAGCAACCCGGCGCGATTGCACGCGGGTTAAAGGTTTACACCGGGGAGGGGGCAGAAAGTAACTGCGGAAAGGCAAGGAGGAGAAATGCAGATGTTAAAGAAGCTCCTTTCGGGTCCAGAAATCCCAGCGCGGGGAGCTCGGAGAGGAGCCGGCTCTCCGCGCGTCCCCGCAGGCTCTTGGGGGACCGTCACCGTGGCCCACGGCGAGCGTTTCTGCCCCAGCCGGGGGCTTCCTCCGCTGGCGAGGAGCTGGGGCGCCGGCACCGCGGATGGGGGCTCGGCTTCGGCGACGCGGGTCACCACCGCTGCGCCTATTTGGGGGGCGGGAGGCCTTAAGGATCGTGTTTGTGCAAGAAACGAGCCGGTTTACAATCGCGGAGTCAAAACAGTGCGAGAGTGGAAGTCAGGGTTTCCTGGGCTGAGCCCAGTTGCTAAATAAAAAACAAAGGAAAGAATAATTAGATGCCCTTAATTGTTGTTCAGGAGACTTCGACTTCTGCTGGCGGCCAACGCTCCTCCCGGGAGGATGCTGCCCCAGCGTTACCCAGCGCGCCGGCAATACCGCTCGTGTGCATCGAATTTATTTTAAGTGCCGCTGCTCCCCGCCAGCCCTGCCTGTTGCCAGCCCTCCCACCCTCTCCGACCCCTCCGGCCCCGCGCGCGAGGACTGCTTCCCGGCGCAGAGCTTTCCCAGCCGCATCCCGCCTCGCGGCCGAGCCGGCGTTGGGCGGCGCGAGCGGAGCTCGGAGAGACGGTGGCCAAGTGAGCGGAAGCGGGATGAGCGGGCTCGGAGCCGCGCAGGCGCCTCGCGGGGTCCCAGACGAACCATCCCCAGTTCTTGCAATAAGCCCCCGATGCAGCAGCCGGTCCTGGAAGCATCGTCTTTGCAAAGCCAGCAGTAAGGCCGAGAAACCCTCGGAAACCCATGCAAAACGCAGTGAGGACAATTACGAAAAGGAAACACAACAGTTACAAGCAAAGAACGCGCAAATGATAGGGAAATATCTGAGGAGCGCCCGTCTGCGAGACATCAGGAGGCAAGCGCGGATGATTTAGCCGTGCAGCCATTAAAAGAATCCTCTGCCCTTGCCGCTTACCTGCGCTCTGGCTTATGTGCTTCCCCATTAGCGTTTATGCGCTATGATGGCTATTATTTTGTTGCGTGATGAATACGGCCCTTTCGGCAAGCCTTGGGACGTTGCCTAGATTTACAAGCAATTTAATAACAGGGAGCCAAACGTGCTGCGGCCCTGCTTTCGCTCCTGTCTTACTGATGAAACCCCCCCGGGGTTTCATCAAGAGTTGCAGCAAGCACACACAGACACACACGCACACCCCCGAGATGAGTCAGGGCAATCCGCAGAAATCCTGCTCAGAAACGTTTAACAGCTACCGACGTTAGGACCGAGCCGGATCGTGCAGGGAGCAAGCGCTCCTGACCTTTTAAAATGAAAATATTTTGCTCAGAAAGGGTCAAAACAACTCTTCATGTCTTTCTCAGAATCAGTTTTGCTGATTCTGAGATTTGCGCTCCTGGGACAGGCTCCCCTTGGCTCAATTTAATATCCCGATAGACCTCCAACCTCAGCAAACACATGCACGTTTCCGATATTTGAGTTGTGTCCAAGGAAGAGGGAGTAAAACCCTCCTGGGCGCTGTAGTGGAGACCTTCCATTCTTGCCCCTAAAAACTGTCTCAAACGGTAAAGCGCTTCTCTGTCTGTCTGTCTTTCTGCTTGGTCAACGAAAGAAAACATTTTCATGAGTTTCACTTCCTTTTATTATCGGTTGCGAGTCGAGGCCACTTTTAAGTTCTTGTATATTAGCACGAGGCTGCAGTGTTTGGGTTGCAACGTTATAATATTTTCATTTAAATTAAAAGCAGTAGTTAATGCAAAGAAATCTGGAGGGGGCAGGAGGCATAAAAGAAGCTTGTTTTTTTAGGTTAAGGTGGATTTAAACTCTTCAAGCGAGTTTCTAAACTGTCATCTGGAGGCTTCGTTTAAAAGATAACCTCTGTGTGAAACAACATCCGAGCAGGTTTGCAGAGAGCTGCAGCAACAGTGTGGTGCGCTCCCAGGCACCTCTCACCACGGCAGACTTGCACACATCTGCAGGCACCTTTCAGTCCACTTTTTTTTTTCTGTTTTCTATGGGACTAAATAAATGCATACACTTTGCATGTTCCCTTTCTATGAAGTGACGCTCCCGACTTTGATGCATTTCTGGAATTGTTTTAAACCTGCAGCAAGCGGCAGCCTGAAAAGCATCATTGGGAGCCGCCTGGTGCCGTCCGACCGCACTGCAAGCTCTGGGCTGCAGCCAGAAATCGCGCTGCGAAGGGCTAGAGTTGAGTGAGCCTCAGCGAAGTGTAGCACAAACCGTCCTTCCTCTTTGGCGGAGGTCACAAGATCTGGCAGGTGCAGACAAGCTCGTAGCTGAAGACAGAGTCCTTTTCTGTCCCTTTTTTCTCCTTCAGTGAGGCGAAAGTCATAGGGCAACATATTCTTTTCATATTAGACCATCTGATGCAGCTGGAAAACATGCACAGGGGTTTTAAACTCATCAACTGTTCTTTGGTCTCCAGCCTTTTCAGTTCACCTATCTCAGATCTGAAGCGTAACGTAGCTGTTAACGTATTTGGGTCACTCTTCTCATCTTCATTTTTCACCCAATGGATTCATTTGCTACTGGATATTCTGGCTTGCTTTCTACTTTCATCTCCCAAACACTGAAAAGGAGAGGTGGAGCCAAAACTATATTCTCTGAGCTCCCCTAGTTTTGGCCAGTGAGCTTATGGGGCCAAGATGTTTGCATTAGTTTTGGCTGCTGCAGTTACTGTGAGAAGAGTTCACTGGGGAGGAAAGGACGGGGAGGGCAAAAAATGGGCACTTCCCAGGGGTAAATACGGAGGACATGGAAGGAGGAGAGGTGTTGGAGAAGGTGCATTTGTGGTCGCAGCTTGAAAGTATACCCATTCCTAGGAGCCAAAAGCAGCGATCACATCTGAAGAGTTTTTTTGGTGGGTAGTATGAAAGGAGCTTGGTGGCTTCTCAGTCTGTTTCCAGCTCAAACCACCACAACCACCACCTGGGCTGAACAGGCAGGTGTGGGGCAACGAAAGCAGCAGGGAGAGGGGTCACCCTGCGCGGGATGGAGCCTCCTGCACGGCGACATACCCGACTGCCCGCCGCAGCCGCCGTGCCAGCCGCCTTACCCATACGTGCACCCAGCTCGCGGTGGGCAGGCCTGTGGAAAGCGTGCACGCACTGACTCATTCCTGAACTTTGAGCCTGTCTGTCTACCCTACTTTTCTGATCGATGAAGCCTTGGTTTCCATATTATTCTACTGCATCAGATTGAACGCTCACGTCTCTCGTTCTCCTGTCAGGAAAGAATGCCCCTCATGGGGGGTTTCCGCTTCGTGGCAATCCAGTAAGTGTGAAGGAGCTGAGTCTGACCTATGTCAACGTTTGGGATGCTAACCAGACAAAACTCTTCCCCTCCTCTCCATCTCTCCTTCTTTCCCTGCTCGGTTATCCCACAGCAGCAGAGCTGGGGAGCCAAGCGCAGCAACCTGGACCAGCCACGCTGAAGGAACTGGGTGCTTCTTGGCACAGGCATCTCTGCGAGGCAGATGCAGATGGTGCCTCCGGGGCAGCTATCTGCCAGGCAGGAGGGTAATCTGCTGAACCCGAATCCTACAGTCTCCTGACTGCCTCCAATGTCTCCTGCTGGCCCTTTGGGCTCTTCCTCCCATCTAAACTCTAGAGGAGAGATATTTTACTGCAAAACAACATTGTTTCAGGTACCAGCAAAAATAAATCCATAGGTACTGATAGCATTCCAGGCAGTTCAGATGCTTTCCCATACCCTGGGGTGCTTTGATTTTAAAGACACGTGAAGAGTCCCATGCTTTGGCTGCAGATCTGAACTTTCATAGATCTTAAAGCCAGCGAGGACCATAGATTATCCAGCCTGACTTCCTGTCTAACGCAGGCCATATGATTCTATCCCATTATTCCTACAGAGAGCCCAATAATTCGTGTTTGGCTATACATCTCTTCCCAAAAGGCATCCGGTCTTGATTTAAAGACTTCAAGAGATGGAGAATCCATCACTTCCCGTGGCAGCTTGTGCCAATGGTTATTTCTAATAAAGGAGGAAGCTATTTAGAGCCAGGCTTACATGTCAGAATCCTCTTCGGGTAAAGAAACGCTCACAGGCGATCTCACTGGCAAAATAAAAGCACAAAACAGCC
The DNA here is from genome assembly GCF_028389875.1 of Rhea pennata. Lineage (NCBI taxonomy): Eukaryota > Metazoa > Chordata > Aves > Rheiformes > Rheidae > Rhea > Rhea pennata. Next base: position 7,353,311 of record NC_084686.1, on the reverse strand, counting down.
ACTGAAGAAGGATCCCGTGTCCAGAAGTGTCTCTATTCTCTCCCACAGTTGCAGTTGATCTATCAAAAGATACTACTTTTCCCGACAGGCTTCATCTTCCTTAGCCCATCACAGCTATAAAAACATTGCTACAGCAGGTCTGTACTTTCCTTACAACGTTATCTTTCACAGAAGCAACAGAGAACATTTCACAGAGAGTCCTCCCCAGGACCATTAGCCATTCCTGGCCAACCCATCCGGCTTCTACTGGTTCAGAAACAAGTTGGTGCTCTGCTCTGTTGAAAACACCTCTGTGGAGGCTCTCTTCAACTTCCGTGACACCATTGCGTCATCCCATGTCTCTAGCTAAGGTACAAAACCATGGGGAGCAGGGAAGAGGTCACTGCTTGCAGCCCTGACACGTTATCAAAATATCTATGTGGACACCTGAATCTAAGTCACTCTTTCCGGGTTTTTTTGAGTTCAATTCTCTTTGCCTTCCTAGCATCAGAGTGAGACAACCCTTGGCCACATGCCAGCTGGCTGAGCCTCAGCCCGGACAGGACAGTCAACACTGGTAAGCAGGAGGAAGTATTTGGGAAAGCTGATGACAAATATGACTGTGCCTTAGAGGTAGGACGTATGTCCTCTCATTATTCACTCACTTGGCCTCATCCTTAAGCCTGACCGTGGCTTCCCATCACACTTGACCGTGGATATTCTTGGACTTATTCAATGAGTAGAATCTGATAACCAAGGTTTGGCCCTGCTGACATCCACAACTTGTTTGCCATACACGAAGACAGTGAGTTATCTCTATGTTACTCTCCCAGTGCCATTAGCATGTATGAGAGTCTGCAAAACCAGATGTTCTTGTAACCAGCTTTCACTGAGTTATTTATATCCATACAATATTTGATGCTTCCTGTTCTATTAAAGGGCTCCAGGTCCCCAAGATATTTTCAAAGCTGTAAAGCGGCAAGGGCCATATGAGCTCGCGGAGCATCCTGGATAGCATCTCAACTCCAGGAATGCTTCCACAGAGCATGCCTGGGAAAGCATCGCTGGGCGGCTGGGCAGCGTAGGAGCAGGAGGGAAGAATGGGAGTTGTTCTGCAGTATCTTGACAAATTAATGCACTAAGATAAAAATTTGTGTTTCTGTAGAAGGGCTGTCCGGATTCTTAGTGAAGAGATTTGGCACCAGCTGAGCACCTATATGAATCAATCTTAAAGTGCATCTGTGGGAACTCATTTGTTCATATGGTTTAAATAACCCTTACTCTGCTGGATAAGGATTCCCAGCATTGCAACTGAGTTCAGCTGATGCTTTGTCAAATAGAACCAAACCAAAGGCAGACAAACAGGTATTCTTTAACCCTATAACATATCTGGTGCTGCTGGCCAGTGAGACCATCAAGACGTCAGACAAGCCATCAAATCCCAGGTCTCAGATCTTCCAAAATCAGATGAGAGAGATCTCCAGGGTGAGGGAAAATGCCTCTCAGTTCCTTAGCTGATAGACAGAGACTCCCAGCCCAAATACCACAAAGAATTGCAGGACAAATCAGGATCAAAATGCATCTGGGAAGTTTGTTGTTTGAAAGACCACATCCGATCAAGTGTTTGTGCAGCCAGGACAGAGCTGCTGCAGAAGCAGCATGGTAGGTGAAGCGCAACTTCCACATCCTGTCTTGGCAGACTGATACCTTCTCCTCAAACAAGCAAATGTGCCCAGCTTCTCTCTCTGCTCATCAAAATTTACTCTTATCAAACCAGCACTTAAATAACAGTGGAATTCAAAGACCACATTTGTCCTTAGTCTAAATGCTATGTTTCCAAACTGCCACAAGGTGCCAGCATTTCAGAGTATTATTGTGCCAGCAGCCAGACGATAATAAAGATCAGCTTAAGTGGAGGACCTGCAGCATGGTGCGAAACCCCCTCTGTCCCAGCAGGTCCCTTCTACTCTCGCTCAGACTGCTACGGAGCCTCTCTGTCTCTCCAGGGGTGATGTTGGTTAGAGAGACAAGGCTGGGATGGCAGAAGAAAGAGTTTTTACAGGGAGCTAGAAACTGTTGCTGTCTAGGCTGCAGAGAATGGTTGGTTCACAAGGCTTTGAGGATAGCACTGGGGAGTTCAGCTCACTGTAGTCCCAATAATGGGATACATCCCAGCATTTGCTGACGTGAGGAAGGGCAGCCTGACTCAGTTCGACCTGTGGTCCTCATGAGGACCACAGCTTCTCTGGCAGGGCTGAAGGCTGCCTCTTTCTTGCATTCAAAGGAAACATCATCCTTCCCCAGGGCCATCCAAAACCAGCTGCTGGACCTCTTTATCAGCTAAATGTCAACATCTGCAGGCACTTTGCAACAGGAGATTTCCCTCTCACTTCCCCAAAGGGAGAGAGAGAAAGACAAAGCAGTTCTCCATTTTCTCGTCGTGCTGATGACCTCCTGCAAGCTCTCCATGGAGCAAATGAGCTTCAAGGCATCCTCTTGGCGTGCGAGGTGAATCCCCAGGAGACATTAAACGCAGCAGGCTGGCGATAACATCACCACACCTCCTTACTTTGAGACGGACTCATCTCCCTTGATGAAACCAGGAAGAAACGGGGAGGCTCAATGTCCACAGTGCTCTTGTCAGCCTTAAAACAAGACCCAGCAGCCCTGAATCATTGTCCTTACTTCTCTAACTGCTGGGCAAAATGGGCTGCCCAGGAGGTAATGGGGAATAGCAGTCACCCTCAATAGACAAGGATACCCGACTCCAACTTGTGCCCCTCCGGGAGATGGGCACATGGGAGCATTAACACATTTGTTTTTGTAAGAGAGTATTTCTTTCCTTTGTGGCTCTTTGCATTGATCTTTTTTCCCACCTGGAAGGGAAAAAATATAATTGATGTTGATAGGCAAAATCCCTTTTGATTTTAGGTATGGGAGGGCAGCCAGCTGATTGGGAACTTTATTATTAAGACCACAAGAGAGTATAAGTTTGCCTGGGAATATGCCTTTACAACCAGTGAAATTCCTAGCCTAGCTGGAGCAAATCTGTATTGATGTTAGTAGAGCAACCTCAATTTTCACAAAGCAAGGATCAGGCCAGTGACTTCTGTATCTTGAAATAATTTTTACACTATCCAGTCTTGCAGCTTTCTGCTTTTTGCAGCTCCACCGAGGTGTTGGATAAATTTCCTGTCTCACTTAGGGAGCAGGGAGACACAGCTTTATCAGTGGATACTTAGCGAGACAGACCCTGCTTCCAGACAATACTGTCTCCATAAAAGAGAGCTGTGAAAACGACGCTCGAGAGTAATTACTTTCCTGTTCACCACAGGCCGGCGGTTCAAAACCACAGCTGGAGAGCTGACAGTGTGAGCTCTCTTGCGACAGACGGGTGATGCTCATAAATGGAGCTTGTCCAGAATGCAGGCATGGCTTTTTTTTCCCCATACACATAAAAATGGACTTCTCAACTAAAAAGTGGAAAAACAAATGTTTCACTTTACACTATATTTTTGCTGTTAAAAAAAATTATTAGCTCTTTTGTTTCAATGAAATGATGAAAACATATTGATCTAGAGTTTCCTAACCATCTTTTGCTTCTACAGTGGAGGCAAATCTGCGAAATCTTTTCACTGCAGAGAGGAAAGCAGTTTTCTATCATTACCCTTCTTAAGGGAAAACTTCCAGACAGAACTCTTCATGTGACTTATTACCTGGCACTTGAAGCATGTGAGAGAAGGCACTTTCCCTAGGTCAGGAAGCAAAGCCGTATCAAAGCCAAACCTCAGACCTGCCCCCACTGATTATTCCTCTCCTTCTGTACCATGTCTCAAAGTTAGGTTTCCTCTCACTGGGAAATTTTGGAGGTTGCCTAGTTTCAGCAGGGTAGCCAGAAGAGAGTTGGGGGATGGCACCGTGCCACCAGCCTCCAGCCCCAGGGTAACACTGGGCACCAGCTGGGCAGCAGTAAAGACGCTGGAACATCTGGCACGAGTGGCGAAATATGTGACAGAAACATTCCTGCTCCCTTCTCCACTGCTATGTCACTAACATAACACAGAAGAGACTCAAAAATAAACATACCATCACCAGATGTTTAGAACATCTGGTCAGACCAATAAAACAAAAACAACAACAAAAAATAACTGTGAAAAGAAGAGAAAGGAGACGTATTTATGAAGCTTGCAGGTTACAGCTTTCTTTTTGGACATGACATGATGGAACTTTCTGCAAAAGCCCCAGGGCATGTTGGCAATACAGATGTGAGCAACATCCCTGCTCCCAGGGAAAAGTACTCCCATCCCCAGTCTCCAGCCTATGACATGCTGTAGGATTTGGACACTTGCCTCCCAAAGGCAACCCCGTTCAGATCTCTAGCCCTCCTGCTGTATGGGTGTCTATGTTGGACATTTATGGCCTGTTTCATCTGCACATGACATAATCTGTATTGTATTTATAGCATCCCTGGGTGGTAAGGAAGTGTTCTCATCGCCGTTCTGCAAACTCAACTCCAAAGTGCACACAGTCTGTGGTCAAGTCTCCAAAAACCCACGGACATGAAACACATGAAGTCAAGAGGAGTGAGGCACCTCAGTGCATTTGTGGCTCCCCTTGCCCAAGATCACCCACGAAGTGAACGCAGAAGTCAGAATGGAAACCCAAGTGTCTCAAACCAAGACCCTAGTCCTTCCTCAGATCATCTTCACTAGGTGGTCTGAGCATACGCCAATGTCATGGGGTCTCCTTGCATCTGCAGACAGTCCAAGCTATGAGCAGCTCCTCACCAGCTGCCTGGAAACATTGCTGCATTCAGAGAAAGGCCAGGAGCGTCTGCTGTTGATGCCAGCTAAAGCATACCTAAAAAGGACAACTCAGCAACATACCCGTTTGGGGGGGGGGGGCGCCTTGTCCCCACAAAAACGGAAGCTCATTCGGTTACACCAATGGCACTAGGCTGGTGCAATCCCGCATGTGGACATCCTGATCTCAGCAATTTGTGCTGTTCAGTTTTCTCCTCAGGTTAACCTCAGCTATACCAAACAGGGCCCTTTCTCAGCTTGCACCAAAAGTCACACCCCACCTTCTGCTTTTCTTTGATTTCATTGCTTTAAGCTCAGACTTTTGGTCCTCCAAGTGCAAATCCATGTGAAGACATTCATCTTTCTTCCATCCTAATTTCACAGGTCAATGTCTGGTCTGTGGACATGATACCCAACCTGGCCCAAGCCTCAGGGTGCTCACAACCGCTCTGACCACCTGATAGGCCCAACTCCCCGTGTGATTTTAACGTAAGGGCATATGGTTGCTTAAAGAAAGTCACAGCCCTAAGGTTGTGCCTGGGTCTGGATCATCTTGAGTAACATTTGCCCCAAGGTTAAGTTTCAAACCTCCCCATCTGTGCATTGTGCAGTGATGCTGGAGGCAAACTGCAGGCTATTTTGTCTTGCTTGGTCTGAATCTTGCTACAGCTGGGAGTCAAACCTAATCCTGCAAACCTGCTCTAGCTGACAGCTCATGCAATGTCCCACCAAGTGCTCCTCCTGGACAGGGACAGGGATCCCTGGGGACAGAGCCAAGGGACATCCCACAAGAGAGCATTTTCACCTCCCAGATGCTGCTGGTAGGTTATACATGTATGTATATATGCATACATGTAAGACACTGAAGTCAGAAAGAATGAATCATTTGGGCAGAGATGTGGCTCTGGTTTGGTGACAGGTCTGGTGAGACTGGGAATGGGTGGTGCAAAGAAAAATACCTGAATGTGGCCAATCGCTGGTCAGCAAACGCGATGGGTCTCAGGTGGTACGTCCCAGCGGCCAGGAGCCAACAAGCACGATGGCCCTCCTGCCAGGCTGCAGCGGTGACCTCAGTAAGCAGCAGAAAGGCAATAGGAGTGTTGTGTCCAAGTTAAAGACAGATATTCCACTTAGTATGCCTTCAGCCACCCATTCTGAGGTCTGTCGGTGCTCATTCCTCCACAGTCATTTAAAGCAGGCCCAAGGTGGAAATGGATCAAGAACCTGGCTTATTTGCCACCCCTGCCCTGATTTAAGCTCTATCTTTTACATTACTTAATGCCCCTGGAGCAAAGAGTTAAGTGAAACATATAAGAAAAATAAGAGCTCTACAAATCCAGAAGCAGAAACTGACTTTTTTTGCACAAATAAGATTTATTTCCCTGGGTGGTGCTGTCCTGTCTCCAGCCAGCATGGGAGACTCTAGCATCCTTCTAGTCTGCCAAGGTCGCTTGCCTCCAGCTGGGTCCATCTCTTGTTGCCCAGCCATGTGGAAAATACCACGATGTATATCTTTCCTTGGCAATTTTGATATGTATCAGGCAGTGAATAACCTAGAGTCCTGAAAGCTGGAAATCTTTCTGTATCTTGTGAAACTATCATGAGCAAAAGAGGGATGCTGACTAAAGAGGAGACTAGTAAGGTTCTGGTCTCAGTGAAAATATTTGCCAGTATTTCCATATTACCAAGTGCACCAGCCTTCTCTGGATGTCATATCACCCTCTGAGGTGTCCTCAACATGAAGAAAAAAGTAACTAATGTTAGAAGAACTGGCTGTGCCTCCTGTGCATGGGCAAAACCATCCCTGGAGCCATCACTCATCAAAGTGAATGTGTGCATGGGAAATCCTCCCCTGCCCTCCCCCCCAAAAAAAAACTGTGATACCAGTTACACATGCACATTGGGAAATCTGGAGTTTTGAAATATTTAAGACAGCTCCAGATTTGGGGAGTGGATGCTTTTTTTCCAAGTTTTTCTGTTTCAAATTTTGCAATCAGGTCAGCCAGCTCAGCTGGAAGCCATGGCCGTTTTTATGATGCAAAAGGGGAACAAAGAAGTCAAGGTCCCGCAGGCTTGTAGAGTGGCCTGGATTATCGCTTTCTGATTCAACCAGCAACTAGATGCTGGAGGTACCACTCACCATCTTCCATGTATCTGTCAAAGATCCAGCACAGCATGCTGTGTTGTGCCTGGCGATGCTCCCTGGGCACATGCTAGCAGTATGCAAGTCATTTCACAGTGGTCTACCCTTGTCCGGCTGTGGCACCAGCTCATGACTCAACTTGTGTCTAGACTCTCACGTGAGCCCCAGAGTAAGTGGTCTGGCTATTACTTTAGTACTACTATTAAATAACAGGAATAATCCACTCTCTTCCAGTTACTCATCCTGCAACATGGCCAGAGACCAAGTTTCTCCTTGGTGAGGGGATATTTTAGACAGCGAGCTTTACGGAGTAAAGTTCATCTTTCTCAGGTGCTTAGGAGCCACACAGAGCACACTGGAAACTTTAATAAATAACCCAATAAATCCTCAGAGAATTTGATTTTATTCCAGGGCAAAATCTAGGGCATGGCTTTGGAGAGGAATGGAAAGAATTCCACCCTCAGAGGCGAAGCCATAGTGTTGTCACCCTTTCCTGTGGTGAACCAGCAGCTTTCCGCTTGCAAGAGAGGTACAGGGTGACGGCAAAGGGATGACAGTTCCCTTCATGGACCTATTAATACGAGGGAGCGAGGAGATGGACGATCGCTGCAGTGCTCTACAATCTGCTCCTCCAAAACTGGCGCAAGTGAATGTAAATCTCCACCCCAACATCATGACTATCTCTATAATTACCAGGCAGATATAGCCTGGGCAGGAAGCCTATACGCTTGCACTGCTGCTCCCTCTGCTCTGCCGCGGTGTTCATCTCAGCTGCAGCTACGGCACTCAGCCTCCAGGGCCCACGAATCGTTGTCCCTCCTACCAGCAAATTCCAAATGCAGTGATATTTTAGATGCAATAGGAGCGAGTGTACATTTGGCAAATAATTCTATTTATGGAACCAGTTTAGGCATCTTTCAGCTTTTCAGATGGAAAAGGAGACTAAGTTTCTTAATGCCTGTCCGCTGTGATAGCTGGTTATATCTTGGTTCCACTGAACTCAAAAGCAAAATCCCAGCTATAGTAGGATGAGGAAATGGCCAGATACTAGCTAGACACTGAGGGTCAATTCCCCCAGGACAGACGATTCTACAAAACAGAGCAAAAAAATGCGCTTTCTAATTCCTCAGTGATATTGAAGCTTTGACTGGTTCAACTCAAAACATTAAAAAGGGGGGAGAGGGACTATGAAAAATGAAATATTTATTTTCAAAAGAACCAAAACACCTAAATATTGAGCTTTTGTAATATTTCAAATAAAATTAGAGGACTCTTTATATCAAAATGTTTCTCAGAATGGGATATAAGCATCTTATCTGACAACTATCAAAACAGGACAGTTAAAATTTGCAAACACTCAGAAGAAATTCTGAATTTGGGACACATTTATGAAGTGTTTTGGTGTTGCTGACTCCCAGCAGCAGGGAGGGCTTGCTGGGCTCCCTAACGAAAGGAAGCTTGAGCAATCTCACCATCCACCCATCTGCATGTAGCTCTCCTCTCCTCACTGCTCCACCGCCTGACTTTGACCAAACAGCATCTAAAAGGGTAGACGTCCCAAAGATAAGTAAATTTTTCCAGGTTGTGAGAAAACCAGCAGCTGGATTGAGGGCAGAGACCCAGATTAGCTCAGATGTTCAACATTCTGCTCAGCAGCAGCCAGCTCAGCAGCACCGGCCAGGCTCTGGCCTAATCTTTGCCCATCGTGGAGGCCACAGTGGGAGGATGGCGATGAGTTAGGGGGCAAGGAACACAAGCCCATGGGAAACCAGGCTTTATTAATGTTGCTGTCCACAGAACATCTTGTAAGTGAAAAAAAAAGAAGAAAAAGAATAGTAATCATCTAGCAGTGTTGCTGCATCCTTCTCCAGGAGATTCCTTGCACCCTTGGCTAAAGCCTGGGTCACTCAGCGCTGGTGCAGACAGGGTCCTGGGCTAGGCTGCAGCTCAGTGCAATGGACTCCTCCACAGGGGCTGGTGGCTCTTTGATCCTCTCTCCAGGGCCAGTTCCCTCTTGCTTCCACGTCCTCGTGCTCGCTAACGTTCTGCTCTTCTGTTTCTGTTTATTTGTCCTCGTTTTGTGTCATTGTCTTAACCAGAAACTTGGAAAGCTTGCTGCCTTGTGTTGCCTTGCCATCTGGCGGCTAGCTAATGATTACAGTAGCAAACAAAACCCAAACATTTTAAACAGGCCTGATGAAAGTTCTTTTTTATGAAGAGGATAAAAGAGGAGAGAGAAATGTGTCTGAATTCCCATCTCCTCCCAAGCTGCTGTTGAACTCTGTCACTGCGGATCTTCAAACAGGTGGAGATGCCCAACAGTTCAATAGCTTAAATTTATTGATGAACAGGGATGGGGAAACTGAGGGCATGAGGTATTTGATAAGTCTATGGTAGAGCTGAATGTTCTGATTCCCAGGAAAAATCTGCATTGCATGGGGAGGAACACAGATTTCCAGGCACCCAAAGCATCATTGGCTCCATATTTTCAACTCTTTGCCACCTTCCCAGTCAGGGCTGCAAGCAGTGCTGCTGTCTTCTCCTGACTGGGTGCACAATAGCACATGGATGTGTTATTTCCCAAAAAAAATCTTCTAGGTATTTTTGCACCAAAGCCTCGATCTCGCCTCTGCTGAAGACAGTGGCTGCCGTGCCATTTATCCCAGAGGGATCACACTTGTGAGAACTGGTCAGTGAAAAATGGCTTCTGGCTTAAATGAAGCGATCTTATCTTTGGCCTGCTTTCCTCCCCCTGAGGGGAAAATGAATGAGCATGGCTGCTTGGCTTCGCTTCTATTTCCCTGTGTGGTTACGGGTGGTTGGGCCCTATGAATCAAAGTGTCGCAGTGGGAGCCAGGAAATGAGCTAGGACAGAGAACAGGAGCTGAAACCATTCACCACAATGGGTGCAAGCAAGGGAAGCCCCAAAAGGCCTTACGTAACTTCAGCTAGAGACTCAGAGGTGCTATTTTGGCATTTCTCTAGGCCTTCAGATTTCCACTCTGCATTTTTTGAGGCCATTATTTCCAAACAGTGGCCTCCTATTGCACAGTGTCTTGCACGTCTGGATACCTCCAGGTCTTTGGGAACGTGGCTGTGTTTCAAACAGCTGCGATCAGCTGAAGTGGGCATTAAGCAGTTCTCTGAAAGTAGGACGTCAGGGTGCCATCTCCCTTGGTGAAATCACCACCAGTTGCAAGTGACCACTTCAGGACATCCTGGGGGTTCTTGCCCCAAAGCTGGAGTTTTAGAGCTGCTGTCTGTTTTCGTTGCCCTTCTAGTTCAGTGGCGCTGTGTAAACATGAAGAAGATGAAGGACTTGGCTGAGGAAGGTCAAAAAGACAGTAAGGTGACAAGGTAAGAGGATGCGATGGAGTAAAGAATCCATGTGGATTGAGACTGCTCAGTAAATAGGAGATAAGTGTCCACTTTCTTCCTTCCTAAAATCAACTCACCTGATACTTCACCCACTTCCCTCATATACGACCTGCACAAGGTTTCTGTGGGAAAGGACTGATGGAAGGAGGCTGGTTGTTCTGTCCTTTCCCAGCAAAAAGCCATGCTTGACACAAGCCAGCTCTCTGCCTTTAGCATCTCTTGCTATCTTCAGTATTACACAGCCTTTGTTGCCATAGCATCTGAACATAGTTATCACCACAATGACTTTGTGTAAGGAGCCATGCTATTATCTCTATTTTGCAGATGGGGAAGCAAAACACAGAAGACATAAGGGACAGATCTGGGAAGTACTAAGGCTATTAAAATGCAAGTGACAAGGCAAATCAGTACTTAATTCCCACCACCATTTGCTGGGGCCAGGGGGTTTTGCAAGTCCCACCAGGTCCCATCCACATCTATAGGTACATCAATATCTCTCTGCATTTGGCTTGCTGTGAGTTGAGGCACCAAACACTTCATCACTAGCTGAACCAGTGGCTCATCCTCCTCTTCTGGCTCCCTGAGTTTCATTTAGAGTCACTCTGACCCCAGGGAATGAGTCCAAAGTTTGCCAAACGAGACTTGCCTGATTCTTTGATAAGGGACGTACCAATGGCCCTCCGAATCTCTTTCGTTCTTATGGCCCATACTTTTTCCCTGTTTCTGCATTCCTGTTTTTTGCTCTCAAAGACAATTCTCAAGAGGCAGCTGGTCTGTAGGATGCTATGAAAATGTGGCTACGTCCTGCACGTGCTTATTAAAGCTGCCTGGACCTTAGGTATGCATGGAGAGGAGGATCAGCTCTGCAGGTTTTCCTGTGTTGATTGAATCCCTGCTATATTCTACCTTCTTAAGCAACACATGCCAGATTTAATCACAAAACAGGGACTGAATCTTATTGCGAATGGAGTCAACTGCCATTTTATTGACTTCAACAGCATCAGGAGATCAATTCATAAATTTACATAGCACTTCCCATGCAGGGATCCCAACTCTCTTTATCATTCCCTTCAGGCCTCAGCTGCCACAGGTCCTGAGGCATTATCTGATCCACGGATGCCGGGATATCTCAGTACCTCAAAGATCAAAAGGGAATTTGCACGGTTGAGGGAGAAGCGTTCTGGCACTGTTGGATGCTCTTAGTTTGAGCAGATTTTTGCTCCTGTGGAAGTCAGCGGGAGCTTTGTTTTGTGATCAAAATCTGTACTAGAAAGCTTTGCTGCATTGGCTGATACAGCTAAAGGAACCGTCCTCAACTTGTACAGAAACAGTTATACAAAAGCATTTATAGCTGTGCAGGTCCAGTGTTTTCCTTCACTCTGTGCACTTTACCAGCACATGAATACCTGCATGCCCCCCAATACAGAGAGAGCCACTCCAGTTCTGCATTGTAGCTCTGCCATAAAACTACCACATGAGCAAAGCATGCTGCACCCATAAAAGTACATTTTTGTTGCTAAAACCACCCCAGCACTGTTCTGCTGGCAGAGCTCTCAGGCAGGAATCACAGAATCATAGCACGCTGCTTCAGATATCAACAGAGCTGTGCTTAGCAAAGCCTGCAGCTAGACCTGACCTCCTCTTGATTCAGGAAGTGAAATAAGTTACGTTGCTCTGAGCAGTAGCTGATAGGGACAAGTAACAAGATGGCACTCAGCACTGCTGGGTCACTAGACATATCACACTTTTCATGTGTGCAAGTAATAGCAGATAGAGATTTCCTACCCAGACTTCTGCTGTGCCATTTTGAGCACTGGTTATGACTGTTTTCACACTGGGGTTTTTAGCAGTTTAATGATTAAATCACACCTTTAGCATGGTAGTTCAGAAGAACTTTTCTCATGTGGACAAAGCAGAGAATCCTTCCCCATGCCTTGAGTGACTTCCCACCAGGTGTCACTCCGGCCAAATTTGGCCTCAGCGTGCCTGGAGAGAGGTCGTCATCCCAGGGCTCAGCTGCGGAAATGCTGCCTCCCCTTTGGGAATGGTCAACTATTTAGGAACTGGGCAGGATAATAGGAGCACACGATTTACAAGTGCCTGTTGCACTGGCACCGTCACTGAACTTCCTTCATCAATCTCCATCAATCCTCCCTTTCGTACAACCCAATTTGGTCTCTAAAACAGCTCTCTTCCTCTTTTTTCCTCCCCTCTCTCACTGCCCCCCAGCACCCACACGCACATTTCCTCTTCCTTAAGCAAACAAATTTCAGATTTAAAAGTGAATTCTCAGTGCAGGCTGGAAAAAGACAATGTGGCCTCACTCCTTATCTCCTGCTATCTGCTGCTGCTTGTACTCACAACAAGCTGTGAGCCTAGATTGGGTTTACAGTAGATTTCAAGTGTTTATGAGCCACAGGAGGGAGAGAGAGGAGGGGAAATCTGGTCGGTGAGATAAGTCCAGGAAATAGGGCTAGTGACTGGAGCAGAGTCAACAAGTTGAGTGAGCAACCGGACACCTCCAAAGACCCAAGGATGTGTGACTCAGTGTCACGACTTCAGTTCCCGCAGCAAACAGGAGCACTTAAAGGGGATTCACTTGTAATCATTCAGGGGGCTTTTGTGCCTGGGATGGAAAAGGGAAACATCTTGATCTCTTTATAGACCTGGAATATTTTCCAATTAGGTGCGCAAATTTAAGCTCCTCTATCCATAGTCAGCCTCCAAAAATAAACTGCTTGATTTTCAAGGATTGCAGAGCACATGCGGATTTCAGCAGCAGCTCATGGGTCAGTCTATCATACTACGAGGTTTTATAATGTGTTGTGTAAATCTAGAAGCTCTGTGGGGCCTGGATCATCATCTGTTCTTTGTTCATATGCCACTTAGAGCAATGTGGCTTAGTACCAACAGGACGAGGTAGTAGCTGTTCATATATGGTCACTAGGATATTTTTATAATCACCTTTTATCCTCATGTGGACAAAGTTTGTGATAGTAACTGGAAACGTGTGTAGGTTCATCTGTAATGTATTTCAAAGATAAAAATATCTGGACTAGTTACATCAGAGAACAGTAATTCGCATTGTTCTAAGCAGCTCAAAAAAACTGTAAGTACGGCCAGAGAATGAAAAAGTGAAGTTGTATACTCTTCCCCATGAAGCCCAATTGGAAGATGTCTTCATGCACAGAGAGTTATTTCTAACCCAGAAAAATTTTTCAAATCATGCTTTTCAGGAAATATGACCTTTCTTTACCTTAAAATCCATAATTTATGACAGACCTTTCATATCTTAAGTTACTGAGCTGGGAAACAAGAGCTATGTGTTTCTATAAAGTGGAGGAGAGCACTGAGGAAATATTTTTCTCTGTTGTCACACTGCAACATCTAACTCACACTAACTACCCGAGACAGGAAACAAATCTAAACATGACTGCCCTCCAAAATGGCAGTGGCTGGGTTTGACTGTCATAGCTTTTACTCTTTGATGAGCTGCACAAACAAGAAGTTTGTGTCAGGTCACCAGCATAGGCACAGGATGTGACACGAAGAGAAAATCCTTGTCGGGGCAGTCCAGAAGTCCATGTCTGTAATTATTTACTCTGTATTTCCTATGAAGTGGCCCTGATTCTGATCTTAGTGACACCATTGTAAACCTAGTCACCTAGTGCAATTTAGTGCAAGTTCTGAAATTGTAGAAATCTGTCTCCCTCATCTTTTGAAGACCAAAGTGGCATTGATTTGTGACGATCGTCAGCTGCAGAAACCTGGACCACCACAGATTTTGTACCCGTTTAGCTAACGGAGCTAACAGAGCGCTCATTTATTTGTTTTTCTCTTTTTTTCTGATGTATCAGTGTAGCACTTCGTTTGGATGCAGTTATTCTGTAGTTGGCCTACTCCAGCATCCTCAGTTTTCCTGTCTTTGTTGTTACGGACCTACCACACATCCAGCTTCAGCAGTGAGCTCCAATATCCTGGGGGTTGTGTGCTTCAAGTCACCAGAGAATAAATGATGCTCCAGGCACTGCCCCTGGCCCAGGCATCTCTAAGCATAGTCCCCAAGTGCCCTCCATCATTACCACAAAAGGAGACTGAAGCTTCCCCTTCTCCTTGATGTTAATTCCTGTTTCACTTGCACTTCTTTCCCTGTGATTCTCTTTCAAATCCCTGTTTCATTCCCTCTGTGCTTTTGCCTTCTGGGGCAAATTTGTATTCCTACCATTTTCTTCTCTACAGACAAAATAAAATTACCTTCTTCTTGTGGCAGACAATGTTTTTGGCCCATAAACTGCTGGTCAAAATACAGGTTTTGAACCCAGCACTTTCCATTTTCTCGATTCCAGTAGGGAGGTTCCAGGGGCCTCATCAGCAAACAGGGATATGCACTGACATCAAGCCATTTCATGATGTAGCAAATACTCATAGCAAGCACTTCATAATATTAACCAGAGAGGTTTCCCAAATCATCACTCCTTTCCATATGGGAATAGTTATTTTAGCATAAAGCACCTTTATACCAAAAGAACTGCAGCCTCACTCAGGAGAAGCGGGCACTGAAAATGCTTTAATTTGACTGGTATATTCCAAGCTGTCTGATGATAGTGCGTAGACAAGACCTGAGGTATAAGAACTCTTCAAGGAAAAGCCTTTTGTGGAAAAAGCTGTAAAACACCATTTTACAGTGTTGTTCTGAATTTCCTTTTTATTTTATGGTTCATCTAATTTGAAGAGAAACCTTCTCTGCAGAGAAGTGGAATGGGAAACATGCTTCCATGTCAAAACACTTGGACTCCCATCAAGCTCCTGTTTTAGACATTTTTTTTAATTCACCTCATTTGCTTTTCATGCCTTCAGCTGTTTATGTTGGGGTTTTTTGTGCAGCTGACTTCTTTCTTTCTCTCTTCCTTCCTCCTCCCCTCCTTTACCAGACACATTGGCTCAAATACAAGGTGAGATGTTTTCAAGAAATTAAGTTCGGGGGGGGGGGATCACTCGTTTGTTTGTTTGTTTGTTTGTTCTTCTGCAGACAACAGCGCAGATGGAGTCCCTTCAGAGCTCCAGATGTCCAGGTCTTTCCAGACAGCCTGGTCTCTTCAGGAGCTCAAGCCAGAAAGGATGGGGAGGTTCTCGGGGAGCTGCAGCTCCCACTAGTGCTGTGCAAATCCCGAACTGGCTCCAGGCAGGGCCTTCCCTGCTGGCTCTGAGAAACCCCAGGGGAAGTGGATGCAAAGGAATCAAACTGTGCAACCAGGCGAGCAGGGAAGGGGAACTCTACATGAGACACAGCATCACACTGAATTTCTGTATTTCCAAAAAGATTCTGTCCGTTTGAATTTCTCTTCTAGAAAAGCAGATGGGATATATTCAAAAATGCCTTCAATTCAGGCTAATACAGCAACTTGGACACTCAGGTTTTCACATTGCTCTCCATCACCACTGCAACCAAGTGGCTCACATAAAATTGATATCAAAAAAGCAAAGTAACAGTACAGCTTGCAGTGAACTTGGAGCCACTGCTACTTCTCTTTTTGCTAAGAGCAAAAACTCTGCTGGAGGAAGAGGCTGGTTTTTGATTTTTTAGATTTTATTCTTCATTTTTTTTCCTTTGGTAGTTAGAAGCTGCTGGATAGGCATTTTGCTAGGAAGCAAAACTCAGTGGAAGGAGTTTAGCTAGGATAACAAACGTTGGGAATAGGTATTTAAAGGAGTCTAGTAGAAACATGGAGCAAAAGAGAGAGCGAGACCAGAGATTGGAAAGAGGTAGGGAAAAGAATGGGTTTAAGTATGGAAACACGGAGGGAAGGGAAGGGGAGCAGTGGTGTCGAGGGTGTTATTCTCCCGCTCCGCAGGTTCGCTGCCATCACCAAGGACGAGCCCGGCTTGGAGTTCAGCGCTCTTGAGCGGGGTTCATGTCAGCCTCAGCACTAGGGCTGCACCACCTCCAGCTGGGACTGCCCAGCCTAGGGTTTGCCACAGCAACAAACCCAAGGAGAGGGCTTCGCAATGATGCCCAGAAAGGCAGCGCCCAGCCCAGCCCAGCTCACCACCAGCCAGCCCTACCCCACTGAGGGGAGCACCAGGGCAGCCATTTCACACGCCCTGAGGAGAGGTGCTGCACGCCTCTTCCTCTTGCTCCCGATTGGCTGCATCTGCCCTTTCCCCGCCTCCTGCAGGAGGACAGCCAATCATGGGATCGGCTGGGGGGGTGGGGAAGGGCGAGGCTGACAGGGCAGGAGGGTCGCTCTTGCTACCGGCTCCGCCATCTTGTGTGGCCGGCGAAGGGCTGTAGGGATGTCGGTGCAGCACGATGCCTCTCCCTCTGCCCCCTCAAAGGCTGCAGGGTGCCTCACACCACAGCTCCCACCCCTCCTTTCCCTCTGGGGCTGCAAGCCCCCATTCCTGGCGGGGCCCTTTGGCCCTTCACAAGCTTAAAGACCCCCCCCGCCAGGTGGTGCGAAGCGAATGAGGCCACGGCCCATCGCTGAGGCGGCCGCCTCGGCCTTCCAGAGATGTCGCCCCCTTGACAGTGCCCCCCACTCGCTGCCAGGTCCACGTTCGGGGCGGACACTGGGGCTGCGTTGCGGGAGAGCCTGGCAGAGGCAGGTTGCGGCTGTGGAGGTAGGCACCGCTGGGGTGGGCCCGGCCTGTGGTGGGTTTCGGCCTCACCCGCTTCCAAGGTCTAGTCATAAAAATAACAAAAAAAGAAAACGCCATTCCCCGTGACCCACGTAACTTGCTGAGCCCAGTCGCAGACCGAGACTGGTTTAACAGGACGGTTACGTGATGTCCTACGCATGGAAAATATTTTCCTCAAAATATTTCTGAACAGTGGGGGAAAAATAGAATTCTTTGCAAATGGTCGTGACTTTGAAAACAAACAAAAAAGAACAACAAAAATCACACTTTTTCCCACTGCTCAATAGCATTAGTGAAGACAGACAGTGTGAACAAGGACACCACCCTAAACCCAGACAGTTCAGCAGCAAGAGTGGGAGATTCCTGTTCCAATTAAGCAGAATCTTTACCGCCTAGGAGATAACATAAACCTTCACCTAACACACCTTTTTTTTAAGAACAATATAGAATCTTAACAATTATGAGCTGTCACTTCAGTTTTCAGCCTCTCGCCTCATTTCATCTCCATTACTAAAACTTCTGTTGTGATAATTATCAACAATTCACAATAATTTAATAATCACATTCATTATTAATAGTAGACCTGAGTGAAAAAAAATATTTTATTTTGAAGTTGTTTTTCATTGGCAGATGGTGATTAACAAAACTGAAACATTTTTCCCAAAATACCTAAATCAATGTTGCAAGTTTTCAGTGGAATTTATCAAAGTGCTTTTAGTTATATTGCCTAGTTAAAATGAAATAGCCTAGCTTTGTTGAAATGGGTCTTTCTGATTTTTGTAAATGAAACTTTTTGAGATGATGATTTCAGTTTTCCTCAAAGTAAATATTACATAAGTTTCCTTTTGTGCTAAAATTCTAAAGATGTCCTTCCCTTGGATTCCAAATGAAAATAAATTCCAACAAGTAGGAATTTCCTGTGGAATTAATATTTTAATTTCAACAATACGGCACTATTATGAGTAATGATAATTAAAGTCAATTGCTTCTTAGATTTCCATTCATGCATAAATACATACTGTATTAGATGATGCTTAAAGATAGCACATACATATTTTCAGCCACAGAGGGGTTCTTATCTCATCCAGAAACTCCCCAGCAGTACACCATATGAAAAATCACATGAACATCACTACAGGGTAGTTCTGTGTTTCACCCTTTCTTTTTCGAGGCGGAAAGTTCATAAAGCTATTTTTGTTTGATCTCTTGGACCTACGTATGTGATATGTTTGTACCAGCAAAAGCAAGTTCAAAGACAATCTCTGCTTTGGGAATAGAAAGTGGGAAGGTGCTGAAGTCCTTCACACCTGTGTGATTTTGTCCCACAGTCACAGATAGGTCTTCAAGCTCTTTCCCTCCCAAACACACAGTTAGCTGTTTCGGTGACTGATTCCACAGTGCTACTGGGAAGAATCATAACCCCATCTTTGGCTGATCTTTTTGATGTCTTGGGCCCAGGCTGTTAAGTGTCTTTAAATTTTTGACCAAGACCTTGAGAGGAAGAAAGGAAAAAAAGTTGTTTTCATTGTTTTCCTATAGCATGTGAAAAGGACAATGGTCAATTAAAACTACATTTTTCTCTTAGGAAAAAAGAAACTGAAGCACAGAAGTGTGTGTGTGTGGTTATATGTCAAGTACTGGGACTCCTTTTGACTTCACATACTTTCTCCTTATTTCTAATTAGCATGTTGAGGAATTTTAAAATGTAATAAACATTATTTCTAAACAACCAGAAAGTAAAGCTTGCTTATTTCTGGTTTGATGTAAACATTTATAGCACAGTTCCATCCTTAAACAGTTAATCTTATAGTGACCTATTAAAATAAAATGAATTGTGTTATAATTCATCCTAAAGCAACCTCAGGGTTAGTGTATCAGGTAACTCCTGCTTTTGCAGTCTTCATGACGTTTTTAATCAAATTCAGCTGTAATTGCTGGAGCATACACATGCCTCTTTTAATACTCTGCCTACATTTGGGACTCATATGAGTCTGTTTTCTCTTAACGTATCTAATAAATAGAAAACATGAAAAGAGCACATTTTGCAGAACTCTTGAGTTTTTCCACCGTTTCATTTGTTCTAGCAATTGTCCAACAGGCTTATGAGAGTTGAGCACTTGTCAGGTTCTCCCCCTCCCCCAGATAAAATCCTCTGTGGGTTTTAAGTCACTGTTTGTGTTGCTAGCACCCTGTTAAAGGGGGCATAGGCACAGGCGAGGGCAGCTGCCACAGAAGTGAACTGCAAGCGTGTATGTGTGAGAGGGAGAGATTTCATAGGCGTCTTTAAAAAATCACTGCCAGTGATGAATGCTGAAATGTTGCTTACATTCAAGTCACCTACAGTTTGTTGATAAAAACTTGAAATGTCATGTCTGCATTGAAGCTATTTGTGTAAACAAAACTTCTGTAACTTTCTCTGCTTAGGGGCAGGCTTGCTTGCTTTCTTCCCCCCCCCCCACCTTTTTCCCCAGTGCTGCAGCTGTTTCCAATTTGCCAGCAATTTTCTTTTGGGCTAGTAAAGCTCCCAAGATGACTGCAACTAGCCACATGGGTTTCTTGACTCAACTGTGGGGTTTGATTACAAGAGGTAGTGAATGCAGCTCAGGATTCAGGGGAAGTATTTCCCCTGAACTTCTAAGTTCTTTATGTCCTAACTTTTTGTTAACACCAGCCTTAAACTTTATTTCATTGCAACTTATTAGGTGTGTGTGCTCAGTGGTCCCCTATATATATCTCTGTCGGAACTAGGCTGAAATTTCGGGCACTTTTTGGAGAAAAAAAAAGAAACTGATGGGAAAAAGCATGGGAAGAGATGCAAATGTTTATTAGCACCCTCTCAAAAAAATAGGAAGAAGGTTTTGCTAACAAAATAGTAAGCCCTCGGGGTTCCTCTTCAACTACGTGTTTTGTGTAATTCACACGTGGAAACGTGAGAAAAGAATGAAAAATTACTTTGAAATGTGATCTGATTCAGCCGCTAGTTAGCTCAGTTGTGTATGTGTAGAAGGAGTTGTTCACGTCCCCACAGAATAATGAGATTAAGGCTTGGAAACAGCGGTTTTAACCTTGATATATGCGGATTTTTAAAGCCTTTTAAAAACGAAGATGCTGTGGGGTTTTTTTTTCAGCTGGTATTTTCGACCCCTGAAAGAGAGAGTCTGCTCTCCTCAGCACCTCGCAAGTTCCTCCTGTCGCTTTGAACCCTCATTTTCCTTCCATCGGAAGTTACCTTCCTGAAATCTTCCTCTTAAAATCCCTGAAGCTTACCTGGTCTAGGAAACTCTCTCTTAACACCAATAACAACAATAATAACAAAGAATCCGAAGAATTTCTATATTAAAAAGTGGCTCTGGCGAGGTCCCTGGTCACTAAGGTACAGGTCTGAGTCTGTTTTCCTTGGAAATTGGGAGGAATGCTAAACGCCTCGTCTACCAGCGAGTAAATTGTGTTCGGAGCTCTAGGCACGGCTCCCAGGTTGCCCTTTCACCCCTTCACTTTATATGTTCCTCTTATTAAGGAGAAAAATGTTTCAATATGTTGGAATTTGGGGCAAAGCCGGGAAAGAGA
The DNA here is from genome assembly GCF_028389875.1 of Rhea pennata. Taxonomy (NCBI): domain Eukaryota; kingdom Metazoa; phylum Chordata; class Aves; order Rheiformes; family Rheidae; genus Rhea; species Rhea pennata. Next base: position 7,332,803 of record NC_084686.1, on the reverse strand, counting down.
GAAACAGAATGGAGAGTGGAAGGACATTTTCCAAATAGTTTTGGTAACCCTTATGAGGGTTACATTTAAAATTGATGTCTTGCTAAAATCCCTGTACTTTTCTTTCCCCAGGTTAGTGCAAAATATTATCTGCTAACCCTTCTGAGATAACAATATGCAGCACAAATGTGATCCCGTTGGAAAAAAAAGGGGGGGGGGAGAAAGAAAATTATTCATGAATTGAAGATGTTTTTTCTTCCCCTCCTTAAATGTGTTACTATCTGGTAGGATATTATTAAATAGCTAAAAGGATCTGGAGGTTTTGGCTTGCAGAGAGAATGGCTGAATTCTTGGTCCAATAGAAAATAGTTTTGAGACTATTTCATCTCGCTTTTCTAGCCGTGTGCATCTGCAAAACTCTGCGAGTGTGGTGCGTAATATTTTCAGTTCTGCTTCAGAGGGAAATGGGTTAACTATTTTCAAGGTAAAAGTCGGGGGGAAAAAAGCCCAAAGTAAGGAACGATGATTTTAAAACGGATATTTGAAACTTCCTTACTTAAAAAGGGGATTTAAAGTAGCACTTGAGCTCCACTCAGCGTCTCTTTTCGGCTTGACTCCTCAACAGTATTTTTTTAAGAAAGTTGTGACTTTTTTTTTGTTGTTGTTCTTTAAAGTCGCAAGTAGCATAAGGCAGGCTCTTCGAGCGAAGATGTCATATAACCATGCTTAATCTGAGGGCGCAGCTGAAATATTGATAAGGGGAAAACGGAAATCAAATGAAAAGTAGAGGGCATAGAAGAGAGAGAAAGAAAAGCGCGTACTCGAGCTGCGAGCATTACAGAAGCCCCCTGAGGAAATGCCTGGTTGATGCAGCCTGTCTGGATGGGCTGGGAATTTTAACTTCAGCGCTGCTTTGGATCTAACAAGTTTAATCTCTCCTTCGCAAAACTGCAGCGGCAGAGTAGTAATCCAGAACTGGTGGGGATTTTTTTTTTTTTTTTTTTTTTTTTGTCTCAATCTGGATCTTTACAAACTGCTCTTCCACTGGTTGAGGGGAAAGGGTATAAAAGGTGAGTCATTTAAATAATAGTAATAATAAGCAAGAGGTGAATCTAAAAGCAGTTTAAGAGGCCCCTTTTATGTTTCGACTGATGCTGGCAGTGTAATACGATTGATAAATAATCCACAGCAGGCTTTTAAAGACTGACTTCAAATATGCAGATGTATTTATTTATATGAACATGTGTAATTATACAGGGGAGGTAAGTGGAGGGGGGTGGTAATCAGGGGCGAAGAGGGGAGCAGAGGAAATTGATCTGTGAATCCTTGACCCTAGAAAATTTACTGGCTAGGGAAAATTGCCTTGTCCCTCAGCTCCGTCTGCCCCCACCCCCCGTTGCAAGTTCAGAAGCAAAAGAAACTGGAATGCGTTAGGAGGGAGGACGACAGAAAAAAAAAAAAAAAAAAAAAAAAAAAAGGAATTGTACTTATCAGAAACACATTGTCGATTTTATAATCAGTTGCCCTTCTGTGCCAGCTGGCCGCATAATAACTGCTTTAAAAATCAGTAAAGGAGAGGGTTATGTGCAGATAGAGAACTTTATTTTCCAGCGTTGTTGGGTTGATTTGGGTTTTTTTTTTTCCCTTCTTCTTTTCTCTTTCTCTCTCTGTATTTTTTTTCTCTCTTTTTTTAATCAGCAGATGTTTCGGAGCAGCCCCGTGCCCCGGCGCTGCAGGCGCGGAGGTGTCGCCCCGGGGGCGAGGCAGGGTGCTCCCCGCGGGGGCTTGCGGGGGCTGCAGCTCCGTCGCCCTTCGGACTTCTTCATTAACCAAACGAGGATATTTCATGATTAAGCGGCGGGCGCGACTCTTTAGGCATACTTCTAGTTTTGTAACATACATTTTAAGTTGCATTTTCTTCCCGCTCCAAGTTCTGGATGAAATTCTGACTCTTCCCTCCCGCCCCGGGAAAGCGGGAGCGTCAGGATATCTGTAATTACTAAGACGGGGGCTCACGCGTTTTAACGAGGGACTAATTATACTTTATATCGCTTTCTAGCGCTTTCCGAGGGACTAAGGATCCTGAGAGAAGCAGATAGAAAAAGAATAAATGTCAGATATTTCAGTGACTACAAGTTTATTTCCCCCCACACCGCTACATTTTTCACGACCATTGTTAATCTCTGCAGTGATGTCGGAGTAGGGGGAGGGAGGACACACAAAAACCTGTTCATCAGGAGATCATCAAGTCTTAGACCTACAGAAAAACAGATGCACTGCATTGATACAAGCCTAAGATAACCCACAGCGATGTTTGACAACGTTTCGGCACTATCCGAAATAGGAAGGCTGAGACTGACAACTCCGGATTTTTTTATTGCTGTTAGGAATGATACTTCCGCTCGCTATTTTTTAAATTTATTGTTTAATTGTTATTGGTGAAAAAGGTTCTTTAAATCAATAAAGGCCGGTAGGCTAATGGCTCGGAATGGTTTCAATGAGACACGAAAGGCAACTGCCCTTCGTTTAGCCAACTGAAACCCTTAGGTACAAGTCAATAGGGTTAACTAGTCTCGACATGAAAACATGAGTATTTCTGCTGGCTTTTAATTGTTGGCTAAGAAATTCAGTTAATCACATGTCAAACGTTTCCCTCTGCTCTGGTCAAAAGTGAAGAAGGCTCTTTCCGGGAGGGGGAGGAGGGGACAGGGGGACAGACCCCAAAACTAAAAACAAACTGTTGTTTAAAACGTAGAAATAAAATCCTGCTTTTGAAGACCTGTCTGTCATGTGACATTCAGTTATTGTGGTGGATGTTTTTCATATGTTATTTCTTTAAAGGGTACACGCAAATATTTAATCAATTCTCTTTAAGCTTTATCACTAATTTTAAAACAGAACTTGGAAATTTTTCACTTTTCTGTATATACATATATTATCTTTTTTTTTGTTGCAGGTCAATTTTAGGACCTTTAAATATATCTATTAACCAAGTAAGGATGTTTCAGACTGTACCAGACACTTCGTCTTACGTCAAGGTAAGACATGACAGCATCTTTAAACAGGTAATGTCAAAAATTACAATCCTCCAAAATTTGCCATCATATGTATTAGTTGAAAATCTCATTCCCATTCTCACTGAAGTTAGGAAAATGTTCTTTACCTTCAAGAGGAGTTGGGTTAGTGTCTGAATTATCTCGGTTATAGTTCTGGACTGAGTCAAAAGTTGGATCATCAGGGACCAACTGTATGTTAGAGTGGTCTTGTCTTTTTACAGTACATTGATGCTTGGTTTCGTAGATTATACTATAACTAATATTATAGTGAGAATGTCCTGATCTACATTATAGAAGTGGTTTGTTATGCTGAAACCTACATGATAGTAGTTGTGTGCTACTAGTATTATATCATAGTGGTTTCCTAAATTGTTTTCCAATTTTCTGATTTCCTAGATACCATTTAGTCTTAAACCAAAGCTAAATTTCATTTAATATCCCCCTACCTCTCAGCTGAGCCAACCACCGAAGTCAATAAGCAAGATAATGTGTATAGTTCTGTTTTCAACAGGTTCCTTTCAACAGGTACATACCAAGGCAAAAAAGGGCATTTAATGAATCAGATCAAACCATCTCTTTCTGTTGCTAAATAAATGAATTGCCACATCAGGCAATGGTATAAAACTGGGATTTGTTTCGTGGTGTTACTTATGGCTTACCTTGAACAATTCTTCCATTCATTTCGGTAGTTAAACTGACTTTTAAAAGCTTTACTGATAATGGCTAATGCAAGGTACTACTAGGTCTTGTATTCTGAATGGTTGGTTGTGTATCTTTTTATTAAACAACAACAAGGAAGAATCTTAGAATGTATTTCAATGGGTCATTTCTGCTTTTTTCTTTTTCTATAAGACTATAAAAAATTCCAAAGAAGGATTGGCACAGCCTTGTCCCTTTATAGCTCAATTGAGTACTATATTATATTTGACATCATATGGGTTTTTTTTTTTCCACAACAGTTCCCAAGAATGTAAATAAACCAAGCCTGAGACATCTGGGTTACACGTTTAAGGCAAACTCTGCATGCAACAGCACTTAGGGAAAATCTAAAACACAAGCTCTTCTCTCCCAGACTGAAGAAACACAGAAGGGTGTTAACTAGAGCTGGGTGGATAATTTGTAATGAATAATTTATTACAGGAATTTTGTCTCTCTCTCTCTTTTGCTTAGTCAATGATCCATGAGCCGATTGTGATGTTCGTGTTACATACACATTATTGGAACTGATTCACTGAATAGTTTCTGTATATAATCCCTAGGCTGAAGCTCATTTTGCAGACAGTTTGTTAGGAGTATTAGTATTTGAAATGCAAGCTTCGTGGGATGAGTCCCAGGTCATGTGGCTTTACTTATATTCCCTGATTGGGTGAACCAGTGCAGCTCTCTGGACCAGGTTTTTAGAGCAAATTCTAATGGAAATTGTGAAGATTACATGTTCAGTTAATATCCCCCAAAATACACTCATAGCTCAGTGTTTCAGGGAATGTTGGTGATTAGATTTTGTTTATTAAATTCAAATAGTTTTGAACTAAATTCTATAAGAACAGAAACTTAGTGGAAACCAAATGGCATGCAAATATCATGAAAGTGAATTCACGAGAAGCTCAAGTAAAGAAATATGCTGTGCAGTTGTACCCAGCTTTAGCATTAATTTTCCTTTGGCATCCCAACATGTGGGAAATGATCTTATATGCGTTCTGTTTAGAATGAAAAGATGAAGGCCCTCTGATATCCTATATTATGGTATCATTGCCTTTTATTGTGGGGCTAGATCCAGCTACCACTGCAGTTAGCAGCAGAATTCCTTTTAAATTAAGTGGAAGCGAGATCCAGGCCTGAATAATTTAACATTCACAAAAGGATTGAATGAGTCAAGCCATAACAGCATCAGAACAGCCTTCTCATTAAGCAGAATCCTGCAGGCAAAGTGCTTAGACAAAATTTTCTTCAAATAAACGTGTGCTTTTTATCCACCGGGAAGAACTTTTAAGGCTGGACGTACATCCAGTGTTTCAGTGGTGGAGAGAGAAGTGAGCTGCGTGATGCTGAGCATTCTGCCTTTTATTACAACCCTTCATCCTCAGCTGCCATTATTTTGGGCAAGGACTTTGTCTTCTGGTGTTTTGTCTGTAAAGCCTCATTCACACCACTGTCATTGGGGAAATGACTTGTTCCTGTGCTTAAAAAAATCAACAGGATTTTGACAGACGTTTCTTAGGAACTGATCCAAAATGCTTTGAAGACAAAGAAAATATCTCTCCAAGACTTCAGAAAGTTCAAGATTTTGCAACCAGTTGTGCAAGAGTTACCTGGACAGTTCATTCAGTTTAGTGGAGTTCTTCTTGAAAGTAAGAACATTGATGAAGATCAGAGCCTTAAACAAATAGGTTAGGCTAGACTTTGTCCCTTGAGTTTGATGACAAAGCTTCTGCTGCCTCCAATGCACCAAATGCCCGGAGTGATTCTGACTGTAACTGAGTTATTTGCAGAAGAGGTGATCCTAGTGATCTAGGAAGGTGGTCAGGAAACTTGAACACCGATCCAAGCTCTGCTAGGGTGGAGTTGGTGTTCCTGCAGAAAACACTTCAACTCTCTGTGCCTCAGTGTATGAACTCCCAAAGTGCAGACGAAAGTGCTCTGTAAGGAGCATGCACTGTTCGGTTTTAGACAGCTCCTGCCTTCTGTTTCCTGCTCCCATACTGTCCTTCAAGGAAGAAGTTTAAAAAGCAGGTGGTTCTGAGTTCCAATTCCTTCTCTCTTCCCAGGTCATGAGGGTTTTTTGTTTTGTTTTTTTAGCATGCCATTCCTTTGCTGCAAAAATGTTTTTGCCTACCTTGTTGGGGGATGAATTCTTTATTTTAATGTATCCATTACATTGGTGGAATCCTGACTGAGGACTGGTATCATAACTCCATTATGTGGAAAAGCAAGATTGGGATCAACATCTTCTATAAATCTTCCCCAAATGTATCATGTGCATTAGCTTTATGTTAAGAGTTTATTCTCTGCATCATGGAGAAAAATTGCCCATCTCAGTGTGTTGTATCTGAGAAGAGGCTGCTAGCAGGGTGTTCCGTGGAAGGACCCAGGAGCAATAAATGCACTGTGATATAAAACAGCCTGTCTACGACCATCTTCAGGCCACACTGTCGTTCTACTCGCGACTTTCAAAATGCAAAGGGGAGAGGTGGGGCTAAGAAAAGGAGGAAGAGGAGGAGGATTTGAATTTTAAAATGGTTTCTTTTAACAAGAATGGTTTATCTTGAGTCATAGTGGCAAAGTTCAACTTCTCGGTGTTGTAACCTTGATTTACATCACAATCAGGACATATGTAACGGTATCTGTCTGTTAAAAGACCCTATGTAACCGCCTGACAGGACTGCTCATTCTCCTCATACACGCTTCTCGTACGGGTCTTAACACAATAGACTGGTGGAAGATCATAAATATTTACGAAATCATTGTGGTCCTTTTTTTTTCTTTTACACAGTTAATAATGTATTTGTGTCTTTTATACTACTAGGGGACTCACTGATCTGCAAGTACTTAATAATTTGCAGTCTATCAGAGGGTGCTAATCTCATCTAAACATAAGCATTTGACTTTAGAGAATGAAACATGTAATATAATTGGGAAATTAAATTTAAAAGATAGCACTGGAATTCTGACTGTAGGGATATGGAAAGAATTAAGGCTATAAGCAAAGCAGCATGACCTCGGAATACTGAATTTTTAATTATTGCCATTGCCGCAGCAGTCTGCGCTCCCCTCCTGCATTGCCGGTCTGTGGTTGTGTGTGTAAGTGCCGTACAAGAGTAATTTGGGAGGGGAGAGGGTTCACCAGTGCTTTCCTCATGCCCTGCAGCAGCAGCATCCCACCAGACGTATCTCTCTGTCGCTCCCCTCCTTGCGCAGGGAAATCATCGCTTCTGCTTTCGCGCGGCTCCGGCCCCGCCGGCGCTGGCAGCCCGTGGCGCTCCGCGGCCGAGCGCCTTCCCCGGCGGCTGGAGGCAAGGCTCGCCGGGCTTTGCCCCTTCAAGAGACGAGCCGTAATAATAATAATAAAGGCTGGTAATTGCCCCTTTAGTATCTGCGAAGTGCTCCCGGGGCGGGGAGGATACTCTCTTCTCACCCGCCTAACCTGCAAGGGCGCTTTGCCACTTCACGCTCTCCTTTCCAGCTTGGTTTAGGGCGTCGTGCTGGTCCCTGCAAGGGGTGAGCCGTACGGGCGGTGTCTCTACCCTGCCGTGGCCAGGATCAAAACACTGGATGCCTCTGGGCTGGCTCTTTTGCTTTGATTCCTAAGAATTGAGCTCTCGCGTCTGGCTGCGTTGGGAGCCCCGCCGGTCTGATATCCCGGCGTTACCCCTGCTTTTCTCCTTCTCACCTTCTCCTCGCCTGAGGGTAGTGTTAAAACAGTCACCCGATAGCGCAAATTTCAGCCAGTTCCCCGAAAGCAGCTCAGGTAACGCTTGAGGACGCCTTGCAGCTTGGTTAGTTTTGTAGCGTCGGCTCAGTCGGGCGCTCCTGGGGGAGGCCAGGGAGCTCGCTGCCCACCCCGAGCCCCTGGCCGGTTTGGGGAAAGGGACACAGAAGCAGCTGGGCGCGTTCCTGATGCGGGCTTGTGCGATGGGCAGGACCTTGGAACGGGCGTGAAGACGGACCTCTGGCCTCCGAGAGATGGGAGGAAGGAGCCACCGTGCAAGCGCAGTTCTCCCTTTAAAAATGGATTTCATGCGGCCATAATGTTTGTGGTACTGTACAAAGGAGCATATTCATGGAGGCAAAATAGTCTGGGTGGCTGGAAACAATATTTGGTTTGTTCCTGCTTTCACTCTGCCTGGAAAGTTTACAGAAGCCCTGAAGAGCGATTTTTAAGGGAACAAAACAGGGAGATTTTCATTGGAGAGGGTGTGAGGGCTGCTCACAAACCCTGACACGGACACGCTATCATTCCCACTCCACAGTAGCAGCCAGAGGCTGCCCCGGAGACAGGCTGCAAGGAAAGAATATTCCAGTATTTTCTTTTCCCTCCCCCCTTTTTTTTTCGGGGGGGGGGGGGGCAGAAATCTCGCAAGGCAGATGATGCCTAACGAATCATCCGAGGGGAAATCCCAGCAGAGGGACGTGTCCGCCGGTCAGCCTGACAGCAGAATGCGTCCTGCAGGTGTTCAGGGACACATGCGTGCTGGAAACGTGTTTGTGTGCAGCAGAGTGGCTAGGGAGCCTTAGCCTAGGAGAAAACAGAAAGTTAAAGACTTCGCGGTCTGAATTTCTCCAGCTCAGGTAGCGTTGTTCCTCCTGAGAGTGTCCTCTAGCGCGTTATCTACTTCTGCATAACTTTTTGCAATTACTGGCTTCCAGCAGAATTTGAGTTCTTCCCACTGAGGCTCGGGAGGTGGGAACAGGTTCCTCCAAGGAAGCTGGGAACTACAGTAGTTTTTGTCGACAGAAGTAGACTGGACAGTTATGAGCAATGCCCAAGCCTTGTACGAGAGCATGGGCGCTGGCATGAGCTCTTATGTCATTCTTAGTACTGATTCGCATACATATATGCCGAATCGTTCTCTTTTTTGACAGTCATTTCTTGAGGCAGAAATGCTGTTAAGTCGCTAGGCTCGCCAGCCTTTGATTAATGCGTTCTGACAACTTGGTGCTAAAGGATTTCATTCTTGTTTGCACCTACCTTTCTATTTTAGCTTCTTAAAATCCCCTTCCACTTCCCGGGCTCCAGCGAATCCTGCTAACTCCGACCAGTGCTCAATGCAAGTGCTGCCCAGTAAGGAACTGGCGTTGTTTCTTCCCTGCTTTACCTTCAAGATACGACTTGAATTTAAGTTGGGAAGGTGGAAATGTAGCGGGTCGAAGCTCTTTCAAATAAAACAGACTCGCGGAGGCAAGGGACGAGCTTTTGCATTCTGTGACTTCTGCCTTTACAGACACCAGAATTCAAGCCAGCACCCCCCTCCCTAACTCCGTGACCTCCTAATGGCTCTGTTCCTTCACAATTTACAGAAAAAACTTCCCCCCCCACCAACATGCGAGTTGCAATGTATTTTCTATTGCAGCCTTCTGTATGCTTTCCCAGCCCCGTGTTTAGAAAGAGAGGAGGTGTGGAGGGAAAGCGGGAGCAAAAAGGAAAGAACAAGAAAGTGAATGCTAAGGGGGAAAAATGCTTTAAATCTTTCCTGCAAATCTTCAAATATATGAAGTCCGGGGAACAAATTCAAAGCAGGCACGGACGCCTGAAGAGAAGTTAGAGAGAAATATTCTGTTCCATTCAAGCGCATCAAGGGTCTAGCTGAAGTCTTGTTTGGCTAAGGTCAGACGAGACTGGGTTCTCCAATAAAAATAAATCTCAAATTAATTATGGCCTCAAGCGAGGGGCCAGACGTTTGGAGCTAGTGCACTGCAGCCTGTTTTTTTGGCCTTCAGTATTTTTGTTTTTTTGTGCTTAGCTTTTCAATAATTGCGGGATGGGGGAGGAAGGGAGGGCGGGGGCTGTTTTACTGGGACGTGGAGCTCAAATAAAACTATCCAGGACACTGCTTACCCGCTCCCCGCGTCGTTGCGACGCAGCTTCAAAGCTACCTGCATCTTCTCCACTTCTAAGACATTATATTTTGCTTAGTGCTAATTATTAGTGAATAAATTTCTGGCTCCTACTTCCCAAATCCCCTGAGCTGTTCCTGTAGACCAAGAGATGTGGGACTGGAGGGGCCCGATCCTTCAATTATATGGCTGGAAAAGTCAACTGATTCCCCTTTATTGCTGTAACTGAAAGGCAGAGGTTTTACCCTATTAGTTTAATCTAAACTGGGATTCGTTTCTAGAGATTAAGTCTCAGGGTTGTAGTTTGGGCTTTTTGTCTTGTAAGAAAGTAGGTTTAGAAATAAACAAAACACTTTGCGTTTTTCATTTTGCAACGAAGTCAGTGCCAGAGGAAACTCAGACTCGGAAATTTTATTCACTGAAGGTGGTGGGGACTTTCTCTCTAGTAAAGGCTGCAACAGAACAGACCCTGGCCTTCTGCAAATACAGCTCCAGGAAAAGCACGGTGGTAAACATTATAAATACGTTGATAGAGAATATACTATATAGAAACTAATATATTTATATGTACAATATACCTAGCGTAGGGAACAAAAACATGCATAGAGAGAGGCAGAGCTAGTTTAAAAAGAGGAAACTTTGTCACAGTTGGTGGGTAGGTAGTGGGAAATGAGCCACTTTCTAGTGACCACGTCAGGGTGGAGCTGCTGTTTTCTGGGGGCTCCTCTCGTATTTACCGCCCTAGCGCAGAGCGACAGACCCGGGCGAGGGTATTAACTAGCGTTCAGCTGACGCGGTTCTGGGAAGAGATATAGGGGAGTAAGCCACCCCCCCTTCCTGTCCCCTAAAAAGAATATTTGTGACCTCCAGCTGACACTCGAGGATGTTTTCATTATATTTACTTCTATAGAATAAATAGACGTTTTAAATTATGAAACTGACCGCTAATCCCGCGTCAATCAGAGACAAAAAAAAAAAAAAAAAAAAATCTTTGGGGGTATATACTCCCGCGAAAGCCTGGCATTGAACTACACCGAGGGGTTAACTCCTTTGGTACTGAATGGGAAACAGTCTTGAACCAAATTCCATCCAATGTGTCCTTATTAACTTCAATTGGATAACAAAAAAATAAAAATATGGCTTTTTCGCTTTCTGCGAGAGTGAACTCTCTGTCATTCAATTAAAGGATGAGGAGAAGAGGTGGGGAAATGCCAAATGTTTTGATCAGTATTGAACTATTTATAACTTCGGACGAGAATTTCGTTTCATTCATAAGCGCAGTTAAAAATAATAATAATTGATTTCTACCAGCCTGTCCCGATGTAAGCATTTGAAATCTTCCGTGCTTGCCAACATCAAATGATTTTCCAGATGTCTGGTGGTAACCACATTAAACAGATCGTAATTCCTTCGCTGCACATACGCATGCATCCAAACACGGAGCAGCGGATTCAGAGTCGCCCACATTTATCGGCTTTGGGCTCGCACGCTGCGCCGCGGGGCGACTTCGCGCTCCTGCGGCGAAGGGGAGCAGCCTGCCTCTGCGCCTCCCTAGCAAACAGTTAAACGGAGAAGTCGCGGAACAGTCACCTAGGATGATTCAGAGCTTGGCGCAGGAGGTTTATGAATATTCCAGCCTTTTCCAAAAAGTTTGAGATAACTTTTTTTTTTTTTTTTTTTTTTTTTAGGGGGGAAAAAAAGATGAAGCAAAGGTTCTTTTGTTACACTGTTTGGGAGGAAAGTAATAGATTGTTCGGCTTGTCTGCCGTAATGTTTAACAACTTCGCTCATTACCTTGTCTCTTGGATTCTTCGCAAGTCTGAGTTTAGACCAAACATAGGGACCAGAGGTAAAGCACGGGACATCCGTGATGGATCCAGTCAAACCCGAACAGGCTTCATTTTGAGTCATCCTCAGGCAAAATAAAAAGCCCCTCCGGACACGGTGCCGAGCATGCAAGAAAATGTAGAATTGAGTTCCTAAAATATCTCCGTGTATGTGTGTGTCGGGGGCGGAGGGGGGGGTCTGTTCAACACCCCCCGGTCTTGGGGAGCCCTGGGGACCCTCCGCGAGGGCTGGGCTGCTCTGCCCCTTCCTCGGGGCGCTCGGCAAGTGCTGGGCTCGGTGCTTCCTCCCCGCCGCGCTCGGCTCCCCGTCACTGCCCAGCGCGGCCGAGACCTGCCCACCACGCAGCCTAAACCCGAAATGCTCCGTGAGGTCCGTAATGACAGAGGCACTCTTTCCAGGGGAGATTTTTTTTTTTTTTTTAATTCCCTTCCTTCCGTGGTTTGGCTCCTCAGCCTGTCCTTTCCCTCACCCCCACCCCCGTCGTTGTTCGGAGGTTGGTGGAGCACGTTGTCTCGAGAGGAAACCATTCGGGTTTTGAAAGGATGCGTTTCACCCTTCCCCTTAACCTCTTGCTTTTCTGGTCGCTGCAGCCTGCCGTGTGGTAACACGGAGGGCGAGGGGGGGAAGGCAGCAGTTGCGGGGCGGACGGGGGAAGAGCGGGGAGGCGAAGAGAGGGAAGGAGGGTAGCGAGGAGAGCGAAGGGTTAACCGTGATTCCTGCTAATTGAACTCCGGTTCTTGTGGCCCTGGGCAAAGGGGGGAGCTGACCCCGCTAGCAGCATCCAGATGTGCTGCTCTCCGGGGACCCCGGCGCAGCTCCCCCCCCCCCCCCCCCCCCGGGTTGTAAAGCGGCGGCTGGAGGGGCGGGGGGGGGGGGGACCCGAGGCCGGGCGGCCGCGCCGTCCCCTCGGCTCCCCCCCCCCCCCCGCGCAGTGCCGTGCCGTGCCGCGCCGCCTGCCTGCGGGCGGCCTCGGGCGCGGGCGAGCCGGGAGCTGCGAGTCTGCTCTCGTTCAGCCCCGCGTCTGCGTCTGAACGCGAAAATCGGAGCTGAATTGATGAGGCTAATTTCAGAGGAGGGGGGAGGGAGGGAGGGGAGGAGGGAGGGGCAAGGGGGATCTGCAGCTCTCTCCTGCCAGCTTCGGTCTTGGAGAAATAAAGTATTAATAAGGCATCTCTGCCGCAGCCGAGTAGAAACACTAGTGGCATTATTGTATTTCCCTTTTGGAAGGGGCGGGTGCAGAGTAACCTTGGATATAATTTTGATTTTTTTTCCCCCCTGTGGTTGGACTAAAGGCAGGGGGGGGAACAAAAAGACTGGACACAACTGGCACTGGACAAGGTAATCCCCTGCACAGAGAGATCTGACGTTCAGGAGTGTCCTCCTACTTTGACACTTTCTTTCTTGGCTTCACCCTCCCTTTATTACAACCTCTGCTACTTTCCTGGGGCTGCAACAGTTTGCAGAAGTGGGGAATAAAGGACGCCCAAAGCGTTGCATGATGTGTTCCGCTGCTCGCTGCTTGTTATTTTTGCAAGGGGGGGGGGAAGTGGAGCGGGTTAGCTGGACGGGCGGGTAGTGTCTCCTTGGGGCGTTTGGAAAGTTTTATTATTTCTCGGGGGGGGGGGGGGGGAAGAAAGAAAGGGGAAGAAAGGGGGAAAAAGTAAGAAGGAAAGCGCGTTTCTTTCCTGGTGATCGCTCTCGTTTGAATGAAAGAGAGAATTTCATGTCACTGACTTGCCAGGGCTAAAATGAGATTTTAGAGCGGGTGTTTTGCTTTGGTTTTACTGCAGTGCCCACTCTGACATAGCATCTGGGATCTGAAATTTCAGCTGATCTGACAATTATTGTAATTTTTCTTGTCATTTTTTTTTCAACTTATAAAGCCTTTTTCCGGCTCAGTGGGGTTTTTAAGAGCTCAGCGAGAAAACTACGCTGCGAGGGGAGGCTGGGGAAGGTGCTCCAGCCCCTCGAGCGAAGTGGATCGACTCCCGCTGATTTCAGTGCCTTTGATTCAGACCCCGATACCGCACGTCTTGAAACGATCGGGAGTGCGGGAAAGGGAAAGGGGATGAAAGTGGCCTCAAGGAAAAGCGCCTCCACTCTCCTGCAGCACCATTTTCAGCGTGTGCTTACTCGGTAGCGTCGTTTGTTTTGTTTTTTTGTTCCCTCCTAAAACCACTACCTACTCGAGCTTGCTAGCCTTTGAACTTTTTTTTTTTTTTTTTTTTCTCTTAAAAAGTATTTCAGAAGTAACGCTCCCCCCACCCCGATGTTTCTTTGAAAACGGCGGGGAACGGCTGGTTCCTTTGGAAGGAAACTCAGCAAACACTGCATCTGCGAGCCTAAGAAAGCACTTGACATCTTTGACTTGAGCTGGCTTTTTGTCTGTCTTGCATTACTGCGCTTACCGCTCCTTTCGGGCAGGACTGGGCTCCAGCCTGCCGCTCCGCGCCCGAGAAAGGCGTGAAGCAGAGGGGCCGCGGTATGTTTTAAATGCAACGTTTTAATCGTCTTCCCCCCCACCCCCCGTCTGCGTGCTTCCACTGAATTGTATTTACCGTTTTCTCCCCTTAATTTTGCCTGTGACTGGAAAACGCATTAATAAAAAAATCTGTGGGAAGAGACGGAAATTCAGTGAGTCAGGCTAAAGTTGCTCCAGCCAAAAGAAAAAAAAATGCAGAAAACACGCTAAACTAAACTGTGGGATGACACACAGAGCTCGGTAATACAGCCTGGGGTGCAAGGCAAGGTCTCCACTGGACTGGCTGCGTTAGCGACAAACAAGAGCTGACAGAGGTAGCTATTGTTCAGCCCTTCTTATCTAAATGGAGCAAATATCCTGTATGTAAAATATATATATTTTGATCAAGAAGGCAGGACCAGTGGAGAGACGAAAGTTTCCTCCTCGAGTGACTTCACTTCCCAAAATTAGCAGAAAAAAACGTTTCATCCGGTTAACTGTCTCTTTTTCGCTCTGCTGCAACAACCAAAGTTAAAAAAAGAGAGGCAGAGAGAGAGAGGGAGGGAGAGAGAGGAGAGAGGGGCTAAAGGCAGAAAAGTAAGACCTCCCTGGAAGGACAGAGAGCAAAGCGAAAGGGAGAGGAGCATACAAACTTCAGGAGGCTTCGGTTGCAGGCTAAACCGGGTCAATGTGTGGAATATTGCTGGCAGCGGCTGGAAGTTTTTCTAGATGGACGGCACTATTAAGGTAAGCGGGGCAGGAGGGGTCGGCAGCCCGCGGCCGGGGGCGCCGCGGCTCCGGCTCCGTCCCGGCGCCCCGGCCGGCGGGGTCTCCTCCTCCTCCTCCTCCTCCTCCTCCTCCTCCTCCTCCTGCTCCTGCTCCGGCCGCCGCCGCCTGGCGGGGACCGCTCCGGTCGCCCCGCGCGGGCGCGGGCTGGGCGGCGGGCGCGGGGGGGCCGCGGGCCGGCGCGGCTCCGCCGCCGCCGCCGGGCGCTGACAGCTGCCGCCCGCGGCGCCGCGGCGGGGGGCGGCGGCGAGCGGCGCCCGCGGGCGCCCGGGGCCCCGCGCCGGCCCCAGACGCCTGCCCCCGGCGCTGCATGTCAGCCGGCTCTGATTTCCTCGCCTGAAAGGCAGCGCCGCTTCTGATGGTCGCCCGTGCGTTTCCTCCAGCAGTTTTTCTTCTTTCTTTCTTTCTTTCTCTCTCTCTCTTTTTTTTTTCTTTTTTTTTTGGAGGGGGGAGCGAGGGACGGGGCGGTGTGGAGGAGAAACATCAGCCTAGCTTGGGACGAGGCGGGGGAAGGGGAAGCAAAGAGTGTGGCAAAAAAACCACGAGCATAACCAACCTCTGGTGGCCTTGAGCAAGCGGGGACGCTGCTGTGACTCGGAGAATGGTTCCCCCTCCTTCTCCCCCGTCAAATTAACTAGTCCTTACGCCTTCGCAAGGATAAAGTAAGCCTTGTCCAAGCCCCTTGAGGAGGCTCATGCTGTTTCTCAAAGCCTAGGCAGCAGGGGTTGGTTTCCCTGCTTTTGGGGACCCTTGTGCAACTCTTACGGGCTCTTCTTGAGGGAGCGCTATAGCACAGAAGCAGCCCGAACAGACCAGCCTTGAAGCGAGAGAGACGCTGTGGGTGTGTTTGGGTTGGAGGATTTCGAAAGATGCCTATCGCCTGGGTGGGGTGTTGATCTCTTAAAAGTCTTTTTTTTTTTTTTTTTTTCCTTTTTTTCTCTCTCTCATTTTTTTTTCTTTTTGCTGACCCGGGAGAAAGAAGCTGCAAACTGGTAGGAACTGAAACTTTCTCCCTTAGATTGCAGTTTGTGACAAGTGCACGGTCTGGAAGGACCTCCAAAAAGGGGAGAGCAGGGGGAGGAAATGGGCAAGAAGGAAAAATGAAAAGAGGAAAGAAAGAGGGAATGAAAGGGGGAAAGTCAGAAAGAAGGAGAGAGACAGCAGGAGTGTGGAAAATACAAAATCTGGGAGGTTATGGCAGGAATAAGACACATCCCCACCACCACCTCTTCAGTTCTGTAGCAAAAGTAACTCAGGCCTCATTCAGGATATGCTTCGTGCACCACAACCTTCTTTGATTTGTGGAGCCCTAAATATTGCATAGTGAAAGTGCAGAAATGTCCCATCTGTGCATTTGCTGCAGTGCACACCCAGACTTGCTTTTCTTTGCAGGCCACAAGCCCCCTGCACCATCCTCGGAAGGCTGCTGAAGGGTTCGCATGACCCACGTAGCTCATGGTGCCCACCAGGAGCTCCTCCTCTGCCCTGTCACCCTATGTTGCAAAGTATTATTGCTGCTTCCCCCCTATTTGGAGATGAGGAACTGCAACACAGAGCAAGTAGGCCTACAGTCACGTTGGGCAGGCTGTGGCAAAAGGAGGAACTCACCCACATTGCAGGTCACTACCCTGACTCCTGGATCTGCCCACTCGCTGCTTTGCAGACTTTGGTTGTATTTGCACACTTCTCTTGTAACCCAGAAATAATTCTGCTGTTTGAGCTAAGAGACTGGGGGATCCAGATACCCGGGAGTCTCATCTTGGGTTCCCTTCCTGAGAAATTCCAGGATCATAAGCAAGCTGCTGCAGGTCCCCCCGTCCCGTTCACCTCCTTCTGTAATTCACTCTTTTCTGTAATGTGCATTTAGATCACTAGTTGAAAGCTTCTCCTGCAGTTTCCTAGGATTATATAAGGTTTCTTGTAAATTTTCTTGCTGGGGAGAAAAAGAGCAGGTTCCCAATAAGTCTTAGCCCCATACACTGGAAACTTTGTTGCAGTTCATCACCAAAAAGGAAGGGGTTAGGCCACCTTGCTTGGTTTGTCTTAGGTGAAGGGCAATGGGAGAGGATGTGGCTTGAGATGCTTAAATGTTTTTAATGTGTTGAGCTATAACCTGTACTTCAGGGTATGTTTTCTAAATTCTAGGACATACTAAAGCAAATCTTTAGGACATACTAAAGCAAATCCCTTATCCGAGGGAAAGCAGTTTAAAAGCAATCTTACCCCTGGATCTGTTTGCCTGAAGTTTGTTTTCTCTCAATGTTGTGCATTTGGATTGGAAATAATAGGGCAGAAAGATACACAGAGGTGATAGAAGAGAAAAAAAAATGTAGAGAAAATGACTAATGGTTGAGCAGCACTTCCCTCCAGAAACTCAGAAAAATACCTGCCGTTATATAGAAGTGCTATGCAGCTCAGAATAGAAGTGGGAGAGGGGCGCATCTTCCAGGTGACTGTCTTCTTTGAGAACAAGCTTAGAACTGTTTTCTACTCTGTCTTTTTGAGCACTTTAAATAACATAAGTGACTGTTCTTTCAGTTCCTATGCAAAATTATTCTGCAGACTGACTGTTTAATTTGAGTAAAAGAATTTTAATTACACACGTGCCTGATGCAGCAGGGAAATACGCTTTAAAATGCAGAGTCAAATTGGAGTCCAGTCTACTATAAAAATATCTCCCTTCACCCCGCACTTCCCAATATTGGGCTTGTACCTTCCTCTTTATCTTATTAGGCTGTTCAGAAAGTGTTTTGACAACAGGCTCTCTGATGGCTGGGTTTGATGACTTGGAATAATTTAACTGTAAACCTGCCTAAATGCAGGATAACTTCATAGGTAAGGGTTACAAGGCTGCAGTAATTCTGTAGCCCTGTCCTAAGGGCTCACGGTCACATGTAGCTGCAATGCTGGGGAAAGGGAGCATGGTCAGAGCACAGATGTGGTCAGGATGGCCCTGGGCTGCACTTTCTTCCTCTGTGGATATTGCATGCAAATGTAAATTGAAGTTGTCATCACAGTTCTTTAACACAGAGCTCAAGGAATGCATAAATAGAGTTATTATAGGATCAGCACAGGATTTCAAGACATTTTTCACTATCATGCATTGACTTAGGTCACATGAGGTATTGCTGAACCAAAGCATCAGGACTAGAATGCACCTTCTTCTCTTCACAAATAACTATTTATCTTGAGGGAATATAAATTAATTACTGAGGTGATGAGTAGCAATTTTTGTTGCATTCCTCAAATAATCTGTTTAATACCTAACTTGAGGGTTGGATTGGCTGGTTTGAAAAGTGATCTCTGGAATAATGTTCTAAGGTCTTTTATGGAGAAAGAAGTACTGCAAATCTTTATTAATTCATTTCCATATTCTGTTCATATTCTGTGAACAGAAGAATCATCTTGCAGAAGATGATTGGGAGCCAATGAGACTGAGGATGGCTTGTGTTTGGACTAATTTTAAATTATCTGTAACCTATTTTGTGCATCCAGATACTTCAATCCATATCTTATTTGGGTTAACATCCTGCTTTGACTTAATTCCTATTGTGTTTGGGTGGTTTTGGTTTTTATTGCTTCAAATTATATCAAAAACAGGGTACCTCTAATTTTGACAAGATGCCCATGCATGGACTTCTTTGCAGTAACACATGGTATGGCTTCAAACTGGTTTAATTGTTTCAGTTCCACCTTACATGCAGGCAAGACATAATTAAAGTAAGTGCACTTGCTAAAACCTGGCTAATAGTAAAAAAAAATGTATTGGATGTAACCATTGCTTTCATTCTGTGAAAATATGTTCATCCTTATATGGATGGGCATAAGAGTTAGACCATTTAAAGGACATACAATGGAAGTTCTGCATTACCCAGTTAGGTGACAACCGTGCATGTCTCTCCACGAGAAGACAACTCGTATGTCGGTGTTGCTATAGCAAAGGGTGGGGTAGGGTTTGTATTGCAATCGCTGTTTCTTGTCATTTGTGAGCTGTAGGCGTTCGCTCTCGTCCTGAAACTTGGTCATCAAGATCTCGAACTAAGAACATGTTTCCTTTTTTGAGCAAGCTTGAATGTCTGTTTGGCCATTTTTAAATTGCCCTGGCTTTGGGCCTTTAGAGATGTCCTTTCCTGGCAAAAAGGCATTGACTCTTAGGACAAGACCCTTAACTGAAAAAATTGCATAGATGTTCATTCACTGGAGTCTTTCTGTGTAGCTGTCCCTCAAAAGCAGTTTTGAACAAAACCATCTGAAATTTCCTATGCATAAATTCCTTGTTCCTTGACACCTCAGTCCATATGCAGGTGTCACACCTGTTGATGCTGGAGAACAGCTTTCTAATATACAATGGCACAAACTGTTAGGAACATTTTGTAATTGAGATATTTTCATAATGCTACTTATTTTGCTGCTTCATTTTCCCTCAAAGACCTATATGCAAATGAATGCCTTTTGCCATAGTATGAACTTATTATGATCATGCCTTAGAGCTGGATGCTGTCGACTCCAGGTATTCGGCACAAGCTCCCATTTGCTACACAAGCAAAACATGGGAAAAGAGTCTTTGCAGAATATGTAAGAACTGAGCAGCTCTGCCTCTCTGTGCTAGAATTTTTCCTGGTATAGGAAGGAAAAGTGGTCTGAAACAAACCTAATACACAACTAAGGCTAAGCACAACTGCTTAGATTGTAGGCACTTGGGATTTCATTCGGAGGCTTTAAAGAGGTGCTGAGAGCCTTTTATAGCTTCTCTCCACCACTGTGGATTTTGCCCTAACAGGATGTGGTCACTTTGAGTAGTAGCATACATGTCTTGAGGATTTCATGCTCTTGTTTTAGTTATTTATTTTAATTCTGTGATGCTCCTACTGTAAAAGGAGGGAAAGGCCCAGCTTGTATCACTCCCTGCAGCATATATTCTAAGGAAAGTTTTGCTGGAGTCTTGATATGTAAGAGTAGGATTATTCATTGGAATATTATGAGAAAGAGACAGAAATCAAGAGCAGCAAAGAGTAAGATTACACTTCAAAGTGAAGTCTTAGATGACATGCTGATAAGATGAGATATGCTCCTAAGGTGAGAATGGCCTTTAAAGCAATTTTTGCACAAACCAGAATTTACTCTCTTTGGGTCTCTCATTCCTGTCTTTACAGAAGCCTTTCCTCTTGATTTCAGTTCATGTTGTCTTTGAAAGATTGAGGCCACAGACATATGAACACAGAACCCTATAAGATGAGGTATCTTTCATTCTCTTCCTCTTAAAACATCAGCCCATGAAGTATTTCTGCAGCACCATAGATTGCCTTTGAAAACTGAAAGTTTGTCGTTCTGCTTGAGTTTGCCTGACCACTTATTGAAAGGCAGTATGTCCCATCTCGGTGCAAACACGCACAAGTAGGAAAATTAAAGGAGCCAGGGGAGCCTTACAATTAGGTTTCCAGACATTTGTGGGTTTGCTAGACACCTAGCACTCCAGGAGCACGGTGTTAGTACTAGAGCATGCATGGACGTGTGGCTGGCCTTGCCTAAAGGAGATGGGCCTAAGACATGAAGTGTAGTTCTACAACTCAGTTAGAAGTCAGTTTTTGCCCCAAATGTAAAAATCTCTTTAGATTGTTTGCTCTGAATTGAACAGCTGATCTACTTCAGTGTCTGTGTCTGTTGCTCTTACGCACACATGAAGATGAGCACACAGTCAATATATATAGCATGGGCATGTAAAAAGAACTGATCTGGAGCACACTTCTCAGGTTGTAAGAAGTCTCATTTTACTTCCAGGGGAGATGCTTGAGAACACTTTCTGAGTGAACATTTTCTTGCTGTTAGTGCATATTTATAGGTGTTTTTGAAAATATGGACCAAAATATCACAATGCAAATGTATTTTTCTGCCTTCTTCTGGAAATAAGTTGCCTGATTGTGGGCCCAGGTCTTTGCTAACCTGCATGCATGCTGTGTCATCGTAGACACCAGGGCGGTCAGGGTGCAGGTCAAGATAATTTATTGTTAACCTGAATTGCACTCATATAAACAGCAATGTACACTACAGGACAACGCATAATCTAGTCTACTGAGTTCAAAATATCAAAGTCTCCAAAATGTTAATGCAACTACTACTTATTTTCTTTCTTCCTCTCATTACCCAGGCCACATAATTACTGATGTGTATCTACACAGCTAGTAACACTGATCTAGAAACCTGCCTCTTGTAGTAAAGCCACAAAGGTTACCTCCCTCCTCCCCCATCCCCGTCACCAAAAAAGATTTTCCTTTAGCTGTAAGGCAGAGACCCAAACAAAAGCAATATATGTTAGCCTATGTTACCGTTGAAGCCAGTTAGGTATATCCTGATTAATTTTTTGCTTCTCTAGTGACAAATAGTACCAAAGGCAAAACTTTGAAAAAAGTGACCTGGCAGGAACCATCAGTATTTGATACCAGAGACACATTCATGTATTTATTTCTGGTTTGCTTCCATCTTTTGAAGTCAGAGCCCTAAAAATAGGCATGTAAGTGCATATTTGTGTAACTAGGCAAGCAGCTTGATTTGCAAAGGTGCTGGCAGCCTGCAACTGTTACTAGTTTTTGAAGGTATCTGTTCCCTTTGAAAACCAAGCCACTTTCTAGTGCTTATTTGAGTATTTCAACTCTGTATGTAAACATGTTGATTAAAATTTGCAAAGCTGGCTAAGGGGCATTGAATATACAACTCCCAGTGGAAATAACTGAGAGAAATAAGGCTAAATCCCATGGGCACCTTTCAAAATCTCTGCCTTTGCTTCTCTTCAGCTTTGGCATGATACAGTAAAGAAAAGGACCTTGGTTCTTCATGTGCATCAAGCATTCCTTCTTTTCCCATTTTTTCTAAAATGCAGTACAGAAACACAGCTCAGTAGAGTCTTCAGTGTTAAACACCATGATATAGCTAAGCCTACTGATTTATTTACATGCATCATGATCCAGTTCTTCCAGTGTAGATGAACCTGGAACTCAAGTAAGAACAAGGCTGTAAAGGAGCAAAGGACATAAAAAAAGAAAAAAAAAGTATAAAAACTCCCCAAACCTGACCAAGCTGCAGCCCCAGGAGTTGAACGTTTGCCTGTTGGGTCATGCTTGTCAATCATGCAGAGGGACTGAAATAACATAACGGGCAGGAGAGCCATTAATTAGTCATTTGCTGATTTCCCACTCAGCAAAAAACTGCCGTTCTTAACTAATGCTGGTTTTGATCTGAGGGAAGGAGATAAATCAGCAAGAATATGCTTTTTTTTTTTTTTTTTTTTTTTTTTAAGTTAGCTGATGAGTGAAAAAAAGAAACTGGAATGAAGTGTGGTGGTCTCAGTGGAAGGTGTGGTGAGCTCTGGAAACTGACTTTTGTATGATGAGAAAATTCTCATGCAAATGTTTTTTACGGTAGCTTTCTTTTTAAAAAGTGGATAAGCAAGAGATTAAAAGGTTAAAACACCACGTTTATAGCTAGAAGCAGAGTTTGGCTCTCTGGTTTCTTCTGAATAGCTCTTCTTGTTGATCCAAGCTTGATTGACTTATAACTGCATCTGAACCAACCTCACATCAGTTCCTTTTTATCAGCCAAAGTGAGACTTCCTGTGCTCCACAGTCTGGTTTCCTGATGTGTTTCCTTTTTCCTTTTAACAGAACAAAGGAAACCGTAACTCCTCCACTGCTCCTGTTCCAAATCTCCTTGGGACTTCATATAACGCTAGCATCGAACATTTGCCTTTTATTTTTTCTGCCTAGTCTCTGTGTCAGGCTGCCTAGAGTGACAGTGCCCTCTTCATATCTCATTGAGTTTTGCATTGCCAACCGCAGAGAGGCAAGAACCGTGGTGTAGAAATGCAGTTACGTTTAAAGTAGTGGGCTGCAGCCATGCTCTACACCACCAAAAGAAAACAGAAAAGGAATATTTTGGCCAAAGGCTGCATTCTAGTACAGATAGGGGATTTTTAATGTTCTGGCAAAGGAAGCAAAAAATCAGCTGTTGAGATCTCATTGATTTGCACAGGCTTTTTTCAGTCTAGTAGGTGTGAAGATATTTGGTATTTGAACGTAGGCCTGGAACTTAGTGTCTAAAATATGTAGGCTGCTGGCAGAAATGCTCCCCGAAATGGTTACACGTGTACCGGACCGACGGCACTGCCATCGGCCGTACTGGACCTGGCAGCGATTCTCATCGCGAACGACTGCGCCGAGCGGCGTCCGCTCTCTTCTCACGGCTCCTTTCTCCTCAGCCACGTTAGGAGCCTACAGTGCGTGTGAAGGAATCGGTGTAAAAGCAAAGCCGTTCCAGGCGGCGGGGAGCCTCTCCCTCGGGGAAGCGCTGTTTCTCCCCAGCTGCGGCACGGCACCCGGCTCACAGCCGCTCTCCCTTCCTGAGCGCCCTCGCAGGCTTGGCATGTCTGCGCCGATGCTCTGCTCCTCGTAAGAATCGCAAGCCCCCAGTGATTTAAATCTTGTGTGTTGTTAGAGACACCCAATCTCATTTATGGTCATGCTGCTTAGTCACTTGTCTTCTTGTTCAGATAGAGAGGAATGTGACCTTGGATCAGGATCAAGTAGATGCCAATAAACATGCTACTGAATGCAACTAAAGACAGCTGCAGAGGTACAGAGTTATATGTTAGCGTAGAGATAAGTGTCAATATGGGCCTAATTCTGAGAAACATATACTGGATATCTGCAAATTTCCACTGAAATCAGTACAATTTGCTCATGTTTGGAGTTTATCAGGTCAGACCTTTTAACTGAAAGGCATTTAGCACTGACCTGAAAGGAAAAGCACTGGAGCTGCAGCTGTTAACTCCAGTGTCGCACAGCAGCTTGTTCATAAGGGGCAGAAAGAGGCTGACCAGGCTGAATTTTCAAAACCGAAAGCCTGGGAGCTTCTGCTCTCGGAGCCTCTTGTTCCAAACCACCGGAGTTCAGCAGGCTAAAAGAGAGGGGGGAGGGAAATCTGAAAGCTGCGCTGCACATTGCCCCTCTGCAAACTGGGGCAAACTGGGTTTGCAAATTCAGCCTCTCCAGAATGGGTTAGATCTGGGGTTCATTTATACAAACCAGGAACGGTAGGGTATGGAATAGGATAAAAGCTTCTGGCTTTGGCCTGTTTTCTGTGTGTGTCTTGATGTCTGTGGTGCGTGTTCTCGAAAGGGTAGCCAGGGATGGGCAGTGGTTAAAACAGACTGGAACAGCAGCGGGTTACTACAGCACACCAGCTCGCAAGAGAGCAGAGCTACCAAGGAGCCCTGCTAGCCCAGGCCTGACAGAGGAGCAGGACCTGGGTCGCTTTGGGCCAGGGGGGAAACAAACAACATTGCTCTCCCATGGAATGGCCTTTCCGCAGGTTCCAGAGCACTGATTAGAGGTTTCTCACATAATAACAAAACCGTATGTCTTTACATTGAAAAGTGACATTTTTCGTCAAATAATTTTGGATTACAAGTTAACAGAAAATTACATCCCGTCTGTAAAATCCAGGGGAAAATCAAGCAAGTTTAGCCTTTTCTGCTGTGTTCTGTTTATGGAACAATTTCTATACAGTCTAATTCAATTTCTATAAAAACTCCATTGATTTAATCCCTATTAAATTGTAAGGATTTGTCCATGAGGGTCATGTTGCAGATCAGCCTCTAGGATGGACTCCTGATTAGAACCAGAAGTTGTGACTCGTATGATTAATTCCTTGTATTATGGTTGCTGTCCCAAGAGGCTCCCACCAAGATGAAGCATGGCACGTAGATGGAATAAGAGCCCGTAATCTAAACAGGCAAAGGAAAAAAAAAAAAAAAAAAAAAGGAGATGAAATGTAGGAAGAAACCAGTCACTTGGCAAGTCAGCGTCAGAGCTAGAAACTGAGTCTTGGTGGCCATTCGCTAGTCCCTGGCATTAGAATTGCCCAGGGATTCTTGGACCGAAAACACCCTTGCACAAACTTGGAAAAGGAAGTTTTACCACTGGCATGAAGAAAAGTCACCAGAGACAGAAATCAGTGATAGGTGAACAAGTTCAAAAGTCAAATAGATTGCCATCTATAAATTGATCCCAAAGGACTGAAAGCTATATTGGGTAGTTATCACAGTTGCTGTGGGTATCTTTGAGGCATACTGAGAATCTAGAGTACAGTCTGTGCAAGTCACAGTCCTTGAGAGATGAACTGCTGCTGCAAGAATAGTTTTTCTGATGATGACACTCCTAACCCAAACTTGTTGGCAAAATTCATGCAATGTGCGTGGTAATGTCCTTCCTTAGTTAGATCTAATATACACATGCATATCTTCCAGCAGCACAAATATTTATGTTTTGGTGGTATTTCTAAGAACCATGAACTAATACATTTGACTTCATTAAAACCAATCAGACTTTAAAGTAAGCATGCAGTAAAGTGATTTGCTAGATGAAGGCAAGAATTTTCAGTATCATCCTGCAAGTATTATCAAAATTGTCGGTAATGGCTCCACCCTGACAAGAGAAAGAATGATCTTAAATTAAATGAGATACTGATGCACAGAGCAAAACTGTGTGTTTTATCAGGATCTAGGGTGGTTTTACTTGAACTTATTTCTTCTGAATCTCCTTTTAGTGCCTTTTCTACCAGACAAGCAAGCGTGTAAATGTATGCAACAAGCTGCCCTTGTGATCATGAATTCCCTTGTGATACTAAGATCATACTTGAAACCTGAGATGTCTCTAGTAGGCTGAAGGGAAACTGCTACCATTGCAGTGGCACATGGCCCAAACTCCAGCTCCTAACAGTCTAGCTGCAGATTGAGCGTCTGTTCAGAATCTTATAGTACGTTGTTTTTGTGTTGTAAGCTTCCCTCTTCATTGCGTAAGGACAAAGCAAGGACAGATCCAGACTTTTTACTCACAGAGACATTTTAGAGGAAGATACAGATCGGGATGTTGTCATGCCAATGTCCTGTCTGGTCTTTGGTCTTCTGAAAAGCAACTCTGCCATCCTGTCCTCCTCTTGACACAGATACTGAGTCCTCTGGATTTTGAGTAATGCTTTAGGGAAGGCTGTGTAAAAAATGTACCTAAGGTGCAACATCACGTGGCACTTTTTGGTAGGAAAAGGCTATACCTGCTTTAACTCTTGAGTCCCAATGAAGTCCTGCTGGGACACACAGTTGCTGCATGACAACATTAAAGATGAGACTGGTCTCTGTCCGCCTTGCTGATGTCTGCAGGGCACCTCAAGCTCTGTGGTCTTAAGAATCCTATGCCTTCACAGCACTTGTGGAGGAGTAGGCAAGGGTTTTAGCAAACGGCTAGAGTCTACCACCTTCAGAAAGAGAGAGCATGCCACTGAAGTTCAAGCTTACTTGCAATTAATCTTTTTGAATTCCTCTGGATTTACACCTCTGTATCGACAAGCAGACATTTTCTGACTCTCTTAGAATATGGGGCAGTCATTAACAGATGAAATAAGCTTGCAGTTCTCTGCTCTTCATTTTTGGTATTCTCATATGTCATCTCTATTTCAGGAAGGATGTAATTATGGTTGATCATTAGTGTTATGAATTATTTGTGTTATAGTAGTGCCTTGAGACCAGAGTGGTCTCTGTTGTGCTAAGCACTGTATGTAACAAGAGATTCTTCTCCTAAATTCCTTAGAAGTGAAGAAAAGTTAAGGCACTTAATTTGAACTCCAGAGTGGAAGCAATTCTTGAGCTGAGTCCAGTCCTCTGTCAGACATGACCGTGCTCTGTAATCCCTTTCACAAACTCCTCAAGCCTTCTCTAAAGGAAAGATAATTATTTTTTCCACCAATGCTACTCCACATTGAAAAGGAGTTATAAAACATCCCTATTCTGATGTTTAACTATGTTCTTCTGATTTTGAGCTGACATGTATTCATGGCTGATTTATACCTGTTCCTCTCTTGCCAGCACTGTCTACTAGCTTAAACAGCACTTTTCCTTCCCTGATGCTATGCTACCCGTGTAGCCATAGACTACTGCCATACCGTCTCTCAGCCTTTTTTCTGCCAGATAAGCAAAAATCTTCAAATTTCTTCCATAAGACCCTTCTCCTGGGTGTCCTGTCAGCCCTGGTCTGCACCTGTTCCAGTTTGAATTCGTCTCTTCTCAACAGGAGCGACCAGCAGCACGCTCTTTCCTTGCGTCTGGCATTAATACTTCATATTGGAAGAACCCTCCCTGATGCAATTCTGGGACTGTGAGGCTTTTTTCTTTCTTTTTTCTTTTCTTTCTTTTTTCTGGTGAGTCAGAAAAATCTGTGAACACTTAATTCACTCCAGTCTTTATCCTCAGCAGTGCCCTACCTGGTTCAGCTAGTTCTGCCACAGATTTCCCAATGAATTTAGGCAGGTCACTTCATCTCCGCGTCTCAGTTTCTCATCCGCACAAGTAAGCAAATGCTTTCTTTTCTTTCAACCTTGTCCGGCTGATTTGGAGTAGATGCTCTTTGGAGGTAAGACTGACTTCAGTTCTATTCATGGGCAGCAGCTATGATGATCTCAGTGACACTGTAGGCATATCTTACAATACAATATAATTAACAGAGAGAAACCCAATGGTTCTTGCCATTATACTGTTCATAAACGTTCAGCAGCCTTCTGTGGTGTTCCTGAGATGGGCACAGCTAGCAACCCTTTTGGGCCGTGCACTCATTTGTAGCGAAGGTTTGTAGCATTGCAGCTGTGGCTGGTATGCGTGTTTTCCCTTAGATCAAAGACCATCACTGGCTGTGCAGAAGGAGTAAGAAGGGTGTGAAGTCCAAATGATTTTCCAGATCTGTGTGGTTCAGCGAGCGCCCTGTGCTGCCTGGTGAAGGAGTCCAGCTGAGTACGTGCATGTGTCTCTGAAGCTGCTCCATGGATTCATACACAGAGCACACACACAGCTAAGATTTCAACTAGGCCTAAATACCAGATGGTTTCTTACATAAGCCAAAGTTTTATGTGTTTTAAAATAACAGCAGCCACTATACAGGCAGAATCCTGCTCTGATTGTCCATTTCTTCCATTAATTTCTTGCCCTCTTTCATACTTTTGCAGCTCTAGGATTTGTCGTTTCAAAACCTGCAGCTGCAGACCTACCTCCCCTCAAAATTAATTAATTAAAATAACCCTCAACCACAGAAACCTTGTCTTGTGAGCAGCACTTTTCTCATCAAGCAGTTTTGTGCCAGCCTGAAAAAGGAGAAGGAGGGGCAGGGGCTTAGTTGACATGCCATGCAAACGTGTCTGGAGACGTGTATTGTGGAAGGTGAGCACATGCCAGCAGAGAGTCACAACATGTATGTAACTGAGGTCAACGCAGCAAGATCCAAAGGAGCAGAAAGAGACCTGGCTGAGGAAAGAAATCCCTGAACGCTGACAGGCTGTCCTCCCAAGTGCTGCCCAGGTCTTTCTTTACTTTCAGGTGCTCCAGAACAGGATCTGTCTCTTTTTCCTATGAAATCCAAGGGTTAGATCCCCTCCCCTTCCCTAACTCTCTCTCTCTCTCTCCCCCTGAGTTTGCTTTCTCTCCTATACTCCTATACTTTTAAAGTCCTGGCACAGCCCCTATTATGGTTTCCAGCCATGTGCCTCATAATCTTAGTTATGTTTGCTCCTTTGAAATATACTAGTGCCATTTTCCACAGCTAACTGTAGTGGAAACTTGACCCCCAAGAGGCACAGTGACTTCCTTTGTGGTGAAACGGGGGTTGAGCCCATGTCTCTCAAATCGCAGGCTTTGCTCTTACGTCCAACCTCCAGCCTGTTCACGTACTGCCTGCTCCCTGCTGTGGACAGAGCTCCTCTGCTAGCATCAGCACAGCTTCAGGAAAGTGCCCCAACACCTGCAGCACCAGCTACTTTCAGGTCCTGAGGGCCCAGCTCTGCAGAGACGGCCCTCCCTGCTTGAGACCGAACCTCCACACAGCAAGGACCTCCCTTGGGCTCCCCCACAAACATCATGGCTTCAGGGTGGGTCTTTCCAAGCCGCCTCTACCTTGCACGTGCATGCATATACAAACACGCGAGCGCTCACAGACGCTATCTCTTCTCTACTTCTGTGAACTGGTGTCTTTAATAGAAAGCATGTTTGTTTGTTTTTAACAGACTGAAGTCTGTTAAAAAGTTTAGCTTTAAGGTCTTTAAGAACAGATTAAAAACCTATCTGTCAGCAGTGGCATAGAGAGGGTTGATTTTTTTGCCAGACCAGGGTGGCTTCTTGAAGTCCCTCCATCTCTATTGGTATGTTGCTCCATACTGACACTTAGGTATCTGCTTTAATGTCTCTTGGGGTAGAGGTGGCTTTCAGCTGTGCCTGCGGAAAACCTTTGCTAAATCATGCCAAATTTGGCTAGACTAAGGCTAATGTTATAAGTGATACCCGAAAAGGTTAGGATCCAGCGTACTCAATGGGAATGGACTGCAGCTGAATGTTAGGCTCTATCTGCAAATATGTTTAGTCCATGAAGCAATATTTGATGCAGATGGTATCAGTACAGGCAGTTTATTGACACAAGGCTCAGTGAATATACAATATATTAAGTAAACAAAGTGCTTTTGAGTAGCATCAGCCACACTGGATATAAGCATTATAGCTGTTCTCTTATTCCAGTGTATGTTGGGAGTTAAACTAGTGGAGTTAAGCAAACAGCTGACAGATGGATCAGTCTCAGGCATTCTATATATATATATGCACATGCAGACACATATATATCTTTTACACCCTTACTCTTCCACTGACTCCATCAAAATGGACCTGGACTCTCACTAGGGCCAGCAGATGAGCAGGTCTAGATGACTATCACTGTTGATTTCTATAGTGTGAGACATACAAAATGTTTCAAAAATCATTTTGAAGGACAGGTTCTTGACTCAAATATTTCATCTGAATTTCTTTCTATTTTTAAACCTGGTATTACAGTTAATGTAGACTCATGTAGCTATATACCTTCCTTGGTGCATGTTATACCATCTGGAGCTGGTAAGGCATTGAAAGGGGGCAGGATGGCCAGCTCCCACAGCTTGGGGGAATGCCACAAAGAAGCTCCAGGGGATATTTTTCCTATAACAATAACAACTGTTCTAGGAAAAGGCTGTTTGGTGCTTAAAACATGAGATTATGATCCAGGTTATTTGATTTCACTTACTGGCTCTGCCAGTGACTTTTTGTATGACCACAGGAAGTCATTGAACTGCCAGGGCGGACTGATCATTTCCCTGCTTGCTATCTTGTGTACGCAGGCCCTGGGCTCTCCGGAGTGGGAACCATCCTCCCGAATGGATTTGCCCTGTGCTAGCCCAGTGGCAAATTGCAGTTTGCTCATTGTGAGGAGGCAGTTGAGTATTTCACCAGGAGCTGTGTCCAGGATGCATGCATTTGCTTATTGGTGATTACAGCTAACTTAATGGGTTACTATAAGTAATACTTCTACAATAGAAAATGTTCAGAGACCTGAAATTATCTGTAACAAAGTGTTCTTAGCATCTCAGATCATAATCAGTCATCTATTATTTAGTAAAAAGATAAAGAGGAAAGATCTCTCTTTTGGTATCTATTCTGCTCAGCAGATAACAATCACATTCACATGTTCCTCCTTCTGAGCGAGCTAGACTTTCTGAAAAATACTGTTCAGTGAACAGGAGCCTCCTTGGCTTTATTCTTCTTTCTATCATTTCTTACCTACAGGCCTTGAGGAAATCATCATAGCTTTCTGTGCGGTGATTTTCCTATTTGTGAAATAATGATAATAGGTAGCACTCTTCTGGGCTAAGGCCGAGAAGCGACAAATGCTCACAAAGAGCTTTGTAAGCCCTGGATGAAGAGTGCTGTAGGTGCCTAAAGCATCAACAGAAGATCCCCTCTGAAATAAAGTTCAAACCAGCTGGATGCAAGAGATAGGTATTTGCAGCTAGGAGAGGAAACATACTATTTATAGGATCTAAAATGTTCTAGTCACTTGTGAAACACAGAGGAAAAAAAAGCAGCCTTTGCTCTGAAAGCCATACAACTTAAAGCAATTACATTAACAGAAATCTCATGACGCATGCATCATATTGAGCTCGTACAGTTACACCCTCTCAGCATGAGCAAGAGGGCTGGTAGCTGTACCCCCCCTCTGTGTTTTGGGAAGCCTGCTGGGGAGCAGTAGCCATCGAGTGTTCAGTACTACGCGGTCTTGCGGACACATTTCTCTTTCCAGCCCTGATAGCCAAATACGTAAAGGTCGTGGGGCTTGCTTTTCCTGAGCGGAAAGGTGCAATATGTACCTATAAAGCATCCTCCCCCCTCCCCGATGGCCCAATTTAAAGAATCTGAGGGGCAGCGCTAGAGCAGAGGCAGGAGCCCGCGCCCATTCGCTCTGCCCTCGTTGCTGCCAACCGCCTTGCTCTCCCCGCGCTGTTATTGTTTGATTTTGGCCTGCTGAGACAGGTGCAAATCTGCTTCCAGATCACACTTGGATACGTGGCAAGCAAATTTTCATTAGAGGCCGCAACAACAAGAAACAGCTCTCGTCTCTCAATGCTCTATAGAACTCGGAACGTCTTTCTGCGTGCACCTGACAGTGTCTGCGTGCAGGGGCACAGCGCCGGGGTTGCTAGGGACAAGTGCTTTCCAATGGGGGGGCTTGCATCGTTTCATCCTGTTAGTCATTTAGCAAGCGCTATTTTTTTTTGCAAGCTGATTCTTCAAAAACAAAGGAGGGGGCAAAGCAAACGCAGTTAAAATGTTTTGTCTTTTGAGCAAGCTCAGAGCCTCCCCCTGTTTCATGAAACTCTCGAATGTGGTTGGAGGTTTGCTGCAAGAGTGGAAGCCCTGATCTCAGATACTAACATTTTGCTTAAAGGGGCTAGTTCTTTACTCATCCTAATAAAAAGATTCACAAGGTAGGCCAGACAGGCAAACGGAGGCAGCGAAGGCCTGCTCTCCTGGAAAGCTGATAGTTCACGTGCTCTTCTGGGCAAAATCATTAGCTTGTTCTAGACAAGTGTCCCTTAGCTTATTTGGTCAAGGTCGCACAGTATCTTAGAGCTAGAGTTGAGAAATGTACCCTGGAGTCCAGGTTTTCTCTGTCTAGTTACACCTCGGGGGAGGGGGGGGAAGCAAGCTGGAAGCTCTCGAGGTGGAATGAATTTATAGAAACAATAGGAAATTCAGAGATCTACTTGAATATAAATCGCTGGAGCTTCAGTTGATATAACCTGTTTTAGTGAATATAATGAAGAAAGCCTGATTTTTGCCTATAAAAGCTTTGACTTTTATTTTCAGATGAACGATTATATTGTAGATTAGATGAGCGATGTATAGCAAAGATCTCAGGTAAGCAGAAGAGGGGGAAAGGGCCATATGTTTTGAGTGACACAGAGAAACAAGTGAGATAAACCTGCAGAAACCCCCAGGAGAGGGAAGCTTCGGCATCCATGCAGACACTTAAAGTGCAGCCCCATGATTAGGCATAAGTTCATATCGTCTTTGTCAGAAAAGGTGTGAGAAATTTAAGGAGCAATTCAGGTAAAGAGAGAAACCAGGCAGATGAAAACAGGAAACAAGGCCAGTGCAGTTCTGAGTGGCCTTTGCCTTAATACTCTCATGTCACCAACCTGGGCTCATAATAAACTCTCTGTATGGTACAAGTGCACATGTCAGAACGCATTTAGTTCTGGACACCACATGGTCAAAGAAGCTTTAAGAACTAATAGCGTACAAAAGAGAAGCCAGAAACGGGGCAGTGTGGGGCTATTTGTGTAGAAGGACTGAAAGAGAAATGTTGGATGGTATGGCAATACCGTTGCCAGTTCTCGTGATACTCGGTGTTTGTCTGGAAACCATAAATAGCACTGTAATTAAACAAGAATCTCAGCATT
This sequence comes from Rhea pennata, assembly GCF_028389875.1. Taxonomy (NCBI): domain Eukaryota; kingdom Metazoa; phylum Chordata; class Aves; order Rheiformes; family Rheidae; genus Rhea; species Rhea pennata. The sequence goes on along the minus strand of NC_084686.1, from coordinate 7,300,277 downwards.
TATTTAAGAAAAGTGAGTTTCTTATGATTGCAGGGAAGAGCTAGAAATTATCTCCTGTAAAACTTTAATCTGGATATAAATGCAATTAGACTTTTAATGAAGATTATGTAAAAATGCCTTCGTTGCACGTGTCCTGCGGGCAGCCCTGCCTTAAGGTTACGTTACAAGCCAATGAGGGGAAGCTATGGAAGTAATTTGGCAGGTAGGATGATGAAAAGGAAGTGGTGTGTGAGCTTGTAATTTTAAAATTAAACCTGACGAAACCCCAGGAAAGGCCCCGCTGGTAGATGAAGTCAGATAGGTCGTTTCCCCCCTTCCGCCCCATTCCATTTCTGTTACTTCTTCTATCACCGCAAATGATAAAAGGAAGCGGGGACTGAACTGCGTTTATTAATTCATGCTTCAGAATGACAATAGGACACCTGGACCAGCACCTGTCAGAATATGATGCAAATTAGCCCTGCAAATCTAGTCTTGATCAGTGCAACCATAATGAAGCACTAATAGAACTGATAATGATTTCAGTGGTATTCATAGGAACAAGCTTTGCTCGGATATTGGCTCAATTGCATTAATTAATGCGGTACATACAGAAACGCAGCATTGCTCCCATTCACTGGGACTTCCTGATGCTTTTCTGTTGCTGTTTGTTTTTTAAACAGACAAAAAAGGGACTTATTATATTTGCAAACAATGGAATCGTGGAGATGCTCTGATTTACTCTGCGATAGAGAGGGGATGATGGCTGAAAGCTTAAATTAAAGCAGGATTTCCTTCTGTTCTCTCAAAGGAAAGGTTAACATTTGCTAATAACAGCCACAGGCTGTAAATGGCCTAAGTGTCATATGATGGATTTTTCTGATTGCTTTTAATCGAGGTTTTTAGAAATTATGGGGTGTAAACAAAGAAATGAGCAACCGTCGAACGCCTCTGAATAAACCTCAGTAGATTTGACTAAGATAAGAAAAAGTATTCTGACAATGAAGTAATAACAGGTTTTTTGCTTCCTGAGTTAGACTGTTTTTTACCATTATTATTTTATTTTTCCTTATTCTGTATCTCTCACTGAGATAAACTGGTCTGCACAGATGGATATATATTGGCACGGGTTTCGTGAGTGGGTGGAGGGTTTTTTACCCTGCAAAGATATGAAGTTGTTAAATTATCTATTTCATCTCTCACGTGTTTTTTTTTATTTTATTTTTTCTATAGAACTTCAGGCCAAATTTAGAAGATAGGAATGATTTAGAAAAGGTTTCTTTACTATGTTCCAATCAGCAGAAAGTTGCAGATGGTCTTTGCAGAAAAACAACTACTTTTCGTTAAGTGCACGCCCAGGAGAAAGGGGTTCTGCAGACTTACGGAGGGAGGGATTTCATTATCCCCCCTGGAAATAAAGGACATGGAAGGGATTCTCTGAACAAAGAGAATCCCAGGAGAGGACAAATTTGTCCTGGAGAAAGAAACCTGGATTCTTTGTCTTTGTTAATAGGACCCAAAATGCACAGAATTTTTGGCCTGGTGTGACGTGGGCTGCGTTTTTCAGAAATTCGGGAGCAGTGACATGAGAGGGTTTTTTCCGTGCCATCTCGTAGCGGACTTGTGAGGCCAACAGGGATAGGCCAAAGACACGGTTACCAGGGTTCCTGTTTGCGCTGCGGGGGGGTTGGCCCATCGCATCAGCTGCAGGGAGTCCTACTATACAGCAAATCTTTAAAAAGAGAGGGAAGGTGGAGGGGAAGGAGGGAGGGGGCTGTGCAATTTTAGCAGAGAGCGTATTGGGTGAAATGCATGCAAATGTCCAGCTGACACAAGCTGTATCCTCTCCCATGAAAAACTTCATAATAATCTGTGCAGAACATCACTTCTGGATAAACACAATAATGCTATAAATACCCCCGGCCATTTCCTGTTGTTCTTACTGCAGCTTGCACAGGGTTTGTGTCTGGGTGAGGGTGTGACTATAATCCACATAGTAACACATACATTAACCTTTTTCTCTGCTTCTCTTGCTGATTGTGTTATGATCTTGAATAAAAAATGGTTTTTGCTCTCTAAAGAAATGCATTCTTTGGCAGTTAACCTGTGGTTTATTGTACAGAGCGTGGAATTCATCACTAATGAATTCAGCAATTTTAATTTATATTTTATATAAAGGATTTAGGGCACCAAAACTATGAACTTGTGTGCCAGTGAACAGATTAATTGACTTTAATACAAGTAGTCATGGTAATGCATATTTCTAATCCTAGGTTATTTAGACTTCATGTATATTCTTAATTTCAATTATCATACTTAAATGGAACTAAAAACACCTTAAAACATGATATTGAGATGGGGAAAAATTCAAACTCTTTCCTGAGTATTTTATGCTTAATATTTACTGAACTATCTATTTCATTTAAGTGGATTTGCTATTTTAGTGAGACAGTTACAGAAACAAAATTTACCTGTATCTCTGGTTGTTAATTATGTAAATACAGTGGATGTAAAGGAAGAAAGGAAATTAAACTATTAGTCAGACTTGAGAGGGATGCCCCTGATTTTTAACTGTAGGAATTAAGTCTTCAGAGGACTAGACCAAAGGTTCCTGTAACCATATCATTTTAACTCCGCAATTTCCTTTAAACTGATAATTCTTTTAAATAGCGTTGGCAATGTACTTTTTACTACACAGGATAAGCCTAAAGTCCAGATCATGAATACTTGCTGAATGGCTTAAAATTTCCATCTAAATTAAGGCAAAAACCTGGGGCTAGATATAAAAAAGAACTTGGGCACCTCCAAAGGCGACCCTGTACTGCTAAAGTTTAAAAACTGGTGTGCTAAAGTGGAATGCAGAGCTAGATTTACATCCGCAGACTTACTACGCTTGCAGAGGGAATCAGAGCGTAGCTGGAACTGCAGAGCAGCCACGCTAACAGGTACTGGAGCTGGTAAGGACGTGTGAAGTAGGCTACCTCACTTGATACATCTGCTCCACCACCCTGGAGGCGTGCTTGGGCAATGGAGATGTCGGTCTGCATCTAGGCAGTGCAGAAGAAGGTCTCCTGCTGCTCTGGATGAATGTCAGACTTCCCACAGGCAGCTGCTCCTGCCACCTCCAGTGCTTCTGGGAGAGCAGTGCCCACGACCGCGGCGCCTGGTGCGCTGCAGCACGCTCGGCGCACGCCCAGGGTCTAAGGCCCTCGACGCACTGCTCTGCTCAACTCCTGCCCCACCAAGGGGTTTGCGCAGGAGGTAGGTGTCCAGCTTCCCAGCTCCAGGGATCCCCGAGTTCCTTCCCAAGGCGCAACTGCAAGCACCCAGGGATCTTTCAGGTCAAAACGTTTGTCACTTCCATAGCTACTTAGGCGATTGCTGGCCATCGTTTTTCTTTGGACTGATATTTTAGAGCAGGACTATTTTTGTGTCATTTCTTGGATCTGCCTTTTAAGCGTGGGGTCAGTTTTAATCAGAGGATCAATCACATCTTCATTCTGCACCAGCAGGTAAATAGCTCTTTCAGTTTATACGAGAAAAACGTTCAAGAACAGAATTTTGGTAAGTGCAAAATGCAGAAACTGAACAGAAACTGCCCCATTTGTGAAAGGAACCAGGTCCCACCAGCTAACCTGTCCGCTGCTCTCTGTGAGCGAGGAAAAACGAGCAGAAGAAGAGTATTTTCTTAAAAAAAAAGATGATTGCAGAACAGTTTGCCTGTGATCATGAACCCATGAGGCGGAGTGGGTGTGCGCGATGGATCCGTTTCATGCGAAAGGCAGGGAAGGAAATGGCAATAACAGGCAAATATTGGGGGCAAGAGAGCTGATGAATGAAACAGAGACCGAAGGCTGTGTGCCTGCTCCTGCGTACCGATTTTTTACCCGCATGTCTTTTTGCCTTTTTACCTTATTAACTGAGTCAAAGCAGAGAGAACAGTTTTCAAAAGCTTTAAAGGAAGTTAAAATACATTTTGGTTGCCTATGCATTTGCAGATGTCCCTGAAGGAAACCCGTTACATGTTGCATTATAGCTCAGCGTCTAAAGCTTTTGGAGAGAATCCAAATAGTTGGGTTCTCAGCCTGGTTTTACTACTGTTGTGCTGCTTGACCTTTGGCAAATTATGTGGATCCTTTGTGTCCTTGTTTGCCTATATGTTAAAAAAAGAAAAAGTGAAGTTTTTCACAGATGAGAAGTGACATGAAATCTGCACTTAATGCAAATTTTACTGTGTGAGACAAACTAGAATTTTTTTTCAGTGTTTACTAACAACTGCCTAACATTTTTATTTGATGATCCTGAAGAAAGTTGCTTTCCTGGTGGTTAATCCTGAGATCCTCTGGCATCTCTAAACATGTTATGCCTAGCATGAAATGAAGTAGTAAGGGAGAGTAAAGCGTAGTAAGCAAATATATCTCTGTAATATATATAAAATGTATCCTGTCATGTAACCATGATGGATATGAGTGGTATACAAAGACACGTGAATTCCCGTGTAAAAAAAAAATCCCTATTCCCCTGAATTCCTCTGAATTCCTCTGAGTGGGGGCCTGGACTAGGTGATCTCCAGGGTCCTTTCCAACCTAGGTGTCCACGGCAGGGGAGATGTGGGTCACGCTCCAGACATACCACTCTAGGGTTATTGCATCCCTACACATACGGGGGAGAGAAGAGAAAATAAAACAGGCTGGGCAGCAAGGTCTGGGGAAAGGACAACCAAGGAGGAAAATGAGAGCGTTGTCACTGCCTTCATCTGCTCCACGCCAGCTCATTGCTTCCCTAGAGCCAGAGGTTTGGTCTGATCTGTAGCCTCTAGAAGCTAATTTATATTACCCAGCTCTTCTGTGAACTCAGAGTAGTGGGCACTCTGCAATCTGTGTTTCCCCACATTTGCATTTATTAGTATCAGTAGCAGATTACCATGTTAGGTTTCAACATACCAGCTCGTATTTGGAGATGGTTCATGTATCCAGGTAGGCTAATCCTCTCTCACACCTGCAAGCAGGGATTTGACAATGTTAATATTTCTGATCTCTCATTAGCTGTATTGATCTCTGCATGCCAGACTTCCAATCACGTAGCGTTTTGCCATTTATTAAGAGCTACCTTTGAAGTAATGGTTTTTCTTCAGCATTTATGGTATAGCCAGGTAGCGGGTGCCTCTATTTTCAGTCAGTGACTATTGCAAGATAACCACTGCCTGTTCTGTGTTACCGTCTCATTCCCAACCAGAGAGAATGGAAGTAGGAATCTGTATATGGTGTGACATGATAATTTTTTAATCCTGAATTTTGGACGCTCTGAATAATGCATTTAAAAAACAGAACTTCCAATAGGCAATAAAATACCTGAACCCCCTTTAGCTGTCATGTGCATGTAACTTTTAAATTGTTTGAGCTGGGGAAGAGTTGAATGTGTACAGCTCCAAGCACATGAGGGCCCTTTCAAAATCTCTTGAGGTGTTACTGTAATACCACCATCACCACCTCACAGCTACGTTCTGAGAACTGCAGTTGCCATGCGAGTAGTACACAGCACGCTCATACGAGCTCTTTCTTCCTCGACTCTCTGGATTGTTCGTACCTAGCTCTCACGGTGCTCTGCATCCAGTAATTATGAAATGCTTTACAAAAAAGCTCACTTGCATCACCCCTGTTTTGTGGCAGCTCTATAAGGTGATATGTGTTGTCCCCAAGTCACCCAATAGGCCCCAGGTCCCCTCAAAGCGGTATTATCTCAATAATAACAGCAACGATCTTTTACTTGGCATCGACTGTACACTTGAAAGTGTTTAGGGAGCTGGTTTCCTTTCTTTCTGTCCATCCTATGAATGTTATGTGAAGCAATGTTTCAAATTTCTTGGTTGTCCCCACTGAAGACAAATCGTCTTAATACAGGAACAGACAGAGCAGCCAAGATGCTGAGATACTGATGAATTACTGAGGCACTGACCACTAAAAAGCTTGTTTTAAGAGGATGCTGATGAAGACAGTGACTGTTAGACCTGCCATGAGGAAAGCATTCTTCTTCCCTTGAATGTTGATGTATTGGACCTTTCAACAGATGCAGCTCAGGCTTGCAAGAGATGTTCAACCCAGTCTGTGACTGGTATCCTGGAAGGGGGCTGCAGTTTTTCTTTTGGTCCTTTTCTGTGTCTCTTACAGACCTCTGCAAAACTTCCACTGGCTTTGCTGGCATGGTAGCCAGCCTAAAAGACTTAATTTGGTCCTCTCTCCAAAACCTTTAGCAGTATTCACTCTATGGTTTTATCAGGGATGTATACAAGAAGATTCACATTAGATATGGAGTGATCATTTTCAACGTAATGTCTTCTTATTAGAAAGATGCAAATTTGTCAAAACCCTACCTATTCACAGGAAAGGTTTGTTTCTGACAGCTTTCTCAGTTTGAAAAAGCAAAAAGAATTTAAATTGCTGAAAGTCCTAGTTGGTACTTTCTAATATTTTCCAAGTTTTTGAAACTGTTCTTCATTTAGAAACAGAAGTTAATTCTAATACTTTTTAAGGAAACTAAAAAGGTTAAAACTGAAATGAGACATTCAGAGTACCTGAAACAAAAAATTTCAGTTAACTCCATGTGGACTTTTATGGATAATCATTTTGACCTTTTATTCAGAATCAAGACTAGAAAATTTCTCACGATCTCTACAATTTTCTTGGAAAGGGAAACAATCTTTTGCCACATTCTGAGTTTGTCTCTGTCTTACACTGTGACCTGGGCACCCACTTTCGCCCCCCTTTTTACACAGGGAACTTGAACTGAGCCAACAAATTGCCCCAAGTGGCTCAGCTGACAGACGTAGCCTTAGGCAGTATCTGTGCACAGACTGCAGTTTCATCAGTGCGTTTGCTTGAATTTGTTTGGAATTTGCTTTTAATTGCTGTTGAGTTTGTTTGGTTTTGTCAGATAAGGAGCTTAGGCTTGATTTTGTTCAAGGCGTAAGAACTTGCAACTTCCCTTAGCTTCAGAGAGCTTTATGAGGATTTACTCTTATGAAAAAAAATAAGACAAGCCTTTCCCTGGTTCACACTGAAGTCCTGAGACTGCTTACAGCCAGAACACTGAGCATATGCTTCTGTCTTCATTTTCTTATCTTCGAGGGTATAGCTGACCACGTTTGCCTTCACAGAATCCCAGTGAAGTGGCAGCAAAATTACTGCTGTTGTGCTGGTTGGCACCACAGACACAGAAAGCCCAAGGACAAACAGGAAATATGCTGCATAGCGGGTAGATGAGCCCACATCTCCCAAATATCTATCACTCTAGTATTCTAACCACAGGACCATCTTTTTTGTGCTTCCTGTACACTTCCTGCTCACTTGCAAGCTGAGGAAGTGAGCGATGTTGAGGTGTGAACATTATTAGTGTATTTGTTTGTGTTGTGAAAGCACTTAGAAGGCAGAGATAGAGACCATGACCAAATATGGACCAGTGTGCCAACGTACTGGGCTCAGAACAGAAAAAAAAAAAGCCTGTTTTGCCCAAGCGTTTACAAGCAAGGTGCTAAATGAGCAATAATAGGTGGATGCAGACAGATAGGATAGTGCAAGGTCGCATGAGACCAGCCAGTGTAATGAGGAGTTTTCTCAGCAAGCCATATCTCTAGGGGCTCTGAGGCACTCCAGGAAGAGAGAAAAGTAAGGTAGATTTTGAAGGACAGATGTGACATAGAACCTGCCAGAGGTAAATTCACCCCCAAAGTGATGATGCTAATTCACAGAATGTGTTTGTTTTAACTGTTTTTGTTCTGTTTTCTGGGTGTTTAAGAAAACTGCCTCACAGTGCCCCACAAACATCAGTGTGTCCAATGTTGAGAGGTTCTTAGAGCCAGTACTTCAAGAAGCTCTGCTATCTGGGAACTTCTCTGTGAATTCAGCAGAGTAAAAGACACCACTGTCTATGCCTGCGTATACATTGGAAGTAGGAAGAATAGTTTAGTGACTCTGGGTGTAAGCCTAACTCTTGGGGAAAAAAATGAAATCCATGCTTAATCACAGGTCTTGCTCTATGGAAAGAGAGGATGCTAGGAGATCAGCTTTGGCAAAGCTTTTAAGAACTGGCCACCGCGTGAATTGTTTGTCCTACCAAAGTCCACAGAAAGGAGCAAACACTTGCACCCCTTTTACTTCCCATCCCATAGCAACCTGGCATCCAAGCGTGGCAGCGAGGGTGGGTGTACGTGGGCCAGAGGGGCTTTGGGAGGAGCCCCCGAGCTACAAGCACATACTCTTTTCTGGGGCAGTCAGCTGGTGTGTCTACAGCATTTGCCAAGGCTTTCAGATTAACTTCTGCAAATTAGGCATAATATTTTCACAGTTTCACAGTTTGTTGTGAGGATGAATGCGCTACAGATCATGAGGTGCTCAGACAACGTGGGGCCTGGTAGGTAACTAGAGGTAGGCATATATTTAGCAAGGTCCAAATAAAAAGTCTGCCAGTCAACTGAAGTGTTCTCAGTACCACCTTGTTGACTGGTCCACAGCCGCTACCTCCATCCTTTTAGTATCCATGCGACAGTTCAACAGAATTTGAGCCAAGGCAGGATGTCACTATTATGTAGCCAAATTCCATCCTGATAGCAAGATCCAGCAGATTTTTGTTTTGTTTTTAAGTCTATAAAACGTGTAGGAGCCTTGTATTTTCATAACAGAGATTCCCATTGGTGACACTACTAAAATGTAACAATTTTCTTTATTCCGTTCTTTATGGCCTGAAACGTACTCAGGACAAAACACAATGCTGATATTGGTTTGGGCCTATGCCAATGTGTGCCTCCAATTTGTTTTCTTTCTTAAGCCCTCAGTTTCACTAACAAATCAGAAAGAGGTCTTTGAAGAGTTTTTTTCTTTTTTTTTTTTTTTCTTTTTCTGTAATGCTCCCGTTTTCTTTAGAAAGAACGGAGCAAAGACAAGAGGAACCAGGTTTGGCTCTTGTCCAACTAAAGACAAAAGTAAAATGTGTATGTACTGACTAATGCAGCTGAGGCCACAGAGATGACACCTAAATTCCTAGGACCCAGGGTACCTCCTTTTCTTAAGCTGCTTTTGAAATCCCAGCCAAACTGATACCTACTTTTTTTTTTTTTTTTTTTATCCTCATAAGAGTTTTAATAGTACGTTACCATAGGGGTCTCAGTTTTGCAAAGACACAGAAACTGTGGTTGCCTCTCTGTAGGGTGGCTGTCTGGTTAGCACAGTCAGAATGAGAAGGGGGGCTATTTTATTAGCCGGTAAAGCTGATTGATTTATTAGAGCAGAAATCTCTTGCTAGCTCCAACACAGGTTATTCTCCAAATGCAAACTCTATTTCATTTCACACACACAAAATAGCCAAAGTGCTTGTGTTATGAATAGGCCCCTTTGTTACCCTGCGAATCGACAAGACAGACTGTTTAGTTCATGTCTGTACATTAGCAAAGGAGGACGGGGTCTGTGAGACAGATGTGGCCTTTAATTGCATGGAAATATTAGAAGATCGTTAAGCCATTTTTGACAGCATTTTCCTCTTACTGAGGGAGCAGAGCCTTGTTTCGGGGAAGGCGTAGGGAGCAGCCCTGTCTTGCTGGCCCCACAAATAGGACCTTGTCCTACTCCATCACCCCAATACTAAACAAAACCAGAGGAGGTTTTGCCAGAAGCCCCACTTTCCTGCCAGAGCTGCAGAATTACATCTCAGAAAGAGCTCTCCTTAAATTGCATCTGATAAAAGGCTTTTCAACACAGCTCAGGGGACTTGCCCTGTTAAAGATAAGGCCAGCCATATCAGTTCTGCTAAGAACATGGAGATGTGCCGAGAGGCCTGCTTCTTATTTATGTTAGCATGATTTGAGTGTAAAATACTCTTCAGCAAAAGGAAAACAAGCTGCAGTCATCTCAGAAAATATCACAAGCTGTTGCACGTAAAGGCAGTCCTCTTTTCTGTAGAAAAGCTAGCTTTCTAGGGCCTGTTGCACTCTGCCAAATGACTCTGAGCAGAACGTTTGGTTGCTTTGCATTGGTCTACATGCTGTAAAACTGAAGTAACAAACTCCTGCCCATCTGCACGTCACTGCAGCAATAGTGGCTTTGTTTCTTAGGCACATTGTTAGGAAAGTAGGACCCTGACAGCTCAGTATTTTCTGGTTATCAAGCCAGTGCTAATGATCTTCATAAAAACAAAACAAAACAAAAAAAAAATCTCCCCATGAAATTAATTGCTACAGGTGGGGATTTACAGATGAGCTCATAGAGAGCTGGACTAATTTTGCATGGATCGTGTGGAGGTGCTATGGATGACAGAAGCCTAATTTGAGCTCAGCCCAAAACTAGGCCTTGGGCATGCATGTGTTTAGTATTATATCCTACAAAAGAGGATGCCGGGATGCAGAGTTAAGTGACCTATGTCGAGCTCAGTCTCAGTGCTGGGATTTGACTGCTAATAGCCTTGGCTGCCAGCCCCCTGCCTCCCAGATGGACTGTGAGCCTCTGCTTTGCTTCTTGAGTGCTTTCACTGCAACGAAAGGTTTGAAACTCCCTGCCATGAACTCCTTCGTAGCCTCTGACTCCCTCCCTACTTCATGGGGGCCAAGGGGAGCTGGGGAGACAAATCTATTAGTTCTCACAGGTGTGGCAAACCTATGAGACCTCTTCAGATGGCAGTGGCAAGAGATGTCATGTACCTAGGCAAGGCTCAGAGCCCTTCTCAGTACTATGCTGATAAAACCAACAGACTTTCTGTTAACAGTTACTGATAATAGATTTTTTAAAGTTTCTTGCTCAGCCTCCAAACAAAATAGGTTTTGCTCTTGGCTAGCAGTCTTGCCCTAGCAGGACACTTGCCACTTCTGTGACCTCTTTCATCCAAGACTATTGGAGAGCTCTACAAAATCTGTGATCTTTCAGGGGCATGCATCATACCGATCGGGAAACCAAGACACGGACACATTAATACAACTGTAAAAGGAGCTTTTTTTCCAGTTAGGCAGGAAGCAGGATTTGTTGGGTGATTCCAGTAGATGGACATCAGAGATGGAGTCAGATGCATATTTTTAGTCAGTGCGTTCATGAAATATGTTTGTCTTTAGCAATAGCTTCACTACAGCCCTCTATGCTAGAAGCTATTTTACTATTGCTGTTTCCTGGAACGTAACGGTTGGTAGGGTAGTGTTTTCTTTGTGATGTTTGGTATCACTGGGAAGTAAATCACCTTACTGACTCCTTTTGGTATTGTAATATTAACTTTGGGTTGCAGCCCAGGTACCAGTATGCGATTTGGACCCATAACTTTTCGTCCAAGAGGCAAGAACACTGGGTATCCCTGAGTCCTTCCAGGACCTTTCTCGTGCACTGAGATTAAAACATTAATGTTTCTTCATAAATAAATGAGCTCAAATGAAAAGTCCCTGGGAACTTCCAGTGGTGTAAGCTGGGTTTTCCTGTTCAAATATCTCAGTTGAGATTGACAAAGAAAATATCTCAGTGTGATCCTGCTGAGCTGTTTTCGTTGGAATGCCGTGAGCAGGCTTGTTCACAAAATCTCTGCTTTTCCTATAGGCGTATGCAGAAACAATCTCGTCAGTGGAGCCACAGGGGCTGGGCTTGGTACATAAGGAAAACATAGATCCGTGCCATCCCAGCAGGGTGGCAGCCCATGGTTCCACTGCCAAGCGGAGGAGACTGGTTAGGAACTGGATAAGGAGCCAGCAGAGGCTGGGTGTTCTGCAGAAGGCATCGATGCGCAGCTTTCTTACACCCCCCAGCTGGGCAGCGATGACATCTAGATATGTATGCCCTCATGGCCGTCAGGATCGGTGGGCAAGGCTGGAAAGGGAAGACCTGGTCAGGATACTGTCAGTATTGATACTGCTTCTCTTCGGCTGGTCTCTCTCATGAGGCTTATGCCTAACTTTTTTAAAGGGATTCAAGTTGGCTTCCCAACTCCTGCCAAATGTGAATGTGATTTGCACAACTTTCGACTCTTTTGAAAAGCTCAACTTTGAGACTTCATCCCTGTAAATGTTGTTTTTCTGGTGAAGAGGCAGGTAACTGTTTTACAACGCTCTATCAAACACATGCGTAAACTGAGTTTTGACTGATATGTGCACTGAGCTGTGCAAAGTGCAGGCAGAGCTAGGGCAAGAAGTGGGTTCCTAAGAGTCCTGAACCACCTCCCCCGTTTTGTCTTATCTCCATACTTCACATGATAAACACTTGACAACAAGCCTAAGCAACCAGGTCCAGGCGAATCACCAAATCTGTTTTGAATGCCATGAGCACTCAGAACCTGGACATGGACATCCAAAGGTAGCTCAGGGACCAGGGCCAAACCGAGAATGCAACCAGACTCAGGCCCCAGTGTTTGAAATCTCAAGCCACATCTGGTTTAGGGTTCAGCTTCAGAACTGCCCTGGAGTGGCATTCGTGCCCTCTGGTATAGTGTCCAGATACAAAGGTCTGGCTTGAATATGCACTGTAAACGCCAGTGATGGTTTGTGTCTCTTACTTCCTTTGGGCTGAACCTTTCTACCTCTTAGGCAGGCAGAGTTCAGCAGTGCTCAGGACTTCCACCCCTGTTCCAGGGGAGAAGTACATGCTTTGCTCACTCTCTCCTGGAGACTCTACTTTGATTCTTTCATGCTGTTGTTTTTCCTTAGTCTGGAATAAGTCATCTTGGGCTGAAAGTGCATGTTTTGTTCTCTGCGGATGGAAACATAACAGCACCCGATGAATGTTTCCTGATGGTCTTCCTGCGATTGTGAAGGGAATGGTGTCAGAGAACAAAACAGGATACGATTGCAGTGTTTGTGTGTGTAACGGGGACAATGGTATCAAAGTGAAATAAAAAATAATGAATGGACGTTGGTGTAGCGGTGAGTCACAGCTCAGAGAAACCTGAAATATTTGTGTCTCTCACCTGCCACCTCCCAAGTCTTGAAATCTTGGGAGAACACTCTTTTCAAGGTTTCCAATACTTTGGCAGTAGGATTGTAAGCTGAAAAGATAGAATTTTGTGGTTTGCCCCCGTTTATGCTTTTTAGAGTCCACTTGATGCCCTTTTCTAATGCAGCATGTTAAAGAGGAGACACACGGATGTGATGTACCCTTTCTCATGACAAAGTCCTCTAATACTTTGGGTTTCTCTCTTTTCCACCCCTACCCTTTCTAGGATGAATCATTTATACTGAAAAGATCTGATTGCTCTTTGCATGTGGAAAACAAAAACAGCAGGATCAGATAGTCTCAGTTTCTGATATGAGTAAAAATACCACCAGAAAAGCTCTCCCTTGATACAAACAGTGGCACTACTGCAATAGAAAAATACAATCAATGGTGAGCTCAAGTTTTCTGAAACAAAGTTTCCATTTGACCTTAGAGGAATGGTTTCAAACTTCCCCGGATGGATTTATCTTTCTCTAGTCAGGTTGAGGTCCGGGAACTGGGGGCTGGCAACTGTTCTGAGCAAAGTGCTTGGTCAGTCCGCAAACTCCTGATCAGAATTTTGCCATTGAAAAGCAACCTCTGGTGCTAAATCAGGGAAAAAAGCCAGGCGGCGGGTGCTTTGGGACAAAGCTGAGGTCAGCACAGAATTTCTGCATAGCAATAGACGGCGTTTATTCTTCAGGATACAGTTTGGGTTTGTCAGGAAGCCAGACTCTGAAACCATCTTGCAGTTTCCCTCCGTGTATCTTCAGCAGAAAAGACCATAAAAATGCTACAATAATATTTACTGAAGTGTGTATGTTCACAGTTATATCCATGTGTCTCTGTTTACAAATGCATCTGCTCAGTGCAAGTCAGACAGTTATTTCACGAGGGCAAGTAAAAAAAAAATTGAAAAGGATAGTGAACTAAAGCTAGGTCGATTTGAGTGCCTAGCTGTGGATTGGCGATTGCCCATGCAGTGCTGAAGTATTTTTAATGAGCATGGGCAGCTTTGGAGCAGAAAAGCTGTGGGCAGAGATTGGTTGTGTTGTAAGCATGGTCAGCTGGCCAAGGGCAGTGTTAAGACTGCCTGACTACCTGGAAACAGAATATGGTTTGAAACAGATCTTGAGAGATCATATAGTCCTCCCGCCTCAGAAAATCACCCTAGGGTTAGGCTGATTAACGCGTGGATGTGAATCCTTTTGTGGCAAATCAGCTGCCAAGAATTCAACCTAGCTTCAGTGATCTCAACGCCTAAGCTTCCAGCACTTTTAATGGTCTTAAAGTTTTACCCCCAGGGTTCAGTACTCATCCTAAATCATCTCAAGTGATTTGGTTGCCAGGACTGAGCACTGGACCAGAAGCCAGAAGCTGCGATTTGTCCCTCATTTGCTAACAGGCAGACACCTCATCTGCTCCCCTAGTACTCCCAGAGTGTGTCAGTTTAGGCAGGGTGTGAAACATCCGAGATACTAGGAATCCTTCGGGGAATCCTCATCTCTACGGCCAGGGAGGCAGGCCAGGCCGGCTAGAGCCGCAGAGGCTACACGCTCCAAAGCACGGCTGCCGTTCCGAATAAAGGAAAAGCTGCCGGATGCTTCCAGGCTTCGGAAGCTTTCATGACGGAGATGCAGTCACCTATCAGACATGTCCAGTCTTTCTAGCCTGATATTTCACCATTTTACTTCTAAAGGTCAAGAGGCCACAGCAGGGATTTGGGACAGCTTCTTTCTCTTTTCACTTCCTCTCCTTGTCCTGTACTCCAACCGCACAGAACCACCTCCCGTGTGCCGGGAACTGGTGCTCCGAAGCCTCCTGATCGTGAGCCCTAATGCGGCAAGTTGCTGGGGAAGCAGCCCGTGACCCTATTATCCCTGCTTGGTGTTTAGGCTGTTAGCGTAAAGCAGGCTGTAGCCTGTTTCGACTTTTGCCAAGTTACAGACTGAGAAACAGTTCACTGGTCTAGGTCCTATAAATGCGTGCATGAAGTCGAGTAACTGTTCCGATGCTCTTCTGAATAGTGAAGGATGGAGGAATGGTTGAATTTTTTCTTTTTTTGACTCAGGTTTCGGGCATCTTGAGATCAAAATAATATACCGTACATTTTAGTATTCACCCATTTGACCTGAAATCTCATTGAAATATATTGAACTTTAAAAAAATTTCAGAGAAAAGTGTATTTCTTCCTGAGAAGATTTGCAAAATCATCATATCCCAATTTTTAGCCAGTTTTATGTGATATCCATTTTCAGCTTATTTTTGCTATTTATGGCTATCGTCTTCCTGCTTTGTTTCCTCCTAGGATGAATTACTAAGTTATGGTTTCACAGTTATATGAATTGTGAAGAAAGACTGCAAAGTTAGACTGGAAGGAAAGTGAAAGAAAGGCAGTGTGAGGTGCAGAGCAAAGCCTGCGGTGCAGTTTATCTGGGTAGTTGACCTGCTTTGTAGTTTTGAGCAGGTCTCCGGTGAAAAGTAAGAGCAAAATTATTAGAGTGTGGGATTTCACACAATACTTAAACGAAAAGTTAATTAAATGAAAGCCAAAATAGCATGTTGTAATTCTTCTTGCCATCTAAAGAAAGCCTTGACAGGAACTTCTTGCAGAAACTTTGGCATACCTTAAGCAATATGCTGCCTTCTCTCTAATCTGCAGTCCTGCTGCTGCTGCATGGAAAGCGTCTCCTGCTGCCCCTCCTCCTCCGGCAGCGACAGCTCTGTGGCATGGATTACCAACATCACCTCAGCAGCCATAGCCACAGCCCAAATGCCATCAGCTCAGCTGGCAAACACTGTTAACAGCATAATTTGTCACTCACCGTGCAGGGCTGCAAAGAGGTGGAAGAGGTGTAGAGCTCTTAGAGACTTAGGCACTGATGCCTCTCAGCCTGCTTTTTTCGCTACAGTATCATGATGGATCGCTGATGCTAGCTGAAGCCCACAAATCCTGCGCTACAGAGGCAGGCTTTAAATTGATTCTGAAGGGCACAAGATTGGATTGTGGTTGTTAGCAATAAAATGCCTGTGATTGTAATTTTCCAGGGAGAGTTATGTGGAGTCTCTGCACCAATCACTTAATATCCTGTAAGGAAGGTGGAATAGCATGCACTAACCTCAAGAAAAGTGTGTTGGGAAGGTGTAGAATTGAAAAATCTGCAAAGGTCTTTGTATCTTTTTGTTTTGATTAGGTATATGGTAAAGACAGGAGATATTTGCCAAAGTGTGGGGTTGCAGTCCTGGCCTTGCTTTGAATTATCTCAGAAATTCCCGTTTGTGTTCCAGTAACATCCCTGGATTAGGCTTTACACCCCATGGAGCTTACAGTGTGCAGGGCAGCAGGGAGCTGAAGGGAGAAAAAAGGCACAAGACAGGCCTTGTTGAAAGTCAAGCCAAAGATCAAGGGCAGAGATGGGAATAATACTCTGCCTTCCTGCCTCTGATTTCACTGCTCAATCCATTCGAATTTGCTGCCGATCAACACAGACTCTGTTCCTTTTTAAATTTTGTATTTGACTCATTTTCTTGTAAATCTGATGTTATCTCCTTTCTACTCGTATGAGATGTTGGCAGTAGAAGTGCTGACTTGTAAAACTGCAGTTCCAAAGTCATTTACATTCAAGGAATAGACCGTCTGTGTTAACCTCAAGCCATGTGTAAGCTAGTTGCTCTTGGTACTAATGTTTTGGTGCTTTGCATCCCACAACCAGGTTCTGGCAGATGACGGGTTTGAGTTGGTAAGGTTGTCTTTACAAAAAATTTCTGGAGTGATTTTCCCCCAGGAAAAAAAAAAGAAAAAAAAAAGAAGAAGAAAGAAGAACAAAAATATCACCCTCTAGAGAAGGAAGTAATCTTTCCATGCGTGGCGGGAGGGTTCAAGCACTCAGCATTTTTTTTCTCATATGAAGTCAGCCTTTGTGGAGGAGGATGAATCTTTGATCTTTAGCAATGCCTTTTAAATGTGGTTATGGCCAGAAAAGTGAATGTAGAGAGCTCAAAGTCAATATTCAGTGTAAACGCATTACAGACGCCTGGAGAGAGCTCTGCCTGTAGCGGGTGGGTTGTACCTGGGATGAAAACACAAGTCACTGTCACCTCTCCAGCTCTTGTTTTCACGGCCTTTCCCAAAGAGCCCACACCAGGGAATCTGGACCTGCCAGTGAGCTTGCCTTGCCGGTGAACTTTGGATAATGTTAAACACCTCAAATGTTAGGGCCTCATCCAAAGGAAACCTCTAGAGGTTGGAGATGACCTGAGGATATCCTAGGTCTAGCTCCGTTATTAATGCAGTCGTCACTGCAATAGAGGCTGTGTCAGCAAACCTCACGACATCGAGGCGAATGATCCGCTCGCAGCTTTTTCCAGTGGGAGGTGACTCACATTGTAGGTCTTCGCCGCACCATTCACGCAGCCCCGCTCCATGCGTGCAGAGCGCAAAGGGTCCTGCTCCGTTCGTCAGCTCAAGCGCAGCCTTTTGCGAACGCTGCTGTGCCATTTCCGCCCCGCAGTAAAGGAGCGGGATACCTGGCTGACAAGGTCCCGGCCTGGCAGCCCTCCCCGCAGCGTTGCTTGAGTGACCAGCGGAACAGATTGGCTTTCTTGTAGCACACAGGGACAAAATCCAAGTGTACCTTGCCATACTGAAGCACCTAGACCTGCGGTCCGTGCCCCCCGACACCCGAGCTGTGTGCCTGAAGAAATTCTGGGAGAAATATGGAGCAACACACTTGTTTGAAGAACCCGAAAAGGTTCTTAGGCAGAATTTCAGCTGATGTCGCTAAAGCCCAGCTCCTTGCAGCCACTTTGGCATGTAACTTACATTCAAATTAGCTGATTTCAGTTGGTGTCAGGCACCTAAATAGTAGCTAGGAACCTAAACACCTCTCAAGACACGGGTCAAGATGATTTGTCTGCGTACGTTAAGAAAACCCCTGCACCTTTGGCCTTCTACAGCTGTGGGGTTTTATTGTTAACAGTCAGAGCACACTTTGTTGCAAGCAGTTTCAGCAGCCTTTCCTTCGGCGCAGCCCGCCGGCGGGCTGGGCTGCCTTGCAAGGGCTGGGGCCGCGCTTCGCGGGGAGCTGGACTCGCCTCCTGCTGCGCTGTGAGCTGCCCTAGACGGGACTTGCCACATTTATGCCAGGAATGTGATTAAAAACTGGAAAAGCTGAAGCCAGCGTATTCCCAGAGGCAATATAATGTAAAGTATATGCCAGAGTAATACACACAAGACCCCTGTCTCCGACTCAGTCTGGCCAGCTCGAGGACACAGCCCAGGAGGTGACAGCATGGAGGAAACTCCGGCGAGTTGGGCTGTCTGGCTAGGTTATGTTAGCACCTTCAACGCCTTGCCGTGCTTTCCCAATTGCCCATCTCTAAACGCTCGGTAACTCGAGATTCCAGTGGGATGGAAATTTTACAGGCCGGTATTTGATTTAGCTGTTGATCTTTTTGTCAGCCAGAACTGAAGCCAAACATTTCCTGATCAGATTAGGCCCCTCAAAACTGAATCTAGCTGCGCAGAGTCTCTGATAGCAAATATAAAGAAGCTTCTAAACCTTCACCATCTGGGTCTGTAGCCCAAAATCCTCACAGGGTCAGCCCAGCCCTCGTCCTCTCCCAGGAGCGTAGATCGGATTCCCCGTGGTTCTTTCCGCTAGGGTGTCACCTACACAGCCCCTGTACGCTGCCCTTGCAAGTCCAAAGCTACCCGTTGCTTGACGCCCCCTTGTTTTTCTCTCGAGCCGTAGACGTACACATCACTGCGACGCTGGCTGCAGCAGGGGCTGGCAGCGTGCCACTTCGCTTCCCTTGCATGCGATCAGCAATACTTGTTTGCTATTTGCATGCACGGCCCGCGAGTGAGCAGGTGTTACAAGCCGCTCGCTATCTCTGCCTGATCTGCAGAGGCTCTGCGTGTCTTCGGTTCCCCCGGAGCCTCGACTCTGTAGTGTTTGTGGCTGTAACTCAGGGTTTTAACTCAAACGATTCCTGGTGCAGCAACCGTTTGGGCCTGCCCTGATGGCAGCCGTCACATTTAAATTTCTTTTCCTGTGCAGGAAAGGATTTAAAAGACGGTAGAGTTTGCAGTCTGGATGCAATCAAGCAGCAAAATGCATAGCTTCTCAGTGGACGTGCAGTCTGGGCGTAAGACTAGCACTAGCCTCCCTAGTTCTGGTCGCTGCTGTAGGCAGTAGCCACTTTGTGTTTCAAGGAAGATATGTCTCTGAGGTGGACTTCTCCCTCTGATATTCTGCGTATCAGAGAAAGTGTGTGCTTGCTTTTTCCCGCCTCTATGTAGGTAAAGATAGCCGTACTTGGGTGCAGCCCAAACAACTGATCCTAGTGCAGGTCTGCTCTTTAGCGTTTCTTTTTACTTCTTCTTCTTTCCCTGCCTTAGACCCATAAAGACCACCTTTGCCCTCAGACGCGTAGCTGAGGCTGGGTCTGGAGAGTCACAAGTCACTCCTTCCGAGTCCCCCAGGATTTCGGTTTCGCCCACTACCTCATGCCGTAATAAAGGGAACCCCACGATTTTTGCAGAGAGGAAGCAGAGACTTATGGAAGATGTGTCATTTCAGAACCTCCGTCTGACACATCCAGACTTTGGCAAATGAGAGAAGAAGTTAGTTACTATATCCTTATCTCTGGTAGAAATGTGTATTCTTTATTTCAGGAGCTGTCACCAGAAGATCTTGTGTTCTTATTAACTCAGGCAAAGTTAATGGCCTGAACATATTCTCAAATCCTTTTGAGGAGTTTCTGACCTAAGCCTGTGAGATGCATGATGGCACCATAGGGAAACTCTTCCCAGGGATGTCTTCCACTCCCAAGGGTACTGCACTTAAACTGGGGAGCGGAAAGATGCGCTTTTGAAAGGTTGCCTGTCCACCATGCTGAAGCAACCAGAAAGGGTGTGAGCAGTCCGACACCTCGCAACTCGCAGCCTTAGCCCGTGTGGGGTCAAAACTCTCATTTTTGTTGTTTAGAGGCTGTAGCCATCCCAGCTGATCAATGTGAGAGGTTGCTCATGAAATTATTATAGCAAATACTGTGACCAGAGCATGACTTCTGCACATGTCTGAGGTCCCCCTGAATTCGAGCTTAGTCTGGCCCACTTAAATTCTCAGCTGCTCAGGCTTGTTTATTTGTTATGTGACCTGAAAGCAGAGATGAAAATGTTGATATTTGTGAATTCAGAGCATTGACTTGGCTGTTTTTTCCAAGTGGGTTAATTTCAAGCTGAGAGGGATTCTCATATTTGCCCAGCAGACTGTAACTATTGGCATTTTTTGTGATGATGACATGAGCTGGATAATATCTAATTTTCACTTAGAAATGTACAGCTGCTGGAATCCCCTGATTACAGGAGAATCTAAGTTTTCAGAATTTCTTCTTTCCCTCCTGGGTTGTGCAAAAAATTTGAAAACCTAACCGCTAAAACAACGACTTGGTGTGGGGAAGGAAACAATAATTTATTATTTTTGAGCGCTCGGGATCTGGACCGTGCCTTGGGAATTTTGAGCACCAAGGATCTAGCAACACACCAGCTTTCAAAGCCAAAGCAGTCTGTAGGTTCACCAGTAACCCAGTGCTGTATACACACAGATCTTACAGGTCTTTTGAATGCTCAGTCCACAGCGTAGGTGATTTTGGAGGTCTGGTCCATTAACTCACTTTAAAGTAGTGTGTGCTTTTAGTTCGGGTGGTTCCTCGTTCAGTTCCTGGCTTGCCAGCCATAATGGCAGCTGTGTTGTATGTGGTTAGCTTACTCCAGTAAAGAACATGCAGACCCTGTCAGATGCACTTTGAATAAGGCAGGACTGTGCCAAAGCCTTTACGAGCCTGGCATGCTTCATTTAGAGAACCAAAGTGCATCAGCGCAAGGAAATTGATAGTCACAACTTTTTGTCAACATTTTGACTTTCAACAGGAAAAAATGGGATAACAATTTCCTGTTTTTAAGCATTCCTAGAAATGCATGACTTAGTAACTCACCAGTCCTATATTTCCCACAAAATAAACAAAAAGTGTAAAGTAATGCATATTTTACTCCACCACTAACACCCGTAACTCTGACCTGTACTGACTGCTGCTCCTTCACTGGTAACCTCAAAATATAAACATCACATAAAACCCTTTGAAAGAAGATGTATAGAAATATGCACCTTCAAATGACACTCCAGAAATGTTATATACTCCATATCTCTTCAGTTATTTTTGGACCAGCAAGTGCAGACAGGTGGGCATGTAACTATATAAATTCACAGATGAAGATACTTCTCAAAGACTGTTTATAGCAAACAATGAGAATAGTATGGCACCCAGCAGCCACCTTTACTGCTTTGCACAAGTCAAATTAACCTTAACTCTTGCCCCACCCAGAGAAACACACAGCAGCCAGCAAAGGAACCCACGAGTTTTGCATACGGGTTAATGGACCCCAAAGAATCTGATTCAATCTGCGATCCTGACAGATGGCAATTTCAGACAGAGCTGGGCAGCTGTGGGGCCCTTGCAGGTGCTCACCAGCTCAAAGAGAGAACGAGAGTGGCGTTACTAGTTTAGTCATGACTCTGAGTGCTTGTTTTTTCTCTCCTCAGGAGGCTCTGTCGGTGGTGAGCGACGACCAGTCCCTCTTTGACTCCACGTACGGCGCTGCCACTCACCTCCCCAAGGCAGATATGACAGCCTCAGGGAACCCTGACTATGGCCAGCCGCACAAAATCAACCCCTTGCCACCTCAGCAAGAGTGGATTAATCAGCCAGTCCGGGTTAATGTTAAAAGGGAGTATGACCACATGAATGGATCAAGGTAAGGAGAGACCATCTCTGCATCTGCTGAATCTCAAATAAAAGCAAAGTGCGTATCGTCCATTTGCTCTTGTCCTACATGTTACCAAGCCACCTCTTTGTGTCGTACCGTATCCCGCTCCCCCTGGGATCAAGGGCTTCTTCCTCACCGGTATCTTTTAGTGGCCTCAGGCTGTTGCAGCTCTGCAGCATGCATCCCTACCAGTCTCCATGAACGCTGTGCAGACTGGGAAGTGAGACTGCCAGGACAGAGTTCATGCTGCACACGCTGTGGTAGATTACTCATTTCATCACTAAGTTCAGCATCCCACAAATGTGCCATAGTTCAAGGGGCTCCCGAAGATGCAGTTGGCCATGCAGTAATAGTCAGTACTTACACCATACCAGTGGGCAAAGTATCGCCTCACTGGAAAGAGAATCTAGGAGTAGATCTGAACAGCGATGTTAACCGTCAAAGAGATGCTGGTTATGATGTACCCTCTACGGCTCTCAGCCATAGAAGCCCAAGGCCCACCATAATTTGTAGTTATTGTTGGGGAAGATGGATGGTTTTCCTGTTCAGTGAGAATTTCAAAGACTTGAAAATATTTTCTTATCACAGTTCGAACTGTCTTCTTTTTAAAAACATTTCTGTTTTGGACAAAATATTTACATATAAAATTTTCAAATTATTTCAGTTTTAATTCATTACAATAATGAAAAATTATTTTTAAACAGTAGTTTTTAGAGTTCATATTAATTTTTATTCCAATTTTAATTTCAAAGTCACAAACAGAACTCTAACATTTATAAAATGTTAATACAGGAAATTTGGATAATTGGAAACATAAAATAATAACGGAGAAATGAATTAAAACAGAACCTTGCTAATGAAGGAATCTCTAAACAACTCCCCTTTCTTAAAACATTGCACTTAAATATTCCCAAGCAGTTGTAATACAGTCTTCAGTGGTTTATGTTTAAAGATAGGCCATTTTGATAGTGACTTGGCATTATGGATGGAACCATCTATGAACCTTTGAAATCCCTCATGATGTTACTTTATGTTGTTCAGAACCTTAAAGTGACGTACTGGAATGGCTGACAAATAGGAGAATCTTTTTCTTAGTATATGAAAGGTGAGATTTTCTTGTTTTCCTGATTATGAAAAAATATACAAATTTAACCTTTATATGGCCTAAAAATTCAAAAACTCTGACAGCAAAATAACCCAACACTTATTACTGTTTGATTATCATTAGACTTGAGCTAAAACTGTGATTTTGTCTGGAAGGCCTCGCTCACGATTCCTATTGGCCATGCTCAGCATCAAACTGTTTTGCATGCATAAAGAGAAGGGAAGAGTTTTCAACTTAATTTTTCAGAGACTAAACAGTTACCTAAATTACTCATGCCAAATTTGGCATGAGCAGTTTATAAATTTGTAAATAACTGGCACAGTTAAATGTGTTCAGCAGTAAGGTTTTCTCTCCTTTGTCCTGCCTCTTTACAGGGGGTCCTTTGGGGGAAGTTTTTCTTCTTGTTAGTTTAGAACTTCCATAACAACCTGTTTTCTTGGTTTCTGAGAATCTAGGAAGTCTAGTTTGAAACAGAAAGCAGCCCCTTCTCTAGAGAGAGGATGCAGTTAAAGATTTCAAACAGCAGCATGTCTTTTTCCTTGTAAGTATACAGTAGACGCAGATTTTACTGTAAGATAAAAGTCTTTGCGTCAGTTGGTCTTTGCTGGTGATGATTCATGGGCTGAATCTGATCTTGCCCTGTTTGTTCTTTGGTATCATTTCTGGACTTGGGAAGACCCATATGGATTTTTTCACAACTGTTTCCAATCTCAGAATCAGGACTGACACACAGGAAGGTGTTTATATGAAATAGTTCCTTCCCGAACAATGCCATTCCTACAGAACACAGGCAATGGGAAGGATCTGGAAAGTACAAGCAGGTTTGGATTTTCTGTTAGTCACAAGGATTGCTAGTCTTAAGCTATGTCGATCGTCTTCACGAGGGCAATACGGAGGGGGATCCTAATCTAACGAAAGAGGCTTGTGCATCGGGCCTGACCTCTCCATCCAGTGGAGGGGTGAACCAGTCATGAAAACTGAGGTGGCAGCATCACCCTCACATATGGTACAGGCAAAACACTCCAACAAGCGTGCGAGGAAGCCCTTTATACCACTGCATCCGTTGATCAAACTTGAGATAGTGCTTCCTCCCATTGCTCTACTTGTCTGTCCTACTCCAGCAAATGTTGGAGGGCCTAGTGAACAAGTAGTCCTGTCACATCTGCTGAGCTACCCATCGGCAGCACAGCACATGTTTGTGCTTTTCAGATGCTGTAAGCACATGCTCTGTAGGGTTTCTGCATGTGTATGTACCTGTGTGTCCAAAAGTCTACTCAGCATCCTTTTGGTATGCGTATGATATGTACCTGGAAATCAGACGTATTGAGCTACCCTTCCACTGGGATCTTTGTGCTACAATTTCCTCATCTATTAGGAAAAAAAAAGGGGGGGGGATAACACTGTTTTGACAATCTGATTCATTTGCAACTATAAAGTGCTCTGATACCCAAATAGAAAGACCCTCTAGAATTGTGTTAATTTTGGACAAAAAGGGAACCCTTCTCAATGGGCTCGCTTGAGCCTGTGAGAGTCTCAGACAGAAATGAAGCCTCCTTGGGCTCTCTACAAAGCAGGTAACAACTTCCCAACCTGTTAGAAAAAATAAAAGAGTGTTTTGGATGTCAGAACTGAAAAACTTCCAGCCTTGCCTTCTGATAACCTGTTAGCATAAAAGCTCCAGTCCATCCAAGAAATGAGAATATTCATCTATTTTATCCATCTTCTCCTCCAATTCATGGCTAAAAATTTGCTCTTTCCTCTCATGTCCATCCCAGTTTGTTGTTATGAGTTGGGTCGCTCCAGTTGCTTGTTCTTCTACCCATCAGCTGCCTGGCAAAACCGACACCATCTGAGCAGCAAACACCAATCTCAATACAGATTAACTTGAACTGCAGAGCGAATAACAAAACCTCTTCCCCCTCCCTCTCTCTCTCCCTCTCTTTCTCTCTCTTGTTTTTCAAGCACACCCTCTTACCGGGTTCCAGCTGCCTCATTAGAGAGGGCAGCCTTTATTCTGTGTTTCACCTGTACTTGAAGCACTAGCATTTTCTGCCTGGCGAGAGAACGGTTTATGTACTCTAGGGAGTGAGAAACCTGACAGTGGAGGGAGCTGGATGATGGTAAGGGACGGCGTCCAGCTTTTCTTCTTTTTCTTAGCAAGCAGAAGCAGGTCTGACCGTGGCGAGGCGTAGTGTGATGAGCTGGTTTGTCCCCTAGGCGGGCGGGAGCCAGGGGTCTTTGAAGGAGTGGTTCATAGCAAGAACCTCCCCAAGCCTGCTCTCCCTGGCTGTCGCTCTAACTGCTCAACGATATTGCAGCACTGACCAGCTTTCTACCCCACATCACATTTTCCTGCTTTACTCCCAAACTGGAAAGAATTTCCCAGGTAGCTGCACACACCGTTGTGTATATTGGGTATTCGGGCAGTGACAGGGATCTGGATTGTAGGGGGGACAATGGGACTTCTGTATTACTGCAGGATCCAGACGCAGACACGTGAAAGTCTCACGTGAATATTATCAGACCTGGATGCAGTAAAGAGGCTCAAAATCTGTCCTTGCCTTTACAGACAGCTGCTGGTGCAGACAAAATCCCACTGCTACAGCTGTATTTTGCAGTGGTTAGCGTCCAAACGTGAAGCAGTTAACATCCAACACAGAAAACTTAACAATGTTGTGCTTCTTATACCAGTAAAAGCATTAGGAAAGGAAAATGGTCCAGTATTTATAGCGCTGATCTGTTGCACAAAAAATAGAGGTCTAGCTTGTCCAAAGGTTTACTGAAAGATATTGTGTATACTATTCATCTTTCTTTGCATCCATTCTGGGACTGCAATTGTTGCTTGCAATTATTTTTTCTGCTGGTTTTATGTCTTTTGTTTATTTAGTTTATAACCCATTGAAGGAAAAATCTGTCTTCTATAATGTGCTTGTACAATTCCCAACATACAAGGCCTGGATTTCAGCTGAGGACTTTAGGTTCTGTTGTAATATAAAAAGAATCATATATACATTTTTTTAAAAAATATCCTTTTTAAATTTTAAATTTCATAGAATAAAAGATGAGTGTTATTTAGAAAAAATTGCGGAGTAAAACGTTGACTCAATTACAGTTAGTTTTAATAAATAATAAATAGCTTTCTCCTTAGATTTTCCACCAAACCCAAATGCAGAGAGTGAAGCAAACAACAGACATTCCAAATCTTGACTGTATTTACTGATCTACTACAGATCTGCATTTATACCAAAGGTCAGAGATAGGTCTTTAAAAAGATGTCATGAAATTTATATACTCTGCAAATACAAAGGACTACTTCAATGTGCTTGATGCACGCATGGACGTGGATGAACTTAGCTGTGCGATTCCAAATGACGTTAAGAATTTTGTCTAGCTAAAATAATGAAGTCAGTGCTTTGAAAATGCTTTGAAAACCTTCTCTTGCTTCAGGATGTTAAAATAATGTTAACGTTCAGGGATCTCGAAACATTTTTGTGCCATAATGATTTTCCCAAAATAAAACAAAGGGACAAGCTATGATGTCTGCGAGAATAAAAATCCCCTTTAAATAGCATGTGAGCCCTCTAGTGGGATTCACTGCGCTCTGTCCTAGGCGCCAGCCACAGCCGCAGACTGCGCAAGCACCTAGCGTTTGCGTGTTACCTGTGCCTGGTAAGCACGATTGCTTTAGACCTCACTGAACCTCTGGGCTTTCCTCTTGCAATTTGCGTTTTATAAACCAGATCTCTTCTCTTATCCTTTTTCTAGCTCTCTCTTCTCTCTGCAGTCTTAGTAGCAGTTCAGGTTAGTTTTGCAATGTGAATCCAAATTCAAGTGTAAAGATTGAAGCTGAGATGATCAAATGCAGACCTACGCAAGTAAGTGAGAGACTTAAAAATGAAGGGAAGTGAGGAAGACTAGAAGGACAGGAAGAAAAGGGTAGAAAGGAGAAGGAAATATCCCACTGACCATAGCTGAGTCAGGTTCCGAAATCACTATAATCTCTTATTTTGCTCTTTCGAATGAAAGCCAAAGGCAATTCCTAGACAGAGGCCCTGGGACAGTAATTGCTTTATTTCCAGGTATCTGGAGCACAGGACGAAGCTGTTCAGAGGATTTATTAGTCAATGCCAGGCTAGCTGCTTGTCCTTTTTGGCCAGTCTAGCATAAACTTTCCCAAAACACCAAACTCTTGGCATCCCCAGAGACTGCTACTGGAGCTGCTGGAACGAAGAGTCTTTGGACAGACAGTGGGAATGAGTACTGCTTCATACTCCTTGGACTCTGCCACTGCCACAGTGAATAAACTTAAGAGACCTTGTGAAAGCAGCCTGTATCCATTTACTTTAGTAGATCTACAGCATTTTCTGCCCAGAACCTGAGCAACTCCAGCATGTACAGCCATTCAAAAGTCTAAAATAGGGGGTCTCTATGAGTAGTCAAGGAGTAATTTGGCATCTGAAATGCTTTCATACAAACCATTTCAAATAATGAGGAAATTTTTATATAAAGTCTGCTTGTAGGTAATGCCTGAACAAAGAAAGGAGCTATATTCAATGAATACACTATTCATGGCATGCAGCTCCCCGTTCCCATTTGATTTTGTAGTTGTTCCTCATGCTGAATTCTTCTTTGTATTGCTCACAGCTCACCTATCTTCTGCTAGGATACTGTTAAATTCCTTATCTTAGAACAGGCTGGGCTGCGGCAGTACAGAAATGGACCTCCAGGAGCTGCAAAACTGATTCAGTCAGGCAGTGCTGTCTTATTTCCCAGTACAAGGCCCCATTTGGATCGTGTAGGAAATTGTGGGTTATAGAGGACATGAAAGTAAGGATCTTCCCATTTGCTGTCATTAAACATTTCATGGTATTTTTCCTAAGAGAAGGACAGTTTGGTCTCCTGCCCAATTAAGCATTGGTAATTCTACTCCTAGGAATCTTTCTCCTCCTTCTATCAGATTTCCACTGGGTTTAGCCATCCTGAAAAGCTTCTCAGGGGAAGGGAGGTTTCTATGTAGCCACAAGGGCACAACTCTGTCAGGTATCTGGAGTGCATTTAACATATCACACATGATTAATGAAATGGTCTTTCTTCCCACAGTGTGCTCCTAGGGCTAAATCAGTGGTTGATTAGGATACCTCAGTCCTTTAAACTTTTTTCATATCTCAGCCTTGGATACTTGGTTGTCTGGTTTTGGCTGTTGAGATGTACAGAGCGAGACAGAGGACAGGCAGGACCCTAGCTGCCAAGCCAAGGGAGATGACTGTGTCTGCAAAGTGAAAAATCATCACAAAACCACTGTGGAGATATCTTACAGTGTTGGTGTTATTTTTGTTACTTTGCTATGTCGGTCATGTGAATATGCATGATACTTAGCAGAGAGAATAATGACAACTAAGGACCCTGCAGTCTTTTCATGTGTGTCATTTCATTCTGTTATGAAGTACTTGCACTCCTAGGCAGAGAAGCTCTTCAGAAGATATACTTATCTGAGGGTCTGAATATAATCCGTTGTTCTGTATGAATATAATATACGTAACTGTGCTATTATAAATTTTGCACATCTCAACTAAGAGGGTAATATTCCAAGGAAATTTAACTACCAAACAGGGTGGTTAGGAGGAACCTATTAGAGGGACCCTGGGCAGCAGGTAGTGGTGCCAGCTACTGGGACTGCCAGCAGGTGGGATGTGTTGACTGCAGAGAAGTCAGAAGGATCTGAAGGAGCAACAACTTCATCCCATCGTGTCCTCACTGTGCGGGGATGTGCGTTTGGGCCTGCCTCATCATTTGGGCTGTGCTCACCATTTAAAGCAAAACCTAGCCTCCTCCAGCCCCAAGCAGGGCATGCAAGGAGGCTGGTTGCTCCTGAAGACAGTCAGGACTGACCTGAACAGAGACCAGCACCTTGAATATGGATGCTCTTGCTGTTTCACTGAGTCTTCTCAGGATAGCCTGCACCTCAGGAAAGGATAAGATCCTTTGTGCTGCCGCAGGACGTTTCTCTGCCAGTACAGGCAGCATTTAACACCTGACACAGAGAATTTCAACAGAAAGCTAGAAATGATCACATTCTCTGTGAAAACCGTGTCCCTGCAGTTGCTCAGACTCTCCTCTGATTGCCACGGGGACATTAAACCTTCAGCAGTTTGCTTCTCTGAAGGCAGATTTTGGTTCCCTGCCTGGAAAAACAGTAGGCGAAATAGTAAAACCTTAAATTCGAACATGTGTAAGTTATACATCTTATTTCCATTTTCAAGCAACATTCCCTCAGCAAGACATGAGGAAAAAATTACCATCTGCCTTAGAATATCTTGGTGGAGCATTTATCTCCCAGCCATGATAACTGAATTTCAGTAATTTCTCCCTCCCCCCCTGTTCAGATTAAGAAACAAATTTGTTTAGTGTCCAAACTTGGAAGTCTCACCAACTGAACTCACAGGGTGGGATTTGGTGCACAGTCATAGCTCTTACCCTTCAGTGAATGGTTTCCTCCCAAGCCACTTTGCTTCTGGCAGGGAAGAAGGATGGTTGTGTGATTAAAGCAGTGGACTGAACTGTGCTGGATATAGGCTCCATGCTTTGCGCGGAGAGTGAGACTGCACATTAATACACCCATGTAAGGATGAAGGTAATAATCCTGCTCTTCTCTGGTAAATTTTTCAGATTAGAGGTATGCTGGGTGCACATAGCAGGCTGTGGTCTGGTATTTTAAGTGACCTTTCAAGCCAAAAGCATGAGTTATAGCAGCTGGAGGAAAAACAAAATCTGTGCTCTCTATCTGTGGTTTGTAGGCTCGTAATTCTACCAAAAGAGGACACAGAAAGACTTGCTTGCCAAGGGTCTTCATGTAGTCCAGGTCTTAGCACAGTGTGACCTCAGCTGATAGAGGTCCCCTCCTCATAACTTCATCACCTCAGAAGACAAGCTGGGGCCCAAGTCTTTTTTCACATGCAGTTTCTGTGGTCTGAAGTTTTTAACTCATGCCTAAGGTACTTAAGATTTCTAGATGTCGTATGCAAGTAGTAGGCAAGCCTGGGACTGTTTAGCCCTTGAGAACAGACAAGATCAGTTATTTTTAGCCATGCATAAATGCGATTTTTCAGATACTATGCTAACACTGTATTATTCTTCTCTGACTGCTCTGTCATTTTTGGCATGGGGGTTTTGTGTCCTTTGTTAATGAAACTAGGGCAGGAGGAGGTGCATCTTTATTTCTGATTTACACTGCAGACATACCTTAGATGATGAGTTGAGAACTACCTTTTTGTCAGTTGACAGACAGACCTGAATATATTAAAAAGACAGCCTGCAGAATTGTTTATGACCCAGCACAAGAGTGAAACAGCCCATCAAGGACTCTTAGGAGCATTAACCCGTATCTGAAGTACCACTAAAATGGAACAGAGCAATACAAGATGCAGAGAGGATGTAACCAATAGGCAGAACTAAAACCTAAGTGTTAGACACTTATATACACTGCTTTTTATCTGGTTCATGAATTCTGGTATTTCAGAGGTATTGCGATCTTACAGCTATCACTGGTTTTGTCTGAAAGTCAGTCTTCATTCTACCTCACACTCTATTTCCTCCAACTGATTTCAACATCAGAGATCCCTTTGCTGAGACCTGTGGCTTCTAGCACACCTTATGATATTCATGTGGCAGGCCAGGCATGGCCTCTCTCACATATGAAGAAATTCCTCTCAACTTTCCACCTCCAAGATACTTGTGCTTCATCCACTACCATCTCTGTAACCCAAATCTGTTGCTACAGCAAGGGTAAATGGTGCAAAATAGCAACAAAGATGACAAGTTATCTGTTTTCTTTCACATTTTAGGGAGTCCCCAGTAGACTGTAGTGTGAGCAAATGCAGCAAACTCGTTGGAGCAGGAACCGAGTCCAACCCAATGAGCTACAGCACCTACATGGATGAGAAGAACGGGCCTCCTCCCAACATGACCACCAATGAAAGGAGAGTCATTGTCCCAGCAGGTACTGCCAACATCAAACTCTATGTGACTTATTTCCTTGCACTGTCTTAAATACGCAGCTGAACAGATAAATCTTGTTTATTTGCTCTCTAAGGAGTTCTTTTTCTTACAAACCATGTAAAAAATAAGGAAAAAATCAGAGTTTCTGCCTAGTGGGAATTTCCTGTATCTTGGGTATATGTTTTGACCTTGAATCAGAGTGAGAAATGGATTATTGGCATTTTTTTCCTGGAATGAAGCATTAGTTTGGTGCGTTGGACCAAATGCAGCTCCTGTAATGTGTTAGAGGACAATCTGCAGTGCTCCATGGGACATGCATGATGTGACAAAAGAGCACAGTGTGTAGGCAAGAATAGGCATGATGTGCACCCAGACGCTAACTCCTGTGAGGCTCTGAAGGATCCAGATGCACCTTGATGTCATATTGATTCAAAATGACCTGGTTTGGTTTCATTTTTTTGTTAGTAGTAGAAAACTAGAAAAATTATATTTTGCAGAACCTGCATTTTCTTTCCAAAAATTATTACAATGGAACATTCCTGTCTAGTTCTCTATCTGTATTTGATATTCATATCTGCAATCTGAAGTTGGCAGGATACATTATATACATTTGGATAGTCAAGGATGAGCACTGCTGTGGCAGGCAACTTGTGAAGTCTAAACCTGGAAAGAGAGGGAGTCTCACCAACTGAGAGCTGCAATGTTTATAAACACCATGCATATAAGCAGTTTTAGCCCAGGAACTTTCCAGCAAAGGAAATACTATGAGTCAAGTCTTGGCCCAATTTCAGTACCAAAGCTTCCACTGATTTCTAGGGGTCCAGCTTTTCACCCAAAGTGCTGAGGGTTGCGGCGGATTCAAGCAGATGAACTGTTGGCAGGAAGAAATGTACTCGTGGAATTTAGCTCTGTTTTCTGATCGTGGCTTGACCACGAACAGATGACAATTCCCAAGCATTTGTTTGCCATTTAGGATGAAAAGGAAAAGCTTGAACTGAACATAGTAAAGGGAAGCCAATAAAAGATTGACAGTGAATCTCAAAGTACCATTTAAGCCCTTGTTAGGATCTGCTTAGAAAGGCTGGCTAACCTAACTGGTGACAGGATCAGATATGTTTTCAGCATCTGCATTGCCTAGAAAGGTGTTAGGTGATACCAACTAGTCATTAAAAAGCTTGCTAAAGATATTCAAGAAGGAACATTTATCCTGCTCTTCACCATACTATTTATGCATATTTAAAAAGACCAAGGGTGGGCCAAAGTTTAGCATTGGTGTTGAAATGGGAGAAATGATTTTTAGTGCCCTGAGGAAGAGAAGGTTTAAATCCTCCTCTTTGAAGGAACGTGAAAAAAAGAATTTTCTCCTCATGAGCACCCAGAAATCAAAACCTTGAGATACTTGTGAAATAACAGTGATTTACCAGACTCTGGAAGACAATAATGAACATCATCCCAGATCTCGGGCTGCAGGATATGAGGCCCAAATTATCCAAGAAAGGCATTTGGAAATTTTAATACAATCCAGATTAAAAATTTATAGCACATTAGGGTGAAGATAGGCAAGAACAATGTCACATCAAGCTTGCAATAGTAATAATAATGAACTCTACGCAATGTTTCAGGAAAGCAGTTTTTCAGAGATCATTCAGCATCTTTACCAGTGATAAATAGGCTGAATGGATATCTGAAATTCAAAAATCATTGTTTAAAGGGAGATCACAAGTTCACTTTGCCTCCTAAATGTTGAGTTTTAGAAAACAAGGCAAATAACTCCTCCAGTTAAAAAAAGAATCCTCCCTTGATACTTGCATTATAAAATTTATAGCCTTCTGTCAGTGCTTAGGGAGTAGAATTTAAATTGACTATTGCTGAATGTTAAAGGAAATTCATCTTTTCCAGAGCAGACTTGCAAACATACATGATTGTGAGTTTCATGTTTAAAATTCAGCTTTAACAACATAGCTGTATTAGAAAATCACTGAGGAAATGTCATTGTTACAATTAACATTCCTTGCTCTTCATTTTATGCCATTCTTCTCGAACTCAGCTACCCAGGAATGCCCCAGATACAGCCTCCGTCTGAGCTTTTGTTGTCAAGGGATCGCTGCAGCCCAAGCACATGCAGATAACAGTCTTGGACCAGGATATTATTTTATACCTTGTTTCTATAACCGTGATACAGGCATTTCTTGTCCCTCCTAAAAGCACAAGTTACCAGCTGTGCAACAGCTACATGTATCTGATCTGTTTTCTCAACTGCTTTGGGATCTGAAGTGTTTGAGCTTTATTTTAGAGGAATGTACCAGCTGTGATAGACAGATCAGATCCAGACTTCTCTGAAGTTCAGGCCGTGAGCTTGACTTCACAATCCTCTCCAAATGCAATGGAACAGCAATTTGCAACTTAAATTTTCAAAAGGGATACTTGGGTAGAAGGAGTACAGGAAACATCTGAGAATGCAGATATGCTCTGAAAAATGACTCTGTAAAAATGGTATTGTGGCACAAATTCTTGCTAGAACTTTCTGATCTAATGCTCTTTTCAAAACTCAAGGGTGATTTCTTTTTTTAACTACTGATGCAGCAAACCATCACCATGGGGTCTGAAACTCCAGCCGGGTTCAATCTCTCTCTTACGTCATCACCAGTAATAAAGATCCACAGCTGGAACTCTGCTGACAGTTGATAATGATGCATGAGACAGTATAAAATCCACATTGCCCTCCAATAGTTATGTTGGTTTTACAGGACTAGCAGAGGTAGAACTGTGTTCTTGTCAGCAGGGTGAATGAATGTGACTCAGAGATACATGGCAAGATGTTCTGTTTAAGCAATATTTTTTTCAGAGTTCCTT
Organism: Rhea pennata; assembly: GCF_028389875.1. Lineage (NCBI taxonomy): Eukaryota > Metazoa > Chordata > Aves > Rheiformes > Rheidae > Rhea > Rhea pennata. Next base: position 7,266,595 of record NC_084686.1, on the reverse strand, counting down.
TGCTGACCATAAATACCACCATCCTCAAAACTTTAAAATGCCATCTGCTGGGGCTTTGTAATGCAGTTGCGAAGGATGGTGTGACTTACACAGCACTGATGTAATTATGTAGCATTGCAGAACTGAAGCTGTGACAAACATACCCTTTTCAAAGGGGTGAGTTAGTTTTTGGAAGTTTGCTCCAGGGAGAGGAAAAGTCAGAGTCAGATGGTACTGGTATTGCTCCCAAGCAGTAGGTATAAGATTCAGGCAGGTGGGAGACAGTCAAGTGAACTTATTCTGCCAGGAGGTCCCTGTGATCAGTTTGTGCCTTGTGCCCTCTTATAACACACTTCATGCTCATGTTGGCAAAATGCATTGGAATCAGTAGATTACGTTTGTTAATGCTATGACTAGACTACAGTGAGTGCTATAGGCTCGAGGTTACTTATAGCATGACCATCCTTTGTGCTTTTCTGCCAGATCCCACCCTATGGACGCAGGAACACGTGCGCCAGTGGCTGGAATGGGCTATAAAGGAATATGGATTAATGGAGATTGACACCTCCTTCTTCCAAAATATGGACGGCAAGGAACTCTGCAAAATGAACAAGGATGACTTCCTCCGAACAACCTCCCTTTACAATACAGAAGTTCTGTTGTCTCACCTCAGTTACCTCAGGGAAAGTAAGTATTGCCCTGACTCAACCCAGCTCTAGTGTGACATGCTGGTAGGACAAGCTGTCGGGAGGTTGAACTTCTGGGGCTCTCCTTGGAGAAGAGACAGTGGTAGGGATAAGGGGAAAAGAAGAGAGAAAGGCAATAAGAAGAGAAAGCAAACAAAGAAGAAAGAAATGAAAATGTGTGTGAAAGCTAATTTTAACTTAGATGGAGTTAATGGTGCTATAAGATATCAGGGAGGTGAAGAACTGAGCAGGATTCTTAAGAAGATTAGATAGTCTGATAGATAATAAAAACATCTGCGGCTATGTGATAAAAATACATAAATCTGCTGTGATGATTAAACTAAATATTAACTGATGTGTCACAGGCAAATTATTCCATAACTTTGCAGTTAGAGGGCTGTGTGCTTTTCCCTGAGGCTTCTGGTAAAGACTGCTTCAGAACAGGACCCATGACTGGCCAGATTTTAAGAGTTTCTATGTTCTTTGAGGCCCAGATTTGTTGGAAAGAGAAAAAATATATATATGAGTAATTCCCCAAATATAACTGCACTGAAGCAGACACAGTGCAAATAGCCTGGTACTCAAAAGAACAAGTTATGCTGCACCTCTTTATTCCCACTCTCTCTGTCCCACACTAGAGTATAAGATGGATATAACAACTCCATTTTGTTTTACTAAGCCGCTCAGACAGAAGCTGTGAGCAGCTTTCTGAGCCACTTCTGGAAAAGCATACTGCAGCAGCCCAAAACAGGACTGATCACCTCGTGGTTAGCACACACTCTTGAGGCTGGGAGTCTTAGATTTGGACCATTCTAAGACTTCCTGGGCAACCATGAGCATGTTCACGGCTTCTGAGTTCAGAGTACTGGAGCTAAGTCCCACATGCTCCATTTTTTTTTTTAATCACCTGCCCTTAATTTCATGCCTTCGGGGTTTGGAATAGTTAAGGTTTCAAATGAAACTGCTTTTATGGGAGTATAATTATTTGAAGACTGAGAAATCAGGGGAAGGTGCCACATAACAAACTAGAGGAGAGGAAGAAAAATATTTTCTCCGCTGGAAAATCAAATCGTGAAATAAAAGCAGCTTAGGATGCCTCCATCTGGCCAGTGCAATAAAGCAGCAAAAGAGCATTTATTTAGGGTGGGTTTTTAAAAATTATTCAGCACTGGTCTCTCCCTGCCTCTGTCAAAATCACTGGGAGTTTTACAGATTACAATGGGAGCAGAGTTAGATCACAGATGGGTGCCTCTGTAAGCCCCACCTTTATTTTGTTAGGGAAGTAGAGCCAAGAAAATGATTCACAACAAATAGCTGAATTGCTGGATTTGAAAGGTTTTTGTCCCTTGTGAGTGCACAATAAAAAAATTTCCCATCCAAAATAATTTGCAAATTTCATCCTGTTTCATCAGCAAAGAGCTCAGTTCACAGAGCACTTCTGGATTAGCGCAGATACAAATAGCTTTCTAACTAAGGTCAGCATACAGAATTACACATTTCTGAGGGAAAATATTATGGCAATTTTGTGAAGCAAGTGTTGATTCTGACAAACATGCTGCCTTCAGCTGGGCAAATCAGGCGCTTTGTAACCGGAAATGTTTTTAAATTCCCACGATAAAGACTCAAGTGAGACACTTAGTTTTGAATTGTCTTTTGATAAGACTTGAAAATTGAGACAAAAAGATGAAGAAGTTGTTGTATGTTTTTTGGATCAATGAATATGCTGAATTTGAAAAGGGTGAGAGAAGAGTTAAATTCTTCTATTGCTTCAGTTCCGGACGGCATCTTCAGGGACAGTGTCAAGTGTTGGATTTCTCATCACTTGAGAATAATTTAGTTATTTAAAGAGAGTATTAGAGGAATTACATCCTTACTCTTAAAGCATTAGCCTGAAGAACTGGATTTGATTGCTGCCTTTCATTTATTCAGGAACAATTTTCTGATTGATCCTACCTAACTGGCAGGACCTGAAGTTCTTAAACTAGAAGTCCGGTCACCTTGGTCTCCATCTATAGAAAGAAAAGCAGGAGGACACATTCAAATTCAGGACAGTAGGCCCCTAGCACAGGCATCATATTTAAATGCCTAAAATAAGGAGGGATGAACCTCAGCCTGAATTTCTCTGTGCCTCAGTTTTACATTCTGTAAAATGGAGCTAGTAATACTGCCTTCTCGGTTCTTCTGGCCGTCTGGTCTGTCGAGATTGCAAATTGTGTGGAACAGGAATTGTGTCACATGTCTCTCAGGACCCAGTATAATAGAGTCCTAATCACAGTTGCAACTTTATGTGCTACTGCAATGCATACAGAATAATAATCATAAAAATACAGTGTTCTGCTGGGGGAAGGCCTACGATGATTTCTATGCTACAAAGCTAGTGCAAAACCTGAGCAACTTTGCTGGATTCAGAGAAGTTACTTATTCCAGTTTTACATAGATGTATATGAAAGCAGAACTCAATCTCAGTCCATTCCCAGCTTTTATGATTATGAATTTCCCTCTGCTCAGCCCCTTGGGCTGCTCTAACATGTCATGCGAGTGCTGTCCTTATTAAAGCAAGCTCCTGTCTGCGTGGAGGTCGGGCAGCCTCCTGAAGAGCATTCCTTTCCCGGCAGCTGTTCCTAGCACTGCCTAATGACAGTCTGGTTTCTGGGTTGCTGGTTAACTCCCTCGTGGAGTAACGCCTTCAGAAGGAGTTTATTGTTTTTCCAGACTGATTTCCAGCGGATGTTTAGTGCCGAGCCTCTGAGCTCAGTGCCATGGGGAGATGGTCTTTTTTTCTTGAATTTTCCCCTTTTGTAAGGTTGGTTGTTTCAGAGATATCCAGCTCCATTACTGCTTAGGGTGGAGAATGGGTGATGGCAACAAAACACAGGAGACCTTTCGGGCCTGTAGGCTAAAGTACATCTGCCCAATCTTTCTCATGCAAAGTGTTTAATGTCTCAGGGTACTGAGCTGTGTTTGTCACGTCTAATGAATCCTAAATTTTGGTGTTTGCAAAGCAAGAAGGAAACAAAGCTGCTGTGAATTTTCTGAACCTCTTTGCTAGTCGGGCAAAAGAGCTCTGAAAATGAGTTTCCTCAGAAAGTTTTCAATGTTTTACACTCCTGATCAGGGTGAAAGCAGGTTAAAATAGTCCATATAGTATGTTATATTGGCTCATCTGAATCCCAACTGAAAAAAAAAAAAAAAATAGGTAACACCTACCAGACGTCAACAAATGCTCAATTTTAGTTCTGGAGATAGAAAGCTCAGGAGAGTTATTTAATATAGATGAGACAAAACTATCAGACAAAACTTAGGTGTAGCTCAGAATTGTGCAGTTGTTTCCTGTTTTCACAATCTATCAGACTCAAGTCAGAAATTCAGAAGTTTCTGGTATTTAGGAAATTTCAGACCTGCAGAACACAGTTCTGCAACACACACTATCCCCCCCCCCAGCTCCCCGTTTTTTCCAGGCAATATACCACTCTTTTTCCCTAAGAGATCATCTTTCTTTAAGGGTTTCTTCCAGTCTCCTGTCTGGAATTATGATGATTAAGTCAAACTTAGAGCCATGCCTTGTCCTTTCCTGCTTCTCATTCATTTTTCTGTACCTTCAGACTCCAGACTGACTGACTGCTGTGCCAGCATCTTTTTCAAACACAGTCTGCCCAGTGAATCTTCCCCATTCAGTCAGTGGGCAGTGGGCAGGGAGATTTAGATGTTTTCATGCTATGTTTGGGATGAACATCAAAAGAAGCCTGAGCTGTCACCTCTCGTCCTTTTCCTCCCCGTTGTCACAGCGGGTCAGGTGTATGTGGTGTGTGCAAAAGAATAGAGGCTGAAGGGGAGAGAATAAGACTATGGTTGAAGGTAGAAACAGAAAACTGCTTTGTGATTTTTACCATATTAATGTCAAACAAAACTTCAATGGCAAAAGCACTGGAACCCTGATTCCGTCCCTCCTGAGACGTGGGGAAAAGTCCACACTGCCTCCATAAGGACAGGATAAAAAATGCTCCCAGGTTAAATAGGCTTCAAGATTATGAATACAAAATATTCCTGCTTCTCAAAAGGATGAGCTGCCTTGTGAGAGGGAAGGCTTTGTGGCGAAAGAACTCTCCTTGTCTGTTTTTCATTCTCTTTCCATCTCCCTTTTTAATTAATACAAAAGAAATATAAGAAGAAAGGAAAAGATGGGGGGAGCCATAAGATAATGTGTTTGGTATTAATTACAGGAGAATAGCCTTGCACTTAATTACTAAACCCAGTGTTTCCAGAAAGCATTGATTTTATCTAAACTATCACTGACCCGGTGGGGGGATGAGGAGGGAATAGGAACAAAATGAAAATTCATCACAGCCAGAGTTTTGCCCAAGAACGATCAGAGTAAGGGAGGGAACTGCCTGACCTCTGTCTGTCTGCTTCTCTCTGTCCTGATCTGTCTCTCTGGCTTTCTCTCTTTTCCTTCTTCATTGAAAACCCTTAATAGGAAACACATTTCCTTTTCTGTGGTGTTCCCACCAGAAACCTCAGACTGGCGGGCAAAGGTGAGAACTTTTAGCAATTAAACTGGGGGAGGCACCATCCCTTTCCAGTGGCTTGGGCTGCATTTTTTAGCATAAAGTAGCTAAAGGTTGATCTTACAAGCTTATTCAGTACAATTTACCACCCCACCCCCACTTCTTAGCCACTCAATGCAACCAGGCATTTGCAGCCTATTTAGTCATAGCAAACTGCATTTCTGAATTCCCCAGCACTTCCCTGTCTGGCTGGGGCACGCTGGGCTGGGCTTTGCATTCAAGATCTAGTTCAAATTAACCTGAAAAGGAGAGAGTAAAGAACAGGAGTTTCCTGCAAATGCTCAAGAAAGAAATACCAAAGCGAGAAACCATCTAATAAAACCATGAGTTAGCTGGACAAAACTGTTGCATTCCTCCGGCAGCAGCAAAAGACCAGCTGATCGCTCTGAATAGTTACACCACTCACTATGGCTATCTGTGACCTTCACAACCACGATGTCTTTGGGATCACTTTGTACTCTTCCCCTCCCAATTTGCCATGTTATCCACCCTGATCTTTTGAAACACCCTCTATCTTGCAGCATCTGCTAGCATCCCTCTAGCCCACTTCATGGGAGCAGCTTTTGTTTTCCGAGCTAGCAAAGCTCTGGTTTCCAACACCTTCTGCCTTTGTGTATATGCTGGTTTGTGCATATCTTTGGTTTTGTTTGTATTGAGGGAAGAAAAGAAATCCATACAAACACAGGGCTAGTAAAAGCCAGCACCTGCAATAGCTATTACTTCTGGCAGGCAACTGCTTAATCCTCAGCTCTCAGAGGACAGCGAGGCGTACTGTGAATACTACTGAGGGGCAGGTGAGGCTGGTGCTATTTCGGATCTTGTGAATTAGAGGAATATTGAGACTGTGTGGCTTAGTCACAAGATCCCGATCAGTTAGTACTATAGTACGTGCAGAAATGGTATTCTTAGTCCTGCCACAGAATCTGGGGGTGTTCAGGGGCACATATCGTACATAGAAACCTACAGTATGCTGTGCTTTGCTTAGGACCAGGTCTATGAAGAACCTTAAATGGGACAGAATCTCCCTGAACAGAGGGATGTGTAGGCAGGAATGACAGAAAGTGTCCATAACAGCACTTCTCATCCATACCCATCCATGCCAGGGTTGCTGCCCTGCTCCAGTTTACATCGCCAGTCCTTACTGGAAAAGGCCCATCACCACCTGATGAAGTGGAAACTTTCAAAGATCTGTGTGAAAAGTGAGCCCACAGGGTTATGCAGGGTAAATGCATATAACTAGACAACCATGAAATGTGTATTACATGGTGGCTTCCAAGAGCTCACAGGGCCTCTTCCTCCATTTCCAGAGGAGTTTGCAGGGGAATCAAAGTGAAATACTTAGAAAGGAACATTTCCACTGTAGACAGTGCAAAGCAGAAACCCTTCTAACGGGTTCTTCTTTGTGTTCCTCTGCAGTATTTTTGTTTCAAGATGAGGCTGGATGGAAAGGACCCTCTGAATCAAGAAAGCCAGTGTCAAACCCTGCAGATCATGAGAGATGCTGGAATACTGATCAGATTTGTGCAGCTGCAAGCCCAAAATCAAGCACGTGCTACTAAAAATGTTTAGATCCTGACAGTGCAATTCATGCCATTTCTGCTGTATCTTCCTCAAACAGGAGATTTCACTATCACAGCTAGCAAGAGAGGAAAACTTCTTCCTCATCCTGTAATACTGTCTGCGTCACAGTAATCTCTAGACACTCTGCTGTAACAAGGGTTGTATCTATATAAATGTACTATACAACTTTACCCTTTTATAGCAACTTTCAACAGAGGGCCTGAAAGCGCTAGGAAGTCCTGCTGATCAGGTGTGTTTAATGATGCATTTGCTGAAGATTTCCATAAGGCATCAGAATTCAGGATTAGCTGGATATGAGGAGGCACAGTCAGAGTAAGATTTCCTAAAGAATTCAGTTCTCACGTCAACATCTAATGCAGGTTAAAACTTTCATCATTGCTCTACAGTCAATGGCACACATGTGACATATGGCTACCACAATTTAAGAAGAAATTTGTTTCTACCATGGAAACTGTGAGGTCAATTGCTTGCAAAATTTGGTATTTACGTCCTAGGGGCAGCATTTTCTGCCTGCATGCATTGCTCCCCACTGACAGACTACATTCAATCTGCAATAACTCCTTTTCTTTTAATTACAGGTAGCTCATTGCTGGTCTACAATACTCCATCCCACACAGAGGCTTCTTCACGTCTTGCCACCAAAGAAGGTCAGTCTTTTGTATATAAATGCCCTGGCTTCCTGTGTTCTCAGTATACTTTTGATTGGGTTAAAAGTAGACTTTTAAAAAAAATCATTGGCATAAAAATGTCGTGATCTCTTATGCATGGACAACATGGTTAAAATGTTGAAAATCTATGCTGAAATCCACGTATCGGCTTTTGCCATCCAATACTGTTATGTAAGATATGTATTTGCCATTTTTACACTGACATATTGCTGAGCTGATAAACTGATTGCATGCTTTGTTCTTCTTGTGTAACAGTTTAAATCTGAGATATTCCATATCACAAGGACTGAGACAATATTTCTCTCTCAGCAAGTTTGTAGTTGAGCAGGATAAAATTTTCTCACAATAAATTCCATTACTGAATAAAGGCCACCTGGGTCTTCAAAGACAATTAATGAACCTGGCAGGTAGTTTCAATGAGCAGAGAAGAAGGCCACATGTATTTTTTTATGGTACCTTCATTATGGAACACTTTGATTTTTCTTCGCAATTAACAGTTGATTCCTAAATTTAGCACGTTTATTTAAAAATAACTTAAAAATAAATAATTTAAATAGAAATTAAATTAGAAAATTAAATATTTTAAAAATAATTTAAAGTTGACCAAAAATAAAATTTTTTAGAGTTTTCTTTTTGGCCAGTGGAAATTGTGATTTGTTTACCGTTCCCCCCAAACAACTCCTTCCTCCACTTTTTTATATTTCTGTAGAGTATCACTATTCCTTTACCAAAATTGTATCAAAATCCAGGCAGGGCTTTGATATGTTCCATCAGAGAGGTTCTCAACACTTGTATTGATCAAAAGTTTTGCAGAGCTGTTCAGAGGAGCCTAAGTATCCTGCTAAAAGCTCAGACTGGGAGCTAGGAAAGCCTCAATACAGTCCTGGCTTTTTTTTTTTTTTTTTTTTTTTTTTTTTACTTTTTTAACTTGTATCATCCTATTTAGTTACTCTTTTAAAAAAAACAACTCTCCCTGGCAGACTATTAATTGCATCTTGCTATCGCTAAAAAAGCTTGAATCTAATTACAATTTCTTTTCATAACATTCTTTTTTTAAAAAAAAAAAAAGTACATAGGGCCTTTTCCAAGCTACACAAGTCGTATCTGCTCTTTGCCTCATCAGCATACACGCGGATGCTACGTTTGTAGGCTGAATGCACCTTTATAAGTGTATTCTCTCTTACCAATAACCCTTTGGCACAAAGAGACCTGGCTGCTGGCTAGCACTGTAGGCCATGAAAAGCTGCTCACTACACTGAGTTGTTTTATTTCCAGAGATCCTGCAATGATTCAGTTATTACAAGAAGAAAATGAGGTGTGGGAGAAGGAGGGGGAGAGATTCCCTCCACTGGTTTGGGCTGTCCCCTCTGTGCCTTGTATATGATTAGCGGTACTCAAGCTGCTTCCAAGTGGCACTTGTCTATGCAGGGGCAGGAGCTGCTGTTGACAGCGTTGGCATCTGCTACGACTGTTTTTGCTGCTAATGAAACTTGGGAATAAAACATTTATGAGTTTCTAACTAAAGAACAAAGGGATTAAAATATAGGCTAGTATTTTAATTAATGAACCCTTAATCCTTATCTTCAAAATATCATTCAGCTACTGCCATTTTTATGCCATTAGAAATTCTGAAGATTCACAGATCATGCAGACGGACTGACCTTAAAAACCTTGAGGTTTAAAAGTTAATCACACACTTCCTTGAGGCTTTGGGGCCATTTGTATTTGTATATCCTTCGGTCAGCTTTTCCAAGTTTTCTTTTGCAGTTGCAGTCTTTTCCTTTTTTCTTATTTTTAATGAAAACCTGGATTCTCAATCAAGATAAAATTATGAGAGTTGGTGGGATGGGTATGACGCACATCCCTTATCTAGATAAGTAAGTCACAGAGAGATAGTTGACCTGATAAAGAACAAGCAGTGAGTTAAAGACCAGAAATCCTGCCCTGTGCTCTATGACTTGCTTCCACAGTGCCTAGGATTAGGAGCGTTGAGTTTGGTCTTCCTGCCCCTAGTGTAACCACGGGAACATCGGCTTCATTCTCTGAACAGGGTTCAGCTCTTCCATTCCAAAAACTTTAGTGAAAAGTGTGAAATCTCATATATGAGTTAATCCACCTAGAAGCAGTCTGCTCTCATTCTGAGACGGTGTTTTCTTGCCTAGCAATAAACCTTTTTAGGACAACATGGCTTCACTGATGAGCCACGAGTTTGTATTTCAATGGACAGTGGGAGAAAGCAGCAAGTCTTTTATTTAAGCAGCTGGAGAGAAGGACAAAACCCCTATTTCCCTGAAAGGCTACAGCAAACTGCGATCACACAATTAGCCAGCTTCTGCTTGGAGCGTCTGGCCGCTACATTGCCTCGCAGTGCTCTCGGAGCCAGCGCCTCCCTCGCCGCACCGCGCTGCATTTCACCCCCAACATCTGGCCTGGACACACCACCAGCGCTGCTTTTCGCAGCAGCTTCTTTTGTCCAACCTGTAACCATGCCCTTGAGCTGGCTGTTCCCCGGCACGCTGCTCTCCCGCCCTCGGAGACAGGCGTTAGTTGATAAAACATAGCACATTACGCAGACAAAGCCATTCAGGCTTTTCTGTGACTGACTCTTTCTGCCCTCACAGTCATTTATTTAAAATTAGTAAAAGCTTGGCTAGGACCTATTTGAATAAGGCAGACACACGTGCACGTGCTCCCCTACTCTTTCCCTCATAAACATACGCACACATCCAAGTCTGCTCTTTCTGTCTCAGGCCAGGTGCTTGCTAAAAATAAAGGGAAGAAAGCTGACATTTTTATGAAAGAGAAATGCTCTGGGTAAAATTGCACTCGGCTGAGCTTTTTTTTACACTCTTTATCTCTGCAAGTTGGGCCTAGAGTCACTCAAGCAGAAAGAAATTTGAGGGAAAAAAAAGTGTTTCTCCTCCTCCCTCCATTTTTACTGCCCTCGAGAGTGTTTCTTCAGTGCAGCTGACAGAACCTTGCATTTGATTTCCGTCGGCTAGGCATTTTCGCTTTACGTGGTACGTTCATCATGTGTCAATAACGGACTGTGCACACCCATGGGGTATTCAAATAAAAATGAAGAACTCTCATAGAAATGTTGAAATCCAATGTCTTCCTCTTCCACCCTTTCCTACAATGCAGAAATTACCTCTGTTTTCATTTCACATTTGCCTGCTGTTTTAGGCTATAGTGACCCACATCAATCTACTGAAACTGATTCATGCTCCAAATAGTATTTAGTGAGATAAGATGGCAAGATAAAAGACATGTGACCACCACAGCATGAGAGATAAGGAATTGGGGGGTAGAGTGAAGTATCTTGTCCCGCATTACAGAAAAAATTTCTGATGGATCTAAAACTAGACTTGGAATTCCTGAGCCTTGGTCTAGCCTGTTAGACCTTTTTAAGTCTTCTAATGGCTTCGCTCTGAGATGGTGATGATGTTCCTTTGAAAGAGGAATTTCAGGTTAAAAATCATGGTTTTTTTCATAAGATATTTTCTTCCTTAGCACCTCAAATCATGATTCTTTTTATGTTAATGCATCTTTAATATATTAATCCCATAAATTTATTTTCTTCTTCTCCCATAAATTTATTTTCTTCTTTTCCCCACCCCTATGAAATGAAAACAGACATAAGCAAATTTTTCTAACCACGTCTTCTTGAAGACTCCAAAGCAGAGCAGCGGTCATGATGGAATAATATAATACATGTTAGAGACAGGAAAAAAAGTACTATTTTCTTCTCTCCTACAGTAATTTTTCATGCATGTTCTCTAACATCGCATAACAAATACAAATAACCTGTTTGTTGTAATTTTGCAAATTCCAGGGGAAAAGGTATGCTTTTTGCATATGGTTATGCTATGCTTCAGGCATCATAGTCCAGCTATATACTGTAAAAACCAATCTACATGGCAAAAAAAGGTACAGTTGCAGCACGGACAGATACACATGTTTCAGAAGCGGGGATGGAGACAGCTTGTGGCTGCTACGGTCTCCCCAGCTTGTTGCGTGACACGGCAGAGCATGTTCTGTAGCCGCAGTGGGGACAACGTCACCCAGGAGCAATACCCCATGCTCTAGCCCAGACCACAGCGTAGCTGCTCCGGGCACAGAGCACCGCAGGCCCAAGCTGGCGAGAGTAACACCGCTGTCACGGGATGGAGTTTCACACCTGGAGACAGCAGAACAGTCTTGGTTAGCTGCAACTGGAGACTTTACCCCCTTTTTCCTTCCATTTTCCTGTCTCTCACACTTCTCTTCTGCAATGCCGTTCTCCATACGTGCTAGAAGAACCTGATGCACTGCTTTAGGAGAGTTAAACTGCTTTCATGGCAGTAGCAGATACTGTAAATTTAGACAGTTGGTGCACAAAACACACTCGTTTTGTTCTCAGATCATATAGGTAGAATCCTTCTGGGGTGTTCAAAGCACTCTCGTTACTGCCTGAGCTTCTTTGCTCCTCAGCCTCATAAACACTCGAAAGTATGGTATTTAGCGTCATTGGTACAAATTGTCTTCAGCTGCCTTTGAGAAATAAATTGCTCTAATGAAAATCACCAGTATTTTTTGGCTAGAGCACAATTTTCTGGAAAATGAAACGAGGTTGCTCTCATTGCTGAATGGAAAGATTTGTGTCCCACTCCCAGGGCTCTACTGGAGAGATGGTCTGTTTCATTTTCCGTGACTGTTTGGAGCAATGACTGACCTACTGTAGGTACTGGAGACACGGCAGGAGAATCTGAGACTGCATTATCTGCACCGGTCCCCAGAGAGTTTAAATCGCTCGCCTTCCGAATGGTATCATTTAAGTAGGTTTCCATAGGGAAATGGAAAGTTACTCACATACGAGAGCATTTTGAAGGCCAAAGTGCCGCGTCCTGTATGGTTGTGAGCATTCTGGCCTCGGGCCAACACACTTTTTAAGTCCATGCTTATTTTTAAGCACGTCTGCGTCTGCATAACTCACATGTTTAATACACAAGCCTAAATGCTGTAGAGGAGTGGAGGCCAAGTGCTGAGCTCTTAGCAGGATAGTGCCGTCCGTTTCCAAAGAGGCAGAATTGCTATGTGTTGATGTGCAAAATTACATGTGCCTAAGCAAACGTGTTTATGTATCCCGTATTGTATACGTAGCGCTTTGTCATATATGCAGATGAACAGTCAGGTGGGTATTTGAGCAGCGAGGTGTCAGCGTGGGACGAAGGAAGGCTTGGTTGATAAGGGCCAGTGCAGTATGTCATGTGCGGGGATTCAGTGGAGTGATTCTGTTTGGCTGTTTGCTTCTGGACTGCAGGTTACATACTGTCTTGTATAAAATGCTGCACGCAGCAAGGGTCTTCGTCCTTCTCCAGCATTGTCCCCTGCATACTTCAGTCGCAGCCTATGGCAATATAATTAGCTTAGGATAGTGGTAAATCAGAGTTAGCCCAAAGTCTCATAAATCTAACCTAAATTCAAGCAAACCTTGTGGAAGGCCACAGGAAAGGCTGATGCATGACCTGGGATTTCAAAGAAGGAAGGAAGCAAGTTGTACGTAAATATGGATGTAGGAGACTAGTTTTAAGGCTATAGTCTTGGTAATGATGGCTAGTAGCTATTAGGTGTGCATGCTTGCATTACAGAAGTGCTTGTGTGAACAATAATGTTGTTTGCTTGGGTATAACGTGTATTTTCTTCCACATTTTCCTCAAAGTTGACAAACTAAAAGATAAACAAATCAGTGAGCACTGAAACAAAAGTAGCCTGGTTTGCTTTGGTTTGCAACTCGTGTTCAATATGAGCTCCTAAGACCCTCCTAATGTTAGAGCATGAATAAGCTCTCATGCAGATTCTGTGGTATCTAATAAAATATGAGTTCCTGCTGCTGCTTTTCTCCCAGTCAGGGGCTGCAAGCTCTCTCCTCTTTCCCCAACAGTTCCCTTTAAACTGGCAGGAACTCGCTAACTGCCCCCCACACCTCTCCACCTTGTCAGATTTGGTGGCAAGCGGGTGACAGGTTCAAACGCTCTGGGGCTGGCGGGAGAGCGTAAAACAGACACACGAGCAGCACGATTGCATAAGCAGGGTTCCCGCAGGAAAAGACGCTCAAATTCCGGCATAAAACTCCTCTCTTAAAAAGGCCATTTTTCAGTTCTACAAGGCTGTCATTTGAAAAATATTGACCACTTCTAGTAAACTGCTCTCTCGAGCGTGCCAGTAAAGCCCCTGGTTTGCAGGAAAGGTTATAAGGCCTCCAGTCTTACTCATGTCAGAAAAAGAGCAGCTGAAGCTTCGTGCCCTCTTAATTGCTTGTACATGCTACAACATTTGTTGATGATATTTGTGTGCTTGGTGATGAAACATCCCTTGTCCATATTTAGCTCCGCAGCAGCAAGAGAGGAGGCTTTTTTCGTGTTTCTTGTTATTGCGACTGTGTGGCCAAACCAGGGATTTATGATTTCAGGAGAGACAGTAGCTAGTGCTCTCGGTTTTTTCTTTTTTCTTTCTTTTTTTTTTTAAATTGTTTTCCTTTGAAATTCCAGAGTTAGTGTTTTGTCTGCTTTCTCCCTGACCCTCTTCAGAGGCAGCCGTGTGTTTTTTCACCAGAAAAACTGGAAACAAAGAATCGTTGTCTTTAAGCTGTAGCAGGCAGGAAACCCAACTCACAAGGGATCACCCTGAGCCAGCGCTGTCCCAGAGTAGACTCCAGTTCTCTGAATTCAACCTGACAGCTTGTCTGGAGCACTTTCTAAGTAACCATTATCCTTCCTTTTCTCCCAGCAAAAGAGCTATTATTTTTTTGCCTAGGGTGCATGCAAGCAATGTTATTGCACATGTGTGTGTGGGTTACGCGTTTGCTGGGGTGCAGTTGCTCCCTTGAAAAGCTCTTGGAGCCACTTTGGCTGTTTCCTAGGACAAGAGTAAATTTGTTTCTTGATAATGAGTTAAGTGGGCAACCGCTGTAAAAATGCTAGCTGCAAAGCGTGCGCATGTGTGCCTTCTCTTCCCTTTTCTCATGCGTGTATTGCTGCGTCTAGGTTTTTTCTCCGTGAATATGCTTTTCTTTCTCCTTACTTCTCCATTTGTGTTTGTGACTTTTGCAATAAGTGTATGCTGCGAGCGTGCTGGATTTTTTCCTCTTTCTGTGACTACACAGTGCTGTTTGCCTATTCAGTATGTGTTTTTCTTTTGGATGAGTGTGAATATACACACCGGAACGGGTGTTCAGAAACTTGCCTTTCAGGATAGCACGTTTGCATTTCTGCAAGGAGCATGCCTGTCTGCATGCATGCGCACATGTGGCTATACATGTATGCAGGACAGGATGTCTCAGCAACAGGTATATGACTTAGTGTGTTCATTGAAAAGTGTTTGCTTTTCAAAGCTGGCTTTGGGAGGGATTCTTAGGACACATACTTCAGTCTTCATCATGGCCTGTGTAATGGGACTTCTGCTGCTGATATTAAAAAAAGCATCAACAACAAAAAAACCCCTCTCAGTACTTCCTCCTTTTCTTCATAATGTGTCTTTGTGAGCTTTGCACAGGGTAACTCAGACATGAATCAGGAAGTTCCACCGCTGCACGGCTCTGGGATGTTTTTCTAGCCACACTCGCACAACTGGGGGCTGTCGCCTACATCCCGAACCGAACAGGGAGTGAGTCCAAGTTTTGGAGGCAGGAGCACTCCTCCGAGCGGGGGAGCAGCGCTGTGGGCTCTGGAACGGCCATGCGTAGCGGCTCCTCTGTGTCACCTTGCCAGGTTATGCCTGATGAGCAAGAGGGATCAGAGATGACAAGCAGGAGTGACCTGCTGCAGAAGGGATCTGCGATGCCCTAAGCATGCCTCTGGCTGCACACGTCGAATAAATCCCCTCTGAAAATCCTGAATTCTAGTTCTGTTCACGCACATTGTTAATCTGCAGATCCTGGCTGATGCTGGAAATTGCGAGTGGGCTTGAATCATGGTACTTTAGCCCCAACATGGATCTAGAAGGGGAGTTAAACTGTAAATGTTTGATAGCTATGTTTTCCCTTTCCATAGGCACAGCAGTGCAGACCCAGGACTCTCAGCTACCTCCACAGTGGTTCAGCATGTTAAACCTGTTCCTCCTTTTCATGCTCTGCAACAGATTTCTTATGTAAATCCAGCAAGTTACTTAGACCCTCTTCACTCTGTTCAAGTTGACTTCTAGTCAAAAAATGAGTATGTGTTACAAGCCTGGATCTTGATCACTATGTGTCAATTCTTCATCTGTAAGACAGTTCAGTTGCAATGTAGAGATTTTGACAAATATGTTTTTTAAAACTTGCAAAGTAATCCAATTGTATGATAATGCGGCAGTAAAACAGATACACTGAGGTGGATATAGCTTATAATTATTTTTGCACTCAGCTAGTACAAAGTGTTTACTGAAGAGACTTAGAATTACTTAATTCTACATCTGATCCCTATACTGCTGATGTTAATGGTAGCTTTCTTTAGCACAAGGAGCAGGACATTGTGAGCTTGAAGCAAGGGCTTGAAGATACTGGAAATCTTACAAAATCATGAGAACATTCATAGTAATACTGGTCGTGAATGAGGTACAGCACGTTTTATGGACTGCATGCTAGGAGACTATTATAGCTAGCAGAAATAGCAATTTGAAAAGCAATTCATTGCAAAAGCATCATTATTGTGAGTGAGATTCCAGTGCATCAGTGTACACAGTTTGGACAACCATAACTCAAAATAACACATACCTGGGCGTGCCATGGGGCTAATTTTATGAGAAGTGAATTACTGACTGGTGTGAACCATCCCTTACAGCAGTTTTTACCAGGCTATAGGACTCTTCACATCCTATTTTGGTCTTCAGTTCTGTATGGATTGAACATTTGGCACATACCTTTTGAGCCAGAGGGTCCTGGGAAGAGTCTATAATCTTTATGTTTGCTGCTGTCACTTAAAACAAAGCATCTAATGTTTCTAGGAGGAGTGAGAGGTGTCTTTGGCTTCCTTGCCCCTCCAGAAACCCACAGTCTGTGATTCTGCTCTCCAACTGGCTTTAAACCCAACCCCACCTCTTCAATGTGAACTCCAGGAGGTTAAATGATGGGAGTGCAAGGGCTGGACGCTTGGAAGCTTGGCAGGCCTTGCTTTCGTGTTTGGTTTGCAGCACTATGTTTTTTGTTCCTCTGTGCCTATGCTGGGACTTTTCCAAGATACCGAATAGTGCCACTGCTAGCCACTACACAGAACTCCACTTCGTGAGGAAAAGCAGCGAGGTCCTATGCTCTCCTTTCTCTATCTCTCTCCAAACTACTTGCCACAAAACAGACCCTAAGTGACCACTTAGATTAATCACAAGTCTGGCTCCCCTAGGACACCTGGTTCTGCTTTCCCCATTTAGAGAAGCTAATTTAAATTCCAGCCACCAAGCCAGGATCTTTCTTCCTTCTGAAGCAGAAGGAGTCATTGCACAAACCACAATGTGTTCTGCACAAAGAATCCCATAGATCGCATCACCCATTTCAGATTTTCAGCCTTCGCCTTGGTGATTTGCATCACCAAAATCTGTAAGGCCCAGTTCTGTCTGGATATAAGATACCTGCATTCCATAAATCACTATAGCGATTGACCCCATGGTCTTTTAGAGTAGATAAGACAAGGTACTCAGGAGCAGTTCCTTCTGCATTTCAGGTTCTTTTCGTAATGTAAACTGGGTCATCTTTGTAAAGCACCCCAAAATCTCATGGTAAGAATCCAAAAGAAGATGACAAAATGACAACAGTTGTTACCATTTTTATTATTCAGCTGAGACAGCATGACAGACTTGGCCAGAGGCTGCCACCATATCTCAAAGGAAAGCAGAGGCAGTAAAGTAAGCTGTTAGACGATCTGCTGGGACTTGAGAGACTTGCATTTATTTTCTTCCTAACTCTGCCCCTATGACTTAAGAATTAAGTCAGCTTAGCTCTTGTCCCACTCCGTCTTTTGTCTGACTAATCTATTTGGACATATCAGCTCCATTAGGCACGGACTGGTGGGCTCTTTCTATTGCTTAGCACCCACGACACTGGGGTCCTAGATGCTCCTGTGAGTTTGCAGCACATGTATTCCCAGAAAACTTTCATAAACATTGTCCCTGGGAAGAAATCCCATCTCAGGGGATGAAGGCTTCCCGAGAGGTCTCAAGCACGCTCCACTCTGCAGTCCCCATTGGAATTTGGCCTGTGTTATGTGACAGGGTGATTTCTAGCACTTCTTAGATGCCTCTCCAACACCTCCCAGGGCTCCTTGCATGGGAAGTATGATGGGGATAGTATTTGCTCAGACATAGCTCAGCATCTGGACACTGCTCTGTTACAGAGAGTATGACATTTCAGGACTCTGTTCAATTTGGACATGTAGTTCTACAGCTACAGCATTAACCCCCCCCCCCCAACACTGCTCATGGGTCTGACACAGGGAGCCAATGTTCAGACCAGTCACTCCCCATGCTGCCAGTGAGCTCCAGCCGTTCATAACGCAGATGGTGCTTGGCTGCAAAGAGCTGCTGCTGTTGCCAGTGATTGCAATACACCATGTTCTTCCTTCCCAATCTGGCTGGGAATTAGGGGCTGCTACATCAATAGAGATAGTATTTTGGATAAGATCTTCCTCTAGTGCCTATTAAGTGTTTAATCCATACGTGAGCCAGCCCCACTGTATCGATCCTAGAGCGAAGAGGCCTGAAAAACATCAAAGGCCCAGTGCCCATCCTTCCCCTGGAAAGCCATATCAGGGCTAGCAGCACAAATTTGTGTCTGAATCTGGTTTGACTGAGTAAGGTTCCCAGCGAGGGAGCAGGATGAAGGGGCTGTCAGCACTCACTGAGCAGCCTAGGAAGTCTGGGTGCTGTGAGCCTATCGTCCAGCTGAACCCCACTTGCATCTCTCTCCCCACTCCAAGCATTAAGATTTATAAAAGACCGATTTTTTAATTAAAAAAAAAGCTTTTCAAAGCTTTTGAGATAGGACTTACTCTCTAATACATCGTATCTTAAACACAGCTTCCCTAATGTCTTGTTCTTGGGACTGCGTTCAAGCTTAAAGGACTGAGAGGCATCTGGGATGGTTTTCATTGTGGCACGGAAATCTGCATGGGGATTTTAAACCTGGCTTCCTAGAAAATAGGTCTGTGGGTGACTGTCCATTTGTCCCTAACCCACTGCAGTATTTGGGCCTCATAGACTACTTAGGCCAAGCAGGATCCAGAGGTTTGGGGAACAAGAGCAGACTAATATTCAAGCTGTGAGATGAGGAAAAAAGGAGATGGGGAGGGAGGAAGTGTAAAGGTGGGCCTGTGGTTCAGCAGAGCCTGCCTTATCTTCCTGACCGCAGTGATGTGCCTCCTGCAGAATAATGTGCAGCCTTTCTCCTCCTCCGTGTCCCACAAACTCATCAAGGGGATCCCTGGGGCACACTCATCACCTTCTTCCACGCATTATGGCCCTCCTTTGCTGCACCTGATGGTCTGACAAGAAGAAACTCTGGAGATATGGAAAATACCTAATCTCCTTTATAGGACAACCTGCCTAAGGCCCAGTCTGCATCTTGGGGATTTTGAGATCCTATAAGCCTTTTCCTAGCCTTCTGCATAGACTAGCAGTTGCATTATTTTGCATTTATATCTGATTCCATGGGAATCAATAGGCTTTCTAAGGGGAGATACACAGCAGGGGATGAGAAAGTCCAAACCGCCTAATGGGTGGCAGGATAGGAGCTGAGGTGAGACCCAGAGTGAGAAAGTACAGACAAAAGTTAGAGGAGGTCCAGAGAGCAATGCTACATGGTCTGTTCCATACCGTCTGACTTCTGGTAAAGGCACTTCATCTGGAAAAGGCACCTAAAGCCTTAGGAAAGTGCATTTATGCATGTAAATAAATAAAACGATATTTAACCTTCTTCCCAGGCGCGTTGTGAGTGTGAATGTTTGAAAAGCTGTGAGATCCTTAGTTGAAAGGTGCTGTGAAAGTGCAAAGCATTATTAATATCCTTTACCTTGCTCATAATAGAGTATGCATTCATTCTGGGGAATTTCTGGACATAAACCAGACAGCTGCAGAATGACATTTCTTGAAAGCATCTATGATTTATTTTGTGCTCTTTAATTCCATTTTGTATTGAACACACATTTGTCATAGGACTGTTGTTCCACTGGGCCTTTTAAGTCTAAAACAGACTTAGGGACCTGATCCTTAACTAGTATAAATTGGCCCCTACCTTCACTGACCTATTTGCTGATTTACACCAGAAAAGGACCTTGGTCCAAATCTTTTAATTGAATTTCCATAGCTTGGCAAATTTTGGTGTAAAATCCAAGTGGTTTTAATGACAGATAAGACTCTCTCTGTAACTAACCGGCTGGCTGGAGTTCTGTAGAATCTCTTCGAGCCACTGGGCGTCAGGTCCTGAGAACGATATTGTTTTTGCAGAAACTTGAGTCTCTGGATAGGTTCCCTGGCCCTGCCTTTTCCATTTTGTTTTAAACACGTTCAGTTTTAGAGTCTGGGCCTGGAAGCTGGGAGGGCTGATGTGGTTCTTTCATGTTGCACAAATTTTTGTGAAAACAAAACAAAAATAGCCCAGTGGATTTGATTTTTTTTTTAAGAGAGACAGAAGAGAAACTTGCACTAGTTGAGTGAGCATGCTGCTTCAATAGCAGTGCCTGCATTACTGAATGTCTTGCTTAACCCTTCTTACCATTGCAAAGTCATACTCCTAGCTAGTTCTCATCGTAACAGGACAAGTGTGCTTGCCCATATATATGCCCACATGCCAGTGGGATAGAGAAGTACCATTAATGCATTCTGTATGTGGAAAAGTGAGACAAAGGGGCTCATCTGAGGTGCATTAAACCTGGATTAAATCTGGGCTGAGTCACATGCAAACCATCCTTCTAAGCTGACATTTTAAGACCTAAAATGTACACTACAAGGCAACCCATTCAGGGAGCTTTTGAACGATTCATGACTTGAACATAATTTTGGATGGGCTTAGCCAAATCCATCTGGAGGACCAAGACTTGCTGCTTTAAAGCCAAGCAGCCACAGCAACATACACCTGGCCAGCACATCTGATTGTAATAGTGTCACTTAACAGTAAAGAAAACTCTCAGGAGATGCATTTTACACTCTTTTTCTGTGACACTGTGAGCAAAGCAGAG
Organism: Rhea pennata; assembly: GCF_028389875.1. Classification (NCBI taxonomy): domain Eukaryota; kingdom Metazoa; phylum Chordata; class Aves; order Rheiformes; family Rheidae; genus Rhea; species Rhea pennata. Next base: position 7,245,938 of record NC_084686.1, on the reverse strand, counting down.
TCTTCCCGTGGGCCAAGGTTTCTCCATCTGGAGGAGGAGGATGATCATCTATCCAGATGATGGCCTAGTTGTTTACTCAAAACATACTGATGCATCTGAATCAACCAACCCATTTACAGCAGTTGATTCACTCTGCTCTACTTTCTGACACCTTGCCCACAAAAAAATCGGAGAAAACTGAAAAATATCAAAATTAAATCTGCTGCTTTTTAGAAAGGATTTTTCCCCGTCAATCTGAAAAGAATTCTTCTGTTGGAAAATTAATTGCTGTCTTTACTTTTAACAAAAGATCGCCATGTAAGTGACATCTTGCTTTAAAATTATATAACGGTAAAACTATTTTTGATTGAGATAGCCCAGAATGTACATCAGCTTCTTGATCTGTGGAAATCTCTGAGGTTTCATCTTTCTCTTTCAATTCAGAACTGTTTTTTTTTTCCCCTTAAAATACTTCCCCAAACATCTCCCTAATAGCTCTACTTGTTTCTGAAAGATATCCCAGGGGAGAATGAAAGTCAGAGACTGGCTGCAAAGGGGACATGGGAAAAGCCAGTGGTTACTCGAGGCCTCATCCGTTTGGTGCTGACCTCGGTCAGCAGCACAAGCCCTGGGTGCGCTTGGATGCTGCAGCAGTTGCACGATGGGTTCCCAGCGAGGAAAAATGCCACACGTGCAAATGCCAGCTTTGCTTATTTACAACGACGGCAACTGCTGAGGCCTGAGCTCGGGCACAGCGTTTGCCGGCAGTGCTGGGCTGCGAGCCAGCGTCCAGCTCGGCTCCCAGGGCCGGCCCTGGGAGCAGGGACCGGCTCCCTTCCGGGGCCAGCGTGCCTGGCGCTGCCGCTGCCACTGCCACCTCCCTTCCCTCTGCAGAGATGGCCCCGCGCGCACTTTGTACCAGCCTGAAACCGTAGCAGTTTGTTTTTCAGTCTGATCTATTTGCAGTGGGGTTTGTGGTTTCTAGTTAAAAAAAAAAAAAAAAAAAAAAAAAAAAAGTATATACACAAATAAAAAGTAAAATAAAAATAAAAACAGGCACATTAACTGAGCTCTTTTTTCCCCCTTTCCCCTCTCTTCCCTCCTCTTCTTTCTCTCCCTCTCTTCCCCTCCCCTTCCCTCCCCTCCCCTCTGTTTTGCTTTCCGTGCGGATGACTGAAAGGCTGTAATTTCAAAGCTGAAGCGGCTTTCCCAGAGCTGGAGGAATGTGCAAGCGCCCGCGGAGCTTTCCGCGGGGAGCTCTGCGGCCGCGGGCAGCGGCCCTCCCGCCGCCCCTGCCCGTGGCGGACAGGGGCTGCTTTGGGGGAAGACGTTGTGCTCTCAGCTCCGTTGACTCTAACAACTGCTTTCTCACTGATCAAGAGGTGCCAGACTGCAGCGCTGCCCAAAACACCCTCGAGCCCTTGCTGTAAAGGCTCCTGGCCAGCAAGGTCGCCTCTAGCAGGAGGAAGGTCTGAGGGAGCCCAGCCTGGCCACGAAGGTGTGTCATTGGGGTCATGCTGAAAACAAGTCCCAAAGCACCATGTATATGCGGCATGTTCAACAGGGCCTTGCCTTTGTAAGGAGGCCGAGGGAGCATAGGACATGTGGGAGAGGAAAAACAGTGGTATATGTGTAATACCAAGCTGGGAGGACTAAGAAACAAAGCTAGATTCTTGCAAGTTTTTCTGGGAAGAGTTGATTTCAACCCCTCTGTGCCTGTTCTCTTTTGTCATTAGATCCCTCCTATGATGCAGTCAGGAGAACAGGATGGGGCAGTAATATGAATTCTGGCCTCACCAAAAGTAAGTTTTCCCAGCGGGAATCACAAATTCTGCAATGAGAGATCAAAATGAAACTGTGGGAGAAGATGGGCTTGGCTGGCTTGTGTTATGAGCACCAGAACAGTGGAAGACTTGGGGACAGTCAATAAGGCAAAAGAGCTAGAATTATGTTATGAAAAGAAAAAAAAAATCCATGCAAATCCTTTTACAACTGAATCATGTATTGAAGATGATAGCAGTTGTTAAAATGGAACAAACCGCTACCACTTCCAGGATTTGATTAAGGACCCAGGACTGGATGCTGTATACAAAGGTTGACTCCATGTTATCCACTCGTCTGTAGTGAGGTGTCATTTTTTAAGGGACAGATACAGACAGCTTGGACAGATTCGGAGGGTTTCTTACTACTATTGGGGAAGTAAGATCCTACAAATGAAGTCTAGCAGGCCCTTAATAACTAAAGTCACTCTGAGATTATCACATGAAAGAGTCCCCACTTATGCAACAGGGTTTTTGTTTTATTATTGAGTTCACTACACACTCTGGGTCATGGGTTGACTTCTCCTTAGAAATATCAGTTCCCTGCCCCCTGCCCCTAGAGGTTGTATTTAGTTAACATAAGCAGCTGGTATCAGGCCATACTCTCCCCTTCTTCCACTGCTGGGACATACCTCTGTACAGCAGTGCAAGATGGGCACATTTGACTCTCAGCAAGATACTACAGGGTTTGAATAAATGTGGCAGAACCTGGCCGTCAGATTGTATTTCATTCGCTTTGCAGCTTTCTGAGCTATGTGCACTCTGAATGTGAAGATTATTCTTTAACTTACAGTTTTCTGCTATCAGGAATTATATGACTAGGTGGAGCAGATGTCAACACTGACCTGATTTCTAGAAATGGCCATGATATTGTCAATTAAATGTTTGATTTGATAAAAACAAGGTTTTTTTGCATAAAAGGGTTGATTAAAAAAATTTTCCCATTTCTAAAAGATACTGAAAAATGTTCCAACATGGAAGAAGGTCAAAATTTATACAAAAACATAGATGCAAATCAGGATGTATTTTAAGTTATAACAACAGATGGATTTTTCCTTGCCTAGACTGCATACTTTTTTCATGCTATAATGAGATTTTTAATAATTATCCCGTGAAATCTCAAAAATATCAGCTTTTAGGATAAAAAACCCATTTCCCATCCCAATCTCTGTATTATTCCTGCTCGGTATGTGTTGTATATATATTGTTCTGTGTTCATTCCTTCTCTTCTGTTCATGTATGTATAAGATCTTTCTCGTTTTTACAGGCCCTCCCGTTGCAGGGACGCAAAATGTGAATAAGACAACAGAACAGCAACGGCCCCAACCAGGTAACTGTTGGTTGTGTCCCCACTGCATTTGCTAAGTAATTGTATTTGTACTAGACTGGGAGAGCAAGCATGTCAAACAGCAGTACTCATGAGCAGAGGACAAATGGCAGAGCCTTGCAGGGAAGTCTCAGAATAATGAGTCAAATGTGACCAAGCAGTGACAGCAGTTGTTCCACACTGTTTCTGTTTTACTTCAATGTCCTTGCCCATTCCAAAGAAACATCCGTGTTTCAGCTGAGTCACACGCAGTGCCTAGCATCAGTTGCTTTAGAATCTCCTTTGAAGCATCACAACATGCAGGGTAAGAGATCTTGACGCAGTTCAGGGCATGGAGTTGTTTGTGCTGCGGTGGTGGCGTGTCTGCTCGTTACCTCCGGACCTCTTGTAACGATGTTCAATGGAAATATCTCCAAACAGAATCAACAGGGCTTCCCCAGTGTCAAAGCAGCCCAAACAAGAAAAGCAAACGCTGTCGGACAGCAAGCAAGTCATGTTTCCTGCTAGTTTCCCAAGGGACTTTTGAAAAGCTAAATACCACCTTCCCTGCTTTGCACAGCTGCTTTCTATCTTTTTTTTTTATTTTATTTTTTTAGGGAGTTGGTTCTTTTGGCATAAATTCAATCCACAAGCAAATGCTATAGATCCAAATCACCAAAGACAGAGAGAAGCAAAGAGAAGAGTAGAGATTAGGACTGCAGAGGCCCCACAAAAAGGGAAGGATTTCATTCCTAGTGAATGCATTGTGGGGTTTTCAAGAAACACTCAGCCTCATTGGAGCCAAACTCCTGTTACCCTCATTTGTCTGATGCTCTGCTGGCTTCAACAAGGGAGAGTTGAGTGAGCATTCATTGACCTCAGTGGATACCAAACTGAATTGTTAGCAAGTGAATTTGAAAATCCCATCTGCTGTTGAGCTCTTTTTATTAGGACGATTATATTCACTTCTGATTTGTTACTGCTATACTCTCACACGTGTTTTTTTTCACGCAACTGAACATTCTTATTGACACACAAAATGTGTAGAGTATGTCCAAGAAAGATTATGATCTTTGAAAATGGGCCACTCTCAGACCAGTGCCAGAACCACTGTGCCATTCAGGATTCCATAAATAACTGGTGGTTATTTGCTTAAAAAGAAATGAGGGACTCATCAGAACTGTTCCAGACACCTAATGCTAGAAAAAGAGGCAGTACAAGTAAAGAAAGAAAGTGAATATTTTTTTAGGTTTCCAGAAAAAATAATAATGAAGTTCTGTTTCTTTTTTGATAACATATTTGTTAAAATAGCTTTTGTTCTTTTATTATTATTTTAGATCCCTATCAAATCCTGGGGCCCACTAGTAGCCGTCTTGCCAATCCAGGTGAGTTCAGACCACCATTTTGAAGGCAATCTTCCGTTATCAGAGGGTTTAGCTTTCTTGTTATCTACTGCTTGACTGTACTAGATGAGTAGCTGTTGTACTGTTTGAGAAAACTGTCAGGGCCACTGATTTTAGTAGTTGTGGTCTTACACAAATCCTTACAATAAAGTGTGGAAAATGGTGCAACATCATCTTTACCTGAACAAAATCACCTTCCTGAAGGCATTTACCCCAAACTAGCATTCCCTAACGACAGCCTTATACAGAACTTGAATTTGTCTCTCTCAGATATGCAGTGTAGGTTAGTTCTCCAATATCTACTAAAGATGATTAACACAAGGGAGCGCACAAAACATCTCTGAAAGTCACAGTAGAATGACTATCCCTGACTTTTGTGAAAAAGACTTGAATAAATCTTACTTGAACTAAACGAACTGTTATACTGATCAGGAGCAGTCATGGATATTCAAAAAACTGGATTATGTCATTACAGGCTGACAACTGTACACACTTTGTGTTGACATTGATGACAAATCTATCCATTTATTGCTGGAACGGGGTTGAATGCTTGTGAGGAAGCATCCTCATAAGGTTCTTTATCTTCGCTATTAGTATAACCACAAGGAACGAAACTAGGAGTCACCTAGTCTGGGGAAGAAATAACCTTCTGTAACTCAGATCAACTGGAACGGAAACTCTAGGTATCCAAGACAATATCCATGGTAAACAGTAAGCAATCAAGAGTTAAAATATACTATGTCAACCATTCAGTGAAAAATTTTGCAGAACAGTATGCTCGGAAAAAGCCTGTTTATGAATAGCCTAAAGATTTTTAAGGCCAAAGGCGACCATTATGAAATCTAATCTGACCTCAAACTCATAAACAGAACAAAGGGTTGACTAACTTGTTTGCTGGGAATAGTTTATCCATTCCTACGTAAGAGTTTTGAAGGCTTGAAGAAGTAGTTCCCAGTAAAGATCGAGATAGTCCTTCTGTTTCCTGCCTTTGTCTTTGCTTTTAAGCAGGAAACACAATGTCATTTCCTTTCCTCTTTGGCTTGCTCCTTGCAGGGAGCGGGCAGATCCAGCTGTGGCAGTTCCTTCTCGAGTTGCTGTCGGACAGTTCCAATGCCAGCTGTATTACATGGGAAGGGACCAATGGGGAATTCAAGATGACGGACCCTGATGAAGTGGCACGGCGCTGGGGAGAACGCAAAAGCAAGCCCAACATGAATTATGACAAGCTGAGCCGAGCCCTCCGATACTACTATGACAAGAACATTATGACCAAAGTGCATGGCAAAAGGTATGCCTACAAATTTGACTTTCATGGCATTGCCCAGGCTCTTCAGCCTCATCCCACTGAATCTTCAATGTACAAGTATCCATCAGATCTCTCCTACATGCCTTCCTACCATGCCCATCAGCAGAAGGTGAACTTTGTACCCCCGCACCCTTCCTCTATGCCTGTCACATCATCCAGTTTCTTTGGAGCAGCCTCACCTTATTGGACCTCCCCTACTGGAAGCATTTATCCAAACCCCAATGTCCCTCGCCATCCCAATGCCCATGTATCACCACACTTGGGCAGCTATTACTAGATGCTTCTATCTTCAAGTGGCCTTTATCAATCTGGTTGGACATTTTCTTTACTTCTGGGATTTTTTTTTTCTGGGACCCTTAATGGATAATTGTGGCCTTTCTGGGGGATAGTTAAAACTGGATATTGGTTATTCCTGGATCAAACCTTTTACTTTTGTAACTTTGCCTCTTGTGTCTTGGACTGAGAGATGGATGCTTCTTTGGGCCAGTACTCTGCATTTTCTTTGGGTTTTGATGCTTATGTCCTCTGTAGGAATTGACTATGAAGATTGTTCACCACAACTTGGAATGATTATTAGCATTTTGATCACAGAAATGTTTAAGAATTCAAAGGCTTTTTAGAAGACATAGATCCAACTGTGGGTCGTAGGAAAAGACGACTACGTGGGTTTTTTTCTCGCTTTGGAGAGGGTAGGCAATTTGACCATTAAGTCAGGAGGACCTTGGGCTGCAGGGGACTGCAACTGGAATCTTAGCTTTAAGGCAAATGAGGAGTTTCACCCAACTGGAAATTAAATATATATATATATTCATATATATATATATATGTACATGTATATTTTAAGAAGTAAAGGGCATTGAAGGAACTTTTCTAGACTGTACAACTTCATTAGACTGTGTATTAACTCCAGAAGTGTCAAAGACCAGAACAAAATAAAGTAACCTAATGTCAAGCACAGACATTCCTTGAAAGCAAAAGTGAAGTAAAATAAATGACAGCAGGCCCTTGAGCTCTGCCAGAGTCTTAGGGATCGCTAAATGCTACCGATTCGCGAACGCTGTGCGTTTGTCAGACCGTCATCCAAAGGGTCAACAAATCAGAAGGCAAATTACTGTATAAGTTATGCAGAGTTATTTTTCCCTATATCTCACAGTATTAAAAGAAAGATTAAGTAAAACGAGTTGACCTCGGTCACAAATACAGGTTTGTTTTTTTTTACTATCAGCTCAGTGGGTTGTTTTTGTTTTTTTTTTTTTTAATGTAATTTGTACATCTTTTCAATCTGTACATTTGGGCTGTAGCTTTTTACTTTTTACTAAAAAAAAAATAAAAAAATAAGACATGAGTAATGTATCTGTTGGAGAAAACCTCAGTGCTGCAATTGGATCCCTAACTGATCCCCAAACTAGCCAGAAACCTTCCAGACTTCTCTGGGTTTGTCTAGAGTAGAGATTTTTCTTGTATTAGCCTATCAAAATTGTCTGCAAATTAACTCCATTTAGCTAATATGTTTGTATTAAAGCTGATTGAAAACACGCATCAATATTTTAAAGCGGCTTTTTCAATATTTTGTGATTATTTTTCATCAAATCTTAAACTTTGGAACTATCTTGTCCACTTAAAGAAATTCTCAAATACTTCTCACACATCTTCTGAAAGGTTTTGCTAAGGGTTTTCACTTAAATTTTACATGTTTTAAAGCTTTCAGCCATCTAATTTTGCAGATGTTAATTTGATGATCCGCAAATGGCGGTTTGGTGCCATAAACAGAAGGGTAAACCACAAGCATTTATGTTTTAGAACAGATGTTACTGGGGGGGGGGGGTTAGACTTACATGTACAACCTATTAGCTAACTTGTATTAACTGGCAGTCAATTAACAGGATCACAAACGTCTAGTCTAGACATAACCTCTGGGACTCTGTGTGGGTGCAAGATTTGGTCTATGTGCATCCAATTGCAGGACGAGAGCCTAAAACCAGAACATTGTAGTCTGCTCATAACTTTAAACAGAAGCACTGATGCCATTATTTAACAGAAAGGAAAAATAAGATCAAGCTAATCAGTTTAGGTCTTAGTGCTTTTGGGTGTTTATAAGTAACATTACTGCAATAATCGCAAAATTTAAGAAATTACCCATGGAAATGGGGCTTTTGCTACTATATATATGCAATGTACTTTTTGGATATTAAAATATATATAATTTTGCAAGTAATCTTGGTGTTTTTTAAAAAAAAATGTATTAAGTGTTACAATTAAACTGTTGTATGAGGAATATGGTGTAAAAAAAATGTGACAAAATAAATGATGGTTTTCTTCTCTGAGGCATCACATTGTCCCACTCTCTCCCTCCCCTCTCATACTTGCAGATAAAGCATGAACTTTGCATCTAAATAAATTTAGCTAAGAAGACAACAAAGAATATCCACAGCAGCAGCAGTGCCCATCACCATCACTATAAAATAATATCGACCTCTTACTGCCAGAAATTTATTTTGCTGGAGCCTGCGTTTTTCAGGCCTAATTTAGGTACTTAGCCAAAATGTCTAAATTGGAAACTCATCTCTTGTCCATGTGGAGACAGAGCGAGCGAGAGAGAAAGAAGTGATAGAGTAGCTGAACCTCGGGGAGGTGAAATGTCCTGCGCGAGGCCGGCGGCGAGCTGGGAGCAGAGCCTTGCCCGGTGCCCCGGAGACTAGCGACAGCCCCGTGCCGAGTGCCAGGACACGCAGCCTCCCTGAGCCACAACAGAGCTAACCAGCATCTCTCTGATTATTCACTCTTTAGGGTGCAGGATGCATATGCAATGCGACATGTAGTACCAGGCTGCTGGTGTGCTCGTGTTTCTCACCTATCCCCAAAGCCCAGGGAAGGCCAGTGCTCCAAAGCATTCCTGAGATGGAGTAAGAGGCTGCATAAACAAGCCCTGCCAAGGAATCTTCTGATTGTGTATAAAGGTCAGGCAAAGGCACTTCCTGTATTTTTGCAGACACACGGTGGTCCTGAGAGATAGCTTGATCTTTCTGCAGATTTGATAAACCTTTAGAAATGCATAACTGCACAAGTACACCATTTCCTTCCTCTACACACAACCTTTTGTTGCTAAGTTTCTAGTACAATAGCGGTCATAGGCTTGATTAGCAAGGCTTTGCTCTGAAAAGCAGCTACGTTCAATATTACATTCAGCCACCCCAGATCTGTTCCCTTTGTGTATTCAACCAAAGCTGCTCAATTTAGTCATAAGAGTGAGTGTTTTGTTGCTTATCTCTATATATTGTTTTTCACTTTAGCATGATCTAGATTCATTCTGGCTATTCTTCATCAATAGAAATATCGAGTATTTGCTATTAATACAATGTGCTGGCCCAGCTGCCAGCAATAGGCAAATTTGAAGAAAATTTTGAAGACTGAATTTGCACAAAAATGTCTCAAGGCAGAATCTAAAGGTTGTCAGAGTGCAAAGATGTTTTTGACCGCAAAGTTTGGCCAGAAGGATCCTTGGTGAAAACACACTTTTGAAAACAACCAATGATTTGAGAAGCATCTGTTTCTGGCTGTCCAGATTGAAAGATCTTAAAGGACCTCAGCTTGAAGATGGAAGGCGATCAGCAGCATCCTCAGCTCAGGTCCTTTCCTTCTCCTTTGAACTGTTTCCTCAGAGTGCTTGCTGATTTTAATTGCTGCTAGTATTTAGCTTTAGATGGAGTTTGCCACCCACTACAGGCTGCATTCCCACGGAATCTAACTTGGAGCAAGGAGACTTTATACCAGTGTGCCAGACAGCCTCAGACTGGTGAGATGCCTTCCAGGCAGCTTTTAGCATTTTCATAAGATCTTAATTTAAATTCCTCGGGTAAAGAACAAGTGATAACATACAGACTGGAGCAGCCCACTGAAAGCCACGAGCTTTCAGGCTGACTTTGCAATGGCAAGAACTCCAGGGATGATAATGGGGGCACCTTCTCCCTCCCAAACACAACTTTTGGGACAAACTGAGAGAAAACAAAACAAGGAATTTGTCAGTACTGATGCTAGTTTTTGCTTTTCCCAGGAGGGCAAGGCAGAATGAATTCAAATATTTTAGGCTTATGTCAGAAAGTTTATAAAACAGATGGCTGGAATCACATGATTGTGAGCTGTGAGTCAACAGGGATAGCAGAAAATCTTTTGCTCTGTGTAGAAGTTCAGAATTCAAACCTCACCAGGGAAATTCTGGTCTCATTGAAATCAGTGAGGATTTGGCTATTCACTTCTGAAGATCTACTATTCATCCAAGATTTGTGTTCTATTCCAAGTTCAAACACTGTAAAGGATCCAGCTTAAATATGCAAATCTGGTACTGGCTTTTTATTTCACCTTCTATACATAGATACTGCAGCTTATAAAGTAGAATCAGCCATAGCTTTACATACTTGAAACTCAAGCTCCTTTAGCTGGGATCTTTTTGACATTTTTCTCTTTGAGATGTACTTGTCTCTGTGTCTACGTATCAGAGGAACTTGGAAAGGGAGAAGAGCAGGTACTCTACTTAATTACAGCCATCAAATTTTGTACCTAAGAGATTTTTGCTTTCAATTACACTTTGAAGAAGCCACTAAATCAGTACTTAGAGTCTAGAGGATGGAGATCATAGCTTAAGCACTTGTTAGATGCCTAATGCTAGGAGATGTCAAGTCTTTCTCATGTCAAGCATCTAAGATTACTCCCACCTATAATCCTTATATGCCAGGACGTAAGTAGACTGCAAGCTGTGACCAAAAAGAAAGGCCCGCAGAAGCCATCCTGTGCATACCTGAGTGGCAAGCTTTCCTCAGAAGCACCTGGCACTATCAGCTCTTGGGAGACTTGCTCACTGATTTTGTATACTCAAGAATTATATATTTCAGTCCTTAAGTTGAATTGCCAAAAGGTTGTGGATTTCTAACATGCATTTAATACTGTCCAGCGGAGAGATATTTTCCCATTCTGACATATTCCTGTTAGTAAAGAGCAGGGAATATTTATTATATCACTACTCAGCAAGTGTCTCAGACTATTCCAGCCCTAATGAGACATTAGCTAGATAGGATATTTGCCCTGAAACTTCTGTTGGTGCAAACAGTTGATGTGAAGCTGAACTTATCTGGTAATATTTCACATGAGTTTTTACTGTTCACAATGACAGTAAATGACTCTGCCTGAAGCTTTCTATCAAAAGCACTGATGAGCCTCACAGCTATTTCCTGCCCCTGCTGTCAGAAGCAAAGAGTCAATGGTCTGTAAATTCTAGGTAAATGAACTAGCTTCACTTTATTACAATAGATTTGTCTTTACAAGTTGCTTTGCTATACCGATACAGTATTTTTAATGACCTCTGTGAAAGTAGTTTGTTCAAATCCAGCCTGCTTCCAAGCAGTGCAGATCCCCTATATCACACTGACTGTTGCTCCATTTGGTGTTAATTAGGGCTGTAGTCTAGAGGCACAGATTGTGGTTTATAAATTTGCTTCAGAGACCCTATTTGGATATGCTCTTACAATACCTAGCATAACTTAACCTATGTGCTATGATTTTCATCTGTAAAAGTAGAAACCTGCGGAAGCAAAGCTCAGACTTTTTATCATGCTAGAAAAGGGGTAGAAATCCTTGCCTAAAGTCATACAGAGACCTAACAGAAAGAATTCAAGCTCGATCCCAGATCCCTGAGCTCCCCTACCCTCCACGTGGTTTTAGATCATGCCTATCTGCTGCAATGGCGATAGCACGACGTGAGAGCTACATGTTTCATAGATGAGGAAACGCTAACACCACGTGCTTTCTTTTTACACTTGCCACATAGAGCAATTCAGCTCTTCAGTCGCCAAAGCTAGCAAACTGACCCCAAGACTAAATTCACTAGAAAGGAAAAAAAAGTAACAGTCTGGTGGGGGGAAAAGTCTGCTGAGGCTATCTTTCCTGCCCCAGCAACATCTCTCACTGCACTGGTACTCCTCTTCTACCAGTGCTGGGGCACGAGCTGCAGTCAAGCAGCCTTAGCAGGATGTGCTGCAAGCAGGTGTGTTGATGATGGCCAGGTGTGTTTGCAGCCACTTCAGCCAGCATAAATACTTGCACCAAGCAGGCAGGCAGGTTTCTTCTGAGCAGGGGTAGCTAGTGTGAGTGGGTCTAGCTGCTCATTATCTACGTGGCAGCTGGGGAGCAGGCAGAAATGGGTGAAGAACTGCATTTTATATCATTTTTGCTAAAGGCAGAAGAGCACAGGGGCTTTGGCAGTTTGAGGCACAGCTATTTGAGCACAAGAGGTTGCTTCTCCATTTCCAGGAACTGCTGCGAAGTTGTTATTTGCTTTGGCTTTTTGTTAACTTTGTCTCCTGGAGCTGTAAAGCCTGATGCTGGATCTGCTTTACCTTCCCTGCTGCTGTAGAGCCCTGTTCGCAAGCCAGAGAAGCCTCTTCTGCTACAGGCCTGCCTTGGCTGCTGCGGCCTGAGCCATGTGTGGGAAAGAACAGCATCTTCAGCCCTTGTGGAGCGCAAGGTCTGTTTTCAAAGTGTCTTTATGTGGCTGCTGGAGGAGGTTGTGCTATGACTCCTGGTAGCTGGTATTCGCAGTAACCTCAGCCTCGCCCTTGGGCTTGCTGCAAGTGCTCAGCTGTCAGCGTGCCCGGGCCTAGGCTGCGGGGAGGGGGATGCCCCCGGCATCCAGGGGTGACCCTGAACGCTTCTCGGGGTGCCCCAGCAGCAGCCCCGCCGCGCTCCCGCCCCGCGGCGCGGCCCCCAGCCGCGGCCCCCGCGCTCCGCCCGGCTCGGAGCGCGCGCGCGCGGGGCCGCCCGCGGCCGCTGGGGGGCGCCGCGGGGCCGCGGGCGGCGGTGCGGCACGTGATCGGTGGGGAGAGCGCACGTGATTGGAGGGCGCCCGGCGCGAGGGCGGGGCGCGGTGGGCGGTGTCCCGCGCGCGCGCGGCGCTCGCGCCCGCTCCGTGAGGAGACGGCGCCGCCGCCGCCGTGAGGCGCCGCGGCCGCGTCGTGCTGCTGCCCCCCGGTAAGGGGCTGTGGCGGCCGCTGCAGGCGGGTTTTGCCCCCCTCCCTCTCCTCGTCCCCAGCCGTCGAGTGCCCCCGAGGCACCGGGGCGGGGGAGAGGGGGGCCCCCTGGGGCTGGTGCCCCAGGGATGTGCTGAGTTGGGGGCTCAGTGCCAGTTCCCAGCCTCAAGGACGTGGCCGAGGGCAGCCGTAAGGCTGGCAAGGCCCTGCGTGGGGTGAGAGCGCGGGGGGAACCTGGCGGGGCTCTGGGCCAGGGTCTGCTCTCGGCTGGGTGGAGGAGCCTGCGGGTTTGAAGGGCCCAGGCCCCTCCGGTCGCACTGGTAAAGCGCCCAGCACAGGGCTGTAGTTTGGGCTGCTAGACACTGTCAGGCGATACGATGGTTTGTAAATACTGCAACAGTGGCAGCAGATCCTTTGTGTGGGATTTTTGTAGGCTCTGCAAGATACCGGAGACACTTGGAAATCAGAGGGGGCTTTGGTGGAATGGGCACTTTTGGGCACGGTTGCAAAACTAACACAGAACTGGAACTCAAAAGCTTTCCTGAGGTGACTTTTTTTTTTTTTTTTTTTAACAGCTAGGGAAACTGAGGCTCTGAATGGGGAATGTGACTTGCTTGAAGTTGCAGAACAGAGTTGCAAATGGTATGTGGGTCTCCCCAGATCCCCAGACCCAGCTTCGCTGCTGCTAACTCTCCCCGCCTACTCTAGACTGTTAAGGGTGCTTTAGATGCCACTACAGACATGATGTTTACAGCCCCCAACCCTCCACTTACACATCACCTCGAATTCATTGCAGTGAATTAAGTCTTCCAACACTTCTGTAAAGTGGCTAAATATATCCAGCTAGCAGAGCTTATGCCAAAAATAAGTCACTAAATGCGTTAAACTTCATGCAATAAAATAAGGAACAGCCCCAATAAATTCTTGCTCTGCTCTTTCAGGATTGCCATCGTTTGCACTGCTAGGTTTGCTGCACTGCCAGTGTGAAGTTTAGGATTGCTGCGTGGGATGTGAGCTGACTGGTCGATCTGGAGGTAGGGGGTGCCATCCAGCGGCAACAAGACAGAAGGCACTAGGGGAGCTCTCGAATCAGCCTGACAGCCCTTCTGCATCTTAGATTGCCTTCGTGGTAGGTTGTCACAACCGAATAGTGCAGTAACTGCTTCTGAGCTGCAGAGCTTGCTTGGGATGCAAGTCACCCAGAAGAGCAAGGGCTTCAATACTTTGTGTTTCACACTGACTAGTTGATTAGTAATATGATAGGCAGATTGAGAGCGGAAGTGAGACTTTCATTTCCAGCCTCCCCTGGCTTGTTCAGCTCCCTGGAGCAGGGAGGATTTATTTCTTTCTTGTGCAACAGAGTTTGTTCAAGCCGTAAGCTTCCCCAGGCAGATGCTTCCACCACAGGAATGTCAACTTGGCCTCAAGAAACACATTGTGTATTCTAGCAGCCATGGAGAGAGGGCTTGAGCCTTCCTCACTCTTGTTCCAACAAAATTGTCACAGGGTTATGCTTGATTTAGGAGCAGTGGCAGTGTTGTCAGAGGTTCCCCAGGCTGCAGCAATAAGCTGCAGGCTCAGATTTACCAGAGAGTGTAGGAACTTGCTCCGTTCCCTCTATCCCTGCTGTGGCAGAGGCTCTGTTCACATTCCTGGTGTTGTGCTGTGGTTTCTCTTGTGCTGGGAACATGAGTTGAGCTAGCACCGTGACAGTTCAAGGCAGGGGTGAGTTGAAGGAGGCAAAATAAAAGGAAGAGTGGAAATAAAGGCTCTTCCTAGCTGAATTCATATGAGTGTAACATCAGTTCGCTGCCTGCGGAAAGAGGATATGACACCTTTGCTGCTCTCATTTATACTGGGGCTTTGTACACTGACTTAGTTATGGGTGAGTAGTTGAGTTTTTAAGGAAGTACCTCCATGCAGAAGTTACCAGGCAGTTGCTGGGTGCCAGTTAGCAGTGGTGTGCCACATTCCTATAATGTGAATTTGTATGAGTATCTGAACAGTTTGCCAGGGTTTTTATTAGGAGTCTTTTTTCTCTGCCCATTACTACCAAGAATTTGTGGAGACAGTTAACTAGCACATGACAGCTTTTTAAAAGCAGTTATTTTAATTCATGGTCCTTTCTCCAGCAGTCAGCAGGATGCTTTATTCATTTGCTGGCAGGAGGGTAAATGTATTTCAAAATGATTGAAATATTATGCACAGCTTGAATGAATGTTGAAAATAAATACAGTAGAAGAAACATGTTGTTTGTGAAATGAGAAGATAAATTAAGTTTAGTGTAGACACACTATTCCCAAGCCTAGCAGCTTGATGAGCACTTTCATAGCTAAATCCTTTAGGCCTTAATCCTGCAATATGTACATGATCTGATTTCTCTTCATGTTAAAATTACCAGGATCTCGAGTCATCTGAATCTATTGATGAGACCACTGTGGAGACTGCAGGTCTTCTAAGGTATCGTGGCCAGGCAGTGGCTCAACCAGTAGTAGCAAGCGTGAAAAACTTCACTGACATAATCTGGCATGGATGTGCATTAGTCCTTTGGGGGAAAACAAGTCTAATTTTATAGCAGTCTTTTTCTTTTTTGGTCGGACTGTTAGTTTCTGTGCATCCTATTCCACTTCATGAAAAAGGACTAATTGTTGCTGCTACAGAACAGACAAGCAGAAGGAGGACAGACCCAAAAGACTTCAAGAATACTGTGGAGGTGTAAAAAAGAAACTGTCATGGGCAGTGTAAAGAAGCCAGTCTTTATTTTCTGGTATCGGGTCTGTGGGTTCCCTCCAGCTGCTTCTGTTCAGTACGATTAAATTTATTTTCATCCTTTTAACTGAACTTTCTTTTAATGGAAGTATGGGTGACAGGCCCCAAAATAGATTTCCTATGGAGTCTGTTCTGAGTAGCGCAGTATGCAGCATGTCTCCTGATAAACCTTTTTCCCTGCCCTGGGACTTTATCTCTCTGGTGACAAACAGCCCTCCCTGGACAGAAAGAGGAAATTCCACTCATTGTTGCCCTGCTGCTGGGGTCTGACTAAAGTACTATCTCCTGCTTGGTGCACCACTACCAAGCATTTCCTGAAGTGACAATCTGCAGGAGCCTTGTGGGAGGAGTGTTTCATTTCTGGATTCCTGTTTAGGTCCCTGTGTGATCCCTCTCTAAGTAGCAGCTTGATAGCTTGGCTGTGGCCCCATCAGCTTGGGGTTTGTCACCTTCATCTTCTCTGTTCCTGCAGTAGCTGTTATAGCAAAACACATGCAAAACACAGTTGCCCTGCCCTTATTGTGCCAAGTGTTTGTAGACAGTATAAAACTGTCAGAAGAGACTGAACAACAGAAAATCATCCTTGCAGTGAGATCAAGTATATTTTGTATGAATTGCAGTATTGCTAAAGACTTTTAGACATGGAATAAAGTCTCATGCTTGCGGTATAGTGACATAGAGCAAAAGAATAGAAAAGCCCTGTTATGAAACACTTAGGCTCAGGACTTTGAGACAGCTTTCTGAGGGCAGTGACTAAGAGCACACTGTTTAGAAATCCTTTCAGCTTTGCCGAGGGATGTACACTGGCTCTTGTACATGTGCTAAGTAGTAGTTGATCATCTTCCTAGCCCTAACATCCCAGACCAACTTTCATTAAAGGTAATAGGTTTATTTCCTTTCACTTCATTGCAGGGCTGGATTGGGCCCTTTGAATGGGTTTGCTAGAGGTTTGCACTTTTCCTTGTACAGCGGAGATTGTCTTCCTAACTGCAGTAAGGAGACATCTTGGTGCTTCTCTTCCAAGGGTAAGGGGTGCAACTTGTAATTCTTGAATAGCTGAATACTGCTTTCAATGGATATTATACACAGAGTAGCTGTACAGGAAGCTTTGTAAAGGGAATGTAGCAGCAACTGAGGAAGAACTGAAGTGTGGTAGCCTTCTCATGCAGACAAACCTGGGATGACTCAGACTTCAGTTTGCTTCCCTGCTTCCTCCCAGGTTTCTGTAGGTGGCCACTAATCACTCACTCTGTGCTTTGGTGCACCATATGTCAGTAGAGGATAATAGAATTGTTCTTGCGAACAGACAATCTGAGCTATGCTACTGGCTGGAGAGGCTCAGATGCTGTGCTGATTGGAGCTGTAAAAATATCTTTAGATAGCAATGTTAATTTCAAGACTGCAAAAACAGTATACTTAATTTATTGGGCAGTATCTGTGAATTACCTTGAATATTTCAGCTGGTAATTCTAGTGTTCTATGCAGTCAACCATAGCGCATTCATTTGAATAATTCTGACACAACATGATGAGAACAAAACTTTGTGCTAACCTTTCCATCTAGAAGTGAAAAAAAGGTGTAGCAGTGATGCATAGAAGAGGAAAGATTGATACAGCTGAGAGTTGACTTTTAAAGTGCTTTAGAGACAATTGTTCTTACCATTGCTCTTTGCACAAAGTACCTTGCATCCTGTGTTAGAGACAGCAGATCTGATAAATATCATTGTTTTGAACCAACAAAGGAGTTGATACTGGGTTGAGACTGAGACCTGAGCACTCCTGGTTCCCAGGTTTTGATTTCCACGCATGTTCCATTCCTTCACAAAATAACTGGCATGTTACAATTTGGCCTGCCTAATTCTCCCTTTCTTTTAAAACCAATTAGTCCTTAGCATTTTAAACTGCTTCCATTTCACCATAATGTTGGAAATAAATGAGGTCAGTTTCATCGCTGGGAAGAGTTCTCCCCCCAACCCACCAAAAAGGAAAAAAACCCTCCCTCTATGGTCTGTTGTTTGAACTTTACAGCAAAAGAACAGGTTGAAAAAAAATAGACTCTAAGGAAGTGGCAATTCAAGTGTTACTGAACTTGCTTTTGAAACTTAAATGTAAAAAAAAAAAAAAAAAATCATACCAGGAAAATGTTCACCACGGCTCAGCTGATTTTACACCGCAGAGTAAAAGTTGTTTCCTTTATAGAGGCACATTTTGCTGTGATGAGATGAACCATTTAGGACTAAATCTGAAGCCTACTGTTGATGGGAGGCATCTGTGCATCTTTGCTGCATTTTTATTTTAACAAGACTGTGCTTCAAAGAGAAGAAACTTACTTGCTTTGTGCTTTTTTCCCCTAAAAAGATATATCCAGAGAATTTGCTTTCTCCTTCCCAGTAGATTGCTTTTCTACCATGCATGGCAGAATCTGTGTATTCCACATATCCACACTGTCTCACCTTCTTTCTGGTCAGCTGTCCTCAGATGCTTCCAGATTTCACAGATAGCCGGCCCCTGGGAAATGGTGAGAAGAGTATCCAGAAGGTGAGACAGGAATAAGCTTCAAAATTCTTCTTTTCCTATAGTGGATCTGTTAGTGCTTCTTGTTCTTTTTCACTCTTCATTTGGCTTTTTTTCATGAAAGGAATCAAAGTTCTCACAGAAGAGAAGTGCTTTACCCAACTCTAGATGCAGCTGTATGGCTGAAGATGCCTTTTCTACTAGCTTTCTAAGCATGTACCATCCATTAATGCTCCATTTCTATAGATGTACCAGCCTCAAAGAAGGGATAGTTTTGAAATATTCAAAAGTGCTTAAGTGTTCTGGAGCCAGAGAGTCTGCTTTTGGAGAGGACTTAGGCAATTAGAAACATACCTTTTCTGTGGTTTTGACTCCTAAGCCCCTTAGGTTTTCTGAAAATTTTGCCCTGTTTATTCTTTCATTCGAACAGTTGTGTATTTTTAGCATGTCCTACATTTTTTTCTCTTTTCAGGCCTTTTAACAGACTTACATGCCTCTGGAAACTTAAGTGAGTTGGACATTCCAACTTAGCAACTTCATAAAATGTCCCACAGGTACAAAAATAAAAATTCTATGAAATACATATAGCATAGTTAAATAGCATTCTGGAGATCACTGTGCTAGTCCTCTGATTTAAGGCTTTTGAGAAGATAAATGCTGTTTTAAAAATAAAATGAACCTGCGTGTTTCTCTGCTGTTTTAGTAAGTTAAGTCTGTCAAGATTGATTTGAGTATGAAGAAAGTTAAATCCCATGAATATTCAGAACTACATTTTTGTATCACTGGTTTCACTAACTTCTGACATGACGAAGCCAGGGTTGTCATAACCTTTCTTCTCTTTGGCTTTGATTTCTTTCTCATTATAGAGGCAGAAGGCACAGTGGGGTGTCTCCACAGCCACTGTCTTGCTGAAGTTCTGGAAGTCTACTCTATATTTCCCTTCTTTGGTCTTGGACACAATGGGAGCAAAGCGATAACCCCAGAGCACCTCTTCTGGGATGTAGGATGTCCTTACTTGACAGGTAGCACTAGTGGCTTCAACAGTGCCATCCAAAAACACCACCAATTCGAAATCTTGCTGCAGAAGGGTTTCTGCTGCCATGTGGAAGAATGGGCTGTTCCTGTCTATGACATGATAAATAGTTAATGGGGAAATGAAGAAGAGATTCTCATTGCCAGCATCAACTACAAATTCTATGTTGACCTGGTCCAGAATGATTGTCTCTCCCTCTGGGGTGATGGTGGTCTTCAGCAGTTTTCCATAGATGTGACTTCCAATCAGCAGGCTCTTCCTGAGGTTTGCCACCCGAATAAGGAGGCACAGCTTCCCACCACGCTTGCTGATGACAGCATTCTTGCTGAAGGTGATGGTCTTAGCCCGTTTTTTGGACCTGGCTATCTTAGCCAAGATGGCACCACACATGAAAGAATTGATGATGACCCCTAAGATAGACTGGAAAATCAGCAGGAAAATGGCTGTGACACACTGTTCTGTGACACATCTGAAGCCGTAACCAATGGTTACCTGAGTCTCTAAGGAGAATAGGAAAGCTGAAGTCAGGCCGTTAATGTTCTCAACGCAGGGAGTGTGATTTATGGAAGGGTTGAATTCTGGAAGATCTTTGTGTATGTATGCCACAACGTACCAGAGGAGACCAAACAGAAACCAGCTGCCTAAGAATGCTGAAATGAAGATAGTCATTTTGTATCTCCATCTGAGATCCAGGATTGTTGTCCATATATCAATCAAAAAGACAAACCTTGACTGTTCTTCTACATTGCCAAACTCTATGTTACACCTTCCATCTTTAGAGACGAGCCTTGCTCTTCGTCGGCTACGTTCTGTGATGTGTCTGGTAAAGCGTTTCCGGAAGTAGTTGAACATTCCTTCTGCTGATAGTGTGCTGGTGAATAAGAAATAATAAAAATTAAGGGTAATACAGGTTTCATTTGTTCCTGCAGGCAAGGAATAAATTCTACACAAGTCTCAAGACACTTGGTTAGGAAGAGGTTATGTCATTTGCCTATTTTCTCTCAGCTAGTGGGCAAAAGTTTTGGTCAGTATCCGAGGAAACAAACAGATTCTTGCCTAAGGAGCATTCCAGCAAAAGAATAATCAATGATGTTCACTTAACAAACTTTGGGAACAAATTATTAACAGCTGACTTACTCAGAGGAAGTTGTAAATGTAGCCAGCTCAGTGGAATAAGCTGAGGCATAGAGAAGCATGTAATTTCTTCATAGCCATACATCAGGGAAGCAGGTGGAGAGTCAGGTTTTGAGGTTTCTTTCTGCCTTTTTAGAAGATGGGACAGTGCCTCTCTAAGCAAGTGTATGTGTTTGTACATCAGCATTTGGAGACACTGCATGTGATGTGGATGGTGAACTTAGGAAGAAATGGGATAAGATGCAGAAGGTATTAAGCTGTATAGGTAGTTATTAATGTATTCATAGCTAGAGCTTGAGGGTATGTGTTCCAAACTTGGAAATTCCAAAAGCATTTAGAATGCATTTCAGATCTGAATTAAAGATTAAACTTCAGTGGGAGAGTTATGCCTACTTCCCACAGAGGTAATGCTAAAAAATGGTCAGATTCTGAAATCCTTTCTTAAAAGGACCAAATCTAACTCTGTCCCTTGTGACTTTTGTCCCTTATGACTGGCAGCGTTAGAGACCCACTGATGGGGAAGGTGCTATGGATGTGTTCAAAGTGGAATTTGGATAGATCTACTTTTGGAGACTTCCTAGGTTTGGAGATGCTCAGATGTGCAAGCGTAGGGAGATGTTGATCTGTTGTGAAGTTAAAGATTGCCTGCTACATTCTCAGACAGATCTGGAGTTTGATTTTGATCCAGAACTTAGGAATGTTCTTTGAGGAAGAAATAATTGTTTGCTGAGTTGATCACCCTTCAAGCATAAGATATGTTCTTCTGCCGAAGAGGACATGTTAGATTAGCATACAGCACTAACTTTTCCCCCAAAATGTACACTGTATGCTTATTTATTCAGCCTTTGAATAAGATTCTTCTCATGCGGCTAAATTTCACCATGTCCTATAATCACGTTTCTCAGGGGCAGAATGCTTCAACTTCAAAACAAATAAATTAAGGAAAGAACTTGAAGGAAAATAGTCTTACTGGTGACTCACAGGCTATTCTGAATTTACTGCATTTGTAAGGACACTGTTTCCAGTCATGCAGAGACCTGCATGTTTCAGGGACCTGCAACTGCTATGGATGATGGTCTGTTTAGAAAGAGCTGTCACATTAATAGTGAATCTCAGACTTGTTGGTGCTGGGGGCTTTGTAATTGTTTGCTGCTGTTCCCTTACTGTCGTACTGCCCTTCCCAATAGAAAGTGACACAAAAATGTTCCTGGGAATAATTTCTTTGAGATGCTGGCACTTTGGAGCTCTGCTGGAGGAGCAAAAAAAGCTTAGATTCAGGGCCACATTCCTTAGCTTTCAGTCTTGTTCTCTACAGAAGCTTTATCATTGATTTTAAGAGGAGAAAGATTATGTCTTTAGTGAGGGCAGTGTATTGCTGGTAGTGGAATTACAAGATTACAAGAGCTGAAACTCTTGTAAGGTGTTTATTTTATTTTTATTTTTAACCTTACAGGAACATTCTGGCTTCAAGAGAAAATTAACTGGGTCTTACATCTAATACTTACATATAATTTTGATAGTGCTTAATTCATAGTTTTCTTGTCCAAATTGTGCCTGTTGATACAGTGGGTTTTAGCAAAGTAAGAACTGGGAACCCCTTCTATGCCCGAAAAACCTGCTGAAAAGATAAACCTGTAGGCTTTCCATTATGGAGTAGGGTAGGGTATCAGAGGGGATAGTGTAGGAACCTGAGCTTGGACCGACAGTCTCTCTGTAGTGTCACCTGCACAAATACAAACAACTTCCCTTTTGTTCCTAGCAGAATTAGGGAGGTGTGAGAGATTTAAGTTTATGTGTGTTTTTCTTTTTCTTCCTGTTAGTGTATGTGTATGGCTCAATAGCGGTGATCAGAAAGGGAATTTATGACCCTTTTGTCTTTACAACAGATTTCTGTATTCCATATGAACCGCATGGCAGTATAGCTATTTACATAAAATATAAGTATGTGGTAAAAAAGTTAATATTTTATTTTTTCAGTGGGAGGCGGCAACTTGAAAGAGTATTCAATACTACCTCTCCACAAAATGACTTTTTGGAAATTGTAAGTGATTCAGAGACCTTTCTGAGATCTGCCATGCATTAAATGGTATACATTCATCCGGGCTCTAAAATGCAGTTGCCAAGCTAAATATACTACAACACTAACGTGAAACCCTGTATCACGTCGCTGTCTTGTGACAGGCTTCCTTTTTGACCAGGAGCAAAATGTTTGGGCTCGAATCAATGTAGAAGTGCCCAGTTCTCACTTGATTTTGGTAAGAATGATGTACCTACTGGAACAGTTGCTTAATTCCATTAAGCCCATTTCATATATGCAGAATGAGGATAATTCATAGGCATGTGGTATGTTAGACATGCTGATGTGAGTCATTTAATGTGAAATTTGTCTCATTTAACTTCAGCTATTTAAATGTTAGTTGTACAGCCTCCTACTAATTGTGGAGGAAGGATGTGCACCCTCCGAGGATCTGCTTGTCACCATGCTTGTTTTATGAAGGAATGAACTGCTCTTTCGTGAAATCTTTTATTTATCCTCTAGGCATCTAGACTAGCTGAGAGAAGCTGCCTAATATTTTAGCTGGCTAAAGCAGAGAAATCCTTCCATTAGACATAGTTATCTAAAGGTCTTCTCTAGCCCCCATGTGATAATAACAAATGGGAAATACTAAATTATCTAAAATGAAAGAATGTAAATATGAATTAATTACTTTGTAAAGCCATCAGTACATTCCATCATTTGATGTCCTTGCTTGTAGCAACAGCCCTGAGAATAGACATGTTTCTATGTCTTACAGTTGTATTCTTCCTGCTCTTACAATTAAGGCACCTTCCTCCTCTGCTTTCAGTTAAAAGCAGAAAAAAAAAAAAAAAATGAAGGTCACTTGTGTAATGCAGCTTTTCACTGTTTAAAACTTTTGCTGCTGAATTTATTGGCTATGAATGGTGCTGACAAAGGTTAAACTTTAAGCAGATATCTGAGGAAGGGGGAAACGAGGTCGTTTTCTAAACAATCCTCAAGTTGTGTTTTCTTGGTGCATTTTTAATGTGATAATGTACTATTTGAGCAAAAAGAATATTCCTGTGTGACAGATCAGTCTCAGTTTTGTAATATTTAAGTTTTACCTCCTGTATTTCTTTCACTATGCAGAAATGTACAGCTTCAGCTGTCACTGGCATTCTGTAGTTTGTCCTTTTCTGAAGTAAGGTGAGCATTGACTGTAGGTCTCTGAACAGAGGCACTAATTGTGCAAAATGTCCAGATGCCATGCCCTGTGCCTAAGCTGTACACACATACCTTTTGCACAGGTGAGCCACAGCAGACTTATCCTACTGAATAGCTGTGAGGCAGGAGAAATCTGAAGAAAAATTCTGATTTATAATCTACCCATCATTTCATGCTAGGGGTCATGATAAGTAGCTACCTCACGGCACAGAGGGAGTCAGATTCAGCCTTCACTGTAAATCTTTGGAAATTTGACCAAGGATCTGGTCAGGTAATTCAGTAGCTATTGATCAGAGTTGGTGGGATGAGGCTAATCAGCATGGTCTTCAAACTGCAATGTTGAAAATAGATCCCGAACTTATTTTACCGTTCTTTTTCTAACTCTTTAAATTTTACATGCCCTCTTCAGAGACTGTTTTACGAGCCCTGCTTAAGCTACCCCCAGGTAGATTAAAGTCAGAAGAATTATATCCTTTTTCAGGCAGGATGACAAAGGGAATTCTCCCATCAACAAGTCTGTCTTGCTCCCACATATGACTAGTGCGTTGATTTGCTTCAGCAGAGGAAAAATTCCCTTCTGTATAAGCATGCTGCAAGTGTATATCAGACTGTCTAGAGAAGATTATATAAAGCAATTTGAATAATACAGCACTTAAAGTCCTTTCAGTTTAAATCAGCAAAGGTAACCCAACTATGTCTTAGCTAATATTTACCAGGATATGTTTCCTGCTTGGCCAGAATAAACAGGGTATGGCATCTTTTCTTCATGTGAAATTCCTCGTTGTGGGAGTCAGCAAAGTTGCTGCTGTCCCCCCAGGCAAAACGTGTTTATAGAACGTGCACTGCGCTCCTTGTATTTTTACACTTCGGGACATTTACAAATAACCCCCCCCCCCCCCATGAATAAAGATGGCAGTCATCAAAATGTAGCTGAGGTTAGCTACCAAAATGAGGATGTTCCTTCCCCCTTCCAGTTTCCGATTTCACACTTATCTCTAGAGTAACAGAAACTTTTAGATTTCTGTTCTCAAATTCCTCATCAGTCTTAATCTTCCATCGTTCTCTGTAGAATATTTGATAAAAACCCAGAAAGAGTTCTTACAGATGCATTGCTACCTTTTCCTTTCTCTGCATTCCCGTAAGTAGATAACAATGATCATTAGAGTTCCTGATTTCTACGTACCAGCTGGAGTTCCTCTGCTCACCCAGAACTGTAACTGAGTATTCCTCTCTGCTCTTGTTTTCAATTTTTTTGTTTTCAAAGATTCTGAATGTGGGGGGGTAATGATCAGGCGCTTTGATTGTTCTTTGGATAAATCCTTCCTACAACGCTGTGTGCGGAGCATGTTAATCCAGGGAAATGGCTTTAATCTCAGCCATGTGCAGCACTTTAGCAGATCCATGAGTGAAGGAAAGGGAAAGTGTTAGAGATTTGTTGGGGGGACTGACACTGAGCAGTACTGGTATCCAGGGCTTCAAATATGGATCTTACCTCATAGGAATGGTTATATGAGAAAGGAGGCAGAACCTAGTCATTGCGGGGGGGGGGGGGGCAGCAAAAATGCAAAGAAGCCCACTGAACCTGCAGCTTTTGTTAGAAATACATCTTTTACACATTCAGATGAAGTTCTAAGAAGCTTAGCTAGAAGAAAGAAAGGGTTGAGGGATTTTTTTTCAGTCCTGTTCAGATCTTTTCAGAAAACAGGTCTTTCATTTCTTTTACTGTTCTCTCTTGCTGAAGTTTGTGTGCAAACTATTTAAAATACTCAATTCCTAATACTGTGTAAAATCCTTTTCATTAGAAAAGAAAGCTGTAACACTTATGCATTATCTGCTGGCTGCTCTGCTACTGAGACCTTTGGAGAGCACAGCTCATTTGATTGGGTGCTCTGGGTAGAGGAGCTTACCTGGTGTGATGGGATGACAGCTGCAACATCCCCTATCTCCTTTTGCTGCATATATCCAAATTTTACAAGCATCAAGGACAGCCAAAGCAAGCTGGTCCTATGTTGAATCATTTGTAAGTGTAGCAAGAATAAAACCTTGCCTAAAGCAGCCAGCTAAAGTTGGCCCTAGGGGTTATGTCTAAAAAAAATCTGATTTAGACTGTCCCCCATGCCTGCTTTAGCCATATGATAGTTTAGGAAGGAGACCTGACTTGCCAGGTCCAAGAATAAAGCTTGCCTGTGTGTCAGCTTGCCAGTAACAGCAATGTCATCATTAAGTATTTATTTTTGACAGCAGATCTGAGCACTGAGTGCAGTAGTTGTACCTCCAAAGCACTGACTGAAAGGCCAGTTATATCTGGGAAGTGCAATCCCTCAGTCCGGCTCAGCATACTAATCTGAGTTCAGTCGCAGTTCCAGTTAAAGTGAGCTCATTTTGCCAACCTAAATTCCTGATGGAATTTGTGGTGGATACACCAAAGGAGCCACTGGCTTGCCTTTCTTCCTGCTAGGGAGAATTATGGTAAGATGTTAGAACTGCCTGTTTGCATTGCAGTGATAGCCATATTTTAATGGAAGACGCAAAGTAGGCTATGGGTTGTTTATAGTATCCACTGTGAATGTGAAATGCTATCTTTAGATCCTTTCCATCTGATTACTGTAAACACATAGGTATGATCTAGCTAGCTCTATGTGAGTCCTCTTAAACACCCAACTCTCCTGTGTGGTTGGCAGGGAGAGAGGGTTCATCCTTTAGTCTTTCTAAACTGTGGGACCCAAGAGTGTCCTAGCCACTCCCTAAGTGATAAGAGTACAACCAGCACATACGCTATCCCTTCTTATGTTTCCTCCATGTTATGGTTTTTAAGGCAAGGAAACCCGATTGGACAAGACCCACAGCATGCACTAGCTAGGTATCACATTTGGATCATCTAGGGACCAGGATGGCAAAACGCAATGTGGACAGCACCTGTCCCACAGTCCAGGCATAGCTTCTTATGTACCCAGTGGGGAGAGGTGGGTGCCCTTGAATACCTCAAGGCAGAGAGAGTTCCCTTGGAAACCTTCAAAGGTACCTACCTTTCCCAGCTGCCTATGTAAGTGACCATGTCCTTTAAGTAATACCACTAGTGCTTTGCCAGCCTGTAGTAATTTGAAATTGGAGTACATGTCTCCAGCTTTCCAACTCTCTATCTTAAAGCTAGACCTTGATTCTCATTATTTATGCTTTGTGTGTGTGGAAGTTTATTCACTGATGTGATCTGAGCAGCCCTTGTGTGTTACCTAACTTATTGTACCTTAGAGTGATGCATCTGATCAGGTTTCAGCGATAAACAATAGCTTCTGGCATCCAAAAACATGTCACTCACACTATACCTGGTGTGCATTGCTTGAAGAGATAGGCTGCAATTTCCTGTCACCAGGCCAACCTGAAGGCTGCAATTTCCTGTCACCAGGCCAACCTGGAATAACTCATTCATGAGAATACCGGCAAGTGAATAAATGGAAGGAGAGAGACCACAGCAATGGTGAGACAGGCAAATCATGTTTTCTGAAAGCTTAGAACTGTTTGGGCCTCAAAAGTTTGAATATTTACATGCAGGAGTATAAAGAAAGGATCTACAGCAGTGAAGTCATTCTGCCATTGTTAGCAGTTAGTATTGTAGTTAATGCTGCAGACAGAATTAATCTCCGATTGCACTTATTGGGGAGAGAATCTAAAGAATTGAACCAAGTGGAGTCTGACGTGCCTCATACATGCAAACACTGTGAAATAGTTCTGTCTAAACAAAAACATTTGCTAGCACTCTCCAGTGGTGATCACTTCATATTGCCTAAAGAAAGCTTTGTTATTTGGTGCTTTTGCAATGCCAGATCAATTCTGTGATGAGACTATTTCTTACAGTGTGTTCTACTCTGATGGAGCAGATGAATTCCCGTGGAGCAGATGATCTGCTTCACCTTGTATCGTGAGATAGCAGTCATGCTGGGAATCTTGCCTCTAGGGAACAGAGAACTGGGAGCTGAGCTGTCTTTACTGTGCAGCAGGATTCCCTGGTAGAACTATTTATATTTTCAGACAGGTTTGTGTTCAAGGGGAGAAAAATCAGTGAAAAGTGGCTATCTAGTACAAATTATTGCTCAAGCAAATTATATCTTTGGGGGTTTTATTTTTGGATCAAAAACCCTCCTTGCAGTGGATTTGTGATGTGTCATTGTGGTTGCAAGAGGCAAAAAAAAAAAAAAAAAAAAAAAAAGGGGGGGGGGGGGTTTAACTCAGCAGGAGTGCTATGTTGTGTAATCCACTTTAAGAGAGTACATGCTGATTTACTGAGAAGTCTTGAAAACAAAATATTTTGCTTTTTGTTGAAACTATCTAAAGGAAAAGATAAGTTTTGTTCTATATGTTTTTCTGGCAACAAAGAGGAAAAGTGTATTACAGTCTGAAGGTGTGGGAAGATTTTAAACTCTTTCCTGTATGACTGAAAATAGAAACCATCTATAATCAAAGAACTATATAACAGTAAGATGCGAGTCAAGAGGGCAATGCTACCTGAACACTAACCATAAAAATAATCAAAGAACTATATAACAGTAAGGTGCGAGTTGAGAAGGCAATACGACCTAAACACTAACCATAAAAGTCCCAGGGAAAGTGGACAGGGTCATGTGAGCTGATTTTGCATGCTTTTTCATTTTGTTATTCTTTGTTGAAGTATTAAAGGGGTGAATCATTAACTCACAATATGTTTCTACAGTTTGGGCAAAGTCAAGTCTCAGACATCAGAGTGGTGCAGCAAAACGGTTTTCTGCAGAAGCCCCAAGGACAGAGAGGCAGCTGGCTTAGGCATCAGCAACACAGCTAGAAGACAGCCATTACCTAAGACAAAATCACCTTTGAACACTGTGATATTTCTGACCCTGCTTCAGCATCTAATCTCAAGATATCTCAGTATTGAACATTACCCTGTTGTATAAGAGTTTCCGCTCACAAACCATCTTTCCAAAGTATTGGTGAGTTTAAACTGACAGTGACTTCATACCACCCTGAAAAGAACTTGGCCTTGGGTATGTGGGAAAGGTCACTGACTGAAAATAATTAACGCTACTATAACAGCTTTTTCTGTGGGTGGAAGAAGATTTGCGCTTACTCTGTATGCAGGGAAACCACAAAGCTGTTTTTGCCCTTGGTGAAAAAGGAGCAAAAGCAAGAGACCTAGTGTTGTGATAGTATAAAGCCTTTCTATAGTAGTTCCTATCAAGGGAATAGGCCACTTCCAGCCCGAGAGCAGAGGCACAGTAAGAACACTCTGAACAGGAACCACCACCCTTTCTAGCCATGCTTTGTGGCCATACACTGCATGTTAAGTCAGACTCAGAGACAGGATCTGGTCTATGGTTCCTCAGGTCTATAATACTCCATTTGAGTGAAACTGAGAATGGTGAAGGAAAGGCAAGTGAGTAACTATCCTGGGGTAGTTGCAGTAGGAAGAGTTCCCCTGAGTTTTGCTACTGTGCTGTTAAGATAAAGACTGTATGTAGCTTCTCTGGTACTGCAACCAAATGTTTGCAGTTCATGTTCATTCTGCTATGAATTATGTGCAGCAGCAGCATTGCTCTGTTGCAGTCTTCCATCTACTTATAGTACAGCTGTACAGAGTGTAGCCCAAATGAGTGGTTATGGAATATTTTCATGTAGTTCTAAGATTGTTCTCCTTTTGCAGTCCTTGCCTTTAGCTAGGCTGTAGGTTCAGCATCCTGATCTTTTGGGTTTATCAAGGTGACTTTAACATTTCTAGGCTTGTAAAAAATAGAGAAAATGAGGAAACTACCCTTCCTCCCTCCCTGCAAACCCTATACTGTGCTGATTTGCTGCCAGTAAGCTAACCATAGCAGCAGAGATACCAAAACCAAGGTGATGATCTTCAGACAGATTCAAATCCCTGCCTTGCAAGATTCCCATTGGGAACCCAAGCCAGTTGCTTTTTTTTTGTTATCCATCAGAGGCTAACAGCATTTCTCGGATGGCAGGATTAGGAGAAAGAAGAATTAAATGTACTAGATGACATGATGGATGGTAGCTGTGTTCTGCTGCAGTAGCCTGCAGTTTCAGCTGAAACAGTTAAGGACATGAAGAGGAGAAAGTTGGATGCATTAGTCTGGAAACAGGCAGTTTTTGAGCTGCAGTCCTGACTGTGTGGTCTCAAACTGTTTCCATTGCTTTCTAGCTCATGTTCCCTGTCTGCAAAGGAAATAAGAATTCCACTACTTTACATGTAACTGAGGCTTTTTTAAATGTCTATAATGATTTTTCATGATGTAGAGTTATTTTATTACAAAGCAACTCTTGGGCTGGCCTGCACTGTTACAGTTGCATGTCACTTCAGTAGTAATTGAAATGATCTCTGAATACAGCTGTCATTTATAAAAATATTTGGGGACCTTTCAGGAATAATGTGCTATGAATTCAGATAATTGCTATTTTTCCTGGACAGAGGGCACCTCTTTTATAGTTTCTGTTGCTTTCTTAAGATAAAACAGAGGAAGGTCTTCTCTCAAGACCAAGGCATGTGTACATGTGTTACTCTCTCCTTGGATAGTATATATTACCGAACTGTGTGTAAAGTAGTTTTTCATCTTGGCACATCTCAGGTGGCAGAGGTTAAAGGCATGCTGTGTTACAGCGTAAGTTGCATAGTGCTTAATACTTTTGCAGCTCTCATTCCCCTTCTCTTAATGACTGGTACCCTTATAAGCAAATTCCATTTGTTCTGTGGAGATCTTTTCTCCTGTTAGTTATTTCTCTTTTCTGTCCATTCACTGATTCTCTGCTAATTGTTTTGATCTGGTGTTGTTCTGCAACAAATTCTCTCATTGTCTTGTATTTCTGTACTGAGGATTATAGTTTCGCTTAGGCAGGAATATCAAGAGCTCATTCATGAGCACTTTTCAGGTTCCTCTGAAGGTCTGTGTCCTGTCTGTTATTCAGAAGTTTACCAGCAGATGTGCTGAAGGGGCATCATTTTAGGCTTGCTCTCCATTAATAGGCAGTTTAGGATTATTTAACTTGCTCTTTTTCCCCCCCCCCCAGAGGTGCAAAACACTACTCTGATTCTCCCTAATTAAAATCGGAGTATGTTACAACAGATAACATAGGGAATGGGGGCATCTAGGAGGGAGAATATATCCTCTTATTTCTTAGTGTAAGTCTAAAAAGCAAAGAAATCAATGATGAAACCATATAATTGTTAAAAACAAAGGATTCATTGCTTTCCTGAACAGATGTACATTCTCTCTTATTCTTCTGGATAATCAAGGTTCTCTCCTGTAGAAGATCCCTTTGTAATCAGTCTTGAGGATTTCACTATCAGCTTCAAATCTTCCATGGAAGACCTGTTCCCCCCCCCCCCGATATACTAGAACATGCCCTTGAACAGTCAAGAAAAGCTTATGACACTGAAATTCATAGCCAAGTTGTAAAGTAGTTACCTGTCTATCAGATATTCATGAGCTTATCCTACCACACATCATCTGCTACCCATTGATCAAGCATGCCTCTTTTTGCTGTTCAGTGGGCCTGCAAGTCTGTGATACAGCAGCTGCAAGGTAGATTGGCACTTGCTAGCTTCTGCTGGTTGTTTAATCAGTTGAGGTTCAACAATAAGAGTATCATACACCAGAAGTTTGGAGGACTTTTATGATTTAGTGCTCCAATCACAAGTGTTGGCAGCACTGCAAATATTAACTGATAGATTTTGTTCTACCTCCAGTTCCTGCAGCCCTGCCTTCTACAATGTTCAGTCAAGCTGTTTAGGTGTATCTTGTCCTGTTACAGTTTCATCTCAACAGGTTCCTTTCCTGAGCTGTGCTTAGGTGCTACATCATGAGGTAGGTAAGAGTTTCTGTTGTTCCAGAAACCTTCTGGAACTGCCTTCTGTAGGGGTGTGTAGCACGGTCTGCAGCACCTGCCATGGCTTTTGAAGTCATGTGGTCCCAAGCCGTGCAGAGCAATAAAGCCTTATTTCAGAGATTTTCAGCTGAAGGCAGAGTATTAAAGACACTTGGTGCTCTTTCATATGAGGTCCACTGAAGCAAGTTTTGTTCATCTAAGTTAGCCAGAGTCTCCTTGTGCCTAGGAGATTGGTTAAAGTGTACCTGTGACTTATTACAATTAAATGCCATGAAGACTAACCAAATTCAGAAGTGAATCTTGACAATCAAATCTCATTAGGCAGATACTTGCCTAATGTTGTTTAACTTTTGACCACTCCTGCAGAAAGCAAGCATTTAGTTACAGGAGTACCCGATTTCTTCCCTCAATTGCTATAACTCAGTATTGCCCCTTTTAAGGCTGATTTTCACTTTCAGGGGTGTACATAATGCCCTTCAAAGGTATTGTGGAACAGCAGCTCCTAATTGAAAGACAGAGACCCTGTCTGCTCTGCCGAAACTGTGCAGTATTTCACCAGCAGAGCATTTTTGGTTCCAATCCTTCATTTACGTGTGTGTTTCTATTTACGTAAGTAATTGACTTGCAAGATGTTCATAGCTTTTCAGTATGCCCAGAGTGAATTATTGACCCATCACATGGGTCATTGATGTGAAGAGACATTTCCACAAACTGAGTGCAAAGTAGCTACTTTGCATTCTTAATAGCAAATGCAAGTCATTAATAATTTTGCTGCTTGATGCACTCAAATTCTGCACAATTTTGGTTTAACATGCATATGGCTGAATTCATCCTCAGTGTAATTTGAAATTCATTGGGCATGGACTTCATCTCCTTTTGCTGCTTTAAAATCTCTCCTACATGGAGATGCGATATGCTAATTTCAGAGTTTATGGCTGACTTGAGATGTTACATTTGAAAAATCAAACTCAATTAAATCAACTTAATATCAAGGTCAGAGACCAATATTCAGTACACTTTATTCTTTGCTATTGCACAAGCAAAGAGTAAACTTAGTGAGCATATTGTGTCTAAACCCATAAACAAAGCTAGTCTGTCCTCATAAGACAGTCCTTACTGCAGGACTTTGGGAGCCTAAGTGATAAAACATTGTCTAGAGAGCCCAAATACTTAAGCTCAGTTCCCGGCTTTTTGAATTTTTGCATACTATGGGACAAATGTTCTCCTCAGTGTTTGTTTCCCTCATAATGTGGAAGGGGAGCTAGGGTGTAATGTGGATGTGTTCAACAACTGCAAAAAGCTTTTAGACCCCTCCCTCCCCCCAGTATGTGTTGCTGCTTACTGGCAGTATAGTATCAGCCTATTGTAGTTAGAATTTTATTAAAACTGAGGTATTTAGGAGAATGCCAAGAAAAGAGATACCTGATTGCCATCTCAGTGTGTACTTGCATGTTATCTAAGGAGAAGAAAAGCTGCTGTGTGTATAATACCTTAATATTATCAGCAAGGAGTGAAAAAGAGTGGTATATACAAGGACTCTTTCACCTGGACAGATATTAAGCTGATTTGAAGATGCTTTTGCAAATGGAAGTCTTAAGTTTAGATTTACTGTGAGTGCCCACACTATGCAAGTCTTCGGGCACTTAAGTGATATTGTAATTTAAATACAGTGACCTCTTCTGCCTCTAAGGTATTTTCTGCAAGAGATGCTTATACTGCAGATGACTGAACATAAGTTAGAAGAATGCAGTATTCTTAGATACCCTTTATTAAAAGAAACCTAATGTCTCACAGTGGAATGTAGTTCAACCTTCACAAGCACTTTGAATCTGTTGCATTTCTTTAAGAGCTAAAGTCTCACTGGAAATCTCTTCTGAAGTCTGGATTCTGTCAACCAACCTGAGGGAACTTACTGAAATGCCTGCACAGGGAGCTGAGCTGCCTCAGACTTCCTCTACTGTTGTCAGAAACTGGCACTGCAATGTGAATTGCTTCTATCCAGTTCTTCCTCTGGAGCTTATCTGTGTCTGCAGCTATATGAGCAGCTCTCAGGGTACCAAGACTCCTATTCTGAGTGCTTCTCAAGTCCCTAATCTTGATCTTGGGGCTAAGTCACTTCCAAAAGCCAGGCTCTTAACTCAGTTATTTACAGTTAAAAATCTTATAGCAGTTCTAATTCATTCAGAACTCAGCAGACCTCAGGATGTGATTTGAGTTTTCCCGGTTTCTAGTGAAGTAACTTAAAATCAGGGAAAGATACATCTTGCCTCACTTTACCCTTGAAAATGTTAGAAAAGCCCAGACAGTTTAAAAGCCATGCTAGAGTTAGCAGAGGGTATGCGAGGACAGGACGAGCTTCTCTTCAGGTTGTCTTATCTCACCATTGACTCGTGGGGAGCTGAGGTGGCAAGATTAGACATAATCTCCAAATTCTAGATGACTGAAGGAATTGAGATGAACTCCCCTGTTGTATATTCTGAGATTAGCAGACATTCAGATACTGGATGGCTATTCAGATTTCAGTAATTGTATGTATGATGCAAAATGTTGCTTGTACTGAATCTTTTTTTTCTCTTTGGGATGTAAAGTCCTAGGGCTTCAAACAAGTAATATATTGCTGTTTGTTACCTGCTCCGTGGTTACTCTGTGTGCACACTTTCCCTTACAGCACAGAAGGTAGTTGAGTGTATTAAAGTATTAGCCAGTTTAAATTACTTGGCATTTACTGTGGGTTAGTGCACAGAAAGCATGTTCACGTGTCAAAACCCCAAGTTGTGAAATCAAGAAAAAAAAAATCTTACCTCTCTGAGTGCTCAGTATGAACTGTACAAGCTCATCAGTTGCAATGTGGACCTGAATGTGGACCAAGTTACCTGCTCTGTAGCAAAGATTTTTGAAGATATTTAAGGTGGGCTAATAAAGGTCTCTGAATATTAATTATGAAACTACTCTGATTGGCAGGCTGAATTACAGCCCTGTTCTGGGGACATGAAATAGAGCTTCCCAGTATATAGTGCTAGTACCTCACTGGGTGGATTGTGCTGCCAAGAGAATAGACGCTTGGCATTGCTATGGTGACTTCTTTGGCTTGTGATTATGTAAAGGAGGGTAAAGCTACATCCCTGCTTCAAGCTCCCTTTATTCCCACTGCAGTCCAGAGACTTAAGGATATGCCTTAGCTACAGAGGTGGTAAGATGAGCTGCCGTTTACATTTGAACCTCAAGAGACCATAGTTGCATTCAGGTGTAGGATGCACACAACTGCACAGTGGGAGGTATTTTTACCCCAATCATCTCCTTCCAAGGACTATGCAGTTACCTATCATGACTTACCAGCTATTGGGGTAGCTCCACAGAACTTGGACCAAGAAATGCAAATTCCTGCAGCTGCTCTTAGTTACATTTCTCCTGAAACAGTCAAGGACAAACAACAGATCTGGATGGAGCTGGAAACCAGCAAGAAACTCAATGAAAGGAAATGAGGCATGAGAGCCTCTTTCCCGCAGCTGTCTGCTTCCCCCCTGCCACCCTGCAGAGTGGCTGAGGGAGGGTCACCTGCTTATTCTGCACAAGTTCGGTAAACAAGGTTAGCTTGTGGTTGGTAGCAATGCGATTTGCTGTTTGTTATTAGGGCTGGTGGCTGAGCCAGTGAATGGATGCCAAGATAAATATCACTGGGGTATAAGACATCAGCATGAGTGTGGTAATGAGGAGCAATCTAGAAGAACAGTAGCATCAACTTTTCCAGGCAAGGTCAAGGAGGAACCTTCCTTATAAGCCAACTCATGTACCTATGCACAGAGTGGACATGAGACAGAAGCTGCCTATTTCTGAAAACGCAGAATGAACAAGTGGAAAAAGGGCAAAGGGAAAGGCAGGTCTGGCTAGGCCAGAAAGGGTGTGAGCCAATGCAGAAAATCCTGTCTGTTATCTTTCCTCAAAATGGGAGAAGATTTGGAGAGGTGGAAGACAACTTTTCTGGCTGCCTTCTCTCAAAGAGGGAAGTAATCAGTAGGGAGCTTGTATGTCTGGATTTGATTCTAGTGGGAACTGCAGGCATGAATTGGTTTATGGTAAGCATTAAGCACTGCCTTAGTGACCAGAGCCGAATGGGACTGAACTGCAGGTGAAAGAAGGCTGAAAGATTAGTGACAGAAGAACCAGTGAAATAACACTGCCAGTAAAGAAAAGAGGCTAAAAACTGAGAAGGGAAAGGATTAAATGATTCTTTGTTCCTGATTCACAGCTTTAAGTCAATTTGACACCAGGCTGACTCTGTTGCAGTCAGATGAGTTATACCTACGTTCAGTTTCATTGATTGTCCCTTTTGTTCATATCTAGTTAACCGATGTAGGAAGTGTTTGGGGAAAAGGTTTTAAAGAACCCACTCGCTCTGCCCAAGAGAGTCTGAAAGATTCCAGGGGAAAAAACAGGGAGGGCTACAATGCATATTTAGGTGGTAAATCAAGTATGAAGAAGAAAAAGTAGTTTAGGCCAGAGAGAATATAAACCCACAAATCTTTTATGCAATCAAACAAGCCTTTCTGTGTGCCCAATTTCTTTTCTCTTTGGTGTTCATATGCAGAATAACCCAACGCTTCCCCTCACCTTCCCCATTCCTTACCACATTCCCTATTTACCACCTCCCTCAGGCTCCCCCTTCAATTTCACACCCAAACACAAATGCGTAATTCAGGACTCAGTTTTTGCCCTTTACCTTTCCAATTCCACCCAAGTCCTTACAGACACCCCTCAGTTGCTTGCCTCCTCCTGTTTTTGCAACCCAAGAGACCAACCCCCTCTGCTCGTGCATCTGAAGCATACCCCTCTTCATCCCTGTGCTTTGTGCCTCGTTCAGCCACTGCGTCCTCATCAAGGAGCACAGTAAAGCCGGGTCGGGATCCAGAAGCCTGAGCTGTGCTGGTCTGCACAACGGCAAGTTATGTCTGGTCGGCTGTACTGGCATGTGCTGAGGCTCTTATGCAAAGGCATCTATAAGACGGTGTGTACAAGGAGAGTGTATGTGCTGCCGCTGCTGATACTGCACAGCACGAGCAGACTGCCTTGATGTTTGTATAATGCTGGAGTGTGTAGCACTGCTCAAAAGCCTCAGGTGTGGTTAGATGTTAGACAAGAAGAATCAGTCCCTGGGCATTACTGTAGCTGCATTAAAACTATACTAGTCAATGGCTATTATATGTATGTATAATGTTTATTAGCAGTTACAAATGGATGACCAATGCTATTACACTTAAGTTTCATACATTTAGGTTTTGTATTGGGCTTTTTAAACAGAAATCAAGGAAATAGTTGCAGTTATTAGGTAAGCACCTATGGGAAAATGTTGTGGTGTAAGAAATAGAGGCAATTTGTGCAGAGAGGGCACCTGTTACTTCCTGATCATTCAAACTACTAGTTATTTTCTTAATTTGGTTCTTTAGTGAAGTTCTTTTCCTTCTTGTGTGGTGAAATTGCATCATGCAGAAAATTGATTTAAGTAAAGAACTCTTAGGGTGCCTTCCATCAAATATTCTCAGAGCATATTGCTAATAATTCATTAAAGAGGCATTGTCAGCTGGAACACTTTTAATTACCATTTTCTGACAAGTCAACCCTTAAGTAGTATGTCTTGATTTTAAAATTTATTTCTAACACTTTCTTTTTCCCTGCTTATGTTTTTCGTGTTGAAAAAAGTAACTGAGATTAAGGAAGTGATCCATGCACTATATGTTTTCACACCCAAAATGGAAAAGGATTTAAGTTTTTCTCTCTTTTTTTTTCTTTTAAACGGTAATTTTGAGAAACTCACTACTGTAGGCTCTGAGGATCTTAATGTATATCTGAAGGTGGGGGACTTCTGTTACTTGCACATTACTGCTGTAGAATTGAAACACATTGAAGTTAGAGTCTAGCTGCAAAAATCATTAGCTGCTTCCTATTAAGCGTGTGTACCTGGATGCATTTACCCTTTTGGTAACTATGAGATGGAGAAAGGCTCTCCTGTGCTAATACAGGCTTAAAACAACAATACTGACAGTTACCGCACTAAAAACTATTGCTCTGTCAATTTGTACCAGCTTACCCCACTGTGGTTTGTCTGCATAGCCATACTTTAAGGGCCTTTCAGCCCCATATTGCTGTCAGAAATAGCCCTCTTCTGTCCCAGAGAAGAGTAATGCCTTATCTCCCACATTCTGCCTTCTGTGTCTGAGGTGACTGCAGTAGGTGCAGGAATTTTATTTGGCAATGCTCTTCTAAACTTCAATAACCTTGTTTTATTGGAGTAGAAACTGTCAAGTAGGTTGCCAAAGAAAGGATAAGTCAGTGAGCAAGCCGATCAAAATCCAGATATCCTGTACCCCAAAAAAGGGCTCTCCAGTTCCCTTGCTGTGGTCATGAAATGACAGTTTTGTGTACAGATGGATGAGAACACTGAGCCACAGAGCTGCTTTGGCATGGCAGAATCCCATTGCCTGGAAGCAGAAGGAAGAGTCTATCTGGAAGTATCATGGATTTGTCCCAAACAGCTTTCAAGAAAACAGTATGGCACTGAACTTCTTACCTTGTCTGTTGAGCGGTAAGGGTGACTGCAGAAGAGAGATGAGGAAAAAAGCTGCCGGGCTTCCTGTGTTCCCTAGACCATGCAATTTCCACAGTACCTTGGTCCAACAGCTTCTGTATCAAAGAAAGAGAGCCCAAAGCCCTCTTTGGTATTTATGGGTGGCCGTGTTAGCTCAGACTGGTTGCCAGCTCATCTGTATGCAATAGCTCATTACCATTGTGGCTCAGTTTATATATTCTATGTGAAAGGCAGAGGAGTGACACTGCTGGATAGCTAGCAAAAAAAAAAAAAAAAAAAAAAAAAAAAAAAAGGCACAGAAGTGTTGAGCTGCCAAAGCTAATGAAGTACTGTTACCTGAAAAAGCTGGTGTTACTGTCACTGTCACCTCACAGTGTCTTGCCCCTGGTCGCTCCAGTATAACCACAACAGAAGTGGCTTGACTGTTTGCCGGGATCAGCTAGCCCTTGTTCATATGGGCGGCGTGTTTTAGGGAATAACTAGGTGCCTCTGCCC
Organism: Rhea pennata; assembly: GCF_028389875.1. Lineage (NCBI taxonomy): Eukaryota > Metazoa > Chordata > Aves > Rheiformes > Rheidae > Rhea > Rhea pennata. The sequence continues at coordinate 7,207,504 of NC_084686.1, read as the reverse complement.
TTATTCTGCAGAACCATAGCAGTTTGATTTATTTGATCTGGGCTCTACCAGACGTGCATGAACCTCTGCTCAAGTTTCTTCTCAGAGTTTCTTTCCTAGATTTTAGCTGAAACCCAGAGTCCATTTGAAATCTTGGCAGAGGGCTGTAGAAGTTCACTTACTGCTGTAAAGTTGCTGCCATTCTCTCTATAGTCTCTCTGTGGTCTCAGAGCTTAAAGATACATATCTCTTTTGCATTTTTCCATCTTTTGACTGAAAGAACATCTTTGCATCAAGGTGATAAGGGATTGAGTGCTTTAAGCTTGGAATCATCTTTTCTACCTAAAAGCACCTGAAAATTAGCTAGTTAAGGTAATCCTGGTTCTCACTGTAGTTCAGAAGGAATTTCCTCACATTGCAAGGCAGGTGCCTAAGGATGTGTTGCCTTCTAGAGGTGCCCATCCTCCTCCATCACTGGAGAGAGGATTTGGATAGCTGGAGCAGTCTAAATCTCTATCTTTTAGAGGCCTACCATTGGTAAATGAGTTCTGTCCTGAACGTTAATATCCCCAGACTGGAGTCTGACCTTCTCTTGGTTATACAGCATTAGGAACGCCGTGCTTCTAGCTAGCCAGCATGGGCTATCCCAGCATGGGATGGGTGAAGGAAATCCTGCAGGCAGGATCTTCTCTCAGTCCCTCTGAGTATTAGAAGAGATTAGGAACAGGCTTTGTATGTAAAGAGTCATTTAACAGTCAGAGCTAGATCCATCCACATGGTTGAAACCAGCAAGAGCTTTGCTGCTCAGTTTGGTGACTGAACTGTTTGCCTCACAGCATTCTGAGACAAAAAGCCCTGATATAAGGAGTGAAGTGCTATTATTAGCTGTCCCATTGCTAGCTCAGTCATTAACAATAAGTCCAATAATACTTGTGCAGTACTTCTCATCTTCAAAGCATATTAATCCTTTGGTTACACCTCTTAAAATCCTTGTGGGGCAGGTACATATTGGCATGATTAATGGCATATAGGCTTTTGTTGCACCCTAATATGTGATGATGGAATTGGTCCAGATACCTTTACTGAGAGCTAAGTAATTGATTTGCTATATTGTGAAATAATTAATCTGGTTATTTTTTATGCCATACCTAGCATGTGTGAGAATCCTGTCACTGTCATGTCTTGATGGCCCAAATTAATTTTCTTACATCACACAGCATATTGTGGCTTGCTTAACATAATTTTTTCACAGAAAGGAGCTAGTTCTCCTACAATGAAACTCAACAGGAATTTTTTCCGCTAGCTTCAAAGAGCATAATTGAGCCCTTAAAGGGATTTACTGCTGTTAAATATTATCCCCAAAACTGAGGAATTAAAAGCGTATGGACTTTCTTCTTTCTCCCTCTAAGACATGTCAAAAGGATATTACAAGAATGAATAGATTTCCACAGCTTTCGGGAACTCCCCAAGTGAATTTCAATTGCAGGTTTTTAGGAAAGAGTAATTGGCAACTTTATTTAGTCTTAAGCCAGAAAATTCTTTCTATATTTGGCACAGAAAAGACAGAACAGGAGGAGGGGAGTAAATGACCTAGATTTTCACAAGTGACAAGTGACTTCTAGGTTCTCTGTCTGAGACTCCTTAAATGACAGTAATTCCCATAAAGGATTGAGCAGTTATACTGCAAGATGACTCTATTGTAAATAATGGGAGATCATAGGATGGTAAGGTTGGACAGGACCTCTGGAGATCATCTAGTCCAACCCTCAGCATAGCCCGTACGGGGATTGAACCCGCGACCCTGTCATTAGCAGCACCACGCTCTAACCAGCTGAGATAAACCTGCCCCCCAATTTGGACACTCTAAATTACCCAAGACATTCTTGAAAATTTAAGCTGTTATGTTTGTTAGACTGATGATTTTATTTGCCTAGGGTAACGCTTTCAAAAATGCATCCATGATCACAAGATCAGAAGCTATTTTCAGAAGTGGTCTAGGTATTCAGAAGCATTCACTTCCAGCAGTTTCCCTAATGCACAACAGTTTCCCCTTTTCTGAGTGACTTCGTTGTTTTATTGGAAGTGTATGCTTTGGGAGCTTGTCCTGTAAAGAAGAAATGGGAACTAAGATGTGACTGAACTAATGTTCTCAAAATGTACCCTGATATATTTCCAGATAATTTTTCTTGTTCTTCAGTGTTCTGCTTTTCAACATAAAGTTAACATTTTCTGTAGAAAGCAAGTACTCTGAAAAACATAAGTTTGCCTAGTAGCAGATTTTATGAAAAAATGTTGATAATCTCTATCAATTTTGTCAAAGTAAAAGGCTTAATGCCTTTATCTTTAGGAATAATTATTTTTAGAAGAAGAAATTTCTCTCAGATGTAATCAAAGATACATATTTTAAGTATAGTAGGAAAGTCAGTACTGCAGGCAGTTGTTTATTCATTAACCTCAGTGTAGCTAGGCTGGCAGCTTCCCAGTACTGATTTACTTAGAGCTTACCATGGGGAGGGATTTGAAATCCATTGCAATTTTATCATGGGTCCCAAGAGATATGACTTTGTCCTTCCAGTTATGTCTCATCTTGTATCTGTAAAATGCTGAGCAATTTTTAGATAGTTTAGCAATGGGTGTAGAAGTAACAGGAGGCTGAATATTCACTGCTGTGTATGCACAGTAGTGATTCCTTCCTAAAACTTTTGTTCTTGTGAAATAGAACTGTGGTAGCTGAGAGAAAATATGAGAACTGGCCTTTTTGCTCAGCATTGCAAGGAGTGCATTGCTGTCACCCTTCTTTAAACAAATAGCCACACGTGCTAGTGTGCAGGTAAGCTGGAAGAGTGGGTAGTTCTCTAGAAGGGCAAGTGATGTGCTTCTGAAATGGAGAACAACCTAATAGATGAAGATGGTTGTACCCCTCATCCCTTCCTGCAGCTTCTGTCTTTGCTACCAAAGAGAGCAAAAGACTCCTAATTGCTTTAGCCTTCCTTATTCTGAGACAGTGGGTGGTTGGTGAAGTCCTTGATCTCCTCTGCTGTTAGCAACAAAATTGAAATGCATAGGCTGTTTAAGTACAAGAACAAAGCTGGCTATAGTGCTAGCTGTAGCAATGAATGTGGAAATCCAGAAAGGTGGAGGCATGCGTTGCTTAAATCCTTGATGTTACAGTCAGAAGTTGAAGAGCAAAACGGGCCTTTCTTACAACGAGATACTGTATTCTCTGTGCTGAATAGAGCAGGGCAGGTAGGCCTGGAAGAAGGGAAGAGTACTCATGACTTCAAAACATGATAGGGGAATGGTACATAAGAGGCAGTGAAATCACCTAGGGAACCGTCCTGTAATGCATCTGTAGCAAGCCTCGTAACCATGGCCAGTTCCGAGCGCTAGCCACCAACCAAATGTCTTAGAAAGCTGAGGTATGAAATTAATGCTATTAATTACATTGCTCAGCTTTTCTGAACTGTTGGGAGTTCTCACCCTGACCAAAGCCCTCATTGCCATAGGCATTGGTGCAGTCCAGACTGAGGGACCCTGCTGCAAAGAATTTATGCCGTGCTAATGTGAGAGACTGACAAAGGAGCAAGCAGTCTCCCCGAGATTTCCAGCTGTGTGCTCTGAAAGCCTCCCGGGTCCTAGGATGATGTGGCTGTAAGCAAGGGAGAATACCTCCTACGAAGCCAGTTCTAGCAGTAAGGAGTGCTAGAACAGAGGTTCCCCTTTGGGAGAAACCTGGCTGCCTGCTGAGTTATGTTTTATGCCTTTTAGATACATTCCCTCTCTCTTCTCTGTTTTTTTCTCTGACTTTTCAAAAAACGGAGAATTGGTGACAGGAGCTTAGCACTGTCTTTAAGTTTTATGCTAGAAGAACATGACTGCAAGACAGATTTCTTGGCAGAGTGGCCTAGAATCCCTCCCCCCGCCCCGACCCTTGGCAGGTCCTCAGGATAAAATGCCTCTGCTGGTAATACCACATGGGGAAGGTGTTTTTTGTGCAGTTCTGTTCGTGGAGGAAATAGTGCCAAATTCTCGCTAGAAGGAGTAAAGCTCATTACTTACATTTACTTTAGAGAAATTTAGCTGCTTGCCAGAGAAAGCTGGTGCCAGAGAACTCCTTACTTCCCCTGAAAATGTAGGGCATGGGTGGACTGCAACAAAGGCATTTCTTTCCTTCCCCCATGTAATAAGCTGGGTGTTTAGCACAAGGATGTTTGGCTGCTGGAGAGCCAGCCTGCCAGCACAGTGTGATGGAGCACTGCAACTGGATCAGTGACCTTAACAGCACCTCCACGTAGTCTTCTGCTAGGTAGAGGGCTTATGATAACCCATGTAAAATGCAGTGAAGGATGGTGAGAGTCATGCATTGTTTACCTTTTTCTAGTTACTAAGTACCCCATTTAAAAAGTTAAAATAAGTATACAAAGGAAAAGGCAAGACCTGTAATCCGCCTCACCTTGTCGCTGCTTTACTGTATTCCTAAGCAAAATAATCTGGACGTGTGCATATCTGATGCCACATTTGTCAGAATGACAAAGTTGAGGTCTTGTTTGGGGGGAGTGTCTCAATCCTTTTTCCATATTGATGCTAGGAAAATAAAAGGTTCAAATGCTACATATAGAGAAATATCTGTCTGATGTCATTGAACAACCGGTGTCATCAGTTAACACCGGTTAAAGTTTTGTTTCTAGATTTTCATTAGGGTTCATGTCTTGTAGTAACAACATGTCAGATGTAGATGTTAGAACTCCCATCTCTCTGTTATTTATGAAGGTATTAAAATCAGTAGCTGGTTACAACTCAGTGACAATCCTTATTAATCTGATAGAAGAACAAGTACTGATGTCTCAGGTACATACTGTGCTATAACAAGCTTTCTGAGCTATGATTTATCAAATGGTATGAAGCCTTAAAATGTTTTACCCTCTGCATGTTTCCTCTCTCCTTCTGTTTTTCCTAGAAAAATAAACATGCTTCTGTAAGCAACAAAAAGATATTTAAAGAAATTTAAGTTGTTCTTGACAGCACAAGACCTTTTTAAAATGTTGGTCTCGAGGAGGTGTCCCTACACCAGCCTTTGAGAGCCCCTGAGGCTCTCAAGTCTGGGTTTTCTGTGAGTACAGATGTGTCTAGCTGAAGGCATTCTCTGGAGCATGTGATACCCTGCTTGCTTGAGCAAACCTGACTGATAAGGAGCCGGGTGGCACAGTGCACAGCCAGACATTCCTGCATGGGGGCTGTTTGCAGGCTGCCTGCAGGCAGCCACGTGAACAGGAACAAGCAGTATATTGTACTTTTTTGCAGTTACCTTTCTGGGGCTGTGTTAGATATCGCCAGCAAAATTCATTTTCTGATGTTCTGGAGAGCAGAATGTGAACTTTGGATAAGTCTGTTATTTGTGCCTCATTTTTTCCAGCCATTGCACTTCGCAGATGAAGGAAGAGCTCTATGTAAACACAACAGTGAATTATACTTTACACAACAGTGACCGTCCCTTGTGCCATCATTCTTTAAGGTCCATTGACAATCCAGGAGTTGATCTTATGGCTCACCAGAAATTTCCAAATTTTACCATACCTCTGCTATGCTCTGAGGCACGATATCCTGTATGGAGGTCATTTGTCCCTTTGGGATCTATCTCTAGGGTTACTTTTTACATCAACCCATGACTGACTCTTTTGATCTTCTTTTTACTCCGGATTTATTCCACTCTTTGTTTTCTGGACAGCACTCAGCTGCATTTTATAGATTGTTTGTTTGTTTCATTATTATTGTTTTTATTTTGGACATCATCCTCGTTGCCTAGCAATGTCAATTGAAAATAAATAGTAAAGCATAAGCTTTCTGCAAGATAGAACATCATATTCTGCTTCAGACTGAGTCTTTTATCTGCAGGCCTCAATGAACTCTACCAGCATTAATAAATGAAATTTACCCATTCCGTTTAGGAATGCGAGGGAGGGAGAGAGGAATGAAGGGAGCAGTCATCATTCTATCTTTCACTGATGATAACCAAGGCAGAGAAAGGCAAAGAAAGGCAGAAAGCCTGGTCTGATATCCTGGCCTGCTGAAGTCAGGCACTGATCTCTGATGGGAGTCATGGAGAAAACTGGGAACATTTTGCTTGAAAGAATTTAAGCTTTGAATTCCCTCTGCAACTAGTGGGCTAGAAGGAGCCCACAGTAAGTATTAGGCAGAGTAAGGAAGTGAGCAAGTTGTGTGGAGTGATTGTTTATTTAGTTATTTTCCAAGGGTGGGAGTATGGTCCCAGAGGCCGCATGGACATACATAGGCCTAGAGATTACCAGAATAGTGAAAGAAACAAAGTATCTCCTTTATATGTATTATGTTCTCTGTTCTGTTCTTTCACTGGGAAAGGGGTTGTCATTGATTATTGTCTGAGTCTAGCTCACAGCCCTGTAGAGACTGGCCTTGTTGTGAAATGTAGGCAATCCCTGTATAGGGAGAGCTGGAGACAGGAGCCGCAAGCATGACTGAAGTATACAGGTGACATGTAGGCAGTGCTAATGTGAGGTATAGCCCCTGTCCTCCCGCTGGTGTATCCACATCTGACTATCTTACTAGGTGTAGTAACAAAACTGGGTAGTAACTTTAGCATAGTTTCCAAAGGCAGCAGAACAAGCTGATCGTCTCATGTTGCATGTATGAAAGATGGTGTTGGTTTTGTGTGTCATTGCTGTTAGCAAAACAAAAAAACCAAACGGAAATATCCTTTTTTTTTTTCCCCCAGCAGAGAATGGCAGATACATCTTCTACATTATCTCTATTAAGAAGTACATGTAGTAGGTGATCCCACAAAAATACCGGGCCTTGCTTTTGAAGGTCAGGACATTAGAAATAGCCATGTAAAGAATGATTGTTTTACAGCTGAGTGAACCTATCAAAATGAGTCAGTAGGGAGGGAAGTAATAACAGGTTTGATAGCAGAGAGCTGTTTCCACATTTGGCGATAGCAAGTGGGCAGAAGTATCAGCTGTAGCCTGGCAGTTTTGCATGAGCAATGAAAATGGCCAGTGGTTTGTCTTCATGTGCTTAAGGTTTAATATGCAGGCTGGAAGATACATGGAGGAGCAATGAAATACAGTGGGCACAGCTCTAGATGGCCTGTTCCTAGTTAGCTAGATTTAGGACAACTTGCTTTGGCTGATAAACAGGTGCCTTCGATAGGGATCTAGCTTTAGAGCCTCTATGTTAGTGCTGAAACAGGATGCAGGGATTTAGTCAGCTTTGGATGAGGTTTGCTTCTCTCTTTTCACCTGATACGCCATAACAGATTCAATGTCTAATTTAGGTAGCTGAAAACAGTCCTCTGTCCATACTTGCTCACTGTGTCTATAGACTGAAGCGCCTTTTTGCTGAAGTTTCCCCCTTGCAATGTGTTTTTGTTGTGTCTAGCTCCACAGGGCAGTAGTGTGCTTGATTTGGATGGCAGAAGACATGTTCATCTCTTGTAGCAAGATTTTCCATAGGTTTCCATTGCCCATGCAGGGATATACCTGAGGTATGTTCAGCTTGTTTTGCAAATGATAATCAGTTGTGCAAAAAGCTGCTTGCTCCGCGCAGTGGTTGCTAAATCCTTTCTAAAACCGTAAACTGGTATATAGTCCTCGTGTATGGGTAGAGTACTTACGATTGGCTTGTAGCATTCCCATGAAAAAGGTATGAGGAAAGACCTTATATCAGTAAAACTTCTGATTCATACTTAACTCTTTGTATTTTCTTGCAAAATAGAATGCAGTGTTCAATAACGTTCGAGAGAGATGTCTTTGAGAAGTTGTCAGGATAGTAAAGAATCAGTGTGGCTGCCCATCACCCTCTACTGGCCTGTGCAGGTACCACTCGAGGGGAGGGCTGGCTCTGTAGGTGATGGGAAGATGTTTTAAAAATTGAAAGAAAGCAAGCTTTTGGCAGAAAGCACTTCATTTAGCATTTCCACTCCCTAGCCATCTGAGTACCACAAAGCTCCATCTTTCATTTAAAATTAGGGACAGTGTCTTCAGAAAAACATTTAGAGTTGATCTTTTCTTATATGCCAGAATGATTTCATACACCAAACAGGTGGAATTAGGCTGAAGTCTGTGCAAAAGAGGTTGTTTTGCAGATTTTTTGGGGATGGGAGGGAGATTCAGAGAGGAGAGTAGTTCTAAGCTGAAGCAAGGGTGACAGTAGCACTACATGACTATTGTCCTCAGTAGTTTTATCTCAGATTTCACATAGTTTAGATGAGAACAACATCTGTCTAGGTACATGAGGGAATTCTCTTGGCACGAGCTCGGAGTACTGAGCAAGTCTCCAGTAAATCAGCCAAAGCAATGATCATAGCCTTTCTGGCAATTCAGTTTCAATAACTTTAGTGTGCGACAAGGTGTATGCAAGCTATCAGCACGAATGAATCAAATCTCCATGAATAGGACAATGTTCAGTCTGCAGGTTTGAATGGTATCGTTAGTGTGGAGACACCACAGCCTGAGGCAAATTGAGTGCTGAGATGATACAACCCAGTCATCTTTTTAGAAAACACTATGACATAGAAAAGCCTGGGGAACTGGAATAAGCTTCACCAGAACAAATCTTTAGGATTTTTTGTGTTCATATGGCACCATTTTTTACAGGAGAGCTTCCTTTTACTCTTTTTTGATGCGTCTGTGTTGTGCCTTATTTAGATTGGTACATGCTGGGTAAATCTTACCACTAATACCTTTTGTCTGTGGTTACATCAGAGAGCAGTGTGAATTGTAGGTTTATTTTCAGTTATTTCTATGGTTGTGTTATAATGGTCTTACTCTAGCAGTCTTATTCTTGTGCTGAGATGTGTAAAATAGTGGGTGGCTTTTGTGACCAGCAGAAAAGTAAAGTGAATTTCATCCATTCGGGGGAAGCAGCTTTTTTGTATGATTTGTAGTGCTAGGCAGATCTGAATTTAGAGTTTGTGCTTGGAGTAGCAAAGGAATAAGCTCCAGGCAAATCTAACCAGAAGAAAAGGTTCGCTGAAAGGCTGCAGGGTAAATCCAACAATTTCATCACAACCTTAGCAAGCTGATGCTGCACAAATTACAGCACGTAGGAGAACACTCCAATGAGCATGATAATGTAATTGAAGTCAGCATACTTCTAGAGAAATTTAAGTTTGGAGATTGTAGAGGACCCAGTTTCTCTCAGCATTGCAGTCTCTTCCTGCAGATCATCTGAGAGGTCCTTGGCACAGGTCTGCACGGGAGTTTCATGCAGCTGTAAAGCAGGTCACAGCAAAACTCATGTAGGGTCACTCTTCAGGAGGGTGGAGAACACACTTTAAGAGAATGGAGGGTCTCCAGATCAGGGTTTCCCCAAAAGTCATTGTGCAGTTCGTGTTCCAGGCACAACAGGCCGTGTAAGGGCTCAGACAGGGTCTGGCAGGGTTGAACAGCAGGTGTCTGCATTGCTCACTTTTCTGGGGAATTCAGATACGACAATCAGTAACATCATCGTCATTTGGTGCACTAGTGTGCTGCCCAAATGTGTCCTAAACTCACTAAACCACTACCTGAGGGAACGGAGTTGGTCTTATAGCAGGCAGCAGCAGTAGGCTGCAGTCTGGAAAAGGTGCACGTTTTTAGGGAGGGCTGCAAATCCTGCTGTCACCGAAGCAGTACACTATTGTAGTGTTAGTCCCATAGCACATGCATCATCATCATCACCATTTCTGTTTTATGTGAATATGCAGTGACAATGAACAGTAGGGAGCCTCTTTCCCCATCTCCTCGCAGAGCAGGGAATATGGAGGAGGCAGGAACAGAGGGACGCAAGTCAAAGAGTGTTAACACATTTTGTCCTTACTGTTTTAGCCAGCCACTGCATGCAATTATATATTTATGAACCTGTATTGGGGGATTGCTCGGTAGGTCTTTAATTTCCTTTGGTTTTACTCTGAACAGGACTCTCTGGGGACAGTAAGAACATTTTCAGTGTTATTGAATGTCATTGCTGTGCAAACTGAACAGAGGAAAAATATTTCTGATAATAACTATGAGTTATATGAAGGGGGTGGTAGGCTTTCAGGCTGCTGATCGTTTTTCTCTGATGAGAGTTTCAAGGTCACCTGGCTCCGTAGATACAAAGATGCCAAGAACAAAATGTACAGATGCGCCAGGAGTCAGGGACACAGACATGCTGGCTCTGTAAACAGACCTGGACCACGTCCAGTATTGTCAGGCAGTGAGCACACAGGAGTGTTCATAAAAAGGCATTTTATTACAGTGATAGCGGGATTCATTTTCTCTCTCTGTTGCGTATTAAAGATGAGTTATTTGCATTTTTGTGGAGAAGTCTAGTTTCAGCACAATCTCGGAATTTTATTTGTACGATGGGAAGTGTTTTTATTCATGTACTACAGAATCCTGTGGCAATAGTGTGAGTACATAATAGACCATGCGGTTCCCTGAGTAAGTGGCTGGGATAGAAGCTGGAAGACTTTGGTTCTCTGCCTGATTCTGCTACTGATGTGTTGTGTTAGTCCAGAAAAATCTTTCTCTGTAGCAGGCTTCCATACACTCCCTCTTTTCTCTCCTATATATGTTTTCTTCTGTCATTTTTTTGTGTGAACTAAACATCAGGCAGTCTTGCAAAAGCTGGAAATATCTTCATCTAGCAGTATTTGGCAGACTTAAAATGTTAATGCATTTTATAGTGTACTTATTTTTCCTGTCAGTTGTTGCTACCAAGGCAGGGAATTCCTTTTATAAATATTAAATGTTGCTGCAAGATCTAGAAAAAAATTCTCCAAATTTCCTTAAGTTCCAAAATGGTTGAAAAACTGCGTATTTTCCTGATGCTAGCAAATTAGGTGGAAATCAAAGAGCTTACAAGGTGCCTGTTGTTGCTGGGATTTTCCAGTGAACAGATATAATTCTTGAATTCAACAGGTCCATGCAAATTGCTTTCTGGACAGAGACACTTTTGGGAAGAATTGAACAATTGGCTTTGTTCTTTCAGGCTCCCTAGAAGTCATTGCAGTAAGCCAACTGTCTTGCAAAGCAGCTCCACTGCCCTGCTTAAGACCTAGAGCAAGCAAAAACTCTCCTGGTAGAGCACTTCCAGCCCTCGCAGAGGAGGAGTATGCAGACAGGGTCTGCTGTGGTCCCTACTGTCAGCAACCACTCTGCTGCCCTAATATGGCAGGAGGAATTCGTGTGTCTTTCTTTTACGGACCATTCTGCTACGCTTCTTGCACCAAATGGATCCCAGTGCAAGGTAGAGTCTGGTGTTTAACTCAGAGCTGTGTGTGTTGTGGGTTTAGATGGAATTTGAAGATTTTCACCTGTAGATCTCTAGTTCGGGTCTAACCCAGGTTAACAATGTCTGAAATCTTTAATGCTCCGTGACCCCGGTCAGATCCTATGGGACAAGGCTCTGAACTCCATCGCAGCTCTCACTAACTGAAATACAGAAGCCAAGGGTTAATTGCCTCAATATTACTAGCTAGTCTGTCTATCTTGCATTATGGCAGTGTCTAGCCTCTCTAACAGACCTCTTCCGGCTCCAGAGCTGCTCTGTCCTGTCACCTGACTACATTTGGGATATAATAAAAAGGCAGCACTGGGCAAATTCTGCCCATACAGTACCCGTTTTGTGGCTAAATAGAGGCCTTTTGTCCCCAGGGCTGCTAGTCTGCTGCTTTTTTCTGGTGCCAGGCACACACACATGAGATTAAGCAGTAATAACAAGACTTTATTAGAGTCAGTGGGGGTCACTTTTTTCTGTAGTGAAAATAGAGCTGAGAAGAAACCTGAAGTGAACTCAGAGCAACAACATATTGAGCCTACTAAACTAGTGCTGAGATACATTTAATTGCAAATGGTATTAAAATGTGACAGTTAAATAAACAAGACATGCTGATGTGCATTGTCTAAAATCTATCTTCAGGGTATTATTTTTGCACCCTTGATTTTGCTTCCTGTTAAGTAACCACAAAAATGTGCTGGAAATGATGGTTTTAAGTTGCCTGAATCTGTGAGGTTCAGTGAATCTTTTTCTCAGAGGATGACAGTCCAGAGTTTCTTTGAATGTTCGTGCTGGTCTTTGGCAGAGCTTTCAGTGGTGCCCAAAAGCAAAATTTACTCTCTTACAGTCCCATCATTGCAAAGGCATTTTTGGAATCTCCTGGAATCAACTGAGTGTCCTACTAGATTTCCTCAGATTTAAATGAAAAAGTTGCTGTCTCTACTTCTTGCCTGTGCAGTCCTGTCTCAGTCCGAGGCTTAGCCTCTAGTTAGTTCTTAAGAGCAGAAATTTTTCACCTGCATCATTTTAGCGATGGCTTTCCTTCCTAAAGGCAGAATTTCATGGACAAACATTACAGGACATCATTTAAACATTTGCATTATATTCATAACCTCAAGAGGTTATGAGGTTAAGAGGTTCCAAGAGAGGAACTTAAACCAGGAATTAGAGGACTGGAGCTGAGAGATGTAAGTTGTCTCCTGCCCTACCAGATATTCATCGTGACTGTGGACAAGTCAGCCAAGGTGGGATTTGTCTTGCCTACATTCAGGCATCTAATAACTAATTGTCTGATCATGAGCTAGTTTTGTAGTTTTCTCTTCTTGTTAATGGAGAGAGGTGGTCCCTGCAGAGAGCAAGACATTTTATCTTTGCTTGAGTTCAGTCACCTTCTCCAGGTCCCTCTTTTTCTCTGTGTAATTAGTAGATTTTTAAAATGAAATGAATGTGACAAAACTTGTTCTCAACTTCAGATGCCTGTTTGTAAAATGAAGGCTTATGGCTGGGTTGTACCTCTAACTGGCAGTAAGTTACTGAGTTACTGGGTGGTGTGGTAGTTCTGTTGCCAGCAAAGCACAGGCTGGAGCTGAGATTCATTTTTAATTAAGGGGCTACCTACTGGCTGAGTTTGAGAAACAAACTTCCCTTCCAGCTTCATCAAGTATGTTCCCCATCCCTCTCTGCAAAGGAAAGTCTGTGCATTTTTAGGAGGAAAGTTAATGCAACAAGATGCCCACCTGAAAGAACCAAGAAGTTTGCTCTTGTCAGAAATCTTTTTGAATCCTGATAGTCTATCAAGGAAATTCTGTTTTCATAAATTTGCTGTTATTAGTGCATTACATTGACTGCATTTTTTGTTTGTTTCAGAGCTTAGCAGAAGCGAACAGTCAGACAGAAGTGATTCGTCACAAGTGTGCAGGTTTATACACATACTCAAATAGTGCCCCTTGCCAGTGTTTCTTAGCCCTGCAGCTTCTGTGGGAACGAACAGGAAGCTTAGCCTCTGGATCTCCTTCAGCCCGAGGTTTTGCTGCTGTGCCTGCAGAACAAGGGATTCATTAGTGTTAATTATAATAGCGGTTACACTAGAAACCGAACTAAGACACTTGCGGGCAATCCAGAAGTTAAAAAGACAGCGACGACTTGGGATGTGTGTTGGCTGCCTTGAACTAGTGCTAGGCAGTAGCCCCACATCGCTGTAAGAGGAGCTGTCTCTTTCTCTAGGTTAGCATTAGCTCCTCATTATCATATCAAAGGAAATGGCAAGCAGATTCCTCCACACATGCTCAGCAGAAGCAGGAGAGTTTGGGTTTATTGCAGAAACTTCTTCTTCCCCTTGTCCGTCTCTGTTCCTACTTCCCAAGTTTCGTTTTGAGTTTGGGGTTTGAATAATCCCCCAAACACAAAGGGAGCTGGAGACAGAGCAAGCAGCTGTGACTTAATTTCGATCTAGAGCCTCAGAGCTTTACTTGAAAGCCCTGCTCCAGTTCATCCAGCGCACAGGGGGAGAGTGGAGGTAGATGAGATGGTCAGAAACTGTTTCCAGCACTGAGTTCTTACAAGATTTTTTTTTCTAGTGGGATGGTAGGCTTATAGTTGACAAATGAGAAGTGACATTTCTTGTTCCAGAGATCAAATTGCACAGCAAATTAAAATACTCCCTGAAGGTACTGGTGCTCGCTCTCCTTTCGATACACGTATAAAACCATAGTCAGCCACCTCTGATTTCAGAGCAACCTACAGATTCTGTCACTGGTGCTCATGAAGAGAGAGACTGAAGACTGTCCCTTTGGGTAATAAATGTCATGGGCCAGTCTGTGCTCGTCTGGGTGGATGGCTCATTTATGTGCAGTGAAACCACAGGGAAATGGAGCCTACTCCCCGTTTGGTTCCTGAAAGTTCAAAAATTGGACTGTGCTGTTGAATTCTACAGGAATGAGCAAAAATTGAAAGTAATATTTGCTTTACGAAAGCTTTGTATGTACCCAATTTCCTCAGTGAGCTATCCAGTTACACCAAAATGAGACTGAAGTTTGTTCTTCCATGTCATGTTGTTCTGTTTGCAAAATCCAGGAACTAAGGATTCCACAGGTGCCACCGGAGCGTCGGGGTTATGTGCCTGCTGATGAACTGACAGATCTGGGTAGGGGAGGTTCAGATCTTTTCCTAGCTGAATAATACCAATGAGCTGTAGGGGAAATGGGGTTTTCTGCAGCCATGTAGATTAGCGGGAGCTGTAAGAATCTGGGCTCCACTTTAAACCCTACCTGTGCCCCGTTTTGTCAGCATTTGTAGGAAATCAGTGAAAGCAGATGACGCCAGCAGATGGCAGTGCCCGTTAGCAGAGTTTCCTTCTGCTTAGGAGAAGTAGGAGTCTGCTCAACATGAAAAGGGTTTTTATTTACACACCACTTTTCACATTTTAACAACGCAAAGGTCCAGCTCAGCACGGGCAAACCCCCATCACAGAAATGACCACACTGGGAGCCCACTCCTCTGCGTGTCTGGGAGAGCCATGCCCTCTTAGAGACTCTCCACTGAGTTCATAGCTGAGAGGCGCCGGAGGAGTGCATGTATGGGAGGTGGGAAGGAAGACTTCTCCTAATGGTGCCCTTGTCTAGCTTTGCAGAAGTGCAGAGCTTCTGTTCTTCCAGGTCTGCCGGCTGGGCAGCTTTTTCTAGCACAAAAGTTAATTTCAAATCTTATAAAAGGTTTTTAGGCAGAGATGAAATAAAGAAGCAGAGCTGATGTGTTTGTGAAGGTGACGTGGTTCTTAGTGATTGTGTGGAAGCAGCATCCAGGGACCTGCCCTGCTCTGAAAATTAACAGTATGAGTCTAGTGGGGACTGATTCTCCAGAGAGGTCAGCAGTTTCTTCAAGGAGCAAAAGGGCCCTCATAGGATTAGAAATACAGAGATAAGCTTGTTAAAGAAAGCTGCTTTGGAGAGACATGGGAGGACAGACCTCTTGCCCACAAGCAACTTGAGATGTCTGCTGTTTCCACTAATTTGCCCCTGCTTACAGACGAGTCTTTAATTTCTGCAACATGTCTCTCTAGGTAGCATGAGCTCTGCTACTAGACATCTGCGTGATACAGACTGTTCTCTGTTCTCCCATGGAGACAGCATGGTGTCTCATTCAAGATTGTTCTTGAATACCTGTCTCCCATGTATATTCCTCACATCTCAGGAGGGCAGAAAAATGTCTAGTCTTCATAGCAATTAAACTAAGCTGGCAGGTCAAGATAGGAGAGGCCTCACCACAGAAAGCACCATGCTGCGTGCGTGCTCATCTGCGTCTTTGGAAGAGCCCTGCTCAGCAGAGGCTGTCTGTTTGGTTCAGAATTAGGGTACCCTTGGAGGAGTGAGGGGGCTGCTCCTCAGGAGCTGTGTCCAGAGAGCTCTTCTGTAAATTTTAATTTCTCTGGCAAGCTTAGTTGCTAGATGAAACAATCCTTTACTTATTTGTGCCAGTCCCACGCAAGTTCTGAATCACTGGTGGATGGTACATTTTGCTGGCTATTGTGGTTTTAACTTTTTGAAAGTGATTGTCAGTATACCTTGAACAGCGCAGTGCCGTGATGAACGGTGGCAATCTACACTTGCAGCCTCCAGGCTTAAGTCAGAGTCTGTCACTAAACAGTCCAGTGCTCTGGCCAGACGTAGATGGGACAGGACGTTTTCACAGCACTGGCTCTTTGGGTATCCAGAGGCTATGGACTCTTTTAAGAGGCTGCTGGCAGATGCCCTCAAAGGAGGGTGATGTCAGCTGGTGCGAATGTCAGAAAGAATCTGCTCCAGCCAAATTGCTCTGCCCCCTTGGTTTAAACCAAGTTTCTCCTAAACTTTCCCTTAAGAGTTCTCAGTAAGTTGCTTTTTCAATACCATTTATATCCCCCAAATGTTGTAATTTAATAGTGCTGTATGAATTTTTATTATTTTATTTTATTATTTTATGTTTAGTACATTTTTTAGTAAGTTTGAATGCTTTAAAAAAAAATGCTGTTAATGTACCCCCCACCTAAACCACAGTTTTATCGGGGTACTTCATGTATTATAGTCCTAGAATGTTAAATAAAGTCTTGCTGGAAAGAGTATTCTCAGTAATTGTGAACAGGTAGAAGATCTAACTCAATAGGGTTTTATTAACAGTTTATTACCAAGTCTCTCTACTTGCACCGAAAGTAGTTTCATTGTTGATTTGAATTAAGAGTGCTCTGTGCAGTTTGTATCTTAGACAGAGTAGCACTGTTCTAATGCAAGAGAACTGGGAGCAAAACAGGCTAATTCGATCTCCTTGCCCAAGCTGCATGAAGTGCAAAATATAAACTAACAGCAAATGGAAAAACAAAATTACATTTGCAAAACTCCTTTTTAATAGTTTAAGCCCTGGTTTTCTATCCCGTCTGGCCCAATTAAATATTCTAGTGGGCTATATCAGAACTGTATGTGTAGATCAGAGAGCAAGATGGCTGGTAAAAAGGAGTATGCTTAGAGAGATGGGTTTTCATAACTCAGTCTCTCTATGTAATATGACTACTCATAGGTATGTAAAGCTTTTTTTTTTCCCTTTCTTTAGTGTGCCTTTTTAAAAAAAATTCATAAACAGATGGTTAGGAACCAGATTTTTCTGATTTACAGGAAATTCCCAGGATTTGATTTTTTTTTCTTGTTCTAAAACAAGAATGCAAGTAAAAAGTTGCAAAATGCCATACAGTAGAAGAAAAATGTCATTCCAATTCTAACTTATTACATTAGGGATAGCATAACTTTTTAAAAAAATAATTGAAATGCAATTTCAAAACAACATGGAAAAATTGCTTTCAGAGTCTAGCAAGACTGAGACATTCTTGTACAATGTTTTGTTTTTGAAAAGTTCTCATTTTCTGCCTGGAAAATTTGCTGTGGAAGAATTTATGATGGACTCTACTGCATGTCACCCCTGGATTAGAAAATTTGGAGGTGGGTCAGGATTAGGGAAGAGGGCAGCTAAGCATATAGGTAACCTGTAGCTGCCAGGCACGTCGATCTCATATATTCTGCTGACCTGACATTTGCTTTTCAGAAGAAATATTCTATTAAGCTGGGGAGACAGTGTGTGATATTGTCAATGATTAAAAAAAAATCAAATACACAAAAAATCTCAAACCGTTGAGGAGCTTTGAGTACATTCTCTGGGACTGGGTATATCACAGGCAAACAACGCAACTCACTCAGCAAACACCATTTCAGCAGCTTGGTGGGTGACCTGCCAGGAAAGAGCTCCCCAGGAATTGTGCTCTCCCTCCTTCTCCCCACTTTCACAGATTCCCTGGTCCAGCCTGGAAGAGAGACTTTTCACAGTGCTGGTGAATGCATACACATGTGCTCCCTGTTAAATGTACAGCTGCTGCATTCTCCCTGCCCTCCTTTTTCTTTCTAGTTGTGTGGTTTAAGATGAGAATACAGACCCTAAAATATTAAAGACCATCCAATAATTTGGGAAAGGAGAAGCCAGGTGAGGGGGAGAGGTGAGAAGCTTGCAAGAGGAGGAGAAGTAAACCTAAAGCGTTTGGGGAAGTGGCGAGGAGGGCAAGGACCATGTAGTTGACAGGGGAGCGCAGTATCTTTCACGTTTTCTCAAGGCGCTGAATACGCCTCTGCTCCCCCCTCCTCAGCCAGCCCTTTCTGTGCAAAGCAGCAGCTTAAACCCCTCCCCTCTCTGCTTTCCCTCCCGCCACCTTTCCCGTTCCTGTTCATTCAGAACAGATGATGCTCCTCATCACATGCAGTCCTCTCCTCTCCCTCCCCTCTGCCCCAGCCCTTTAAATAGCTTTATACCACCAAGAATTCATTTGAGCTGGAGAGAGCAGGAGCAGGGAAAGGGAGGGACATTTGACAGGCAAAAGTAGCATTGCAGCGGTGGAGGGTGAGGGTTGGGAGTACCCTGTGTCAGCCCTGCCAGAGCAGGGGAAGTCAGGGATATCTAGGAACAGGGGTGTGTGCATTTAAATCTACAGTGCCACATAAATGTTTTGTAATAACAGGCAGAAGGAAGAGGAGAAGAGAGAGCTCAGGGATAAGAAGACAACCTCAGCTCTCTGGTGATGGCATGGATCGGACACTTTTCCAGCAGCTGTTTTACCTACCTCTCACTCCTGTCACCGTCCAGTATCCCCGAAGTGCCAAGGCACAAGACTGATGCACGACTGCTCTTAGCAAGTAAGTTACCCTATTGTTTGTTTGTTTTTCCAGTTCACTTGCTTTGTTCTCAGAAGCCCAGAAGGGAGGAGGACAAGTGACTGAGTGAAGTCAGCTGAACACCAGGTTTCCTTGCCTAACCATGCCAGAGTGACAGCCAGAGATCTGCTGTTGTCTAACTTACTAGCTGCCTGGGAACTCTTTGGGAAGCTGGGGACTAGATGTTGATCTTGGGCAAAAGCACTGTCAGATGTAGGAAAAAGGCTTTAAAAATCATAAAGTGCCCTCATTCCAGATTACTGAGGGTCATTGGAATATGGTGGGCAGAGAGAGACTGATGTGTAAGCAGCCCTGAAACCCATGGAGTGACTCTGTAATCCTCACCTGGAGTCAAGATAAAATCCTTTCATATTAGGGTGCCTACTAGTCAGTTTAAGGTTCAAGAAGTCCTTGCAGTTCAGTCTTCAGATGATGAATTGGCACATTCAGCTCTTGTAGAGGACAGACAATATAACGTGTTGGGAATCATTCGGGGTGTTTATGGCTCTGGAAGTAAAAACCTGACTCCCCTTTATACCAATGCCATGCTGAATGGTTTAGAAAGGCACCCAAAGTCCTTCTGTTTGTATTAGCGCATGCTGTTTGGGAGTAACATGCTAACTTTTCTGTTGTATTATCTCTCATTTGTTTTTGACCTGAGAGTTTTGTGCACTCTGTCAAGGATTGACAGAAACGGTTCGTATCCCTGAGAATTCACAATCTGACTTTTTGGATCTCCAATCAATCCTTCCGCCTGTACCCTTTCACTTGTGAACAAACAACCTACTTAGACCTATAGTGGAGTAGCTTGGAGGAAAACAAAACTGGCCTTTCCCACTAGTTCTCGGACCAATCCAGGCAAACGATATTCTGTATTATGTGAAAAGCATGCCTAGCTGTGTGTGTTTTGGGGGAGTTATTTTGCTTTTGGGGACTAGTTCCTTCCATCATTGTTCCTCCCCAGGTGGGCATAAAGGAGCAGGATCAAATTTCTAGTCCCATTAGGGAAAGCTCTCCATCTCTTGAAGCTTCCCCATTATTTCCACACTATGAAAAAAGGAGTAAGAGCTTTGGAGTCATGTTCTGAGACAAATCTCTTGAGGCTCTTGTATTAGGGTCACCCCTTTGCTAGTTTGAGGTCTGGGGAGCCACTGGTACATCTGAGGTGAACACTGACATTTAACCAGTGGTTTGATTTTACATAGGTCACTTTGTCTTTCTGCAACTCATCTTCACAGCGGGTTCAATACTGTAGCACTTCACGGGGCAGAAAGAGCCTGCACTTGGTCAGTTCCTCTTTGAGCTGTTTGGAGTTGCTACAAAAGTAGCAGTATTAATATCCTTTGATTTTATTTTATTTTTTTAAGCCAGCTGCAGGATTCTGCAGTGATTCTCTGTGGCTAATATGGCATGATATATAAATAAAAGATAATAGAAATATTAGTGCTTTGGGGGCAGGATTTTCTCTTTGGGCCGTGGTTCTGCTTACCCTGGTAGTCACTGTGTGTATTCTGCATATAGACAATCAGTAGCAGGAGAAACAGGGGAGTGTCTTATGGTCAGGACAAGAGTGTTTCTTTTTCTTTGTTCAGTTGTGTTGGTTAGAAGATAACAGGCAAATTTTCAATGACGCCAAAAGGTCTTCCTAAAAATAGAGTCTGGGGTAAAAGTACAGAGACAGAGATGCTGCAGAGAGCCTCAGGCAGAGTCATTTGCTTGGAAGTGAAGGGATCAAATTGGTTTAGTTTCAGGTTTTATTTGTTGGGGAAGCCATTATCATTTGACTATTAGAAACTGATTCAGAAGAATACCTGCAAACATAATCTTTTGCGAGCATCCTTTGTACGCAGAACTGTATTCATGCTCACCTTTTATAATTCTCTGAAGTGTAAAGTAATTAACTGAAGAGCTGCCTTGATTATATTCTCCTTTGCATCCCATCATTTGAACTATTTCGTATGAAGTAGCAGATGCCCCTCTTGTTGTGGAAACTGCATGTTCTCTAGGTGTTGTTCTACAACAAATTGTTGTAGCCTCTGCGTTGGGGTCATTACAACATCTCATAAGGCATTTCCTACTCTTTATCTTTTTTTTTAAAAAAAAAAAAACCCTCTATTCTCGTTAAAGTTCCCTCACTCTTCTCTGCATTAGTTTGAAGTTAGTATATTTAATATATCCACAGACTTGTGCTATGTAAGATTTTTTTATACTGTAATAGCTACTAGAAAAGAATCTATTTGAAACCTATAGCTGCTAAAGAACAAATTGTAAGTAGGAAACACCCTTCTTTTTTTTTTTCCCTCAACTCATAAATTGAAAAACTTCTCTGTAAAGACAGAAATATTATTTTGTGGCATTAGAGATAAGCTGGCTTGGCTTTTTTTTCTTTCTGATGGGAGAATTAGAAGGCTGCACTGTTTCTTTGTTTAAATGTATGGCTGCAGCTCCCTTAAAGTTGAGGGTAAAAGCTATTTTCACTAGTTACATATTTGGCAGTTCAGCTAGGCAGAGATTATTGCAAATGTCACATACTTTGAAAAGTTGCCTTGAAAAAGCCCTCTAACCTAGAAGTGGTCTGTGGATTTTTATCTGAAAATTGCTAGGATTTACTAGAAAATGAGCTCTTATTTATAGAGTTCATGCAGTGCTTACAGTTGTCCTGTACAGAGTTATTCAGAGAACCTCCTGAATTACTCTTTATTCCTAGGCCAGCCATTCTGTGGCTCAGAAAGATGTCTTTCAGTAGGAGTGCACAGAACAGCTCACATCGTTTCTTACCCTAGTACTTTGGACAATTTGTATCGGAATTTCCTCGCTCCAGCACAGGTACTGTGAAGTCTGGCCTGGAAAGGCAGCAAAGGGCTCCCAACACAGCCTGCTGCAGTCAGGGGCTGCAGCAGTGTTTGTAAAGCGCTTCAAAATTCCCTGGGAGTTAAAATCATTCCTGCAGATAGTTGGTATGTGCAAGTTTTTCAGACACAGTGAAAATGTATAGGGAGTGTATTCACTGCTGTTGGATCGCTGAAAAGAGAGGAGAGCAATGTGGTGGTTACAGGCACTTGCTTAGGATTTGGAAACTCCAAGTTCATTTCCCTGTCGCAGACTTCCAGTGTGCGCGTGGAAGAAGCAAGCAGTGTCCTTGTGACTCCCTTCCCCATCTAAAAAAATGGAAGAAGAGTACTTACTTCATAAATTTTCTAATTCTTAAAGTGCATGGTATCTGCAGTCAGCACTGAAACATTCATGTTCTCCAGGCACGGGTACCACACAGCTTCCTCAAAACTGAGAACAAAAGGGCTCACGGGTATTAGAACTGTGATTACCCAACATTGCTGGGGGAAGGATGGACTGGGAGGTAATTAGCAGATAAAAGTAAAGCACAGCTGTCCATAAGCTCTGTCTTTCCCTATGTTGTACTGACTTTCTACCTAGAGAGATTTTCTTTAAAGGATTTTTTTTTTTTTTTTTGGGGGGGGGGGGGGGGAAGACTGAACACCTTCTGATACAATATTTCTGAGCCTAATGAACTCCAAGCAGACAGGCTGTCATCAGCCCAGCTCTGTAACGAGCAACAAAGTCATCTTGCTTCCTTTGGTAGCTGCCATCAATCACCTATTTTTGTGCACTTGCTAGTGAATGTCTCCTTCAGCTTCAGAGGAATTCCATTGTGAAACCATGCCTGTCAGCGTGTTAGAAAAGCAGTGCTGTGAATTAATGCAAACTCAGAGAGGAAATGAAAGGAATCTTCCTACTTTGGTACTGAGAGAGATTGCACTTTGAAAAGCAGTTATTTGGACGGGGGAGCTTTCGAACCACATGTTCATTAGAGGAGTGCCACGGGTCTCCCTTCTTGTGCAGTTTCCCTACAAGGTTTGTCTTGCTTGTGAGTATCGTAGCTCTCTTGCCTCATTTCCTTCACCTATGGCTTTCCAGGCACTTTCCAAAGAGGCAGCCATCATTACCTCTATTTATAGGTCAGAAAACTGAAAGGTGACATGATGTGCTCAGCGTCTCTGTCTTTTTCTCACGTGCATATGTATTCCTTGAAAGGTAATCTCGCACTGGCACTGTTGACTGTTTAGTACTAATTACGTACAGACAGTAAATAAAAGGATAATGGGAAAGCTATCTTTCCGAGGGAAATCAAAGCCCCGTCTATCAATCAGCATCTATGTAATAGCTATTTTCCTTCAGATTGTTAAAGGACAGCTAATAATTTCTCTTCCTCCATCTGTCCGTTGGCACTTGCTGTTCAACGATCAATGCTTTTATTCTCTTTGGGTGCCACTGCTTTAGTTAATAAGCTGCATGACTCCACAGACTTTCCCATACTACTAGTGTTTATCAATCCAAAATTTTATTCCCGTGTTGCAGTGTAAGCCAAAAGAGAATATGCACCCACAAGAATTTGAGGACAGAAAGCTAGGCTGCATTTTATGTGATGTGGACAAACAAGGCTGCAAAAAATACACATCTAGTTCTTCAGTAACAGATTGTTTAGTGTTTTTTGCTGTACTGACTGCTTGTTTAGTAGTATAGAATTCTTAATTTTGGAGAAGAGGCAACAATGATATAAAATCCTGACTTGAAGGGGTTAATTTGGGGACCGTTGTGGGGACCATTGCTAATATATTCTCATAATGTAAGAATACATGGACTTCAGGTTTAAAGTAAACAAAAGAAAATATTTTTTTACATGAACAAACTTGATGTCACATTTGTGTCTCTACACTCCTGTTGCCTGCCAGTTTAAACTTATCAAGAAGCAAATCCTATTCCCACTGAAGCCTGCATTTACTTAATCGAGTTAGCAGTTATCTAAATTGGAAAAAACCCCCAGCATGCTAAGGGGGAAAAAAGTCTCTTGCAGACTTTTCTTGTTTCACCTTTTGCAATGTTTTCAACAAATTTCTATCTTGGAGCTATGAGGGAATATATCAGCTCTGTCAGGCAGGGCTTGTAGACAAATATCTGAAGATATTTAACTAACCCCAGCTTGACTCTGCTTCAGCAATTCTAAAAGCCCAAAATGTCACAGCCTGCCCCTAAGTCTGTCATCTGGGCAAAAGCTAAGCAACAGCAAGTCTGATAAAAAGCCTCTTTGCAAGGCTGATAATGCACAGACGTACGTCTCCTTTTGCAGTAGCCTGTCCGAAAGGAGAGCAGCTTTGTACAGAAGTGACATTTTTATTATCCTGGCCTTGTTTAAGCAAAGATGGTAAATGGCAATGAAACAGTATGGATATGTGTGACTATAAGAGGCAATTTCATTTTGCAGATCTCTTAGCTGGAGAGAGCAATGATTTACAAACTGAAATCTAAACCTCTGTGAGATGCTTGCATATAAGTACCATTATCTGGGAAAGATGTGCATGCTTGGTAAGGGTGGCAGGATATTGTACAAGGAGTAACCAAAATCCTTACATCAGTACAGTGCTCTGCTTTTGGTATCTTATCATCTGTGATAAAAGTGTCCCAGAGCAGTTAAATAGCTGAGGGAGTAATAGCTAATTTCTTGGAAGATTCTTATGCTTAGGATCTAACAGATGGTTATAATATCAGAATCACAAATTTTATAGTTTGGGAAGAACTTTTCTCCTCGGCAGAGGGAAAAGTAGTGATTTGCTCAGAACTAGGGAAAAAATACCAAAAGCATTTGGAACAGAAACTGACTCATCTTTGGACATCCAAACCTGTGCTCAAATCACTAGACAATTTTACTCCTTTTTAAGAATCTAATACAGATTCATATGCTTAATTATTTTCAATAACCACATACTAAGATTGTGCTCCTACTGTGATGGGAGTGTTTTAAGATTAAATATTAGGAGAAGTTGTAATGTCAGTGAAGCTGTCAGTAAAGTTCATTTGCAATAGGAATTCTTCTGCTTTAATGGACGGCTTGTAAAGTGTTCCTAAAGGTTTTGAGGAAGATTTCACTTGACCTATTGCTAAAGATCAGTAGCATTAGGGAAGGGATGCTGCCAGTCCCCTGAGTGTTTTAGTTAAAGCAGGTTTCCCTCTACTTTCATTAATGGACAGTCCCTCGAGCCTGCTTCACCGAAGTGGTATTTCTAGGGGTTTAGGCTTTTTGATTATTTGTATTGTAGTCTGATCTTTTTAATATATTTCAAGATTCTTGTGGTCTATTTGGTGTGGATATAAAGCCTGGGACCTTACACTCATACTTGAATGTCTTATAATGAAGCATTCTGTCATACAAAGTGTCAGTACAAGTGAAATTCAGCTTCAAATGTAACTTTTATAATGTTCTTCTAGCTTTAACACAACTCTTTTAAACTGAAAACATACACTTGCCTATTCGTTATTTTTATATCTTTAAACACACAGAGATTGATCAAAAGCTCTTGAGACCAAGTGAATTAATTCTAGATTAATCAAAAAGGGCAAACAAAGATCAAAAGTAATATTCATTAAAAGGAAGCAAAGAGGGTTTCCTCTGAACCTGTTGAACTCAATAGACGGGATGCTTCTTTCCTTAGTGTGGGATCGTTTTGACTCACACTTGGCATATGCTTTCACATTTTGTAAGGATAGAGTCAATCTGTACCATTATAGTTTGACAATATCTAGCAGATACTCTTCATAGAGGTAAATAGATGCACACCATAAAGCAGCAGAGAACCAGACCAGTGGTTCAGAATAGTCAAAGTTGCAGTAAGTAGTAGAAAAGAGTTAAAGATTATATCTGAATATACTGTCAGCTTGCTCTCAGGAGCCTTTCTGCCTTCAGAAGAGAAAGAAATAGAGGTAGGGATAAGTATTCTAATCTGCTGCCAAAACCTTTGATGACGATGGTGTTCGAATAGCACAGTGGTGGTGATGCCTATTCCGTGTCCAGTATCAAGGGCAGTAGAAGTGGCAAACCTGATTCATCCTAGCTTTCCGTGCCGGAGTCATTAACACCTTGTTCCTTACCCCTTCCTGTGGCTGGACTAGCTTGGGCCTGGCCCAAACCCTTCCTCAGGCCAGACAGAATTTTGCCAGCACTAAGAAGCTTCAGGACTATGCTGTGAACAGATGGCTGGTCTCCCTAGTGCACTAAGCCAACGGGTATGGTTCCAGCGACAGGCTCTGGCTGCTTCGTTGGAGTAATGATTGATGGTGACTTATACAAGGGCTAAGAGTAATTCGTTGCTGTTAACCAGGCTTGGCTACAGTGGAATGGAAGTAGAAATTTGTTGCTTCATTTATTCATCTGCCTCTGCTTCCTTTCCACCCACTGTTTGTGCTTTTTAATATTGAAAAGATGAAACTACTTTGCTCAGTCTTGAAATTTCCCAAGATACTATTAATTGTGTCTCTACTCCTTTTCTGATTCGCAGGAACATAAGAAGATTGAAGATAGAGGGAGCAGTAATAGATTTGGTTAGATTTTAATAGGATTTGCAGAGGACAATGCAGAGCTCAAATCCCATAGAGAATACTGCTACTCTGTCTTTGATATCCCTAAGGCTTCTTAGGTAGTCTTTCACACAGATTCTGTCTGTGCATTCAGAGTGAAGACTCTCATTTTTCAATAGAGAATGTGTGGATTTTTTTAAAGGAGTATCTAATCATCTCAGTAAACTGATTGCTAAATTACAATCTGTGAAATCATTGCAGCCATCATCTTGCATTATTTGTAGCTTGTTAAGCATAGTTTTGGACGTAGACAGTGGACTTCTTAATAGCTGTTTGTTTTATTTCTGGTTTTGAGTGTCTAATGGCATACACAGGGTTTCTGATATATCTGCTTAACAGTAGGCCTAGATTCATCAGCCCTTCAGACATATAATTGAAGATGCTAAGTGAAAAGCCTGTTTCAAATTTGGAGCCCAGGCTTCCTGAATAATTATTGGAGAAGGGTCGGTACTTCCAGAAGATGATTCAGCATGCCTGAAATCTGAATTATCCCTGCAGGCATCTTTGTCTGCTGACTGTAAGGGAAACCTTTGTGCATAATTCAGACTGATGTGGCTTTTAGGTAGGCAGTGGTTGGCACTCAGCATTTTCTGTTAATTTCTAAGGCTTCTCTTGGTGTGCACTGAAGAAATGAGGCACCTAAAAACTCCAGTCTCATTTGAAAATATATGTTCATGTATCTTTACTTTGCTCATGTTTCTGATCTCAGGCAAATTTGTTTTTTTTAACAAAAATGAGGACTATTGGAGAGAGAAAAAAAGAAAAAAACCCCCCACCCCACACATAATGAGCTCTACCTATTGCATGGCTCCCAAACCATGCTCATCGTCATATTATCTGAGGTTCCAGTAATGCATTAAGCAAAGTGACTAGCAACTGGTTCATGCATGAAGAGACTGTGTATGATGAATCAGTATTTAACATGCAGCTCAATGCAGCATTATATTTAGCAAGTGGATGTCGTGAGAGAAGTACTGAAGTCTTTCAGTGTTTCCCAGAATAATACTAGAAGGAAAGAAATGGCCATAGTGAAAAGCTTTCTGAATGTAGAAAGAGCCTATATACAGCGCTGTACCAGCATGGGGCAAAGTCTTTTGGTGTAGCATTAGTATCTTTGGTCCCGCTCTAGTGTAGTGTTTCACAAGATAGCATGAAATGGCTTTTGTCTCAGCTCTTTTCCTGGTGCCTTAGACTTTTATTTCTCTGTTCTCCACCAGCCCAGCCATGGCCGGAGATTCTAGGATCTTCATGAACCAGGACATGGACATTGGAGTTGCATCCAGAGAGCCTAAGAAGATTCCCAAACAGGCTCGGGATGATGTTCCCATTGCCACTGACCGAACCCGCCTCATATCAGCAGAAGGTAAGAAGCCACGCCAGCGTTACATGGAGAAAAGCGGCAAGTGCAATGTACACCACGGAAATGTTCAAGAAACCTACCGGTACCTTAGTGACCTTTTCACTACACTGGTGGACCTCAAATGGCGTTTTAATCTTCTTGTCTTCACTATGGTCTATACCATCACTTGGCTGTTTTTTGGGTTCATATGGTGGCTCATTGCCTATATCCGGGGAGATCTGGACCATCTTGAAGATGAGAACTGGATCCCCTGTGTTGAAAATCTCAGTGGATTTGTTTCTGCGTTTCTGTTTTCTATTGAGACTGAGACAACAATTGGATATGGCTATAGGGTCATAACGGAGAAGTGCCCCGAGGGCATCGTGTTGCTCCTGATTCAGGCTATTCTGGGCTCCATTGTCAATGCGTTCATGGTGGGATGCATGTTTGTCAAGATCAGCCAACCAAAGAAGAGGGCTGAAACCCTCATGTTTTCTAACAACGCAGTGATTTCGATGAGGGATGAGAAGCTCTGTCTGATGTTCCGGGTTGGGGACCTCCGCAATTCCCACATTGTCGAGGCTTCCATTAGAGCCAAACTGATCAAGTCCAAACAGACCAAAGAGGGAGAGTTCATCCCCTTGAATCAAACGGACATCAACGTGGGGTTTGACACTGGAGACGACAGGCTGTTCCTGGTCTCACCTCTCATCATCTCACATGAAATCAATGAGAAAAGCCCCTTCTGGGAGATGTCCCGTACTCAGCTGGAGAAGGAGGAGTTTGAAATCGTGGTCATCCTGGAAGGAATGGTGGAAGCAACAGGTAAGGACTTGACAGAATTATCCACAACTTTGAGGGAGGAAGGGTAAAAATGGAGTGCAATTTGGCATTAGGTTGTCACGATTAATGTCACCTGGACTGAGAACATGTTGGGGTTTGTCCTTTTCTAGTGACTGGTTCATGTGGGATATTATGGTATGATATAGCTAGCAATTATAAAGTGGGTGCTTTAGCTCATAATGTAAAGTTTCACCCTTTTTTATGAGCTGGATTCAGACAGATGAGTTAAACAAGGTCCAGTGTGGACCTAATTAAACACACTGTCCATAATCAATTAGAATTGATCTATAGGAAAAAAAATAAAGAATGGGCTAAAGGAGTTTGTGAGGTCTCTTGCCATCCCATTTCTTGCGATCAGAATTCATGGCCCAACTCCTTTCCATTTCTCCTCTGTATTTAAATTGACTGTAGCTGTGCTATTTCAGATATTTCTGTGGTGTTACTCTTTAATAGAGACTGTGAAGAATGTGCCCAAGGATTCCTGAATCCCATAAAACAACATATGCTAAAACTGAATGACTTGCATGCAAGATATACATTTTCAAAAGAAGCTCAGAGAGGAAAAATACAGAAACCGCTTTTGTGTCTCTGGTGGAATGCAGTAGCTGTTTAATGGCATAAAACAATGCTGTGTCATGGGTAGTTTCGGAGACAGACTCTGCTGATTCCCAGTTTCCTGCCATGGGTATATTTATAGCAAGAGATAAAAGAAGCCTGCAGCTGTATATGGTAAATCTGGAAAGGTCCTGTGCCTCAGCTTCCCCAAGTGTAGGAGAGGAAGGTGGCAGTGTGCCTCTCAGGATAATTGAACGAGTGATTACAGGGGCCTCCAGGCTCATTTCTGTAGGTAGACTCTCTGGTCTAGCTAGAGAAGAAGACACTTGTACTCTGGTGTCTCACCTAAAAGACATGGCACCATGGGGTCATTTTACTGCTTGCAGTTCACTCATTTATTCTCAGCACTGGGAAGGGGCTAACAGGCTCAGTTCTAGCACAGCAAGCAGATTTAAGCACCCTCAAATGCTGATGCTCTCTCCAGGCAGGCTTTCTGAGCCGGAGGACTATCAGTGTGCCTTGGTCACTTCAAACCTTTAAGGGGAATGGTGCTACTGGCAGCAACGAGGAGCAAGTTGCTATCTAGAGATGCAGGAACCTATAGAGAGTGATAGATGCAAAAACACTTCTGTAAATAGTTTTGCCCTGTCGTGTTCAAGGATTTTAGTTACAAGACAGGACTATGAACCCAAGGTTACTTCGATGGTAGTGGGGTTTATTCATCTTGGTGAATTACGAGTACTCTCTGAAACACTAGCAAGGCCTTTCTGCTTGATACTTGTACTCAGTGGTATCAGTGCATTCTCTCACAGATTTTAGCCCTTGCTTACTGTTAATACTGTTGCTTTCTTGTGGTTTATCCTTGTTAGTCTCCTAATGGCCAGACATAAGAGGAAATGGACTCTCAAATTCCTGCATCCCAGACCTTCACTCTTAAAGATAGCTCTCCAGAGAGCTAATTCAGTTTCCTAGTATTTCCTTTTAGTCGTTAGGTGAGTAGCAGTAGCTGAATTTTCCAGAGCTGATGAGTGGTTGTATGTGATTACATTATGCCTAGGATGGAGTGCTGTACTGCACAAGTGAAATTAATTTGGAGTTACTTGGGGAATTACTAGGGAAATAATATTGCCCAGCAGAATATTGTAGAATATGTGGCTGAAGTGCAAATCTGGAGCTAAATATATCTAAATCTTACGAAAGTTTAACCAGAAAGCTTTGTAAAGAAGATATCTCGCTATGGAGGTTGCCAGAATATTGCTGGTGTGATAGTGGAGTTTCATTCCTATAGTTACAAGCCCCTATTGGCCACATAACTTACGCCTATGTAAATCTCAGTCACTGCACTGAATCACATCAGCCTGCATAGGCAGAAAATGAGGTTGCCTGTAACAGCCCATTTCTGTGAGCAGGTAGCTTGGGCCACCTTAAACTGCAGAAGGAGGTGTGTAGGTGGCAGAGATAGCGCAGGGGAATATTTGTAAGGGAAGCTTTATTTGTAGCTTAAACAATTAATAGATACGTGAACCTCCTAATCTGAGTTTGGAGTGCGGTTTGTTGTTTGTCCAAAGCCTCTTTCTTTATCACAAGATGACACTATCAAATTCTCCTTGAACAGCTATTGCAGTGCCTTCCTCTTACAAAAGCCCAGCCTCTGCTAGAGATGTGTGCGAGGAAGTCACTATCAATAACAACCTCAAAATTAAAAGCATGGCATAGAAATTATATCACTTTATAAATGGGCTCATGTCCCAGAGGGATTGTACAGGCCAGTGTGTAATGATATTAAGGAGTATACATCTGTGGAAATGGATTATTCTGGTTTCTGGAGGCAGCTGTGAAATTCCAAAAATGAAGCTGGAAGAGACAGTCTGCATTGAGCTTAGAGCAGAGTAGACCTCAGATGATGCCATTGACTGATACAGAAGCTTTGGTTTTCTGAATGGTATGTGTGTAGTGGGGGGTGGGGTGGGGAGGCTGATATTTCCCTCCCCTCCCCCCCCCCCCCCCCCCCAAAAAAAAAGGCGATCTGCAGAAACACAGTATTTCTGCTTTCCTACTTTGTCCTTAAACCTCCTAAGAATGATAAACCAGTTTGGATATATGAATTGCTGCCTCTGCATCTCAACCTTTGCTCCAAGCAAATTCTTTAAGTTTGTTCCTTCCTCTTGTATTGTTCAAGCCCCATCTGCTTTCAGGAATGGCGTAATTTATTTGAAGGGTGACTCCTGTTATATTCTGACACTGTTGCAACCTGGTCAGATTCCAGACAGTATCAAAATGCTACAGGCAATTTGTTCCCTTAAAAATCCCTATGAAAAACTGGGAACCACCAAAAAAAAAAAAAAAAGATTTGTTTGCATCATTGCTCATGATGCACAAGAGGGAAGTGAGTCCTGCTCGCGCTCTCGGAGGTGGCTCGGCTCTGTAACTGTTGGCAGGAATAAAAATTAATGGAAACTTACCCAGACTTTACAGACAGCAACAAATCATACTCTGAATACATCCTGTGCTGGTAAGAAAAATACAGATACATTTTTCATAGGATATTGTGAAAGCAGGTCAAACCTGACTACACTATGGTGGTTGTCAACATATAAATGACTAAAGAAACATAAGCATAACCAGTCTCTGATTAAAGGCATGAATATTTTTCACCAAAGCATTTGGGACTGCAAATTTAAATCTATTTCTAATTGTTTCAATCAATTATACATGAAATGCATTGTCACCTCTCAGACAAAGAGCTCTGACATTTAAGTTTGATTCTGATCCGTTTGAAGAAAAAGATGATTAATAGTTTTGCATGCAAAAATGTACAAGAAATTCTGAAAAGTTGAAACACTTCAAGTCATTGCTTTTTTTAAAAAAAAATGAAGTGAAACATTCTATTGTTTAAAACAATGCTTTTGTTTTCAAGTTGACTTGAATTTCTGAAAGGGTAAGTAACAGCACACAAAAAAAGCATACCAGGAAGCCTGAAACGCTGTGTTCTTATTTTGCCAAAAAGAAAATAAACATTTTATTAGTCTAGCAACAGCTCTCTGGGGACCCACAGCTATTACACTTCCTCACCCGCAAAGCCAGCTGTGGCAGAAGGCCCACTGACAGGGGTCTTTACAATCAATATTTTAGTATGGTTTCGGCACTGTGACTTCTCAAGAGGTTAAAAACACCAAAGGGAGACTAAGTTTCTGGGTAGATAAGCGGTGATTATTCCTGAGTGAAATGACCTCTCTGAAGGCCAAATCAATACAGATGACAGATGTTTTGACTTCCAGTGCTCTTTGTGGGCATCTTGAAAGCAGCGGAATCACTCGCAGTGCCTGCTGAATTGGTCACAGAGATTACTTTAGGGAGTTGATTCTCTTTTGACTTATCTTAAAGGGATGCTGGTCAAGATCAGCTAGCTCAAATTTGCCCTGCAATGAAAGGGAAGAAGGTGAAGGTAGAAAATCTGTTTGCAAAGAGAATACGTTTTTGCTTTCAATGCCTTTCTGCTTCTTGCAGTGACAAGAGAAAATTAGAGCCATCCAGTTGACAGAATAGGGCTAGGCTGTTGTTGGCCAAACGCAGGCTTTCCCTGGCCTCTTGTTGCTTAACTGAACAGAGCTATCAAGTGAGGCTGCCAGAACCTACAAAAGCAGTTGAGATTTACACCATGCTTCCATGTGCATGCAGAATCAGCTGGGTTATGTGATGAACAACTTGGCTGAGTCAATTAGAGAACATTAGAAAGACCATTTTTTAAATTTTTCTCTATAAGCCATCGTTCTCTGTGATGAAGCAGTCTGCATATCCTAGAAGACTTTCTGGCAGATAATTTGGAGAGGCTCTCTTCCCTTCCAACTTTACCCTTCTGCTGCTGTTCACTGGACAATTAACCAAAAATTGATTTATTGGTAGCTGTCCTGCAAACCTCATTCTGTGTCTACAGTGTCCAGCATTGCTATTTTTGGGGGCATAGAGGCATCAGTGCTTAGTACTTTGCTGTTAGTTTTTGCTGGTTTTCACTGCCTCTCTTTCACACAGGCATTAAATAAGCCATGAGAATTTCTGACATCTGATTAGTCCAGTGACTGAATAAAATTTTAATATGCTTTTAGGAAAGGATGGGGAGATACCCTTTTGGCTTAGGTTCTGTGGCATAGAAGGTGATTTAATGATGAGAAGTAATGTACTGTGAGTCAGGATTCTGCATCTCTGTTCCTCACCCTGTCCCTGCGAGACATAGGCAAACAGCAGCCGTTTTGCACTTTTGCAGAGGATACAGTAAAATTTCCTGGCCATAAATACAGGGCAATAAGGAGTAGTCACATCATAAAGGTACTGAAATTCATCATGATTTTCATGAGAGAACAAGGGAAGGATGAAATTAATAAATGAAATTTTGGTGCATTCATCATCTGGTTTGGATTGTCTAGTTGCCTTGGTTTGTATTTTGCATATAAGTAAGTTTTCTTCCATTTTTAAAGCATTACATAGGTTAAATCGGTATTTTATTACACACCACAAATAGATGTTGTGTTGCTTATGAATATCTCTGATATCCTACATTAAAGGTGTGGGGATAAAGCAATAAAACAGGTATCTGAAAGGAAGAGCCTTGGAGAACTATTTAAAATGCTTTTATGGCCATCACTACCAGTGTGAGGTGCCATGCAGTACTTTTAAATAACCATAGCATACTGATATTGCTGGCATAAAGCAGAGAGGGAAAGGGAATACTGGTTAATGTCAGTGTTTTAGTTTGGATCAAGTGCACTTCTGAAGCAGTTCCCCAGTCATGTTCCCTTACTGTGCTTTGACATTGAAGGATGTCTAACGGGAGGTCAGTCAATGGGACCAGCGTGGAGATATTCTGAGGTAACGTGGGCAGTGTGGACGCTGGGTCCTCAGCACCAAGTAGTTCACTCTGTAGATCTGCTCCCCTTGCACCGTGCTGCTTCCGAAGGTAGGCATAAACTGTGAGTCTGACTTGGTTCGTATTTAGGAATTTAACTGAGACCTTGAAGGCAGGAACTTTTCACCGTTGTTAAAGGGAAAAGGATTGATGTTTCTAGAGGCTAAGCCGTTCTGTTGGTGACCTGAGTTGTCCGCCGGAGGAGGGCATAGGCAGGCTAGTCGTCTTGGGTTCCTCTGCAGTCACATAACTATTTTTGTGAGCGGCCCGAGGTTGCGTAGTGTGAGCCTGGGCCTCAGGTTCTGCCTGGCAGAGGATGTGGCAAGCGACTCCAGGATTTGTAAATCATAAGGGATTTCCTAACTCTTGGCACACCTGGCACGCAAGAGGGTAAGGAATAATAGATGAGGGCTGTAGGGATTCGAAAGTAGAATTCAGTATGAGTATACGTGTGCACTCTTACCCTTTTTAACCTGTTTGCTTCACTGATTCCAATGATTCTTGCCAAATGTTTTTGCATGTTCTGTTCCACTGTGCCTTTTTTTATTCCCAGACCCTGTGAGCTTTCCCCTGCCTGGAGAGCATTCAGAAAAATTAAAACCCCATTACTGTCCTCTGACATAAAAATCAAAGTGAATCAAGCCCAGACATGTCCTCCTCTAGAGGAGACAAGTATAAATAATTGGAGAACCATGCTCTACCTTCTAATATTCCTTTTGAAGTTGGAGGAATATTAACTTTTTGGAGGTTACAGTGTTCCTTGTTCTAATTAATGTAAAGGGACTAATAAATTTTATAACTACCCAAATGATGATTCTAATCTAAAGACATGTAGTGCTTAATTAGACTGATAGAATTTAAAATTTTTATAACTACTCTTTGCCATCCTAACTTGCATCAGTCTGTTACTATACCTCTGAGTCCATCAGTTCTTTCTCTGTACTTTTGTAGTGTAGGTGGAATTTAGCTCAGGGAGCAGAATAAATATTAGGGAGCTTTAATGCATCCACTACAAGGGAAAACGTCACCCTGCATACAGTAATGCATGAAAACAAGGGCAGAGAAGTGAAATCACTTCCAGCAGTATCTGTGTCTGAACTGCAGAGAGCGAGCCTAGCAAATATGGCAAACATACAGTCGGCATCCACATGACACTCTGCCAGCAGATAATCACTTAGAGCTGAGCTCTGTGGCATTTAAATGAGTAGAGTTAATTTTAGGCTGATGAAAAATGTTGTCTTGACAGCCCCAGGGGTTGGGATATCTCTACCCACTGAGAAAGTCCAGGCCATGTAACAGTACTGAAAGATTCAACTGCCCCGAAACCCCGTGGCAATTTCTTGGGTTGGTAGATCGTCCTATGTGGTCCCCTCTTCCCCTGCCCTCTCCTACAAAGCTGCCAATAAGGGTCCTGGTTATGGTGGTATATTTGATGTAAATCTGCGTCCTCCAACAGCTGGAGAGAGTCTGTCAGATCGTCTCTGGATAACCAAACAGCTGCAAGATGCAATTAGATTTGGCCTATGATAACGAAGTTTGATTTTTAACTGGTAACCTAAGGGTATAAAAGGCCTGGAAATCGGGAGCAATCTCCTGCAGAATTTTTCCATTTCTTAGCGCTGTGGCAGAGCCAGAAGCGTCTGTTCCAGTTGTATAATCAGTGGCATTGCGAGCAGTGAAAGGTCCTGAAATCTGCAACTCCCATTGAGTATGCTGGAGAAAAAATAGGCTCCTTACTGAGTGAGCCATCGAATAACTGCTTTTCTTCAGTGCTTATTAACATTCCTTTGTCTTTGATAAAATGTAAGCTTGCTTGATCTCAACTGATTTGGATGACAGAAAAGTGCCTTATTGGTATAGTTCTCTGGCACCTATTTTACACATCAGTCTTTCCTCAGTGACTCTGCCTGTTCTTGAATGTAATTGAAACGCCTGGATTTATACACATAGCAATATATTTCACATCTTTTCATCTACTGGAAACCAGAACCAAGCAGTTTACAAGGGCATCTATTGCTGCCTTAAATAGGAACATGCACAAGCTCTGCTATTGATCCTGTGATGTAGTGACTCCAGCCAACAGACCAAATATCCACTTCTTAGGATTCTGCTCTAATGAAATTATCATTAAAATGCTACAAAATGTTTATTGCAGAACTTGAAACCAGGAGACAGTCCTCTGGTCTCCAGCTTTGCTAAAAAACCTGGAACTGGTTCCAGCTTTTTTGAAAACCTGGTGCATCTGTTTACAACATTGTGCGCTTTATTCTGGTTTCCATTAAAATGCAGTTCTGTTTGCATCTGAAAGTTAAACTACTGAATTAAAGGATTAGAAGGCTGTAACTAAAAATTAAAAGTTGAAGATTTCACATGTAATTCCATGTTTTTTAAAATTGACAGTGTACAAATTTACATTAAGCATACTTTTTCATTTTTAAATCAGACTATTTAGCAGCAAGTAAAATTTTATAGTGGCCCTACTACCTGGAACAATCGATACACTTGAAAATTAAAAAACTCAGTAGCTTTTATTTGGAAACAAATTAGTTTTGAAGCATATCTGCTTTGTCTTACAAAGGGAAAATCAGGATATTCTTTTCTGTATTTAAATGAAGCCCAAGTCACCAAAAGGCATCTTTTACTTCATACCACTTACGATCTCTGTGATAGCACCAAACGTCTGCATTTTTGTAAACCCAGAATGTGTAGTTATATCCATTTTAAGAAAAAGATGAGCAGGACCACCAGCACTATGTAATTTTTTCCAAGAAATTCTGGGAGTTTGACATTTCTCTCAATTTCTTGCACCCTCCTGGATGTCCATGCTTCGGGCAGCTATAGTAGGGTTGTGTAAGATAGCGCTGCTGTGCTGAAGTAGAGCAGCAATGGCTAAGCCGCTGCGGTCCTTGATGGATGTAAGCATATTACCTAAGGATTCCCTCCACCTGAGATGTCCCAAGGGCTTGGATCTCTAGTATAAGCAAGGCTTATGAAATGAAACTGCTGATTTTTACAGAGAGCCCACAGACATATATGAAAGGTATTAGTCTCCTGAATTCCTCAGCCCCACTGCACGCTGAAAGTTAAGACAGAGCACTGATGGCAGAGTGCTCATTGTATTCAAGTGGAAAGCAGCTGCATCCCTGTACTCTTAATGAAAGTAAGGTTTATTGTTTCTACACCTCCTCTGTCATCTTTTTCCAGTTACAGAGGCAATAATTAGCCAGTGTCATTACAGATGCATTAATTAAGCAGGCTGGAGAGCACAGGGCAGCCTGCAAAGCAGGCACTGAATGGAATTTGCAGCAGGGACAATGCTGTTGTTTACTGGGTAGTGTGGGAGTTGCCAAGCGATATGTCCCCACGCAATTAAAACACTACTGCACATGTGCTAAAAAGGAATATTTGAATAGGATTATGGAGCAATTACAGGTTGTCTCATTGTGCTGGCTCTGTGTACCCCTGGGGTTACAAAAAGCAGCTACTGCAGGAAGCTGGCAGTCTGTGTTATTTGGTTGATGAAAGCTTTCTATTTTTCCTTTCTTAATTGAATACTTACCAGGAGATAATTGTGATTTTATCTGTGGAGTTCAGGTTCACTGTCTCCCAGGTAAAGGAGCTACTTCAGGTCTCAATTACAGGGCAGGGATCCCTTTGGATATCTCAGACCCTAATGCTGGCAGGGACACTCTCCTCTTGGTCTTGGGGGCTGTTACAGGAGACCCTTATGCAGCACTTGGAAGGCCATGGTAAGATCAGCCTGTTCATTACAGGACCAATGCTGTGAGAACTGAGTGACCTCCTCTTCTGCTGTTTTTGCTGGACTTTGAAAGCACTCAAAGCTTGAGGGAGGCATGAAGACCTTTGTGAATTCTGATAAGAAACCAGCTGTGCCTGAAGAGGAGTAGGTTTGTTTACCTGTCTCCTTATCGTAATATGTGCCCAGATTGCTGGCTGTCTAGGACTCAACTCCCAGCATGAGGGAGCACCAGGTGATGAGATACACAAAAAGCACATTGGCATTAGCCCTGCAGATCAGCATTACTGATCCTCAAAACAGCCAATAACAACAGCCCCTGCAAATGGAGTTCAATGATATGATGAGTGTCAGTGACTCAGGTCTCCTGAGGAAAAACTGTAGCAGGACTCAAGTTAGTAGGACCCCAGGAGCTGCCTGTGTGTTGAGCTGGAATTTGCCAGCTGGTGTAAGGGAGTGAAGATTAAATAGTATTCACCCTCCAGGACTGAGGAGTCCATGGCAGGATGGTCTCTGGATGATGGTGTACATCATGGTGTTGTCTGAAGCATATAGTTAGCAGTGTGATCTCCCTGCG
This sequence comes from Rhea pennata, assembly GCF_028389875.1. Taxonomy (NCBI): domain Eukaryota; kingdom Metazoa; phylum Chordata; class Aves; order Rheiformes; family Rheidae; genus Rhea; species Rhea pennata. Next base: position 7,169,635 of record NC_084686.1, on the reverse strand, counting down.
GTGCGTCTCCCTGACGGTTTCCTGAGAAGCTGCTGTACCTCCATAGAAAACTCCTAAAGGCAAGGACAGTTGGGGTATTTTTTTCTCTTCCATTATTTTATTTTTCATAGCAGCCTCTGCACTTCCTGGTTCCTGCCAGTCCAGGAAGCAGACACACTAGAACACTATGACTAACTCTGTACTTGTTGTTCCTGCCCAGAAGCAAATACTTCTACAGATCTCCTTAGGGGAAAAAATCAGCTTCTCAGTCTGCATGCAGAGCTAGAAATTTCTCGAAGTGTTATATGTCTCATTGTCCCCCTTTTCCTCTTTCAAGAACTGAAAGCAACTATATAATAAGAAAAGCAACAAGAGGGAAGCAAAGCCTTCAGGAAATCTTGTTAGTGTGGGTGTCTTTTAATGGACTGTAGCAATTATGAGAACAAAATACTCATCTTTACAAAAAGGTGCAGATTTGCTGATTATCCTGGGACTTCATTCACTTAGTTGGTCTCAGCTAGTGAGAATATATGATCTTCTCTGAAGCAAAAATGCATCTGACACTAGTATTTTTCCCCTATGCATTGCTTTAGATTTCTCTTTGTGTACTTTGGGCCGTAGGAGTTAGATTTGGAAGTATTGACTGGGAACTGGATTAAGCGCATGTTTTGAATGCATTCCAGTCAGTCCTATCTCTCATGCTCCAAGAGAACAGTGGGAGGACTTGGTGAGGTCAGGCTTTCCAAATTTCACCAGAATTAATTCCAAAAGCATAATGTATTGAGGACAAACATAAATATTTGGAAGAGAAGACAGCCTTGACATTGTCAGGTGATTCCAAAGGGAGTCGTATTCAACTATGCCAAGGCTGCAGACTTATCCTTGCTCTGCTGTGAAAAGATTCTCTCTCAACTTTCCCTAAGTAAACAAACTGTCATCCTCAGGGCTGAAAAGCAGCTTGACAAAAATCAGTTTCATACTTCCCACTGTTCATTCAGTCCAAAATTGTTCACTACATGGAATTCAGTAAGCTTATGAGCTGGACTGTGTGATGTTGTGGGTTTTGGTTCAGCCAACCCTATGCGGTTGGATCCAGCCCTCCAAATGTATTCATGAGCCATTATTTCTTGCCATAGAAATCTGTAGGGGCTGGGGCCCTCTGCACCGTTTAGGCTGTGGCTCAGTACCTAACACAAGTGCAGTGGGGGAGTAGCTGGTACTGCTGTAGCTGAAGAGGAATCTGGGGTCAGATGAAGTGAGGGGGCAGGAAGCCAGGTGCTTAGGCAGAGCAGCGGGTTCAATCTATTTAGGGGCGGTGTGGGTCAGGATTAGAGGTGCCTTGGCAGGCTTGAAGGTCGTCATAGCATGTGATTAACCAGAAGTATTGTTAGTCAGTAACAGCCGTGCAAACACCACTTCAACAGAGCAATGTGAGGACAGAGAGAAGTTGCTTAGTGGTACCAGACCTCAAAACCGTAAGCACAAAGTTCAGGAAACACTCTGAAGACGTGGAGATGAGTCCATCCCTTTTCCTTTGAGTGCTCAGCGTTTTCATGAGTGGCTTTTGTGAGGCTTATTAAGCGAAGAACTTTTCTGTGTCCCAGAGCAATCAGGTACGGAGATAACATGAAAGTGCTTTTAAATGAAAGGAGTGGTGGGGTGAGCATGTAATGAAGCTTAGTGTTTAACATCCCTCTGTTTCTACCCAGGGATGACTTGCCAGGCTCGCAGCTCCTACATGGATACCGAGGTGCTGTGGGGACATCGCTTCACTCCTGTCCTCACCTTGGAGAAGGATTTTTATGAAGTCGACTATAACAGCTTCCATAGCACTTACGAGACCAACACTCCTGTGTGCTGTGCCAAAGAGTTAGCTGAGTCTCGCCGGGAAGGCCAGCTCCTCAGCCACCTCTCCAGCGCCACCCTCCTGGGTGGAAGCAGAGAAACAGAGACAGCAGAACAGGAGGAAGAGGAACAAGAGGGGGAGCCAGCGGGGCTGAATGGAGCCAACGGAACAGCAGGAGACATGAAGGAAGACCTGGCTGTATAACATAAGAACTCTGCTGGACAGTAGATACTCGTATACACTTACTGGGAGACTGTGGCCCCATGAGTCAGAAACTGAACTGAGAGTGAGAGGCTTGAGATTTATGTCCAGATCTCTACTGACTGCTGCTTCACTTGGCGAGTTGCTGCACATCACTGTGCCTCAGTTTCCCTCCTCTTTTATCCATACAGTGAGGTTCTGAGCTCTGCATTCAATTGCAAAGCATTTGATCCCTATGGACAAGGCTCACTAAATATGATCACTGTTAAAATTGAAATTTTTGCCACTGGTTGTTTCAAAAGACGCTCATTGGATGGTGAAAATGATCCCCCCTTGAAAGGGTATTTAAAAAGTAAAAATCTAGAATCTCCTATCACAGTAAGAAGAATGTGGTTTCATACCATCACTTAATTTGTGAGTCAATGTATTGTAAACATTGTTACTACTAAATTAAAAGAAGAGAAAAAAATCTCTGGTATGTAGTGCAATGTTTTACCTTCATGATTTTTACAAATAGATTTTAGTGTATACCTCCAGGATCATGCTCATTGTGATTTATTCCTACAAACTGAAATCTCTGACATTAAGAGGGCAACTCTCCCTGTGGAGGGAATTCAGTCTTTTTTCATCCTACAAACCCATTTAGCGGGTATTTCAGTGTGGTAGATTCTCCTCTCAAACTGTGTGTTATCCTTGTATACTCTTCTTGTGGAAACTCTGGTAATATCTGTTTCATAGGATATCCATGATTAGGAAGAGTTTAGACCTTGCAACAGTGAAATTTTATTCCTGCCTGTATGTCCTCATTTCAGTTCCACTTAATGATACATAGCAATGATTTAAAAGAAGGTTTAGAAGAAGTTGCCATCCAGGAGTCTGAAATGCTCTAGATTTCAGGCAGAGTAGGAAGGACTGGATAAGCAGTGCTTGTAGGAGTGGGTAGTAGATAGACTAGGTAAGTAGCACTTTGCAAAATTATCTGCTTTTCCATAAAATACATATTTAAAAGTTTAGATGCTGATGTTCCAAGGCCTTTATTAGCTCCTGGGAACATGCACTGACATAATTGAAGTTTTCTGATCAGACTGGTCAAACATGAGTTCGAATTTGGCCCTGCAACATTTACTTCTGTTCAGCTGGATGAAACAGTAGCACAGAACAGGATTGCCATGAGTAATGTTTCATCTTGTAAACTGCATTAAATGAGCTGGTACAGAGCGTCTGCTTTAAGTGGCTCCTCTAATACAGCTGCGTCAGGTTTTTTCCTTCCTATAAACAAGTTCAAAACAGAATTGACTCCCATGTCTTCAAAAGAGCCTGCCTTTAGTTCTTCTGCTCAGTTTCCACATTTTCCATACTAAGCCTAAGAAGAACAGGGGAGAAAAAGGGGAAGAAAACAGGGAGAAAAAATGAGAGAGGTTTCCTAGAAATGTTTGTGCTTTTTCTCAGACCCTAACTTCTCGCCTCCCTCCAAAGAATCATGTCAAAAAATTTTTTTTTAGAATGTTTCATTTCGCAACTGATGTCTGGGAGAGTAATGGAAAGTGCAACTGCTACTGATCTGTGCAAGGCAGAGACAGTTTCAGCCCCTCAGAGAGAGGTTATATAAGCTCAGCCCAGAGAGCTGACTTGTCTGGTTCAATTCAGCATGTGAGAGAGGGCTTGCTGGTTCCCTTACATGACGCTGGAGAGGGTTAGCTTGAAAGATGGCACTGAGTTGCACCCGCACTTTCCGTCTCTTTCCTACTCTTTCCCCCCAGAGAGAAGCTAGCCATCTTCAAATAGCCCCAAAGTGTTTTCAGCCGCTCACTATTCTGGAACTGGAGCAGAACTGCTTTGTGCTGATATTTTCCGTTCTGAGAAATCGTGCATCCTGTACGTAGGAACTTTCCTTGTTGTGCACCAAGCGTTGCTGGCACAATAACTTCTGACCCGCGTGCAATAGTGGTGGGTGGGGTTGAGGAAGATCATTACAGCGTGTGGAAGTTGAGAAGTTTCTGTTTCTCCTGTCTTTAGCCAAGCCCTTCAGCAGCTGCGTGCTCCAATGACTTTCATGGTCTGTTTATATGTTTAAAATTTGCACGTGTGCCTAAGTACCTTGTTGAACAAATGCTTCAAACAGCATCAGTGTGAGAAATAAGGAACTTCCCTGACTTCTGTAGAGTAGGGAAAAACGTCTTCCTGTGGTTTTTTGGTTAGCTGAGAAGGTCTGAAGGTGTATCTCCTCCACAGCAGAATGCACCTTATATTTGATATGTAAAAAGTGAGGAACCATATTTTCAAGTTGGGTAGTATGGCAATCAATTACGTATTTTTTGGCGGTGCAGTCAAGTCCTCCCCTTTCCAAAGCATTTCAGAAGAGGCACAGGACTTCTTTTCCTGAAGTGCGTCCCAAAGAGAGATTTGATTTATTGAGCATGTTGAATTTTTCTGAAAGTAAGAGAAAGAACCTCTTCCAGAAATGCAGTCTCTGAAAATGACACCCATTTCCCTGCCACTCCCAAAGCACGTGCAGGACAATAAACCGTGGAAATAAGAACATAATAGGCCCACTCTGCTGTAATGAGGGTTTAAATACAATTCTGCAGCTCATAAATGAGTTGAAATAGTTCACACAGCTATATCTACCCACATAAATTCTCAGTATATACTATACGCTTATCAACACCTGTACATTTAATACTCCACAAGAAACATTTATACTTTGTAAGCGTGCTATTTGCCTACAAATATCCATTCATGTTTATATAATGTACCTAGCAAACAAGCTAAACAACGTTGTTATCAGTAACATTGTGTAATTATATCTGCCTTATAAATGTATCACTGATAAGCAAAATTCAACAACAGTATCCATATGCAGTAGCATACACTGTGTAAGTGTCTGCGTACATAAAATAGCTTGCTCTCCTGTTGCACACACGGCAGTAGCTCTCAGGAGCTATCCATATTCTGTGTTCACACGGAGTGTATGCATTTATTCACAAACACACCTACACACAAACTTGCATACCTGAACCCTGCATATTAAGCGCCACCTGAGAGCCATATTATTCATCCAGAATACCTGTGCCTTCGTACAAACATAAATGTATGTATTGTCAAATCTGCATGTTCAAATGCTGCTCCACCACCAAACAGCCAAACCTCTGCACACGAAACACAAACACGTCATGTAACCTTCAGCAGTGCACAGTCACAAAAGTAAATTAATTTCAGGTTTCTGTTTCCATTCTGGGATCATTAATGAGAGTTTTTGAGCAAACAAAAGCTACGTTTTTTGTTCCTTCTCCATTTTTCTCCTTGTGGCAAGATAGCTGGGAAACACCTTTCTAATGCAGGAGAGTTAATGAGCTGAGAAAGAAGGCGTGATGGGGGAATTGCTTACAGTAAAGGCTTTCTCCTTCTGCTTGGTTTTGTTTGAGCTTTGGGATTAGGGTGAAGGGGAGGCCTGCAAGTGAAGTCATTTTATTGATTCAGTTCTTCCAGACACATTTTTTTTGTAACAGTTCTGTTCTTGTCCTGTGTTACAAGTGCTCATATATAGACAAGTCGACCTGTATGTCTGTTAGGGTTTTTTCCTCCTATATAAGAGTTTTCATGCTTATTAAGTCCATTAATTTTGACTGAACTATGTTTCAGAACTATGTATCTTCAGATCGATCTGGAGATATCGAAGAATGAAAAATTCAGCTCTTTCCTTGTTAGTTCGTTGCAGGGGCAAATGAACCTGGCTGTTAAAGAATGTACCTTTACTTTTCATTTGAGTTTGCCTGGCTTTGACTTGTATTCATTGCAAGATCTGTCACTCACGTTTACGCTTAGATTTTCCCCCTCGCTGTTTTCTCTCATTTGTTATTATGAACATATTTCCGTCAGAGACAGTAGATCATGACTCTGAGATAACAGGATATGTTATTTATGCTCAAGTAATTAATAGCCCGTGAGGAGCTCCGTGCATTGCCTTGCCGTATCTCCAGCGGTACACGAGAGGCGCGTTGCCAGAATGTATTAAGCAGCAGTTTGGTGGGTGATGGAAAGGAGGCTTACTGACGTTACAGGGAAGCTAGCCAAGCTTTCAGTCCATCCATAAAAGTGGCAACAGATCCATTCAAGGCCGGTGAAACAGCGGTAACTACTGAAAGTCTGATTCTGATACATTCGCTGATATAAGTCAAGCCTTCATTTCCGGGAACGCCAGGTCCGATTGGTGTGAGAAACAGGGGAGTCTGGCTGTTGGCTCTGTGTTATATAAAGAAGGTAAGGCCAAATTCAGATCTCAGTTATGCAAGGAAAATGGAAAGACACTGCAGTGGAGCCCAGTGGGTCTCTTCACTCTGCCAACACCCAGCAGACCAGAATTCGACCCTTGAGTATTATGAGTTGTGCTTTGAGGGAAGGGAGCGGGTGCTTGCGTTTTCAGACTTTATTATGCTTAAGTAAATGCATACAAGGGTGGCTTGTGTGGAACAACTGGTGCTGGTGGAATCACTCTTTGTTAAAGTAAAGCCTCATTCTGCAGTTTCACTGGAGTAAGTTTGTGATTTGTATTACAATAGTGTCTAGACATGCTGTTTAAGCCAGAGCCAGATAGTGCAAACGTGCAACCACTGCCTAAAGGAGCACGAAATCTAACTGGTCCCACTGAAGTTCAGGATTCACATTCTGACATGAGCTGTGGGACTGAAAAATACTTAGCCTGGCTTACTTAACTCCAATAAAATCAGGCTTAACTCTTCAGAACTAATGCTATGTTTTGTTTGGTTTAGCTGAGATCAGAACCAGGACTTCAAGTGGTAAAAGAAAAAGTTGTACAGCTCTGCTCTTCTATTCGCAAGTTACTTGCATCACAGTCCATCTCTAAATAGGGGCAGAAAAGCAAATCAATGACTTTTCCATAGCTGGAAGTAGAAATGAGATGATCAGAATAGCACAGTATTATTCACTACTCTCTAAGTAACATTCTTCAACCCTGCTGGAAGATTAGCTTTGTGTATATCTGATATACAGCCACTCTTACTGTTTCTGATACTGAGTGGGGGCACCTGAACCACTCCACAGCAAAAAGCTGAGCCTTTAAATTAATACTAAATAAATATTGTAAATAACAGTTGGCAGGGGAGAGAGGAACGGTCTTGGCTGAGCCATCTGAATAGGTTCTGATTGCCAAAAGAGATGGCAACAGCTCAGTGTCTCCGGAGTGAAGCTGTGGCTATTCTATTCCAAACAATAGCGGGAGGGACAGCGAGGTGGTCTGGCTCAAGAGGTCCCATCATTGCTCACTGCACACAGAGTGGCTGTTGGATATAACTGAGTCTAATTCAATACCAAAAAGGGCAAGTTATTTAAGGAAGGGTGATTCAAAAGGGAAATGATTCTATTTTTTTAAGTGTCATCTTGCAATTGAAATATTTATAAAGCTCCTCATTCAGCCTGAGACCATTGCAGAAATATTTTAGGGATTTCGTGCTTTTCACAATTATAATGGGCAAATTCAGTAGCACCAGCCTGCATTTACTGTGTGCAAATGTACCATATTTTTGACCCATAGCTCTTTCAATGCATTTTCCCTTACAGAATTTTAATCGGATTGAATTATTATTTTTTTTCTTTAGCTGCAGAATCAGCCACTAGGAGCTAGTCTGAGAAACCACTAAACTCATTGTGCTGATCAATGAAGGCATACTGGGCTTCATGCTACTAAAACCTAGTCTAAACTCTGTTCTCTTTTAATAGTACCACAGCCCGCAAATCCTGCATGGATTTAGAGCTCACAAAACTACATGCAGAGAAAGACAAAGGTTAATTAAAGACCCCATAAATCTGCATTTCGATCCAACAGAGGAAACAAGTGCTTCCCCTTTTCTGCTTTTGTTAACCCAAACGTCCAGTAGTGCATACAAATCTTTGTGCAGCTGACTAAGCAGTGAAACTGAGCCATCTACTCCCGTTGCCCAAAGTGAAAGAAATCCTCCATAGGAAATCGCAGAAATAGGACAGCCTGTCAGATAAAATACCTGATGAGAATCAGGATGGCAACCATAACCCTCCATGGTCTTTTTTGCAGAATTGTCATTGAATGAGAAGAAAAAATCACAGTAACAGGAAAATTCATGAAGGTAAACACTATTAAGTACTTGTGCTCCCCCCTCATCTTTGTTCCTCGTTGTTCTATCATGTGTCCGTCATTTTTATGCCAAACAAATGAGCAGTACAATCGCTACTGAATTCATGCCCCATCTGCCTCCCTCGCATATGGTAGCAGAGCTCAGCTGTTTCTGTTCCTCCCAGAATAGCAAGAGGAGAGACAGATGCCAGGTGCAGGCAGAGAGAGTCACTGCCTGATGGACCCTTGAAAGAAGGCCATGTGGGGTTTGTCCTTCCCAGAATGATACTCCCCTTTGCTGCCAGGGAATAAGGAGCAAAGAGACGGACTATGTGGTTGAAACAGCAGTTGGAAAGCAAAAGACCCCGTATTTTGGGGGCCAATTGGAACAACACTGCAAATAACTTTCAATAGCAGAGAAAACAGGGTTTTTTTTCACATTTAATTACACAACGTGAGATTTTATTGAATCACTGTTGTCTCACTGCCCTGTGCTTCCCCTGCCTGTTTTCTCTACCCATCTGCTCTCAGCTTTCTTGCAGTGCGACTGCAGGCTCCCGCGTGCAGGCACGGACTGCCTCTTTGTTGTGTCTGCAGGGCGCTTGGCGCGGTGGGGCTGAGTCTTGCAGCTATTCCTGCAATACACATAATAGACAATCATCGTAATGGACTGAGTGAATAACTTGTCCTTGCTGGTATAACGGAATAGCCAGCCAGAACAGGGTGCTGTGCTTCATTATATACAGTATTGAAGAATTCAGCATAATTGATGGTTAGGGCATTGGCCTGTGATTCTGAAAAGTTGCGTTTCTGTCCTGATTCCCACTGACCCCTCTACAATTGTGTGAATCGGTGCTTACGTGTGTTGCTTTGCTTGCCGTATCTGCTTAGGCTCCCGTTCAGGAAGACCCATGCACATGTACTGAATTTGAAGCTGGCTGTTTTTCTGAGATGGCGTTTTTCACTATACTTTCTTTGAGACAGGAACTGCTTCTTGCTCTGGGTTCATACCACAACCAGCGAAGTGGGACACTGTCAGAGAGCGTCAGATAGCCCTTCAGGGAAGGGTACGTTATCTTCCATGTGGTTTCTCTCTCTGATCAGTACAATCACTTTTGGCTAAAAGGTTATCCACCAGGATAACTTCTGGGCAATCCAAGAGGGCTGGGAAGAGGGCATCAAATCAGGAGGCATGTGTTTGACAGTGCCTGGAAATGACCAGGGAAGTGACCTGGGCTTATATTGTGAAAAGAATCCCTTTGGAGGAAAGGGATTGTGGAGTGGAAAGTGTCCTGATATGAATCCTATGACTAGGAAACAAAAACAAAAATGTAGGGAAGAGTTCTCTGTATATCTGTGCCTTTGGGAATGGTGTGAGCAAGGAAATGGAACTGACTGGCACTGAGAAGGCTGGAAGCCCTATCTGCAAGACTGTAGGTTTTGTGTATTTCTTTCTTCATCTCGTGAAAGGACTGAACTGTGGCTCATATGGAGGATTAGGTCCTGTAGATGGGATTAAGTACCTAAACTTGTAGCAAACAATGTCACTCCCAGAAGATTGTAAATGACAGAAAGAGGGGAGAGTGATGCAGCGAACAGGTCTGTGTCTGACCGCGTCGTCATACAAACGTTTAGGGACTACCTACCAGTTGGAGACACTCAAGTGCAGTGATTTGCTAACGATTGCTCATCGAGCCAAAGTGAGCCTTGAGTTGTGGCTCTGGCTCTGCTGGTTCTCTCCAGACAGAGCCCTGCTTTACATCTTTGTCAGCCAAAATCAGCTAGCGTTTTTGACTGGTGCCATAGCGCGGTGCGCGGTAGCCGGAGGGCCTGGAACAGCGTTCATCGCGGTGAGGGCCCGCGCACCGGTGCTGCTTTTCAGGACCTCGGACAGCATTTCTGTAGTCGCACCTGCGCTGCCCTTTCTCTCAGCCCCTTCCGCGGCAAGGGTGAGGGAATGCCAGCCGAATCAGAAGAACCTCGAACAGTTTCCGTTGGGCAGCCCGCGAGAAGTGGGAATTGCACTTCCTCACCGTGACAGAACTGCGTCCCTGCACGGTGCGGGCCGTGCGAGGAATGTGAGCGGTTTGTGCCTTGTTTTGATGGTCGACATGGGGTGTATGTGGTGTTCAATGTGGTTTCTGTACCTAAAACGATAACTGCTCTATTTGCATAAAACATATTCATTAAACTGAGTGGTTGTACTCTTCTGATGAGCTTTCCTCCCTCCCTAGTTCTTGTCTGTTCCAGGCTTTATTTATGGCTCTCCCAACCTTTTCATTACTCTTAAGTCTCTCAGGGATCCTGTCTACATGTTATCACATCATTTTTTCTTGTCTTGTTTGACATTTAATTTTTATTAACTGCAGGGTTTCTCTTCCTTTTCCACACTGTTTTTCTGCTGTCTAAGCAGTAGAAACTTTCATTCCAGAGACACATAAGATTTTTTTTTCCCTGAAACCTTAAGATTTTCCATCAGGAAATGGAAAACTAAACCTAGGTTTCAGGTTAGCAATGTCTCCTTGAGCTGATGACAGTTATAGGATAGGTACATGGAAATGAGTTTCTGCTGATCCGCAGGGTCACCGAATGTTCCTCAATATCTTGTGGTGCACCAGAAAGTTTCCAGTGGTCACTGGAAAAGACCTTTCTGTATCCCCTACTTCTTGCATGGCCAGAGCTCCTTTAGATTTGTGCAAAAAATATGAGCACATGGTTATCCTTTGGGAGTGCTGGAGAGACACAGTTTGAAGTTTCCCAGGCCATAGCTAACAGATTCACCACACCCTTAGATGAGGAAGGTGTCGTGTCTCACTGCCCTCACCAAACCCTTAGATGAGGAATCGCGTGTTGTTACTCGCTTAACTGAAAAATCACATTAACTCATACCACGTTAAGCAGGAATACAAGTAAAAGCACTTATTCATAGAACAACATCCAGAACAGACACATAGTTAGGAATATTTATGAGAGACATCAATGAAGAAATGAAAGAAAAAACATGCTTGATCCACTGATACACAAGTTAAATCAGAGGAGTTCCCTTCTCTTTCCTTCCTTACTGTAGGTTTTAGAGGTCCATGTTTTGTGTATAACTTTTGCCTTGGTGTTGTTTCCATTAAAGAACAATTCCATCACGTGGAGTTCACTGCCATGACAGTGAAGCAGATCCACTTTTTATAGTTCATTTCCTTGTTAAAGTCTTCCAGGAGGTCAAGGTAGATTTAATTTTCTCTTTCCCATTTCTCATGGGACACTGGTATTATTTGATGAGCAATACTATTTGCTACTCTATGTACAAGGGAATATCAAATATCTGGAAGAATTAATGAATGTTCAAGGAATACTGCTTTGCAGTGATCTTCAGCTGATAGATGTATTCATCCATAGACATTTAAGTAAAGCCTAGATTTGCTCATTTTTCAAAAGCCTTCTTTAAAAAGGAGGAAAACAATCAGGCTGTGCTTTTATAGAGTGAATTTGAAATTAAAATACGACATTTAGTTGTCATTTCAGTTGTTAAGTAGCCCTTAGTTCTGATGGAGGGGGAAACAGGGATTGCAATTATGTTTAATTTGTATGCACAAGGCTTGCTTAGCAAAAGCGTTAAGGATTCTTCATTGATTCTAATTTTTCTATAGTGTTCATGGCTTTTCAACACCGCAACCAAATTAGTTCTTTGGAACAGTTGTTCACTATATTAACGTAATATATCCCACACACAGTAAAACAAACTGTTTGGCCTTTCAAATGAAAAGGACCCCCAATCTTCATAAATATTGAATTATAAAATCTCTATATAGGGAATACAAGCTAATTCTTTTCTTTTTCACCAGCTGTGAACTGCTACATGTGATGTATGGTACAAACTCTCCAGGAAAGAGGAGCAAATTGAAAACACTACCCCTGTGGGTTCCCTTATTAGATTTGAAGTGACTGTGAAATTCACAGGACACAGCTCATTAAAACAAGGCTGCCAATCTGTGACCTCCTGAGTAGGAAGATAAAATCCGTGCTGAAAAACAGGTTGTTGCCTTGATTGTGGATAATTCAGCTATAGAGGAGAAGAACTTGTATAGCTGCTTATTAACCCACTCATTACCAGGGCACGTTGCTCCTTATGAAAGGCATCTTGAGGAGAAGAAAAAGCAGAACTTACTTTCTGTTAAACGGTTTTTATTTGGAAAGTGCAGATTCAGAGTGACCTAAGATTTTTTTTTTATGGGGATGTATTGGTTTTGAATGACACGTTCATCTGGCAAATTTCCTCACATAGAATTTCTACTGAGAATTTCACTCCCAAAATTGCCAAAAGCATCATGGCAAGGAGGAGTGAGGGCTTTGAAGGAGGCAAATAGAGAAGAAGTTGGGCAAGTGAATCACTGCTTCCAAAACACATCAGCAGGACTTACTTGGACTGTAGTCTTTTGACCCTGTTCCCCCCACAGGTACCTTGCTTCCCCCCGTCAGACCACATCTCTCGGTGTGCAGTGCTGCCAGGGGCCAGCTGGGTGACACAGATCCTGGCCGTCTCAAGGAAGTGGGTAATTAGGGGCCTGCAGTGATAGATCACTCAGAAGGAGCTCAAAATGAAGTGATGGGACCCCTGGATAACCTTGTCATTTCCCGTCGCAGCACTTACTCTCTGAGGTCTGTTACCCTTCTTGGCACATTAAGAATCTGATGTGCAACTCATAAGGTGATGAAAATTTCAACACTCGAGTATTTTAATCCAGCCAAGTGGAGACTCAGCACGCTGCAGGGCCATGAGGTAGTTGCTTTATTCATTATTGAGATATTTAAACTGAAATTATAGAGGATTTGGCTTAATACATGCCCTGGACTCCCTGACCCAGGGTGAATTTTCACTGACATCCTGGACTCCTCCATGAAATAACGCTGTCCTTGGAGTCTGTGGTATTGAATTCTGGCCTTTTGATAACAGAGCTTTAAGAGCACCATGCTTTGTATGTGGAAAATTTAAGTTGCAGGAGGAAATGTCCTGGCTATTGTAAATCAGCATAGCTTTATAGAACTGTCTGAAGCCAGACAAGGCTGTAGTCTACAGCAGACAATCTGATTTGTCCTCAAGCATAAGTCCTTTAAATTCATGTGTAAGTGTACGCTACCTAGGGTGCTTTCTATTATGTTAGTACCAAGACTGGCAGAGCCCTGTTTGGTACTGCGTTTTCAGTTATAAGTTGTTTGCACAGAAGAAAAGAACAGGATGATTTTTCCAAGAACTCACTATAGATTCTAATAAATGCCACTTTCTTGCCGTTAGACCCCAAGGGAAAAAACACAGCAAAAATGTTAATATTTGCTACTTGGAAAAAAAAAAAAAGGCTATCTTGGTAGGTAAGTTCAGCCCCTGAAATGATCATCTAATTCTAGTCTGCCATTTTCTGTAAGTGAATAAACCTGCATCTTAATTCTATGCCTGTCAGAGATTAAATAATGCAACATCAGCTCTTTAACATGATTGATCCAAATAAAGACCATGAAAAATGTAGCCTTGTTGGAAACATTCAATGAATGAATACATTTCAAAGAAAGTTCCCCCCCCAACCCATTACAGCTAATATGAAAGAACAGAATTGCGGGAAAATAAAAAAAATGAGAACACTTTAGCTGATGTTGCTCTGCATGAGGGAGAGTAGAATCTGAATACAGAGTGGGTTCAGTAACTATGAGTGAGATTCGTGCTCTAGTGAACTAGGGGAGAACTGCTCCAGTGCCTTAGGAAACTCAGGCTCATTTGAGGTGCATCAGACTGGATTTCCAGAATGATGACCAGTCAGTCGCATCTGAAAATTTTGGTCTCACTCTCCGTGGAAGAGGAAAGAAGAATTAGGAACCAAAATTGCCTCATCTTTGATGTTGTGAGGGATTTGTTCCCTACTAGCAACATTCCCTCAGGGAAAATGGGAAGTGGGAGTTCAAGAAAGAGTAGTCTTAAAAATTTCTCGTGCCTTTTGTTTCAATATTGTTATTTTTTTCAGGAAGACTGAGGGAGGCAGAGATGTCTGACTTGAAGAAACAATGAGGAAAACAACTTAATCTTTTTAAACTTCAATATTGAAAGCAAAGAGGACCTTAACCTGCAGCTGTCCATCAACTACCAGCAAGTATTCTGTGTTCTCTGAATCACTGGGTTTTTTTTTTTTTTTTATTATTGAAGATATGTTCTAAATTTGTCCTGGTTTAGTTCTGACTTGACAGAAGCAGCGTCTCCCCGATCCAGACCAATTCAATGATTCATTTCTTGTATAGCCTATGAAATGTAGCAAGGATGAATTTATTTTTCCTTTACAGTATCAAGGCCTTGTTTCTTCAGAATCAAAGGGGATTTGCTACATACTTTCCTTTTCACTAAATCATTCTTCTGTCTATTTACTAATCTAACAATATCTTCCAGGTTACAGAGTTTGTAAAACGATTGTGAAACAGAGACCTACCTCATAAATGTTTTATTCCTGTATAAGTAATTTTAGTAAGTGAACTTTACGGTAAATAATCTTGTGTGTTGGGTGGCCACTACCTTAAAAATGCCAAAGAGAAGAGGTCTTTTTGACTGCTCAATGCACACAAAGCACAAAAAAGAAGATCGATAAATAAAAAATTAGGAAGATCGACGTTTAATTTTAGGAAGGGTTTATTCTTAGAAGTGGTAAATCCCAGCCAGATTGGACTCAGCAAAACATTTGTACACGACATTCTGATCTGCAGGCATCCAGATACCCTTCAAGAGCACAGCATACATGGTACTGACTGGCCAACCCTCCACTGGCATGGTTCATCCCAGGAAAAGTGTCTGATTTATTTTGCACCTGTGCTATTAATAACCATGGTGGAAGGGGAGAACTGATTTTAAGCACTAGGATCATTCTTTAAAGTCAGATTATATTTGGCAGAGACATTTATTTCTGTCCCAATTAAATATATGATCCTCTTTCTCTAAATAGTGCGTGATCCAAAGATGAAGGAGGAAATTGCTGGAAAGGCTCTAAACTGAATTCAAGAGGATTCGTGTTTCATACCTGATTGTTGCTTGGATGCTTTAGGAATATTTCCAAGACCATGCTTGGGTGAGTAGCCACCCTTTGAACACAGCTGACTGAAGCTGTAGCAATGGTTGCAGGATAGGAGTGATACCAAGCTGTGTCTTGTAAGGCAGTCCTAAAGACTAGGATGACTTGATACAGTCTGGTCCTCTGTGGCCCTAGTGATTACACAGTGAATCTTCAGCACATTCGGCAATGCAGGAAAGATCGTTCAGAAATTAAATTGCTAGTTTGAGACTGTGAGCCTTAAACTCAGTTCCTAGGACAGTTGCTCATGTATCAGTGGCTGGCAGCACTGACGCCTTGCTGGAAGGTTGTGCTCACAGTATAGTAAAATACAGACGATTGCTGGAAAGGTACAGCTTGGATGAACTAAATACAAAAGATATAGCCCCTGGCTCAGAGGATGCCCTTCTTAAATAGCTTCAACTCCAAACTGTTTAGAAAGTGGGAAGAGAGAAGCTGGATAGCAGTTGTGAAGAAGTGAAGATATACTCCCTTGCCACTTGTAAAATCAAGCCAGAACTAAAGGGGCCTCTCTGGTCCCCCCTCTATAACCATACGTGCTGACAGCAACTCTGGTTCCCATTTGTTTTCCCCTTTCCTATCAAGCACGTGGCTGTCCAAAGGAGGAATCCTTTCACGCCTATCTGCAAGGTCCTTGAGAGGTGTTAAGAGTAAGTTAGGTGTGAACAAAAAATGAAGTGGGCACACACGTGGAAGCTGAGGTGTGAAAGTATTTGCTCAATAAAAATAGAACTAGGCTGTTGGCAGAAAGAGGTGACTCTAACAGATAAGACCAGCGGTGACTGACAGCTGTTTGGTTTATATTTTATTCATGTATGAGTGTGAGTCTCTTGACCTTATGAGGAAGGAGAGGGAGTTTACTTGGCTAAGCTCAGCTACCTGTCTGTCCCAGAAAACACCATCCACCAGCTCCTGTTTTTCCACTCACACCCATATTTATCGTCTTGCTAGAGGTGGGCCCCAGACAAAACACTGAATCCATTTATTGCTGGTCTTTGGAAAAGTTTGGTTTATCTCCAAAGGCATACTGTTTTTAAATGGGCTGTTGCACTGTGTCTCAGGGCAAATCTCTGTTGTTATGTGTTGGCCATGTCCAAATGCTGCAGTCTTAACAAGTGTCGTGGGCTGCTTTTGGCAGGCACAGGTAAGGTCATAGTTTCTTAACACTGCAAGAAATGCACCTCTCTTGATTCTATATGGAAGAGTAAATAACAGTTTTTGTTCCTTGCCTATCACATAATGTGCATAATTGGAATAAAAGATAAATGACAGAAACGGAAACGTAATTTACCCCATGAAAAAGTGTGAGCTGTATTCCCTTTTGAATTTGATGGGCTTATTGTGGGGGAGTTGTAACCAGGCAATCCTCTTTGATCATCCTTGGCACTAGAAAATTGTCTGTGTGCTTGATTTTAAAGTGGGCGGATTCTTTTCAGGTAAAACATTTATAAATCAAGCCTTTTGTTGAATACGCAGTAAATTTCTATTTGGGTTTGATATGAGCAACCCTCACGTATAACCATCGTGCTACGGATTGCAATACTGCCTTTAATCTACAGTCCTCATTGATTCACATCCCATAGAAATCAGCATATTATAAGCAGAAAGAGGTTTGCCAGGCAAATCACAGTTTCTGTCTGTATGATTATTAGGGGTGATACATGGCACATCTGATACAAACGTAGCTGGAGTGCAGTTGAGAAGCCTGTCTTGCAAGTCAGACAAAGCGTATTGGACTAACAGATCTGACATTGAAAAGATGGGTATCTCCTTTGGATTTACACTAACTATTTGACCTGCTGTGTATTTTGCTGTCTCACTCAACCAGCTACCATGCAAGCTCTAACCTTTCTTCTTTCCTGCCAGAAAGGCTAAAGCAGAAAATGGAATTACAAGTATCAACAAATGCACACTATCTCATGTAGGCATACATAGCAGTCTAGTCAATGGGCAACCAAACCGGGGCAGGGAAAGGAAAAGTGAATGAAGTACTGGGCCTATTGAAATCAATGGCAGTTTTGCCACTGGCTTCAATGGAATTCAGATTTGGCCTGCTGGGAGCAAGCACTGCGAATGAATTTTTAGACACCCCATGGCTATAGATGCACTTAAATTTTAAAAGCACTAGTAGTGCATCTAAATTTAGAGTGCTGCACTTTTGATTCATTAAGAATTCTGCTTTGATTCCAGATAGACTCCACAGAATCTGTCCCCAGAAAAGGCCCATGCTCCACTCTGCCTGATGCACAGTACAGCAGGAGCTTTTATTTTTAAAACAGCCTCATCTAACCTGCAGCTACTCAAAACTTGGCATCTTTTCTGCTTTTGTTCTCATTCTTGGAACGTGAAGCTCTGCCACCCTCTGTGCTTTACAGGGCATAGGGCAAATGTTGTTGGGCAGGAACTACTAAAAAGAGAGCTGATTTTAGCCTAGAACAGAGTAATGAAGCCTTGAATAGATGTCTGCAAAGAAAAGAATCACATAATAGTTTGCAAACATTACTTATATTTTAATTTCCCATTGCCATCGTCTTTGGGCAAGCAGTTAGATGCATTCACAGGTGTTTTATAGGTTGGGAAGCTGAGACACAAAGATACTGAAAATCCCAGTCTTCAGATGAATGGCTTTGCTGAGAATGCAAAACAGACTTCCTACTTCTGAACTTTCTCGCCCCTTCTTTAGGCACTGAGCATCCTGCTTCTAGGAGTTCAGATGCTATCAAGTGTCTTTCTAATGGGTTGTACGCTATATGAGAGCTAGCAGAAGCATCTGGGGGAAAACTAGATTAGGCTTTAGAAAAGACAGGTACTAGTGTCACAGCTGGGACCCTGACCCAAACCTTTGAAACCATGAGCAATGATTTTAATAAATAAGTGCATAGAAACACTACTGTCTTCAAAGGTAAGCCATTATTTTCAGAACCCAAAAGGCAGTATCTTTGTTCACGAGAGGAAGGAATAATTTCTTTGGCCATAAATAGAGGGCTCTGTCTTCCTAGGGCTGACACTACGGAAGAACATGGTCAGATGTTTTAAATCACAATATATACATATATATATATATACTTCCCAAAAGTATTCAGGTAATGTAGAGTATTAATACCTGGTTTTGCCCTTTTTTGTTAAAGTATACCTCAGTGTGGACCCATCTAAACACCTATGAAAAATTTTTAGCCTTTTATTACTTTTAAAGGGTTTGACATCTTCTCCTTTACTATTTTGTAAAAATTTTTTTTAGCTGACATTATATATCACTTTTCTGCCCAGAATGAACTTGAGCAGATGGGCTTGAAGTCCCTATTTTGCATCTTGCTCATTTTTTTTCTGGCCACATTTGTTAAGGGCCAATAGGATTGTTAGACCAGAGGCGCTTCTGAGATCTTGTGGGAATGGTGCATGTGACTTTCTATTTTCCATGGAAACCGAAGTAGGAAATAGTTAACAAAAAAATTTACCAGCTCTCCACTGTGAGAGAGCAGGTTAAGAAGTCTTGAGAAAAAAAAAAAAGTGAATGAGAGCATTGTGCTTAGAAGCAGTGTTCACTGAATCTCCTGGGAGAACATGTTCCTGGGTCAACCAGTTTCACTAACTGCTCTCCAGAGCCTGATACCCATGGCTGAGGACCGCATGGACCTTTCCCTCACTTGCCCTCCTTGCATTGTGGGGCAACCAGAGCAGCTGCCAGCAGACAAAATTCTGAAAATTCATCCTTGCGGAGCTCTGACTGACTTTGGGAGCTCATTCGGTCTAAAGCTTGCAAAAGTGCCTACCTGACGGGAGTACTCAAAGCAAGACAGCTCTATATGCCCCCTTTTTAGAGGTGATCAATTCTAGCACGTCTTAGACTCCAGGCCACCCACATTCAATCTGAGATTTTTGGGAAAACAGGGGCTTCCCTTGCCTTGGGACATCAGCTGCTTGATGCAGCTGGTCAGTCTGAGCCGTGATCTACCAAGCAGTTGGTGCATGGGGTTGTAAATTAGCAGAGAGGCCACAGAGCTCTGCTTCAACCTCAGGATGCCACTTACGAACGAACATGGTGCTGCCTCATATCGGGGAGGCACCTGCTTGTGAAGTTAGTGGAGCAGATGCTTCCTCATGTATTGACCTTTACCATCTTGTGTCTCAGTTTCTCCTGTTCTGTAAAATGGGATATCTACCTGTCAAGACTATTCTGTGACTTTATTGATGCTGGTAAAATGCTAATACTTGAAAAAGATGCATTAGTGGAACATTGTTACTGCTTAAGCTTCTTCCTTGTGGATCTGGACTATGACAAAAAATCTCTATGCTGCTCTCTCCCTTGGTATTTTTTCATAGCCAGTCACATCCCCTCAGCATGACAGCTTTTCCTTGGGGAGCAGTCGTTGTCTGCTTTTTTCCTGGCAGGCCATGCAGGAAAGAAGGGCTATGATTCAACAGCAAAGCAAAGCACTCAAAGCCACACAAACACCCGGAGATTAAATGCCTCTCTCCCCACTTGGATTCCCAGGTAACTTGCAGAGTGTCAGCATGCTGTTTCTGAAACACAAATGTGTCTGGAAAGAACCTATCTGGGTATTATACAGCACAGGGCATATTTTTAAAGTCTTTTATTGTTCTTTTTGCTACTCTTTTCAAGGTCTTTCTCTCTCTGATTTATGGATTTGGAGACCATCTTTAATTATCTCCCCTGAACAGCTGCCTGAAGCAACATTCGCTAGGAGTTAGACAGATGCCATGTGCAGCCCCCTTGGGTTTTGCATAGCAATATGCTGTGTGGAATGACCATTAACACACGGTGTGAAGGGCATAGTTTCCTGTTGCCATGCTATCTGAGGTACGAACACGTCCAGATCTGCTTGTGTGTGCACACAGACTGTCATGCACACATGCTTGTACACGTTTTCTCTCTGCTCCGTAGCCAGTGCTCCAGAGTGAATGTTAAAAGGGGCACATTAGTCGCAAAGATGACCAGCAATGATGAAGGTCTGTCAGAGTGCGGACAGGCCTGCTCACATTCCCACTCCATACAGTGCTTTGTAAGCACCTTTCAGGGCAATCAGCTTTCCCTGTGTTAAGCTGTTCTATAAGGCTCTGTCAAATTTACAGTCAAAGGAGGGATTGCCATTTCTGTGTGTGAGGACGAGGAGGGCATGTCCAGCTTTCTCAGGCTCTGCGATGTGGCAGCAGCATGTATTTCCAGCTCATTCTAGACCCTGGATATGTAGTTGTCTGATCAGTCCAAAGCAAAGCACGGACTGCTGTAGCTTCACACCAGTAGCAGACTAGTGTCTTTACAAGCAAGATTAGGGCTCCCTTGTGTTTACACAGATTACAGTCTCATCTGTCACTGAAGTCTGTCTCCGTCACCATCCTGATGCATACACTGGAACATCTTTCGAGAGCCTGTTTTCTAAGCTGAAAGTGCCAACTTGTGTACAGCATCACAGATGTACATGAGGTTCCTGAGTTTACTCTGTACCTTCCTTGCAACCTGAATTTGTGAGGGGATGAAAATGCACCTGGAGGACTCCTAGCCAGTTGGAGGAGTCAAAGGATTTGAGTCTTTTCAGGATGGTCCTAACTTCAGGTGGAGGAGGGCGGTGTAGTCTCTTCTCCATTGACTGCAGGTATCATCTGCTGTGGATGGTAGGATGTGAAACTGGAGTTTCTGCCTTTTCCACCTGTGAGCAAATTCTATTTCAACACCCTTAAATAATTTCATACAAAAAAGCTTGCAACAGCTTTCCCTTGGAAGCAGGTGGATTGTTGTCAAAGCCTCAGGAAACCCTTTTGATGTGGGTCACACAACTGGGAGAGGTGATAATGAGCTGCTGGGAGAACTTCAGTCACTGGTGAGGGAGATCATTTCAGAAGCTGATGGAGCAGCACATTGCAAGGACTATTGTGCTGTCAGCTCCACACTCACAGACAAAAGGAATAAGGAAGTTGCTGATAAAAAGGTTATAGGTGTCCCAGTCAGAGACGTGGCTCTGAAGGAAGTTCTGAACTTGTAAATTTATAGAAACTCTTCTGGGTTAGTTTTTAAACTTAAACGTGTGTGGTGATTCAGTGGCAAAACCAAGATGTGTTTTCTGTTTCCTCAGCAAAGTGAGTAAAAGAGAAATCTGGGGCAGCTCGCCAGGATCTAGGATCCTCAGATATACCAGGATAGAGGTCTGTTGAATCTTGTGGCAAATGTCCATTGTGTGACTGAAAATTAGCACAGCATGTGCTTGGGAGTTTGACATCCACAAGTCTCCTGGCGTAGGGACGTATTCAAAAGTATTCATAATAAGGAAAACTGAAACCAAAGGGATTTGGAAATGCGACATGAACCTTTGTCTTTAATAAGATAAATCAGACTATTTCATCCACAGGCTTTGGATTTTGCTGGTGTCAGGTGCTCGGCTCCTAAACTCTCACATAACTCTTGCAGTTTGGCTGAGTCGGGGGGAGCTGCTGCTCCGTATCTTCTGGAAGCTGGTGGTCCTTGTTACCTTCTCCATTTTAAGGACAGCTCACCTTGCAGCCGTGCAGTCCTGAGGGCGAGAAGGAGCAAGGACTGCCATGTAATATTAACAACCCTACCAGGTTTAAACCCTGCTTAGCAATTGAAGGAGCAGAAAATGTTCTTATGCCCATCTGATGCTGATACTGATACATTGCAAGGCTCTGCAGAATCCCATTTTCCCTATGTGGCAACCTGTACACATTGTAAATGCTTTGGGGCAGGATCTCTCCCCTCTTCTGACACAACTCAGAATGGATAGAGGTTTCTACCTTCGGTGGAGCACGTTGATACTACATTCATACGTAAAATGCTAGTGACCGAACTCCCTTGTAAAGTGGCTTTGAGCCCTGCAATGTTAAGTAAAGGACCTTAAATTAAGCAAAAGATATAACAAACTAGATCCAAAGATTGCAGACAGAGATTGTTTCCTCATCCTGGAGCTTTACCTCCCCTGCTCTTGCCGGTCACATGCTACTGCTTTGGCTACTGCTGCAAGAGTGTACATGGAAATGCAGTTTTAGGGATTTATTCTAAGCTATTTCACAGCTGGAGACAAGCAGGAACAGCCAGCACACTCACTGCAGCTCAAGAACTGATGCATTAGCCACTTCATGATGTTTAACCTGACCTTTCCCATCTTTTGTCTCCTGCGTAATGCTCCTACTGCTCTTTGTTTCCATGGCAGATGAATGCGGTGAAGTATCCTGCCACTTGCAAATCCAGTAGTCCTGAGACAGTCTGACATAGTTGTATTGGCTTGACACAAGAATTCTGTTAATGTCGTCCAACGGTGGATGATTTGCTTACTTACCTTCTCCTAGCATCTGTCTAAACTACAGACTCTTCCAGGTCATGGCTACCTTTTGCATAGCTGCTTTTCCAGGTAGTAGCTACCATCTGCATAGCTGCTGTAAGAATGGTAAAGATGATAAAGTAATTCCCTAAGCCAAATTCCTCTTTGGCAATACTGCAGGAATCACAGTGGCTGGGATCACAGTTCAGGGTCCTTAGCTGAATAAGGTAGAACATCTCAGATGAATTTTGACCAAGGCTAGGTCTTGAAAGTGTGACTGTAAATCCAAAATAAAGATTATACACCAGAAATATACATACATATATATATATTTGTATATTTCCTAAAAGAGCATCAGCTCTAAGTGCATATGCTTTTAAAAGACAGATGTCAGAGGAAAGGAGAAAAATGAGTTAGTCCCTCATGCGATATAAAATATTGGTGCTTTTGCCATACTGCTGGTAGACAAAAAATATCATCAGGAAACTTTCCTGTTGCAAGTGCAGGCACTGAGGAGAATAACCGAAAATTTGTTTGTGTGGCTGGTATGCTACTCAGTAAAATTCAAGAAGAGAGTCCGGCTTCTTAGTGAAGAGTCCTCTTTTACCTTTCTTTTTTATTTTTTTTTAATGAAACCACTTTTTCCCTGAAAGAGAAGAGAATTACCTTTTTCCTAAGTGAACATTTTCATTAAAAAATAATTTACAAGTTTACATTACACTTTGAACAAGAACTCAGAAGTAGTACAGCTTTGTTTCCTTCCTTGTCCCCCACCAAGGGGAAAAATTAGGAGGAAAAAAAGAAGAAAAAAAAAGAAGAAGAAAAGAGAATTCTCAATGCATACTTTTATGGGCAAACAAGGAATATGTAAAAAGCTCACTTCTTTCTGAGATGCTAGGAATGAGGTTGATATTCTCCTAATATATCAGAAATCCCACTGCATTATTTCAGGAGGATTTCAGCTCTAACTCCCCAGCAGCACAGCCAGGCCATTAAGGGGCAAGTAGGACGCCTGTGGCTTTGTTGGCAGGTGGACCTTGTTCCCCTCCCCAGGCACTCAGGAGGACTCTCTTAAGCTGCTGATTGCTGCTGAGGAGGAAGGTGTAGGAAGTGTTGGGTTGCTTTTTGTTGTTTTTCTGTGATGAGAAGTACAAGAAATTTGAGAACAGAGGGTTTCTGAGTGTGTTTTTCTAGCTGCACTGATGAGAGCTGATTTTGGGGGTTTGCCTTGAAGTGAAAGCAGCTTTGGCTGGGCTGGAGCTCTGTGGCAATGAAATCTTCTGTTGAACATGATGTGCTCCTGCTCTGTGACTCCTCTTCTGCTCAGCTTGCTGCTTTGGGTTTTTGGTGCACTTCTGAAGGAGAGTTTGGTGCCTCCTTCTATCCCACTCCTTCAAGGAAAAAGAGCAACAGCCAAGGATGAAAAAGGAGGTAAGGAAAGGTGGAAGGAGTCTGTATGGTGTGCTTTTAATAGTCTATAGAGAGAGAGAGGGGAAAAAAAGTTTCTTTCTGAGGTTTCAAGCCTCTGAGGAGTGCTTATTTTGTTCTTGGGATATCCAGTGATGGCGCAGATAACTGCGTAACCTACCGGTTATAGTAGTTGCACAGATGCTTCTTGGCTTGCTAAGTGACTCCTGCTCCTTGCATTAAAATGCGGAGTACAGTTATACTCTGTGCTTGGGGTGTGTGCTAGCAATACTAACTTGCTGGCCCCAAAGCCCCTTTTGCCCTGTCCCAGAGCTGGTAGACTCTGTGCTCCTTGGAGTATGCCACAGGCACAGCATGCAGCGACAATGTTACTTATGTCTAATGTGCTCTTCAGTGTGTCTTGAAGTATTTCATGTGGGTTAAAGGTGGAGAAACTGAAGTACAGATCAGTCAGATAATGGGATTAAGGCCTCAAAGCAGCTCTCCAGGGGGAACCCATAGTGGTACTCATGCTCCCACTAAGCTCTCTGACCTCTTCCCCAACCTCTGCCTAGGGCTGTGAGAGCACAGAAAGTATTAATTAGAAGTGGCTGTTGAGGTGCTGCAGGAACAAAGAAGTGCCTGGCCTGAAGAGCTAACGAGGTGTTGTCCATACCCAGCTGCGGCCCTTTGCTGAGCACACCTGGCCTGCTTGCCTTTGGTGGCCCCACTGGCTGGGGGAGCTGAGGCCTGGAGTAAGCGGTTCACCCTGGGGGGCCTGTGTAGTCCCTGCTCCTGCGAACCTCAGGCAGATGCCTGCAGGCCATGCAGCATGCCTGATAAAAGCACCTGGTGACGAGCAGGTCCTTACTCATATCTTGGTGTAATTGGCATTAAAATGTCTTGAAGGTTTTTTTTTTCTCTGGTGCCAGAAGGGCAGCACCTTTCAAAGGCCCTTTCTCTGCCATATGTCTCCTGTGTCTGTCTGTCTGTCTGTCCTATTGTCCTACTCCAGATACTTGATGATTCAGTGTGAAGCTGCCTTTCATACTGCTGAAGTCTCTGACATGGGGGAAATCCCTGTTGAGATCATTAACCTTTCTGCTTTTCCAGTATTTCTAGTGAGGAGGTGTTCCCCCTGCCAGTTTAGGGGCAGGTAGCATTAGCAATTGGAGACACCTGGTTCATTACACATCCACACTGGGGCAGTAAGAATAAATCCTTCTCTGTGCACTAAGGGAATGGACTTTAGGTCCCGATGGAATGCTTTTCCTTCATTCAGGGGAGAGGTGTTTGGCACTTCCTGAAAACAACTGCCTTTGAAATTACCGAGAAGGTCAGAGAATTCCAGTTCAACCTGCCCTTTCCAGTCCTCTGATCTTCAGGAAAGAGTTAACAGCAGAGCCAGCTCTGCCATGAGATTTTTGCTTTATGAAATTATTTCAAGTTGATCACAGTGCAGTATGAAAGGTTTCTAGTCATTAATGGGAATTGAGTTCCTGCTGTATGAAGATTAATTTGCTGCATCAGCCATTTATTGGGTGAGTAAGACATGTGAAGATGCAGGCACTCCAGCCATCAGCATGTTTATCAGGATAAATAGCATGCTGGGAAATTGCCTGCATAGAGAGTGGCAACTTGGCTTTCTTTGCAGATGGTAGAACACACAGGAGCAGGATTTATGAATACAAAGTCTCTGGCCAGGAGCTGAGCTAAGGAACGGAGTCTCTAAAGCCATGTGTTGGGGTTGTACGATGTGACGCAGGTCGCTGTCGTTGTACATATGACTTTTACAAGGCTCTGTCTAAAGCTGCCAAGTTGTGCAGTGAAGCACAGAGCACCTCTCGCTGCCCCCTGCTCGGTCTTGTCTCTACCTTGCCTCTGGCTCCGGAGCTATATCCAGATCCAGTCTTCAGAGTCCTTGTTGCTGTCCAAGTTTCTCCCTCCAGATTTAACATCTACATTTCCCCTTCCAGAGGGAAATTGGATCTGTCTTTCTCCCTTGTTTCCTTTGCTCCTTCTGCCTGAATTCTCCATACCAGTGACTTCCTATCTGACTCTCCTTTTGTAGGCTCCTTTGCTGGCTGTGCTCTGTTTCTTTATCTTGACTTTCTGCTCAGCTGTTTGCAATTCCCTTCCTTCCTCCATATATTCCATTGCTCCTCATCAGATCTCAAGTACTCCTAGTCTGTCTCCACCACCAAATACTTCTCCTTGTGTTCCCTTAGGTGGGTGTCTCTTCCTCTCTCTCCTATCAGATCTTTGCAGGGAGGTTCCCTGTTATCTTTTTAAGAGTTTTGCTTGTTGGGGGCAGGGGAGAGTTTTATTGACACTGCTGTCCTGTAAGTAAGGAATCCGATGCTATTTTGGAAGCTAATGCAGAGCTGAATCCTGCTTTAGGATGTATTGCTTGGTGTGGGTGCAGCAGACAAATGGGAAAATCTAGATGCAGGATGAGGAGGCTAACGGATGTTATTCTGTTGCCCGAGAGAAGTAATCGATCTTTGGCTAATGGCTGAGGCGTTAGGGAACCTGGCTGTACTCTCTGGATGGGCTGGGCAGTATTTTCTGTGTGCCTCCACAGTTAAGGCTTTATGGAAGCATCGTTCTGTTTAATGTAGCTGTAGTTGAGTTATAAATTAATAATCCCTGCTGCTGGGACTGCTGTGTAGCAAGATGGCTTTCCTGAATGTACCTGTAAATAATTCATGCTATTAAATTAGTTGTGTTCCCTGTCCACAGCTCGTTTACCTGCTGTGACTACAAATATTCCTCTCGACGGTTAGAGTAGGTGTCAGAATCCGCTGAGCACAAGCGGTTCGTGTCTATCAGAAAGAGGCTTTACCCCCATGTTAAAGAGACCAGGGAGCTGAGAGACCGGATATATCAGAGAGCTGATATACCTGCTGAGACAAAACTTCCATCCTAGGTTTTTAAATCATAGGAAGACTTCAGGTTATATGAGGTTCCCTCCTGCTTGCCCCTTGAAAACCACAGCTTTGGGTCCTTTCCAAGCCCCCAGGCTCTTTTAGAGCTTTGCTGGAATGACTGTGCTGGTCTGTGCCTCAGTTTCCCCACCAGTAAAATAGTCTGTAGATGCTCTTCGCTGCTTCACAGGCAAATTTTGTGGCTTTTAGAATTTACTGTTTTAATAAAAATTTCCCTGTCTTTCTTTAGAAAACAGCTACTACAGACACACAGCCCTGTTAGGGGAAGGCAGCCACACCTATAGGTTATGAGCAGATCTCAAAATTGGGAGCTTGGCTTGCACAGAAGAGTGTTATAATAAATGTAGAATTTTTCCTTTTACGTGTGTGCTCCCCTGGCTATATTTAGCTCTGTTACTGTTTCTTTAGTGCTATGCTTTTCACTCTCAGGCTGGAGTGAACTACACAGCCACCAGCCAGTCTGTGCTCTGGCAAACAGAGCATGGTAATGCTAGTCCTCCATAGACAATGTGAAAAAAGGACGCAAAAAATAGGGGAGTGGGGGAAGCACTGGGTCCAAAAGTTACCCGTTAGTGTGTTTGCACGCGTCCTCTAAAACATTTACATCTTTTTGGTAATATCTCCTGTTGTTCCCAATGGGTCTAGTACTGTATCGCTTCTGTATTAGCACATGATCTTGGACAGGGCTCGCAGATCTTTTGCACGTTCTTGTTGGTCTAATGTTGTCAATTGTTTGTTTTTTCCCCAGCCCTCCTGCTACTCCTGTCCACCTGTGATCATCCAGGGCCGCGCTAGAAGGAATCGAGCCCCGCCTGCCTGTAACGTCTTCAGTTTTCTCCCTACGTATCAGGAACTTGATTGTCTACCAGTGAGTAACATTCTTTCATGCATGACCTGTAAAATTGTATTGTTACCACTATATATCATCTGGGAGCAGGTTAAGAGTATTGTTTTAGCAGTATACATAAATGCTGATGAGAGTTCTGAAGCGTGTTTTCACGTAGAGAACACCTAGATTTGTATTAGACCCAAATATGTTTGGAGAAGTTGGTTTTTTCTTGAATTCCTGATTAAATCTATTTAGAAGATGTCTTGAGCATAGATATCTCTGTATATAAAAATGATTATAGTTTGGGACCAGTTTATTCACTGAAAGGGCTTCTGAAAAAAACATGGGTATACTAGGAATCACTAAAGGAATATATAAAGGTTTTTGCTGTAATGTTTGTTGGGGCTTACTTGAGATGAATGCTTGCAGTACAAGGAAAACAAAACCTGTCTTCTTTCTTATATTGGCTGCAAAAAGTGAGATAGATGCACAGCAACTTTGAAAGAATTTTGATGTTAAGGTATTTTTACTGTTGGAGTTCAATATTTAAAAAGCTCCTCTTTCTCAGTCTGACAGCAACCTCTTTTAACCCCAAAAGGCAAAATTTGAAGGACTTGATCGTGCTGTGATTCAAAGTTTGGTGCCTGTCTCCTCCCACCTTTCCTAGCAATTAATTTGTCTGTTCTGGTTTACCTTTTGTACTGGGGTTTGCAGCTGATGTTTAGCAAATGCCTTGTAATGTTTATATATAAGTGGAAATGGCGAGGAGTGGCCACTGCTGGTTGCACGGGGTGCATTGGTAAACCGCGCTTTGTCCCAGTCAGTCGATGGAGATTAAGGCAGGAGGAGGCAAATGGATGGAGCGGTTACTGAGGAGCAAGAAAATGGCTTACAATATCTCCTTCTAAAGGAGCTTGCGCACAGGCTGAGGGGTGGGTTGTTGAGACACCATAGACAGACACAAGTAACTTCTCAAACACCCGGTGCCGCCTCTCTCCTTACTTTGGGTGGCAGATCGTGGTGTTCTGGGTTGGAGGCTGGCTGTGCATTTTGGAGCTTTCCCCTAGCTCCAGTTCTTGCAGTTTGCGTAATGCTGTTTCCGCATAACATGCAGCATAATGAAACATGAAGTATTATGCTCTTCCCTAACCTATTTAAATGACTTAATTAACATCGAATTTTACTGGGCATGTCAGGATTGGAGGCACACCATAAGAGAAAAATATAATCTAATAGGAAGGAATACACCTCTCAGGAGTAGTCGAGCTGGGAGATTAAAAAAATGTAACTTAGAACAGGCAAATGAAGTGATGCACTGGGGAAGGAAATTACTGTGCTTTTCTTCCTCTTAAAAATATATACAGAGTTAAAATTCCTCCCACAACTTGAAGTGTTATGGTAATATTTAAATGTCATAACCAGGGTGAATCTCTTCCAAAGATTAAAAGGAATAACAAAGTGGAAGGTGATGGAAATAGATTGATGGTGCAGTGGAATGGTGTGGAGGGGGAGAGTCAGTTGGAGTCGAGATGTATGTAACGCTAAAGCGTATTGATCAAATGTATTAGTGTTTCTTGATGTCCTCTGGGCTGTGGGAGTTCCCAGACTGTTTGCCTTGAAATGGAAGCAATTCTAATCTTTAAAAATAATAATGAAAGAGCAAACTGTAAATGAGACCTTCTGGCAGACTGACGGGGCTACAGTCCCAGAGGTAGATACACATGCTAAGATGACAAATGAAGTCATTAAAGTAAATAGTGTAAATTGAGTTTTGGCAGTGGGTACGAATCCTTATTAT
This sequence comes from Rhea pennata, assembly GCF_028389875.1. Classification (NCBI taxonomy): domain Eukaryota; kingdom Metazoa; phylum Chordata; class Aves; order Rheiformes; family Rheidae; genus Rhea; species Rhea pennata. The sequence continues at coordinate 7,140,141 of NC_084686.1, read as the reverse complement.
GATGGAGGGTGTTAATATGAAAAAGGGTGGAAGAATTCACTGGTGATGAGCTTATCTGGGGCAGAGCAGCAGTGTAATTTTGTAGCAGTTCCAGCTATCTACTTTGATTGTGAGGCAATGAGCCCATTTAATTTAGTGGGGAATTCAGTAGAGCATGTTTTAGAAGTGTATTAAAGATTATGAAGTATCACCTCACTATATAGCATCCGGGATATTACTCAACTTTGGTGTCAGTTCTGGGGCTGTGGGAAGTGCAGAATGTAGCAGTAGAGTGCTATGGTAGTTGCTTCTTGCTGTTAGCTGACCACACAGGGAACTCTGGATCTGGAAGTCTGGCCTTGTGATCTGCCCTGTTAGATGCTGGTGACGAACTGTGATTATCTTGCTCAGCGTGAGAGCTTGTACCAGGTGATTGTGATGGGTGCTTAGGGCATCATGACTTTTAAAAAGTTACTGGGCTTTTTTGCAGCAGCTATGGTGAGAATTACTGAGTAATCAATATTCCTCTGTTCAGGGTGGGATTTTTTTTCCTTGATGAATTGATATTGAAATAAAGCATTAATCCTGTAAGAGCTGAGGTTGCTTGGTGTTAGGGCATTGCACAGGGAATCTTGAGCCCTGAGTGCTATTAAGGCCCTGTAGCCTTACCCTGCTGCAGGTCATCTTGTGGCCTTGGGGACGTTTGTGTCCCAGTTCCCCCAGCTGTATAACAGAACTAATAGTACTTACCTAACTTATATAAAGGCACCTTGTAAGATGTTACTAATTATACAGAAGTTCAATAGGCACCTATTAATATGCTAGTTCTGTATTTCTTTGAAGTTCAGTTTCTGGGCTCGTTCTAATGTGAGGATAAATTGCTTGTGAAACACTGTTTGGATTTGTGAAACACAGATTTTTGGTTTCATGCTATCTGCTCTCCAAATCTGTGTTTAGAGTTGCTGCTTTTTCTGCACAGCAGAGATGAGCATCATCTAGCATTGGCATACGTACAGCCACACTCGTCAGTGATGGTCTAATCCCTGATAGTCAGCAGAGGCATAAAGATATGGTGACTCAACCAAGAGCATCCAACAGGTAGTGTGAATAGCAGGCAGGGAAGGATAGGGCTGTTCTGTGACTCCTGATCAGCAGAGGTGCAACTTGGGACCCATAGTACCCCAACGCTGAGCTAAGTCCACATCCCACTGACAACATACTTGTCCAAATAGATATTCTCGTGTCTCGATTTCTTTTGACCCAGTCATGGCACAGTAATACTGATTTGTATGAATTCTTGCACAGGGTAAGTACTAATGCTGGTTTTGATGCTAAGAATGGCGATGCAGTCATGCAAGGGAGGGAAGTTGAATCCTTAAGGGCTGTAGTAGCGTTTGTTAGCACAAATGCTTTCTGGTTTTGGGCTGAGTAATTTCCAAAGATACCCTTCACGCTAATATTTCTCAGGCTTGGAGCAGGACAAGCTAAAGTTTCTAGAGGTTTTTGTTGCATGTATTTGAAGAAAGGCTGCAAGATAGATGGGGGATAGGCAGGAAAATAGGACATGAAGGAGATGAGGTAGCACTTAAAATCATGAGATCCCAGACAGGCAGGAGAGAGCTGTACCTGGTAGCTTTATAAAAGCAATATTCACTTAAATATTGTGGGAGGGCTGTCAATGCAGCTGGACTAGTGTGTCCACTGCTGCTGTAGCATGTGTGCTCAGACAACTTTTAACATTAGATACGCAGTAAGGAAAGCTGTGCTCTATCATTATCACATAGACCATGCAGAGAGAGACTCTGGAGCAGACTGTGGGCTGACTTTCAGGTCACTAGATCCAGAGCTCATTGCTATTAAAATGTGGCACGGGGCAGAGTGCTTGTCTCCTGCTGGCCTGTGTTTCTTGCGTCGCCACAGATCGGGGCGCGAGGGCGTGCGAGAGGTCAGTCTGCCTGTTGTTAGACTTTTTGATGAAAAGCTTAGTGAGTTGGCGAATTAGTCCACTCCCTCTGCAGACTGGAAGCCTTCAGCCTACTGGATGCTTAGGGCAAACGTGATCGCCTGGAGCTGTGGTTTTCCTCCCTTGTCCCGAAGCGTGGGTCCGATGTGGATCTTTGGAGACCTCTGATTTTTGCTTCCCTTTTGTAACTTGGGGAGAAGCCTTTGTGGTAGGCTTTGTGCTGGGCCACTCGCGCTCTTGCTCTCGTGGTGCGCCGAGGTGCTCGGAGGGCAGGACGTCGTGTTTCTAGGCTGCTCTGGCATTAGCAATCATGTCAGTCTGAGCTGATTTCCTTGGCTACTGCCTTAGAGCCGTTCACCTGTGTGGGCTTGGCTGGTGTGTGAGCACTGTCGGTCTCCCAGATGTGTGTGCAGATGTAGAGCACCACTACCACGTCTGTCTATAGAGAGGCTGTTTCACCCTCCCCACACACTTTTTTTTTTTTTTTTTTTTTTTTTTCTCTAAAAGCTATTAGAGCAGATACTGGCAGCTCATTTTGGACAAAGCCCAGAGAAGCATAAAGCCTCTGAAGTTTGACACCTAATTTGTTTAGTTGTTGCTTTTCTTTCTTTTTTCTTTCTTTTTTTTTTTTCTTTATAATTACTGCAGACTGAAAGTCTGGTAGTTTTTTCTGGGAGTGGCTAAATACAATCTGAACTCAAAATCAGAGGGCACTAAAATGCTTTTGAAAATGGGGATGTGTGTCTGAAGTTGTCCCTGTGCTCGGCAGGTTCAGGAGGAAATGAAGGTCTCTCTTACTGCTGTTATGTTGGTTAGAAACAATCAAATGCTGGGAAAATGCTCCCATGAATATTCTTGAAATGGCTAAATTCTTGCCAGGAAGAAACCTTTTAAGCAAATACGGGAAAAAAAGCTTCACTGTAAGGGAGGAGGAAAAAGTTTGTCTCTCTTTGCAAAAGGAACTTCAAACACTTTCCTTCCCCACCCCATTCAGAAATCTAATTTGAAGAGTTATGCTTAGTGAGTAGTAGACCAAAATGTGGCTCCAGTGACACAAATCCCCAAACAACAGATCTTGCTTGAATAATGGGTTGGTTTTACTTATGAGTGCTTTTCCCTGAGCAAACTTCCAGATCAATAACTAATTATTTGCAGGAGTAATTGTGCAAATTTTCCATCGTAAATAAATTCAAGAAAACTCTAAGTTGCTCCAAACCATTTCTGAACAGAAGAAGGTAAAGCTAATTATTCTCTTAGCTCAGATACTAACAGGCATGTGTGGCTTTTTTTCCCTGCTTGTACTTGATGGAATGGTTGTGCTTAACCTATGGCCTTGTTTATGCTAGGAAATAAGTGATCATTTAGCTACGTTGGTTGAAAAGTTGGACAAGTTCATTAACTATAAGTTTCTAGTGTAGGCTCAAACTTAATCACTGTTTATAAACTAGTTCTATGTGTAATTAGGATTTGCACATGATATATGACAGTAGCTTCTGAACAAGCTGCTCTGTGAGTAGCAGGAGCAGTGAAGCCTGGTTTCTTGTGGTTTTCTGCTTCAAAGCAGAGCTCCCATATTGCTTCTCTGAAGCCTGATTAAAATTTGCTCTCCTGTGCAACAGGGATGCTATTAGGGCTTCTTCCTTTTTCCCAGTTGCTTATTTTCTTAAAATTGGTCTGAACTTATCTTTGGGGCTTCCGTTCAGCTGAGGGAAAGTACTTTTCCCTGCTAAGGTGCAGGTCTGCCGTGTTGCGGGTAGGGAACCCCAGGACTAATGCAGCTGGAGGTCAGACCCCTAAAAACTGTGCCCTCCAAATTTTCAGTCTAGCTGCTTATCTAAACTCAGGTTACTCCTTATAAGGGGGATTGGGATGAGATGCGCTGAGACGTAAAACATAAGAGCTGTTAATATTTCTGTGCAGGTTTTCTTGCTTTATTTTTCTTGATCTCCCTCCCCACCTTTCTAATGGAAAGGGCAAAATCTCTCACATATTTATGTACATTTGTATTTGTGGTTTTTTTTACCAAATACAAATTAGCCGAAAGGGGCAAAACAAGTCCTAATTTTGATCACAAAAGGAGCTAAAATTGTTCCCCCAACTTGCCTGATCCTGCTGGTTGTTGAAGCTGGAGCCGTGTCAGATGCCTTCAAATCATCTGGTGGAAGTAGCTCAAGGAGGCTGTTCTGTAGTCTTGCTTCAAGCTTGTTTAGACAGGGACACTTGGGTGAAAATTAATCCAAATTAACTAACAGCATGAATTTAAAGTGGATTAAACTGCACTGGCCTGTAGCATGGATGCTCTTATTTGGAATTAAAGCAGCCTTAATTTGATTGTTTACTTCAAAGCTAAATTAAACGAAGCCTGCTTTTAATTCCGGGTAAATGTGTCCACACGGGGGTTTAATTCAGTTTATCTATCCAAATCTTATTCAGATTAACTGCCGTGAGCATCCACATGCAAACAAGTCTCTGGAGAGCAGGGTACTCCGGGGAAGGGCGGGCGGTCTGTGAGTCTTCCCTGATCGTCGCTGGTGTGCGTAACGTCACGCTTGCACCGAGGCTCGGTTCCCTGTTCGGTGCCCCCTGCCCGAGCCCTTGCAGTAGTGGCTGGGCAGCACCAATTTCCATTTCTGGAAGAGCTACAGCAGGAGAGAAAATAAACCCCATTTGTATAATGAGGGGAGAAACATGGGGTTGCTGCTAGTACTAGTGTTACTTTCCTGTTAATAAGCCTCTAATAAATCCCTGGGTTCTTTCTCCAGTCTAAAAATACCCCTCCAATTTGGCAGCATGTTGCGGCTGTGATAATGAGAGTGTAGCGGCATGTGCGTGCCAGGGCTCCTGCCCTTTCCTCCTTGGACTGGCTGCAGCTCTGCTGCTGTCTTAGGGAAAACTGGAGGGCTTGTGTATTGAGATGCAGGAAGGCTGGTCCTGACTCCTACCTTTTAAAAGGCCACAGTGTGGAAACTATCTCCGTGTCAGCAGAACCAGGTCTGTTACTGAAATGTCACATCCCTGAGCCAGGAAGAATGGTAGAAAACAAAAGCAAAACAGAAATGACCCAGAACTTAAAATGTAATTTTAAATGGATCCAAGTTTTTTTTTAATATAAAATATATATATATTTAATCCTGAAGTCAGTGGAACTCCCTGCTAAAAGACATTTATGGGGCTTGCAGTGAAAGAAGTGGCTCTGCACACATTTAGGTTTATCAGTGTGTGGTATGATAGTACTTAGGGGAGGACTTTGTTATTCTTGCTGCTGTATAAATGTACCCTTATCTTGGGCAGTCTATATAGACACTGGAAGCAGCAACTGCAGCTCAGACCGGCCTAAGGTAACTGCCCGCTAACCAGCTGATATGAGAGCAGATTGCTTTTCCATCCTATTATGGCAAGCCGTGTGCTTGAACCTATCTTTTGGGTAGCCCTGAGAGCCGTGAGCCCTGTTTGACTGGAGAAGAGTTCCCATGGGGTAAACGATGTTTGGGAAAGTGGCACACCATAATGCAACTTTTTCTGGAAAACCTCAACTGGGAAACCTCAACTGGGATAAAGAAGAACCTGCTCTGAATTTGTCTCCTTTGGTGACGTTACCTTCCTCGCTGTGCGTGTCCCAAGCTCTCCATGGGGCGTGTTTAGCTGATGTAAATACTCATACTTGGGTACCAGCCTGGCTGGGCCAGGCAGTAGTTCTGTTCCTTTAATGCCAGTGGAGGGTCTTAAAGTTTGAGTATCTTTGTGTATGTGAATTCTAACAAAAACAATTTTCTGTAAGAAATTATAATCCACTGCTGCTATCGGGGTGTGGTGTGCGTGTGTGTTTTTTATGGAAAGGGAGAAGGGAAGATGACAGAGCAGCAACTCAGTGGCAAGGACCTGCAGCGGGTCTGCGGTGGTGTCCGGCCTGTCTCCTTACGCTCGTGAGCTTAGCCTTGCTCAAGTCCTCCATGAGGTGCTTGTTGCATTCCCAGCGCTCCACGCTGGAGCCTGCGCTCGGTTACTTAGGCAACCCTGGCTGGCAGGGGCTGTCCTCCTCCTGCGGACAGCCTCGTCAGCTGGAGAAACGCCAGGGGAGGGTGAGACGCTGCCCGTAACGTGTTTGCGATCGTGTTGAGCCTCCACATAGTGCCTCTGTCAGCCCCGAGCAGCACGAGCTACAGTGACAGAGGTGCGAAGCCGTGCCGTGTCCCTGCAAGGTGCCTGAGCTGTTACCCTCTGCTCGGGGGACGAAAGCTGACCCGTTGCAGTGTGCAGCGGGAACGCAGGGCGGATATATCTGGTCATCTGGGTAGTTGAGGCTGGGTTCTCAGCAGTCTGACTGATGAGCATATCCCTGAGTCTACCTTGTCCTAGAATCAAGTCATGGGTCATCTCAGTCCATGGACGTAAAGGCAGTGTAGAATTAGCTTGAAAGAAAGGCAGGGTTTGGCCTTTTTTTAGCTTAGCTTGGACCCCCAAACTAGGATTTACAAACTGCTTCTGAAGCCTGGATCTTATTTCTGCTTTCCTCCATCTCAGGTGAATGTGGTGACCAGGTCTCTCTTGTTTTATCATCACTGAAGCTTTTCTCTTTGGCATTTGGTGTAGGTTTATACTTTGCATCTATTTCTGGTCACCCATAGGGGAAAGAGCAGAACTCGTGCATAGGCTGATGCTGTTAAGCCACTGCTGCCCTTGTCCCATGGGTGGAGCAAGCCCTTGGAAAGGTTCCTCAGTGCGTGCTGGCTGCATGTTCCAGTTCTCCGTGAGCCCCTGTAATGCACTGACAGGGCTGAATTCAACGGGGTGTTTGCCCCATCTGACGTACAAAGCAAGTTTAATCTATGCCCCTTTGTCTCGTGCAGTTGAAAGGCTTATTGCTGCTAGAAAAGCCTTGGATTGCTGCTAGAAAAGCCTTGGGAGAGGTGTCATTCTCTTGTAATTCTTTATTCTTGAAGTTTCCTTGGTGGATTGATAATTCCCAGTGCTTTTACTGTATACTGCACTTATTTCTTCTTAACTCAGTTTGGAAGGCTGTTTGTGATTTGCAATGAGACAGTCGGGAGCACAGTCGGGCTCGCAGCTCAGCAGAAAGAGAGCAGCTATGCCACTGCCTGCCCTAGCAGCTGGCAAGGTTTCATGTTCAGCAGCAATTGTGGCAGGGGGTTTGGGTGGGATTTGATATGGCTAGAGCAGATGAGGGTGAAAAAGGAAGTTTAAAAGGCACTGAAAAGGATAGGCTATCACGTTTCCTTGCACCTTTCCTCTCTTGTTTCTTCCCACGAGGAAACTGAGCTGGCTTGTGCAGCTTGTATCCTGGGAAATATCCGTAATGGATTTCCCTGCGCAGGAAAACATTTGCCACTGACTTCATCCTTGAAAGAACTGAGCAGACAATGTAATTGAACCAGCAAATCATTTATAGCTTGGTGTAGTGGGTAGAGCAGAAGACTTGAGTCTGTGTTGCTGAGTTATTTTCCAGCATGGATACAGGCTTGGTGGCTCTAGGCCAGATGACTGTTGACTAGTAGCTAAATCTTGGTGGGGATTTATCCGACTTCCAATTACTGTTAGGGACCTGAACGCCAGCACTCACCAGTAGCAGTGTGGGCAGGGGAAGAGGTGGGTGCCGCAGGGGCTGAGAAACCTGCGTGTAACCGTTCACCTTTTTGGCGACATGGCTGCCTGCACGTTCAGCTGGGCTTGAGGTGTTCCCTTATTGGGGAGTAGTCTGAGGAGCAAGCTCAAGGAGAGAGGCCCAGCTGTCAGGTGATGCATGGGATAAGAATACATCAAGCAGCTGTTGAGTACGAGAGCGCTGATTTAATGCACATTAATGAAATTTGGGACTATCGGTTTAGTCGGTTCAAGACCACAAGCAATAAATCCTTCCCTTGTGGAGCAGATTGGTCTCTTTTGAAGCCCCTACGAGCTATATGTCTGTGCTGTGAACGTCCAGGTTGTGCTGTCTGGGAGCACTTAGGCTGTGGTAAGGCCTGGGGAAAAGTTGCAGTCTTCTCCTGTCGGGCACCCAGAAAGTGCATCTGAACAAATGCTGGAGAGTCGCTGCTGCGCAAAAGCAGCAGTGGTTTGAGGTGGTGCCCCGTTGCTGTGGAAGCTGGCTCAGACTTCGGTCTCCTCCCTACGGAGTGGAGATGGTGGGTGCTACGGAGTAGCCTAAAACAATCCCCAAGGGCGAAGGGAAAAGCTTGTGGATTCAGGAGTTCTGCTGAAATGTTTTGTTCTAGCCTTTGAAGCCACATGGAGGACCGAGAAAATACTTTGTCCTTTTTAAAAATGGACCTTTGTAAACATTGTGCAAGAGCCTCTTTTGGAAAAGAAAATGGGAAATAGGTTAGATGAGGTTATTTCTCTTGCTCTATTACAAAAATCCATGGGTTGCTCTGTAGCAAGTGAACGTACCTTCAGTACTCTGAATTGCTAACCTTTGCTGAGGAACACAGCTAGCAAGTCACTTCACTGCGCGTTGATAGTAAGAAGCCTTCGCTTTGCTGGTACTGGGGACACCTTGATAGCTAGCATGAAAGTGTCTCTGTGATCAAGTGGGAAAATACTCATTTTCTTGGGCACGCTTCTCTCCTGGAGGTAGCACTTCTGCTGCAGGAGAGATCATGCTCTAGCCCCCATCCTTTTGGGGCTAGATAGGGGGAGAAAAGCTTGTGGAAATTGGTGGATTCAGAGAAAAGAAACCAAAGCACCTTTTGTTTTGCACCTAAGTGAGGTGGTTATGAAAATCCCCATGAGACAAGCAAATAAAAATGACCTGAAAAAAAAATAAAAGTTACTAATAAAATAAAACCTGTGAAAGGCAAGCGTGATGGAGAGGAGAGGGAGCAAGGCCGATGTCTTTCAGTCCTCTAGAGCAAGTCCTGGTCTGTATAGGTATTTCTGCTGGCTGGCTGCCTGCCTGTCTGAAATCCTGGCCCTGTCTGGTACTCTTTAAAACTTCTATATTTGAATTTAAATTTGAAGTGCTACAGAATAAAAGTTCTCCTAGAATATTCCTATTGACTGTCTAACCTAGAGGGCAAATGTTGATTTGGAGGAAGAGGAGACTAGGGTTTCACCTGCGTAGCTGTCATGGATTTGCTGCATTACCACTTCACTACTGCGCTTCTGTGTGTTAGTTTGCTTTTCAGCTGCGTTTAACGCTTGTGGGTCAGGAATAGTTTCTCCCTAGATACGCATGGAGCTTGCTCTCTGCGTAGTCTAGGAGCAGAGGGAAAATGGGGCTGCTGCACAGTGCCGAGGTACAGACCTTAGTTAGACGCTACGAAAACCATCCCAGCCGCCACCTCGGTTTAGATGACATAGATCACCCGTGCTTCCTCTCTGGAAACCTGCCAGCTGACTTGTTCTCATTGAAGCTTTCCAGGTCTCCCGTCTTCAAACATTCACGGTGTTTGAATAATGCATAAAGTTCCAGCACTTGCTAGAGTCAAATATTCTTCTCTAGCTTCTTAGATCTTTGAAAAATGGATGAAGTCACTTTTACTTGAAAACCTTCCCTTGCCCCTTCTGCAACCTGCTCCCCTTTTGGAGATGTCACATGCTTCTTGCGAACGTTGCATCTTTCTGAATATGCAACTGCTGCTAAGGTTAGCAGCCCTTTTGTATGGGGCATCTTGCTCCTTCCTGTTGTCTTTGGTATTTATAAAGGTGTGATGCTGCTTTTTCTTAGTGCAAATAGAAGGCAGCCTTGCTGACTGTGCTTGGCCATGGCAAATTCAGTCAGGCAGGACGTACAGATGAGACAGATTGGATACCAGCTCAACCATGAGCCTGGAGGAGGCCTGTGTTGGGCAGGAGGAGACCCTCAGACAGGTGGTGAGGCAGAAACCTTATGAGAAGCCTGTCTTGGCTGCTAGTTAAGCCCCAAAACACTTGGTGTCTCAAGTCAAGGGTGTCTGCGTGGAGGCTGATGACTTACTTTGGCCCCCTGGGCCAAGGAGGGATTAGCAGATCTGAACCTTCTTGGGGATCAAGATGCTCGTGACAGACTTAAGGAATGGGTTGTCCTGTACCACGTAGACAAGTAGAGGAAGACTTGATGCAATGCGGAGTGAAATTAAAGCTGCCTTACTTAATGGATGCCATTTGCAGGAAGCATCTTCACTTTCGTGCTCTGTAATTTGTAGAACTGGTGAATTGAGAGGTTGGGTGGGGTGGAGCTTGGAAGCTCCACAGGGCAAAATCCCAAGGGATAAACATGACCTGTTCCGTCCTTCCTGCCACCTCGTGCTGCTGTGCCAGGCTTGGGCTGAGGCCTGCTCGCGAGGGGCTCCAGCAGCCCCCGTCGGCAGCGCTGCCTGCCTGCCTGCCGGTCCCGGTCCGGTCGCAGGGACAGAGGCAGCAGGGCGGCTGCTCTGCCACCACCCTGGGGGGAGGATCTGCCCAGAGCAGGTGCTCGGCCTCTGGTTAACGTGGAGGCTGCTGGAGCACTGACTGTTCGATTGGATTTTTTACTTTATATATTTTTTAAATCTACTGTAGATAGTGGGAACAGGAGACCTGAACACAGAAGCTACTAGAATGGAACATAGTCCTTTTAAAAGGTCTAAAAAGCTGGCTTTTAAGGGCAAATGTGGTTTAACAGCGCTACCTGGTGGAGACAGTTCTTCAGGGAAATTAATGAGTATGGTTTTACTGGTCCTTAGACACCTTAATTATAAATTTGCGAGTTTTTTTTATTATTTTAATCTATTCTGTAAATTAATCTCTGCCAGGAGTGTACGACTTGAGAAGGGCTGTCAGGAAGAAGACTAGTGTCTTCATTTTATTTTTCTGTTTGCTTGTTCTGTGTTTTTTCTTTTTAAATCTGAAAGTGAAGAGAAGCGAGGCTATGCGGCTGAATACGGCCCTTAGCATTGCTCGTGCCCGCCGAGTCCTCCCGCGACGCGCGGTGAAACCCCCCGGCTGCTGCCTTCCGCGCTGGCGATGCGAAGTTGAGGGTGCTACCGAAGGCAGTGTCCCGGGGGCTGGGAAAGCAGGGCGCTGTTCAGAAGCGCTTTAGGCCAAAGCGGGTGGGAGATGCTACGCGAGTTCTTGGGACGCTCCTTGAGGCAGCAGGTTCAGGTCTCTGAATCTGCTCTGATCTGTTTAATCATGGGCCCGATCTGTTGCCAGTGAACGTAGCTTGCGGGAAGTTGGCTGTGCTGCCACAAAACACCTTATCAGACAGGGTGTCTGTTAGCAAATGCGCAGGAGGGGAGGAAGAAGAGGGAGTGGAGATCTCTACACCCAGAAACATGAATCCCTAGGGGGAACTCAAGGTTTTGCTCGTCTTGAAACATAGCATGGTACTTGGTTTGTGCAGCAACCTGACGTCCTCCCGTCCCTTCTGTGCTGTCCTGGAGCAGCAGAGACTCCCTGTGCCTGGCGGAAAGCAAACAGAGGCGGTCGGGTTGCTCGGCTTGCTGCGGCCGGTGGTTGGAAGGGAGTCTTCTTCTAGCGAAGCAGAGCACGGTGTGCGCTAGTAAGTGGACCTGAAGCGTGAAGCGAGGATCTGGGAGTGGAGGACGGGGAGAGCGCAAGGGCTTTGGACACAACCGGACAGACAAGCAAGGAGAGCGTGCCTGTTGGCAGGAACACCCTTTCCCCTAAGGGCCCGGTTTCTCAGGTTAACAGTCTACAGTCTTGCAGTACCCTCCCTCTCCCTAGTATTTTTGTCAGATGGGTGTAGGTAGTGTTAATGCCCGGACTCCCAAGGTGACGTAGAGCTCTGTTAGAAACCACGTCTGGCAGCGCCCAGTGACAGCGCGAGGATGCTGCATACGCGCCGCAGGCTGCGTCCATGTTCACAGCCCTAACTCCAAGCTTAGCCCCTCTGCCCTCGCGTGAAGGGTTCTCCTGGCCCGCTGCTCGAGGGAGGTACGCGGTGATGGACAGCCCCGTACGGGCTCAGCGTGGCGAGTGAAGGAGTTAACTTGTTGTCCAAGGACCGGGCTGTTGGGCTGGTTTTAGAGCTGGGGAATACAGCTGGTAGCGGCCCTTTCAACCAGTAAGTAGTTTACTAAAAGACCTTCTTACAGTGTTTAAAAGCAGCAGATCAGATTAATTCCTTCTAATCATCTTCTGCTATTAATTAAGTACAAACAATATTCCTGTGGCGCCAAAATGCCTCCCTGGCCTGCTCTGAAGGCCGAGGCGGCCGGTGCCATCTGTTAGTCCGAACTTCATCTGCCCCCCGCCTTCGGCGCGGGTGCCGCCGTGTTTCTCCTTGCGCTGTCGTTCTAGGCGAGGAGAAAGGGAGACTAGGAAGGCCAAGTAACTTCTGCCTTGGTTGCGAGCAGTGGGTATTCCCCCCCCCCCCAAACTGTCCCTCTCCCCCATACCCCCCTCCCAAGTTTTTAATATACTGTTGATTAATGCGGCAGAGGCACAAACGCACACGAACACAAAGGAATCGTTTTTAACCTGGCTTGATTAATGCTGTCAAGTTGTACATCTGAGTGTGGGCTCAGTGGGACCGTTGCTTTTGTTTAATACCACAAGACACCTCAGTCTGGATTGTTGCATTACAGTACAAATAAAAAACAGAAACAAAACCACATCTGCATCATACAAGGTGAGAAGAATGAGAATTCTAAATATTTACAGAGAAGGGCAGTGGGGAAACCACAAAAAATATTTACATAAAAATACATGAGCTTGTCGGCATATACATTTTACACCAGTTCACAAAAAAAAAGACACTATATAAATTAAAGTGAAGGGAACTCTGGAGGTAACCCAAGACTTTCTGGGACACTTCTCTCATGCGGCTCAGGGAAAGAAAAATCAAGTCTTCTACAGCAGGAAAATGAACTGCAAAACAACCCTTTTCCCCCCACCCCCCACCAAACTGGACAAGGCCAGACTGCACACAAAGGTACGCCGCGTGTGCGTTTGAACCAGACCATGCCTTTCGGCGCTGGATTGCTGTAGCACGAGGTTTTGGAGAAGAGCTGCGTGCCTAAGCCGCCTCTAGCTAAAGAAAGTAAAACAATCTCATCCAGACTTCCCAAGACGGAACACGTTGCTCCAGCCAGCGCCCCGTCAACGTGCTGATGAATGGCAGAGGACACGCGAGGCTCTGTCCCTTCTGGCTTAAAGAGGAACAACATGTTTTCAAGTTGGTTTTGGTTTCGTGCAGCAACTTACTATCGCTGTGCAATCCTTACTGACCCCCTCCAAGTGACGAACGTAAAGTGAGGATCTCTGGAAAGACGTAGGCACAAAGTTGTGGGTGTTGGTCAAATGTGCATATAGATTTCACCTGATAAGACTCTTTAAAAATTGTAAATTAATGCTTTAAGACTTTATAGGGGCTAGGTCCTACTTACTCGCCTAACATCTGCACTCTCCCGTCTCCAACAAATGTCATACATGTTCTGGTCCAAGGTGGAGGTGGAAATCCAGAGCTGGAGTACGTTATTGGACCCTAACTCTTACATGTGCTAGGAAGAAATTCAGGTGGAAACCTAGGAAGCAGCAATTTAAAATGCAGATAGCTTTTGGCAAGTAAAAGGGAATTATTTGAAAGTATAGCTGCTTGTCCTCTTGCTGGGAGGTTAGGCAATAGATTACTTAACCTGAGCGGAACTGGACTTGCAGTTGAGTATTATTTGCCTTGCTGTCCCCCTGCTTTTTCCTGTTTCTCCACTAGGATGTGAAGAACTGAGCGCCTGACTCTCCTCCGTATCGTGCACCTTTAGTCATCCGGTGTAAGCTCCCCTCCCTGCTCTGACGCACGGTGCCCCTTCTCCTCGGCTGCGATTCTGCCTTAGCTTGAAAATCGATCAATGGGGATGGGAAAACTGTCTTGCTAGCGAGCATCAGATTGACCACAGTGCAAGAGCGGAACTGCATAGTTCACTATATGGCTTTCATGGGGTGGACGTGGGGATGAAGGCCGAATCGTACTAGTGCCCAAGCTGTGGGCAGCGGCAACGCTGAGGGAAGGGTGCGCGTCTGGGTTCCTGCTTAGGAAAAGCTGATGCCTCGACCTTGGGAGTTTTGTACTTGTGGCCCAACGCTGGTGTACAGAAGTTAGTTCGGGTGTTCCTGGAGAGCTTGCAGCCCTCAAAGTACGTGCTGATGTGACTGTGCCCAGAGGGGTGGGAGAAAGAAGGACTGTTTAGTAGCATTATTTTTAATGGAGACCTTCTTGTCCTCTAGGGAAGGCTGTTTGTAGCAGCCATCTAGATGTGCACCTCTGGGAGCTACTTCTGAGAGGCGCTGAAAGCTTTTGTCTCCCATGAGGTGGGAGGGAGAGGGTGCTTAGCACCTGGCACTTCGTACAACGCAGTGAGCCGAAGAGCCCAGGCTCGGGCGGTGGTAGCAAACGACTCGGGAACAGAAATCGTCCAGGGATGGCGCCTGATACCTAGAGGGAGACGGTGGCTTTGAGCAGAAAAATCCAGAGAGGCATTTACAGTTAGTGGGAGCTGAGTTCAGCCCCCTCGTAGGAGGATACTCCTGGTTAGCGTAAGGCCAAAACAGAGGTTAAGGAGGAAGAGAGTTGCTGGGGAGCAGGAGTGGGGAGTTAAGGCTTTCATGGAGAGAGAGGTTTGACCTACACCTCTCGTTACCTGAATCCCAAATAGTCTGAACCAAACGCGTGTCCCTGCCTCGACCGGAGACCTTTGCAGGTAATGAGCAGCGGTGGGGAGACTGTGCAACGATGGTGGGGGACTAGTGGTAGCTCTAAAAAAGAGGGAGGAAAAAAAATCCCAAACCCCAACCCCCCCACGCCTCTGTTGAGAGCGTGTACTTAAACCAGGCTCCCTTGGCTAGCTTGCACCGAGGAACGTGGATCGTTCAGCCTTGAAGGAATTAGCTAGCAGTGGAGACAGGGTGGCCCACAGTGTGGCTCACCTATGGCCCCCTTTCTATATATATATAATATATAATATGTATCTTTTTTTTTCCTTAAAAACATTGCAAAAACCCCACCAAGAAACAAACCCCTCTACCTGGTAACTAGTCACAAGGGGCTTGTGGCAACCTGGATCACAGTGCTTTGTGTTTTCTGACTTCCAGGTTTATTTCCGTAACGTGTGAGAACAACTCTTCTGAACAAAATGCTTGAAACAACAGCATTGCACAGTAAAGCAGGACCATGAGGTACTGCTACTGGAACAGCCCCAGACAAGGCTACAAGGTTAAAAGCAGCAAACAGGTAAAGCCTGGTTAGCTACTAGAAGCAGTTTTTCCTTATGATTTAAAAGCCCCAGAACAGCCATGAAATATTTGTTCAAAAAAGCATCTGCTCTAAGTTCCCCTCAGCTTTCACAGCTGTGTGCTAACTGCAGGACCTCCAGATTAGTAAGACATCAGAGATTCAAAACAGGTAGAGAAGTTCTTCAACCAAACAGAACAGGAATGGCCTTGGTGTATTTCTCAGTGAGCACTTAAAAACTCCTAAATCTCAAGTATTGCTTGCAAGCCCTGTCTGGTGTGGGTGTGCTTTATAGGGGGGGGTTGTGACTTCTGGGAAGTCTGAGCGGCTGCGGATGAGCTGCTGCCTGGCTGCTTTTGCAATGCAGAAAGCTTTTAAATACCTAGGACAACATTAGTAGTGTATTATAAGGAGTGCACTGGCCTTTTGTCCCTGCTGCGAACTGAATACTGGTATGATCTACGCTTGCAATACGGGAGGCAATACTATACCACAGCGCACAGGCAGCATGTCACTACTCTGTATGTGCCACAACTTCACGGGGGTTCCCTGGCCAGCACAGAACTAGAAGGTTACAGAAAGCCGGGTCCTGCAGAGCCTTCGGTTTAAGGTCGATAGGAGCATTCCCTGATCTAAGAGCAGCAGGATCTGGCCTAGGGCAAGTATCTGGTCATGCAGGTAACTCGGCACTTACACAGTCGTTCCCAGCTGGTAAGTTGTGCTTCAATTTACAAGCTGGACATAATGTTATAGCGATTTTTTGTACAGAAATGATGCCATCTGGCCAGCCACAATGTGGTATTAGTTAGACAGCCTTGCAGGGAAGAGGAATTGGCATGAAATGGGTGTGCTGTTCCCAAGTGCGTGTGTGTGTGTTGTGTTTTTTTTTTTTTTTTTTTTTTTTTTCCTCCTTTGGGTATGAGAAATGCAGACCTGCCCTACTTAGCTTCTATAGCTGCCCTCCACTTACAATACAGAAATTTGAAGTAATTTGATTTCTTGTAGTTGGAAGCAGCTTGTTAAGCAAGCAATTAAAAAAAAAAAAAAAAACAAAGTGCGCTGTATTTCAAAGTTGCTTCAATGCCTGTTCTACCAGGTGAAGTCAGAACAGGCTCTGACCCTTCAGAGCAGTTCAAGTGGATCCACTGTGCCTAAGCAATAACTTTCCAGGGAGAGGCAGGACCTTGGCATTTATCTAGGAGAAAATACTTGGAAAGTCTTTCCCCCCCCAGCTTTTAGCCGGCTTTTGCTGCGTAACCTCAAAGGGGGTGGGCAGAACAGTGGTTCCTCCAAGGTATGTCACTGAGACCCTCCCGAGGAAGGGCAACTAACTACACGTGGGATTTACAAGGAGAACAGCTGCATGCACAGTCCATCATGCACAGGACTATGGAGGCGTTGAGAGGAAGCAGTGATAACCGCCCGCGTCAAATGTGGGGAAGGAAAAACCTCTCTTCCTTCCCCCCTGCCCCAACAGCATCTTTCAGCTCTGCCCTGCCTCTCTGGTGACTATCCTTTAATCTTTCTGCATGCCAACAGCTTGCCCTATCGTTCCAGTTGTCTCAAACTACATGAAAAAGCTAAATCTCTACTACATAAAAACAGTGAGTGGTGGGCTGCTAGGGGTGGGGTTGAAGGTGGGTTTGCTTTGCTCATCAGGGCAGGGTTTTTTTTTCCGTCGCTGAAAAAATAAAACAGTCCGCTGTCCAGCAGAGGCTGCTTAGACTCTATCCCTCCTTCCCCCCCCACACCAGCTCACTCGACGTGGACCTCCGTTTCCGGCCTCTGCAAACACAGCTCCGCTGGGAGGAAGGCCCCCTGGCCCAGGGCCGTGGCGTAAGTTCTACTGTGCACGTGGGAAAACCCGGGGGGCACAAACCCCCCTCCTCCTCCAGCATAGCCCCCTCTTTGGTGCTGAGGCATGGTATGGTAATCCTCCAAATTATCGTACTGGGACACCACAGTCATCGTGCTTTGGCGTTTCCCGAGGGTTTGGTATGGGTAGAGGAGGGCCGAGTCCCTCTCCAGCGGTTCGGGGTGCTGCATTCTGAGGCTGTGGCTCCGTTCGGGCTTGGGCGGTGGTGCCATGGGGGACGTGATGTGCTCCTCTTCTTTGTAGCAGTCTCTGGAGTGCTTCTCCATGGAAGCGGTGGGCCTGGCTCGAGGCCTTTCCAAATCCGGCCTGTCCTCCGCTACCCTCACCTCCTTGTGATTCAGTCTCAGGGTTTCCTGGTTTGCCGGGATGTACTTCCCGCCCGAGTGCTGGTAACCGATGGGCTCGGAGGGCTCCGGACCACCTTTGGGCCTGTAGTCGGGATAAGGGGGCCCGTTCTTGGGTTCGGAAGGCTGCCTGTGGCTCGCTTCCTGCTGCAAGTGCGTCCTGTGTTCGTTTGGGTTGCAGCCCGGCTCGTGCAGCTTCCTGTTGCGGATGCTGCTCTGCTTCTGGGGGAGGGACGGCTTCTCTGACTGCCCGTTCCCGTAGGCCCCGTGGTAGTGGGCTCTGTCTAGCTCTGGCTCGGCGTGCTGCACGTAGTAACGTTCGTCCCCCTCGGGCGTAGCTGCTTTCGCCGGGTACCTCCCCTCTTTCCCTTCTGCCACAGTGAGGAGGCCAGTTTTCCCAGGATCTGACTTGCTGCGCAAGTGAATGACATCCAGCCCTCCCAGTTCCTCCTGCAGCAGAGGGGCCACGTTATCGTACTGGGACATCACGGGCCCTTTGACCTTCTGGCGCGTGCGGCTCTCCCGGCGAATAGACTGCATGCGGTACTTCTCCATGTCCTCCAGGTCCCACGACATGTACGTGTGTTTGATGTCTGGGGCAGGAGGCACGTCTCTGCTGATAAAGCTGTGCTCTTTGCCTGTCAGGTGGCTGATGAGGCCGCCCCGCGGGTAGGCGGACGAGCCAGGATAGCGGTACAGGCTTTTGCTCTGAAGCCGCGAGGCGTAGGATGCAAAGTCTCGGCTGGGCAGCGGGTGGAACGGCCTGGCCCGCACGGTGCTGTAGGGGTCCAGGTCGTAAAAGCTCCCGTCAGCAGCGGTGTAGTAGGAGGAACTGGAAGAGCTGGAGTAAGGACTGTAGCGGTAATGTACCCGCCCGTTCTCAAAGTAAGGCTGCAGCTGAGTTACGTGGTAGTCGGAATGGGGCTGATATGGCTTGTACTGATAGAGGGGCCGCGGGCAGTACACTGGCTCGTCGTCCGGAGGCACCTCAGTCCGTGAAATGGGGACGGAGCGGATAGCGGAGGCAGCGGGTGTGGGCACGTGCAGCGACTGAACCCTTCGGATGGTGGGGTAGGGCGGAGCATCCTCCGCGTAGCCGGCGTTACGCAGGCCGGTCGGGCTCACGGAGGACACGAACTCCGTCCGGCTGCGAGGTTTGGAGTGGAGCGTTGCAGTGCTCTTCCCCTGGGTCGTGTAGGTGCTGTAGCGAGCGCCCATAGACGTGGGTGTCTCTGACCTGGGAGGGTAGGCTTGGTGCTGGTCGGGCTTGCTGTGGTAGGAGATGTGAGGAGGAACGCTCTCCGGCCTGTACTGGTGGGTGGAAGCTGGCTTGTGGTGCAGGTAGCTGTCTGGCCCGGAGGACTCGGGAACACTCTCTGGCTTGGGATGTGGCACGTACACGGACTGCAGGGAAGCGTGCTTGGGTGGGGGAGGTGGTGGAGGCGGCATCAAAGCTTCCTCCACTGAGGAGGCCAGCATGGAGGAAGCCAGGAAGGCGTGATAATTGGAGTTATTGATGGCGTCCGCGTTGTTCGAGTGCATGGCAGCAGCAATTTTGCTCTCCAGCGTTCTCACAGGCGGGATGGGGGGTGTAAAGCTGTAGGAGGAGTGAGAGGGGACTGACTCAGACCGCAGGTGCAACGGAGGAGCCCTCGTAGTCTCCCGAGGCTTTTCCAAATGGCTCTGGTGGCCTGCGGGCACGGATGAGGAGCTGCAGATAGTAGAATTGCTTTCTGAGATGAAAACAGGAGCAGGCTCAGGTGGCTTTTCAGGTGCTGTTGCACCTCGTACCTACAGGGAAGAAAGCAGTGCAAGTTAGAGGTGAGCACCTTCCTCCCACTCTGTACAACAACCTCGGAGATGCTTGTACAGCTAACTCGAGTGTAGACTCTCCTACACCTGCTTTCTGTTTGCTGCAGAGACCCAGCTCTGCTCGCTGTAGAAGAAAGGATGTGTGTGTGTGCGCCCTTTGACAGCAAGGGCAAGATGCTGCCTCTGGGAGATCACGAGTGAGTTTTCAGGACCTGTCACCCGCTGCGGCCAAGGAGCCCGAGAGTCCCTTCTGCAAGTGTCAAGCTGCAGAGAGGGGAGGAGGTGGTCCTCTCTCTCTGTGAACAGGTCAAAAACTCTTACGCAGTGGCCCGAGTGTTTTGCTTGCTTGGCTTATACTTGTCTCTGTGAAAATGCGCGTGGATTCAGAACGCTGCCTGCCCCGCTGAGCAGAGATAAGGAGCGAAATACTGCAGAAACTGCTTCCTTGAAGGTGGCAACAGTGTCTAAGGCAGTTGTGCCAGTCTCTTTGGCAGCAGGTGGCTGGATGCTGACTGAACATCTCCATGTCCAACTCGCACACCATCAACCTGACCCGCTTTATTAAAGAGCATTGGAACAGGTGGTGAAAAGAGGATGCAAAAATTCTTACTGTTTTCAAGCACTTCTAAGTTAGCATTCCCTGTGTCAGTCAACCCAGCATGTGTGTGTGTGTGTGTATATATATACATATATATATATATATTATATATTTCCCCCCCCTTCTCCTTAAAACCAATGCAAGCAAGTAGATCAGGATGTTCCTATGTCTTCACTTAGGAAATTGTGTGATGCTTCCCTGTAAGGCTGTGCCTCTGCTGTATACATGCAGCTTCCAGTAACCAGGGGATTCCCTGCCTCTTCCTGTTTGGATTTGAGCCCAGCTCTCCTTGGGCTCAACGTTCTAGAATTACAAATCAGCTGTATGCAGATACTGCGTGTGCAAATACATGCAAGGCGGGAGGGCGCACGTGCTTACCTGACTGCAACTACTCGATGCTTTTGCAGCGGCAGCTGGCACTTGTCCCGTTGCAGACTGATCTTGCCTCTGCGATGGGGCGGGCTGGCTGGCCGTGAGTGTGCGTGGAGCAGCTGTAACAGTGACATCTGCCACAGTTGTGGATGGAGCAGCGGGGTGTGGACCCGCTGCCCCATGGCTAGGCTCGGTCGCTGTCGTCTGGATGGTTGTTAGATACAGCATTGAGGCCAGGGCGGTTTTCTCCCCAGCAGTTACAACAGGAGGAGACTGAAGTTTGTCCTCAGCTGTGCAGACAGGAACATGGTGCTTGTCCACAGACATGCATGTGCGGAGATGGGGCTTATCTACAGACAAGTCTGCTGTGGGTGGTTCCCAGTCAGGCAGTGCACCTGGGTGGTGGTGTGTGTGGTCCCAGTCCCCGGCGTGGGAGGGGAAGTGATCTTTGTCCCCCACTTTACCAGGATGGAAGTTGGATTGCTCCTGCTCTGCATCTCTGCTAGCAGGCATGTCCCCAGGCATGCCAGTGTGGAGAGGTGGGGGGTCCCGGCTTCCAGGTGCACCTGGCAGGTGGTTCTGCTCCCCTGGTGTGCTGCTACCTTGAAAATCCTGCTCTACTGGTGCACCAGTCTGGAAGTGAAGTCGGTTCTCAGGCAGACCAGAATACAGGTGGAGCTTGTCTGGTGCACCAGCACTGAGATGGAGCTTTTCTAGAGCTGTACCAGCTTCAGCCTCTCCGTAATTTGTGCTTTCAGAATGAGCATCTCCTGGCCTTTTCTGAGACTGAGCGGACGCTTGCTGTGCGGACTCGGCTAACGCTAGGGCTAGCATGCGCGCTGCGTTTTTCGGAGGAGGAGGAGGGATAAGAGACACAGAACTGACGGGAACAGGATCCTGGGGGGAGTCGAGGGCAACTGCTCCTAATGGGGGGAAAATTGAGAGAGAGAGTGATTTTATGTTACCCAAGAAGGAGAGTGACCTAACCTTAATGACTATTATAGAAAAATAGATGCTTTCCACACTTTCACAGTGGCAATTCCTTCTGATGCGAAATACTGTATCTTCTGTCCCACATGCAAACGCTGCTCAATAGCACAGCAGTTCATCACAAAAAAGAAAAAAACACAAGAGATTGTCTAAAGGTTCCTCTTGCATTCCTAGAGAGGTAGGAAGTAAGTAGAAGAGAATGAGATACCCTTATACAATTTTGATCATAAGGTTTTGGGCAAAAAGGTCCCTTCTTCAAGTGTTGGCAGATTTTTAATTAAAAAAAAAAAAGTCTTAAGATGGTCTTTTGGCTGAAATGATTTAGAAGGACATGCTATAGATTTTTCATGTATGACAGGATGAGAGGAAAAAAAAAAGTGGTATACAAAGTGCTATGGCAAATAGCCGAGATTTGTGTGATGTAGGGAGAAGGCAGAGGTTTCTATTAAGACCTTACTGATCTGCACAGCCCTGCAAGACACTTGTGATCAGAACTGATGGGCAATCCCCTCTCCTAAAAGGCACGCAGAGAAGGACTCTTTCTGAGAGCAGGTCCCCTTTGGAACTTAAAGAAAGAATGGAGGAAAATGCACTGTACCTGGCTGTGTGTGTCCAGTGGGTACAGTCTTATTCTGACTGCTTGACATTGGTCTCTCCCCTTCTTCTTGCAACTCTGGTTTGCCAGCAGCCACTAGCTGGGCATGCTGTAGCTCTTGGTGGGCTCCTTCCCCTGCTCCCGTTTCACTGCTTTTCAGGGGCAAGGACATCTGGGTTGGGGACCTGTTAGTGATCTCACTGATGCCAATCCCTTTGCTCCAGTTGGAAGCAGAGGAGTTTCTGGATGTGATGGGCGCTCCTCCAAGGGCTTCTGACATGCGGCTGGGCAGCGCAAAGGAGATGGGTTCTGAAGCAGTCAGCGGTGGAGATCTGATGGGCTTTCGCCCCATCTTAGGTGAGAAAGCGTGGGGTTTGGAGGCCTTCTCTTCAGTGGGGCTCAGGTCCAGAGTGAAGAAGGGACTCACCTTCTCTTGGAATGGGGATACTGGCTCAGAGCTCGTGGCACTGCCTGGTGTCTGAGACTGGCTGCCTGATTCTAAATCCCTCTTAATTAGGCTCGGCTTCTCCTTATTGATGCCAACTGACTCCAGTAGGGAGGTACTGCTATCCAGGCACTCCGACTCGGCTTGGGGCGGGCTGCACTGAAAAGACATCGGGTCGAAATCCAAGCTAGCGACTCCGATATCCGGTGGGCTCAGGTCAACGTCTTCAGCAGATCGAGGAGAAATAAGGGCAGGAACGTGGATTAGCCCTTCGTCCCCATCACTGTCATCGTGGGGAAGGTTGTCGTAAGAATTGCAGCGATTCATGTTTCCTAGAAGCTCTCCGTTGAAGGAAGCGGACAATGCGTCGCTGCTGGATCTGGGTCTCCGGGGTCGAAACAATTTAGATTCTCCTAGGAACAAGCAGGTAAGTAAGGGTTACTGTCAAATATTACTGTCTAGGACGCAACGGCTCGATGTTAGTTTAAAGGGAACGTGCAAGATGCTCACCTGGGGAACTCTAAAGTACCGTAGCTAGCGGTAACTGTTAACTGAGTTTATTCCAGCTCTTTTTAAGCAGTATTCTGGTCTGATTTAGTCTGAAATGAAGCTGCTCATAAAGGAAAACTAGTTTAAGTGTGCACCAGCCTTAAGTCTCAGAAGATGTTTTCCTCCCTGATGTTGTGATGTTTAAACTGTGTGTGTGTGTAGGCAGGACTGTGCTCTCGAGTATTTGCAGTCAGTAGTGTCATACTGCCTTTCTAATTCATGTGCATTGAGAGCACAGGTGCAATTTTGTCTTACCGTCGACAGCATGCAGAGAGGTAAGGGATTCTTCACTTTTAGCTGAGCGAAGAGTCCCGCTGTCTCCTCTTCCACCTAAGGAAATGCAACGGGGAAAATGAAAAGCTGAACTACAGAAGTGACGTACGTTTGGCTATGTAATGGTAGCAAGAAGAAACTAACAGATTTCTGGCAATAGTGCTACTGTCTTGAGAATAGCTGGGGGGTTTTTGACTTTGCAAAACCTTTTGCCCTTAAAAAAAACAAAAAAAAAACAAAAAAAAAAAAAACCAAAACCACAATCCTTTATCTCGTGCCACGGTTAATAGGCTTTACTGTCTGTGTATCGATAGATGCAGTCCTGTTAAGCGTGGGAGGCGGGGCGAGATGGCCTACAGAGGTACTTCCAACCAGCGATTCTGCGCTACCAGGCTAGAGGCAATTACACATGAATGAATGGTTTGTTTTGGGGTGTTTTTTTTGTTTTGGATACTCATTTTACAGATTGGGGCAAAGTAATTTATCAAAATGGTAACTTGTGCAGATGACAGGTTGGGAAACTAACTACCCGCCCCGTCTCGCTACAGACTCTGGATATGACTGAGATAGTTTGTAATGGCAAATAAAACCGCTTAAAAATGGGGAAGAAAAACACTTACACAGTTGATTTTTATGAGCACTGAACAACTACAACTTCAATGCTCCAAGGAGACGGCCTGAAAGTATAGGCATATGATGTGTTTATTGTACTGAAGACTATGACGGTTGTAATTTGAAAATGGCACCAGAGAGAAGCTGGGATAAAAGCCCCCACTGGACCATGTCAGGGATTTGTGGTGTGTTTTACTGCAAAAACAAACTGTTGCTGTTTGTTTTAGATCTGGAAGGAGACAGCAAATTATATATGCAAGGAGCTGAAAAGTCTAATGCATCAGATGCAGCTATAAAAAGTTTTCCAATTCCCTCTTTAGTTGTACTGGTAAAACTTTCTGTGTGACTAAGTTTGTGGAGTAAGTGCCTTTATCGAGTTTAAATGTGTGTCTTTTGAGAGCAGCAAATGGAGCAGAAATGTGCTCCTATTTCCTAAGAGGGTCAGAAGGAATTATTCTGAGGCTTACTGTAGTGGTGCCTATATATTTGTCTTTCAAAAGCTACCCTGAGACAAGAGCTGGACCTGCTAGAGCACAAACCTCTAATGCTTGAACTAACTGGGGATCTGTTTAGGAAAGGCAGCAGTTAAGTGAAGATGTTATACGTGGCCTGAACGCTAGAAGGAGATAAAAGCACACTGCAAACATGAATTCTACGTTCCTGAAAAACCTGACTTTTTTTGAGAGCTGGAATTGCATCTTTACCTGCCAGGGCTATGGCTTTCATTTCTGAGGGTTCGCTGGGGTTGCGCTGTAGTTTGCGTTTGGACACAGAGGATGACTTTCCTAGGTTGAAGAAGGAACGCCAGCTGCCAACTGGCGATTTCTTCATCTTATTGGGCGGTCTTTTTCTGGAATGAGAAAATAGAGCAAATTGTGAGGGGAAGCTGCGTTTGGCTCCTGCTGCTTGTTAGCACTACCTGATTTCTGCTGAAAGCAAGCTTAGAAATTCAGTCCATTCAAATAGTTGAGGACGCTTTCATTCTCATAACTCAGCCCTAGAGTCTTGTGGGTAAATCCTGCGGAACAAGCAGATGCAATGCGGATGAGGGAAGACTCCGGATCTGTACAGTACTGCATCTAAGGGGTGGCTATTATTTAGGTGGCAGACGTACCAGTTCCCTCAGGAACAGGGCACTGCCATAAAAAGTATTCCAAAGCATCATCTGTTGCTTATTCCGTAAAGTCACATAGCCTCCTCCGATCGCTGTGTTTCGTTCTGAGGGTCATTGAGTCCGTCCAACTTGTTTGAGCAGAACCAGCTAGAGGTGTTTGGTCCTGGAATCTGAAAGACCCTAATGTTTCTGATTATTTTACCTTGTTTGTGTTTCTCTGCGCATGGCTAGTACAGGCATCAGTAACATCGCGTACCGCATGGCTTTATATGTTTAATGGTGACCCCTTTAGAAAGGGGGGAATGGCACAGAAGCTACGTAGCTAAACTAAGCCCACCAGACAAGTAAGCAAGCTGAATCCTCAGAGTTCAAAGGGAGAGGAAAACTGGATACAGTATCACATGTGCGCTTACAGTCAACGCAAGCAAGTCCCCTGGGGACTAAATTGCTGTAGTTGAAAAAAACAATTTTAACATGTGCTGGAAAGGAAACTCCTCTCTACCTTTCAGATGGAAAGTCTATGACTGTGTGGAATTTCCCCTGTAAAGCTGCAGGGCCTTCTCCCACTTCAATGTATTTACTGTCTGCCACGATGGGAGAGTTGATCTGGGCTTGCGTCCGTGCCTGTGCCTCCTCCAGGGTGAGCAGCTTTGTGGACGGAGAGGATACCAGCAGAGACTTGGGCCGTGACAAAGAACTGTGCCCTGTAAAGGAAATCCAGAGACAAGAGGGAGATCAGAGAACAGCAGCACAGAAATCAAAGCTTAGTCTGCAGGTTTAGGGGGGAGAGATGCTGTTTCCCCCCTTCCCCTAAGATTTTGATAACTCAGCAAAACAAGGATATGATGAATTTAACCATTACTTTTGCCAGAGGTTATGTTTATGACAAAGAAAATGGTCAAAATTGACAGTGGCTCAGCGTATTTAAAAAAAAAAAAAAAAAAAAAAAAGTGTATGGGGTGAACCAGGTCAATCAGAAACCTGGACTGATGTACTTCATTTGCGTGCAAACCTTGGTGAAGGAAGTGACCTGTCTTCCTCCTAACCTTGGTGTTAGCCTTTCCCACGTTCTAGCTCATGGTGCAACAGGCAATACCATGGGTGACTTGAGTTGCTTCAAAGTAATCTTGCAGATTACAGGACACAGTAAACTGAATCTGGACGTGTGTCATACCCCTGGCCTTTTTTACAGCTTGCTTTTGTTTTTTTGGGGAGCAAACATTGAAGTTTTGTGAAAGCAGTTGATGCTGCCTCCTGCTGCTAGGATCTGTAAGTCAGTCTGTGTTGTGGAGGAGCATAAGGTTGCAGAAGTGCACAGGGAGTCTGTTACAAGAGCTGTCTCTTACTTTACAAGTATTTATACGGTTATGGTCATGTGAGTAAGGGGGCAGGGGAGTATTTAATCCTTCCACGTGGACATCCTGGTTGAATCCGGTCCTACTGCTATTTCTTTCGCACTGCAGTTTCACATAAAACGTGCGGTCTCCTGTGTGTTCATCAGCTGTAAATGCTGCTGGGGAGAAGTTGGGCTGAATCATGTACACGGTACTCCAACTAACTGTCCTGCAGTGCCTGAAGGTAGGCTTGGGAATACTATTTCCACCTCTTACAGGTTGGCACAGGTTAGGTGCTGTGCTCAGAGAGGCCCCCGTAAGCACTGAAGATGCTGCTGCCTTGCTCTAGCGTGATACCCTTGAGCTTAGCCCACGTGCTGTGAAATAGCCTGACCCCTCTCCCCGCCGGTTCTGTGCTAAAGCGTGCTGAACGCGAAGGACCTGGTCACTAAACGAGCAGCAGTCTAAGCCTGGATAACGACCTGGCTCAGCCTCTTGGCATGTTTATCTTCCCCTGGCAGGGCTCAGCCTGGTGCGGGCAGTGAGCAGTGCGGAGCAGCCTGCGCTGCTTGGGGAGCAGGTCTGCGGAGAACCGCTGCTGTTCAGCGAAGCTAACCTCGGCTCCTCTGACTTCAGATTGCCTCCTTATAGGAACAAAAGCTAGACTGATAGCGACTCTGCTGCCCTGAGCAGAGGCAGGGATAGAGAAGTGGGAAGCAGTAAATATACTGGAAAACAGCTGTCTGGGTGCCACAGGTAGCTGCACTGATTGGGCATCTCTCCTTGGAAGGGCAGAGTATCGAAGCAGATGGCGCACGCTTAATGCTGCTTGCAGACTGCGCATTTATTGATCTAACACCTGGAGTAAACTTTCTCCCTGGTGCAGCTCCATTTGTTTTCAATGGAACATGCGTGTGTACAGCCTGTTAGCAGTTACTCAAAGGGATTTATAGGTCCCGGGCCTGAGGGCTGAGTGATGCTTCAAGTGCTGGAGGGCCTGGTATGAACATGTCACAGTTCATTTCTTATATCCTAAAGCCACAAATCAGCAAACACAAGGAGGGAGCTGGGCAATCGCTGTAAGACCCACGCGGACTGAGCTGCGTAACACTGGCATAGCTGATGTCAAAATATTTCCTGTTAAGAGCAAGACTAAATCTTTCATTGTCAACATTGCTGAGTACTAAGAGCTTTCTGTTTATGTTCTAAGCTGCTGGGAATGAAAGATGGGTCATGTGTGGTACTGCACTGCAGATGAGCTCGACTGGATGAGAATGAAGGAGAGTCAGTTGATACTGGTTTTAAAAAATTTGTTCCCCTTGCTCCCTTGTCCTTACTTAAGCGATTCATTACCATTTCTCAATGCTAGGAGATAAAAGCAGCAGCCAGATATTTAGGTGTTCACTTCTGCACTGCATCCTTGGCTTCTAACAAAGACAGTGAGAGCAGTTTCAAAAACCAGGCTGTGTTTGCCTGGTTGTAATGGAATTCCCTGGAAATTGCTCCTCTTGTTCTTCCTATAAACATTCTCAAATGTCCCAGGGAAGGCTCAAGTTTCCGTTAAGCATCTGCTACTGTTTTGGTTCAAGGTAAAGCTGACTGAGGAAGACACGCACCTGCTCCATCTCGTATGACTGAGCTGAGTTTGGAACTGAAGAGGACGTCTACATGATTCAAGATGAATTCCACAACTACCGACTGGATTCTCACTTCCATGAAGGCAGCTGTTCCGCTGAAGCAGGCTGACTCTATCTGCTTTGATCTAAAGAAAAGGCAGATTAAATAAAATGCAAACAGCTAGGAGAAGGTGGAAAGATGAGCTCGCTTTGGGTAAGCATTCGGCATCTGTGGAGCTATTGTGCCTGGCTGCTCAGGCAGACAAGACTTTAGGAGGAGTTAAGGGATTAAATCTCATCAAAGCATTATACAAATGATCATACGGGCTGTGGTGAACTATATCCAAGTTTTGGTTTCAGACTGGATTCCTACTGAAATAAGAAAGAGGAGCACAAGGCTCTAGAAGGAAAAGCAGCGCATGTGGCAGGTCCAGACTGAGGTAAGTGCACTGCACGCACAAAGTTTAGTTTAGCTTCTTTCCAGATGCACTGAAAGCCAGCAGTTTAAAGCAGTGGTTTTGTACAATGCCATGGTGAGCTTTATACGTGGTTTTCTCTCTCCAGGGAGGAACATCTCCACCTGGTTCTGCTCAGCAAGTACCCCAGTACTCACAAAAGCAGATTCAAATGAGACTCAAATGAGATCATTTTATTGCTTGTGGGTGGAGAAAATAGCTCATTAACTGCACACAGGGAAAACTAACTCAGATTTCTCAGGTTGGCAACGAAGGAGTCCAGAAATCAATGCAATAGAGGCTAGAGTGATTGTTATTCTTAAGCAAAAATTTTAAATTACAGCATGAATTTTGGACCATCTTATTAGACATAGCCCAAGCAGAAATTTTAGGGGACAAATTTATCTGAGCTCATTCCTGTAAGAGTCAAATTGTGCAGTCAGAAGCTGTCATGTGAGACTCTAAAGACTGAGGCATTGGGAAAAGGGCCATGTTGCAGAACAGGTTTTCCTAGATGACCAAGGACACTTCTAGTCTTACTTTTTCTTTCTCCTGGTTAATTATCATTTACACAGGGAAGGAAAATCGACCAGGCTTCCTCCTTGGCACCACTGAACTGCTGTCTATGGAACTGCACTGTGGTGAGAAGGCACAACGCTAAAGCACTCTCTGGGGTTGTATTAATGCGGTTCCAGCGACAACAGCCGGGTACCTGCATCGTCAGGGCAGGAGCTTACCAGTCTGTCTCAAACCCTTGCTCAGAATAACATTCTCTTAGAAATTTTACAGATGAGCACAGTGGATGGAAAAAGATTCTTTTGATGGGTGGCTGCTTTTTCTGGAGAGCATGTCTGGCTAGTTCTATATGTGTAAACCCCAGTTTTAGTTAAGCCTTTTAACCAAATGTGGAAGAAAAAAAAAAAAAAGAAACAAAAAGGAATACCTCAGGAGGTTTGGAGCCCAGACAATTGCTAAATTCTTGGTGTGCATATTTGTGATGGAGCAGTAATCAGCTAGACGAGCTAAGTGTCTCATTAGGAACTCTAGTGTCCTGGAAAAGGAGAGAGAGGCAAACGTTCAGCACCAGTTAGCATGCCATGCTGCAGTTTGCAAAACAAACCCACAGTTCTTTACTTATTTATTTATTTGGTTTGAGAGATCAGAGAGTACATAGTTCAGCATTTTTTTTTCTCCTAAGAACAATGATGAAGTTGCCTTTAGCAAATAATTAAATGGGGGGTGGGGTGAGGGAAGTTTCTCCTGATTCCTCCAGGCTAAAGATGACTGCTAGAACACCTGCTCTTAATCAAATGACAGGATCCAATAACCATGAGGTGGACAGGAATATCATAAATGAGCAGCAGGATTTAGAAACAGTGAATGCTGAAAATTCATTATTTGGCTGCTTTGCTCTGCTGTTGTGCAAGAGAAGTACATCGCTGTGCAAGAGAAGTACATCGCTGTGCTGAAGGTGATGGCTGCAATGCTTGTCACAGGGCTGGAGGGAAGGACTTCGAACGTTACGCTATTGTGAAGTGGAGGATATTTTTACATACGCAACCACCCCCCAGGACTTAGAAAACCAGCAAATCCTCTCAGAAAGCACTAAGATCAGGTCAGGCTTCCTCTGTGAATTCTAGCTTATGAAATAGCTGTAGGCAGCTATATTACAGACTGATAGAAGGTTAAACGTCACAGGCTTGTGTTCACATTAAATAAAGCTTTTCTTTTTATGTTAAACAACAGTGAGGACAAGCACCAGGAGGCAGGCAAAGGGGACCAGCGCTCTTCGTTCCAGCCGCACAGCGCAAGACAGTAATGAAAATGCTGATGCACCCTCCTCCGGTGTGTTGCTTAGCAGCAGCAGCGCTGCCTTGTGCCTCTGTGGGCACCCGGCGGGGAAGGGAGCAGAGGCTGGGAGATTTCTGCACTTCTGCTTGGGAGCAAAATGGACAGCTGCCCCCGCAACCAGCACCACCACCCAGCCAAGCACAGAAACTCTCAGGGAGGAGTACCAGAACAATAAAGTTTCTTTTCAAAACAAACCCACTCCAAAGTGAGACACCAGCATCAGTTTTCAAGCCCCCCCTCACTGGTCTAAGATAGAGCCAGAAAAGCAAGATGCTTTTGCTTAAGTTAAACAAGTTAGGCCAGGTTGGAAGCCCTCATGAGGATAAGAGTTATTCCAGGAAAAGCATGGACTGCACCAGAGAAAATCGGACGCAGGAGCGCCTTTTCAGAAATAAACTATCTCCTGCGTCCGATTTTCTCTGGTGCAGTCCATGCTTTTTCCAAAAGGGCACTAGGCTGGGGAGCACCTTTCCAGATATACGGTGCTCCCCAGCCTAGTGCCCTTTTGGAAAAAGCATGGACTGCACTAGAGAAAATCGGACGCAGGAGATGGAAAGGGACTTGAGAAGCGCCTTTTCAGAAATAAACTATCTCCTGCGTCCGATTTTCTCTAGTGCAGTCCATGCTTTTCCCGGAATAACTCTTGGCTGGGACTTGGGGAGCACCTTTCCAGATGTACGGTGCTCCCCAAGTCCCAGCCTAGTGCCCTTTTGGAAAAAAGCATGGACTGCACCAGAGAAAATCGGACGCAGGAGATAGTTTATTTCTGAAAAGGCGCTTCTCAAGTCCCTTTCCCCCTTCATTAACAGCAGTAGACCATTACAATTAGTCCTTAATAGATAATTGCTAATTAATACACAGTTGCTATTAATTAACAATTATAGGTAATTAGTGAGCAGTTAATAGATAATTGTTACCACTGGCTATTTAGTGGTATTACTATTATCGCCATTATGAAGAAAGTTAATAGCTACAACTTTATTAAGGGCTGCCTCCTCCGTCCTGCAAGCACCAAGTCCAGGATACAGCACGATCCAGTGAAGCATCTACACTGTCCTGCCTGTACTTAACGTACCCAAGGCAAGAGAAGGGCTTTCAAGCCGCTGCTGCTATTTGTGCATCGACACACTCAGTTCTGTCATGCAGAGTGAAACAAAGCAAAGGGGGTTATTGCCAAGATGCAGTTAAACAACTTAAGCCAAAGTCCTGAAATACATTTTTTGGATATGTTTTTCTGTAATGCTATTACACCCTGCAGAGGATATTGTTCTGTCCCCCTCCTCCTCCCGAATAAAAATATTTACTTAGTGATATCAGACCCTATTGACATAACGAGCTTGTACTTGCCTCTTTACAGCATACTTTCTAGAGGAAGTCAAATAAGATGTATATGAGGTTTATGGTATTTGTGTCTTGGTATGATCTAATTAAAATATAAATCAACTTCATACAGCTATAAACCATTCTAAAATACACAGGAATCATGCAGTCTCAAAATCCAGCTATCTGAAAAACTGGAACGGCATCAGTTCAGCCTTGCAGTTATGGGCATACAATGCCATACAATTAACATTTAATTAATTAACAATTAACAGAATAAAGCCTGTACTAACCTGTAGTGAGGAGGGGGCAGCTGCTGAATGACATCGTGAATTTTAACCAAACGCTCTTCATCCGTAGCAGCAGAAACAGCATCCTGGAACAATGCAGTAAATGCTTTAGAAGCAAATAAGGCTGGAAACCCACCACAGCATATTGAACTGTATGGACAGTGTACAGCTCTGCCATACTGAGATGGTTCGTTGACCTCTCTACCGTCCAAGAAACGTCTTTCTTCGGAGACTGCACCGCGGCACCGAACTCCCCGTTTCGAAATGGCAGGATGCTAACAATGATCGGGAACCTGGCATGCGCGCAGCCCGAGCTGGACTGGTGTTAAACTGGTAATCCTGGAGAGGTGCGTTTTGGGTTTCTATAAAAACCCCAACTTACTTACTTACTTAAACAAAACGTAGCCAAAGAAAGGTGTACGGAAGACGGGTCTGGCGGGCTGCTGGATCCTGCTCGGTCTATCTCCACGTGGCACGCGTAGATGACGCACAGGCCATGCCGAGAGCCCCCAGGAAGTAGCAAGCAAAAGGCATCATTGCCTCGTACTTACCGAGAACTTTTCATAGAGCTGATACGTAAGCAGAGGGTTTGGCAGTTCCCGGAAGTACAGCTTGCAGAGGGAGCCCACGCAGTGGATATCTTGGATGTAAATATCCTTCGTTAAGTCGGGAATCTGCTCAGAATCAAACTCGTGGCTGCAGATGAGAACAGAAAGATGGGCGGTGGGGGGTTTGAAAGGAAGGAAGAAAAAAATAAACCCACCACAACAAATTACAGTCAGAAAAAGCAAGTGCCTGGTTTACAGGAAAAAAAATATTTAGTAGCCAAAGCCACACGAGTCATGTTTGCAGAGCTGCTATTCATTTTTTTTTTGGGGGGGGGAGGCATTTTTTCAGTTAGTTTTTACATCTGATTGATTGGCTAGTCTGCACATCACTGTTCCTGGAACAGGGCAGACACTTCACAAAGTCTTCAGAGATTGTTTTCTAAGACTGCAGAGGCAATCTGAACATTCAGCTCCCCAGAGTGCTGACTGGGAGCTGCCTGCAGGAAGAGTCCCCACCGGTCGGAATGAAAGCTGCTGCCCCTTTGCACATCGAAGGCCTGGAAACAGAAATGCTAAAGCAGCGCTGAACACCAGCGCCCGCGACCAGCTGCTGCACGTGGACACGACTGTGTGCAGGATATTGCTTGGGTACAAGCTGGGGAGCTGGGCAGGCCTCTTCCCCAGGACGGAGAGAGCCAGGAACCACATGAAGAAAGTCCCTGAGCATTCCCGTGGTTTTCAGAAAGAGCGAGAAAAACCAAAATCACATTTAAGAAATAAAAGCTGAGCTCAGAAAGCCAAAGCTGGCTCACTGCTGGAACAGGCGCATGGAAATTGCTGTTCCAAATTAACAGGAAAGCTTGGAGGGGCTAGCGTGGTGAGTCAGGCCGCAGGGAGCTGCGCGAACACGGCTGCTCTAGCCGAAGCTCGGTTTCCCTACAACCGTCTTTGAGCTGTAAACCAAGCTGCTGACTGTCGTTGCAGGGACTCACCCTGTCTCCACTACACCCACAACACTGCCTGGCTGGGACACGGGAAGAGCGCAGGGACGGTGCCCCAAGCACGCCCCCAGTTTGTGACGCTGAAGATAAACCGTGCTTTGCAACCTCTGCAGCCAAGCGCGCATCCCTTCTTACAAGGGCCGAGAGGGGCTCCCTTCCTGCCCTGGGCAAGGCGGCTGTCTTTCCTGGGCAAGCTGTTTGTACTACTGCAGACAGGAGGAGGCAGAAGAGGTCTCCTAAGAACCTCTGCACGGAGGCAGACAAGTGAACAGTCCCAGTTCCTCGTCCCAAAGGCAGCACATAAGGAGGAAATAAAGGTTTTTGTTTTCCCAAACGGATGGATTCCCTGCAGCCACAGACCTCAGTGCTCAGTATATACTGCTCCCACAGGCATCTTCTGACTCATCACTTACTCACTCACTCGTATTTGGAAGAGAAATTTACTTAATTTCCTGCACTTGGCTCCACAGAAGAAGAGGGAATGCAGAAGGGAGATCAGGGAAAGGCACCAAACCCCACTTTTGACATTATCCTCCCCACGCAAATAAACTAAGCCTTGACTGAAATTTTCTGGCCATATCCTGCCTTGCTCCAGTACATTTTTTTTTCCTGGGAACAAATCCCAAGCCATATTAGCTAGATCTAGCCTTGTAGCAGGAGGCGAAGGGGGGAGAAAGGGTGCCCTATGTCCGGTCTTTTCTCTGTGCATCTATGCGGATTGTCAAGAACTGTATGTTATTTCTTCTGATCCCCAGAAGAAGACTTTGTTAGTAGCAGAATTCAAGTTCACAGTATCTCTAGAAAAGCCAGATCTAGAATACAGGATTAAACAGACCAAATTCAACACTCACTCACTCGCCCGACAGCCAAATAAAGGCAGCTACTGCACTACTGAAGAGCCAACCTTTGCCTTGGAGTAGTTCTCCCACGTGGAATACCTAACTTGGTGTCCTACAAAAACCCTCTAAATCCAGGAGATTCGGTTCTTCTCCAATTTGAAAATTCAGAACAGTTGCTGATTTATAAGGCTACTGCAGATCTAGCTTTGAAATGGGCTTAAAGATCTGTTAACCAAACACTTAGGAAAATCTATAGCAGTTTAAATGAACAACAGGAACAGTGACTACAACTTACACTGTGTACCGTTCCTTTCGTCTCTGTAACATCTCGGAAAATTAAAAATAGGCTGTCACTCCATTCTCTGTACTATACCAGGGCATTATGCAATGAAAGTTTTAGAAAACCATTTTTAAAGCACCTTGGGAGAACATCAAAAGAGAAAAATGGTCTTGGCAACACCCAGGCAAAAAAAGGACTAGAGGAGAGATTAGAAAGGATAGTCCAGCAAAAGTCAAAATGGAGAAGTAAAGTCATGTAACTGGAGTATGGACTAATGTTTTATTCTGCAGACTCGGCTGTGGCCAACGGCCTCTGGGACGGCTACAGTTAGTCTCCAGGGTCTGCACCTCACAGCCTGAGGAGCAGATTCAAGATGTTACTTGCTGTGCTAGGAAAGCTAGTAAGCACATCCGCACGCGGGTTCCTAGAGTGACCGTCCCAGTTCAGGGCGGTCAGTTTAACTTGGGAATACCTGGTAGAAGGCGGCTACGCTTTGTATGGAAACTGCCCCTTTGCTGACTCCGAGAGACTGGGGGGGGGAACATCCTGCTGGGTCTCTTCACGACAGAAAAATGCACACTAAATGAGGGGAGGAAAAACAGCTTCACAGAAGGATGGAGACTCTTTACTTTGATGAGACTGGCTCCTCGCGCACCTGGCCTGCCTCTGCACAGTCGTGCAGCCTGCCAACGCCGCCCACCAAGAACTACGCAAGCGCTTCTCCACGCGTTACGAGTTAATTCTTAATACGCCAGGAGTCCAAAGCAACAAGAAGTACCAGCTGCTAAAAGCTCCAAGAGCAAGTGAAAACAGGGATGAAATTTCACAGCAAAGATCCTAGAACCTTCTGCTACTCTATCCTGAAGGAAAACTTCCTGCCAAATGAAGTCTAGTGAACAGCTCTGTGTTCCTCTAAAAGACGCCTCCACAACAGTAACAGTCCCAACAGACCCTTCCTGTAGGTACATACGGCACGCACGCTGGAACGGCTGCCTCCCAGCTGCCGCAGTGTGAGCTGCTGAAAGCACGGCGTCAAGACCTCGCACGCGCCTCCTTCGGCCCGTACAAGCGCGTTCGTCAAAGGCAGCGCCCTTACCGTAGTTTCTGGATGTTGGATGCGATCCCGGACAGACGATATATTCCATCCACAATGCCATGCTTCTCGATGAATTCAGTGCAGCTCTTGAGGACCTGGGGGACTAAAGAAAAAGAGTCATTAGTTAGTTCAGCGTGTTGCTAAGTCCTCGCCCAGGCTGTAGTCTTGTCAGGTCCCATAAACTAAGCCCAACTGTGTCACTGTTTTAGTTCCCCCTTAGAGGAGAAAGTGCGTAGGAGATGATAGAACTGCAGGAGCTGGTGGTGAAAACCGGTCGGAGGTGCTCTCTGCCTTAAAGAAATGCCAAGATAGGGTGCAATGGAGAAGAGCGGATCACTCTGGAAAAACTCTGTTCTGATCAGGCAGAGACAGCGTACAGCCATCGCTACTCCCACAAGAGCTGTGCCGCTGAATCCAGTATCCAGGAGAGCTAAAAAACTGAGTAAATACGTTCTCGTTGGCCAAAAGACTTCCTTCACCTACGCTGCTTGGTTTAAGTGAATGTAAGTGTTAAAGAGATGCTACTTTCTGCCCCAGGGTCAGCTGAGTTTTTGTAACTGCTAATTTGATCCCCAGTGTCTATTAGAGCATGACTGGATTTAGATAGCTACACAACATACCACACTCTCAGAAACTGCAGGAATACCCGGGTATGACAGAAAGGAAAAAAATAAGCCCAGAGAATATATTTAGGTGTCAAGTTAATATTCAAGCCACTTCACCAACTAATTCCTTACAGTTGACTTTTCAGGCTCATGGCACATCCACCGCCTGAGCTATCTGTCCATCCTCACAGGTCTAAGGAGGAGCAAATCACTTTATTTGTAAGAGGGAGATAAAACTGCTGTGAATGCAGAGAGAAGATCAGGATTGAGCTCTTCTGTGCATCACCAAATCTCCATGGAAATGCTCACATCTTTGTGGATTCCTCTGGAAACCACCTTTTTGCCACAGCTCCTGTGATGATCTAGATTTATTACTACATTAGATGCCAGATCTTATCCCTTTGCCACGCAACATAGATGCTGAATAGGTCATGTGGCAAATCCTCTTCTATCAAGCAGCAAATGCCATCTGCCAGTCTGCCCCTCTAAGCGCCCCTGAGCTGAGATGCTCTACGCTTTCCCTTCCCCAGGAACTTCACTGCTTTGCTTCCACCCCTCCCCGCCTGGCTTACAGCAAACAGTCAAATACACTAGCTAGAGCTAGAGAAAAGACTCATTTTAAATGGCTCCTTGGGAATCAGCGGATGCATCTTGGGTTAAGGGTGCATCTGCTCTGCACTAGAGAACTGCACAGAACCAAACCTGTAAATGTGTGTGGCATATCGATCACGTAGGTCCAGCAGTATTAGATTAGGCCTTGGACCTGAGATACAGGATGCCCCAAGAAACCGAGGGAGGGTCAAAACATAGTCAGCTAGACACCAGTCGCGTGCTACTAGCATTTACGTTTTCCGTAGCAAGGTGCAGACTGCTGGGCAAACAGAGCCTGGAGAGGGGCGAACGGCACCATCTATCGCAGCGAAGACAAACGACAAGGTTTTAACGCTGACACGCTGAAATCAGTAGCGCCCATTGAAAGAAAGCAAACAAGTAACAGCTCATTCCCTGCCTGCCTAGTTCTTACCGTGCTCCTCTAGGGGAGGCTGACGGCATCTGAGGACGGTGGCAGCCTACAGAGCCAGCTCTCCTCTTTCTCTGCGTACCATGGATGCAGCTAGACACCTGCCTCCGCTTCCTAACGGAGGGACCATGCCGCAGGGAACAAACTCCGCGCCTTTGCAAGGCGTTACGCGTCTGGGGTTTATCTGGCTGTGCAAACAAACAGCGTGGTAAGAACAGTCGCATTTATGTCACGTTCATCTGAAGAGCAACCTGTTGTGCAAATGTGAATCAGGTCAAGGGAGAAGGGATGGGATGTAGCAACAACGGCACGCTTCCCAAACTGGCTTATTTGCCATTGACGATCCCAGGCATAGCTCAAAGAATTAACATGCACTGAAACAACTTTAGCACGCTTATTCTACATGTTTTGTTTTCTAATCTGCTTACTAGGATATCTCCTCTTTAAGCTTATTCCATTAATAATGGAATCTTCTGTACATTATTCCAGCAGTACAGATGTTTTGGAGGAATTCTGCATGGCTGGAGAAGTGACTAAGTTGCAAGAAGAGCCACAATCATACTTGTGGCC
The DNA here is from genome assembly GCF_028389875.1 of Rhea pennata. Lineage (NCBI taxonomy): Eukaryota > Metazoa > Chordata > Aves > Rheiformes > Rheidae > Rhea > Rhea pennata. The sequence goes on along the minus strand of NC_084686.1, from coordinate 7,102,628 downwards.
TGGAAGGATCATTTGATTTTTCCGATTTTTGAACAAACATGAAACTTAATGATTACATGTGCATTTAATTCCCCTCTTCTCTTTGAATCCCAAACCCTCCACCCATATAGGTGCCCGTGCATGCGTACATGTACGTGTATGTGTGTGTGTGTGTGTGTGTGTAGGAGCAGTATCTATTACCATCTAAATGAAATGGGAGGATGACAATACAGACTAAAACTGAATTTTGCTCATGTGAGGTGTGCCAAGACATCATCTCGTGACTTTTTGAGGAACCTATGTCTATTAGAACCTATGTCTATTACATAAACCTGTCTCCTGCCCTATAGGTGAACTTCTCAGTGTTCAGGCTCTGAATACTGGATCCAAAACCAGTTACCAGATTTGAAACAGAAAGGTATCTTTTCTGTGGCCTCTAGATTCCCAGGTTGCTGCATCACAGAGGGAAACTGCTGGCGATTTCTTCTCGTATACTTCACCATTTACACTAAAAGTCCTATTAATATTAGTCAGTTATTACGGTTTGCTGCAATGGTAAGGACCAGACCTGGTGACCTATGCGGTTTGAAATAACAGCCAGAAAGGCTCAGACCAAAGATGCATCTAGATCAGACTCCTGTTGCTGACAGCGGCCGTGAGCAGGCTGCTTCGGAAGAGACACGAGAAGAGGACGAGGATACAGCGACACCTGCGCAGAACACTCTTCCACCCCCGCGACCCCCTGCTCAGGAAGCTTCCTTTGCCCAGAAGTGGTGGCTCCGTGTATAATTAACCCTATACGCAGCCCTTTCCAGTTCCATGTTCCCAGGCAAATAACGTAATTAATACGAGCTGCTTTTATTCTTTTTCTGAACAATCTTGTATCGAACCACTGGCTCCAGATAATCTCTCTGCAGTGAAGTTGCTGAGTCAGCTGCAGGCTGCTAAAATCCACTGACAGCTGCTACATTTAATCACCTCCCTCTCAATGAGATCTGAGTGCTGTGCACATCTTCTGTTCCAAAATCAGTCACCTTCTTCCATCCCTCGTTCTCTACCTTCTCTGCATCTAATAACCGGTAGCTGTGGGAATCAAAGTGCAAAAGCTGGAAATGTGGTTGCACTACCAAGGAAAACTCGCATCTCTGATCACCGTTGTAGCAAAATGAGTTTCTTCAGTTCATTCCTGAGCATCTCTCAGCTAGGTTGAAAGGTTTATTGCATCTCCTAGGGCTCATCTGTAGACTTTAGCTCACTGAATGAACTGGTTAATTCTTTCCCATTAATGGGAAGCAGAAGTTTTATGGTTTTCATTCTTAATAACATTTAGACTCATCTTTAAATCAGGCACTTTTCCTCTCCTATAACCATGCCTTTATTTTTTTCCCCCCCTTTTTTAATCTTCTGTAACATTCCCACCCTGGGTTTGGGGAAGATTTTTGTTTTTATTTTTTTAGCACATTATTGGAATCAGAGTTATTTGTTCAGCCTGGGGAATGAGGCCTCCCATCAAGCTCCCCTCCAGCGGTTCGTTTCCACAGTATTACAGCAGTAAGGTGACCCGCCAGGCAAGCCAGGCCTTTTGGCTGGTTAATGGGCCATATCACATTGAAATGCAGCTGCTCAGCTGAATTCCAAACATAGCAAACAAACGCAGAAAGCTAAAGCACCAGCCCAACAGGAACAAGGAATGTGAAATAAAGTGCCCTGTGCGCTACCCTGAACGACCTAAGCCAAGGTAGCAACCCGGGCTGGTCTAATGCCACTTAGGAGGAATATGGAAAAAAAAAAAAAAAAAAAAAAAAAAACATCCAGCAACCCCCTGCATGAAGCACTCTAACTTAACAGAGGTTAGTGGATCTGTTTATATGTTTTGAGCCACAGGAGTACAAATCCAAACAGTAAGCCACGAGAAGAGGCAGCTCACTCCGATTTGCCCAGGCTGCCTTGATACAGAGCAAGGGCAGACAGGCGCGTGCAGAGCACAAGGTGCCCTGACAACACGCCAGCAAAACGGTACGATCTGCCCCGCGGAGGTGCTCCCTGGCTAGCTGAGGCTTCGACAACCAAGTTTTAGACATCTAAAGTTGGCCAAATAAATCCCATCTCCTGCTCTGTATTAACAAATGATTATGTAAAAACTGAACGACGAGTATCTTCACCAGAAGCGATGCTGCTGTTCTTCAAACCCAGTCATTCTGCCTCCTACTTTTAGCTCAGTTTTGCAAAGAAATGTACAATTTTTTTTGCTAAAAACCATAAAAAACTGTAGTAATATTTTACACTATAGATTTTTCTACAAACCTTGAAATTAGAAAACACAAGCCCAAATCTCACATTACCACGGCTTTTTTTTTCTTTTTAATTCATCTTTGCTTCTCAGCTGGTTGGGTTGGGCCTCCCTTACTTCAAACTACCGATCTCTGAGGCTCCTCCCTCCACCTTACAGCACAAGACAGACAAGAAGTTCTTGTAAATCAGCACGAGACTAGGAGGTTAATGACTTCCTTTTTATTGCCCCATCCTGTAAGGGGCACCCTCCGCGCCACGCAGGAAGTAGCCTGCACATGACATTTTATAAGCACACAGCCCCCACTGTCCCTGCATATTCAGAAAAAAATGACTTAAGGAAACTCTTGCCTCAGATTCACTCCTAAATCTATGTCCTAAAGTTTGAACCACCGCGAGTAAGAGAGATATACAACACCAAGCAAAACTGACCTTCCTTCAAGATGCTCTCTTCCCAGTTTTCAAGAAGTGACCCACATTAAAATTACTTATGTTGTTGAGGAGCTGAAGTCCAATCTAGCTGCACTATTTCCTGGCACCATGCAACATTTTTATTTCAAAGTGTGACTTTTGTACCGTAAAATTCAAGATAATGGGAAAGGAGGTCATAAAACATGAGTCAACTACAAACACAGATACCATGCGGTGCCCATTTATGGAATCCGCCTCCGGCGCTGGACTCTGCTTTTCAAGACTGGAGTGTGTTTTCTATTTACGGTAGCTTAGCCAGAAACGGGGTAAAACCAAAGGGCAGGGTCCACGTTTCAGAAACATAAATCCCACTGCATTGCATCAAGCTAGAAAGGTAGTTAACCACGTGTCTTGAGCCTCCGTAACATCAGCAACATTCTCGATGCTGCTGATACGTCTATCCTAGGACGCTAGAGCACTCGAGGCATGCGAGCGCTGTGTGTACCGTGCTCATTTTTACTGCAGTTCAAACAAAGTTTGCAGCCTTTACAGGGCGTCCATCTGCGATACTGTATCCACCTCACTTTCTGGAGTCTGCTTTTTCGCTTTTAAGGAAAAACAAATAAATATATCCATGACTGGAAAAAAATATACTAGTAATTCCCTCCACGTGTAGAGTGTATATCGGTGTTATCTGTTCAGAGCATTAAATTCACTACAATAAAATGAGAGGGGAGAAAAAAAATACCCACATTAAGAGTGGGGTCAGGGGCAAGAGCGCAAGCAATTCCTGTGCAGCCTGCAATGTTTCTTCTCATGTTTGCTCTTCCTACAGCTGCAGTGTTTCGAAATGCAAATTAATGATCAACTCCCTGCCGTTTTCCAGGTCACTCAGGCATAAGGAATTTCTCTTCTCCCAGCTGTAGACAGCGTAAAAAGGAGGGGAGAGAGAAATCTCTTTCTTTACTGTAAGAGCTTGTGTTGCCTTTTCAGTTCTCCCGTTCTGCAACTGCTTCCCCCCAGACAAGTAATTCTCCCCTGGGATGCCACGTACCTCTTTGTAATGCTAACCCATACCCAATAATCTCGGGTTCCAGCAATCCAGAGGGCAGATGGTGAAGCAATAAAAGTGCCTGTTAAGTTTGGAAATTTGCCCCAAACAGCTCAAAACTGTTGGCCTTTTCAAGCATTGACTCACGTTTTCCACGAGTTTGCGTACCAGTGAACTCATCTGCAGAAGGCAGAATATTCTCTAGTTATCCGAATTTCGCGTCAGCTCTAGACATTGCTGTTTCGTGTTTAAACTGTTGCCGGGTTCATCTTTGATGTTAAAGGCACCCAAATCCCACAGACTTCATGATTTACAGAACTTCGCGAGTGAATTAAAGCACCTTTTAGTTTCCAAACGTCTGGCATACTTAGGTTTGTGAAATTATGCAAACACAGCTAAGGAACAAAATAAATGTAGGAGATGCACACAGATTTACAGTTTTCATAAGGACAACTATTTACAAGGCTACTCGGATCTAGCATGCCAACCTGTATTAATACTTGAATAACTACTAGCCAATGTTTTATATTATGTTCTTAACCCTCCAAGAACTCTGCCAACGTTAGAAATACACTCTCATACCACCCTGGAGGCAAATATGGACTATTAATCCAAATTTACAAATGTGGAGATGGATGCAGAGGTGTCAAGCCAGTTCCTTGAGGCCACAAAAGTTGCGTGAGAGATGGGGTTTGAGCTCAAGACTGCCCAGCTCCCAGCAAACTGGCTGCAACATGTAAATCGTAATAAATTGTAAATTGCTCAACAAAGTAAAAGTGTTGAGATAGGACAGTATTTCTTCACTGCTTACAGTAAAACCAGCAAGAAATGATAAGGAATCCTAAGAAACAGATATGATTAAGTATGGCTGGAATGCACAAGGTGAATCACCAGTATGTGTCAGATCCTTACTTTTACTAATGATTTTTCAAGCACAAAACAAATCACCTCAGGAGGAGAAGAAAAGAGAAATATATCTCTCTGGCATGAAGCATATAATGAACTTAAAAAGTTTCAGGTAGTGGAAAAAAATGTACTGATGTTAAACCATATCCTCCCTAGCTATAAAACTGCTGCTTTGAGAACTCGGTTATAACCGAGTCCAGTTACAACTTCACATTAAGTAAACAAAATGTTCCAGTGCCCTTTTACAGTAAGTGCCGTTTACTACAAATTAGTTCTGTATTTCTCAACAGGACCATACCACAGGGAAAAACACTCTTAAAGGAGGCAGAACAAGACGACTTCCTAGATCACCAATAGCTGCATTAAATAGGGTTATCAGGAAATACAAAATAAACCTGCAATTTGCAAGCTGTAGCTCTGTACAGAAATCCTGCAACTGCCATATGTTTTATTTGCAGTTCTCTTTCCCCAAATATCTGGGGAAATAAAATAAAATTTATGGGATAAGTAAGCATGCACTATTTTTCCTGCTGTGCCAATGGGGAAGTTAGGATCCGCTGGTTTTTACATCCAATTTAGGGGAGACAGGGTGAATCGCCCTTCAGACACACCAATGTCCTTTAATGGACTACGGAGCGAAGTTAATTGACTTTAGACTTACACAACTAACTATTAAAGATTAAAGAAGATGAATCCCACTGCAAGGGACTTACCCAAAGTCCCACAAGAAGCATCTTAACAGAAAAGGGAAACGGAAACAGATCATTTCAGAAATACCTCCTACTCGTCAGCTCCTTTCGGTATATACGTGCCTTAAGAGAGAGACAAAACTAAAAACAGGATACCAGATTTGAACCTATTTGGAGGTTTGAAACTTTTCAGTTCACATTCAAACTTTTCAGCTAGGATACATAGAAAATACCTATTAAAGTATGACAACACCCAAAGGTCCTAAGTATCTAACACAGAGCTTTAGCCTCATCCACAGCCCGCCTTCATCTCAGCCGTTGTAATGGCCATGGCCAATTTCATAGTTCTGATCCAAGTGAAATCCTTAACACGCACACACCATCTACCTTTGCTGTGTAGCAATTCAATAAACCTTTGTATAAGAACAAGAAGTTATTGCTTAAACAAATCTACTGATGTGTTGCCAGCATTCAAGTCGTAACAGTTCCACAAATACTTTGGGAACTAAACTCCAGGATTACTACACTTCAATGTGATGATTATTTGTTATTTGAATTACAGTGGGCCCAAGTCAAGTTTGAGGATCCATTTCTGACAGAAGGTCCGTAAATGTAAAAAATTTCTCTGAAGCAAAAATCTTGGATCAAAGCAGCTGGCTATTAAGGTCAGCCTGAGCAGGGAGTCCACCATGGCCATCACAACTCGCATGAATTGGAAGTTCTTGGATTTCTGGGGCTGTCAGTGTTTACATTTAAAAGAAAGAAGGAATTTAAAGAGAGGAAGGAAAAAAGTAACAATTATTTATAAACATTTATAGTTTTCTACTAACTTCTCAGTGAAGTTTGTTTTACTTCTTCTTTGCAACTTCATTCTCAGACAAGGAGGAGGAGGAGTGGAAACTGTGCTAATTCACCCTCTAAGAGCCGAAACATCAAGAAAAACTGAAATAAAAAAAAATAATAGTTTTCCTGAATTCCAAATCAGGGCTGTCTTCAAAGATGGCAAAGATCCAAAGCCAGCCATTTAGATATTAAAATAATTAGCTAATTAAAGGGACTCCTCAAATTTGGGAACGAAAGAGACGACATATAGATTACAAAGCTTATCCTTGAGCTAAGGGGAACCAGATTTTTACAGATAGCACCCTGCCAAGACGTTGCCCAAGATCTCATTCCTTGTGCTACTCTGTTCTGGTAACAATATTCTTCTTATACTCAAATCTGTAGTAAGTTATCATCAAAAGCAACCAAAATCACCTAGCCAGGGGATCACTGGAAGGGAAAGATAACTCCAGAGAGCCCAGAACATGCTGTGGTGTCACCTGGATTCCCAAGGTGCTTTTAAGAAGCTTATCTGAAGAGCACAATTAACAGCATGAGAGAATAAAACCATCCCCTGTGAATGACTGTTGCGGGGTCCTGCTGCAAGATCATGTATCTGCTGTAATTTGATCTCTTAGGCAGTTCTGAAGAAACTCTGCCTTCCTTGGACTTTTTCTTTAATCTTACCCAACTTGTCCAAAATACCTGGCAATGAATTCGGGGAGCTGGGGATGAAGAGGAAGGGCAGAGAGGGAGAATCAGGTGTGTTAGGAAGTTTTGTCTTTCCAAGCATTTGATTTTTCAACCAAAAGCCAATTCCTCTTCCTGCCGATTGCACATTGCTGGTGTCTTCCAAAGGCATTCTCACAGATTTGAAAAGGAGCTGTCAAGCCTTTGAGATAGGGGAAACTTCTGGATTAAAGCCTAGTGCCATTTCTAAATCCATTTCTCCAGTTATGGAAGTTGCTCACAACAAATGCATAAAGAGGTTTAAAAACAACAACAAAGCCAGTTGCTTTTAGTCCACTAAATCCACTCTGAATACAGCTGATTTCACTGCACAGATTACATCATGAGACGAAGCACCTGATCGCTCTATTTTAGAGTATGCTAGGGTTAGCATGTACTCCCCTCTAATCACCACGAGAGAGATGATCATTTATCCAGGTGTCTTAAATGCAACAAGAATAGCTTCAGCATAGAAGAACTACCAGTATTTTCTACCTCGTTCCCCTGTAGGCCAGACAATTCCAGCACATTTTCCCCAGCAGCCTTTGCGCCTCTGTACATAAAGGACGTTGTGAAGAAACCCCTCTTGTGCCGCTCGCACCTCTCCTGCTCCCAGAAGAACAACGTGGCTTTTCTCTGGCTCGCCGACCCTGTGCCAGACCCAGCGGAGCGGCGCGCTCACCCACTCCCATCCCGTCCGCTGGGGAGCGGAGGAGCTGGGCAGCTGAACCCAGCCCCCCTCAGTCCCGTGCATCCATCACTTGAACGGACGTACGAGGCTGGCAGAGCACCGGCACAGGACGGTGGATGTATCGGTTGTACCTTGGGAGCCTCAACCCAAATTTCCCATCACCATTAGTCCACGTGAGAGGTTGCAGCACCAGAGAGAGAACGATGAACAGAAGATTCCAGATGAACCGCTCTGCTTTCGGACTGCAGCTACTCTACAATACAGTCATGTAAAAAGAGATGGTTGGACTTGATTTTTATCATCCATTTACACATAAACTTCCTACCCATACATTTCAAAACAGGGAAAAGTGAGGAAAAACAAGAGTTAAATGTCATAACCTTGGTCACAAGCTCTTTCAGTCACAGTCAAGAGCTAACCCAGTTGTCTAATCGGCCGGCCTCTCTGCGCATCCACGCGCAAAGTTTATACTAACCACATCACTGCAGATTCCTGCGATTGGCACTAACTCGCAAGCTGTGGAGAGCTCCATTCTGAAGTACTCTGAGGTACAAAGGAGGCTGTGGTACAGAGGCAGCAGTGCAGCATTTACCAACTCCCACACTAAGCAAACACAACCTTCTCTCTAATTGGGGTCAAGCTAAATTTAAGTTCAAATTGGTTTCCTTTTAGAGAAGAATTTAGAGGAAGAAAAGCTTATCCATCTCTACCTACAAAGGGAACGAAGGCTTTTCACTACTCAGGAATTACCCTGAATTTGCTGCATCTTGCAGCTCCTTAAAGCACACTGGCATGGCAGGTGTCAGCAAGGCTGAACCAACCGGGAACATCTCTCAAGGCGATGAAGAAACAGCTACTCCCTACCAAGCTTGGTCTGCTTCCAAATGACGCTTCATTGGCAGGGAAAGTATTCAAAACCTAGAAGGAGCCAACAAATGAATAACACACCAAAATTAAATGGAGACAGGCCTCTTAGGACAGGCTCCATCGGCTCCACTGCGTGACTGCGGCTGACTGGACGGGCACTGTATAAACCAACATACTCAAAGGCAATATCATCACAGCCTTTACTAGATTTAGAGTAAAAATAACTCAGAAAGCCATCATCTCAAAATTGATTTTACTCCTGCAAGTGCTGGCCCAGAATTCACTATTTGCAGGTGACATGAAAGAGAAACACGAAGGACAGACTGCTGTTACTTTCTCTGGAAGCAACATGCCAGTGTCTGACGGCCTGGTGCAGCAGTCAGGGCTGGATTCCAGCTCTGAATCCTTTGTCCACTCTCTGTATAACCTCAGACAAATTGCTTAACTCCCTGACTCAGAAAAGGCCAAGGTTGCCTAAGCTCCAGCAACCAGAAGAGTGGGCTCAGGCTGGAGAGCTCGGTTCTGAACTCCGTTTACACAGCTACTAGTACCTGAGCTGCACCGGCCATTTCCAGACTGTCCTGGATAATCACACCCCAACCTGTCAAGATGACGGATGGAGTCCTAATCTCAGATCTTGCACAGCCTTCCTGGTTGACTCTTGGTAAAGTAATTAGGACCTAAATCCTGTCACCTTTCAGCATAATGTATTGTGGTTCCTAATGTCCATTTTCAAAAGTAGCTTAGAAAACACATAATTTTGAAAATATTATCCTCACATCTTCCTGTGAGACAGATCCTCATCTTTAAAAAACACTGCACTGATGCTTCCTTCCTCTCATTCTGCTCTCTTGTCTACAGGGGCCTTTGGGGAAGGACTGTTTCACAGCTCAGGGAGGTATAACTCCTTCTACGAAAGGGCCCCATCACTGTTTTGAGGGCTCAAGGCATTCGTTTATTAGAAACCAGAAAGAAAGAACAACCCCTCCCACCCCAGACACTAGCTGCCACAGTTGTCAGCCCAATAATCATTGCAATCCCCAGCATGAATCATCACAGTCACACATAAAAATTTAAGGTGCAGTACTCATCCCTACTGCTGTTACTGTAAACATTTGTTAAAATCTAGACCTCCCTCCCTCCATGTGGCTTGTTTACAGTCTTGTATCTCAGGTTCAAACATGACAATTAAAAAAATGACAAACTGCATCCTCATCAAAAATGAAAAGGCAGTAGCAACAAGACTGTTTGCTCCACTCATCCTATCATACCTAGACACCCTCCCCTAAGGAGGAACTCAAGTAAACAGACCTGCTATGCCCTGAAGGTTAGCAGATGCAAGTTCTGTCATGCCAAGCCAAGAAGAATCCTTCAGAAAAGAGAACACTCTGCCTCGGTGTAAGACTATCAGCAGAAGCATCTTCACTCATCTCAATATGTGAGGTAAACGAAGATAAATGCTTTGCTGGACTGGAAAGCAGCGCGTATGGGAGGTGAAGCACGCATACGGAGCTTTGCAGGACAGTATCACCTGGACTCTTGTTCCACAGCAGTAAGACAGGTCACACTTCTGTGTCACCTCCCGCCTGTACATCTCATGCCAATTTACATCTCTTTCTAAAAGAGGCACAACTGAAGCAGAACGCCAGTGATACTTCCTTAGCCTGGAGAAAGACAGCAGGAGAAGAAAAAGCGCATGCATACTGCAGTAGGTAAAACATTGACTGTTTGTAAGCTCCCCAGCGAGTATAGAGACATGCTACGAATTCCATGCTCTTCTCCTAGCTAAGCAATCTGAGCCAGCTGCTTCAGCCAGTGTTCATTAAAATAAATGTTAATTTTGCTTCATCTTTTGCCCTCCCTTATTCCTTTTATTCTCTTGGTCTGTTCCTATCTCTCACCATTTTGTATCAAAAACAAAAGCCCAGTTCTTGCAAAGTTATTCTTGCTTCCTCAGGAAATACAACTTAACAGAAGAAAACACCTTTTTACTGTGAGGGTGATCAGACACTGGAACGGGTTGCCCAGAGAGGTTGTGGAGTCTCCGTCTTTGGAGATACTCAAATTCATGGACAAGGCCTTGAGTAGGGGCCTTGAGCAGGGGATTTGGACTAGAGACCTCCAGTGGGACCTTCCAACCTCAACAGTTCTGTGATATTAAACCAGCTCACTTAATACAGTGGAACTGCTTAGACAGCTAACTCATTCACAATCAAATTATTGCAGAAACAATAAAACCTAACCTCAGCTATCTAGCACAATTCTTGTCACATAACATATAAAAGGCAGTTTGCAGATGTTCAGATTGCAAGACTGAAACTGCTCTTGTTTCATGGTGTTATTTTCGCCTTCAGTGTGGCTGCATCTTTTGCATATTGAGCAGCAGCACACCAGAATCAACACTGATCTAAATAATCTATGAATGTAATCCAACTGGATCCTCTTTGTTTTTCCTGAACTGAGATGTTTTATGGGTGTAATCCCAAAGCATTGCCAGAAGAGATCATGCATAGACTTGAGCTGAAGTATTCTGTGCTCCTATAAAAAACTTTGTTTATATTCTGGTTATGAGGTGAAGGAACAGTCAATTAACTTTGCTCTGTGTGTAATTCAGCTTAGGTTCTCCTGTGACATCTCAATCCTCTTTCAACAGATCAGCATTACAGTTGGCTCCAAGGCTGAGGAACCTCAACACTAGAGAATTAGGGAATCTTAAAATGCTGTGCATGCACAGAACTTGATTCACTGGCACTCAGGAACGTCTCCACAAAACCAATCTCGGGGATTACATCACTTGGAATACAGGTCAGAGAGCTGAATCATACAGAAAAAAACAATCCTGCTGTGCGAAACGGAGACATGCCCCTGTTAGCAACATTCAAATTGGATCTGCTGCACTCCAGGGAGTTAGGAAAGAGTTATTAAATCAAGGTTGAAAGCAACTGGTAACTCCTTAGATGAAGAGACCTCTTTAATACAGCTCAGTCATAGTCACCCAGATACATGTGATGGGATGGGGAGTGACCAGGACAAGAAGTGAGCTACTAACTAGACACTGTCATACAGGAGCCACCAGGAGAGTTAGAATATTTTAGTCAGCTCAGGATTCGTCCTGTATTGCTAAGTAAAATGTTCACTTCCTAAAGCTAGAGGAAGAAGTCAGCACACAGAGCAGGGAGGAGTTTTAATTATTACATCCAACTAAAATGGACAGGACAAGGGAAAAGAATCCTCCTTCCCATTAATGAGCTCACTCTGCAGGTATGTCTCCTGCCCCCTAAGACTGCTCCACCAGAATGAATATAAAACCAGCTCTATAGCTACCTGGTGGTGTAATTACCTATTCCTGATCTTGTTCTTATGGGGGTTACAGTCTCAGCTTCTGTCTCCAAACTATCCAGTTTCTGGCTCTCTGATGCCTTTCAAGCCCCAGCAATAATTATCTCTACTGGTTCCAATTAACAAACCTATGAGCCTTGCCACAGTCCTGATTCCGTAAGAACAAGCTCATATTATTCACCAGCTGGTGGTAAATTACTTCATATCAGACAAGGGTGTACACACTGCTGTTACCAACAAAACACCCCCAAAATCTGGTGCATTAGGCAAAGAGCAAAAATACAAAACAGAACAACAAAATGACATAGCCCGACAGTAATGCTGTACTCATCTCTCATTTTCTGATGGCTTTAACTCTGGGTAAGCTGGCTACAGCCCAGCACTGCTCCATGCTGCCTTCCTAAATAACCCTCAGCATGGGCCATTTGTGCGAATGACCTCTGACAGCTAGTGAACTGTGAAAGAATTTTGAGTCCTCTGTTTGCTACTCAGCAATGCAGGTACCTCCCTGATTCCACATGAAACAAAGTTCATCCAAGGAAAAGTAATAACATTTTTTTTCTTGGAATGGACACCTTCTCCACTGCTTCCCCAAATTGCTGATGGGGAGGTGAAAGGGACAGAGAACAGAAAACAGAACAGAAAAGTCAGTGTTACAGACTGAGAGAAAATATTCTGATGAAACAAAATACCCAGTTAATTCCTGTAAATATTGGGAAGCTGAGCGTGAGGCAGATGGAGGACCTATGCTGCAGACTGTACTACAATCATACAAAGTTAAGTGACTGAGACACAGATGTACAGACTTAACATACCAGTTACTACTTCTTCATTGACACAGATCACATACCAAGTTTATTTCCATTCCAAAAAATATTTTTTACTTACTTGAAGGCTTCAAGAGGTTGAGAACCCATCTTTGGTAGTTCTGTCCATCCTCAGTGCGCTGACTTCAAAACACGATGCTTGCTTCTTATTAGGGTTACCCTCAGTTTATCTTTCAGCCATCAATTCTTGTTACGTATTTCTCTACTAGTACCAACAAGCACCTCACTAGACAGCATCAGCCTGAAATAAAATCCCCCAAGAGGAAGAGCTCAAGCACAGGTTGTTTCTTACCATCGTGGCCGGAGTTGAGAAGATGCTCTCCCAAATCACACCCGAACACCCTTTCCTTCAGGATCCCCCGCTGCTTCAGCTTCTGTTTCGTTGGGCGCGACTTCATGAATGTACGAAGGAAGGTGATAAGCTTGCCGTGTTTTTTTGACACTGCAAAACAAAATAAAGCAACCGCTTCATTTTAGATTTGGCTCAGTTGGGCAAGGCCAAGCATAACACATTCTACAGAAAATGTAAGGGCCATAGCAATATTTACTGTTACTACAGTCCTTAGTAGTTTTCCCCAGGTCCAATACTAAGCAGAGACTTGGCTCTTCTAATTTTTGGTTAGTGCAGAAATAACAGAAGACAGCTGTAACGGAAGAATTTAACACACAGATCCGTTTATCTGCAAAGCAGTTTCAGGTGGGAGTACATGGAGAGCATTGCCACAGTACGCTGGCTGATGGGCAGCACCTCAAAGCTACAAACTGTCATCTCTGGCAAAAGGAAAAAGGCTAAGCTAACAAAAATCTTAATCTCTCATATAGTGGCAAACACGGTGCACAGCCTATAAGAAGAACTAAATGTTTTGTTACCAGCTCTAGTGAACTGATAAAACTTAAGAGGATGTCGAGCTCTAGGAGCTACAGATTGGCCTTCCAACACAACGGCAACTGTAACGAGCCTCACGGTAACCGTGGCGGTACAGTCAACTCCAGAGCATTACTAACTCCCAGAGTCTTTTCAAGATACTGCAAGATGAAATAACTGCTGTCTTTTATGTAGTAAAGCACTGCTGATTGGAAGAGATGCAATTTACCCCTTGCAGAAAACCTACGAACAGTCTACAAAGAGAGGGCAAAGTCAATCAGGAGTCTTCTCTCCAAACCTTCTTCCCTGTTTCTCTAAATGATGCTGCTTGATCTCTGCGTTACACTAGTAAAGTCACTGTGTTAAAACCATCCAGTCCCATTAAGGAGCATAATCCATACTCAAGCCAAATGGGGACCAGCACAGGCAAGTGCCCTTCTGTGGGAGGGAAGGGAGCACCACAGATAAATCGCAGGCAAACGGGCGGATAAGCCGGGCAGAGGCTTGAATCAGAAGCAAAACCGCCCTTGAATGTCAACTTTTCTTCAGGAGGCTCCCTCTGAAAGCAGCAGGGTGACACAAAAGGGCTCTGGCTTCCCCCAACAAAAGTGCCATTGTATACATGATTTAAAGGCAATTTAGCTTCAACAGAAGAGCTCTATTAAAAAGAACAAATCGCCAGGTATAAAAGGACCTGCTTTGTGAGGAGGCTTTTACAGCTCCAGGAAGCTCTGCAAGGCTATGTGAGCAGTCAGCCTGCCCGCGCTCCTGCCCAGCTACCAGAGAGGAAAGACAACTGTGTATTTCACCGGCATTAAAACGCCAAGTCCTGTAATCAAATTCCGGCAGAGCAACACTATTCCAAACAAAGGACAAAGCACTGACGGACCCTGGGGACAGCGGCGCGTTTCGCCAGTGTCGCTACCGCTCGGTCGTAGGAGCTACCTGGAAGTTCTGCGAGCAGCTTTGGAACTCGGCACTCGGCAGAAGAGACCCGTGCAGCAACGCTTCGTACAGGCAGGCAGGACGTTTTTCAGCCAAACGACATGAAAAACCTTGTCCCAAGAACAAGGTTGTATCACGCTATACTTCATGCTATTTTAATCCCTCTATTTCACCAGGTATTGATGTAGTCTTTCTATTTATAATAAGCCTAATCCAAAAGCCCTTAAAATATTTCCATTTATAGGAAGAGGGTAGAGTTCTACTTTTGGATAATGTCCCTCTTTCTTCTCATTTTGCATTCCTTAGGCATCACCATGTGTCACCAATGAAAAAAAATCATATATCTGCCTGATATTTTTAAGTCTTTCCCTATCTGACACCACGTATGACTGCGGATATTTGACATAAACCGGAGGAAAACACGTAACACCCCTCTCATCCACACGCAGCTCTTTCTACTTTTCCCCCAGGTTGGTTATTTAGAGGACAGAGGTTTCAGTGTTGTTAAGACGATCTAAGTGCAAGCTAAGCGGAGAAGACCTCTTCCCTCACCCGGCCCTGGCGGCACGTCTCTGCCTCTGCCGTGGTGGCCTCTGAGACGCGAGCTCCAGTAAGTGCCGGCATAACCTCAGGGAAGGCTGTGGGACGGTGCCTGCTGTCAGCTACCCTCGAGGCCAGTTCAGTCGTACGGCGAATCCGCTCTGCTGGCGCATTTGATAATCTGAATCGCCTGCTCCGCTGTTCGGCCGGCAAAGCAATCGGCACTGAGTGTAGATGCAGGAATCTCCTTGGGGTTACAGAGCAGACCGCGGGCCCGTCTCAACTACTCTCTTCCTGCCCCCCCTAACACAAACACGTCCAGCAACCATAGAAAATAATCAGTAAGGAAAATGATATTGGGAAACCACGACAATTGGAGACTACAAATAAACTATTTCACTGCCTTTTTCAACTGGAGTTCAAGTTTGGTGCATGGGGAAGCACCTATTTAAACACAGTCTGTAGTATGGTCTCATACTGACTCTCACTTCTAGCTGGTCTTGCTTCCTAGAGTACATTGAAGCTGCTCCTGGCGAGAGCCAAGAAAGCTTGCAACAGCATATTGCTTCCTGGTTCACTTACTGCCGATTTTGCCTTCGGGCTGGGTCACCTCTGATCCGTAGCAGGGCAGGAGAAACAACAGAAGGCGCCGTGCAACTTACTGTGGCGCAAGCTCTTAGCAGCACGGCTCCATGCCGACCGGCAGCAGGCAAACGCACCGAATACCTCACTTCCCAAAGCTCCAGCAAACCCCACGTCTTCGTTCTCAACAGTCAAAACCAAACCATTGAACAAAATGCAGACGCACTGAGCATGACAAGCTGCAACTGGGGGGGGGGGAAGTTAATTAAAAGAAAGCTTTTGGTTTCATAGGGGCTTTTTTTTTTTTAGTTACATACAATAAATGAACAGATACTGCTGATACACTGAGCAAAGTCAGGGTAGATTTCAATGGTATCCATCATAATAGTAAAATAACAGGGCTCATTTATCATCTCCTATCAGCACTGCTCAAAAATAAACGGAGGCACAGCCGAATCCTGACCTGCCTGGAATTTCAAAGGGTTAACACCCCTAGGCTCCTTCGGTATCTCTAGGACAGCTGACAGACACTCGTACAATACTCTGCCAAATAAAGCAATTTCTAATACATATGTATTTGTCTGAATCATTTCACAGAGACTGCGTATGATTCTTCACAAAGTGCCTTGCCTGACAAGCTTAATGAAAAACAAACCCATCAGGTAATGGATTTAAACATGGAGAAAATGCATCCAATCCAAGCAGAAATCCTGCCACAGCTGGCAACCAGGTCAGCAAGTGACTTCTGGGTTTCACCTTAGGCAATAAAAAAAAAGAAAAGGTCCAAGGGATACAGTTCCGTGGTGCAAGGATGTACTGTCTTGTATTTATATGTTTAATTCAGTTACCAGAAAGGAGAGCTGAGTTTTCAAATCAGAGTAAGCGTCTTCTGCTTTTAAGCCACAGAGTGCAGGTTAAAGTAATAGCTCTGTTTTCTGCATCCTTAAGTAGCCTCCTACAAACACACTCCCGTCCTGTAACGGTGTTGACTATCCACGGCCCCATCGGGGCAATGCCCGAGCAGCCTGCACAAACACCTGCATGGTTCCTCGGATCACCACTTTCCCTTACCGGTCCCCTCTGAATCCCTGCCTACTCTCTGCGAGCAATTCGCAGGCTAAATCAGCTTCAGAGATTTATGCATACGCGAGAACGATTCCCTGATAAGCCAAGTTAGACTTCCTCTAGGTGGAAGAATAAACAAAACAGTAAGAAAACCCAAGCAGCCATCTCTGCTGACAGGTTATAAAAAACCAGGAGGTGTTCGATAATGATTATGTACAAGAGTACAGGAGGCCGTCAGGTATGCCTTTTTGTGCCAAAAGCAATAAAGGGAAATATTTCAATCCTGCTTCCAAGTCCTCTGGCATCATTTGACCCTCAAATCAGCAATGCATCCTAAGAGATTTCATTTTCTGTGTCATTTGTGCTTATACTAAGTTACTACAGCAGCCCCAGTTTCTGTTTAAACACTAATGCCAAGGTTGCTACCAAGAATCCTGCAGAATAAATGTCTTCTGCTCTAAAACACTATGACAGGCATCACAGAAATAAATCCAGCCAATAAAGTATTATTACTAGGAGACAATTCCCCCAATTTTACAGGACTGCTACAGTCAGAGAGATGGTGCTCAATTAACAACTGGGAAAAGGAAAGCTAAACAAGATTACACAAAACCCCTAATATTTATGCATATTACTCTCAACCTCACATTCAATCACTACAAAACAAATCGTTTACTAAGAAACTGAGGGTTTCCTAGAAGGAGCGGGAATCGATCTTCCTCAGACGGCAGGTTTGGCCAAGGATCCTGGCCCGCACAAGCAAAGGCAAATTCTCCATCTGGCTGGGGAAAAGAAAACAACAAAAAAAGCCCAAAACACCCACAACCTGAGGCTGGACTACTTTTAGAAGTTTTGCTGGCATGAATCTGTCAATTAGGAGTGTGAAAAAATATCACACCCTTAGTTGACATAGCTGTGCTGGCCAAAGCCTTCATGTGGTGGGAAGGGAGGGAAGAAAAGGAAAAAAAAAAAAACCTTCTGCCAAGCAGTTTATTGTGTTTTTGGGAAACTGCCACACATTGTAACTCCCCAGGGAAGGTTTATCGATCAATCTATGCCACTGTTGCCATACCACCAAGCTTTGCCGTGTAACCGAGGCCTCAATTTCCCCTCACGTTGATAAAAACTATTAAACAACGATTACTTCATTAAAAGCAGTGCTCGTTGAGCCTAACGCAGCAGACTGAAGAGGCACTTCAGCATCTGCTCTGTGCAGTTAGTTACTGGAGAAACGTGGCCGCCACGAGCTGATTCCAAGCAGTTTCGTGGCAGCTAAATTTCTAAAACGTAGTATTTAATTCTAACAGTTGCCCAAGCTGTTGGTCACAAAGGTAAAAGAAGGGAGAAGAACAGCAGCCCCATGGCTCTTGCGACCAAGGAAAAAGAAACATCCAGCAGATTTGAACTCAACCCGTGCACACTTCTTTACGCGTGCGAAGGAGGCAGGCGCTGGCTCGCGGCCACCCGGGCCCCACCACCACGCTTCGAAGCGGGGACCCACGCCGAAGGACATCCCCTCCAACCCACCGCCCGTGCCCTGGCGACTCACTGCACCCAC
The DNA here is from genome assembly GCF_028389875.1 of Rhea pennata. Classification (NCBI taxonomy): domain Eukaryota; kingdom Metazoa; phylum Chordata; class Aves; order Rheiformes; family Rheidae; genus Rhea; species Rhea pennata. The sequence continues at coordinate 7,084,473 of NC_084686.1, read as the reverse complement.
GCCAGGGGAAACCCACCCAAACCAAAGCAAGAAGCGCCCCTGTCTTATTTCTTGTTGCTATCGCCGATATTTGGGGTTGGAACTCAGGCCTAGGCAAAATCCTCCTCGCAGGACTGTTGATGCTTATCTCTTCTAGCACAGGATTAGCAAACTTTGTGTCTGCGAGCAAATCTTAGCGCACGTGTACTGACCCGCGTTCTCAGCGCACGGCCAGCGTGTTCCTTTCTCCCGCTATTAGCGGAGACTTTACCCACCACGGAACACAGCCGGCCCCCGCCGAGGAGGCACCGCGGTGCTAAGGTCCAAAGCAAGAACATGTGCAGCTGCAGAGGTTAAAATATACAAACAAGCTGCAATAGCCGGTCACAAAATCAAAGACGGAAAAAGGTGTGGGAATGTCCTTAAAAAAAAAGGGGGGGGGGGGAGTCCAGGTTACAGTAAGTCACAAAGTATGTTAAAAGTGATTAACTTCTGTATCATTAGATTAAAAAAACCTATTATCACAAGACCCAGCCTGGAATAAGCACATTATTTCCTGCTCTTGTGAGCGCACCGTAATAGCAGTGATAAAGTAGGTCGTTAAAACTGGTATGCGATGTTGCTGCTCTTATTTACCATATCTAGTAAGAGGGAAGGGGCACCCATTCCTGCTTCTGCCCAAGGTGCTGTAGCCATCCTTTGGGCAGTATCTCTAAGCTACAACAAAACTAGAGCAGCTCTTCTTTGTGCCTGCTGACACCAGCCTTTGGCTGGAGTTTGAGTACTGACTGTTACCTTGGTTAGCACAGGAACATCTGGCATCAGCGACCGACTGCAGCTTGGCAACTAACTTGGTGCATTTTCAGTCCCAGATTTTACAACCATCTCTGCCAGTTTCTGCTGCATTTGTGTCTAATCAGTCCTTTACCAGAGAGAGGAGATAGCAAATTCAAAAGCAAATGTTGTATCTGATCAGCAGCACTGACTGCTTTCAACATGATTTATTTGATATGAATATACATATCTGTGATGATATGCATGAGGATCATCTACAGCTTGAACTGTTTGGAGAAAGCTTCTATTATCTCAATGAGAAAACATGTAGAAGAGCCATGATCACTGCTATTAACAACAACACAAACTCTCCCTACGCACTCCATTTATAACAATGCTGCCAAACTGACTATGTATAGCGGGATGAGACTCTTATCTGCAAGGCTGGCTAGCTGTAGAAGTCAGTCACCTACACAGATAGGCAAGTTTGGTACCAGGAAATCTGTATTATCTTCCACGCTAAAAAGACATCTGATCTTTTCATAGACTCTAAGGCCAGGAGGGAGCATTAAATTAATGACCTGACCTTCTGATCAAACAGACCATAGGACATCTCTGAATTAATTCTCTGAAGTAGAGCATACCTACCCCGAGGGAAACAGTGCATGGGAAGGACTTCTAAATCACAGCTGAGGGCTAACTGAGAAAGGTGAGAGACTTCAGAGGTACCAGGGTTGACAAGGTCAGTCTATTAATTCTATTAACAGGTTTGGATTGTATTTGAAAAAAAAACAGTGCTGATTGATACAGACTGTTGACAACGCAGCGGGGAGGGGCTTCAACGAGGTAACACAAGATCCTCAAGGGCTTGCGACTGGAGCAAGGAAATAGTAATAGATGCGGCTGCAGTTCAAAGGACAAAGAGTTACCAGAGGCCAAAACTGGAAAAAGAGGGGGAGCTGCAAGCAAAGTGATAGAGATGAGGGTATTCAGTGCACAAGGCAGTAGCATCAGCAGCTGGGGTGACATGAAAGAGGTTACAAGGCCAATAGCAGGAATAGGAGACAAGTGGAGAAAACTAGAAAATGCAGAGCTTGGAGAAAAAAAGCAAAGAGATACCTGCAATATCTTGTTTCTGCCCTTCTCATTCATAGCATGCTTTGCTAAACCTCTGCACATTGCAGTAGAGATTAATGCAGTTCTTTTGCTTATCTCTCTCACCTTGGGGATTAATGATCCTTTTGAAAATTAAGTTCTGACTCAGGCAACTGTATTACTAGCACAGCTAAGCATCTGATCTGTCCAGCAGGGAGACAGTGTTGGTCTTTCACCTGTGTTCAGTTATCACGGTCATTTGACTGGGCATGCCCAAGCACACACTAAACTCATATACATGTGAGTCCTTGAAATTAAAAGGTGCTGAAGCCTTAGTGAAACACTAAATTTGCTCTAAAGAGAAATTACAGTTCACATTCTTTAATACTTGCACAGCTCATACAGTTTGAGAAGACATCCCATTTTAGAACAACCCCTAAGGTTGGCAGCTTCTTACCTTGAATCTCAAGTGGTGCAGTAGCATTACAGAGAGCACCAGCACCAACCAGACAATTGTATATTAAATACTCTTCAGATACTTGCAAATAAGTATGTCAGAAGGGATAGTCGAGAGCCAGGATGTCACCTAAGTCATCTCTCTACACCAATGCAGTTTCAACTCTACCTCAGCCAACTCTGCCAGAAGTTTATCCAACTCAGCAGTCTGCAGTGATGAAACCATCACATTCCTGGAGGTCATCACTTTAGCAGTTAACTTGTCCTTGCAGACAGAGTATGCTTATGGCTGACCTCAACCTCCCTTTAATACAACCTAAACCAAACCCCATCTATAGCACACATTGCTTCAGAGCAGGAGAGAATCAGCTGTTCTCAATCTCATACTTACTGGAAGACTCATCATAAACTGCCTTTGCTCTCCCTTATTCTTACTGCCTGTAAAACACCAGTCATATTCCATGCAGGATCCTTCCTCGATGAAAAGGCTTCAAAATAGGTCTAAATGAAGTTACAGTGTGACTTCTTGAGCCTCATCCACACTATTTCTACTTCCAATAAAGATGGTAATGCTGCAGAAGATTCCAAAAATTTGACAGTACCCACAATCGATCCGGAGTAACAGGCAGCTCAGAGCTTCCACTGCCCATTCAAACATAGTCCAACCCAATCCTGACATCAGTTAAACCAGGATAACCGGAGTGACTGCAGTCAAGTTACTCCAGTTTTGCAGGGCAACAGCACGCTTGGCTTTGGTGATGGGAGGAGACAAGTGATGAAAAAAGATCCGACACAAACCAGCACACAACAAAAGATGATTAATTAGGAGTTTGGCAGCTGTACAAAGGAGCCCCGTGATGGATTTGAAAGGGTGTTTGCTCTTATCAGAGGCCTTGGGAAGACACTGAGAAAAGAACCCTGTAATTCCATCAGGAAGGGATATGAGCAATCCATCTGGAGAAAGGAGGCGGCGGAGGTCAAAGCGCAATACCTCCCTTCTCTTAAACCACATGGCACAGGCATTAATTCGATCCTCATCTTAGAAACTCTTCTGAAGTATGCGTTACTCCCAGTAGGACAAGTAACAGTATTGCTACGCTCCCAATCCCTTCACAAAAGATTCACATCTCTATTTTAATTAGCTGGAGGGCAGTTGTTTACCATCCCGACTAGCTACATCCAAATTACCGTGTCCTTCTGTTTCAATACTGATACCGTTGTTCTTCTTCTATTTACAGCTCTGACTTTCTCAACTGTATCTACTTTAACCATTAGCCCCTCGATTAAGCCTGCAGATGATTCTGGCTCTGGAAGCAAAATTCCCACTCACCTAGAGTGGGAACAATATTGAATATAACAGCCCTGAGCCTCATTTGCATTACAATCACTGGCAGAATACAACAGCTCCAAAGAGGCTGAAAATTACATCTTTGCACACCTCACACAGTCCTCAAAGTGCAAAAAGGCTTTACTGAAAATGAAAATTGGGACCAATACATTCAGGTTTTGCAGCAAGCTAAATCTATTTTTTAAGACTTAGGAATGCAGATACGGAATTGTTATGCAGGTTTTACTCTTCTCCTTCATCTTACCAGTGCAGAGCTTTGATTTTAAATGAGATTCTTTATCATGCCTGTGGGTGTCCCAAACAAAAGAAGTCTGGGGAAGGGAGGAAAGAGGAGGGCCTGCTGTCTCCTCCGTCATAAATAATAAGAGCCTGCAGGGAATTTAGTCCTTAAAATGGACGATAGCTTCTAGGAGGTATTCTGAACAAATACGAACAGACAAACTATGGCTATTTGTAAGGCACCTACTCTGATCACAGTAACTAGCCTCCATGGGAACTTCCCTTGCAGAGCACAGACGCGCTGCCCCGGGGCTCCAGCGGATGACGGACTGGCATTTTTAAACGGGAAGCCCCCTTCTTCTGAGCAACAGCACCAGTGATACTAATGCTTAGGAATGCATCCGACGGGCTGGAGTTCCAGCTTAGGGAGGGAGGGAGGGAGGGAAAACAAAAGGACAAAGCAATATGCAAAAATCTATTGAAATTCAGATCCTAGGCATTCCTATCCATCAGCTGCCTCTTCTGGAGCTAGGTAGAAACCTGAGTAGGAAGCACAGATCTCCCTCAGATCTCTGCAACCCAAAGGATGGGTGCAGCATAGTTGGACATGCGAGAGGGGGGCCTGGGAGCTCCAATTTCTCAAATTCCTTCTCCCCTGTGATTTTGGTGGGAGCCAAAACACAATACAAACTAACACGCACATGAAACGGACTCCCTCAAACACCTCTGGTTTGCTACAGCTCTGAAATCCTGGTTTATGCACAATAAAACACTTTATGACTTCGGACCTATTAAGTAGAAAGGCTCAGCAGAAATCTGAAGATAGAGATTAGGGAAAGGGGGACAGGAGAAAAACAATTATTTGGGGGCAGGGGGAGGAAAGAGGCAGGCGTGCTCCAACAGCCTTAGGCAGGCACAAAAGGCAGCAACCTGCCCAAGGGCACGGACCCCGGGGGATCCGCTCCCACGGCAGCACCCACACGCCACGGTGCCGGACGAGCGCCCCGAGCAGCAGGTACACTCGTCGGGCTAAAAGTGCGAGCGCAGCGCAACGGCAGAAGTCATTAGAGAGCCTGTTACCCCTTTCCGAGACCGATTCCTGCTCCTGGCACGGTGTCCCATGCCCAGGAGACCCTACAGCACCGCCTGGCACCGACGGGGCCACTGTGCCCGACCAGGGGAGAGAGGGTCACCCTGCATACGTGCCAAGCGGCCTCTGCCCTGATGCTACACTGCAAGAAGAGAAAAATCTTCCTCCCCAGGCAGCAAATTAAACAGCCGGCAAGTTACCAAGCAACAAGTGGGCGCAGAAGCCTAAAAACACTCTGCAAGCCTTACGTAAGGGTAGCGCGAGCGCCGCGGGGGGCAGCCGAGCCCGCTCTCACCTTGGCCGCTCGCCGCAGGCCCGAGGATCGCTCCCGCCGCACGGTCCGGCCGAGCCCCGGGGCGGCGGCGGCCCGAGGCCCGCGGGGCTGCAGGCGGCGCGGTGCGCGGCTCGCTGCGCGGTGCGCGGCTCGCTGCGCGGCGCCGCCAGGCCCCTCCCCGGAGCACCGGCCCCGCCGGCCGGGCTCCACCTCCCGCAGGTGCCGCCGCCCGCCGCAGCTCGGCGCCGGGCCCGAGCTGCCTCTGCTCCGGCCCGGGGGCTCCCGGCGCGGCGCCTCGGGGGACGAGGAGTGCGGGAGGGGGAGAGGGAGGGAGGGAGGCGGAGCGGCACCCGGGCAGCAGCGGCTCCCGGTTTCTCTTAACCCAGCCCCGACCCCCTGTTAGCAGACTGGCCCCGGGCTAGCTCTGCCGTCCCGGCTTCCGAGGACCTCCGGGAAAGCAAACCACGGTGAAAGCGCGGGTCAGATCCGTCCACGGAGCCGAGCCGAGACGCACCTGCAGGCCCCGCGCCGTCGCTGCCGTGCAGGCCGCAGTCGCTGCAAATCCTCGCCCCCACGCCGAACGGCACGGCCGTCTCGGCACGACCGCAGGGAAAGGAGAGCGCCCGAGCCACGAGCTCCTCAGCGGGCCCGAACCACGGAGCTCCCGAGCGCGCCCGAGCCATGGAGCTCCCAAGCGCGCCCAAACCTGCCGGCTGGACGGGGCTGGGCCCAGCACCCTCCGGACAGCACGGACACTTTGCACCTGGGGCGCACGCTCTGTTAATCCCGTTACAACGCTGAAGGAGTTGTGCCCACCTCTGAGAGGGAGGTAACCGGCACCGCTTGTGGCCACATTGATCAGATCACTGAAATAATCTAAATTAAAAATTCCCCAGCTTTGTTATTTAAAAACAAAGAGATGTGGGTCATTTCACAGTGACCTGGACTAGAGCCCAGCTCCACCAACAACCGCATCAGCACACCGCAGTGCAGAGCAGGAGGCACCCACCGAACCTCGGCTTTACCTCCGGACACGGCACCCTTCTCCACGGCGCCAGGGCTAGCACCCAGCAGCAGGGACGGTTTACCCGCGTTTACCGCGCGCGGGAGGAATAAACGCCAGGACTGCTCTCCAGCCACGCTGACCCCAAGCTCCTCCAGCTCAGCCAAGGCTGCAATGGAGTTTATCAGTCTCAGGAGCTGCTGTCACACACTTCTAAAACGCAGCATCACTAGATAAATTGGGCAACCTCAGGGTCAGAAGGATTAAAGAGGAATCTGCTTCTACTTATGCAGACATCCTGTTCATCAGGCCCACAAAACTCATTTCTTTCGGTGTTCACAGTTTCTCATCGAGATTTTTTTTTCAAAATTATTTGCTGAGTTGTATCTCCAAATAGTGCTTCTTCTCCAGCTACTTACTATATTTGGTATTTATCATTGGAATTGTTTTGCTTAGACAACGATCATAATATCAGATAACTTTTCCTCTTAGCAGCCAAGCACAACTCCTAAAATACAGTTCTACATATGCATAGTTACAATTTCAAATCCAAAATGTTCTTCCTGGTACCAACTGGCCATTCCAGGAATGTTCTCCCCACCAGGTCAGTTTGACAACAATTAGTAAAATCCCAGCATAAATGAGGAACGAATACCACAGAAACAACGCTATTAAAAATTCACATGTAAAATGCATATACAACATTCAAAACAGCAGAAAAGAGTATACAGAACTGCAGAACAGAAATAATATCCACTACTCAGAACTGTCAGGAAAATGTGTTGTACGGTCTGTAAATCTGCTTGTTCCTTTGCTTTTTACTGTGTGCAGGGCTTGGGCAGGCAGAATCCTACAAGGCTGATTAACCACGTGGGGACAAACTGTCCCAGTTTGCACAGTTTGCTGGTGCGCAGAGCGCCTTCGGACTAAGACTACAGGTCCCACTACTCTGTTCCTGCTAATCAGAGCAGGAATTTAACACCTGCACTGCAAATAATGAAGGGTTCCCTCTACTATTCTCAGCTGCAAATGTGTGTTTAGGCCATCAGCAGTGCTGCAGGAGATACTTCACTACATGACTTAAAACGCATTTTAAAGTGAGATCCATCTGCTTTGAGGAAACATTATCAACTGGTAAGCATTTGTATACGTTCTGCGCACAATGCTGAAAGGAATCTTACAACAGAGTTTATACTGGCAGAGAGACTAATTTCTACAAGTCTGACTTAGCCACTGTAACACTTCATATTTTTATAATAATATTTAAACATCCCCATGATGATGCACAGTTTTAATTTTCCCCTCATGTCTTCCAGATGGTACACTTCTTCCCCCAGCTGCAGTTCGTTGCATTAAAAAAAAAAAAAAAAAAGCCTAATACACGTTACAAAATGCCTTTCTTGCAGGAATGCAAGCTGAGCAACTAGGGGTATGGCTCTTCTGTACCTGGAAGCAGCAAGACTACTCTTTGTACAACACGGCACCGCGGCTAAACGTCTTGTTCACAACAGCACACAGGCAGGACTTTTCTTCCTCTGGTTCTGGAGCTTACTGGCTCTGCCCTGCACTGGGAATCTTTGCCTTCACCTGTACGAACAGGACTGGGATACCCTCTTTCTCTTGATTGATAATAACAAAATACTCTTCACATATGGATCTCATTTTCTGTTCCTAATTTATTAGGCTGGATAATTTTAAGGAACAAAAACAAGTGAGCGAGATGCATTCTCCACTACTTACATGTTCATCAACTTGTAATGAGCAGGAGAGGTAGATAATAAATGTATATGCAGCTATGCCTTTTCAACATGGTTAACGAAAACAAGGATTTGAAAACATAGACAAAAAAGCTCCATCTCCACGCTCTTCACAAATTCAAGCCTTGCAGTTTTCTGAAAAAGCTTAACCTATCCTCTGAAAATTGCTTCATATAGAAGTACTGGGGAGGCAGTGAAACCTAGGAAATGTTATTAATATACTCTGCAGCTTTTTCCATTTTCTGGTTTTGCAGATTCAACCACTGAAAGGCGTTTTTCAGCCGTTATTAGAAGTTAGGTAGCCAACATTTTTCAGTGCCGTTTCTTACTCAGCTACACTTATCCTGCAGTTAAGTGCTCCTAAAATGAACACCTCCTCCAACAACACCTTCCTCCCCCGCCCTGTTTACAGGATTTGGGGAGAAACTAAGTTAATATAGTTGAAGGGTTGAAGGCAGGCTGAGCGGGGTTAAAAAAAAACGCCTAATAAAGCAGCACACCATGTAATAGACTGGCATGGGATAACCTCAAAACTTCGATTCACTGAGCTCTCAGAAACTCCTTTTGCCACACAGATGTCTCCTGTCCCATCTGGACACTAATATGGTGACTTTTTTTTTTATATATATACTTTGCGGACGGAGGCATGGTCTGCTGTGGATGCCCAGGTTTGCAATAAATAAATGCTCCAAATATTTCAATCACAAAGGTAAAAAGCAGACAGGAATGACACATAGCCATGTGGACAGCAGAAGACTTCCATTTGCCGTTTCTTCAGCAAAAGGTAATTCCCATGAGAACAAGTCAAAAATTAGATACAAGCTTCACATTGCAGTTATAAGATTAAATGCTAAAGAAGAATGAGCACACCACTGAAACTGGTTCTTAAATGAAATCCTGCAAATGAAACTTCAAAACAGCAAAGTCTTTCTGAATTAGTCACAGGCAAGCTGATTCATGAGCTAGTGAAGCAAGTCCTAAAGGCCACAGTAATGTTATGATCTTTGCAGCAGTTTCAATTTACCAGGGAAGAGAAGAGGAGCAGGGAGAAGAGTGAGAGATGGGGGACAGGGACAGAGAGAGTAGCAGTCTTGCCTCGGTTGCTGGTCTAAGATTTCTGGTGGAAATAATCAGACATCTCACAGATCTCGTACAAGCAGCAGGAGATGCGCCTTTCTACGCGCTCGCTTAAGGATTCTTCCCAAACACACCCAACAGCCATGCCCAAATGGTTACCCTCTTCCTAAGACAGACAGACAGAGTATGGATTTGCCAGTGTGTATTTTCCAGCTCCACTCACTTTTAGCATTAATTTATATAGTTTCAAACATGCATCTTCTTGTAGATGGAGCAACATCACTGATATCTAAGAGCCAGATGCAGCCAGAGCCCAAGCATCAGTCAGACAGGAGGCACCAGCGCAGCTGCTCAGCCACAGCTCTCACTGGAGATGGGAGGCATGCACCAGCACGACCCCTCATAAATCCATATGCCAACGCAAGAAGAGATCAGAGCTACCTGCTATCACCTAAGGTCAAAGCTCCCTGAAAGTATTTCTGATTAACAGCTTGGCTCCCACACTAATTTACAGAGGCACAGAGTTACTCAGAAAAAAAGAACAGGAAAAGCACGGAGCAAAATACCTTTTTGCCGGAGTGCTTTCAGAGCTGTTTCAAATAACCATGGAGTTTTGCTCAAGCCCACTATTGTTAGAGTTAAGTCCCACTTTGACAGAGCTTGTGAGCGAAGGAAAAAAAGAAATCCAGTTTAAAAATAACAACCCCCCAACCTGAATAAGTGGAGAGCAGGCAGAGTGAGAAACAAGCACAGAACGTGTGAAAAGCAAGCTGGCCTTATTAATAGCACACTGGTGCCTCCAACACTCCTGCATTCAGATGAGTTTTACCGCTTTACTTCCCAAGTAGTCATCCTATTTTGGTAGATTCAACCCCTCAAAAAATTTTAAGCATGCCATCCCCACGTGCACGGATATTTCAACGTCAGGAGCACCAACGCGCCTCATTCTTACCTGCGGAACGCACGGCTCTACATAATCGTTTCCACACTGGAGCGTACGGACTGGGCACAGACTAAGACACCACACTTGTCGTCTTCTCCAATCACAATTCCCCAGGGAATGTGGCCAAGGCTTGCCACAAAATCCTCCGTCAAACTTGGGAAAGCCTGAAGCTACCGTCCGTGGGTTCAACTTCTTCAGAGAGGCTCCGAGTGACCCCCACAAGGAAGGGAACGCCGCAACGGACCTCGCTCTTCTCTCTACCTGTTACGAGCGTTTCCTCGCGACTTCAGGAGACTCGGCGCTTCCTTCCAGCGCGGTAACTGCACCGGTAGTGCCTCCCGGTGGAGGCTGCAGCACATGCCCATAGCAGACCTTTCCAACTGACCGAGCACTGCCACTTCCTTGACCTAACCTCAGCGAGGCAGGAGGGCTCCTCTGCCACGACACCTGTGCCTACGCTCGAGCTGGCCATTTGGGGCGGGTTATAATTTTATTTTATGTTTTGCTGCCAGATCAGCTCTGTCAGCTCGGGATATGACCTTTTTCATACTCACAGAGGACTCAGCTGTGCCAGGAATGGTATCAGTGCAAACCTGGCTGCGGGCTGGAGACAGAGGCCTCGTTTGTAGACGCCCTGCACCTGCGCTGTGACCGCTCCTGCACGAAGCGGCAGACGGGCAGCACAGCAGTCACCTTCTCCACTCGCTTCGCCCTGGCGCGAATGATTACGCAGGGTACAAGGCAGCGCTCGCGTGAGATAACTCATCCCTGTACGCTGCTGCTTGGCCCACGCAGCCTCTGCTTCCGCAGTCAGAAAAGCTTGGGGTAAGGAGGGAAAAGATGGGCGGGCTTTACAACTGGTTAGAAACCCCTCTTTTTACTTCAGCTAGAACAAGAAAAGAAGATCTAAATGAGACAACAAAACACACCGTCCTCCATCTCTTCATCCCAGGTCCCCAGAACTTTCAGACGTCTTTTGGGGTTTAGTTCAGACTTCTCCTCCTCTCCTCACAGCTCTTCCCCCAAACCGCGAAGTCTCCTGCCCAGCCAAGGTTCCTGCCTTTGGCCCGACTTCTCCTGATCGATCAGGCACAGTGGTAACACCCAAATCTCTGGTCCGCTGCAGGGAAAACCCATTCGTTCAAATCGAGCCCTCTCCGAAGAAAGGCAAAACCTGGCCTGATACAGTAGCAGTTTGCGAGGAGACATAAGGACGTATCCTACACTGCACACACTGAGATCCCCCAAAATGTTCCAGAGCAGATTTAAACTTAGGTAGCTATACCAGTGTAACTCTTTCTGTTGACCTTTTTATTTAGGCACAAACATATCCTTATCAAATTCCTTCATGCCATTTGCAAACGGTTTCAGGCTAAACCAAAGCAGGCAACTCTGAAGTGGGTAAGAAGATCTCCAAGTGTGCACGTGTATGAACGTTGAAGAGCAGAAACAGGAGATGAATCCTCCATAACTACTTTGCTACAGGAACATTTGAAAATGGTTTTGTAGTCTTGTACAGGCCAGAAGACAACTAGCAGATTTCCACTTCCAGGACATTCGTTACTGGATCTGGTTAATACTGGGTAAACAAAAATGTTTACTTTTCTAAAGCAAGCTGTAACCAGTTTACACACAAATATCTGATAACCTCCTAAACATGTTTCCACAGCACCTAGGCAGTGCTATGAAAGTATCAATTTGTTCAAGTTACAAATATTGCATCAATCACAAACATCACCTAAGACTCCATGGAGTCTCCGAGCAAGAAAAACAACCATAGGTGCATAAAAACCACTGCCAAAATGTATGCTTTCTTCTTAGTACTACTGCCAGAAAACATCTGCCCTATTAAAGGATTAAGGGATTAGGAAAGAAGAAAAAAAATACACTGACCTCCTAATGCTGTGTAGTCTTGGGAATTTATCTGAAACACTTGAAATTTCTGCTCGTCCCTCACTCAATGAACTAGCCAGCATTTACAGATTTTATTAACATGGACAGAAAAAATATTTCAGATCTGCCAGTATACACTGAATTCAAAATCAAGTTACATCTAAAAATATGCTCTCATAGCCACAGGTTCATAGCTGCATGCACAAAGTACATTTGATACTTTATAACTTTGAAAGTCTTTTAAGCCCCAAGAAAATCCACCGCTTGCCTCAGTTTGGTAACAGGCTGTCTAAACTGGCATTCACAGACACCTGAACGCATGCGTACCTCCAGCTCTCTTGATCCCTGCAGCTTCCTAAAAAGATAAATTACGGAGCAACCTTGGTAATCCCCAGGTGGCTTTTCATGCAGCTAGAAAGGAAAAGGTATTAAAAACTTGCCCTCTTGCAAAGGAAAATGGGGCGTTTAGGAGACCGCCCCAGCTACACGAGCTGCACGGGAAGCTCCGCGCGTCGGCGGCTGCCCCTCGGCAAAGCCACGGGGGTTCCTGCGCTCCCGCCTTTGCCCTGGGGAGCGATCTGGGGAAAAGACAAGAGGCTCCAGAGCACCGGAGCAGGGGCCTCGGCTGCAGAGGGCCGCCCGGTCCCTCTCTGAACTAACGCCGAGGAAGCAAAAGAAATGCACAGCTTGATGCTTCTCGGCCCACGTAAGCAAAACTCACCCCGCTCCGGCCAGGGCTGAGGAGAGTCTTTGGTATCCAGTGCACGACAGCATGTTGCTGCTATCGGGATGCTCCCGGCTTCTGTACCAGCTGGGGGAAGACGGAAAGGCAACTTGGGGCCGGGAACCCCTGGGATGATGCCCACAGAGGATCGTTTCTGTGGCTCTTTGCCACATTTGGCGAGTGTCTGCTCAACCCACGCCTAATGCCAAGCCTCCAGAGGAAGTTACTGGATCGTATATTGACCTCATGGGCTAGCAGCCTGCACAGGACTTTCACAGGAGTCACCCTATATTTAATGGTAATTAAATACTTAACTCCTTTGCAGTAGTCTTCTAAAGGAAAACGTGACAAAATATGCACTTTATAACAACAGCTTGAAAAGCTGTATCTAGTCCTGAATCAGAGCGCTTTTTATTCGAGGCCAAAATCAAACTCAGACTATATAATGCTGCTTATTTTTCCAATAGACAGAGAATCTGCAATTTAAAGTTTGCTTTCTTTTAATATCTGTGCCTGAAATACAAGTTCTAGGAAGCTGTCCTCTCAAACTCATATTTTCCAGTGAAATCACGGATTTTTACGGTGCAACCTTCATAGGAGAGCAGATGAATCCTGAATATAGCAACATTTCCACAGATCAGCCTACAGCTCTGGTCCCTTTCTATTTCTGCCAAAAAAAAAGGGAAGGAAAGAAGAAGGAGAAAGAATCACTTTGAATACAGGAGGGAGAGCAAAGAGAAAGGAAGACTCCTGAAAAATCTGCTGCAGCTCTGGTTTGTACTTCAATTCTGCACATGAATCTGAAGAGCTAGAAAGACAAACCACTGCTGTCGCCTGTGTCACAGCTGTGTACAGTCCTGAGCGGTGATGGCAATAAATCCCCATTTCCTAAAGATAGGTAATCACTAGAACAATTCAGAGTACTAAGTACTATATCAGAATTCACTGCACTGAAAGCAAGCAATTCAACATAATTATGGAAGACTAAGTCTGATATACCTAACATTTCCAAGATGCAAGCTACCAGCAAAATAATACTGCTAAAAAAAGGCTTTTTAAAGCAAGCATGAAAAGACCTACTTATTAGAAAAGAACAGAAAAGAAAAAAGAAAAGAAAAAAGAAAAGAAAAAAGAAAAGAAAAAAGAAAAGAAAAAAGAAAAGAAAAAAGAAAAAAGAAAAGAAAAAAGAAAAGAAAAAAGAAAAGAAAAAAGAAAAGAAAAAAGAAAAGAAAAAAGAAAAGAAAAAAGAAAAGAAAAAAGAAGAATTAAAACATCGTTAAAAACTAAATCTTCCTTTGGTGACTTTAAAGCGTCACAGTGGAAGCACAGACAAGGATTTCAGCAGAGGGAAAGCTGAGGCACCTTTACACATAAGCAGCAACAAAGAAGATTTGCAGTCAGTTGAAACACAATCAGAAATAATGCCAAGCACTTAAAATCACTGAATTGCACAAACATTAGCCTCCTTAATAAGCTGTCATCTGCTGGAAGGAAAGAAACATAGTACCAGAGTTGTGGAGAGCAGGACCCAAGTGAGCTCTGCCTGGCTATGTTCATTCATCACTGCAGTATCAAATAGCCATTAACCTATGTATTATGCCCAAAGAATACATTGGGACACTCTCTATGAAACGTACAGTTGCGATGCAGACTCATTTCAACCTCGGTACAAAGGAACTAGATGAAACGGAGAGACACGAGGGGACAACGTGTCGTTTGAACGCCGCGGTACTTTGCAAGCAGTATGACCCGTTACCCACCCTTACTGTAAAGCTGTTGATCTTTCCAGCCTGCTGGAAACCAAAAGTTACACGCTTGCTCAGTCTTTACTGAAACTCCATTCATGCTTTTCTCCAATGCACTTAGCAGATCCAGGAGAAAATAATCTCAGATACAATTTATCAAAACAAACAAACAAAAAGAAATCTGTTACCAAGTATCTCTCAATAACTGGTGATTATTTAATTATATATATAAAATCTACCGGAGACAAATCTCAGCTCCTTAGTTTCACGGGAACACTCTAATTTTACCTAATATTAGCTCTGAAAAGCTATAGCAACGTTGTCATGACAACAACAACACAACACCGTTGTTTTCTGCTATCACTGTGCAACTGGGTACACATTGGGGTCATTTATGCTGCCATAAAACTATGGTATTTAACCATATTTCTTTTCTTTCTTATTCAAGCAAGTTCTTTCCTCCAGAACATGGTCAAAGAGGGTTTGGCACACTCTTTGGATATATCTTTCAGAGGTACAAATTGAAAGCACTAAGGAAGGAAGCACTTTATATTTAGAAATTTTGCAGCCACAAGAAATAAAACACCCTAATTTATGATACAGACTAATAGTCACTTAGCCACTGATAAAACAGAGCATTTACACTGCAAGACTCAGCCTTGTAAACCCACACTCTTAAGATTTAACCCACCGACTTGAGTTAAATCACTTGTGTAAAATCTGCTTGCAAGAAGGAGGATTTGTAAAATCTAGCATTGACTTTTTTAGCCATCAGATATTTAAAAAGGAGATTAATATAATCTACTTCAACTATGTCTAGCTGCTGTAATCAAACCTAGGGTGTTAGTAAATAGTTATTGCTATCACAACATACAGTGTTAGACTTGGTTAGGACACTGAGAGACTAATTGTACGTAACGGGCTCTACCTGAGCTCAGCTGGGACTGGTTCAGAGCCTCTGTAACATATGCAGAACCTGGCTTTACACTATCCATCTCCAAATCTGCACGTAATCAAGGTCAGGCGGGAAGAGGGCAGAGGGACAGACAGAAGGCAAGAGAAAGGACAAACAAATTAACATATCTGCTGGAGCAGACTGCAGGAGACTCACAATTTGCAGAGACAGTAATTCAAGAAACAGCACTACAGAAACCTAGATTTCGGTGTTATGCATTCTAGGATTTTGCTTCTCTGACATGTTCTAGACCTCTTGTATTCTTAACTAGTAATGTCTTTGTGCAAAAAAAAGAGTGCAAGATTTAGAGCTCATTTTCAGAGGAACAGTGTCCCAATTTCAAAAACATATTTCAGCTCTTGCTTCCCTATTTAGGTCTCAGCTTCCCATTGCTTTAGCTGGGGAAGTTAGGAGCCTAAAAGGAACTTTAGCATCTACAAACTGTTTCATGAGCACAGACAGTAACCTCCCCCTAACTCCAGCAAACTCTGAAAAGGACCTAAAAACTTCTGTACCTAAAAAATACATAAAATATCTTCCTATATTATTAGAAACAAAAGATAACGCAACCATGATCTTTGATGCACAGAACTATTACAAACAGGAACCACCAACGCAGACCACAGAGGAGCACCCAGGCACGGGAGGGAAGGGACGCATGATCTCTCTAGTGGTGTTCTGCGGGGAGTGATAGCCAAGTTTCTAATCTCTGTTGCAATTACATGATTTACAAAGGGATGTGGCTGCCAAAAGAAATTAATTTCACATGAAAAACAAGGAAAACCACTAATTAGCCTTATACCTTCGAGCAGCAATATTATAGCTGCTCTAGTGTTGAACTCTTCCCTCTACACAACCGGCTAGGAAGGAGAGCGATTCTGAATGCTCACCTATCAGGTTACGCTAGGTAACAAGGGAGAACGTAGCCATCCTTTGTTTTCATGTTAGAAAGGGCAAAAAACCCCAACCCTGCCCTTAATATCCCAAGTTAACTGCTATTGAACCTTAGCTGAAATGGCATTTTGGAAGGGCTCATAGGTTCAAAGCACTCGAGTATAAAAGAGGAAGAGATTAAGAAAAATCTTTTCTGCCTAACTCTATGTCCAAAGGAAACTCCTGAGATCTTACCAGCATCCACTATTCTGATCCCCCCCAAACTTTCTGGCATGTTATATACAATTGGGTGCACTCAGACACAGCAATTAATTTTGCCCTCAAAATCTACCGCAGTTTAAATATCCCCTGGCTCTTCTTGTTGGTTTGGACGTATGCAGTAGGAGCACCCCCACCACACAGCCACGCTGCACGATCACACTGGAAACACAAACCCCGTTCTCCACAGCTGGGCCTTCCTCTTTGCAGTCTCCACCTCTCTGGCTAGGAGATGTTTGATAATCCTGGCATGTACTCAGCACGGTGGTCAGTAAGTTAAGTCTTTGCACAAGCGTGCTGTGAACTGACACTTCTGCTGGAGAAAGTACCACGAGGAGGAACCACGTGCCTCTTTCCCCCACTGCAAGCATATCAGAGCACAGTCTCCATGCCAACAGGCTTGAAGCATATGTGTGTGCAAACCATATATATATATATACATGCACATTTATCTATATTTGCACATCCTTTAAGTTTGATTTATGAAATCCAAACAGTATCCCAGGGCAGAGTCTCCCATTTTACCAACAGGTTATTGTTAGGAGGTTTAGATTAGCTCTAACAGGACCTGAACAAGATCATGGCAGGAAGAAGTAGGACTCTAAGCAAGCTACCACATAACCTGACAAGTTTCATTTTGGGATTTGTGGAATGCTAAATATGAATACCATTTTTTGATTAAAAAAGCATCTTTGCTTCTGAAGACACTCAAGTAATAAAAAATTGTCAGACCCATATTTACTTCCTTTCCATCACCCAATTTTTAATTTCTCTTTCTTTCAAATTGGCATTCTTATTTGGTTTGCTCAGCACTTAAGAGGGCAATTTCTTACATTTATGGTTTCATTGATACAAAATGATCATATCAGTTCTAGCAGAGAAGTGTTAGAATTCCTGTTTTTTTTTATTTTCCCTGCTATATTTGTTTTATGTCCAAAGAGCTTTAAAAAGGCACATATTAGACTAAAGCTTTGCTTTGGTTTCCCTGAATATCCTCCAAAGCATCAGTGCTACTGACTTGCACGTATAGAATTAAAAACAAAAGAAGAGAGACAGAGACAAAGAGAAAGAAGAAAAAAGGAATCAGTGGAAACGTACAAGGGGGGAAGTAGCTCCAAGATGCTGGACGGGCTCCATGGGCAGGGGAGACTGGGAAGGTATAATTAAAAAAAAAAGAAAAAACAAACAAAAAAGTTGGTTAAAACATGCACCCATTCAAAATGGGTTAAATTCATGTAAAGCTCAGTTATACACAGTGCAGTATACCACCACAGACCCAATCCTTCAAGCTGGAAATTCATTAGGATCTTGGAACTTCCCACCCAGTATGTCCTTGTTCTGAAAAAGCATTTATCATGTTTGAACTTTTAGCCCAAGGCCCACCCCTGCTGAACACCACAGTGGAACGTACGATTTGTTTGCACTACTCGCAATGTCTGCTAAGCGTGTGTTTATGGTTAAGCATACATTTAAGTACTTTGTTGAGTCAGACCCAGGACTGGAAGATGTAACATTTCTCTATATACATGGACAATGCCAACCACTTAGAAAAGAAAACACTGACATTTTGCATAATTGGGTTTATTATGAATCTAGCTTTACTCCATTTCTAGCGCTAAAGCGGGCAGCTTTAACCTACTTTTCATTGTGTGTAAGAAGGAAAGCAAAGCTGTCAGATCAACATTTTCATCTTGACAACAGGGTTCCTCCATTAACTCATTGCAGAGAGGGCAGAGGCTTTGCTGTTGACGCCTCAGCCTCAACTGTTGGCCTTTTATTTGTTCAAAAGGAATTAAATTAAAAAAAAAATCTAAAGCCAGCAGAAATCCAGAAATAACTTCTCCACAGATTAGACCAGATCAAATCTAGGGTTTGAGCAAGTAGACATTGTCCTGCTAAAATCTTTTAAGCACACAGGCTACCAGACTGCCTCGTGATGGCCTTCAGAATGGTGGAGTTGTGTGTAAATTACCTAAATAAAATGTTTTTACGCTCGCATTGCTGATCTTTCAGCCTGAAATCTTTCTCCACTCTCAGCTCCATCTGAGCAGCATGGGAGCCGAGAGAACATGATTTCTTGAAGGATTGGTCCTTAGGTCTGTCAATGCTGAGAGCAAATTTTCACTTCACTGCATCAAGAACTGGATCTGGCAACCCTGGGTGTGTTAGTATGTTTATTCCCTGTCTACTTCCACACTGAAAATACCTACCTGCCTGGTACAATAAAATTTTCATTTAATTTAGATTTAATGAGGCAGTTTCATGTTAAACAGAACAATTGCTTTGTTTATGTATGATTAGCAAGAATGGTACTAATTACAAATATTTTACCTTTCCATATTTTGCTTATAGAAACACTAATTAAGACAGTGTACACTCAGCAGTGTTAAAACGGCTGTTCAACCAGGGCTTCTGCAGAACTACACGTAAATTCTGTTTGCACCTTATTCTTCCTGATCTTTTAAATAAATCACCATTTTTTTTTGTCTAGGGATCAGTAGCTAGCCTGTTTCAAAGCAGGCATTACATCTCAAGAGTCTGTCATGATTGCAACAGCTCTTGAACAATGAATGTAACTTGATTTGCAGTTAAAATTATTTCAGGGCTGTACCAGGGTCTTCTGGAAGTCAGAACAGATAGCTGTACAAGTCCCCCAGCAGTCTGTTGACTAATCCATGCTTAAATTTCAAATATCTTGAAGTTCAGTGGATTATTTGCATTGGGAGTACTGACTCCAATTAACCTTTTATTTACATTTAAAAAGTTTATTCATTGACAACAGCTTGCAATACTAGCAAGCATATTTTAAAACTTCATTAATTGTTTATAATAAAGTTATATATTTACCTGATAAGTCTAAATTAAATGAATAGTGAGACAGTAATTTGAAAAATCTTCTATAAAGTTGGCTAGAGCTTCTTGGGTTATTCAATCTTTTGTCTTAAACAAGACTGAGGAACTGATGAGAATGACCCCTGAATTTTTAAAACGTTCAGAGTTTTGAAAAAAGGAAAGGGAAACGTTACCTTCTCCCCCATTTCTTCACTAAAGTCAAGCTCTCACACTGCAAACTGCAACTTTTTGTTTCCCCATTGCGACTAAAAGCCCCCCGAAAAGCAGCAGCGTTCAGAAACCTTCAAGTAAGTCGGCATGCTGAGGCACACCGGAGCACAGGTTCGGTAAGCACACGTGGGCAGCGGGGGGGACACAGCAACACACTACTTGTTAGCAAAAGACATGAAACAAATTGCACGTATGAGCTGAGACATGATAGGAGACTTGAAATACAGTTAAGCTACTGCAACAAATACGAGGCAGAATGGAATGAAACAGCTACCCGAGAGATGCTGCCTGCGGCGGTGAGCTAGGCAACACCGGTGAGGAGGGACAACGGGAACAAATGCACACACACACTCGCCCTGTTCCCGGAAAAGACCGACCACAGGTGGACACAACTGAACGAGAAGAGTAAACACAGCCTCAATCTACAAGCTCTTCCCAAATGTTCGCTTAGAGGGAAAAACCAAAGCAGCTATTCTTTATTTCTCCTAAGCAGCACAACGAATATTTGAAGGATTTACTTCTCACCAAGACGACTATCTGCACTTCAAATGCAATCTTTCATCCCCTATCTCTTCAAAAACCTTTCTACATAAGACCTGATTCCATCTGCAGTAATACTAAAATTCAGTTAAATTCTCAGTTTTATAGTATTAGCTATAAAATATTGGATACCTATTCAATATAATAACTTAGATCAAGAAGTAAACATGAGAATACTGTATCTGAGTGAGAAGTCAGGAAGAATTTAGAAATGAAAAAACAACAAGCACTCAGCAAACTGGGATTTGTTGAGCCCACACTACTCTCGTGGATCTGTGCAGTGTTTTTTTAAGCAGATAGAAACAGGACATCAGTTTGCATTTTGCCTGGAAAAAAGATCTTCTTATAGCACTGAACACGAGAAAATTTGGGGCACCAGCTTAGCAGGAAAATGAAGGGACAATGCTACTCAGCAAGTAACTTCCAGGAACTCCTAAGCACCTTACAGTTTTCCTGGTATGCTTTTCTCATGCGTACAAATCGAGTCTACAAGTACCGAGGTAGCTTGCTCATAGAATAAATTCTGAAATGTACTGGAAATTAAGTGTGGCTTCTCTAAATTTAACACTTGTCAATGACATCAAAGTTTGAAAAAGGAAAACTCTAAGCAATTTCACTAAGCAATAGTGGAACCTGCTTTAGTATCAGATCATAGTGTGTGCGTGTATGTGCACACACATGCGCACACAAATATCTGCAACTGTATCTACTTCATATTGAAAGTGAGTTATCAGTCTCCATTACCATGTTGCTAAGATCACTAGCAGTACTTTGGGATAGTTTTTTCAACCCAAACTTCTTTGTCAAATATATTTCAGTGATGATTAAAGGCAAAAACAAACAAACAAACAAAAACCTTCTTTCTTACTACTTTGAATTTTCAGAATTGAATAAAATGGACACAGTTTTCCTGCAAGGTTAGTTTTCCTTCTGTTCATCTCAGATACTGGCTGCAATATCACTGGTATGAGCATGAGCTTCCACAGTCAAAGAAAATATTGTTTGTAAAAGCAGAGTTTGCATTTAAACCCACCCTTCCTTTCTGACTGCCTGCAGTTCATTTACATTTGAACTTCAGTCATTATTTGTACTGCATTTAAAATCAATACAATATTTTATGGTTCTATTAAAATGTTGTCCTCATCACTTCTGCAAATCAAAACCTCTAATTATAAATAATAATAAAAATGCAGGGCAGGAAGTTCTTTTCTTTCCATCTGCTTTTCATTATATTACTCAATTCCGCCAAATCTAATAATTAAACAACACAAGCGGTTCTATGTCTGTAAATTCCTTTGTGGCAAAGAGCTTTCTTTCTGCTGTAAAATGTCCTAGATGCTCTACAATGTTTTGATTAAAAAGGTTGCATGTTGATAAATATGCCTTATCAAGCCCAAATCTAAAACTCCACATTCGTTCTGGATGAAATACCCTGCTAATGTCAAGTAAGGACAAAATCTCCAAGTGGTTCTGTTTAGAAAAGTCTATTTCTATTCCTTACAAAAAGCCTATCTAACATTTAAAATTTAGGTAAAGGGGGGGGGGATTTATGTCATGGGGATTTTAAAGTTTATGGGAAACATCCTAGAAGCCTGAGCTGTAGATGAGAACAAACTAAAAGCACAGAACACGGGTAAGGAAAATGCGAACTCTTCTGCATTAGCCCACCAACGTAACTCTCAGCCAGGCTCTGGAGGAACCGCTTGGAAGGATCCAGTCCCACATTTCAGAGCAGCACGACTCAAGCCGCTCTGCTGCAGCGGCTCACTTCCGCGCCGGTGCCACGCTCTCGTGCCGTGCTGTCAATGCAAGCCAGCTCGGGTAACCCCGGGCAGGAAACTGAAGCTGCTGCCTTCCCCCTCATCTTCTCACCCCTCCTGTATTTTGCACATTCTAGTTTTCTCCAGACAGATGAGTTTGAGTTCTCCAGCATAACAGTCAACATGCCTGAACCTCCTCCCCAAGTCCTTCCTGCTTCCTCCATGCCACAACTTCTGTAGCTGAGGAAGAGCCTTACAGACATCTGCCTCCACTATACAAGTACAGTAACATCCCAAGGTGGAAAAAACAGAAAGCATAATGCTACAGTGAAATGGTATCATAAATTCTGCGTGCAAAAGGAGGGCAGGGAAGGATTACAGAAGCAGCTGCAACATTAGCTCTAGTGATACAGGAATTTGAAACTTTATCGGGGTTCTTCTGGAGTAGTTTTTTTTTTTTTTTTTGCCTTTTACTGCATGTATGGAACAACTATCAGGGGAGGTCATCAGTGATGGTCTCGTGACATGGCAATATCTTTCAACATACTACTTTTAAGAGGACTTGGGTTTTTTACATCAATTATATCAAGCATTTCCCATGACTGGAAGAGGAAATCCACCCCCTAGTGTGTTAAAAATCAAACAGAATCTGCTAATCTATGCTGCTTCATTATCTCTCATTAAAGCATAGCAAGGAAACCATTCATCATCAATGCACGACATTTAATTGCCTGAGTCGTGTTTAATGATAAGCACTTGCTTATGATCGTCTCTATCAGCCTAGCCTGTATTCAGGTTTAAAGCTGCCCTTGTCTGCAAGCCTTAGCTGATAGATTACAGGGTAGTGACTGATCACAGCATTTAGAGATCAGCTTCAAACAACAAGAGGCAGACAGAGCATTTAGGAATGATCACCTGCTACAGTGCCTTGAATTGCCAGTGATCTGTGAGACACCGATTCTAAGAAATATATTTGAACTTTCCCAGGAATAACAAAGACTGGAGATACTAATGGTGTATTTTCCTAAACTGCCAGCTCTGTGAAGCTTGCAGATTGTTGCACTGCACTGACTGCTTTGGCTGCTCATGACTTTTTAACTACTGAGCCAAAAGCCCTGAGCCCTAACATAGTATCTAATGAAATGCATTTCCCTTGGTAAAATATCAAGCTTTGGAATATGCTCAACATATCAAACCACTCTTCTAAGATAAGAAACAGCATTAAAATAGAGAAAGTAGATGTAAACTAGTTCACCAGTTAACCAACTATCAGCTTATGCCTGCTGCATAACCTTTCGAAAAAGATCAGGAACTTCAAAATGTTTCTCTTGATACACAAACTGCTGTTAGGGTGATCTTAAAGTGTGTGTGTGTGTGTGTTTTCTTTTTTAAGAATAAACTGAAAGCTTCAGCATCAGTAAATTTTACAGAGGCCTCAGCTTTGCCAGTACATACACCAGCAATCACTTCCAGTGTATGCTAGTAAAGATGCCATTACAATCAGATCCAAGATCTTACCTTCTATTTAATTTTCCTTTGATCAGCAGAGCCTGATATTAATTGGCCTGTACTTCACAAAATACATAACTGTCCAGAAGGACAGCAGGAAGTGGATGGAGTTACATACCCAGAACGGAAGCAATTAGGATTCCAAGTTCTGTTATACCTAACTTCCTCCATCAATCCCCAAACATAAAGTAGCTTCTAGCACCTAATTTACCTGTTCCATCTAAGTCAGCATAAACATTTTTTGGATCACTTGCATGGTCTGCATGAGAAAGAACTTACGTACAATGCTCTCAAAACATCAAGATCTGGGATGTTGCATAGAATCATTAGTTACTGATTGCTGAAGGAATCTCAAATTCTTATAAGCCTAAAATCCTTCAAAACATGCAGGAGACAAACATTGATATTAGCTTACATAACACTGCACACGAAAGACACTCAGTAATGGCAACTATTCAGAGACAGGTAATGTGGATGATCAACACACACAGAGGATAACATGCTACGTATAAAGGGTGATAACACACACAGAGGGATAACATGATATGTATAAAGCAGATATTAAGTATGGAACACTGAAAAGACGGCTCCATTTTATTTCACTGCACCTTAAAACTAAATACGCATACCTGGTTTTGGCACAGAGTTGGTCACAGATTGAGGAACTTTGTCATTAATCAGTTCAACACATTCACTGGGAAAAAATCCAACCTGTAATAAAAAGAGAAAGAGACAAAGAACATTGAATGCTGTGTTTTTAGATCAGATTTGTTACACTTGGGTATAACTACACCTGTTAAGAAGCTACGTGTAGCCTTTTCCTCTAACTCTGCTTTGCCTGACACTCCATAACATTATCCAACCTAAAATGACCTGGCTTAACAATAATAATTTTTCAAAATGATGCAGTCAAAAAATGCCTATATACCAAGTTATTAGTTCTGTAAAATACTATATTATAGGTCTGTTTTCTAAGGCTAGAGATAGCAACTTGCAACTGTGTGTATTGAGAGGGGAAAGGACAAGTATGCTAGACACTCTTAAACTGCATGTGAAACTGAAGAGACAGAAAGACAGATTTCCTGCATTAAATATGGATCAATATATGTGCGTATCTGTACGGTCTCATTACAGAAAAACACATGTTCTCCCATGATCGCTAAGAGGAGACACTGAACGCGCGAAGCTCTGTACTGTGTGCTAGCCGCACTATGTGCCTCACCTGTTGAACATGGGAAATCAGGGACACTCCTGTAGCATTCAAATTAAACATGCTCAAGGATCTTGCTAAAAAAGTTCTATGTGTTTTTGGTTAAAGTGAATTCAACTCAGTCTTAGAACTGAGAATAGCTTTAATAAAATACACAGTGTAAAACGAGACCTTAATTTATAACCAAGAACCCAGTAATTTGACTAGAAATAAACACAAATATTTTCAGAAGAAAGAGCAAGATGTAGCGAAAAAATCTCTAATGAGAGCCAGGACTCCCGGCGCATACTCTTACATCCGTTTCTGAACATGGACAACCCAAAGCAACCATTGCAACCTACCTCCCCTATCAGCAAAGGATAAGGGCGCATAGCACCATCCTCATTACTGAAAAATCATTTGAAAGAGCAGCTGACAAACATACTGCACAAGTTGTTTAACTGTCGTATTACTATTTATCTTTGTACTGGCTAATCATGCCAAAACAGTAACAATACTCCAGAAACAAATCTCAGAGGCAAACAACTCCTTAGCCAATATTTACAGATCCTTCAAAAGCAATGATCCTCCCTGGGCTACCATATAGCAGTGCTATGCAAAAAGTTCTGACAAGCACAGATTGCAACTTCTCTGCTGTCAGCATCATCGGCAATGGAGACATCTACTTATAGCAAAGTCGTGCAAGTGCTTACTTTCAAATGCTAATTCGTAGCATTCCCGGACTGACCTTTTAACACTGTATTTTTCTCCTGCACCCTCTTTAGGTCAGAAAAGCTGAAAAGACTAGCTAAATCAGCGTAATGGTTAAAAACTAGATCATGTGCTAGATCTTGATCTGCTCTTTAGATAGGACATACGTTCAGAAATTCACATGCCACTCAAAAGTGCCCCTATCTGGGAAGAATCTAAATTATCCGCCTTTCTCTATCTGAGGACTCAGCCTAAGATCCGACCAATGCATCATTCTTAGGCTAAGTCCTTCCACAGATAGGCGGTTTAGATTTCATGGCATCCCAATCTGCTCTCGGATAATGAGGTCCACTGCCCGGTGTCCTCCTCCCTACGCTTGTCCAGTATGAAAGTCAAGGCAGATGCCTTATACATACTGATAATACTCATTATACTTATATAATGCAGTGGTGATTTTTGTGCTGTTCATAGATAGAAATACACTGATTAGCACAAGGAAAACAGCATGAATCCGAGCATGACATACAAAGCCCTTCATCATATGGCTCACAGCACAAAGCTGCTGCTTTGCCAGGAGATGTTGAGAAACAGTCCAACTAGCATATATACAAAAAGTACTGGCATTTAAACAGACACATTATGCGATTTTTAAATACTCTACTATAGCTAAGAGTCTCTCTTGGACATTCCCTGTGCAGAAGATGTAGGAGGCAATTTTTACCTTAGGAAAAATGTACACATCCAGCTAAAGTCTCAGCACCATTGCACAAGTGATACATCTGGAACACTCCACAGTTGAAACAAATTAATTCCTTTCATTCTCAATGCTCTAAGAACTTTTTTTTGGTTCCAACAGCATGATAAAAACTTACAAAGTCTATGCATGAGATTTGTAAAGAAATCTGAAATACTTGGATATGAATCTTCTATTAATCATAACGAAAAATGGTGGAGCTAAATTCAACCAAAAAGCCTACACAGCAATCAAAAGCTCATTTGCCTTTGATTGTTAACATATTTCTTCTATTACCAGATGCAATCCATAATACTAACTGCGAATTTAAAAACGAAACAAGCCCCACGACAATTCTGTCACTGCTTCTCAATATCTCAGAAGGTTTCCCGAATAAAACGTGGTATCTGCTCTGAAAAAACACTTTTTGCCATGTTCACAATCAATAATCAGAGTGGACTTTTATGGGAAAAACATTTTTCCCTTGTGCTGGTCTTGACAAGCTCTCTGATATTAACTTGCTGGTAATTGTTCTGATGGTTTACATTTTCTGAATGATTTAGCTTTTCTTCCAAGATCCTCAAGAGATCATCTTCAGGGTATAGCCCCTAACTTGTGCCTCATTCCCACCCACTTAAAAGCTGCTGCTTTTCCTTCCATGGAAAGTTTTCTACGATTTTGCATAAATAAATGATTTTGGTCCCAGAGTTAATCTCAACAGATGTAGCAAGGCACTCTTAGAGCTTGATCCAGGATTAAAGGATTTGGCAACATATTGAAATTAATAGCGAGGTAATATATATTTAGATAAATACAAGGTCATCTGAAGGCTAAAAAATCACTACACACCTTAACCAAAGAGGAAAGCACAGGCTGCTGTAGACAAACATTTCTACAACAGCTATGATTGTATCTTTGTTTGATTTTATGTTAGACTCTGCTAGAAGTGAAAGATATACAAGGCGTTACAGGGAAGAGTCAAAAGAACAGCAATCATTTTTAGTGTACAAGGAGGGAATCCAAGCAAATGAGAAAGCAGCCGCCACATAAATGACACAGGAAATATCATTTGTTTGAGATATTTGGCTGCTTTTTGGTTTTAACATAAGCTAGAGTACGGGTTACATTTCATGCAAAAGATTCCATCTCTTTTAGTTTAAAACCATGATAGGCTAGCAAATCCCAAGACTGAGAAATCAAATTTTCATTGCCGTTTTGGCTTTCACGAGCAGGATTTTCACAAGCGCCACTTGCCAGGCAACTGTATTAGTGACCAGGGCAGCAAAAACAGAGACGCTTGTGCAGGCAAGGAAGGCTCCGAGCCGCACACACGAGCATTTTATTCATTTCTCAATCCTAAATAAGAAAGTACAAGTTCTGTCCATCTCTCTCAACCTCCTTCTGTTCTTCAGCACAGTTTCCCCTCACCGTTTTTTATTTTATTATTCTTTTCACCCATTTATGCCACAGATAAATCCACGTGAGCCCTCCTTCCAGGAACCTGAATGAAAGGGACAGATGATCCTTCACATTGTGCCAGAGATTTCAGGGCCTGACAACCTACCAAATTCTGCCCCCTGCTTCCTGGCAGCGTCAAAAGCACTTTAAGCATTCACTGAATGCAGTTGCCTTCCATCAGCTACGTGTCCAGCACCCAGCCACAATACTGAGCCCTTCACGCTTGTACAGACGAGGATGCTGATGATGCAGGTAACGACTGCAAGTGAAAAGCAGTCTCCAGCACTCCGGCCTTGGATACAGAGGAGAATTAGAGTAGAATTCCGGAAAAGCCTTCCTATGTAACATGATATTCCAGGCACAAATTTTTGTGAAAGAAACAATGCCAGGCTAAATCCATGAACTAACGGACTACTGCAGGGCTTTGGTTGCATCTCAAGAGCAATATATCAAAAGTCCGTGTTTCGTTCAGGACCTGCTTCTCTTCTTTCAGAACAGCTATTTTACATGCACAATCCCACGTGGACAGTCTCTTTGTGAATAAGAGGAAATAGCAGAGTTTTGTGTCCAAGATATTCAGCTCTCCTTTACCAGAGTTTAGGATTTCCTAAGCTTAGACAGAATTTCAAGAATCTTTTGAAAACACAACTTTGTAAGTACACAAACATTCCACTTTCTGCCTCAAGTCTGATAAAATGGCTAGAGTTCTTAATCTGAATTACACACACCAGCCTGAGCACTTGCTCTTTTCATTACCTGACCATGCAGAAAACTCAGATAGGGGCAGAGAAACTCAGAGATGCAGCCTAAAATGTGCCTCATCAATGCAGTGTGTTCTTTGGGCAAGACAGTGCTCAGCCTTGCGTGAACACAAACACGCAAGGGAGGAGGAGGAGGATACTAACAGTCCTGTTCCTCTTCTACCCGGTGCCCCTCTAGAACGGGTGAGGAACTTGCCTGGTACGCTGTAGCTTGGGAGACGAGGTGAGGCTGGTCAAAGGCAGTCTTCCCTTAACATTCGCACCTCCCAGAGCGCCTGAGCTGCCAGGCACCTGCACGGCAAAGGTCGCACGTGCTCCTGCAGCGGGGCGAGAGGAGCCTCTGCTGCTCAGCTGGAGAAAAGCATTCCCTGCTGCCGTGCTCAGTGGCTTGGGAGGACACGGGAGATGCCAGCCCACGTGCACAAGTGCCTACGCCACGCCGACTTCTGCTGCGTTCCTCCCTGAAATGGGCACCCCCAGCTCCCTCCAGCAGGGTGCACGTGTGCAGGCCAGGAAACACTTTCTCATGGCAAACGCAGTCAGGCCTCATTTGGCCCAATCTGTTACTGCATTTGGCACCATCCTACAGATGCAAGCGGCCGTCTGGCTGAGAAAGGACGCCCTGCTGACACGTCCACTGGGCTCTCTCACACTGCCTGTTTTGCAGGTGGTATCACTCTCCAGACAGAGCACTGCCTGAGGCACTGAGTTCCCAAGGCACATGAACCAGAATTCAAACTTTGGCTTTACATGTCTTATTTTAGGAGCCGGTGTTTCCAAAGTGGTATTAGCCACATAAATGTGCTCGGCCTTCCCAGGCCACTTTTACTAATTGGTACCCTATGTCCATGTCACACATACTTTATTTGTTACAAAATTTCTGTATTATGAAATCATGCACAAGAGGAATACCAACAAACAAAGGCTCTCCACTCACAGCCTATTTCACTCCTAATAGCCAAGACAGTGTGTGTCTATTTGAAGAAATCTATATTCAGTCATAAATCCCACATTCAGGTCCAGCACGGGATATGATTTGAAAGGATGGGCTTGCACCTTCACAAACTGCTGGTGCTGACAAAAGCACTGGCTGATGCCAGAAAGTCCAGTCCCACCCTCCACCCCCAGTTACACACGCCTGTGTGTTGTTTTGTGTCACCTCTAGCAGTTGTCTAACTTCTTGTTGCGCACTAGTGCAACAAATGAAACTGCACCCCAAAACTGGAGGTCCTAAATTCCTAAAGAGCCCTTACAAGAATTACTAAGAGCATCAGAAGGGAGAAGTGCACTGAAAAGGGGGCAAAGAGAATACCTGTCCTTGGTGATTCAGTTGTCTGAAACAGTTAAATATTGAAAAGATAAAGGATGAAGAAAAAGAAGACAGGAACAAAGAGAGCTGGAAGGTTGCTAATGTGGAGGTGGCTGTAATTTAGGTAACAATCTTACAGTAATAGCAGTGAGTTACTAAGAACATTCAAATCAAGCAAAAATGTCTCTAAAATCATTTCACTTTGATAAAGAACGATAAGAAGCCTGGTTGTTTTGTTCTGCACAGGATTAAGAGTCTTGCAGTACAGGCACTGGATCAGCTACTGGGAGAAAGGCAGCTGCAGCCAGACAGAGACATTCGAAGGATTAACAAAAAGGGTGACGCGTTCCTGAAGGAAAGCTCTGGCTGGCAAAGAACAAATTCATTTCCTTACTGAATCCAAGCTGCCGTTAGTTCAAACCCAACATACTTGAAACCTATCGGATTTGCTTTTCTCTGGACACTTGTAGAACTGCTTCATGTTCACTCGCACAACACGGAGAAACCCTTTATTTATCCTAATAGACAGGGGTGTTTGGGTGGAATGAATGCACTTCTGCTTGAAGGCTGTACCTTCACGTAAATACACAGTCACTTCCTGGTAATAGGACAGCAGAAAATTCAGAGCAAAGGCTATTTAAATAAATAATAAACACATATATGAAAGCAATACCTTTAACTTACAAATCTCCCTCGGTCAGAAGAAATATATATATATTTTTAAAAAAATCTATTTACACTCCATGCATGAATGCAGATATACTCTTATAAGTCAAGAAGTCATTTTTTCTCTCATTTGGTGAAGCCTTGTTCTGTGTGCTATCACAACACCACATGCAAAATAAATTATGGTCCATTCAGTAAAACTGTGCTCCATTCCAAGCACGAACCAAACAAATAATCCAAACATTTAGTCTTTGGACCTTCTGCAAGTTGCGTGATGTTCTCTGTTGCCACCAATCCATCACTCTGGGGAAAGATCTGGCACTAATGGAACAAGACATTTCCTGTCAAACACGAAAATTCATCTATCGTTTAAACTTTCTAGATGAGGACTAAGCAGCAGGGAGGGATTAACCCCCTCAAGTGAAGCAATAAAACCTTGACACTGGCCTAATAATATGCTGGGTGAGGGGAAGCCTTTGAAATCAGCTCCAGTGCTCCTGAAATTACTTCCTATTAGCTGTGATTTTATTCATGGTATCTTCACCCTGTGACTGTAGGTGCTTCTCCTAGGTATGAGGTAACTCTACAGACATTATCTGTACACAGATTCACGTACTGTAGATGTGGATTTTCCATTAGGACTTCCAAAGATGACTGCTAATCACAGGATGCAGGGTATCTTGCACATGAAAGTCAAGCTGCTTTCTGTCACATTCCTAGGCCTGAGAGAGGCAGCTGGGAGGAATGAACGCTCAAGCTTTGCAAAAAGATTTTTTTTCTTTCAATTTCCTAGATTTCTTCCAAAACTTCCTGTTACTCTACTTCCTTTCCTCAACATCGCTCTCTATCTATCACCTGATTTGAGTTCTTTTCCCTCTAGCTACTTATTTTGCAGTTCTTCTGGATTCCCTTCCCAACTTAAGTGATTCTGACAGTCCCATAGTTCCTGAATGCTCTTGACCTTCTTAATACAAATCTTTCTTTCTCCTGGAAACCCTCGAACACACTTCAACACATTTGCTTAAACACCTCATTTTGTGCTAAGACGAATAATCGGTAGTAGTAGGAAGAATGGCATTATAATTACAGTATGTACATAGCCTGCTGTTCTATAGGGAAGGACAGAACTGTCACTGGAAACAGACCACTTGAACAGTTCAGGGAAGGCAGAGGAAACTGAACAAGAACATAACCTTATACACAACCTAATACAGAAAAGAAAAATCACAGGAAGGATCTACGACCCTTCTGGGGGTAGAACTGGAGAACTGGAGAGATGCTGTACGATGGATCGTGACTCAGCGAAGGACATGTTGACAGTTGATCTCAGAATCACAGCAACCTGGCAAGACGGTCTTTCGTTAATTTACTGTGCTAGTTTCAACGATGAGGTCAACAGATTGCCATCAGTTCTAAAACTGATTGGTCTTGAACAGAAACAGAAGCATTTGCCTGCAATAAATGCCCTAAACGTTGCACAGCTTTATCAGTTCCCATAGATATTACTATCACTATGTTCTTCACCTATATTGTCTTTTCAAGTATTCAGCAACCACGCTTCTTTACTGAACTGTACCAGATCTGTACGTCTGGTGTATCAACAGCAGACATAAACCCCCTTTCTCCAAATCTCTTTTCAAATGCAGTAGCTAGTACTGTCAAAAATGTGCATTAAATCTAGAAATGGGTCTTCTCTGTACACTCACAGCAATGGTCCTTAAACTTGAAGCACAAGCTACAAAACCCTCCCCCGTCTTTGCACCAACTGAAATTTGCATCTCCTGCTGGCCAATGGTGTTTCAGGCAATGGAAAGCTCTGATGCGTACACTTCACAGAAGTGACAAAAACTGTCAGCCCAAAGGAAAAATGCACCCCTGCAAATCAGATGCACGCTTATGTGAAGAGAGATGTTTATGGAGTAATAACGGAGTTAGCACAGCTTATGAAATTACTGCCTGTCAACTGAGATACAGCTGCTGAACCCACCTCCGTTCTAACTGGCTTTATGCCGCAGTCAGCACCAGCAGAAAGCCTACAGATGGCCTGTTACCATATCTCAGCTGACAAGCAGAAACTTTTAAAACACACTAACTTCATTTTCTGCAGTTGTGCAAAAACATCGGGAGAGCTACTGAAACATATATCATCAGTGCTATATTTTTTTTGTCGCTTTGTGAAGGGCTCTGGCTTATAAATTAAGATGTAAGAGTATTACAACCCTAATTTTCTGTTAAGCAAAAATAAAGCCCTCTATTTCTGCAGCTGTTGGGATCTGTTGTGTCAGTAGACTGACTGCAAGGATACAGACAAAACCCTTTTCAAGTGGTTTGCTCATCACTGTGTCTTTGTACAGGGAAAACAAAGTAAGATTACTCCGATTAGACTAGAGGGACAGAAGGCAGTGACAACTGTAAAAGAGTTCCTTCACTTCTTGGTGTCTTTAATCACCAGTGACTCTCTTCACATCTAGTCACTACTTCAACCAGTCTAACAGCAAGCAGGAGCTTTCGGAGAATAACGTAACGTAATGTAACGTAACACACACCCTACATACAGCATGCTTACAGAGAACCAGCTCTGTGCAAAGTGCCTGCACCCCATGCACAGGCCACAAGGCAGTTCTGCTTTGTTTCGGTGATCCCCTCAAAAGTTAAACCTGACATAGCCCGATCACACTAAAACGTTTTGCTATTTTTTGACAGTACAACTAATACAGCTTTAGAGCTTCTAAATCAGAACAAAAATCCTGCAAAGATAAAACACTGTTCAAAACAAGCCTAAAAACAGTCAAGTTTGTTCAAGAAATAACAATGTGTTAACTCTACAAACAAACTTAATTTCATATCAGGCATCATGTGTTCACGCTACTCTAATTTTACATCAAATGAGACATTATCTGAACTCCCACATCTGCTATAAAGCCAACAAAAACTATTGCATGTGCTCTGGCTAATCAGACAGAAATGTAATCATATAACTAACACTCAATCCAGATGGGATTTGTCCTGTTCAGAGATCTGGCAGCACACAGATCTGGTATTAGCGAGAGCAGAACCCCACCTGGGTCTGGCACAGAAAGGTCTGTCAGGGAAAATCTGCGGTACTTTGAGAAGACTTCCCAGGCAAAAATATACATATGTCAGGTCACTTCTGAGTTTGCTCCAGAGCAAACTCAAAATTCCACCTACTCACAGAGAGATCGCCACATGAAAATCCCTCTATGTGAAACGAACTGCAACAGCGAGACACCACAGTGCAAAGAGTTAGAAAGTCAGTTCCCCCATCTTTCAGTAGCTTTTGGCTTTTTTGCTTTTGTAAATAAAGACCTCCTTTTTTATTTCCTAAAGAGCAAATCCAAGCTGGAGAATAAGCCAAAGACAAGGAAAAGGCCATTTCCACTCAAAAGATTTTGTGTCTAGTTCTCAGGCGTGTTAAGGATCTTTTGAAAATTCAGTCCAAGCCTCTGCTACAGTTTTTACAGAGACCAGTAATATTAACACCCTCTAATAAATGTCAACGTGAAAGCATAGCTTGGCTGGGTGGCTTGTCCAAGTCAACTGCAGAGCCTTATCAACTGGTTTTCTCTGAATCCTCTTTGTTCTGCTTGATCTAATTTTTAGATAGTGGAAGGAACAGGATGATTTGGATAGCAGTGTCAGTTGTCTTGAAGGGAGTGCAACATAAGCTTCTCCTAACATCACGCCAGCTGTCGATCAGGGTCGAAGGATTATGACTACTCCCTCCTGCCTTGAGTAGGTAAGGAGATAGCTTCCTATGAACACCCTCTCCAGCTCAAGTTCAGAGAGAAAGTGAAAGTCCTCTTACTCCAATGTAGGGACACTGTTTATATTCGCGAGTAATCATGGGCAGGCACAGCAGTTCTATAAACAGTATTCCTGAGCTTACATGCCCTTATTCAAGCTGCACTATCAAATCAGATGCTTGTGCCTACCTGAAATCCATGTTTGCCTCTCCACCATGTGGTCAGTTCCTTTGGAGGCATATCAATAACAGATACAATGTCTCCCACCTGAAAAAGAATAGCAACATCAGTTACAGCTTGCAATGTGGGTAGAAAGAAAGCATAACTCAAATGAAAGCATTCTTCTGTGCTGCATGAAATCACAAAGCTTGTGAGCAACAGCACCAATGCAGATGCTTGAGACATCTGCCCTTGCAGAATCAAACTGCGAGGTAGAAGACTTACTGTATTACACAACCTACAGGATACAGCTGTTGTATCTATTCATAGGGAAATGATTCTCAAAAGCAGCAGGCTCTCTGCCAAAGGCTATGGAAGTGTTCTGACTAAACTGCAGCGATAGCACAAAACACTTTGGAAGATATTTTCAAGTAGCTGAAGTCATTTTTACTTCGTGCCATAAATATATATATGTGTATATATATATATATGTATCTGTATGTATGCTCCTACATATGTCTGCTTGTTGCCTTTCATGGCAAAAAGTTAAGAGCTCTCTTTAACGTTCACAAGCTGACAAAGACTCCTCTTTATTAGAAAACGAACAGTGGAGAGGCGGTGTGATGTTACAGCAGCAGGAAGGAAAAAGATCAGTATTAAGGAAGACAAAGCAGGTTTTCTGAAGCTTTACTCATTCCAATCAAAACATAATACTGAAATAGTTCAAAAGGACATCAGCATATTCAATACTAAAATTGGTTTGATGGGAATCAAGGTCTGTGTGGACTGTACAAAGGAAAATGAGATAGGCCAGAACAAACGGGCAGAACCTAACCTAAGAGTGCAGCTACGTACGGTGAAAATTATTAACAGTGACGCCTTATTTTTACCTGATGTTTTGCCCTAATGGATCTCAAAGTGCTTCATAAAGAAGATAATACACCCCCATCTTGTAGACAGGGATAACTGAGACCCAGGTGTGTGAAATGATTTGCTCAAGGGAACAGTAACAAACCAGTGGTGGAGAAAATTTCCATCTATGAAACCATGCTGTCACCACACTGCACAGAGCAGCGTGCTTCTCCTGAGCACTGAGAAGCAAACACTACGGTCAGCTACTTTCACAACTGTTTACTAGAAAATAACAATAGCTAAAATATAAAAAGACAGTGTGGATTAGGGAATAGAACACAATACTATGAAATAACTGATCGTATTCCACTTCTGCTCTGCTGAGGTTTCTCAGCACACAAACTTGGAAGGCAGCACGTGCCCTTGTTTCCCCACTTGCATGCTATGCCTAATAGCAACTTGCCTGACTACCTGAGTGTTGCAAGGCCAAGTCAGCCTGCTGGCACAGACTTGTGAGATTTATAAATGGGGAGTGCCATCTTAGTGCTTTTATTAATATTAAGATACTGACTAACAGCCTGTATCCTGTACTGTGGGCTTTTTAATTTGGAAGATGACGTATCCACATATCTTTCTGATTAGCTCCCTTCTTTTGTGTACACTAATAATCGTCTCAACTTTGAATTGGTAGCATTAGACTCACTTTTTACTTCCCATTCTGCATGCTAAGACTAGGATCACGAACACTCCTTGGGGCACTGACTGTTTTCATTTATACTTTTTTTGTATAATACTATCAATACTCTATTTATGCTAACATTTTTATGCTAACATTGCACGTAAGCAAACAATCAGAGCATAAAACATTGCTTTCTGTGTAGGACAGACAAGAGAGTCAGATACTCAAGAGATTCCAGCGCCTGATCTTCAGTGACTTTGCTTCACAGCAGCTCCAATTCTGCATCAAGTAAGATATTCACAACAGCTTTGAATCATCACCTACCCTTTCAGCACTACATTCTTTGATAATCTGGTTCTTTACTCTTTCTGGGAGCAGAAGAGCTTCAAATTGGTTTTAGACATGCACCTGCTTACAGGAGCACAGGTTGTGTAAAACTGACCAATGAATAATTAAATTGGCATGTCCACATACCCACATATGTAGAATGTCTTCCTGAACAGATTTAACACACATTTAGTACACTGTACAATATGAGCTATGCAGCATTTGCTGCTGCTCAGAGACCAGGCTAGAATACTTGGCAGTATCGGTTTAATCAGAAGATACTAATGCCAAGTAAAGCTGTATTTTAAAGATGACTGAACTCCTCTATCCAACCCAGTGCAAGTGTATTTATTTGACTCTTCTAAGCTTAATCACGCAAAGCATTCTGAAAGTGCCTGAATATATTTCTGATGCACACACACATACTACACTCCTCTACATATGACAACAAGAAATGTTTGATTATTTACCTCAAAAGACAGTTCATCTGCTGCCTGAGCAATATATCTCTTAATAACGTGGGCAGCAGCGATAGCAGGGACATTAATGGATGATTCCTCATGGACTAGCAGGTGATTCCCCTTGTTATCAATCTGAAACAAAGAACATGGGAGATGGTGAGGCAGCTGAGGACAAGTGGCTCTGAGGATGCACTTTATTGGTGCTCATACACAGCAGAGATTTCAAGCTGATTCACAGAGACAGCACAGCCTGGGGGCGCCCTGAAGAGAACAGCATGCAGAAACACTGTATAGCACAGCATACATAGAAATGAAGAGAAGGACATCTCAAGGCGTATTTCAGAAGGTCATATGTCCCCATCCACTTAACTGATAAGAAAAATGCTGTATTTGTGCATCTTTGTGTACAAACAGTAACGCGACAGTGAACGTTTACACCTCCCTTTAAAGCTGTATTGTTTTTCTTCTTTCTTTCACTTAAAATGACAATATAAAAATAACTATAAAAAACCTCTCTACACAGAGGAATTAACATTCAAAGAGGCTCACTGAAGTACTGAGGTAACAAGATGATGATGTCAAACTGAAAACGAGCATCACATCACTTTCACCTTTCTCCCACTTTTTTTTTTTTTTTTTTTTTTAAGAGAACACTTTTTTCACCATTTGCTGCAGTCATCAGCCTGCTTTCAAAAATCCCGGATTTTTGCGTTCACATGAAATTTTGTAAGATACTCACTTAATGTAAAAATGTTAATCTGGAGAATTCAAATTGTACTGCAGCAATTTCACTGGCATGTGCAATTGCTCTGCTGTACTTCCACTGTGCTGCTGTAAATTCTGCATTTTCATTTGCCTCTATAAAATTCCTTTCCACCTTTTTGCTGAGAAGGTTTCCAAGATATGTCTCAGTCCAAAGGATTTTAGGGTGGGGAGCACGAGTGGTGAAAATGGCAGGAAAAGGCACTCAATCCTTATCAAGAGCATTTAAAGAAGCTTTGCAACAGTCTAGTAACAGTTTGGTCTATTCCTGGTGTAATGCACCAATGTCATCAGGCATTGGGAAGATGCACACATTTATACCCAGACCGACCAGTAGCTGCACAGGTGGCCTTCATCACTTAGCCCCATTCTTCCTCCACTCTTTTCCCAACAAGGTCTAATGTTTAAGATGGTTCGAGACCATTAACAGAGTAACCAAAGCTACAGCTGCAATTCACAATATACAAATAGTACCACTGCAAGCACAGCACGAGCTCTGTTGAACAGTTTGACAGCGATGGCAAATGGGAGCAGATAATATTTCTTGTTTCTATGCAGCAATTACAAGAAAAAATAAAAAAAACCAGGACAGACTAACACCATAAGGGAGTCAGCTCCACCGGTTTTAGAATCTTGCCACGCTTGCAATATTCCCCTGCCAAAAAAGGGCATATAAATGTGTGCATTTCCTTCAACCTCTTACTTAGAGACCTTCGCCATGGACTAGGTTTGTCCAGGTGTCCATCAAGCCAATCACTGCTTCACTAGACTTGCCATCTTTTTCTTCTTCATGAACATCAGAAAAACGGCATTTTGCAGTGACAAAATCCAAACACGAGGAAAAAAAAAGCTCCCATATTGTGAACATGGGATCTGAGTCTGTTTATTCTGTACCTTTTGTGCCCATCTACATGTCTGCAACAGGGAAATAAAGCTTTCAGGGCAGGATTTCAGTGGCAACAATACATCTAGAAGGATTAGACCTCTCTCTGCAAAGGCAGAAGAAGGAGCACATGTGCACCTTGCTCTGCTGGCAAGGGTCAGGAAACAGAACAATCTGAGCTCCAAACTGTACCTCCATCCATGTGAGGGCTGGCCCACAGTTTATCTTGTTGCCCGCGATGGCTGAGAGGCGTGACAGGTAAGCCATCAGCATCTGGGTGACAAGCTGGAACAGAAAAGAGAGCAGACAAAGCATTTTTCAGATGACATGTCGTAGTTTGGAGATGCTTCTTCAAAACTACCACAGATTATCTGTTGGTATAGTTACAGAAATATATTTCCTTTTGCACAGAATATGGAGGAGGGCGAACCACATACAGTATTGCAATAATTATGCAAAAGAATGTGTAAAGAAGCAGTTCCCTGTGAAGGTAATAATGTCATTCTTATAAGATATGTAGATTTTTAGTAATTTTCCTTGTCAAGGGACCTTAAATCTGAAGCCTTCCTCTCATCATGAATTTCCCATACAAACAAATCATTCATATTATGACCATCAAAAACATCTGAGAACCATTTACTGAAACAAAACACAGGCTGCCAATTTCATCCACTTGTAAACACTTCAGAATGTGGCAACTCAGACTGGCCCCTAGGCAAAAGAGCAATCTTTCAAATAACAGAAGAATAGCAACGTTCCTTCTACAAGAGCAAGCTTGCTTTAACAGAAGGGAACCTATTGAGGTCTTTCCAAAGCCTTACCGACAACATTACAAAGCAATATTGCAGCCCAGACTCTGCAGGACTGTTTGAAACACTGTTTTCCTCAAACATTTGTTCAAATTTGGCCAATTCAAAACAAGAAATTATAGCATATGAGACACCACACAGCTGCAGAATTAGATTCCACAGAGCAGTAGATATGTTTAAGATCTCTGCATCTTCTCTGTTTTCAGATATAATACAAGTATTCAGCCTTATGCAATAAAATACATACTAAATGTATTTGATCAGCTGTGCAAATGCAGATTTAAGAGGCAGAAATGCCTAAAATAAAGCAAATAACAACAACAAAAAAAATCTGAGGAACTAATTATCCTGGATTTTGTCTAACTTAAGCAACTAACAACTTTAAATTCCCTTCAGAAATAACCTGCACTGACACAAAGCAACTAATAAATCAGATTCTCTGATGAGCTATGAGACAGCAGTATCGACTCTGTCCAATGGCAAAAGCTCTGCAGACTTCAGTGGGGCACCGATTTCAGCCTCTGTGTGCTGTTCCAAGGAATCAATCCTCACCCAGCTGGCACTGAGCACAGATCCTAATTTATAGATCCTGGATGGATTCTGCTTTGAGTGCCTCGAATGGCCTCAATTTTCAGATTCCCCTTTTCAACTACACATCTCGTGGGCTGGCAACATTGGCCTTTCATCACAGCAGGTGAAGATTTTTCTATGTTTGTGCCTGATAG
Organism: Rhea pennata; assembly: GCF_028389875.1. Taxonomy (NCBI): domain Eukaryota; kingdom Metazoa; phylum Chordata; class Aves; order Rheiformes; family Rheidae; genus Rhea; species Rhea pennata. The sequence goes on along the minus strand of NC_084686.1, from coordinate 7,044,869 downwards.
TAGGGGGCAAATACGCAACTACAGGGCCCAGAGATAAGTGACCTGTGAAACGAAGCAACGGGCACTGTCCATCACTGTGACACATGCTCTTCTCACTGACAGACCGAGGTCTAACAGAGGCTGTTTTGTTATGCCCTACCGGCTCAAATAACCTTCCGCAGCCTCTCGTTACACCGCTTCCCTCTCCCTGTCTTCCAAAATGATGCAGTGAAGATGCACCTGCTACTTCCCTGAAGATCATTTTGGACATCCTCCAAATCATCAACAGCAAAGAAGCTTCAAGAAGTCTACCTTACCACACTCCCAGTGAAGACGGTTTGTCAAGAAATGACTGGGACCTTGCACACATTGAGGAAAAAGACTCTTTAATTCTTTTAAAGACCTTTTAAAGATCACACTAATGCAAATGCTTTCTGAAACAAGCTTCAGGAACTTTTGGTTTATAAATATTCCAAATGGTTTTTCCTCTTGCAGTGCTGCAGTCCCTGAACACATCGATTTCCTAGGAATGTTAAGTTGCTAAAAACAACTCAGCAAATATCCACACCATCAAAAAAGTTTCCAATGACGTTAACAAAATTCTTATTTAAGGTATTGACAACAGAGCTTATTTCTTGATACTCTCTCTAATCATCTCAAATTCAGTAACACATCAATTGATATGACCTGGCAGGGCATTTCTGTTTAAACCACTGAAATTAAGAGTAGAAAACACTTACTGATTTTATTATTTCTAATCCCTTTCCAAATCTAACCCAGGACACAGTAAAACTACTTTGTACATCCTCAGAAAATATCTCCCATTCACTTGCTGGTGACTCTGTGCTTTAACTGCTTATTGAGCTAATAATTTACCTCTGGACTGTCCTTCAGGGCATCGGAGCGGGGTAGCTCTGACAGCTGGGAGAAACGTCGGTCATAAATACATAGGTGAAGATGTTTATCAAGTACTCTGAAATCTTCATAACTCCGCTTCACAATCCAGCTCCTCCCCTGCATAAACAGAAAACACCATCACATTTTTATCACACTTTTCACCAATTCTGTTTAGCTGAGGAAAATGACAATTCTTGCAGAAGTAACATAGAGATCTGGCAAAACACGTAAGAGTGATGAAAATGCCTCAATAATATTTTCATGTTTTAATTTGTAGACAGCTATTCATGTTCCACCCAGCTGTTATGCTCTTGCTTCAATCATGTAACACCAGGTCTAGATGAGGCCCGGCAGCTGAAGAGGAGAACTGTCCCAAACTTCCACCTGCCTAACAAAGATCTGGTAGCATTTTCATTCACAACATGTCTGTGCACAAATATAAATCATAAAATGGTTGTATAAATAGCTTGAAGTTAGCTTCTACATAGATACAACAATACACCAACAAGGGATCTGCAGGCAGGATTGGAGCTTGCAATATTCCTATCATGCACTCCAGGCAAATCTTCAGCTGAAGGGGAGGGGGGAAGCACAAAACCCTATGATGAATAACACTGGCTGAAAATTTACTCCAGAGTGCTTATCACTTGCCCGATTAAAAATATTGACAAGACACATACTGCTTCGGGGGACGGGAAGAGACCATGGCAGCCCAGCATCATTTACACTGCGAAGCCTTTAATATCTAATGACTTCTTCTAAATGCTTCATGGCCTATTACAATCAATAAAAACCGCCGTAACATGCAGCAGCTCCCAGTCAAAGCACTGGATGAACAGTTATTCATCTTCTCAACGCTCTCACGCAGTCCCTACGATGATACTTAGCAGTGACCACGGACCTCCGCAAAGCTTCCTCATCCTCTGCTTCAAGTGCAAAGCGCTTCTCCAATCTTTCTCTCCTCAAAACAGCGGCACGGCTGCGTTAAAGAAAAAAGCGTGCCGCTATCGGCAGTACACGCTCTGCTTCGCGCTCCCCACGCGGCTCTCTCCCAAGGGATCTGCTGAGAACGGCAGCAGAGCACGCGAGAGGCGCGAGCGGGGCCGCAGGAGGCCGGGGCGGGCGCCGAACTGCCCCGGCTTACGCAGCGACTCAAAGCTGGGCCAAGGGCTAGAACCGGCAAGCGAGGGCGGCGGGCAGCCGGCGCAGGCACCAGCGAGGCACGCGGTGCAAGGGGCAGCACGGCCCGACTTCAGCTTTCCCTGCAAAAACTGATTATCTGCAGGACGCGTTTGGGATCCGCCACGCGCGGCTCGGGGAGCGCTGGCCTTGACGCCCTCCCCGCCGGGTGCACGAACGTGCCGCCAGCCCCGGCTTCCCAGGCACCTTCTGCCACGGTCTGCTCTGCTTTATTTACCAGAAAGGTTTTAAGTACCACTTTTATATGAATATCTAAAGCTTCCACGACAATTGTAAAAGCAAATCCCATAAGCTACTAGGTATTGAGCTACTTAGCTACAAACTAGTACTAGCTATATTCTGTCAAATTAATTTAAGACAACTCCAGGCTGTGCACTGTGTCCATAGACTCTGCCTTCATATCACAAGAAACCATCTATACTTCACGAGCCTAAAGAGATTTCCTATTAGCTTCACTTAGGACACACATGCTCTGCAATATCCACCAGTTATGCCATCTTATTTTTGCAGGAGAAGAACAAGAGGAGGAGTACCAATCTATTTACCTTCTAAAAGAGAAAAGCTTTTCCTGTTTCATGATCTTTTGCAATCAAGCTGCTCTTGCTGTCTTGTTAAGTTGCTACCGTGACCTTCAGCTGAGTAAGATTCAGTCAACACCATAAGAAACAGCGGACTGAGAAATCACTGCACTGTTTTATTTGCTTCTACCTGCTGCATTTAACGGGCCATTGCAACAGAGTCTCGTACGCTACCCAGCGAAGAACAAATCTCTGTGAAATCATCACAACCCTGTCATTAATGTCAATTCTTCCACGCTGTCCTGACCTTAAACGCTGGATAGTTACAGATATGCGGCCTCTCTCCAGTATAAATCAAGACAGTAAGGGAGACGTTCACAAGACAGCCAGAGTTGGGGTCGGCGAACCCCTGCTCCGCATGGCACGAAGAGCCGTGGAAAGCCCAGGTTATTTAAACAGCGTTTTACTTGCTTTCGCTGAAATTGTTCCTACACGAACACAGCAACTCGGCTACCGGGAGTCGCGAGGGAACTCGACTGAGGAGCAGGGCCAGCCTACCCGGCGAGAGCAGCCCCTGCTCCTCGCGGAGGCCCTCGCTGCGCCGCGCGTCAACCCGAGCCGTCCCCGAGCCACCGGAACGGCCGCGGTTCTGCAGCTGCTGAGCCGCCGCGGCGGAAGCGGCGGCCTCGCGTGCTGGGGTGCCGCTTGGGCCAGAGGCGCCCCCGGCCCGCCGTCACCGGGGACCCGCTTGTGCAAATGGGGCTGCGTGCCGTGCAAACGGCACGTGCGAACACCAAACGCAGTCTCAAAGCACGGTAACACAGATTTTACCGATAGCCTAAATGCAAATATTTCCTCGTACTCTCCCGTTTTAAGGGTGGAATAAATAACAAAAAGGAAGCATGCAAACTTTTGGTTGTTTTAACAGTGTTAAGCTAAGTTTTTGCAGAACTGGAGCTTAGGTGATAAAGTTTTAAGCAAAAGGTAAGACAGCCACATTTACACAGCATGCAATTACCTTCACTAGAAGGAATTATTGCAGCTGTCGAGGAAGGAATCGGATGACACTTAGTGCCTCCAGTCAAATCTCCACTCCAAATCACAACAAAGTAAATTCTAACTTCTCTCAGCCAGTTTTCCAGAGTTGTGTGGCAAAAGTAGTGTAAGCAACAACGACCTCATACAATATCAAACCTATTACACTGTTTCACTATAGCAATATAAAAATCAGACATTTTATTCCCGTTTCCTGTAGAATTCTAAAGTGCCAGAAGGGTTTTGCAAAAGCTTTTAATTTTTTTTAGAGAGTTAATAAAGTAGCAAAAGCAAGAAAGTTGCAACTAAGTCAACATCATTTTGTCAAGTTCATGTTTGCAACTGTGTGTTTTACAGCAAAGCTAAACATTATGAGTGCCTCACACACGTAATATCCATAAAGCAAAAACATCATCTTCGCGTTTTTAACAAATTCTACGAACTGCTGCTCAATATCAGTTTGTGATCAGCCTCCAGCATTCCCGTTGCCAGATCTCACTATCGCATTTCCTTGCTTTAATAATTGATGCTCCCGATTTAAACAAGCACACGCTAAAGTCCCATCAGTTTCAACGGCACATACGGATACAGGTAAAGTTAAGCACATGATCAAATGATTTCCTGAATTCAGACCTTCAATTACAAACTCAAGAATGACAAATTTCATATAGATAAAAAAAACTTAAGTCTCACATGAAGATTTCAATTATGTCACAATATAGAGTTAAATCATCTTTAAAAAAATAAATAAAGAAAAAAACCACCAAAACCTCTCGAACAAAAGTCAAAATATGTTTTGGAATTTCATTTATCAGAAGTGTTCTGAATGACAAGCATCATGACAGTTATGGAATTTCTCAAAAAACAGGAAAACTAGATTTGTTCCCACTCTTATTACAATCTCATCTTCCATTTTCCCTCACTTTAGCAAGCTGCGTGGGCCTGAACATTGCAGGAAAGATGGGTGAGATTTCAGCACATTGCACTATCAAAGCAAGAAGAAATGTCATGCTAAAAAAATGATTAGCAATTACTGAACTGATGATTTAATTTCCACCGAGCCCGAGATTCGAACCTTCCATTAGTAAAACCACCACACTGCGATCACAGATCATAAAAAAGCTGCACATCACAGGAGACAGACTCAGAACCGCAGCTCCGCGGCCAATATTTTGAGCTCGGCTGCTCCAAAGGCCTGGGGAGGACGACACGGAGCCGCAGCCAGGAGAAGCTGACACATCCCCTTACCGCCAGCCCGCCCCGCGGTGCTTCCGCTGCGCGGCAGCTTCTCGCCCCCTTCCCCTTCTTCCCAAGCCCCGAACACACAGCACGAGAGCTGCAGCTTAGCGACGGCTTGTTTCACTGCTGACGGAACGACGTTACTTATTGCAGTACTGTTTGGTTACTGTCGCACTGGGAAAAGCAAATTGAAGAGGAAGGCTTCTGCAAACATCCTCTCCGTTTTCATTCCCATAGTTAAAAAAAGCACCTCTGCTCCATCATTTCTCAAACCACGCAACTGACCACTACAAAAAGCTTACTCATTTCCAAGCGGGGCTCCTATAAGCTCAAGGCCAATTACGTACGGGAATAGTTTTGCACGGACTTAATCGTCCTCGCTTGGGATCTGGCAAGCGGCAGCGCTTCCCCGGCGCGAGCAGCCACCGGCCTGCTCAGGCGCCCAGCTAGCGCAGGTTTGGCTGTTATCGCTAACTGCAATATGATCAATTAAGAAAACAGATACGCTCAAGTCGTATAAATAGATTTACAAATCTCCTCTCCCTATTATGTAAGGAAAAGTCAAATATTAAGTTTCCAGCTAAATGTGTCGAAAGCTGTCCAGAGAGGACTCCTCTGCTGTCCGTCAATGCATCTTCAAGGCTGTCAGGGTGCTACTGAGTTCCATCACGCACAACTTTCCTGTCCCACGGTCTGAGCTTGTTTTCTCTGTAGCATCTATGATTTATTTATTTTAAGACAGGGATAGACCTTTCTTTTCTGGTTCAAAAGCTCAGTGCCTGAGAGAAATCAGATGGATGCTCTCATGAACCTTACCAGTCCACATGGAGATCGAGACCAGAAAATGAGATGAAAGTATATAGCAAAAGTCACTTCAGTTTGACCCGATAGTAAGAAAACACTGAGTATTAAATAGCTGGAAAAACGCCAGCATCCACCAGGAGAGTTTAACTCTGCCATGTGGGTGACTTTTACAGCTGTCTGGGTCTTAGGTTCTGTATGTTATTCTAGCCTGACCCTTCAGCCCTTTTTTATTACAAATCACACTGGAAAATGGCTTAGAAATTTAGTCAAAACAGAGAACAGGCTTGATAAAATCCACCACTTACAGCTTACCCAGGAAGTGTTTTTAGCTGGTGCTGTAGGTGGATTTATCTAGGCTTAAGTCTGTTTACCAAAATGTCTCGGATGATTTCACGCCTTCTAGTGTATTATTACGACTTTAGGGAAATTATAAAACTCTGAAACTTGAAGGGAGTTTGCATTAAAGCAAAATAAGGCTACTTTACCTCTGAATGAAAGTATTCACTCAGCAGTTTAAGGCGTTTTGGCTAGCACGCTTCCAGCTCACACCCTGAGGGCATGGACTCACTTTCATCGCTCCCAGCACCACCCCTGGACAGGAGTTCGCTGCCTCCTTCCCCCCGCCACAGGAAGGCGACGCTTGCAGTAGGGCTCTTCCTGAAGCTAGAAGACAACCACCTTAGCTTAACTGCACTGCTGAAGGCAGGTGGGGGTCACGGGCAGAGCTGGGCAGCGCTGAGCGCCGGGGGCAGTAACAGCCAGAGCCAGCCCAGCTAGATCGAGAAGATGATGCGTGTTCGCTTCTGGAGCTGACTTGGCTTCGAAGATACTGTGAGCAGCCTGTAGCTCGATTCCCATTCCGCTGTCAGGCAGCTGCACATACTTATGTTGAGGAGGAAGAAAAATACACACGGGGAGGAGGGAGCTTTAAATAAGGTGAGAATGATGGCAGCACTAAAACTTCAGGCCTCCACCTGGAGTCACAGGAAACGGCCTCGTGAGGGAACGTGCACCGGGCCAGGCTGCGAGAGGCAGAAGGCACCGGAGAAAGTTGGAGTATTTCTGAGGTGAATCCTCAACAGCCTTTTTCCATAGGAGAAACAGCTCTTTTCATATTAAGTAGCAGTTTATTATCAATTAATTGCAATCAGCAGGAAAAGAAAGATTTCGATGGAAATCACTGCAGTTTCTCTTTTCTGCCCTAAAAATCGGACCTCCTCGCTCTCCCCGACCCCACCCAAGGCAGCCCCAGCCTCGGCCACCACGACACCAGCGTCACTCCCAGCCGCTTCTGCGAACGCACCACGACCAGAGAGATGCGGATTTCTGGGTGCTAAGCCGAACTGAGCCACGACTTTCTGGTGGCTTCTCCATCACCCCAAACGAGAAGCTTTGCCACAAACATCCAGACGGCAGCCAAAAATTTGGCTCAGGCTTTGGTGGTGGCAATTCTTTTTGTACAGGTACAGAGAAATAAGAGCACGCTAAGAGGACCTAACACAAACACACTACGCATACAGCATCGAAAATCGTACCAACCGGTGCTCCCAGCCCAAGCAAGCCTGTTTCTGAGCAGGGCTCTTGGAGTTTCATCTCTCAACATCTGATTGAAATTCCCTTCTCCCTCTGCACGTCGTGATTTAAACAATTCCGTATCAATCATCTCTTCAGTAAAATTACGGAGTCAGAGCGGCGGGTCGCCGGGAGAGGTGGGGGCCGCTTCTCTACACTTCACTAAATCGAAGTCATAACCCAACACGAGCTTAGAGCCGCAAAGGAAATACTTCAAAGCCGCTACCGAGACCCACTGCGAAGGAACGGGAACTCGACTTCTGCCACCCGACAGGCAGCAAGACAATGACTAAATTCCTGTGTATTTTCCAGAACATCATATGGACACTATCATTGCGCACGGATACTATCATTGCACTGATTTAAATGCAGTAATGGCTTTTCCCAGTCTGCGCCCCAAATGTGCTATAATCTACTCAGCATTTAACCACAGAGGAAAAACAATGTTTCATGAAAGTAAGCAAGCAGGGCTATCCTTTAAAACAAAGCAAAACAAACAAAAAAACCTTTGAAAATGACTTGCCTGAGGTCAGCTATAGAGACAGTAGCTTAGACAGATATAGAATTCAATTTTCTTGAGTTTTTTTTTCAGCAGGATTTTTTTTATAGATTTTGGGGTATTTTTTTAAGTGATCAAAGCACAGAAGCATGTTTTTGCTGAAACTAATTGCCTTGGAGAAAAGATTTTGTAGCTTCAAACCCAAGAAACTTGGCAGGGGGGAGGAAACAAAAAAAAAAAGGCAATTATGGCTGCTAAGCACTAACAGCATACATGTCTACCACATCATTTACAAAAACAAAAACTTAGAAGCCCGGAAATAATTGAAAACATGGTGTATCTAACACTGCTTCCATTAGAAACCCATTTATTTTGGCACCACAGAAAAAAAGCAGAAAAAAAAAAATATTTGAAAAATACCACTGACGTCCTAAGCGCTGCCCGGCTGGGCCAGGCCGGTGGCCCGGCGCTGCCCCGGACAGCGGCGGCAGCGGATGCTCCCTTGGGAGGGAGCACGGCGCGCGAGCTCTCCTGCAGGCCCTTTCCCGCAGTCGGCTCTGTCACTGGGGGCGGCACAGGGTCCCCCCGCCGCGAACCGCTGCAGGAGCCGTCCCACGGGAGAGCAGCGGCTCCTCCAGGAGCAGCGGCTCCTCTTCTGCAGAGCGCAGCGTAGGTGCAGCTACTCTGGGATCGGTAGGTAGGCTCCTCAGGACGAAACCTGGTTATTCCTGGTATTCTGTATTGTGCCTAACACATTTCGAAGGCATAACAAACAGAAATACGGGTGCAGCAAAGCACCCAGCTGCTTCTGAGAAGGTGCTGTAAAACTCAGGGTGGAGGTTATTAAATAGGTCAGAGAGCCTCACTAGCAGGCAGGTGTTTTGAGGATGTAGATAACCTCAACTCAAAGAAGGAGGGCAGAAGTGTGGAACATTATTTAGAAAGCACAAAAAACACAGGAAACTTTAGAGGAGTTTTGTAACAGAACTGGAGCTGTAGCCAAAATGGAAAAATAGCTGCTTTTTTGGCAGCTGCATGCACAAGTTTTAAAAAGGAACATTGAAGAGTGGTGCCAAGATCTAAGAGATGAAACGTTCAAGGCAGGTGATCTTTAATACCGAATACCCTTAATGAGGTCTTTTACAAATGTAAATCAAAATTTAAAATAAATACAGTATTTCCAAAACCACAAATCAGGTAAAAAAATGCATCATTAAAAATCAGTTCCTTCTTTCTTATTTGTCAAAGCCTAGGCCCTTCATTGCAAACTCGCTCCACAGTATCTTAGTATATTAGTTTGCAATCCTGCTTAATTCCGGCACCCCACAGCCTGTCTGCACGTTCGCAGCTTTTAAAGCTCGGAAAGCTCTCAGCTCCTGCCAGGGAGGGGGAGAGCTCGGGAACTCACAGCCCCTCCAAGATGAACTGAGTCTTCCTTGTTTTGCACTTCCACGTGTAAACCTTGCTCAGTGAGCTGGGAACTCTCGGTGCTTGCTGAACTAGGTCAGTTTATTATGGGTTACACAACACAGGGACATGCAATACCTGCTACATGGTTTTAACAAAGTTGGGGCACAAACCCTCACTGTAACGATGAGAAACCCCTAACAAATACACAGATTTAAGGAAGGAGCTCAATCACGTTTCCTCTGAGAATTCTGTCACTGACTTCCCTACACAGGACTGAAGTAATTTTAAATATCTTCCTCACTATAAAAATCTATTTATTTTTTGGTACAGAACTTTGGAAGATGTAATAAGCAGCGCAGAAGTCCTGCCTCAAAGGTCATTTAGCATCCATGACAACTTACTATCTTATGGTAAAGACAAAAGTTTAATCCACAAGGACCCACATATGTTATGTGACAGCACAGTACTCATCACAATCAAAAAATAAACACTTTCTTAACTGTCTTCTTTGTAAATTTGCTTTTTATCAATTTTGTCACATTTGACCAAGCTAGAATGAAACAGATGCAATCAAAAAGGCTTTATGTTATTCAAAGGGAAAACCAATTGTTTTAAACTAAATTTATTTTAAGTAATAGAGAGTCAATCAAAAATAAATGAAGTTGGGCAGAGCATCTCTAGTTATTGAATGGTCCTTACTGCCGTAACAGGCGAGTCGCAAACTTCCTTCGCAATGTCAGTGAAGGTGCCCTCAGTGCAACTGCTGAAGGTTGGACAGAGCTTTCAAAAACCTTCCAGACTGAGAGTTTTTGCCCTTTTGTTCAGTGATGCTAAATACTTGTTACAAATGATGAAAGTAATGCACCTCTGATTTACCATAAAGCATCTTTACACACATACAATTGATTTTGATGTGGCTTTATTTTCTCTGTGACTTGAGGGTGATTTTTCCCTTTATTTTTTACTCTCCTGCTTGTCTCACATTTTACATCTAATGAATCTGCTGTTTGGAAGTGTAATGAGGCTAGGAAGTTTATCTGCAACACAAATGTTTTAGGCTTGAGATGATTTATGGTGAGAAAGATCAAGAGATGCTCCTGCGCCAACACCAGATTCAGTCCCGCCTCTACCGTCCCTCTTCCAGCTCATTTACTGCAGGGCAGCTGTATCACGAGGATGTGCAAATGTCCTCAGTCTCTCTGTGCCTTTCTTAAAAGGGGTCATTCCTAACAGCAACAACAGTTGTTGCCTTCCCTTTCCTTTCTCAAGGGCTTCTCTCCTGACTGATGACATTTGTAAAGCTGCTAAATCCATAATAATTTCATTGCAAGGTCTCAAATTTGAACTGTGGCATCCAAAGGGAATTTCTTCATTACACTGTATACACAGTCATTACAGTAATTGTGCTTCAAGGCTAGCTGAAAAACTTCTCCTTGAAGTACAAATATTGACATTTCCTTAAGAGAAAACTGGTTACGCTGTTAAAGGCTCCTGCTGACCTGACAGCCAGGGGAAAAAAAAGGAAAGAGCAAGCTGCCAAGTATACCATCTCCTCTTTAAAATGCTGAAATGCTTCTTGGTTGGGGCAGCTGCTAAGGCAAACAGTCCTTCTTGATTTTTGAACGCAATGAGTCAAAAAACTCCTTTGCAAAGTCAAAGGGAACGTGGGGGTGAACTGACCACATTTCAATCCACTTCATTGCATTACTTACTGGTCAAAGTAACTTTGCAGCCTGCAGAGGATGATCCTGGATGGATGTGCTTTGGACTATCTGTCCTGAACGGCTATCAACTCTTGCAAGGGAACAGGCACTGCAATATTGCTATTATAAATGCATGCATGTTGAAATTCTCTCTAAAGAATAAACATTAAGGCAGCTCAGCAAAACAGGCAGATCTATCACAATCCTCCCCTTATTTTGGACTTGCACCAAACCCAGCTCTTGGAGAAGTTGTAAAACAAGTAAAATTGTAGATAAACCGCTCCTCTTCAATGCATTTACACTTGCTTAGTTATGGGGCAGAAATCAATGTCTCTTTAGAAAACTTGAAGCCAACTGTTCTCTTCAATTTGTGGCTAGGCCCAGCCTTGTCTACAAAGCACCACATGACTATCAGAAGCCCTGCCAAAATGCATCACTCACAAAAAGAAACCATAATTGCTAGGCTGTCCTCTTAGATTTCAACAGTGATCTTCACTTTTGCTTCAGAGCTAAATAGAATACACTTGGATACAGGAAGACTGATCTCTCTAATTCAGAGCTTGCTTTCTGAAGGCAAAATGCCCAAAGGACACGACACGAACAAACTACCACATAATTTTAAAAGCCTTGACTGCTTCAAAAAAAAAAAAAAAAAAAAAAAAAAAAAAAAAAACCTTTCATGGCAGAATATCCATGTGATTTTGCATTTTATGCTGAGAAATAATTTTTCCTCTTGCTCATCCTCCCCTTCGAGACCAGGGTCGCACTGAACATCCTCCTCAGCTGGTAGGTTTCCATCACAGAACAGCATGTGAAGTACACGTTAAAGCAGTTGTTGCCATGTATTGCTCACCACTTCCCTTTCACAAACAACTGATGAACTGGGAGGTTGTTATCTGCTGGTTTCTGATAACCTCTTCCCCAGTAAACAATTACCAACAAATAAATACACCAGGCAGTTTCTCTACTGGAGCTTGGAGCTGAAACCACAAACACAGAGCACAGCAAGCCCATACCTTTGGTAAACTGAAGGGACAACTTAAGAAATGCACCTGAATTTGCACTTGATGAAAGAATTTGTCTCAGCACACGTAGAGTGCCATGGCAGTATTTTTCTCTCCAATGTCACTCAGTAAATAAATCACTCAACTCAAAATCCATGCACAGCTAAAACCTCATGATTATATCTGAAGCTTGCAGAGTCAAGAACAGAAAAGCACCACGCTGACTCCACTTCCCTCATAATCTGTATTTAAATGGAGAAACAATCAAAGAAAGTCATGAGTGCAAAAGGGAAATACTCAAGTTTAAGAATCAGAACAGTTTTTCACCTCTTGTTATCAGTGGATAAATTTACATACAAGAGTAGTGAACCTGCTCTGCGGCTGGGAACGGAGCGAAGGCCCGAGCGCCCGCAGCCGGACAGTGAAACCCCGCGCTCGGTGACAGAGATCCTGCTGCAGGTCAGCGCAACGCTGCCGCTGGAGTCCGTATTCCCCACGGCGACCGCAAAAGGCAACCGCTAACCGGCATTTCTGCTCCGTTGACCCTAGGAGCCCACAAGTACTGGACATGGCAAAAGCAGGCAAACGGCACCTCCTGGCTCACCCTGCAGCCATCCTGCTGACCGCCCGACTGGGGACTTTAAAGGCAGCACAGGGCAATGGGAGAAAAGTCCTCTTTGCCTCCAAACTGCTGCTTGCGTTGCTATACGTGTCTAGATTGCTATGGTAAATTATCCAGGGCAGAGCTATGTCCAGATCCCGTGACTGCAGAGAGGGTAAGGTGCACTACGTGTCTTTGTATGGGGGAAAACGGGCAAAAAGACTCAGCATACCACAGTGTTAATCCTGTTTGCTGCAAGTGCTGCCTTACTCCAATCAGTGTGCCACAGCAAAACTCCAAAGAACAGTCAGTTATATCCTGGTCCTTAATGAACATTATCCTAATTAATGAATTCTTCAGCATTACTAAAGCAGTTACAGAGCAATAGATGTTAATTTTCTTCAGCATTACTAAAAGTTACAGAGTAATAGATGTTAATTATGCAGCTCTTAAAGGTTTCTATACAAGCTGTAATACAATTCAATACCATTTACTCTCCTCCCTACAAATGGTATTTTACTTTTAAAAAGCCTGGAACAAACCCAAATTTTTCAGAGATGCTACCTTGCTGGTGTTTGGCATCATCTGAACTCCGAACATAGCCAAACAGCCCTTTTCAGGCTGCTTGCCAGCTTCATAAATTCTTTATTAATCCAAATTACTATTGTCACTTCATTTTTATTTATTGCTGTTGAGAGCAGAAGGCATGCAGAATACGGCCTAAGATCAACCATTCAGGCACAGAACACCAAGCGATGGATTAGCACTGTGGATTTGCAACCAAGCAAAGATCTTGGTTGCTTTGTTTTGACTAATGTAGAATAGCACATCTCACTGCAGAAATGGTTAGGACAGACATTTCAACATTTGAGAGCATCTAAAAGGACAGGTTAGAAATATTTGATCCAAAAATGCCCATGGTCAGGTTTTAAACAGTTCTGGGAGTTTTTTTATTTATTATAGGCAAATAAATGCCCAGAGTCAGGATCACAAGAGGGATTTTCAAACGTGTGCAAGCCAAGTCAGGTACCTAACTCTCACAGGCAAACTTCTCAGTGGAGGTTAGATTTCTCCAGGTATTTTGCTGCTGTCATCTTGGGACAAGTGGTACCAACTGTCTGAAAAGATGCACAAAAAGCAAAGCCACGTGAAAAGGCCCTGAGGATGACCAGCACAGTGAAATTTTATTTCTGACTGAGGGTTTCTTTAATCTACCTTAAACTAGAGTAACTTCCAAGAGCCTCCCTCAACAGGAAAAGCATTAGCACATACTGAGGGTCCCTATACACAGTTTGTACAAAGCAGCTAACGTCCTATGGAATCAGAGCATTACCCTTGTATTTCAGTGCAGGTTCATTTTACACCTTCCTCAGTCCAGTTGCATCACCACTGGAAGTACTCCTTCTCAAGTCTGGGGTAGGTTTGGTTTTGGTCTTTGGCAGGACTCATCCAGCAGCTACATGGTCACTAGATCTCATGTGGAAGAGAGGGAGAGTATGCTTGAGTAGGGCAGAGATGGAAAGAAATTCCTATCAGCAACACAGCACAGCCACATTGCAGTAGGAATAATGTGAAATTTTATCTGAATTTACCATGCAATAAAAGGACACAGTAACTGGCTTTGTGTAGTAAAATCTTCTTCAAAAATTAAAGGCAGAAAATTCTGTATTGAGAAAGGAGAAGCAGATTACATACTCTGAAGAACAGATTTTGCAGTGGGTAGGGATTTCACAAGTAACATATCCAAGCTCAGAGGCATCACATAGATACATGTCATTAATGCAGATGAGATCAATTTTCATATATAGACACATATATTTATATGTGTGCGCTTTAGAATTTGGTTCCTAGAGTCCATCTGCTTAAAGATTTGTAGCCTTTCACAGGAGCCTATGTAGTATTTACTCAGTAACTGTTCTCTGGGTGTTTGAAGGTCAATCACACAAGCTATTAATACATTAAAGAACAGGCCTTTAAGGCAAAAACAATTGTGCAAAAGATTTCAAGTGTTTAACTCAAAAATCCTCCTGAAAGCAATTTGTGGGTTTTCGTATGGACTATCACAGGCAAACAGAACCAACAAAACAATGCTTTTGACATTAGTAGTCCAAAACATTTGCTTCTGTGAAAATACATTCCACTCTTCTACCCCACAAACCACCCAGGATGGGGAGTCCTGTCTGTCCTTCCCACTTGGATCCCATTTTTTCCTGGCATTCTCTACACTACCCTTGAAGCACTTATTACTGCAACCACCTTCCAGCCATGAAGTGCCGGATAGGGTTCCCTCCAGAGTTTTGCAGATGCTGTTCTTCAAACAGAAGATACTGAGCTTGAGTCTCCTGCAAGGTAGAGCTGGGAGGCACGAGTGGCATGCTTTTGCAGAAATGCCTTCATCTAGTACATCAGAGACCTTATTCTATCAATCAAAACGAACCCAGCACAGAGAGCAATGGCTGCCTCGAACAAACCACAGGAACAGGGCAAAGTACTGTGGATCGAACACAACAAAGCCACGTGCTCAACTTACTGCCAGTGTGAGGTCTGCAAATGTGAGCAGACAAACGGAGAAAACCCTTGCCTGCACCATGAAAACGTTCCGCTTCTTTTGTGGGAAGCTGGCCTTATCCCATGAAAAGCGCCCTGCAGCAATGCTGGAAATGGAGAGTGCTGTGCAGCGTTGTTCTGAGATCACAACAGTAAACCTGTGTGCAAGGGATTAACGCAAGATCCAGCCCTAAGACTTTTTTTTTTTTTTTTTTTTTTAGGCATCACCTAGGTTTGTTTTTTTTTTAAGGCATCACCTAGGTTTGCAGGACGTGTCATTTCTGGTTCCTAGTGCCTGCCATTGCCATTTCAACAATCCATCTGCGATAATGGAAACGGACAATAAAAAAATGCAAGACAGATCCAGAGTTTAAGTTCTCCCTAAGATCTTGCAACATTTTCACAACTGAAAACTTTGTTCTCTGCTTGCCACCCGAAATGTCACAAAAATGACATTTATACTGTTGGAATATTGCAAATCCAACCCTTTTTCTGATCTCTAATTAGTAGAACATTTTTTTTCCTTTAACTTTTCAGAATAAAGCTTAGATTAGCCATTCTTATGATACAATACTTAAATACGTATGCTAGTAATTTAGAAGTTGCTGTAATATCATACAAACAAATCCAAAAACATTGAAAAGATAGTTTTCCAGCCTGCTTTACAACTCAACAAAACACGATGGATGGACGAGCCTATTTCAACCTTTTTGGGGGCTCTTTCTTTTGTTGCTTTATTCTTAACACACACAGAAACCCCATTTAAATGTGCTGCAGACCTTGTAAATTCTTTGCTTATCCCGGTGGAACTCGGGAAGGATTGCAAACGCTGTCAATGGCCCTGCACAGCCGACAGGTACAGCACAAACCCATAAAGGCCTCAGACATTCCCCGTGCTCCTTTAACGACTGCTGTTATTATTAACGCTTGCAATTACGGTCTGCGGAGCTGAGGAGGTTCGCAGGTACACCCCTCACACCACCCAGCCCAGGATTTTATGCATCTCTGTTTCTTGCACAAGAAACAATCTCTGTTAACATTCTTCAGAGGTATTTTGCTCCCCAGCAAAAATGCATGTGGCATACTGTTTGCATTTTGGGAAAGCAGCAAACCCAAAACAGCATTTCTTTTCCCAGAAATCTTTCCTCAGATTTTGAGCATTTGTGGATTGTTTAAAAGTCTTCTTTCCATCCATCCATCCAACCCTTCTTTTATTATAGAGCTTTTGTTTATATGTATTTTAATAATAGCAATCTTCCTTCAGCAATAACTATGGATGTCCTGAAAGCAATGGTTTAGAAATGAGTGAAAGTTAAACGGTGCAACCTTGCTTGAAAAAAGGAAAATCCACCTTCCTTGCTCTAAAAAATAACCCTATCAACAGATCTTTAAAACAAAATAAACCCTCATTTTGTCATTTGCTACATAGGTCATGTTTAAGTTTACTTCAAGAAATCAAAAGAATTCTATCTTTCCACTTTTCAAAAACGCTTGGAACAGCTCTATATCTACTCTCATTTCTTCTTCAAGGTTACTAAGGTGGATTAATTTTTTGAGACTTCTAAATTAAAAAAAAAAAAGTTGAATAGAGGCTTAAACAAACCTCTGAACCTCACACAAAGCTTGTATTTCACAAGCTGACTTGCTGCAGAAATGTGTCACAAACACAGCTCAAAAAAAATTTTTTTCAAGCCTTATCTGGGAAGGTTTTGCAAAACAGTCACCAAACAATAATTCTCTTTACACCGCTAAAATTATACTTACAGATGGGAAAGAATGAGATAGAATTTCCTTACCGTAAAGGCTTAATTGTAGTCTGCCAAACACAGCTGACTGAGCTGTATATTTTAAAAGTCTAATGTTCAAAAGCTTTGGTTTCATTGTCTGCTACACAGTGAGATGACAAAAGAAATGTCTTTTTATGGACCACACAACACACAGATTGTATCTGCACATAGTCCAAACTGGGCAAGGCACAACAGTATAGAGCATTCAACCCCAGAGCTAGCTTTTTGCACTGAGCTGTAATCTGAAATTGCCAGGATGGCCACCCTTGCTTTTCACCATACTACTTGTTTTTGCAACAAGTCACAGAATCTTCAAGCTTTTCAATTTATATAGATTCACTCTTAACCAACAGAATTCGTTTTCTTTGAGCTGATCTGAGAAATTAAGATTTTTGCACCCTGCTGTAATAGGCTGAACACCAGCGCTAGTGGCATATCCAAACAGCAATCAAAGTGAAATTTGTTTTAAAAAGTTTTTTTTTTCTCCTTCTTTCAATATTTTTGGCCTGATACAGATGTGTCCTGCCAAAATCTCTCCCCACTGCACTATCATTCCATGAGCTATTTCACACCTCCCATTTAATTCTCATGTGGAGCCAAATCCATCCAGACACCTCTGGTATCCGATGCGTGACAGAATGGAATCTTTCCCCGGACATTAGGAGAGGCCTGGAGATGTCAAGGGTGAAGTATCTCCACGGTAGAAATGATACTCAGCTGTGCAGCTCCCTCCATGCCTTTCATTGAATCCAGATGCCACAAGCTGCTCCGCTTTGCAAGTATCTGAGAGACGGACGCAGACTAACACGAGAGGTGAACTACAAACGTGGGGCAGGGAGAAATTCTGGCTAGTCAAGAGGCTTACTGGAAAAAAAAAAAAAAAGAAAAAGAAAAAGAGGGGGCAACTATTTCTATGCCCAGCCTTTAATGCGATGAGGCCAAGTCCCAGTGCCTTAATTTTAGGTTAGTAACACACTGAACAGAGGACGGTAAGAGCTCCTCGCAGCAGCTGGGCGCCATTCACAGCCTCTGGATCCATTAGACCGCGGCTCGATTAAGCCCAGCCGAAAAGCCGTGGCGCAGAATTCCCCACGTTGTCCAGACCTTGGAAACACCCTCGGGAAGCATCCGAGAGTCTGATGGAAGCGCTATACGACCTGCTGGACAAACTGGCCTTGCTTTGATCACGACGTCATTGGGACCTGTGTGCTCTTCGCTGGCTATTTGCCACTGCCGGGACTTGCCTGCACTTAGGTATCAGGCAGGGCTGAAAAACCCAGTTATACTGGAGGGTACTGTGATTAGAAAGACTGGAAGCTGTATGCTTCAGGATTAGAGGAAAACTCTTCTAGAAGCCTATCTGAAAGAGTCAGTCAGGAAAAGATGTAAGGTTTACCTCTCTATGAGGCACTCTGAATGCCGCTCTGAACACACGAGGACCTAAACCATACCGTAATTCCAATTTCCTTGAATCCTTTGGAGAATCACCCTCTAAATCATTGCAGTGCTGCTGTGCCTGCCGTTGAGTTTTGTAGCACTGCTTGTCACCTTGGATTGCTTTTCTGAAAAATCATCATTCAGCTTGGAACTGGCTACGATGGGGTCATCACAGTCTCAGCAAAATGCCCAAACCCAGGCAATTTTAGGAGGTTCTTGTTGATTTTCAGCTTCTCTTCCCACTCCCAACAGCACTATGTGTATAGACATGTACACACATATACATGCACATGTATGCTTCCATCGAAAGACATAATTAAAAAAAAGAAAGAAAGAATTATTCTGGAGGTTTCCCTCACTAACTACAGCGCTGTGGCTCAGCTTGGGCCAAGCTCCGCTTTCAAAACAGAGCAAGACGCCTTGCTCCTCGCCTCCCCTGAGCACCTCGCGGGCGCCGGTCTGCCACGCCGGCGAGGAGGAGCGCGGTCACTGCAAATTCACAGCCTGCCTCCGCGCGCGCTGACGCCGCCACGCTCGCACGGCCCTCCCACGGGCTAATCGGACAAACCGCGGGCGGCGTGGGCACGCCTGCTCCACGCACCTCCTTTCAGTCTCGGAAAAACTGTCCGCAGAACCATATACAGAGCTTTAAACAGAGAGGTAGACACCACAGTGAATCTTATTAATGCTCTACGTAATTTGGTAAGATGGGTGCTCAAGGAGTGCTGAGATGAATCATGAGAGAAAAATACTCCTTTGCTAAGAGCCCCAAAATGACCAAACGCAGGCATAATCTTTCATTGGAATTTGTCAGTGCAATAGGTCTCCCACAAAAAGCAATTTCATTCAACATGTTAAAATAAGATAACCTCGTATGTAAGGAAAGCATTTCACAAAGTCACTTTTCCCATAGTAACAGACGGGAATCTGTGGTGCGAAGTGGCAAATTTCCTTGCCCGAAGCATTTTGAGACCGCAGTAGCGGAGGCAGGGGAAGGGTCTCCAGGGCCGTAACTGGGAGCAGATCCGGACTCCCCACGCGCGGGCTGCGAGCAGCACGCCAGCACGGAGAGAAGCCCGCTGGCCGGCACTCTCGCGCGCCCCTTCCCTGGCCACGCAGCCTGCGCGGCAGCGCGGGCCCCCAGCGCACAGGCGCGCACGCTCGGAGCCTCAGCACGCACGCGCGCGGCTCCAGGCTGATCGCGCGCAGCTCTGCACGTATAATCCTCTAGCCAGCATTACGAACGGAGCAAATGCACTTTTCTCCCCTTAAGGCTCCTTTTTTTTCCTTAAAAATTAGCTGGCTCCTTCTGATGGAACTAGGAAAGAAGCAGGAAAAAACCGCACGCACCAAAATAAAGGGACACATCAAAATACGATGAGGCTGTGTTACTAAACACACCGCAGTATGGTCTGCCACACTAGAGGAGAGGGGCCCCGTGGTATTTACCTGACAAGAGATCTGCACAAGGTAGACCAGCTCCTTGGATTCACAGCCGTTCCTTGTTACTTCATTCTGTTCCTCCGGGAGCGAAAGCTACACCAAGGGAGCGGGGAGGAGGGTGGGAAGAGGGAGAGAGAAAGAGCAGGTCAGTGAGCAGGGCTAAGCCAGGCATGGAATAACGCATGAACATTCACATCAACTTGCTCCAAGACATGCTGAGTATCAGGGAACGAGCAAAGTGCTTGTCTGTCTGGAGTTGTCAAACAGAAAATAGTCAGCGTTCAGTGTTTACAGAGACCTAAAATCCTGCTGGATTTTGGCATCTCACCTGAGAGTTTGAAAATAAAAATATGTTTCAGAAATCCAACAATCATAGCAAGGCACACTGCTCAAGCCAGGGATTAAACATGCACTTTAGAAGTCTGTAAAATTAACTGTTCGCTGAAAATATTGCCATATATACTCATGTATCAGATAATAGTGATTTTTCCTCCCAATTTTATTTGTTTCGTTAATTTATATGTTGAGGCAGACATTAGATAATAAAATGCATCTCCCAATTTCAATGTTGTCAAGCAATTTACCACAACAGAGCGCTTTATGGCACCATTCATCCAATACAAAGAGCCACTAAACACAACATCAAGATGTGCTTTTTTCAGAGCAGTGAGGAGAGATTTAACCGTATCATTCCTGTGCATGTAATGAGTGCCAGGGAAGACCTAATCTCAGGCCTTCTCTGTACTAAAAACTCATTAGAAAAACCTCCTGCCTCCCAAACAGTTTATATTTGTGGGAAGAAAGAAGGGAGAGGGAAAGACAACCTTACCGCTCAAATGAAAGAGGTGTATTAGCAAAAAGATCTGGGCTTTTGTCAAAATAACCAGGCCAAGAGGCCATCATACCTCTAACCAGCACAGCCCTGTCAGCAAAACATTGTGTGTGTGCTTGTTGCTGTTTCTGTATTGTTTTAACTTTAAACTTTGGGATAAAAGTTTGGACTTTAACCTCATGAAATATATGGATTCATGTGCCAACAGAGCATAAAATCCCCTGTTTGCCTTGGTATCATTCAGTTTCTGCACACCTAAACAGGATTTGCAAGGTTAAATATTTTTATGAACCTTATATATATATACACACACACACAAAAAAACCAACATTTCACAGCTCAGTACGAATTAGGATTACAATGTGACAATTTGACTACCTGAACTTCTGCTCCCAAGATAGGCTAACATCAGATAGGCTAACAGAATTACACAAAAATATTTGAATGTGATGGGGAAAAAATGGGACAGACAAAAGTCTTTATTACCTAAGTTTTCAGCAAAGGTTGAATTGCATCACCTTCCTCTTACTGATGTTTTAATTTACACCTGGTTGGACTTGCGTCAAGCCACATCTATCCATGAACTCTCCGAAAATAGGAGGTGAATAATGTGAAAGCCCGGGGTCCGTGGGCGTAAGGCCACTTTTCATTTGAAAGAGCATACCTAACCGGGGAATAACCTGCTCACCTGCACTCATTGACTTTACACCCACGTACGCAGTTTTCACTTTAATGCTTCCAAATGTCTCCATTCAGACAAGCACCCCGTGTTACATGTGCTAAATGAGACTATGGTTCATCTTTTAGAGGCCCCATCAGCACGGTAGCTGTTTTCTGAAACCCTCTTCTCGTCCGTTTTGAGGGTGCTGCAGCATCTAGCAGTAAATAACCAGGGGATGATCCAAGAGCAGTGGCGTGCTGCAGTGATCCATCGTGCCAACAAGAAGGGTTCCCCACTAGTCTGCAGCTTCCTCGGGGCCCTCCTGCAACGAAGCCCTCCCGGGCACCGGGGGCTTCTGTCCTATGTGACCTTGATCCTGCAGACAGCTCTGTCAGGGCGGAAAGCTGCTCCAACAGGCCCAACCGCTGTGCGGCTGCTCCGATGACTGTAGCTACTGGAATTCCAAGGAGAGCAAGTCACTCCCTGGAGCCATTTAAATGACATCCCAGGACATGTGTCTCAAAACAAACTCCTGAGCGTTTTTACATATCTTGTAAAACTGTAAGCTGTGTAGTATTAGCAACCAGGATGGTATTTTTGTTCCTAAACGTTGGTGTGACTTGGTGGGTCATTCCTTAGCAACTCCTGTCTCTAATGTGTGTCTGTAGTAAGACATGCTGCTCTAAATCCATTGTATTGCCCAAAATACATGCAACTCTATTTTAGAGTAAAGTTGTAAAAGCAGACTGAATGACTGTCCCTCTTCCTTCAGCTAATCTCATGCCCCTTGATAGAAGGAGAAGGTAAAACTGCATACGCAGGAAAACTTACTATTTTTATCTTTTAACCGAAGTAATGTAACTATCCCTGCAGCAAAATACCCCAGAAGGTATTTGTGCTCCCTTTCTCACATGCTGTAATTTTGTTTTGCTCTATTAACAGAGAAATGTTGTTACAAAAATCATTCATGTCACCCTGTTTAAAAGCTTTTCCTCCTGCAGTGTCTGTCATGAACAAAACATCCTAGAAAGGCAAGGTGTGTCCACGCCTGACGCAAAATCCAGGGAACACAAAGCAAAGGCCTCTCTTGACCTTGGCAGGCTTCAAACATGGCTCAGTAGGCAGAATCTGGTTGACTCCAAATTGGGAAACTTGTTTTCATCTCCTTACAGGAGAGACCAAAGACAGCTGGGTCTCAAGGATACCGCTTCTAAGAGCCTCAATCTGTATAATCTGAGATAGCTGAAATAAGCTGTAAATAGCATTTGGGGTAGTCAACCAAAGTGTTAAGCAACATACTCAACATATACGGCTTGATATTTTATTTGGAATGTTCATTTTTCGCCTTCAGAGTGGTTGTCAAACTTCCTGAACAAGATAAACAGTTACGAAGCACTAGGTTTATGCTAGATTCATTGATTATTGGAATATGTATGCTTAGCTAACATTGGTAGATACAGCTGATTTCATAAATCAAGTTTGCAGCATCCTAATCTTTTCAACGGCAGCACTTCACAACAACATGCTGAGATTATGAGGTCGCAAAAGAGCAAGGGTAGAGTTGCAGGTAAACAGCAGGAAAAACGTTTACACTAGTACAGCAACAGCAACCAAAGCTTTTGCAGATCGAATGCAGAACACAGTTGGCACGTACTGAACTTCAGATACTACAGCTGAGCTAGGAAAAAAGGGCTTGGCCTTTCCACAGCTAAAGTCAAGCTTGTGAATCTCCACGCTGCCTTTCTGCACGTACCAACAAAGAACTGGGGACTGCGTTGAATGCCGGAGTGGGCACGTCCTTTCTCTTCTACCTGCAAATTCACACTACATCACCTTGTGCGGCTGTAGTTCTAATGCAGTGAGTTGCCGAATAACCTCTCACTGAGATAGACCAAATAGCAGCAAAGATTTCCAAGAGCAGGAGCCTGGCCAAAGAAATGATCGTGATCTCACTGTATCAATCCACTTTAACAGCAAGTTTCATCCTGGTCACTTGAAAGACAAAACTAAACTATATATCTCATTTATATATACACATGTATATTCTAAAAGAGCAATGGTGGCTAGCCAAGATTTTATTAATCGTATATAAAGACAGGACTAGCTTACAAATACTTCAAGTTCACTTGGTCTCCTCTCCGTCTGAGAAAAAGCAGCTCATCAATGGTAAGCTAGCAGATAAATAGTGATTATCAGGGTCTCCTGCAGAGGGGATTTTATTTGTTACTCCTCTTGCAGAGATAAACAACAAATAGGAGACTACATTAAGATACAGCACATTCAAAAGTCTGATGGAAAAGCTCATAGTTCTAGAGTGTACAGCTCTCCATGTGCCTATTTTGTTGATCTTCTAGAACAGGGGTTAACCAGAACAAAACACAAACGCTCTCATGCGCCCTCTCCAAAGTGGCTTTGGAAGCTCCCTTCTGCTATCGCTCCAAGAATAATCCTCACATCATACCCTGGCAGATCTGCGTTTGGAGCAAAACAGCAGGCGTTTTAGAGTCTCATTTGTTTGTCTGGAGCTTCGCAATTACAGACCTACTGCGAAGCTTGCTGTCTGGACAGCATGGGGGACCTGCCACATCCCACACTCAGCTACCCAAAAGCAAGGGCTGGCTACTCCAGGGAGGACTTCAGTGAGAACAGAGGCGTCTAAGTGGCTGTTTCACGAGCACATGTCCCTTGTCAAGGCGACCACAGACAGAAATGGAACAAAAATACAACTTCTGAGAAGCATGCAACACACTCCTTTCCATGCTTTACACACAGTCACATTCTTGCGTGCTCCTCTCAAACTACAAAACACTTCTAAAATCATTTCAAAGAAAAACTACTGCAAAAATCTGCTGACTAGAACTGTTGGCTACTGAACTAAAGAGCCAGACCCTCGCCAGGTGAGACACGGCTTTCCTTTCCAGGGTGAACGGGGCTGTGCCTGCTCCTCCTAGCTGTGCCGCGGACCCCCAGACGTCAAAGCCATCTCGCGCAGATAGCTTTGGCCTCACTTTCCTCGTTTCCCAGTTTGCCAAATGATGTTGACTACCACCCAGTTCCTCATGAAATACTCTGTGCACAGCTTGGAAAGCTAAAGACTGGATCCGTCTGTGAAACTTATTTCAACTTTTACTTCATAAAGCCATGAACGCTTGCTCTTGATCTCGCACACACACATGTGTCTTAGCAAGTGAATAACGCAGAGCCGCTGGCAGACAGCCGGCGCGCGGAACGGCGCACACTTAAAGAGAAGGTTACAAAGAGCTTTGGCAGAACTAGCCTATGCGTTTGATAACTAAGACCATGAGCTTGCCTTGCTTCCAATACCATAAATCTTTCTATGTACTGTTGCTATCTAAAGCTCAGATTTTTACTTGAAACTGAAAAACACAAAACAAAATAAAATCACACAGACACAGGGTTATGGCTAGAAACAGGATGGGGAAAAAAGCATGCTGTTGACATTAAATAATTTGTTAGCAGTAAGAATAATTTGGGAATGAAAAATTGTGGGCTAGGAAAATACGCTTGATTCCCCCCAATCGTCTCCCTATCCGTTTCCGAATCACTCGCCCGAGCTGCAGCCGGTCTGCCCCTCCGAAAACCAGGCCCCTTGGGAACCTCCTCACAGCAGAGCCGCGATTCTGACCCCGAATGGAAAGACAACGCTAGGCAACAGCACAACCCCGCGGCACAGCTCCCGGGACCGGTGTCAGGATGCCACGGGAGAGCCCTCGAGCTCTCCTCCAAACACCCGCCGGCGCCACGCGCCGAGCACGAGCCCGCGGGAAGCCGCAGAGCCGACAGCGCACGCGTTACCGCGCTCGCGTCCTGGCGACTGGCTCCTGCGAGAAGTTTTAGCGACGCTATCGACACCTAATCGACGCGGTTTTAGGCCGCAGGGCGCAGTCATAGCAGCTTTTTCAGCAAAACGTTAAGCACAAGCCCATGCGTGCGCTACCACGCACGAGCCGACAGGCACGTTTCTGGCACCTCCGACCACGGGGCTGACCGAAACGCACCCGGTCCCTGCCCCTGAGCAGCATGTGCACCCCCGGCACATCCCTGAACGCACGGTCCGGCCTCCGACGTGTCCGGAGCCGCGCGGACGCAGTGCGGCCCGTGCCATAAAAGCCGCTGCGAGCATCGCCAGCAACGCCCAAGCGATCCCTACCCTCGGAGAACACAACGAAAAGCCACGATCTCCTCACGCCAAACACGTGCTCCACGGCCCGTGAAAACGGACAGGAATGTCAAATGAACAGAATTGTTCTCTGCAAAGTAAAAGAAACAGCAAGGCTTTGTAAATGAAAATCGTTGTAACACCCACACATATTTATTAGAGGTTTGCCGTAAAGCATAAGCGAGGCGAGACTCTTCGGGGCAAAAGGCGTATGCCGTGGAAGCACGCGCGGAGACCCGAGCACGCAGACCCGAAGGAAGCGGCGATATTAAGGCACGGCTACGCCCTACCGTAAAGCTGCCTTTCTAAAGGGATAACCTCACTCACAGGGAGCCGCATTCGCAGCCGCACAGTCGAGGACGCCCCTCGCCTCTCGGGCTGCGATGAGCGAAGCCCCGTGAGCGGCGCCAGCCCCCACGCCCCGCGCGATGCTGTGGGCAGCAGCGAATCAGCCTCGCAGGCAAGCACAGACCTCAGCAGGTTTCATCTCGAGCGCAGGGCTCGCCTGCAGAAATGTCAAGGAGAAAAGAGATGGCAAGAACGCTGAAGAACTGTCCTTTGCCAGGAGTTACAAGTCTGTGGAAAGGCTGATGTTTTTCCTGGCAGAGACTGTGTCATTGTTCCAGGGAAACCTGGTAATCTTTTTACATTTTTCCAAGATGGAATTTAAGGTTTACTCCCTGGCAAAAGCAGCCAGACACATGCAACCGAGCTTGCTGCTGCTCAAGCTCAGCCATAGCAAAAGCTCATTAAGTTTCCAAACCACTATTACATCTGATAATTTTTCTGACAATATTAGAAATACTTTTTTCTTTCTAAACCACCACATTTTTAATGCCTCCTTGATGTCTGTCCTCTCATTAATTTACAATGTTTGTCCAATTTAGCAAATCAGACGAGTGAAAAACCACAGGACAAAATGCCACCTTTATGCATCACTTTGGAATGTATGTATTGGGTGAAAAGTATGTCTGATGGCTAAGAG
Organism: Rhea pennata; assembly: GCF_028389875.1. Taxonomy (NCBI): domain Eukaryota; kingdom Metazoa; phylum Chordata; class Aves; order Rheiformes; family Rheidae; genus Rhea; species Rhea pennata. Next base: position 7,018,536 of record NC_084686.1, on the reverse strand, counting down.
CAAGAAATATGAGGCTAATTTTCCCTGTTAAATATTTTCCTGCTTTATATATATATAAAAAAAAATTCTAGGGCCCAAATATCCTTGGGACAGATCCTGAAGAAGTTAAAAGCCTTAACATTGATCAAACTCAGACATGTAGACTCACTGGAAGAAAAAAAGTTTACCTCTCTCAGCTCTAGCTTCTCAAGTAACAGGCAATACTTCTACTATCTCCTAAATTAGCCTCGTGATTCAAACACCATTTACCTTCATTCAGTTCAATCCATTACCTGTATCAGTCTTTCTTGTAACGGGCCACCTTCAAAACCTGTTTTGGGATACTTTTGAAATGATTATTTTATTATATTCAAAGTTTTAGACGGGCAAATCTTTTTTGTACAGGGAAGCATTTTCCAACTAATTACGCTGACAACATAAATGTATTTGTCTGTCCTTTCCCCCCACCAGCTCCAGAATTTATCTTGCAAATATACTGATTTTACTCCCACGCTGCTCCCCATCCTCTCCTGCCTTCTCCTCTTCGTGATGAACCTGAGGCGTCAGAGCAGGGAAAGAACATTTTGTGACACAGCGGCTTCTTCACTCAAGCACAACTATTTTGAGGTAATGATGAAAGTAAAGGCAGAAAAGAAATGTTTAAAGAATATTTTTATGCCTGGAACTCCATTTATTTACTGCGATTTGAAAACATCCCCTTGAAACCTCAAAAGAGGCACTCAAGAAAAACAAAAATTAAATAAAGACAAAGAAAAGATCCAATTTCCCGTAGCTGTGCAGAGATTGCTCCAAGCTGGCAGCCGTGCTCGTCTGAACAGCACAGAGCACAGTGCACGAAACACGCTACCTCCACAGGATCAGTGCAACAGCGGGGGCTGCCCCACTCAAGCATCAGAGATTAACTCTGGCCACGTAAGTTTGCTGATACCAGAATTGAGGTGGACTGAGTAACTTAACTTTTTATTTGCACGCTGAAATTCAACTGAAATGCTGCTCTGCAGTGAAAAGGCAAAGCGTTCACGGCTTGGGTGTAGTACTATAGGAAACAAGACTGGAACGGGAACTGTACTCGGAAAGCCTAAATTAATGCAAGGACAAGAACTAAGTAAATTTAAACGTTTGTGGGAAGTGCATTTGGCCTGTAGTTACTTTCAGAACTATTTTAAGCTTGCAAATTAAATGAGAAAAGTTTTCCTATGGAAGCACAATTATTCAATAGTCAGCATCTTTTCAGCTAAGCTTCACCTACCATTGCTTATAAATATGCACAGCTAGAGCAGATACCCCACAGCAGGGTCCTTGAAGGGCTTTAATCATGCTGGATGCCATAATAGTTCCATGCATGCCTCATATGCACAAGATCAGGTCTCTTCTGGTGTTAACTTGTTTTTTTGTCTTTAATATAAGTTTCCAATGAGATCATGCATGCACACTGTGCATCTGTACTTTTGAGAGAGACTAGAACAGCTGGGACTCTCCTCGAGTTCCTCCCCAAATCAAAACTATCGCAGCAGATAACTTTAAAGACAGAGAAAGGCAGTATGCTGGGGATCCACGCTGACTAGAGCATATGAAAAACAGAGTTCCTGCAGGGGGAATTAGCTGTTTCGACTCACACCTACCAACCCGAACTCCCTCACAGGTGGCTGGTAAACTGCAGCAGAGAAGCGTGGGGGAATATCCCAAACAGACGGTGCACAGAAAAATACATGGCACCTACGTGCAAGGGTAGCAGCTTAGGACTGAAATTGAACTACTGCTGTCAGCTCTGACCACAATTACCGGAGTCAGTCTGACGAGCGGCGATTTCCATTACATTGCTCCGGCTGAGGATGGGAATTCAGGTTTTTCGGCAAGGCTAGATTGCTGTTGCAATGTTGCTCAAAAGCACAAAACCACAAAGCACAGCAGGATCTAGCCTGAAGAAGAAATAAGGAGTGACCTAGGACAGAACTTGGTTCTTTACTGCAGGCAGCAACTCCTGACTTGGGAAAAGCTCACTTCCAAGCCCTTATCCCAGGATGAGCTGACAACGCAGGCAGCCTATGTACATACTGCTGGAGTTTGTTTGTTTTATTCTCCAGCCAAATATATTTGATCCTTAAGCTTGTGGAGACATAAAATCTCACAGAGTTGTATCAGAGACAAATTTTCCAGATTTTCCTGTATTAAGTTGCAAGTGTTTTCTGATACCCCTTCCAACCTTACCGATTCTATGATTCTACGATTCATTTTGTCTAAAGGTGTAAGAAGGTCATTCTTCATAAGCAATGAAACATTCATAAAAACTTCTGAGATGCAGCCGTTAGGGACTCCATTAGGCAAAAACAACTTCTTAAGGTTTGGAAGCAGAATGTTTTCATGAAGTTAAAATATCTGATGTTAATAAAAACAAACTAACGAATAACCCCCTCCATGCGGTTGCATGCAGAGCAGTGCCTCCAGCATTCGGTGATTGATGAAGAGTACATAACATCCAGGAATGCTCCATAAGCTGAATTTGCCACCTATGGGTTTTCTGGTTGGAATTTATTGCTTTTGTTTTTCATCTTTAAAGCCCTATGTGATCTGATTGTTAAGAAACTTCCTCACTCCACGCATACCAGGCTATAGAAATAATGGCCAAAACATTCTCCTTACGACAGAGACAAGAACTTTCCATATTAAGGTCACTAGGCTAAAACCTGCTTTTCACCTTAGCTGAAACGTGGATTTTCTGACTCCTTAGTATGAAGTAAAATCTCTCACACCTGTAAAGAAATTGGGGGAAAACGTGGAAGAAATACAGAACTACTACCAGATTTGCCTGACAGATTTCTTTCTCTCCGTGTATACTTGGTTTTTTGCTTCCAGGATTACCTCATTTTCTCCTCTTCTCGTGGTGGGAACTATTTCCAGTCTCTGGGGTTTCAGAAGAGAACAAGGAAACACGACGCTAAGCAGCGGCTCGCAGTCAGATGCTGGCCACGGACACAGGGCGGCTGCACCTTAGCCAGACACGCAACGGGGTATAAAGTTACCCGTGGTAGCACACGCACAGGCCCCGCACTCCGCATTTGCGGCCCCACTTGGGGAATCGTTGCAGGAGCCTCTCTGAGAGTTTGTTGCATGGACAGGCGCAGGCAGCCACGTGTTACTCCTGCAAACTCATCCTCAAGAGAGTTTATCAGGCCATGCTCAGTACCCTGCTAGCCCGACTCCAGGGCTACCGCAGCCCTGAAGCACGGGAGCAAACACACAGGGGCTCTTCTGCTTAGGCAGGTGCTCCAAGGATTAAGCACTAGAAGGTAAACGAGAAGAATCTGTTACTGATTCCACCTGCTCCTTCTGACCACCAATACACACACTGTGGAATAAAATCCATGGGAAAAAAAACAGTTTTGCTAGGGCACTTATGATGCAGATCATAAACACAGCTATTGCAAAGAAAGCTTACAGGGTAAACGCAGCCTCAGAGGCACGAGAGCAGAGGCATCTGGTTCCACTGAGTACAAAGGCAAGCTGCGGACTGAACGACTGTTCTGCTGTTCAGCAAAACCAGAGCAGTCCCCCCCCTACAGCACCGAGGAGCACGGATGTCTTACTCCACAGCCCCGGGATTTTCACTGAACGCCGTGAAGCTCTGCCACCCCGTCCAGGCGCACCCAGCCAAGCTTCCTAGAGGAAAGCAGGGATCAGCACGGGGCCCAGAGCTCCCACGTGGCCTGCTGTACAGACCTCAGGGCTCGCACAGAAAGCACGGAAAGCACTAAGTGCAGAGCAGCCAAAAGGAAATGAAAACAATCTTGAGGTACACAAGCCATCTCTTTCAAGTTCGTTTTCCATAAAACAGCGCATCACATAAATGACACATTTCCTTAACAGAAGCATTTGCAAGGAGGTGTTACGTGCTCACAGGTATAGACTCTCATTAATATTACACTGCTGACAAAAGATAATCACAAACATTGCAGCAACTCCTGGCACAGATACCTGCAGGGACAATAAACCAGGCCCCGAGCACAGCGGGTTGGGTTGATTTTGGTGTATGAAGCATGAAGGCATCTTTGAGTGTCTTTATGGAAAGTGCCTTTTGGACAGCATACATGGGGCAGGAGCAGGATTTAAAATTCCTCATTCTGTGTTTCTAACTCCTCGGATTTCAGTGTTAGTAGCAGAGTACTTGTTAGGGGGTTGTCCTATCAAGCTGTTATCTACGAATTCATAGCTTTTAAAATCCGCAAGATAAAAATGGCAGAACCAAACCCACTTACTCACTGAAGTGCACTGTAAGGAATCGACACGAGATAAAAACAGAAGTCAAATAAAAAGTCTCCAAATTATTAATTTAAATCTCTCAGTCACCAAGTTTGGGGTTTGAGAAACCCTGCCGTGCAACACAGTATTTTGAGAGCAGCTAGTCCAAACCAGCCTGGCTGTTCCGCTCTCACCGCTCAGCCAAACAGAAACACGTAAACAAAACCCGAAGAAACCTTTCTGAGTTTCCTGGACTTCTGGCACATACTAAGCTCCGATCCCGTAGCACTGCAGGCGTTATATCAGCAGCTCTTACGCCTCCTGTCACACTCTAACCAGCAACTCAAATGACGGGTGTCGCTCAGCCTGACGCAGGCAGGCAGAGGGCCCCCCCCTTGCTCACCCACGCAGATCCGGGTGCAAGCGATAAAAGGCGTACCGGGCCACGGGAAAGGCAATGAGCAAAGACAGGCAGGAAATAGGAACTGATTTAAGTCCAACTCTCCTTCACAAAAGGCAGGAGAGCTGAGCCAGCGCAAGAGAGAGGTTACTACGTATCCTAAAAGCTCACAGTGAGGTCCTAGGTCCAAAAAAGCTGCAAGGGAAATTCTCATAATTATATCGCAGGGGTCTTGTCTATACTCTGTACCTATTTGCGCCCCCTATTTAGAGCCTAAAATAGCCTGGAGCTATGTAATAGGAATTTCAGAAGCTGGCACATGGACAAAGTCACTCCTAGAAAGTCCAGAAAGGAAAGGTCAGTTATGTCAAGTTAATTATTTACTGGCTATGAATGAAAAAATGCCATGTAATCTAGAAACAGCTTAGCTGTCTATCATAGACTTTTCTACAGCATGGCATGGCATCTAAGACACGAATCAGATGTCCCTGTGCTCAATTAAGGATACGGCTGACTCTATGGTTTATATAAATATCTGCATTGAAAAGGAAAACATAAATAAAGGTTTATAAAATTCTTTATGCAGATAAAATTTACTATATAGCTTCTTTAGTAATAAATATTGCTTTATATTCCAGGGGCTATTTTTGAAGACATATACAGACAAGATTAATGAAAAGGAAATGAATTATAATATTTTATCTTAAAAAAAAGATTGCTGGTAAACCTAGTCTCATAACAAAGGTAATGTTCTAGGTATTATTAGCAACAGTTTGGAACGTATTTACTAGTTAAAAGAAAAAAAAAACACGCAGCAAATTTTGTCAGCAGCATCTCCCCTCTGTAACGAGTGAGAGATTCACAAAAAGTTGCAAAGCGAAAATCCCAAGCAGCCGCGCAGCGCCGCCGAGGCGGGGACCGCCGCCGGTGCGCCCCGGCCCCTCGCCGACACCTCCCTGCCCAGCGGCAGCGCGGCTTCCGGGCCCGCTTCCTCCTCGCAAAGACCTTCCCGAAGGCCACAGGTTTCTCCCTGGAAGGGCACCGCTGATCACATTATACTGCAGTGTTAGAAGCTGCGAGCTAAGAGCGTCTGCACAAAAATACAGGAAATCCCCCCCCCCCCCTTTAAATTAAAACACCTCTGAGAAGCCTGTGAAGGAAACAGCGCCTGATAAATTGTTACCTGATTCATTTACTTCGGTGTCACCCTTAAGGCATCCTTCCAGCTGTTTTACTTCAGAATGTGTATAATATTGTGCCAGTAGGGAAGGGGGGGGGGGGAAGGAGCCTAGATCCAGCGGCGCGGCTCTCGGAAAGGCTGTGTACTACTCACCCCTGCTGCACCGATCTCTTCTTCCCATGAGTGGGATGCCTAGCCAAGGCCTAGCAGCTCCAGGTCTCTCCTCCGTTTCCCAGCAGCTAGCTGAAAAAACCTTCCAGGCATCAGCTCCAAAATGCCAGAACTCCGGACTAGCAAAATCAAATTAAATTCCCCACAGTCAGTTCGCTCACTCGCCTTTCCTCCCGGTGCTGCTGCTTCTTCACACGAACGTGCCTAGGAATAGCGTTTAAGACCTGCCTCCATAGCCCTGCTCGCCGTCTCCACACTGCCCATTTCATGCTCAATTTGCACTGCAGAGAAATCAGTGGTGTTCCTTTCTCTCCCGCTCGCTCTCGCATTGGAAAGGTCCCACAAGACAAGCCGTGGAGTTTAACAAGAGCCAAAAGAAACAGAGCGCGAGGGAATGCATGCAGGGCTCGTGTTCGGGCTCGGCACAGAAGGCTGCTGCTACAGCTCAAAGGAAAAAAAAAAAAAAAAAAAAAAAGTGACAGCAAACTGCCATCACATGCCTGAAACACAGCACAGTTTAAGGCAAGCCGATTCCTCATCGCTCCTGCTTTTCCGCTGGTATCAAACTGCTCCAAGCTAAAGCTCTGTGAAATTCCACTCAGGTCCCTGGTGCTGTGCAACTGCAAATCAGTGCAGGATGTGTCCCCATATGCCTACAGTACAACAGTCCTCTGTTCACTGAACATATTCCCTAAAGAAAACAAGTATTCCGATGATGAAAAGTTTGCTGTCAAACTCTTCCCTGTTCAGTTAACAGCCTAAACCCGTTAGCTTGTCCAAGAGGTCTGTACCATGACTGCAGCATTTGCAAAATCCAATTATTGCAGATCGCTATTCACTGACAGGATTTTATCATTCAGCACCTGAGCACAGACACCCACTACCAAGGAGATCTCCTCCTCCTAGCCCAGCAGTCTGGCCGCGATTTTAAGCCGGCGTGGCCATGCCGGCACTCCGAGCAGCTCTGCTGACCACCGCGCCGCGCCGCTGCCGGCCGGGACTGCCACGGTCCGGCTGCTTCCCTTCGGGAAGGGGCGTTCGGCAAACTCTTGCCCGTGTAAGTGGTGCTCACCTTAGCCAGTCTGTCCCTGCCTGGCACTATTTCTTCACGCAAGGCAGGGAACCCGAGCAGTCACTCTGCCCACGTCTATGCTTTTGAACACGCAGATCAAAAGGGAAATCATAACACCTGCGGGTTTCTTGGCACAACCTCATTCCTCTATTACGAAGCTTGGCCAAAGAGCCCGGCCAAACTCTGCTTTAGCTTTGCAGCCTAATTCAGTGAGGCTGTACAACACCGAGGAAGGGTTAATCAGTTCTCTGAAGTTGCCAGGTTGCTGCATGTGCCTCCATGAACCTTCAGGAGCATGAAGAGCTTACCCTGAATATGTCAGAAGACTGTCTTAAATAAATAAATAAAGAGGTAATGAAATGTATTTTACTCTTGATGGTGCCCTGTTTGAAGTTCCTGCATTGCTTGCAATGCCAGAGACAGGCTGACTGGCACAAAAAAGTGACAGCAAACTGTCACATAAGCATCTAGCAGCATTAACACAGTGGCTTGTTCCACTAACATCACTCACTAGGAATTTCCCATAAGTTCACATTTTAAGGCTAACTCTGCAGAGTACAGGCTTTAAACAAACCCAGTTCTTTAGTAAGTGGAGTCTGTGATGCAGGAAGATGCTCTAGAGCTACACCTGGTCCTGACACCTGGTCCTCTAGGGGCAATTTCCCCTGCATCTAGCCTGCACTGCAACAAACTTCAGTCGCTTTAAAAAGGCCCAGCTACTATGACCTTAGGCCTTTACTTACGTTTATCACTGTTTGGGGCTCTTTTTTCCCTCCTTCGTAACCTCAGTCACACAAATTACCTCAAAATTAAGACAGAACTCAGTGGCACATCTTTTCTCCCATCTGACAACTGTTTAATCACATCTACCATCAAAATCCTGTTGTTTTAAGAACACTGGATTCCCCTTCAGCATTGTTCCTCCTACTCTTATTAATGCAACAAATCAGATGTGATACGTTAAATCTGACTTTGTAATCTCAAATGTCCTGTTATTCTCCATGACCAAAGGAGGAGCAGTAGCTCTGCGTATTTACAACCTACTCTGAAGCTGGTTTTGTTCCATGTCCTCTCAAATACCCAAGCAGTTACCACTAACACTAACTCTTGGGTGGGAAACAAGAACGTAACACGACTGTGAAGAAAACTCATCAGTTTTCGTTTCGCAAGCATGTACACTGTATTACAGTATAAAAAAATAAATTTAGAAAACCTTCTCTATTAGCTGATTTTCTCCCTTAAAAGTTTCTCTGTGTTTTATTGGCCATCAAAATACCCCAGAGAATTCCTATCGCTGTAATGCTCAACACAAGCCGTAGCAGAAGTGAAAATTAGCACTGTGAGAAAGAAATGCTGTTTCTTTCCAGGCTCCCTCCCTCCTTCCCCAATACACTACCTTCTGCCAAACCTTGGAAAATCCCTTTCCATTATAAGTTTCTTCTAAACCAGTACAGTGGAAAACCTACCAGAAGATGCTACTAGTTAGCATGTTTTCAAGCATGACGAATCGGCAGAATTTATAAGCTTGCTTCTCAGCTACCTGGGTAAAAGAGACTACGGGCTGGTATCGTGGCATCAAGGAAATACAACCTGGGGAATGATGGAAGTTGGTGCCTTTAAACTATACGCCCAGGTCGCTTCACTGGCAGTCTTACTTTGTGCAAGGAAACCAGTTGTAATCAGTAAGTGGTGGCCTGCCAGCTCCTGCTCTCTCTCTGCCGCCCCTTCGCCCATCTGAACGCGATTCTCAATTCTGTATTGCACCTGGGCTTCTCGGATAAAATTAGAAAGCAGCTCCTCACACAGAACTGGTGCATCTGATGATGCACAGACTGGCCTGTTACTGGCACAGAGAGATTATAGAAAGTGACAAAGAAGAAAATCTCTTCTGAGGGTGGAAACGTCTTTGCTAAGGCACACAGTGTCCTGAAATGACCTGTAAAATGCGAGAGAAACATCAAAACGCTGGACCATATCGCTGATTTCCCAGTATTTCTCTAATTAATAGCATATATTATTCAGAGCTACATGGAGCTGAGAAGGATCTTACTATTACACAGTACCAGCCTGATTATAAATTTTGCTCCCTTTTTAAACTAGTATGCAAATTGCTCCCATTACTCCTACTGGAGAATTAGAAAAAGGAAAACCAGCAAATAGTCCCCTCCCCCCCCCCCAAAAAAATCTTTTCCTCCTCAACTGACAAAGCTTGTTATAATCAGCTACAACTTTGACTATCCCCTAAATTAAATTGACTTGATTTAATAAAATCATTGCTCACATCCTTACAAACAACAACATCCAGTTCTCATTTCTGCAAGCAATATATGGAGATAAGAGAAAGCCTGGCTGTATCTCAAAACCTAAAGTAATTTTCTGCTTTAAGATACAACATCAGGATTTTGCATACTGTAGCAAATCTCTGTTTTTGATGGAGAATACTGAACTGAAACAAACCCAACTGTATCTTAGGTTTAAGCACATCTCTAGAGGGGCTCTGAAAATCCATTCTTCACACGCTGGTGCATGGAGCCACGTGCACCCAACAGCACGCACAGAGCCCCACGCTACACAGCCAGACCTCTCCTCGTCCTGCTCTGAACAGATCAGTATGCCGGAGCCCGGGAGCTCTGCTGCGTGAAACGTCCTGCACCGCGACATGACAGACCAGAGCCCAAGGAGCAGCAACGCTGAGAAAGCGCCCAGGACACACACTCCCTACTAATGCACAGCATGAAAAATTAAAACCAAACAAACCATGCTGCAAAGAAAACAGGTTATTATTAGCACTTCATTAAATTACATTTATCAGCAAAGGAAGACTCTAGTACAAAAGAAAGCAACACTGAAATGAATGAAGAGTTTGTTGAACCTTAAAAAAACTCCAACTACCCAGGCAGGCCCGTCAACGAACTCCAGACAAAATGTGCAATCAAGAGCACAGGCCCACCCCTACGGCAGCCCCGGCACGGAGCAGCTTCCCCCCCACTCCCCGTCCATATCACCAGGTTAAAAACAAAAACAAGCAAATGAAAAGAAAAAAGACCCTAACTTCAGATAGCATCAAGTGCAGGTATTAAGTGCACTCTGTTCCCTTCCATCCCTTTGGAATGTGGATTTTACTGGAATACAGTTAATGAGAGATAAGCAGGGGCCACAGCTAGATCAGCCTGGGAGATGTGGGAAACCACTCATGGAGCGAACGGGTAGATCTCCTGCTCCCACGCCTGCGAGCAGTGCGCACCGTGTGCCTGTTTTCACAAGCAGTGCTTCAAAGACGGGTCAGCAGGCGTTACGGCAGGCGGGAATGGCGCTTTTCCCCCGTACCGCACACCTCACACCCTGAGCTATGTCCCCTAGGGCCTCAGGGAGCAGCAGCATCCACCACGTTCACCTCCCCACTACAAAGTTCTCTGGAGGAACAGTACAGAAATTCCCTTGAACCTGCCTCAGCTCTTTCCTAGGGAAATCACCTTCCTCATTCCAACAAAGCCAATCCCCAAACACCACCAGAATCCGCGGGCTTCCCGGGAACACGTATCAAATCACTCTGTTGGACAACGCAACGGCTTAGCCGGAAACGACACAAGCTGTTCCACAAGAAATCCTCTCTCACTCCTATCTACAGTGCAGTGGAAATCAGGTGTAGTTTCTTTTCCTTCTCCCAACCCCCCGCAACTGAATTAAACAGTTAACTAAAAAATCTTCTTGGCTGCAAACCTAACTCTGCTTCCGACACAAATTCCAATAAAATTGTGATGTCTACCATCTATGAACTTGCAGCCAAGAAGAAAAACCCAGTCTGCCTCCAAAGGAAACCACCTTTAGTCACTAGTTAATTGACCCTGGTGAATATAATACCAGCCATTTGGAAATAGGCACTTTGATACACAAAGGACACATGCCCACTCTTGTGTGTTATTCGTTACACCACAGGCAATGCTCAAAAAGGGGAAAGTAAATATTTTCCACGTTACTGTTCAAAGCAATACTAATTCAGTGTAATGATAGGTTTCCACAGCCTCACTTGGCATTTCTAAAATACAGTAACTTCAGGGTTCTGATAGGATTCTGGCATGTTTGGTACTTTTTTTTTCTTTCTTTTTTTAATGCTATTGACCTTCCACCTATCTGCAAAGCAGTACATTTTTCATAGCCAAATGCAAAGCATTTCAAAGAGTATGAATGGATTCTGTTGATTTTTTTTGGGGGGGGTAGGGTCTGTATTGATTAACACAGGTAAATAAAGGCATTTGCTGTTACCTCTCTCCATTTCCATTTCACACCCTATTCGTGTCTGATTTTGCAATTAATAGAAACCAAAATTTGATTATTCAGAAGTTAATCCTCTCTGACACGCTTTCCCATGTAGAGGTTTATGCATTGCTTGGGGAGACATGGAGTTTTTAACCCGCTATGACCTTTTCTGGAATGTTAATAAAACAGGTAACTTCTTGGGAGTACCTTTCTTGCGAGTGCTTCTGCCTTTCTTGCGGGACTCTAAAAAGAACCAGCACCTCCTGGTGCAAAACACCCCCCTGGCAATATTAAGAATTAAACACTGTGGAATTCACACCACAGTACCAAAAAGGCTGTTGGTAAGGAAGCGAGCCTACAAGCAAAACACTTCTGCGAAGCACTTTTGGAACAAAAGAGGTAACAACTCCTCTATTTTCCTGGTGAGAAAAAACGCATCTTTCCATGTGCAGAAGTTAGAAGATCCAACTAAGAAAGACAGCATGAGGGATGAAGTAACGCTTCTTCTACTCCACATCTACTCAACAACAGGTCCAAAACCCAGCAAAATCACATCTTATGGCTTCCAACTTGGTACAGTTTGGGATTCGAACTCCAGCAAGGATTCACAATTGTACTGCATGAGTCAGTCTCTTACCTGCATGGAAGCGCAGTAACAGCAAACGAGATACAAAGACCTACTGCACATGCTCTAAACCCCAGAAATGATTTTTGGATCCTAGGCTAGCTTTAATATGTATTCAGCCACTGAGTATATTCACTGGCCTTCTTGCTGGAAGAACATGTACTGGGCATATCTCCTCATAACTTCTATAAAAAGGCACCTCTCAGCATTTTTCAAACATCTCAGTAAGATTCAATATCACCTTCTTCATCAAATGTTATCCAACACTAACATCGTTTAAGAAACATATAAACGATACAAAATCAGCTCACGTCAGAGAAAGAACTAACTTCAGCTGGACGAATGATCACTGTTTCTTTTGCCCCTTTCTGCTCTCTAGCCCCTCCTCACTCCCCCAAAACCCCAAACAATCCTCCTCTAAATTGTAAAGATGAAATTTTTGGAAAATTAAAAGTTCACTACGCTAAATCTGCATTACAGCCATCTCCTCCAAAAGATGCAACAGCTCGGAGTAGTCTATAATTGGATGCAAGGAGAAGATCAATTGCTGTCATGAATTTCCAGAGTACGGGACACTCCTTCCTACCTTTGCACACTAGATGGCATTGCATTACCAATTACGGTGGGGAACAGGCAAGGATTCTGGTTCCCACCGAAAACACCGCTATCAGTTTTTGCGCAGAACGCTCTTGCTGCCCGTGCGGGGCCCTGCCGGCGCAAAGGGAAGGCTCGGCACGACCGCGGGACCGTTTACAGCGCCGAACAAAGGAGACGGCTCTGTGCGAGGCACCAGCCGCTTGCTGGGCTCAGGCAAAAACAAAGAGACACTTAAATTAAAGGAGCTGGCTTATTCATTTATTTATTTTCAATAGAAGTGGATTTACCACAAAACAAAGCGTCCTTTCTTCCACTGTCTACCACTGCAGCAAAAGGGGTACGTACCTTAGCTGCTGCCGATCAGCGAGCACGGACACAACGCTCCCTTTGGCCTGCAAAAGGGACCAGTTTTATACCCCACCCGCTCAGCAACTGCTTGCACAGAAAAGCCGCTTGACTGGGCCAAGAATGAGCTTGCTTTACGGTTTTCGTCCATCATTTTTAAAAGGCTCATTTTATATGCTGGCAACATATGTTAAGGATATAAATCAGCTAGAACCTGTAATACGTTATCGTTTAAGCTTATTGAGAAATGCATTCATCCATAGTCAAAGAGTAAGCCAGCGAATATAAATTTTTTACAGCTATATAAGATATATATACTTTTTATCTCCCTGCATACGGCATTTCATAAAACTGCTGACTTTCAAGGAAAGTGCATTAAAATCAGTGAGTTAGTTATGACTGCCTTTTCTTCTCCGCGCTCCAGAATCCATTAAATTCTGTGGGAGGTCAGTGACAGTTTTAGTCATAGTCTACTTTTCCATTTGCTGGAAACAAGCATATTATTTCTCTGAGAGAACTGAAAATTGATACAGTCCTGTCATTCCAGGCTATTAGTCGCCTGCTCACTCACCTTTTCTGTTTTCTCCCCTGGTAAATCAACATTAACTTTTTTCATACAGATATAAGAATCGAAGTCACTAGAAAAAACTGCCTTATACGCCTGAAATTTCAGGGGGGACTTCCAAGGGAGGAGAAAGAACAACAACAAAAAGCCTCAAAAGCAATAATTTTGATAGGAGAAGAGAACTGCGGCAATGAGAGGTCACATTTGCTTAATCTGGTCATTGATCCTGTCTCGCTTCTAGGGTTTCTACGCACTTTTTTCTTACTCTGAGAACCATGCGTTTAAACCAGGGTTTCTCACTATTGGGCTGCGCTAAGTAACTTTTCTGATTTTGCATTTGTGGTGTACCAATAACCACGAGCAAAGCTCCTCGGAGCAAAAGCAACAGAGAAAACTTATTAATAAATAGCACAGACACAAGGGAAAAACCAGCATACTGTGCAGAGCCTTGAGGGCACTAGTCCGGTCGTACCGTATTTGAAGGAGCACGACGTGACCAAAGCTGAACTCCCACTAGGAACCGTACCTCCTCGCTCTCAGGAAAGCGGTTCGGGGTGTTCATTCCACCTCCCACCCCGTTCACGAAGCAGCACCCTTTGCTCAGTAAGCGCCTAGGAGAAGCAAACCCAGCATTCGTGGAAGTGTAAACCCTGCTAGCGGGGAATTTAGCCTGATCTGGTTCTGAAGTTTGACTTCAAACCACTCATTATATTGTGGCAACGCTGAAGAGCCCTGGCCAAAGCCTAAAGCTCCAGTATCCCGAATACCGTGTAAAACAAGAGAAACGGGACTAACAACAAGAAACCCACCATTCTCTTCACCAGCAACAGCGGTGGGCTTTGCTCTTAAACCAACCCGTGGCTGACCCACCTCTATTTACAGTCAGATACAACCCACTGAGATGGAGGGAGTCATCACTCCACATTCCCCATTTACACCTCTCTGCCACCAGTTACAGAAGGATCCGTATTTTTCAAGTGAATGCCTGCAGGTATAGAGCCCCCTCCCGGACTCCGACGAAGAGAGCACAGCTTAGCACGCTGGCAAAGCCTACCTTTGCAAATTAAAAGGCTATAAATAAGATTAAGTAATGCCAATGCAATTTGCACAAATATATACTCCCACTGCAAGCCTGGTCTGCAGGGTTTTCAACAGCCTTATGAAAAAGGATGAATGGAATACGTTGGCATTTCAGTAGATAAGCATCCAGCATCAAAACCTTCTTCTAAAGGCTTCAGAAACAGACTGTAAACGAAAGCAAACAAGCTTTGCACACTGCACATACACAAACCACATCTCTGAGCAAAAATTTGCAGGACTAGGCTAAAAAGAGAAAAGGAGTGAGTGGGAAAAAAAAATACAGTGTTATTACAACCACATCGAAGAACTCCGTCCCCAGGAAAAGCATTATTTATTATTTGGCTAAATACCAGCTTTGCTTGCTGACAAGAGAAGCAGCAAATGAATGAAAATAATCTCCCCGTAGCTGGCAGGAGGAAGTGATAAAAGCCGAGGGGAAGCTTACTCTGTTTCCTCCCATGACCCCAGAAGTGGGAAATGTCAGCAACCACACATCTTTCAAATCGGGCCGTGTGAAACCCAGAGCATTTGGCATTGCGTCCCCCTGTTTTATATACAGGTTAGCTCTATAACTAACCTGACCACTGAACGCGCTCTCACATAGCGCAGACACGGCACAGAGCTGCAAGATTCCCAGTGCTTTCGAATGAGGACCTTCAGCTCCTTGATGACTTTGCCAAACTTCAGCGAGCTGTGGGTTTGTGTGCGTGCACGCGCATGCGTGTGCGTGCCTGAGAAAGCACGCTTACAATTGCACATCTCTCTCTCTTTTTTTTTTTTTGAGCACAGAAAATGAAAGTCCATGTGGCACAGCTGGGTTCAGAGGCACAGTGTACAACTGCCATATGTTTCATATCACCACATTCATTTTTATACAAAAACTTGAGCAAGTGCTAAAGCACGGAATAGACTAGCTGGAAGCGTCTTCCCTCAGCTTCTCCATTCTGGAGGTAGTGAGGCTGGAAAATGAAGAGGAAGGATACACAGACTAAGTGATTTTCTTGAAAAACAACAACAAAAATAGTTTTGCTATGAAAAATAAGCAAAAAGTACCCACATTAGCCAGATGCTGCATAGAAACTTCAGCCAGACTAAGAATTTCTGGCTTTAACCTGGTTCTCCAAGAGAGCATCACAACACCTGTATTTCTCATCTCCCTCCTGCTCTTCAAGTGCACAAGGAGATGCATGGACACATTTCTGCTCTGCTGCTATTCACATACCCAGGCTGTATTTTTCGAGGTCCAGCTCATGGCTTCCCCAGCTCCTGATTCACCAGCAAGTACCTACTGAGCCCTGCACAATTCCTAGTACCACCAACACCTTTTCCCTTGCAAAAGGGGTGTCCCAGGGTATCCGCAGGCTTTATGCAATGTACAGCTTGCATTAGCGTGCAGAATTCAAAATGCAGCCGAGAAGAACCTAATAGTCCTAGAAGGTCTAAAGCACTGTACAGATGGGGTGTACCAAGTTCTCTAAAGTAAACTACCTTTAGTAATTAAACATCCTTGTCAGTCACATGAGTTACATTACCAAGGCTAAAAGTGCAGTGATTAAATAAGGAGAGTGATTCAGGCACCTAAAATGTCACAGGAGACCTATGTTTAATCGGCCTTGGATCCTTTCTCTGTTGAACCAGTTACTTTGGCCGTTGCTGTATGTTCATCACTAAAAGTTCTAACGTTTCTGTATGAAATGTAACCTTCCTCAGCCAGCAGATCTTGGATACAGCAGATCTATCCATCAACCAAGGAAACCGCTGGCCAGTACAAAGTCATAATAAAACTCAGTTTCACATGCCAAGCAGGGATCCCTCTTTCCCTTTTTGTAGCATATTCTGAGTAAACAGAAAAAGAGGGTAATAATAATAAAGACTCAAAATAATAAAGACCAAGCTTCTTACTATGGATTTGTTGGTTTTGAAGTACCCTTCCTAATTTACACGTGCACAGCAGTGACTATACCATCTGGCCATAACACTTTACTGACCTCGCCTGAGCTCCACACCTAGCGGCTCTCCCTTCGTCGAACTGCACCATGCGCAGTGCTTAGCTTGGATCTGCTCAAACACATTTTTGTTCAGTATTTCAGAAATAACAAAACCTAAAAAGTGGAACACTCTTTATTTTAATTAAAAAAAATAAGTATTTTAATTTCCTTGCTGAAAGCAAATGTTTGAATATTATAAGTGTTGAAGAAGTATTAAAAACCAAAGTATTCTTGTTTTAGCCCAACCATTCTTCATTACTTACTACAGCTCACCTGATTTTTAACCATAAACCACAAATGTTCACCTGCGCTGAAAAATACTGCGCAAATTCAAGAGAAACATTTATACTAGTTGCAGCATGAGCATAAATCAATTAAGACAAAGCACTCTAAAAGCACCCCTCCTACACATATATAATGCTTTTATGAGAAATTTTATGTTACGCTATAATTATACAGTTACATGACACAATTAGGCCTTGTGTAGGAAGGCCTGAGCATATTTACGGTAAAAACATTCAATGGCATTTAAAGTCATCGTATGATTTGAAGAAATTCTCCCTAACTCATGAAAGAAGTTTTCCAGAATATGACCGTACGGTTCAATCCACGTCTATTTACAGCAGCTGCGGTAGCAGGGCTCAGCAGTGGGGCTGGGGGTGCTAAAGGCTGGAGGGACAAAGGAGAGGGACAAGACCAATTTCTCCTCCTTGCCCCGGTCCCAATATAAACTTGAAGTAAGTATCGGTTTGAATAGTGAAAACAGGATTAACATCTTTAACACTAGTATTAACAGTTTTTCTGCCAAAAAGACATATGAAACCTTCAACAGACATAAACATGGGTACCAATATGTAGATACTGCTGTTCCAGCCAGGACACCCTGAGGCCCTCAACCGAGTGGAGAGTTTTGGTTTTATCTGAATCAAATCAGTGAGGAAAATCTCTAAAAGGAGACTGAAAATTAGATGTTTCATCTGAGGTTTCTGTTACCCACATTCTGAAATTGTGTAACAGCTGATATATGAGAGTCAAGCCTGAATTAATCTGCCGAAAGGCACTACTCAGCAAACACAAAACTGGTACAACGCAGCCATTAAAACTGAAATACTTGACACTACTGTCACCACTTTTCAGTTCCACAATAAACGAGTTGGCAAAAAGATAAAACCTATCATGTGGAACCTTAAGTTTTAAGCAATTATGCGAAAAACTCAAGTTTCTTAAAACAAAGTTTCTGATCTTCACTGCTCTTGAGAAAGGCCTGAAGGTACGTGTACTCTTAAAGGCTCCCACAGAAAAGCATCTAACTAAATATGAGGCTTGTTTTTAAACTCCTCAAATTTTTAATCTGATTTTACGATTGAATTTAATACTATTTCTTGAACATTTTATTTTAGAAAGCCTGGAGCTGTCAGTCCTGCAAAATCAAACTTGTAACGTTGGACTGAGAAGCATCCTCTTAAATATTAATTGCAACTTCACAGCTAACAAAAGATGAAGGGAGTGTGTGCGTGTCCGTGTGTCCCTAAGGTTTTTTTTGTTTGTTTTTTAGGAGTTTCTTTGGGCCTTGTCAGTCACAAGCTGCCATAGGAGGACTTCTGCTAAATTCTGACTTGAAAGTGAAGCTCTTAGTTTTTTCCAGTAAGAGTTTACTTACAGTGAGACACAGAGGTCAAATGGATTATCCGCTGGAGCAGAGGATTGCAGGAGAGAATAAGGTGCCACGAAAATAAGGGAAATATCCTTGCAGGCTCCCAAGGGTGCCAGCAGTGATGCTATGGCACCTCAGGGATCAGGCAGGCACGAGAGCATTTGCACCACACCACAACATTTGGAAAACAGCACATGATCACATAAATAGCGACTGTATCATGAGGCACAAGGCAGTGTGCAATCTAACCTCTGACATTTTCTGCCACTAGAGACCATAAGCACTTCATTAACACTGTCTTTTTCCACTGCTTAGATGTAAATGTATTACATACTCAGACACAGAAAGGCCAAATGGAAATCATGAAACTGTATTTTCCAGAACACAAGTACACACAGGAATTACCCCATTACTTGCCTGCCACAGATTATTTATGTCATATAGCAAAAGCAGTATATCATATAATCTTCCAAAATCCCAGGGGAGGAGGAAAAATGGTCTTGCAGATAAAAAGAATGCAGCTCCTGTACATTACCCAGTGAAGAGCAGCAAAAAACAGTAAAGCAAAACCCCTTAAACCCACAGTATTAAAGAAACCATCCAGGAAAATAAATAGGATTTTTTTTATTTTTGTGAAATAGTCTGTTCATAAACCACGTGCTTGTTTTCTGATCCATGTGTCAAAACCTTAATTGGTTGTCCACAAAGTAAGGACATCAAGAGTTACAGGTAACCTGCACAAGGGGTCACAGACAGATCCGAACGTGTTTTGATTTTCACTCTTGACAATTCTGCTATGATGCCAGAGGCAGAAGATTAAATAGTAAAGAACTGAAGAGAATATTTTAACCTTTAGATTTCCCAGATGACAGTTCGGGGAAGGAGTTTTTTGGCTTTTTTAAAACAACATACAGGTCCCACTGGAAAGAGGTCTATACCCGGCACACTCTGCCTGAGCATCTCCCATCGGACCTGCCCAGTTGGGCTCTTAGTCTTGTGTTAAAGCATCTGACAGCACTCTCAGGAGAAAAAAGCTTTTGGCAGCACTGGCAGAACGCTGCCACAGTGGAACACGCTATCTGGAAGCTTGTACGAACCTTGTTCACGTGTTACACTTGTTCCCCACGGAGAGGCAGAATCCTCCAGGCCTTAGTCACAATTTCTGTGCGCTTAACGGAAACGTGCCTTTACGGTAATATTTGAAACACCCTAATGAGGAAAAGAGTAATAGTATAAACCATCCTGAAACAGCATCCCCGAGGACACCTTGCATTGCCACCGGAGACCAGCCTGAACATAACCCTGTTCCCGTCTGGACCGGTGAAAGGAATCGCGTGCTCAATACCGCAGTCCTGAACTCCCCGGACAAGCGATTGGGGTAATAACGATAAACTCGTGCCCTCAAACTAGGAAACACTACTTTATACAAGGGATCTCAAAGCACAACTACTCTAGGGGACAGGCCCCAAAACAACTCCGTGCTGTGCACCAATGAAGAATTTAAATTCTTATTTTGCTTTCTGACATCAGGATTTCAATTAAGGTTTGTACTAATAACTTACTAGTTTCCAAAAGAAAAATGACACACCAGCACTTCTGTGTAGCACAAATATTCAACTACAGAAAGCACTGCTGCAATGACTTATCTAAATGACCCCGGTTAATACAAAATTTTGCTCAAGGGTGGAGGAATCAAGTGGTATTGAAACCAGACAAATAATAAACAGATTAATTAAAGAAAGGCCGGTTTCCTGTAACGAGCTGGTGTCAGGTGTATACGACCTGGTACGCTGGGCTCCTTCGCTCCTCCCTCCTGCCTTCAGACGGCCGTTCCGGCTGCTTACGGAAAACAGCCCGTTGGTTTGTTCATCTCAAGCAAGCCCTCCCGAACCCGACTGAAAGCCCCCTGAACCGAATTGTAACGTCTTTGCCAACTCGCAGGGCCTTTGGACCATGCCGTATGGATCTCTAAAGCCAAAAGCAATGATAAAAAAAAAAGCAGGGAAAATAAAGCAAGCTAAAAGATCACAAATACCACTGCTATTCTCTTACATGTATCTCCTGAATCCTAATCACGCCTGTCTTAAAGACCCTTACTATGACTACCACATGTCTAAGTTACTACAGAAGCACCCTTTTTCCTGACAATCTTTGCGGACTTCATAAATTTATCACAAATTTGGGGGCAGACTGCAGCCCAAGAGATGGTAACACAGGCAACGTTCCTCAAAGCAGCACAGGAAATCGCAGGCTCATACGAGACGCAGGGCAGCACTACTGAACCTTCACTGTTGAGTTGTTTGACACGTGCACAGAGAGTTTGGCACATCACAAAAGTGCTGGATTTACTGTACAGTGAGTATACATGAACACGCTGCTTCTCTTAAGCTCCAGAATTATGCAGCAGGCACTGTCCAACACACACACCATTTCTGTCCAGGAACTTTAGGAGCCCTAATCCTAAATAATCTACAGACTCTTTCATGGAGGGATTTACTCTTACTACAAATGTTAAAAAAAAAAAAAAAAATGTCTGCGGGGAAACACAAGAGATCATCTAGCCCACAATAAGATCAACTATATTTAAATACATAGAGTTTCCAGGCACATTGGGATCATAAATGTTTGCTAGGACCTCTAGGATTATCACAGTAAAAATGTGTCCTCATTTTCTATAGGAAAAGACGAGTGTGTGTGGCTGCCTATGTATGCCTTCATTGCACAGCTATTTTCACGTTCACTGAGGGCGGCACTTCTTCAGCAGTGTGGCATCCCCTTCCTTACCTTTATAAATTAGTAAAGCATAAAAGTTAACCCCAGTTGAGAGAGGAAGCAACATTCAGACTCTAAAAAATGAAACAAAAAATATGTTTAGGGAGTTTGGCTTTAATTTGTAACATCAT
Organism: Rhea pennata; assembly: GCF_028389875.1. Taxonomy (NCBI): domain Eukaryota; kingdom Metazoa; phylum Chordata; class Aves; order Rheiformes; family Rheidae; genus Rhea; species Rhea pennata. Next base: position 6,997,463 of record NC_084686.1, on the reverse strand, counting down.
AGAAGTATCTACCAGATAAGATGTTCTCAGTGAAAGCTTTTTTTTAATTAAAGGATACAAAAAGCTTATAGTCAAACTCTCAAGAGCACCAGTGAAGCTCCAACTAAAACCAGTTCAGAACACACTTGACATTTCACCTACTCCTGAGCAATCAGAGACGACAGATTGATTAAGAAAATTACCATACAACAGACTGAGGGTGGAGGAAATCAAGAGGTACAAACACCTCTTTCAATGTAATTCAGATTTCATTGTTTATAGGAATTATTTCATCTACATCTTACAATATATTCAGATCGAAGGAGATCCAAAATGCATCATACCAAAATACTCCATAATCTAATACTAAAAACCAGCCTTGCGAAAACGTTTTAGAGGGAAAGTGAAGCAGAATATTTAATAAATAAGAGTAGAGAGGGAACGAAGAAAGCACAAACTCAGTTATGCGGCTGGGACTTGGAGCCGATCCTGGCTCTCCTTTGGAACACTCCAGCAGTTCAGAAGAACCTCAAAGTAGGTATAGATTTAATTGCAGAGGAAACTACACGTGTGTAAGCATAAAGCCCAGGAACAGAAGCTCTGTTGACATCTACCTGGAACGCTTGGTAGAGAAACTGGGCAAAACCCTCAAAGGCAGGTAGCGACTTTGAGAGTCTAAGACTTTAAAAGGAGCCAATGTTCAGAGGATGGATACTCATTTTTTTCCCTCAAAATCCCACACTGGGATTTTTTAAATATGTGTTTAAGCATCCCATACTGGGAATACCAGGACACAAGTTACTTTTGAATTACTGGGTTATCATGTCCACTGCCACAATGTCTCTGGAGTACTATTTAAGAGTTAAATTAAAGAGTAGATGATAATTTCTCGAAATTACTGAGATCTGAGCCAAAACAAGAAATTTCTAGTTCAAATACTGACCAACCCTAACACTGCTTACCTTGACTTTTGACAAGATCACAACCATCAAAGGTGGTAAAGTTTTGGATGTAATTAGGTAAACTCCTAATTAGTAGGCTTCAAAAAACCAGTTGCAATTAGAAGCAACTATTATTTTTGGCCTCTCTGGGATCGAACAGTAATTACGAGTAATTAATCTTAAAAATATCTTACTTCTTATAGAGCATTCCCAGCAGCACAGCAGGCAGTGAAGGACAGAGCACCACTTCAGAGGCAAGAAAGGGTTGTAGTTTTTTTGTGTTATAAGAGAATGGAGCAGTACGAGACCTGCTTTTTAATTTAACGCTTATTCCCGTTAAAAGGTTTGTACTTAGTTTACTCATGGTAAGTCTGCAAGTCTGACCTAACCTTCCTATGGACAGTTCTAAAAAAGCAGAAATCAAGCAGACAAAAACTCCTTAAGGTAATAATGTCATTTGGACGCACGATAAGAAGTTACCAGACTGAGTCTTCTTCTACAGCTATCTGACTTGGAGTAAAATATTCTATTTTGGCTTTAAAGCGCCAACAAAGACAACTCCACACTGTTGATTACATTATCCATGAAAAACGGCTTCAGAATATGGTAAAGACAGATTCTGATTTTCTTTTCAATGGAGCAAAGAATTTCCTCTCTTAAAAAAAAATTGCCTAATGCTTACTTATTCTTTATGGAAAGCTCGATGGACTTGGCCTGACTGCACAATCCTTTACCTGGTGCATGGCAGGAGACAGCAGAAGGAGAAACTATGGCAAGGATGATCCTCTCTCAGCTGTGTGCTGGTGTTAAGGGGGCAGCGGGGCACCTCTGCCCCAGAGACGCTCTCATACAGAGCCAGTGTTCAAAGCTCTCCCTACTCATGACACGTGAGTGAAAAGTGAATCCTGAAAACCAACGCTAAATGCAACGGCAAACAAACCAAAATATAAATACAAATATACATATAGATATACAAATAATGATAATCTGGCAGTTCTGTGATAGGAAGAATAGAATAGAGAGAGTAATAGAATAGATGAACAAAAGAAAAAAAAGCCAAAAGCCACGCTCACAATCTCCACTTCAGGACATAAACTTGCTTTTCAGCTTTGTAGATAATCTCAAAACCTTTAAGAAAGGTTGTCTTCTTCCTTGATGGTTTCGTACTGAAGTCGTTCCTTACAGTGCAGACACCTGGCATATATTTCATCTTCTGGGTACTTTCAATCAAGGTGATAAACACCTTTAGTAATTAATGCATCATTTGGAGAACTCTAAGCTACTGAATTTGCATCCTCACTCCCCACCTCCCATCCAGGAATTGTGTTTCGATATTTATGACCAGCCTGCGAATCCTTTAGACAGGAGAGGCAGAAGAAGTGTCTTCACAGCTCAAGGAAAAACAAGAGCTTCACCAGGTCCTCTGATTCACCAACCTCAGCACCACACTTTGGTGCCAAGAACACCAACAGGCTCTAAACAGATGATCTTCCACTGAAGTTCAAATTCTCCTTAGCTTAAAGAAGCTGGAAAGTGAGGAACAAGGGGAGGCCTAAAAGAGCTTAAAGAAATGCAGAGACCGTGTACCAGGGGAAATAAAAACCAATATAGCTTCTCTATATTCAAAGTGCACATCACAGTTCTAACGCTACTGCTAAAATTCATTAATAATTCAAAATGCATGCACTAGCGTAAGAGCTCACTTCTCCAGAAGGAGTTTCCAACCCAAATCTAGATTTTATACAGTCTTTAAACAAATCAAAAAACCTGACATTAAATCAAACCTCGAGGCAGCCACAAGACAAGGTACACGGCAGGGGACTCTGCTGTTCCTCTCGGGTCTCACGCCCTCCCTATGCCTCAGTAGTCCACAGTCTCCCTCCCCTTTGCAGCACTGCACCGGTGTCCCCGGTCCCCGTACGATGAATCACTTTCCTTCATGTAAATCCTTTTTACCCCCAGGCTCTAGCTCCCAGTGAGTTCCCTGCTCACTCCAGGCTACATCTATAATTATTGCAGGGCTTGGCACAGAAAGAGTTATGTTTAGTTTACCAGCATTTCAAAATGAAATCCTGAACTTACATTGTAGGTTTGGGTTTTTTTCGAACTACTTCAGGATGAAAAATGGTCCATGATCAGTCATTTTAAAGCCTGACTGTTTAGACATGTCATATTTGGAATAAATAAAGGTGACACTCAAGAACTATAAAGAGCATTTATACAGCTGCACTGAATATTAAGGTAACTCAGGAAAACTTTTTTAGTATCTAAACATAAATTACCAGGACCATACAATAATGCCTGCCCAAGAAGTGAGATTTTTCTCATAGGCAGTTTGTTTTATAACTGTACTTATAGTACAGTCATCATTCTTCCAATAGAACATACTTAATTTAAAGGCAGCTTCACAGATTCTAAGTATGCATAAGGTATATGACGCAATACATTTTTATTTCCACCTTATTATAATACTGGGTTTACTGGTGCTTACAAACAGTCCTCCCCCCAAGTGATGACCGACGTAATTCTCAGTGTGATTGGAGCCACAGGCTCATTGCTTAGCTAAGAGGCATCAGCTCTGACTGCGACTCACAAACTAAAGCCCTGATCATTCAGAAAAACATTTGATGGGTCATTATATATATAGACACACACACACATATATATATAACAGTACTGATAGCAGTTTGGTAGCACGATCTGATCAAATACAGGGTACTACAGACTGCAGACCTAAACAAGCTTTCTGTAAGTTATTTCCTGGGAATAAAACCTCTGAAAGAAGAAATTTAGGGTGGTGACAGAGGAGGTCTTGCACACTGAAAATACGTACCACAGCAAGTAATTTAGTTTTCATTGATGTTTCTTTCATTCATGCAGTAGAGTGGTGGAGAGAAGGAAAACTGCTTACTAGCATCAAACTCCGTTCTGTTAATTTCAGCGGAGCTAAAACACAAATATACTCTTCAAGAGGCAGCAAGAGCATTACATACTTCTTCCTTCAAATATTTTATCAAATACCCACCAAACCACGAGTGCACTACTAAACTTCCTCAGGATGACGTGTAACAAAAGTATTCTGTTTTATACTGCCTTTACCAGGAAAACAGCAACTTGCGTTTGAAGGATCTGTTGGCACAGTAGCCAAAAGTGGAAACTCAGAGGAAGTAAGTAACTGCTATCTTTGGAATCCACTACGGAGATCAAACAGCTTCTTCATCCGAAGCCCCAAGACACCCGAAGGTCAGAGCCCGGCCTGCAGGACACGGAAACAGAAGCCCTTCACGTTCACCCACACATGGCACAGCATGGGATAAAAATAACAAAACCAAAGTCTACAAACTTGTTTAAATGCCTTCTGGACGTTATGCTAGCACACATGGGTGAGGATATGTGCATGTGTATACGCCTACTCTTTTAAAACTAAAAATCTGTCTGAACTCCAACCCTGGGGAAATACTTACAGGAATACTTCTGCCCACCTATGCCTCTGCTGCAAGCTAAAACGCGCAACAAAACTTGGGTCTCAGATTAACAGATTTAGAAGCATCTTCACTGATACACACGCAGCAAGGACGCTTGTCACGGTACAACAAACATCTTCACATGTAGTATCCAAATGCCCCTGGTTCAAGAGTCTTCTTCCACATGTCCCTGCTTTATAAGTTACCAAAGCGAGTGCAGCCACCAGCTCTTTCCCGAGTACTTGGTGACAATTCTTCCCTGATTTTCTAACGAGAGAACAATCTCGGGCTCACCACACCGCATGCCCTTGGGAGAGATTATGTTACTGAGTGAAGCAGATGGGAAAGGAGTGAAGGAGTGAAGAACCGTCAGGAAACTGGATCACACAACCATCACCAGCAAGTAAACTCCCCAGGGCTCTGGGAGACGGACCGCATCTGGCAGCTCTTACTCACCCAGACAGACCTTAACCAGCAAGTCATCTCAAAATAAAGAAACGCGGGTACGCGAACGCTGCGCGATCAGGTTACATCCTGTCCATGCTTCTTCACTGGGATGGAACGGAACGAAAATGCTTACACGGAAGGTGCACGTGCAGCACGGGAACGGCCCGCAAATGAACAAATAGGTTAGAAACCTGTAGCCTCACTCGCTCCCCCGCCTTGCCGAGCCCAGAGGTCTGGTCCGGGAACACGACTGAACAAACTGCCCTTCCGCAAGCCGCGGCGCTGAACACAAACCGCGTGCGTTCCCGCTGAGCTCGGCTCAGCAGCTAAGACATCCAGCGCCGTGTCAAGCCTCCACCATGGCACGATCCCACCCCTGCCTCCGTAAGCCTCAGGGATCACGGCAAAGCAAAGTTTGCTGGTTACTCGAGCACACTCACGCATCTACGGGTCACGTGTTACGGTGTGTTTTAACATCGCTCTTGTTAACGGTATGACTTCCTATACATAAAAGCGTAAGAGTTTTAATCCTCTCTCCAACTATGAGACACTAGTGAAATAAGGATTATTTTTTCTGGAGCATATGGATTTTTTTTTTAAAAAAATAATATATTTTGATTAAACACATAATACATATTCCTGTTTTTTCAGGTCATTAAACCTTAAGGAAGAAAAATTTTCCAACACAATTCTGTTCCAGTTACTAATTAAAACAATTTTTGTAATTTCTGTGACATACTGCTGAAGATGATTTATGATAGTGGTAAACAGCAGGAGGTCAATGACACAGTTAACAGTGGGGCTTATTATAGTCACTTTTAAGATTTACTTGTGTCATCAAATAGCCACTATGCACCAATAAAGACTTAAACTGCACAAACACGCCTGCGGCCTTTTCACTGCTAAACGCAGGTGGAAAAAATAATCTGGTTTTCTGCAGGAGGTCAACTCTTCCAAATCTGCGTGCCAGAAATCTTCACTTGCAAAGCAAAGAAGAGCCAAGTATGCACTGATTTTCCTGGAATAATTTTCGCTTGCCAGTATTCAGCACATAAGTAAAAGGTACCTATCTGAGGATACTGAAGTCTGAAAAAACATTCATCCAGATGTGCAGTGATCTTTCTTATAAGCAAAAGAAGAAACACATATAAAGTGGGAATACTCAAAATCATTCAATAAACAGAACACCCAAGATTTGCCATTTTGTCCCAGGCATGGAAAAATCACCTGGGGTTTCATTCGTGAATGGTTCTACATAAACTTATTAAAATGTCTGAAGTCAAAGGGAGAAAATGGAGGTAGGGAGTCTCACACACTTAGAAAGACTCAAGCTGTTTTCGAGGAAGCATCTGTCGCTAAAGGCTTGCATTACTCAGCAAGCAGGATGTGTAAGCGCCCAGACCAACGTTAAATGGGTATATAGACAGTTCCCAGTGCACCACTATTTGGAACCAAAATCACACTGGATATAAATGTCCCTTGGTTTGGGGAACTGGATATAAATGTCCCTTGGTTTGGGGGAGCACCTGCATGCACTTCTTCCAGGTTAGGTTCAGATGCCAAATTTAGCCATTGACCTGCAGCTTCTTGCAGAAACAAGCCCCCAAAATACCTGTTCCACTGAATCAACAGGCAAAAGACTTTCATTTGCTTTTAGTAAGTATTTGTGAATTATAACCTGTTTTTCCATTTCTACACAGAGATGATGAGCTTAAATTAAATGACAGATGGAATCAGAAAACAAATCTGAATAAATACAATCAGAAAAGAACTTCTCTTCCATGAGAGGTAATTCAGTAACTTCCCAGGTTAGTAACGGTGGGCAAATTAACTTTTAATTCATAGAAATAAACAGTCAAGGGCAAGAAGGACAAAGGAAAGGATATAATATGCTTTAAGAACGGTTTAGCAGCTAGACACATGAGGACACAAAATTAGAAAACACCCAAACTAGACTGAAGTCGGTTGTTCACACGCATTTCGTTGCTACACCTCCGAACACGCACAGGAGCGCACACCCCTCCGAGAGGCAGGGAGTACGACGGACGGGTCTCACGTAACCAGCCAGCTCCTCTGACCATGACACCTCCACCTCACATAAGCAATAACTCCTCTTTCTTCAGAGGATCACTCATGCACTCACCAAAATGATGAACACAGGGACAGCGGAGGGACCTGCTGGAAAATTTTGCCATTTTTTGAGAGGACTTCACAAAGTGAGAGACATTATGTGAATCTTGCCCAGTAAAGACGGATCGCTAATAGGACTGTTACCCTTGCCTACAGGAAACAATAATTGCAAAATAAACAGTAAACGTGCTAGCAGCAACAGTAACGTATCAAGGAGAGACACCAACTCTTCTGTACTTGAAGTTACCCTTCTAGTCTAAACCTTGGTGGATTTCTCCCTGTTTCACTAGAAGAAAAGCAAGCAAACCAGAATTTCACAGGTGTGATCTTGTTCCAGGGCTGGATTCTTCTTCTAAGGAGTTAGTGGCAAGCTGGAAGCAAAACTGGGAAATGTAAGAATCCAACAACTGAGGTGAACTTACTTTAATATTTTCCTAACTTTCTGGCACTGAGAAGCTTGGCCTAGAAACTCCAAATTTTAAAAATGTGTTGATCTTGGCAACAGATTGCGCCAATTTTCAGGGAGTTGTGGCTGGAATTATTAAGTTAATAGAAGCAGTTTCCACATACATTATGAACATAGTTGTCATTATATACCCACGTCCTTAAAGCAGCCCTTGCAACCCCTACTACTTTAGAAGGCACTAGGAAAGAAATCATCTGGAAAAGAGAGAGGCTGGGGTGGGGTTGGGGGGGATGTCTTGGTCTGGAGAAGGAGAACATACCATGTCGGAGTAAGACAAACAGTCATTCTAGGGAGAATTTAATACATCTGGAGATGGAAGATAGGCTAAAACGGGGCACATTTCAAATGCTCTATGGGTATGCATGTTGCAACCATTCAGACGTTTTTAAAGACAAAGACATGTCTTCCTGGGCACCAATACACAGCCAATTTGAGGCTATTTTTTGTAATTTTTACTATGTATTTCTCTTTCAAAAGGGAATGAGTTAGGGGGCTGTGGTTTCATATTGGTGTTTTTTTTTAAAATAAAGATTTCTTTCTCTTTAAACACATTGCAAACGGATGGAATAACCACAGACGCTACAGCCCACAGCTGCTCATGCCTGCCAAGCTGCTGAAGACTGCCATGCCCATGGAAGAGTTGGGACTTGAGCAATCCCTCCTACACTAAAGGCAGTGAGCAGGCTTAGCTTAAAATCACTGATGGAAGTAGGCTTGAGCTAAACTGTCTGACTTCAGGTAGACACAGATTGCCGAGCACTCCCCCATTCCTATACTTCTAGCAGATCTACATGCAGGACTGCTTGTACCTGTGGCAAAAACATCTTAAACTGCTCCTGTTAAATCCAGAGGAGGACACTGGTCAGGCTTCACCATTTTTGTTTCCTTTACACTAAGAAATTTTTTTAGTTTTAATTATGATTAACAGAGAGATCTTGAAAGAACATTCCCCTCCCCATCCCTTTCCCAGAAGCATTATTAAACAAAACCAAAAAAGCAAACCTAAAGAACACGACCCCCAAAATATCTTAAAGGCTTTTCTCACAAAAGACACAACAAGAACTGAACTTCTCTTTATAATACTTCTAACTCTTAAGACACAACAGGAAAATACTATAACAGACTCAAACCACAGCCACCATTGAAATGCAGCCTGTCATCTTGGCTGGAAGGCAGCAGCTTGCCAAAGGCATTCAAACAGCAAACAATACTGCTGAGCTCACGCTAGGAATTCCTGGCAGCCGATGCCTCCGCAGGCGGAAGTGATTCTGGTCCAAATACTTCCTCGACCACTGATAACACACTCCTACCACTTGCAATGCCAGGGCTTAGCAGATAAGGAGGCGAGGATCTCCCAGGCACAGTAATCCAATCCTGTTCTCCCATATATTCTTTTTTGGGGTTTTATTTTTAGAAAGCTGCTACAGAAACACAAAGACGCATGCACAAAGACCTTGCTGTTTGAAGGGAAAAACTGGTGTTAAATACAAGATTAATAAAGCAATATGAATGTGCATTACAGCACATTTTCTCCTCTACTGGTGGGATTTTTGAGGGAGCAAACAATATTATCCAGAAACCACCAAGCTGGTCAGATGTTCATATTACGTTACTAAAACCCATGTAACTGAAGAAAATGTCTTAATTTTTTTCAATGGAAGTACAGAATCTTTATTTCTAGCAAGAAGATACAATATACTTAATGACTATTTCTCTTGTTTATTAATGTCAGTGCCCGAATGTTAAGTAGCATCACATTTTCCCAATTTAAGTGGGGAATCATTCCACTTTGTATAACTTAGTAATACGGATGTTTTGTTAAAGTAGTTCAAAGTAGTTCAACACTTACATATTATATATTATACATACACAAGCATTAAACCTTACTAAAAGGTAGTGAGACTGTGTGATACAACTGCCGTACTGAGATGCTGCAATTCCTCGTGAACGAGTTAACTTGAAAAGCACAACACCTAAATCACAGAGCCTCAAACCAGCAAACACACCAGCCCGGGCTGAGCACCAACCCTGCTCAGGCGTGCACAGCCAGTGTCTGGAAGATGCTGTGTTGCTTAGCAGATACGCACCAAGCCTTTCGGTGTTAGCTCGGTTATCTGCACTGCAACGGATACATGCCAAGCCCCTAAGAATTAAGCTTTTGCAGTTAGCACACCTTGAAATCATGCTTAAGTTCAATAAGCTGCCTTTGAAACTGAGGCTAAATATACTCTCTGAAGCTATACTGGTATGATTTAAGGACTTCTGTAGCTAAACATACGGTGAGTTCTTTTGCCTAAATGTGTTAAATATTTAACGGAAGATTGGGAGAGAAACCAAGGACTTCTGACTCCCTGCTTGGTGCTTAACTGAACATTAAGATGCCCTATATAGCAATAAAGTAATACCTGCTTTATATTAATAAATTAAACTTTGACACGTTAGAGACAGCAGAGGCTTCACAGATGGACATTTGCCAAGAAAAGTGAAAAGGCAGCAGAGCTACAGAGAGAAGGAAAGCAGCAGAACCCACCTAACCGATGCTGAGTGATCCGGCTAAGACAGTCTAGTCCAGGAGACACGAGCCACAGAGAGGCTGAACCACAGTTCTGTTCCTGCCAACCAAAACTTGAAAATGTTTACCCAATGTTAGACTAAAACCAGAACCTGGCCTTTCATTGTAAAATTAAAAATTTAATGGAGCACACTTGAGAAATAAATGCAATAATAAATGTAATGTATTTCCACAGAAAACCAGTGAACATCTGGCACTATTGCCATCTGTAGTGCACATCCTATTACTGCAGCATTAATGTCAACTATCTTTACCATTAATATAGCTTTTGCCTGGTAAACCAATAATTTCCTACCCATGCAACATTTGTCTTGCTGGCCAGTCACAGATATGGTAGAAGTACCTTGCTGTTGAAAGCACACCAGAACATCTCCGTAAAAGTACGCCAAAACGCATGTAGTTTTGTTAGTGTAGTGCTAGGACAAGAAGAGAACAAATCCATTTTTATACATCTCAGAAAGTTAATCTAAAACAATCGCATAAGGTGCAATGCCAAGATATTAATACCCATTGCACTATGAGACCATATTATAAGTGACACAAACGTTACAAAACAATCTGAAAGTTGGCCAGGCTGTTAATAGACAGTATTATACAATTACTGACACAGGCAGATAATACTGCATTTCTACTATGCAAATTTTTAACAGTGAATAGATTCTGAAAGGAGTTTACACCCACTACCCCCTCACATGCAAATCAGTACTTCGCTATTAGGTGCCAAGCTGTCATTTACATGCAAGTCATTTCAGCCTACTCTATTCTCTTCTACTTTACTTCGTTATCACAAAGGAGCTACCAATGAATGCCACTTGATTAAAATATATTAGCCCTATATGGACCTATTTTTCAGCGTATAAGCTCATACTGCTGTTGTGGTAATAGCTTTCATTTGTTTTGCCATTAATGCTGGTCGTCTTCTAGTACAGAAATACTGTAATGCCCCAGCCTTTCAGATTTAGGCATCAAGCTCTGTTCTTAAGATATTTCTCTCCACATTACAAAGTCATTACACCGTGGGAATCCATCAGAAATCCTGCTTAGAAAAAGGAAGGAACAAGAGGCATGGAGCTGGTATTAGGGCCTGATGGATCACGTTTCAGCACGTGCTTCGCTCTAGGTACACGATCAGCTAAGTGTGCACCTGGCTGAGCAAGGCTGTGGCTCTGTGCACGTTTCTTCGGAGGCAGCAGGGGTCTAAGCCGAGACGCGACCTTCCCCTCCCAACGCAGACGCTCAGCACACTTTATCACAGTTGTCCACCATTCCCCTCCCTGCTTCACAACACGAACGTTGGGAGACAAACTAGCTCAGGGACCTGATGTGGCTGAACAACCACTGCTGCTTTTCCTTCCCTTCCAACCCTTCCCCATGCACTTTCCAGCCAGATTACTCCCCGGACTACAGTAGTTGCTGTTCTGCTTGTGCCAGAGGGGGCAGTACAGAGAACTACCCAGCAGGAGCCCCGAAAGCTGTAGGTGCCAGCAATGACCCAACAAAAATGAGAGCTAGACCACACCACCTCCTGCTTCTGAGGACTTCCCAACGGAACAGGTTTCAGGTTTGTTAGCAGAACAGCATGAAGATGATCTGTAAAGAATATATTACCTGGTTTTATTTCTGTAATTACTTTCTGCCTCTCATAAGCACAAATATCTCAGCATGCCAACCATGTAACTATACCTGCCATCCTTAAAACACATCAAGGATTGCTTAACCCACAAAAGAATTCCCAACTTGTCCTCAGAATGTTTTAAGCACTAATAATATGCAAAAGTTATAACCTCTCTGTAGCATGCACGTTATGCTGGAGGTCTGCTAGTGCACTGCAAGCCTCCATTACCTCTGATGGATGGAAGAAAACAGAAAGATCAGAGGACTGCATAATGCAAAAACATGTACATGTATACAGAGACCTGTTCAACACCTACTCCAACAGGAAACCTCTCTCTGAAATGACTTAAAGATTAACAGTCGCAATTCAAAAAATTACCAGAAGACACAATGAAGGGATGTAGATTAGTCACACTATTCCTGTTCACAAAAACTGAAAATAAAAAAACATATTTTGCTTCCAAAATATCAGGACTGCCCCTGTTCAAGTCAGCAGTCCACCCTCCAGAAGCTTCAGTAGGAACTGGGCTCTTTGCACTGGTGTCCTCTTAAACCCACTGTTTTGTCTAACTTGCTATGTCTGTGTATGTGTGTGTGTGCATGTGTGTCTGCAAACGCCTACATGTACATACAGTGCTCAGAAGAATGGACTTTAATTAGACCCATTACATGTGAATAATACTAGAAGTGAATCCTGAATTTTTCTTTACTATTTCTTTTATTCATGTTCTGCAACAGAGCTACTCCATCCTGTCTCTCTAGTCAATGGTGCTGGGTGCTCCAGGGATGAATTAATTTCAAACAGGACCCAAAGTCCAGAGCACACCTTCTCCGTAGAAATTTTCCAGAGATTGGGAAAAAAGATGTATAATTCTGTCTGCATAACTGTCAAGCACAGAAACATAAAAGGCTGTAAATAATTCACTCTATATTACAGGAAATGTTTTACAAGTGAAAAGGTTGTAGCTTCTTTTTAGCTAAATGGCTGGCAGATGCTGGAGGCATTCCTGTGTCAGAAAGTGCAGAGCAAGGTGTGCCCTGTTTATAAGCAACCAGTGGTGATTCTTGGTCCTCAACCCTCCCCTGCTACTGCTCAATGAAAAATGCTTCTGCTTATAGCTCTGATGGATGGACCACAGAGGAACAGAGCTTGCACACTTCTAGAAAAGCAACTCTGACCGACTAGCAATTTCTTGTATTCTGATGACACAGTTGCTGCAGTACAGAGTGCAGAGCTGGTAACACACACACACAAACACAGTTACTTAAAGATACACACACGCAAGCTAAAAACATACATGCAGTTATCACAGGACAACTCAATTATGATTGTCTGATGCAGTCTTATAACAGTGACATCATCATATCCAGTGGAAATAAAATCCATCTACAAGCTCAAAGGGGTGGCCACATAGCTGAGGACAGATTCGGGTCCAGTACATCAAAGCAATGCCAAACGAGGAGACCCTATTGCTTTAACTTCCTATTATTAAACATTTTCAGAAAACCTTTGAGAAACATCCTCTGCTGCTTCCCCCACCAGATTACCCCCAGGTAGCCAGATAAACACAACGTTGTTTCGTATGTAAAAGAAATCTGAAACTCACCTGTATGTTGCCGAAGTCCACGTTCTCATAATGGAAATGTGCACACTCAGCCATCTTCGGGAAATGACCCTTTGTAAAGGATAACCTGAAGCACAGCAGAAGCACACCGTAAGATGCAAATCACTTACACAATGCTCAGCATCAAGTACTGTTACAAAATGCAGCTAAAAAACACAGACTTTCTCACCCTGAAGCCGAGGGAGCGGAGGGGTTTGCTGACACGATGCACCAAAGCAGTGGAGAAAGGAATTCAGTGAGGAAGGAAAACTAAATTGCAAAGTGCCTTTTATCATCGCATCCTTAAGGAGCTGTGGCATTTCACCGCCAAGGCCCATGCCTTTACGGAACGGTGCAGGGACAAGCCGCTCTACCTTCACAAATGCATTTTTGCAGTGCAAATTAACAGCCTTACACGAGACACATAGGAAAGTAGAACTTTACCTGTGAAAGGCATCACAGCCCATCAGTCCCGGGTTGATGTATCTGAGGGTGCAGAACAAATGCTATTTATCCTTTGCCTTTTTAAAATTCAGAAGTGAGGCATAATTATTCCCAAGTGTCTCTAGCTACAATGATGGCTGACGGGGAGATCCTCTGGCTCCGCAACATGCTCTCGCTTCTGCTGAAGCTATTATAGACTCCTATAGATATTTCTGGTGGTGAGCCAATGAGATTATCATTATCTAGCTCTCTCTTCCCACGGGAATATAAGTGGGAAGTGAGATACAGCATCTGGCTGCTCAGCACTAGAACAAAGAGCCATTTCCCTTACAGCATCAGAGCATTACAGAGAGGTGATCTGAATGCACAGATCCGTACTGGGCAGTTCTAGTCCTCAAGTCAGCATTATTAGCAGAGACAAGCCAAGTAATTTTCATTACTTTTGAACCCATTGGCAGGTTAGGGGTTTGAAACCTTTACTACAAGCACAGTAAGTTGATTTTGATTCTGTGGGAGAGGAAAAGAATATAAGCCCAAAGGAAAAAAAAAAAAAAAAAAAAACAAGAAACTGGGATATCAGAGAAGAAAAAATGCCCCTGAAAAAGAAAAAATGTGCAAAACTCATCCAATGAACAGGTGCAGGGCAAAATGTAAAAAAGGAACAGAGAAAAAATATCAAATAAAAGAAAATATATAGGCCACCCACTTGTCCTTGTTTAACTTCCCTGAGTACAAGGAGATGGAGAAAATAATCCAATTTATACATTGCCTGGACTTCTCTTTACCCATATATATTTTTACATGAAACCATTTTAGGGGGAAATCACAAAAGTTTAAAAATACAGCAAGAGTGATGTTCAAAACTTGAGCAAGCTTTGCTTCTATAGCAGGAAAAGGATGAAGGAGCTAACAAAATCTCTTGCGTCCCAGTTTTAGATGACATCAGCAAATCGCACTTTGTTTTGAATGGCTTTCCAGCTCCGACAAAGACACTATCAAAAATCATTGCAGAATGCACTGGTTGTGTAGTAGCACAATAGCTAAAATCCAGGAAGCCCAGCAAGGACAGGAAAACCAAAGAACACTGCTCTTACTTTTTCACATTCTTCACTTTCATACTCGCTGTGCTGCCACAAGTCCGAAGCGGCAGCTCCCCTGGAATGTCAGGGATATCTGCACCTCTTGCCTGCAACAAAAAAAGAAAGCAAGGAACTTAAAATCTGATTGCACGATATGGACTACTGCCTCCCATGAAGCAGTCATATATGTGTATATATACGTATGTGTGTGTGTATACATATACATACATGTGTGCATGTGTTCACACGTGTGCGTGTGTGTGTATATACACCTACACACAGAGTTCAAATTTCACATGTACTTCCAAACTGTACTTCAGCCTTTTTAACTAGGAAAACTGAACCTTAGGATTATAACCTAATATGTGATTATCTCTTCTTAAACCATGTTGTCGAGCCCCGCTAATTCCCAGTAATCACTGGGAGATCCAGTATCTTATTCATTACTCCTTTCGGTTTATAAAGAAGGGATTTCCAGAGGCAGGAGTCTACATACATTTCTAAACTCCATATTTAGACTCCTCATTAAGTACCTGATTTTCAAAACAGCTGTGCACACAGATTCAAGCAGTCACTGGAAGAAGATGAGTAGTTCATACGGTAGAAAATCAATATAATGACACAGCTGCTTATATGTGGGAAGCAAGGTTTTAAAAAATGTATTTGAGATTATCACTGTAAGTGTATAAAGATACTAAAGTTTCTGAATCACTAAAATTAGGTCCAAGAAAAAAGAAAATGTCAAATAAACACCCAGTGGCGCACTCTTCTTCCAAAGTGCAAAAAGCTCACAGCAGGTGTAACGACAGCATTTACGTTTTTATGGGTTTTTTTGTGTTCTCTCAGGAGAGATAAGAATAAGCTGCTGCATCAATTTAGTCCTCTTCTGTTCACCTCATTAAAAAAGAAAAAAAAATCTTCCTCATTCAAAAATAATTATTTAACAAAAACTACTGTTACCTTGCTGTATGACTTTTGTTGGATGCACTCCTGCATCTCATACTGAAGTAGTGCAGAACTTCTTCAATATGCACATGTAAACACTCAGTTGTACACAGGGATGCCTTCTCTCTCTTTTTTTTAAACTATTTGCCAAATTTATATGGTTTCCAATACTGCAAAGAAGTGTTTTTCATACTTTAGATGGAACAAAAGGTGCATATATGCGGGATTTTTGTTCAATTTATATTTCAGCAAGATCCCGCTGTGTGGTACTTTGGTGCAGAGATATTCCCCTGGGGCAGGATTTTATGTTACACACTAAAGCTTTGATCCTTTGGAATATCTCAGACTGAGAATCACTGAAGCCACATATCTGGTATCCAGCAGCCTCTCTGTAAGGACGTGCACAAGCTCAGCAATGAGCAGCGGAAGCAGGGCCAGAACACTCATTTTGTTATTTGCAATACCACAAGCACAACTGCCTGCTTGTGTTTTGATGACAGGGACATGAAGCTTTCAGAAAACCCCTGGATTTCTATGTAGCCATTTACTTTAACAAGGCCAGAAGTCCAAGCTCTGCTTTTCCGTTCGTTCCGTTGTACTTTCCCATCCTCGCCCTCCTCCAGCCGCTTTTTCAGAAGTCTCGAGCTCCGCTCGGGTGGGCAGTCACCATCCCGGGGCGACTCGTGCACTGAGCGCTGCACACTCCTCCGGCGGTCCTGAGCCAGGCCCTACAGCCTCGAGGAATCAGGGCTTTTCGGTGAGGCTTTTAAGAGGGAGCAGCGACCAACCAAGAAACTCAGCACAAACTTCATAAGGCAGAAAGACATGGTCCTTGATCTTGGCCAGGAACATCTCAGTGCAGAGCTGGATGAGACCAGCTGAATGAGCACAGGACAGATCACAGAAAACTAGCTTTTCTTCTGTTTTACACAATGCACTACAAAACATGAATAATGTCCAAATGACAAGAGGAAGAGCGGCACTTCAGTATTCCCTCTCTTAGAGCCCAGGAAAAAAAATAAAAAAGAGTATTAAATTAAATTCATTTGCTAATGACAGGTGTAATCAGACCACTTCTCTGATCCAGCTCGATTTCAGTGTTTCTAAACAAGGCCACCAAAAGATACCTGAACAGAGATGAGCAGTTCCCAAAAGCTGTTATGTAGAGAGGAACACTACCACACGCTGTCATGTACAGTACGGAAACTATCTGGTCCTTGTCCCCAGACTCAGATGCAGACATACAAGCTGTAGATATTTGCATTCATTCAAAGGTGTCTCACCAACATCACTTGGGTTTACGTAGGACTCGAGGAGACTGCAAGTTCCCTGCACAGGGACAAATTCCTGTTCAATTATTTCAAGCACTGCCCTTGAAAAAGGCAAGCGCAGCAAATCTGAATGAAGCTCTCTCCCCTTTCAACATTATCAGTTAAACTGGAAGCAAGGACACTCACAGCCTGTGACAGCCCCGAACACATGCAACGTTTTAACGCAGAGAGTTAACATTGTCCCACAGACGCACAGAACATGCACACCTACTTGCTGAAGAAAACTACGGACAATAGTTTTATCCCTAAGCAAACCCATCTTTGGCTGACTCACTGGTATCAAGTACACAATTACTTAGTATGTAATAAGATGCCTGAGAGTCTTATTGTGAATTAAGAGGATCACGAATTTAATAAACATTATAGGTCTTCTACATAAGAAAATAACTAATTACAGTAATAGATATGCCAGTAGCTTTAAGTCAAAGCTGGACATGCTAGCTTTAATTTTCCAAGGAACAGAATTTTTGTAGGAAGAAAAGTAATTTCTCATCTTCATGAGCAGCAGAAGCTGGTGGGATATAAGAATGGATAAACAAGACTGACAGAAAAAGATGGGCTTCAGGCCAGTTTGCAGCAGTGGGTAGAGACTATCCTTGATTTGACTTAAAGTAGCATATGCAAAACCCACACCTCCAAGAGACTTATATGCCAGCATCTCTCTCTGAAAAAGTCACATTATTCTCTCCTTCCCAACTGAGTTAGGTCTAAACCTTGCTGGAAGGAGATTTTTGCCTCTCCCCTTTCCACCAGCACATATCCCTTTAAATAGACTACAATGAGATGCAACACGCTAATTAATTTGGGTTGCTTTTCCAATTAGATTTGAGCTCTTTGGACCCAGCTGCAGAACAACAACAACCTCTCAAAAGTCTCAGAGTCAAAGAAAATGGACCAAATGGTGATCTTGTATAAGCCAGAACTAACACTAGATTTTTTTTTTTGTGAATAGGCGAAGAAATAAAACTTACTGCTATTTTATTAGCAATGTTCCTCCAAAATAAACTGCAGCTGCCATCCCTTTAAGCAAAGATACACAGCTGCATAAACGCACGCTTTATTCACTATTAGTCTGTACCTGTTTTGATATAAAACCTGGCTTGCAAATTGTCATCCTAGACTACCCCTCTCTCAAAACACAAATAAAACATCCAGGACGAGATTTGTCATCTTTTGTGCTTCATGTCACAGTAATTTAACTTTAAAAATCATTTTGAAACAGATGAATTATTTACATCTGAAAATTAGCTAGCTAGCATCATCAGTTGGTTTTTTCTATTCCGTATTTTCTATGCATCACTGTTCTGTGGAAACGCAGTAATTGCATAGCAAATCTGTTTATGTAAATTATTTAGCCCGATTTTCACAGCTTAATGTCACCGCTGTATCAATCAGCTCTGGTCCAAAACTTGGTAAACAAATTAGGGCTTGATTCAGAACCCAGTCAAGTGACTTCATGAGGACCACCAGTCCATTTGCATTTCAGCTGAAGGCTTTTAAGTAACACTTAAAAGTTGCTTAAAAGTCACAACTGGACTAAGATACTCTCAGATCACACACGTATTAGTAACAGTTGGGACAATATCTGAAAACTTAAGTATTTTATAACAGATACCCACACCAATAGTGAGGCAGATAAGTGCTACTAAAATGATTCCTCGAAGGGATTTTGGATGAAGGCCTGTCTGTCCATCCCACCCTTCTCAGGGCTGGTCACTCTGCGTCTAAGTCACTACAGCTGCTTGCTTGGGGAGTATCAGGCAGAGCCCTGCAGCACTTGCACCACTCGTGCCATTTTAAAGTATAACTGCTAAACTGTGGGGGAATCTGAGCTGTCACAGATCAGGGCGTCTAGCTTTAAACACTTGAGTTTTAAATTTCTGGTCTTTATCTTTTAGTCATTGTTTGGCCAACTTCAGGACTGCTCTCGCTAGCACACAAAACCTCAGTCATAAATAATTCAAATCTGACAGCTCCATAGCAAAACATGAAAGGATTTTCTCAAAAAAAAAAAAAAAAAAAGTCCCATTACATTTATCAGAAAACGTCAGTCCTTCCATCATGCCCAGAAATGGAACACAACCTAAACATATATATAAGATTCAAGAAAACAGTCCAGTGAACACGACAGGATAAAGTCTCTGTCAGTCTTCAGTACGAGGGAATACCGAACCTAGGTAAACCCGTTCTCCTTCTCCTACCACCACAGGCTCCCACTGGGATGCAAAAGAGGAGAAGAGAAGTGGAATCCCACAGAACCCCAGGAATCCCACAGCTGGCAAACTGGTTCTCCATCAGGCTACCACAAAACTCTCTTGAACTAGGAGATCTGGCAGCTATAACCACTCATATAAAAATTCCACCTTTTCCACCTGTCTCTCTTATTTGCAGCTCTGTGTTCAAAACACTCCTCTCCACCCACAGCCGCACAGGGAATCTTTGAATGCAGCGTGCCATGGAAAACATGGTCAAATAACCATGCAAGTGCATCTGTGGTAGCTCTGTGTAACATCCACGTCAGCAGCATCAGGCCTAGATCCTGCAAAATGAACACACCAGCCTAGATCTCCTTCCCCAGCTGAACGGGAGATGAGCCGGCAGGCTGAGGCCCTGGACAGTAAGAGGTACAGCAGGCAAACTGGCTGCAGCTGGGGAGCCGGGACCCGTTAGGTTGGGGCCTGCACTAGGGTCTAGCTAACCAGCAGTTCACAAATACGTGATATATTGCCCTGAGAGGGTATCATGTGCAGGAGCTGATACAACGGAAGACTCAACAGTCAGCATGTAACCCAGGCTACTCAGCTGAAGTGAGATTTCTCAAGACGGGTATTCACTCTTAGATAAGGTTAGCGCAAAGCAAGATAATCCAGGAGAAATTAGTTCATGAGAATAAATATTAGACTCGTGGCAAGAGTTATGCATCTTCCTATCACCAGTCTTATCACCAAAAGTAGTTTGTGGAGAGAAAGATTGCTGTGAACTCTTTCAGCACACAGCCTTACTTCTAAAAATATCAGAGCTGATTCAGAATGCTGGTTGGTTTCCATGACAGTCTTCCCTTTACATCTTCACTTCCCCTTCATTTTCTTGGGAGGAAAACAGAACAAAACAAAACAAATTTCGTTAGATTTTTACTTCTTACCAGAGAACAGCAGAGATAGTTTTAGTAAAAATCGTTATTCATCAGGAGATAAGTAGCTGGTCTCCTTGGCTTTAGCAAGAGGACCAACTAAAGTGGACGGTATCCACAGTTTGGCCCCTGAGGTGGACGTGAATCCACAAACACTTCACGGCTACTCAGAGCCTTGGGTATCGACCAGCTCCACAACGCAGGGCTGGCTCGGTACCAACTGCTTTGCACAGCTTACCTGGCCTCATTAAAAAAAAAAATTGTCCTACAAAGATCCCCTCAATCACTCAGAGGTAAAGACGACGGTTCCACGAGCACTGCGCTGCATTTACCAAGTATTCACTACTCCAGAGGCAGCCTGAAGCACAGTAAAAGGATGAAGATGGTTCATTGCAAGTTCATGCTCCACAATCACTAACACATTCTAAGGAAAGAAAGTTATTTCTGTTCCTACTTTACATGTTGTAATAACAATCCTGGTTATCCACAATAAACAAATCAATCAACCAAAACAAAAGGCTTTCACTAAACTGAAAATCACCATGTCCAAGCTATTAAAAATAACTCCAGCTGAAAGGTCCCAACTCTGGAGCATTTATCTGCGAAAGCTGCATCCCTAAATGGATTAAACTGCACTTGAGCACAAGAAAGCTTTAACTGGGTCACTATTTTTGAACAGGAGAAATGTACAGTAATTGATGAAAATTTAGCATTCATCCAAAAATGTCAGGGGTACAATGGCAAAATTACCATTCACCGCTGATTCACTTAGTGAATGCAAATGCATGGTTTCCTGAGTACTTTCATATAGGATGCTTGTGTCACTGGAAGTACACTTCTAATGAACTTCAGCTAAAATTTTCAGGAAATATTTGAACATATTTAAAATGAATGAGCACTGATATTATGTATCTATGTAACACCTAGCTAGCTCCAACAATCTCAGCTTAAACAGAAGTACATAACCATTATGCTACAGCAGCTTTATGGAAGAAGGAAAAAGAAGCAACTCCACATTTACCAATTTATCTTCGTAAGATTTAATATCCATGCAATTCACAGCCTGATCAGCAGAGCGCAGCACTGGCATATTCAAAAACCACAGGAGAGTATGCAAAACTGCGCATCCGAGACAGAGGGGCTTCGTAGACTCTGATCACAGCAATCCACGCCACGTTGTGCAAAGGAACAGCTCTGAAACAGCTTTGAGCAAGGTATAAAGATGTTTTTTTGGAATGAAAGGGAATTGAACCTTTTCAATTCCATTAAATCATATCTTAGCTCCACCACTTAGCTCCTTATCTAGTGCAAATTTCCTGATCCCTTTTGCAAAGATAAATAAAAAAGCCTTTCTAATGTGCCGGTGGACAGTTGTAGGACCAGGTAATGTGCATGCATAAATCAAGGCCAGAACTTCTGCAGTAATTAGAAGTAGCCCAAACTTCTAAATTTAGCTCCCAGTTTAGGCATTGAGGAGGACGAGTTTGGTTCTCAACTTCTTCATGAAAAAAAGGAGAGGTACTGGACAAAGGAAAATTCAGTTTATTTCTGGCTCATTTTCTCAACATATGTGGCAGAAAAGGGTATGTGGAGAAATGGAGTGACCAGCTAGATATGCCTTTCAAAATCCTTTAGTAAATGTGCAATATGATAGAGGAAAGCCAGTGAAAAAATGACAAGTGCTTCCAGTAGTGAAACTCTGAGTATTGACTGTGAACATTCTTAATCCCATGACTAGGAATCTGCATTCAACAGAGGAGATATTTTAACGTGCATCATTTTTTGAGTTTGGGACTTTTAATCCCATTTTCCACATTCCCTGTCAATGCTGAATTGTTCCAGCCAGTACTTATGGCATGGCATGGTTAACAGCAAATTCTTTTATTTCAAAAGACCACACAGGATGTGTTTTTCTCTGCCCAGCTTTTCTCCTCCGAAGGGGGGAAAATAAGGAGGAGGAGAGGGAAAAAAAAAAAAAAAAAAAAAAACTTTTAAGCATTGCCATGGGCTGGCAAATTAAGCAAAACCTCTCATTCCAGAGCTTAGTGTTAGTCCAAGTCAACCATTTAGCATACTTTAAAGAGTACTGTACAGAGCAATGCACAAATTCATGACAACTAATCCAGCATTTTTAAAATGAAGTTTGTTGGATCTGTAGATCTAGTTCACTGATACGTGGATAAAATCATCTCCAGCTCATGTGTAAAACAATATAGTTGGTAAAGGGAGTCTGAGACAAAAAGTAAGCGACTTGGCAGCAGTATGAACCTACTTTGGCAGTATTCTTACCACTGTAAATAAAATTCACCTCTGCAAAGTAAGTGGATTTTATGTCAAGATAAAACTTCCTAAATGGGCCTAACCAGACGCAAGGACTTGCACTGATCCTCTGCAGATGGATCTAATACTCCCAAAGGAGGGTGGTTATTTCCAGCAAAATGGTCCCAACACTTGTATTTTCTTTCATAGCTACCGACTGCTTTAGAGACAAGAACAGAAGCACCAAGCAAAAACGAATGGTTAGTTACTGAGCACACTATTATCATGATAACTACCTGAGAGCTTTAGGTTGGATTTGACCGTGCTACAGTGACACAAAAGCGAGATCCCCTTATTACCATTCACAAAGATCTCAGCCCCGGGAGCTGCAGTGGTACAGTACATAGCCGCGCATAATAGCATACTGGCGAAGGAATGTACTTTCTTCAAAAACAAAAATCCCACATACAATATGCGTGGGAAAGGCAGCCAAGGTTACAGTCCTTATTCTGCACAGCTTACAAAATAAATTTTAGAAAAAAGCCCCAGAAAATAGTACATCCAAAGAGCACAACGCTTTGATTCCAGTTCCTTGCTGGCTAAGCTCCCTCTCTCCAAACACACACACACACACACAAAACCCTCACCCTTCTGATGCACAATTTCTACAGTGCACTGTGTCCTGGAGGGAGGAGGGGTCCTAATCAAGGTTTAGTTACAAAAGGACAAGCGGAGCTCTGGGTTGTTATGCTGGAATGCAATTTCTCCTAGAACAAAAACTCCTGAGATTAAATCAGCCTGAAAAAGTAGCAAATACCACTTCAGTAAGTGCCCTGAACCATATTCAGTGATTTTGCAAACAACAACGTTGTGTTATATGTATAAATTGGTTTAGAAATCAAAGAATTTTCCCACTGCAGTGGTGGAAAGATTGGGAAGGCAGGAAAAACAGCAGCCTGCCGTTCAACCCCAATGGTTAAGTCAGTGGAGTTAACACGAATTTGTACTCATGCACGTAAAGTCAACCTGGGCTCAGCTTTTATTTTATATAAACGGTGATCATAATAAAATAAAATACACAGTTGGTATACAATGCACCCATTTTGTGCATCTTTACAATATCACAGTTATGTGAGAAATGTATTTACTTGTAACATGCAATTTATACCATAAGCTATCCATAAACTTCTGAACAAAACAAAAGGCTCAGTTCATCACTAAGTTTCTGCAAGCGCTGCCTGGGAAAGCTTGGCCTGCGATCACACCCCCTGCTCTGGCTGAGCCACTGAAGAAGGAATTGCCTCCAGCTGCCGGACACTATAACCGTGCGGGATCGCAGGGCTCCTTGGATCTGCCTTCCTGACCGACCGTTCAAAAAAAAAAAAACCCTGTTCAGCCAAAAGGAGTCAGTTGTCTGAACTGGGGTAGGAGAGACTACAGAAGTAATCATGCTGGCAAATCTGAGGTGACGGTGATCTGCACCAAGGACCTGAGATCTGATCTCACTGAGGTGGGGTTAGAGGAGGAGAGAAGTCTTTTGATGCTGCTGGTCAGCAAAACTAGCAAGATGAGTCGCAACCTCTTCCTCGTATCACCAAGGAAAAGGATCCTGCAGAGACTGATGGCTAGATGGCTAGAATAGTAGCCTTCCAAGCACATTTTTCTTCATTCATAAAATTAGTAGGTACAAATGAGGGACTTTTTCCTCAAAAGTCAATACTTAAGGAAAAAAAGAAAAGAAAAAAAAAAAAGACTGAGGTATAAAAAACCCCACACATAAATAAAGGGAAAAATATTGTGCCACAAAGCAAGAACTAGTAGTTAAAATTTTTGTTTCTCAAACCATACCAAAGAGCAACTTCAGATGCTTCCAAGCAGAAAATGTTTGCTTGCAGTACAGCCCACAAAGCAAATCAAGAATACATAGACCCTAAAACTCCTCCTCTTTTACACTCCCTGAAACATAATGAGCAACAAGAACACCGTCAGCCTGAAGGCACAGTTTAATGATACTCTGGCTTGAAGAGCTAAAGCCAGTTTAAAAAATTCCTGCCCCAATCTTTTGGCCCCAGGCTACTCTCTCCTACCTCCTCCAACTGCAGCTGCAACTGTTTCAGTGGCTACAGTGCAAGTCCCTGAAACAATCCAGATTAAAAAAAGAGAAAAGAAAATTAAACTTCTTTTGGGAGGATTATTTTCAAATGAGATTAGCTCAGTGATCCACTTCCTAGCACTTCATCCCAGAAACTGTGTCACCCTAACTGTCCTGAGACAGCTCACTGCAGCATGGGAGGTGAGAAGGAACAACCAAAGACAGAAGCTTCTTAAAGCAGTTTATGCAACGTAAGGACTGCAGCGACACATGGCACCCTGACTTGCCTCTTGGCAGCGGGAACTCTCGAGGGCAAATGGACTGCCCTTCTGAGGGGCAAAATCCATTCCTGGGTGAACGTCAACCCTAAGCAATTCTACTTAAAATCCTGGAGCCAGCTCTGACCTTACCAGAACTGTCCTAAGGAGAAGGAGCTCCACTGCCAACTCAGAGCCAGACTAGGCCTCTGGAAAGTGCATGGAAATCAGTAGTCATGGAAATGAGTAGGAATGTTACTGTACTGATGGTAGGACTAGGCTCGTAGCAGAACAGATCAGTCCATTTTCATGAATGAAATGAGAACAGAAATGTTTAATGAAACCAAACATTTCTGCCTAGATGCTGACTACTTCAAAAGCCACAGGTAGGGCTGGGTTTTAAAATAGTTTTATGCACCACAAAACAGGGTCCACCTTCTGCAGCACCTACAAAAGTGCTCTCACTGGGAATCGTTACCAGGACTGCAAAGAAATCAAGTTCTTCACTATAACATCTCATTGAAGATATGCCGAGGAATGCAATGTGGGCAAGTATATGCACAGTACTTTTGACCTAGGTAGGCCTGGCTGTATCGCAGCAGGAATGGATTATACTTGAGAGCATCTGAACAGCCTGCCCATTCCGATGACTGCATCAGCACCGTGCTACCTAACACGCTACTCACATTAGCAGGAGGGGAGCTACTGATCTTCATTTTGCATGAGTTCTGCTCCTCCCCACTACGGTATCAACGTATCTAGAGAAGGTCAGTATACCTCGCACCCACTGAAGCCCACATCCAATCCCTTATAGATACCACAGAGTTGATAAACTTGCTGATGTAATTCAGAACAGCAGCAATTTTCATTTTGAAGCAATGCAAAGTGACTCTGATGTCTCATCTCCTGAGGTCACATATCCTCACGTAATCAGGTCATAGCCACATGCCTACAGATCCTATGCTAGCTGATGAAAATTAAACAAATGAGACACTGTAGCTTCTAGAGTGACAAACAATTTGAAGTCTTAATCAGGGAAAAAGCACTGCTGCAAACCTCTATAGCATCCATTAAACTTCGTTGCAGCAACGCTGAAGCAAAGACAGAGTTAAGACTTACCACTGCAAAGACACACTGTTTTTTGCAATCAGAATCCTCTAGGCCCCAGCAACCACATCATTTGATCAAATATGAACAAAAAGGAGGCTCTGCTTGCTACAGCACACACCATCACATAGACCCATACAAACACAGCAGTGACCAACAAAAAAAAAAAAAAAAATCTAGCAAACCACTACTGCATGGAACAAATTAAATAAAAATTTAGGCTAAGGATTACCAACGTTTTCAGAGAATAATCCATCACTTTATAATTATAATGCCTGAATCATGGCAAAACATTAATGCCTATTACCTTTAACAAGACAGTATATATTCTGACAGCTTTTGTTTGTCTCTTGGGGGTGGGGAACGGAAGGGGATAGATGAGCATAATGTATTGACAATAGTTTAAAAAACCTTTTTCTTTTTTTCTTTCTTTTTTTTTTTTTTTTTGCATTATGGTGATTAATAAGCAGAACATTCAAGCATGGAGCTATTGTAAAACTAATCCTCACCAACCCTATTGAATTGCAATTAAGATTCATCTAGAAGTTTGGAAAATAAGGAGGAGAAGGTCAAACCAGCTCTTCATGAGCTGTCAATGAACGCTGATTAAAAGAAAATGCTTATAAAGACGACAATCCTTTCCATTCCTGCATGTTCCCTTCTACTTTCAAGCAGCTGGGAGCAAGAAAAACCTGACAGATTAAAAAAGCTGTAATTTTTATCTACCAAATAAGTACATTTCAAAGAAACAGCATTTACATTCCAAAAACAAAACATGCTTAAAAAAACAGTATCTTTGGACTAGGGTGGGAGGAAATGAAGAGGGTCAGAACAACCTAATCCAATTTTTGGTGCTCATCTCATACCTCCTCTCAGAATGGCGACTAAACGGGCTAATCACAACCCCATCGCCAACGGCAGCCGTCACAACGGCCTCGCCACGCTGGCACCGGCAGGCAACCTGACCGAGCCCGCCCCAAGAGAAAACGGGTGATAATTACAAACCACATTGGGATATGAACAAAGAACATGAAGGTGAAACTGTCCAAAACTGAAGCTAAAATTATGGCAATCTCTTACCTGAAACTCAGGGAATTCAAAACGGTCACTGACAGACTAAGCCAAACTGGCGTTCGTTGCCACGTAGCTACTACAGATACCACGTACACCACTGAGCACAGTATTCTACACACAGTACGACAAACACAGGCACTTGGGCTCCCTAATGCCTTAATGAACCCAGGCTTAAGTGCCTAACATACACTAATGCATTTTGACGCCTCTGTGTACTTAGGCAACTTGGCAGAGGGCTACTGGGAGCATTCAAAAAATTAGCACTCCAGTGCCATCTTTGTCTTTTTGATTACTCTTATTCCCTGCAACGATAAAAGATGAAGTACTGGTGCTGACATGTAAATATATGATCCAAACGTTTCACTCAGCAAGAGACTGTATTTACTGATGTGCACTGGGTTCGCTTTGGAATGAATTGTGATAGATATGCAAAATGCATGTTTGTGATGGCAAACAGTGGAGCCTTAGGGATGATCAGAGGAATAAAAACAGCTGTGCTTTAGCATCCAGACCCAAATAAAATACTAATATAGAGGTAGTTAACATATCAGAAATGACAGGGAAAGAAAGGGGGAGCTCTGAAAAAGGAATAAGCACTTCTCAAAGAAAATTAATACCCACTGTTAATCTTAAATAGCTGCCACATTCACCCATCATTAAAGCTTCCATTGACTCAATTTTTGAAGCGTTCTGTGCAAAAAGACATCTACAAGAGGTACGTTTCAACTTATCAATCCCTTACAGCACAAGAAAACAAACAATCAATTACAACTAAATACATATAGACTAAACACAATGTAAATTTCTTCTTAATTGCTCAGTCTGAGGCTGGAGAAAGAGCATATGAGAACTGGAATGCACTGAAGGAATGCAGGCATGTAAAAAATGGGGTGCATCGAAACCACGCATAGTGAGCCACAAACTATTTACCAATCCTGTCTTACAAAATCTAAAACATTCCTTCTTTTTTAAATATTGCACATATGTAGATTTTAAAACAGAAATTCACAAAAGTAAACATAACTAGAATAATTGCTTCTATAGTATCGCCAATGAAAATTAAACGATTGCTCAACATTAGTACTTATTTCCAAAAATAGAGTATCCATTCTGGTTTAATTGAACTCATTTAATTGGCGAACCAAAGTGGACGCCAACGTGCCAATTGAGTGATTGTCCCAAGCTTCCCGGGGACAAGCTCCATGCTGGGAGCTAGCCTGTGAAATAAAACTGGCTCTCGAACCGGGAAGAGGAGGGAGGGAAAGGACCATAGACAACAACACAGTACGCTGCCAAAACCTTAACGAGGCAAAAATGAATTTGATTCATACAGTAATAATAAGGAAAAGAAGTTACGTGAATAGAAAATGAAATATAGGCTATTGGTCCAATGCCGACTACAACTGTGTTGACCAAACTATTACTGCAGTCCGACGACTGCTCGGTGTGCTACGTACAACATTTCTCTCCTATCAAGGCTTATACTGCCCACGTTATCCCAAACCCCCTCACTACCCCATCGTTATCTTCGTTACAAATGGCACTGTGACCTGTTAGCTACACAGTCTGAGCTACGGTGATTCACATGAAAATGCTGCAGAAAAGATACTACAGTTTCCATAGGGTTAACAGAAGGCTTCATAACTCAGACAAGTCAAAAGCCTGGGACCCTTTTACTACAAGCATAAAACTAACCTCCCAACTTCAAGTAACATTTTCCATAGCATCTAAGAAGCAGAACGACTCCAAGTAAGACTTTGTGCCAGTCTTGTATTAAGGCACCCAGAGGACTCAGGTATGTGCACAGCATGCCTTGAAAACACCAGGAGCCAAGTACTGCAGCATTTAGGTGGCCAAATAGACGAAGCTCATTCCCTCATCAACTGTCTAAGTCACCCACAAAGCAGAAGGGAAAACTGAATCACAGCTTCTGTCTATGGAAATTTTCCTCCAAGTTTGAAAACTTTAAACTTTTAGCTTAAAAAAAACAAAACAAAAAACCCCAGCAGTCAGGCATTCAAGAAGTCTTTAGCATTCAACCCATCCGAAAGCAGGATCAGCCTAATAAAACCGTCTACATGCTTACTTAAAATCTCACAACCAGATATCCAGGTGTAAAGTTCTGGCAGCGTTTCATATGCATACAAAGCAAGAAGAACTGCACACTACAGGAATAAAAAATCCAAAATGTCGTATTTTGACATGTGAAAGGATATTATATCTACATATCTCAGTTGCTAAAATGAGACCATTTCAGTAAACCACCTTTTTGGAAAGGGCCAAGCAAGCAGGTCTAACAGACTCCACTGTTCTTTGGTTTTTGACACAGTTCCCAGAAGTTTTTGTCTTAGCTTGAATGAGAACTGACATACTCAGAAACACGCCTGTTTTTTTTTTTAATATTAAAAAAAATCAAATAAAAGTAGTATCAAAAACCCTATGTACTTTTACTGTTTCTACTCTTCTTGAAAAAGCCACAGTCAAAACTGCAATGCTGGGCTAAGTGCCGTACAAACCATGAGAAACTGCCCTGGCACTACAGGAGAGTAAAATCCTTCTTTAAACCTTTACAACTCACTAATATTCACACATTTTTATAAATTGAATTTAAAAATAGCTTTCCCCTCACTCCTGCCCCAGATTTAACAAAGTGATATATTGAGGTCTCATTAAAAAGTCTTCGTTATCCTCATAAAGCATAGTATGTTACCTTACCAAGAATCAAGAGTTGAAAATACTACAGTTCTCAGGATTCATCTGACCTGATATAAGAACTAAAATTCCATATCGGTCTAATGCCTGGGCATCTTCACGGTGTTTGTAGGCTTGTATTTTTCCTGAGAAAATTTCAGCAGTCTAAGGTAAAAAGGATGACGTATACCGAGCCTGGGCTGTCTGCGCTCCAATTCACTTCCTCCTTTGCCAAATTCAAGAATTCACAGCGGTCACAGTGATTTTGAGCATGCATCATCCCAGGCAACCTGGTCGTGAACCAGTAACGCTTGAGGATACTACAGTTACCATCTCCAAAGCTCATTATGGGCAGTCATCCTTCTAGGTCCCCAGTGGTGAACCAGGGGTGAGAGAGGCTGACTTACTCAAGATGAAGAATTTGTGGGCAAAGCCATGAAGCTGAGTGCATCGGGAAAAGCAAAATCAACGGAACTAAAACAAGGATGGATGCAGCAGTTGAATTTAAGCCCCACATCCAGCAGTGATTTACTCATGAATGAATCCCTGCAGACATTCACTGTAGGGTAAGAGCCTGTATCCTTGTGCTCAGGACACCAAGGAAAATCATGAGAAATCTCACAGTAAATAAACTTGACACAGCTTTAGGGACTCCAATTTTGAAAGCTTCCAGAGCTGGAAGAAGTGGCAGACAGTGCAGCTACCTTTTTCAAAAATATAAAAAAGAAAAATCCTATTTCTAGCTCTGGACTCAGAGCTAGATTCACCTTATCTCCAGCGCAGGACTGCCTATCAGCTGAACGTAGCTTCAAAATGGTGGTATCTTTCTGTGACAGCAGAATTTTCAAAGGTGTGTGAATACAGACTTTCACAGCTCCTCTTTTAATCCTGCTTCTCCATAAAAGCTAGACAATGGGAGAAAAAGGCAATGGAGAAAAAGACCGGCAGGGACCGAGAGAGACGGGACGCGCGTGTGCCCCTGTGCCTTCACGCTGCTGCTAGAGGCTCTCAGCAGACTGCTTTCACAACGTGGTAACTTACTGGATTCTTAAAGAGGTGCCCAGCGCTAGCCAGACAGTCAACAATAGAAGGTAACTGTAATATTACAGAAAAATACCAATTTATGCTAAGGTTAACGACAGGCTGAAGACAGCTCTTTCGTAGGGTGGTATAAGAAATTATTGTAAAAAGGCTCTTTCACAACTTTTCCTTATTACATGGAAACTGAGTACTCTCCGTTTCCTATGAGGAAAAGATGTTCTTCTCCTTTAAAATATGCTTTCTCAGAGGAGGTTTAGAAAATCCATAAACAGCAAAATGACTTGGCTCAAATACAGCTTTTCATCTCTAGAAGTCAAGAGTATTTTACAAAGAAAGTCAGTATCATCAACTCCACTTTCCAAACTGGAGCAGAGAAAGAAAAAACGCATGTTTGAAGGTTACCCAGCAGGCGAGTTGTGCAGAGGGAATAGGAGCCTGAGACAGTGAGGAAAACAATATATCTAATAAGACCAAATTCTAAAAATACAGAACGTAAGTAGGTGGAGATATAAAATATGACCGTCCTCGGGGACTGGTCGGGCAGCTGTCCTGTTACCTAACGCCTATGAAGTCTGTCCATCTAGTGCTGCGTCTCGTTCAGCCTAGTTCTCCAATTTAGTGGATTTCATAGTATTGCGGAGTTTTGTGAACCACCAGAAATACCGCAAACAAATCAGATCTCCGATACAAAATCGCTTGGTTTTCTGCTAGATCATAAACGCTAACAAGTTTGAAACAGCAGGTGAAAGTACAAATGATAAATGTAAAGAGATGAAGGTAGCATCGACCAAAGGACTGGAGTTACTCAGGTGCCAAGAGTTAATGTCAGAAACATTAAAAATAGTTTCTGCTCTGCCTAAAATATTCTCAGTATAGGAGGACATTCAATTGCCATACATTTAGAAAGATCTTTATTGAATTTATTTAAGAAAAAGCTTTGGAAACATAAAGGACTTGAATAAATTAACAATAAGCACTTCCAGATACATTGCAGATAAAACAGAGAACGGGGACAACTAGTATGTTGCTGTAGCTGCGAACACATAAATCACCTTGTCCCAAACTACAAAAACACGTACAAAGGCAAAGTTCAACAGCCAGACGAGTTAGCATCACAGGTCCGTTTACTGTGTCAGAATTTCCCAAGCTCTCTGTATTGTTGCTCGTCTCAGCATTTATTCACCTGGCAGAGTATGAAATTAATTTAAAGCGACAAAGCTTTGCACCCCGTCGGGCCACCAGCTGTCTACCACGGGAAGCAATGGAGCAGCACGCTGCACAGGTAGGTCCAGCCGCCACTACCTGGAAGCTGAAATAACAAGCAACAGCAAAACCTGAAGTCTGCAATAGTTTAAACATCTACTAACCCAAAATTAAATTTATTATGCAGCTGTGAGAAACTCGCATGGCATGCAAATAGCCTTGGAAAAGGCTGAAGCAGAGGCTGCGTGAAGTGCAAAATGAGGAAAGAAAGGAGGGGAAGAAATCTCAGGCTTAAAATGATCGGGAAGAAGAGAGACTGCAGTAGACGGACAGTTTAAACAGAGAGTAGAAAGCAACAGCATCAAGCACCTAGCATGAGACTATCCTGTGACCACCACCTGCAGACTGGTCATCAGGTAGAGGCTGAAATTGGAAGTTTGAGCCACTCAACACTGTAAACTCCAGAAATGGAGCAAGTCAAGTTCTTCTACTCATGCACAGATTATTCAGAAGGTCATGATGTCAAAACACCACCGTAAGCACAAACCGCAGCCTTCGCAAATTCAAGTTCAGTAGCTTTATTCATAGCCTTATGCTTCAGCACACCAGCGATCGACAGGAATGTTAAGAAAACTTTCTTAATTAGGATTTCCTACCAAAAGCCAGTACCTTGAGATGGCCAAACAGAATATGTTTAGTAAATATTTCTGTGAGTAAGACAACCAGTTGCATTTTCCCTGGAATATGCATAACAATGTTCAAAATGCTCAACATTTTGTCATTAAATCTTATTTTTTTGAAAAATGCAAAATACTTATCAGTCTTATTTTGAAACACTTTAGTCATGGAAAAGAAACTTTTCTCTCAATGCAATAACAGACTATTTAGTGTTTACAAAAAGTGACTAATCTTGGAAATGAACAATTTTTCAATATCTCACTTCTGAAACATCAAGCCAATTATTTTGGTGATACTTATAAACATATCTGGGAATGCAGGAACTCACTTCCAAGCCATTTAGGAGAAGGCAATATTTATAATAGTGTTCATAAGCGATGAGTAATTCTAACAACTCTATTAATAATCACAAATGTGATATCGGTAGAAAAACCTCACAACACTTCTTGAATCATGATCTTGAATTAGACACAGGAATAGATAAGGAAGAGTCTGAGACATTATTCAGCTGAGGACAATTCTTGCACCTCCTGGAAAGCTGTGCCTTTGCACAACAGTGCTCATCACAGCAAACTCGTTTTCATTCAGGTCTCCATTCATCCTCCTTGGTTTCCTGGTGCAGACAGTAGTCTCGGGTTGCTGCAGAAGGTTTCAGGAGGTGCTCAGTACCCTCAGTGCCTGCAACCAGTCCAACATCCAGCAAGCACCGGTGTAGTTTCTGCATATTATGCACAAACCTAGGTTGATCTATAGAACTAAACAGTACAAACTGTCTGTGAGCACAGGGCGCTCGATGAGAAGAGGGCAAGTGTCAAGCCAGAACAAGGGAATCTTTCAGGCACCATAAATCAGCAATGGAAAACAAACAAACAAACAAGCGAAGAGTAACAGATGAGGTCTGCCAGGCACCTTGTGTTACCAGCGCAGACTGACCGAGAGACCCACACACCTGAGACGCACCCTGAGGTTACCAACACCACTGAGTCAGCAGTGATTTACACAGGACTCCTGGCGTTAGGATGCTGAGAAGCAGCGCCGGGAGGACGGAAGCACACGCTCCCAGCCGAACAACACCGACCAGAACAGTGTTCTCAAACCGGCAAGCACCCCTGTGAACTGCTGGCCAAGGCAGAGAAAAGGTGGGGGGGGGGGGGGGGGGGGAGAATAGACACTCTATATATAAAGGAAGTGACCACTGCAAAGAGGCATTAACAGTGAACGAGCAAGGAGTTAAGCAGACGGACCAGCGCAGGAAATGCCAGCAGACAAGAATGCTGCTGGGGCCAAAGTTCTGGTTTTGGTTTTTGGCTTGAAAATAAAGTTTGGAACAAAATATTATCATTGTACTTGATAGGTTTTCAAGATGCTTTGACTACAGTAAAACAGAGAACTTATTTTCGTTCCCTTCTTTAAAAATTAAAAAGAGTAAGGAAGGTTTATTACCTATACTTTTTCTGAATATTGTGTATAAAGAACAGTTCACGCAAAATGCATCTCATCTGACCTTGTCAGACATTAATGGTATTTTAAACTTTAAATAATCCGCTGAGATGAATGTTCATGTTCCAGTGAATTTGGAATACAAAAATGTCCTGCTTGCTGGCTTCATGAATAGCACTGTTTCACTTGAACTGTATCTCAGGAAAGCTTATTCAGCTTGTGAAAATCAGTGAAGCTGAAATGCATGCTCTCTCTCAGTAGGGCACAGTGTAAATTCAGAGTATCTTGCATCCTTCCTGTAAAGGTCATTTGGAAAGGTGTTGCTATGTAAAATACACATGCATGTGTGACAAGATCACAAGTTCTAGACAAAGAAAACCTGTTACTCAGATCTTCAACAGGAGTACTAAGGATTTTATGTTGTGACAAAAAGAAGCAAGAAAATCTTAAGGAATCTATCTACTGCTACACTTCAAGAAGAGTGAGCTCGATTTACAGAGTCTCATCTTTCTCTGCACTGCTGGAGTTAAACCTAGGCAATATGAGAAACCACTACAAAATAACCTGCATGTTCAAATTAAGTGCTGCTATTAAGATACACATGCTACTGGTTAAGATACACTATATGAAGAATGCCGCAGAAAGTCTCATCATAAGACTATGTGAAAGCCATGGAAACACTGGGAATGTACCATAACACAGCACAGAAAGAAGTGAAACATTTTTCGACAGCCCTGCAAATCCAAGGCAGAAGAAGCAAATACATAAAATATCTACTGAGCAACAATGAAAACTGTTTTTATTCACAAGGGCCTTGGATTTCCCACACAGACCCAGGACTTCTCCGCATGTCTTCAACCTCATCCATCAGCTGAATCTGACTCCTCTGCAGTAGAGCTAAACCTACCCCATCTCCAATGTTGCTGCTGCACTACTTGAAGTCCAGAAGCGGGGAAGGTATGGCTTTCCCCGGCTGAAGCTCTGCCACTGCCATGTGATCTAATGCTAGGAACAAATTGCCCCAGGTCCCACATCGCAGCAGGCAATATGAGACATGCTGCTCAGATGTGAAGCATGCCCTTGAGGGTATCACTGCTGTCCTGCAAAATTGAAACCTTCCTCCATAACTAAGATCTGCCACAAAATGCAATTTCTCCTTGAGCTTAGTAGGCTAATGAGGCAATGTAGAAAATCTGAAAATAATAAGCAGTATATAGCCTCCAAAGTCTCCTATATTGAAACAAGGCAGGAAAAGCTTCTTTGAAGTAAGATAACTTCACAAAACTATCTAACCAGATTGCCTTCTTCGGTTAATAAAATAACTGACTTTCCAGGTTCAGCAAATGCTAGAGGCAGTTGGGGAAAGCAGACCGCAGGGACTTCGCTCACTTGTTTAAAAAGAAAACAAATAAATCGAATACACACACTTGTCCGTGGCTTGCTGCCCACATGTACTGTCTTCATTCAGCACGGGAACAGAACCTCCGTGGTTACTCTTTTGCATTTCTGTTCAGTCTGACGGCACATTAGCTTCAAGTCTCATGTTTTTTTTCTGTTGACTTAGCCAACATTTGCTAAAATCTTTTTCCACAATGTTGTACGCTTCAAAGAGCATGTTTTCACAAGTTCCCTTCATGCTCAAAATACTTGCTGAAAAAGAGGTTAATATGAACTGAAAATCCTTGTGACATTATGGACC
The DNA here is from genome assembly GCF_028389875.1 of Rhea pennata. Classification (NCBI taxonomy): domain Eukaryota; kingdom Metazoa; phylum Chordata; class Aves; order Rheiformes; family Rheidae; genus Rhea; species Rhea pennata. The sequence continues at coordinate 6,961,776 of NC_084686.1, read as the reverse complement.
TTTTAATTGGTTACTAGATCTGCTTTGGGGCACATATTAATAGGGCAGAAACGTTATGTGTGCTCATTCTCTCTCTCATACAAATTCCCAGAGAAAGGAAAGTAGCTCAGTATTCTTGAAACTAGTATGTAATCCATTTAAAAATCTGAAACTCAGGAAATATAAATCAAAGTCTAATTAGAAAATAAAAGAATCAGCAGTGCAGGATATTCTGTTCACAACTGAAAATAAAGCATATATAAAATGCAGCAAGGTGTTTTACCATAGCGCTGAGAGTCTCCTCCCAGTCTGGCCTTTCTCGGGGATGGATACTTCTCTGAAGCTCTGGCACAAAGTCATCTTCTTCTGAATGTACAGAGGACTTCATCATTCTGAAAAAAAGGACAGATAAGTTTGGTACTCAGTGACAATCTGTAGGTAACCTTACATACGGATCTGTCATGGTGCTCAGTTAACTGGCTCATGTGACAAATGCTTCTATATCCAGAAATCCTGAAGATAAAATTTTAAGTTTCTCTTTCTTCCTCATTATACAAGCACGACAAATGAATCTGATGGAAAAATCTGCACTTTCTAACCAATCAGGTAACCAAGTAATTTCATTTCATCGACACCAGTCTTAAAACACAGAAAAATAAGAAAGATTAATTTTCTGTACATTTCAACAAATTGCCTATATTGCACAGGCAAACAACATTAACCTTATCAAGAGAAATATGAACATTTGATCCTCAGCTGTCTCTGCATTATTTTGCCTAAAAAACTGACAGTAGCTTTTATATCTTAGCCTCAATTCATGTCCTAAGGCCTGAGCCATCAGCTCTCATAGCTCTTACTGATCCTATCTGCAAGTGTGAGTGCCTTCAACTGCCCCAACTCTGCAAGGATGAGCTCAAATCAATCTCAGTCTATCAAGGTAAGCATTTCTTCAGATAAAGAGCTATCTTTCAAATATGCCATGAAGTGAATTTTAAGCCTGTACAGAGATCAGAGACTCAAAATTAGAAGGAAAGAAAATACTCATAAAAGCTTCTCAGCCCATCCCTGCAACAAGCCTTGCTGTTACAAAAAGAGTGCCATTAAAAATTGCACCTGCTGCCATACAAATGTGCCTTTGCAGGGATTATGGTGCAGGCTTGAAGCACCAAAAGTCTGTTGGAAACTCCACCACATAAGAAATCAGTACTTATTTTAACTTGCTGGTTGCAAAGAAAAGGTTTACAAAATCAGAGATCAAAACTCAAAACACAAGAGAGAAACTTAAACCCCAACATTTTTAAAGTCAACCTCATGATTTTGAAAACAGCACGGTAAGGCTTTGCTCAAGATTTCAAAATGTTTGGGTTTGGCACTATTGCAACTGTATTAAAAGAATCTAAACAAATCATCCCACAACGGCTTAACACCATCAGATAGCGTGATGGAATGAAAGTAAGAGGAGAGTAAGATAAGATCCACCTTTCTACATCACTACTCAAACAAAAAGCTTATCAAATGCATGCTATCTTGGATTATAGGTTTGAAAATAACATGACCGAATTTAAATCTTTAAGATCATTTTGGATAACAAATGAATTTACTATACAACTCCTCAAGGTTACAGCAATTCCACTTGGATTTCTCATCAGAAAGCTGGTTTCCTAGCATTTTCCACCCAAGAAAATGCTATTTCCTTTTGACAAGCACATTTTTTTAGTATCTAAAACACTGCCAGTAACATAGGGCTGCCCAAGGACAGGAAAAAAAAATACGGTTGGCTCTGTGTATTTCAGTCAAGAACTTTACTGATTGTCTTCAAATGTCATTAAATGACAACTTGACCTTCAGATCTGACAGATTTTCAGAAATTTCTCAAGATGGAATAAAACAATTTAGATATACAGATGCACAGGATTAAACAGGAATTTTTAGCTAACAGCTCATTTATTTTTTCCAAGCTTGGTATTCCTCCTACAATTATATAAGCAACATTCACACGACTTGACTATGCTGTTTCCAAAACACTGACCTTCATTCATACAGAAACAGCCAGAAAAATCCAGAGTCTGAGTGAGCCAAATGAATCACCAGTGCAAGATCTCAGTTTGGGATTTTCAAGCAGTAAGGATCTGGCTCAGCGCTTCATTGCTGTGCATAGCTAACGGCCAACGGCAGGAGTAAGTATGTTACCGTAAGGATGGCCGACTGCCTCCAGCAACAGTTTATCCTGGGATAGTTTCAGGTGATAGAGGGAAACGTTCAGATGGAATGACACTTCCTATCCTGTGTCGCACAAGAACCTGCAGCAAATCCAGGTCCTACTTTAATGAACCAGACATAATCCTGACAGGCCATTTAGGTTCAATGTAAGGTAAGCATTACTTTATAGAAGATTTATCATGCAGAAGCTACAAACCAGGAGAGGGTGGAAAATTACACGCTTACTGGTGGCACACTGAAGTTACTGGGAGTTCTGACCATGCTGTCAAGAGGAAAACATGTTCTTCGCACGACTTTATCCCTTTACTGCTCACTTCTGCTGCAGAAACAGACATTTCTTTAAGACAGCAAAACGCAAAAGAAAAAAAAATGCAAAAAAAAAATTCTTTTTACTGACAAATATGCAATAACTTAAAAACAAACAGAAATACCTGGCCAGAATAAAACATTTTCCTGTGCCCTTTTCCTCCTAGCATGACCATACGAGAAAGTGAAGCGAGATGAAGACTCAGATACTTCAAGGTACTTCAATACTGCTGTTGGCTGTGGTGTAAGTTGCAGCACAGAAAACATTCTGTTTTAAATAATCTTGAAAATCAGGCCTAGGTTTCTGGGTCTCTGCTTTCATAGTGTCTCAGACAAACATGGGTATCACAGCACCCAGTACTTTCTACAGGTGCCTGATCTATTCTCTCACATTACCTGCAAACTTACTATGCATACAAAACTCCATGATACAACTCTTCCCAAACCCTTCCCACTGAGCTTCTGAAACTCATTCTTCCTATTCTGCCTAACGAAGGTGTTCTGGACTTTGACTAGAAACAAGCAAAGCTCTACGTGTACCATTGCATACTTCAAACAACCAGTCTGGGAAGCATTTGCTAGATTCGTTTACAGGAATACTCTAGTACTGCCAGAAATCAAATACTTAGTCACAGTACCACAAAATATTAGAAATGATATTTAAGATTTTCTCTGTAACAGCATTATAAACATTGGACAACCTTCTGTGAACCATTATTAATCTCCACTGTAGCTATTTAATTCCATTCCATCTGAGCCAAAACTGCAAGGAAGACAAAAGACGCTAAGGATAGTGTTAGTCCCTTATATTCCCAAGCCTACTGGCTTTTTTCCTCATGGCCCCTAATCTGGATGAAGGAAAATAAACTTTGTAAATAACCTTTGTAAAAGCAACACTGAAATATTGGCAGGAGAAGGGCAGGGAGGGAGGAAGAAATGCAGCTACTCAAGACGCTCCTTTTGTCAAAGCTGTTTCAAGAGATTTTACAGGAACCCCACACTCTCAAGGACGCCACGGAGAATGAAACCACAGCTCAGATCTCAAGAAAAGCTGCTATGGAAGGACTCAAAGGACTGGCACCTATCTGCAACACCACTTCCAGGCATTATATCTTCACACGCTCCCAGCTTTTCTTCTGGACCTCCTACAGGAACGTGGCTACTAATTTTCAAAGCTGCAGACCTGTATTTTGCTGGGAGTCCCACTGTAAGCCCCAAAATAAGAAACCAAAGAACACACAGTCACTGAAAGAAACATCAAAGAAAACGGTCCTCTGGGCATGTAAAACCGTAGAGCCACATAGCTGTGGCAAGGAGGTTTCTAGCAGTCAGACAGTACGATTTTTCCTAGCCACAAGGATGGGCAAGAGGGGTTTGAAGTATGTATATAACATATAAGCACGTCTAAATATTTGTATGTGTATTTGACATTATTTTGATTTATAGAACAAATAAATAGCACAACATACATACGTCTAACTCACCACACATGTCAAGATGTAACAAGACTAACTACCTTGTTTCTGCCATAGATTGTTTTTCACAGGAGGGGAAAAAAACTAGTGTTTACATAAAACACTGACATAGACATTTTGTAAGCATTAAAGGCCAAACAAACAAAAGAACCAGCTTTGTTGTGTACATTTGGCCCTTTCATGGAAGTTATAAATGACTGAAAATTAACTACAAAATTTAATATTAGCCATAACAACAGATACACAATTTTATTTAAATGTCACTTCTCCGGCTGTTCAGCAGCTCTGAATGCCCTTTACCTGGAATCTGACACCGCTGTATTAATAGAAGTTCTGTCTGCATTGAGCAATCTCTCTTCAGATGAATGAATCCTTCTTCATTGTAAATTGAGAATCAAATGTACTGGAACCAATGTTTACAGGACATTTCACAAAAGACACAGCCTGCGTCCACACCCATTCCTTAAACTTCTCTAGTAGGTCAATTTATGAATTTCAAGTCAGAGCTGGCCTATATGTATATACATTTGTATCAAGAAACCATCTATTATCCCTTTTCAGGTTCTCAAATCTAATTTATCCCATCAGTTATGACATTTCTATGTCTGCTGATGAGTATTTAAACTATTTCAGTTACAGAGCTGTACTGCCTTCCTGAGCACATTCCCCAGCTGTTGTGCATTACTGAGCATTAAGCCCTACCTCTGCACACTGTTCACCCACTGCGCTGCGATGCCTTGCAAGCACCAAGCGCCTAGAACAGACCAGGCAGGCCAGATGCTTTATAAAACCAGAAAATCAATATTCAGACTGATACCCATACTTTACCGTTAGTCTATGTGTACATTGTATATATTGTAAAATTAAATAAACTTCCACTAGAAAGTAACTTTCTCTAGAGCAGGGTTTGAAACAGTCCCACGTCCACAAAACCCAAATATTTCCACATATCTGTCTGCACAAGAGATTAAGAACCAGGAAAATTAGTTTTGTGGGAAAAGATCCTTAATTTAAAGGAGGAGGAAACAAGGCAGCTACTCTAAGAATTGTGGGGTTCCTAACAGCAGTTTTGTACTCCGTATTGAGTTTCTTTGAGGGTGTTGACAAACTACTTTCAGAGGTGCTTGATGGTTCAAAAGCCATGTGCTGGCTGGAATTAAGCATTTTGAATGCCAGACTCCTCACATCAGAGAGTTAATTGTCTGCCTGACAGGTATTCATTTCGAGCTATGTATTTTTTAAAATTAAACACCAGTTCTGATCTTTAGGTTTTCTTCCCAAGGGAGCATCAGGCATTTCAGCTTTCCCTTCGGCCTCCCCCCTCAAATGAATTTTCCTTCTGACCTCAATTTAGGGGGTGGGGGCTGATAATAACTGATTTACTAGCGTATTTATTATTTACACAGCACTGCTGCTGTGCCTGGAGATTTCTCAACCAATGCAAACGCATGGCTCTGCCCTACAGAATTTATGATTCAGAGGATTTAGAACTCCACAGACAGTGATGTTTTCTGAAATATAAATTCTACCCAAGAAGCCAAATTTAAATAAGGTCTTTGCAGACACAAATCTATTCTGAAAACCAACGTGCTTCAAACACTATCTGATAAAAACTGGTATTTATGCTGCTCAAATAGTCTGCATAGAAGGCCAAAATGACACAATCTTTATCAGGGCACTAAAAACATAGCACAGAACAGGCGCTATATTGCTTCCAGGAACTGTACACCCACTTGGTTCATCTTCCTTGCTCCTGGCAACCATGTTGGTCTTCCATAAGCACTTCTCAGTTTGACAGCGTTAGCAGACACTACTCAAGAAAAAGGAGAACAGCAGAGCCAGCAGACTGAAATCTAAGTGTGTAATGCAGTGCTGCAAGTCTAAGAGTAGTAGCATTATGCAGTGCTTCTGGGCACCCCCACAAGAACTGGCAGAACATTTTGTAGACAAATGAGATTTGGGTTTACTTTAGGCTTCAGGAGTTCACCACAGGTGAGTCACTGTGCGGAAGACTCAAGCTAACGCTGAGCGTGTCGATCTTCCACGGCACAGTGTAGCAGCCTGATTGCAGCGCCTCTGTCTCCCCCACTGCAAAGAGAGGTCCCAGGCTACAAACCCATACCTCTCGATCACCAGCACGGAAAGATATGCCGCCAGTGAACCAATACAAAAGATACCTGAAAATCCTGCTTTAGAGGGCTTAAAAACAATTGATCAAGACGATGTGTCACAATGCTACAACGAATATCGCAGAGTCATAGAATCGGTAAGGTTGGCAGGGACCTCTGGAGATCATCTAGTCCAACCTCCCTGCTCAGCAGGGTCACCTACAGCATGTTAGACGGGGTTACATCCAGGTGGGCCTTCAACATTTCCAGACTCCACAACCTCCCTGGGCAACCTGGTCCAGTGCTCTGACACTCTCACAGAAAAGTTCTTCCTTATATTCAGGTGGAACTTCCTGTGCTTCAATTTCTGTCCGTTGCCTCTTGTCCTGTCACACGGGACAACTGAAAAGAGTTTGTCCTCATCCCCTTGACTCCCTCCCTTCAGGTACTTATTCACATTGATAAGATCCCCCCTCAGTCTTCTCTTCCCCAGGCTAAAGAGGCCCAGCTCTCACAGAATACATATACATATATGTATATATGCATGTGTGTATATATATATATATTCATTGTAGCATTGTGACACCTCATCTTGATCTATCTATACATATATATATACATAAAACATATAAAATGTCAACATACAGCATATGAAAGCAGAATTATTAAGAGGACTCTTCATATTATATCGATTGTTCCTTATCACCATGAGGAAAGCTGGAAAAACTAGGAAACAAGAATTGAGAGATCTGACCCAAAGTGCGTGAACGACTGGACAAAAAGTTGGAATAAAATCAAAAACACTGATATTTCTTTATTTCTGATATCAAACTTATATCACAATTGCTATGCATTAGCTACGCATTTGTTAAAAAAAAAAAGCAAAAAAAAAAAAAACCCAAGCCCACACCTGCCCCACCCACACCCAATTCCCAATTTTCCAAATGAACAGTGCATCCACAAAACTAAAACTAATACAGTTGAAAGGAAGAGAATAATCATGCAATATGGAAAGCAGAGATAGCCCAAGAGCCCTAGGGAAAATAAAGCGAGAGATGGGAATTGAAGGCTGACAGTGCTGACCTGAAAGAGGATTTAATTTCCATGTTTTAAATCAGCACTGTCAACACCTTATTGATTACATTACGTCCATCTGTATTACATAAAATAAGATTTCTAAAGTCTGTCTGAAGGATGGAGGATGAGAGAAAACCTATAAGGTCAGCTTAAAACACACCTCATAAATAAACAAATGGTAAATGGATTGCATTTAATCCTCAACCACTAAATGAAAACCTGACATAACAAAACGGTTTATTGTGATTGATTGTATGCCCTACAAAGGCAAAAGCCATAATTGCAGCTCTTGACAGAAGTTCATAGAGTTGGAAAGCAAAAATCCAATTGTTTAGGAAGCCACTGGTAAGAAAAAGTAATAGAGTAACATTATATTACAATGAAAGGATATTAAAAAGCACACATCATCACACATTATTAGTGAACATGAATCAAACCATGTTTCTGCAAATTATTCTATGCTGTAGCTCTGCTAATTCAGATAAGGAGGCACCTATTGACCAGTTTTATATATTTAGATCAGTGGTTTTCAACTTGTGGTCTGCTCGCCTGTGAGAGTCTGCAAACTGTTACTGTGGGCCCTCAAAAGTTGAGCAGGAAAAATGTGTTCGTTTATGTCATGCAGCAATTTAGTAAATGTGAACCTTTCACGGAACGTCCCCAGGAAAATCTGTACATTTGTCCAAACAGAGAAGGTACGGGAATACAGGTCTTAGCAAGATCATCATTACTACACATACAGGTGAATTTGATTTTACAGGACATCATGAGGTATGGCATAGTCTTAAAATAGTTTTCAGTATCAAAATTTCTAACTTTTCCTACTTGCAAATTCCAAATAGAGACTGGAAAATCATACCTACACTCAGGAAAGCAACAGTAAGTTGGAGATCACCACTATTAGGATAGAGTTGAATGAAGAGCACAATTGCTAATACGAACAATTGTTATTCAACTCCTTGTCTAGGAGATGGTTTACAAGGCCACAAAAAAAATTTCAAGCATATTCTTAGTTTGGGGGTTTCTGTTCCTACAAAATGATTTCTAAAAAATTACTTTCTTGCTCATGTATCACCAACTATTAAATTAGACACTAACAATCTGCCAGAAGAAAAATCTCTTTCTCCTCCTTCCCCCCACCCCCCCCCCGCCCTTTGCATTAACCCTTCACTTAGGAGTATATAACATTTTTTAAATGGATTTTTAAAATGAAAGGTAGAAAGTTTTAAATAAAAGGTTTTTTTTAAATCAGTAGTATCACCTGATTATTTTTTAAAAGTAACATAGGGGACATGCCAGTGCTTCCACTGCTAATATATCTCTACAGTGCTGAGGAGAGAAGGCCAGCAGTACTGCAGAGAGTAATTAACATATTGTTTCCTTGCCCTATTTCAGTTCTCTGGATGTGCTTTTAATAAAGGCTCTGATATGGTTATCTAGTTAAATTATCTTTGCTCAAGGGTTTAACTGAATTTTCAGACTTCAAAATATGTGTGTTGTTTATTAATTTGCATGAATATTTAAATCATAGCCTCTGAGCTGCCAAAGAAAAGTTCTATGAGAACTAAGAAGAGTTGAAGAAGATCTGAGAAGATCAGATCAGGTGGAATTTAAAACCTGTGAGCAAGTCTGCAGAGGACAGTTTGCGTTTTAGCAAAAAGAAGTCAACAGGCAGCCTGTCTCATCTCCTTCCCTGGTTTACTCAACATCCTTGAAACAACACATGCATACACACATATGTTACTTCACACTATCCCTTCTGATCCTCAGCTGGAAAAAGCAAAGCCCCCACCAGCCCACATGTCCATATTCTAGTGCTTGAGGGCACTGCATATGTTCTCATTCATACATACTTGGGCTGGCTGTCAAGGTGACCTACTTTGCTGAGCCAGCTATGACAGCTCTGCCAGCAGGCCCTCAACACCACTGGCTCAGGTAGGCTCTTCATGGCCATCAAGGGGTAAGCAGGGATGCTGGGAGAGGAGAAACCAACTACACACTACAAAACCCAATCCATTACTGTTATTTTTCTCAAAGCAAGAAACGGTTCTGCAGGCACACTACAAGATGACTCCCAAACCACCTTATGTAAATCATCTCTATGTCTGAAAGCAAAAGAGAATAAAGGCTCAATAGACGCACCTTCTTTTTATTCGATTCTTGCCCTGTAATTTTGGTAGCTTTGCTTACTATGTTCCCTGTCTCATCCGGTTCTGTTTTATGGCTCAGATCAGTAGCACCCATCTCCTCCGCAAAGTACGTAACTAAGTAGGGACTGGAACATGCACTTAAAAGCTTTGTTGAATTGGGCTTTAATAACGTGCATTCAGTTTTTGCATAACTGGAATTTCTTGGAATATTCAGCTTTTACATGTTTTGAGCTATGTTCTTAGTTATTAAAAAGTTTTATAAAAATAATCATCGAATTTTCATGCTTTTGCATACATACATTACTTATCAAACCTAAAACCTAACACTAGCAACTACTGGAAAAAAAAGGTGCTTCAGCACATGGACTAATTAAGTGCAATCAACTAATCAGTTACAATTAGCCTTGCATACTGTTAAGTGACAACTGTTCATAACATGAAACAACATTTAAACTTGTCCAGTCAGCCAGGTGCTTAGCAGGGAAATCCTTTCTCTGCCTAAGCATTTGTATGGAGCCAATCACCTACCCAGAGCTCCCTTTTGTTTCAGCAAACTGACTGCAAAAAATGACTGTGTTTGTATGGGTAACTCAACACGGTCATGCCCCACTCTGTGGGGGGACTCAGGGGGAAAAAACACGTAAAGCAGACTTGCTAGTGAATACTCGCTGGGGATGAACAGTTGTAACTCCAGATAATGGAACGCGATCTGCAGAAAAAAAACTAGTGAAGATAAGCATAAGAAATAAGTAAAGAATAGCTCCAGGCATTCTGATGGCTTAAATCGCCAGTGGCCCTGGCACGTTTGCGGCAGTATTTCTACCTGTTCTGCTGTCATAGCTGGTCTGGGCCGCTCACCTGCTACTCTTGCTTCTGATGCAAGGATGAGAAAACGCAGGTGGCAGCAGTAAGTAAAGCGATAAGTAAAGTGTAGGGGTGACAAGCGGAAGCAGCATTTGAGAGCTGGATGCAGACCAGAAGACATAGGAGATGTAGGGGTCAAAGTGTCTCGCCGCGGTTCAGAGTACGTTTTCCGCTCCAAGCTTATGCAGAACACCAGTGTCAGCACTACAAACAGCCCCCGTGTCGACGCAGTCTTTGAGATTTGAAAAAAAAAAAAAAATTTTTACCTTGCCCTTTTGGAATAATTTGCAACTGGTAAATATCTTTTTCAGAAATATATAATTAAAAAAAAATCATGGAAAAAGAGACCATTGATCTCCTTTGTCTCGTGTTCTCAAGGATACAGCTGCAACCACTACTAGCCAATCATTCTACCTTCAACACCCACACATGCATTTCTGGTTCAAAAGCATTCGAGCTGCCCCCCCAGTCTGCTGTGAATGGAAACCCTGCTGCTAGGTTTCCTGCTGCCACGGAGATGAACAGCAATAGAACAATTAACCAAGGCTTCAGTCTACTTTAGATTTCCGAGGAGCAACTGAAAGGTGGTACATCAAAAAACAAAAACATTCACTCTAAAGGCTGCTCACAGGAAGGCAACACTGAAACACCACTGAAACACTGCACGTAAGCTGTATGGGAAAGATTTCTGCTCGTAAGCTCTGTTGTTGTAGTCCTTACTGCCCCCAATTATACTAAGTGCTGCACTTGCGTATGCCAGGAGACTGTAAAATGTCAAGGCAAGGACCATCTACCTCAAAGCAGACCAGAGGTGAGCAAAGGGAGTACCTCCATTTTCCAAAAAGCCACAGTGTCTGACACAGCTCAAGTAACTTGTGCAATATTTCAGTGGAAGACTGAGGCTACAATAGCAAATAATTTCAGTTTGGCAGTTCCTAACCACAAAGACCACTCACAGAAGCACAGCTTTAATCCAAAGGCTCCTAAGTATGAAACACTCTGTTAGGCCCTGGAGGGGAAAAAAATAATAACAATATCAGAACACAGGGAGAAAAACATCCTCCACTCTGGACTACAGGATCACACACTCTACCCTCACGCATCTGCTGTTCTTTGCCACACAATATTCGAGCTTCAGGTAGGGCAGAACGAGAGCTGCCTCTATCCGAATCCTGCTTACAGGCAGGTAATTAGGGCACTCTCTCAGGGAATTAAACTGCACAGGCTCAGGACAGTGTTGAAATCTGCTGTTTCCCAATCTGTGGCCTTAACCACTAAGGTTTTATGCAACATCTCCTCCTCTCCTTTCCCCATTACCTTTTGAATTTCTTTCCGAAAAAACAAAGACAGAGAAACAATATATACAGAAAAACTCAGCAGGACCACTACACCTGGAAGCACTGGGCTGCAGATACCTGTATTATCAAAGTGCCTATCTAACACAGCTTCAAGCCAACCCTTTTAAGCAACGATGATGTCTCCAAAACAGCTGAAGCAATCCAGCCACTCTGCTACCATCAGAAGCAGCAGCTGCCCCTCTCTTCACAGCTTTTTGTTGCCATTCTTCCCTATGCCAGCAAAAGCACTTGCCTGTCTCTACAGACACTGCTCTGGAGAAGCCCTGATTCAGCCACAGCATGGTAGTTCTTCCTCGGGATGCACTTTCACAAAGAGGAGACAAGCAAGACCTTTACACACCCTTTTCAAAGACCTTCCTCTGACTTTGAGTACATTGAGTGGGCAGAATCTGGGCATTTACCTTGGCTTTGCAAAGGCTGGAGCTGGGAATCTGAGGTTGCAAGGGTGCTGCAGTGCTTCACCGTGCAACCTCATCCCAAGCCCTCTGTGAATGCTAGAGCTCAGGAAACAGAACTGTTTCGTTGGTGGTTGTTGTTTTTGTTTAACTGCGAAAAAGAAGCATCTGAAACATAAACACTTTAAAAAAAAAAGAGAGAGAAAGGTTAAGCTTTCTGTTTGTTTTGCATTTAAAGAACAAACTACGAGCAACAAAATATAAGCATTCCAGAAACAACCTGTGACTAAGAACAAGGACGTGTTAAATCATAATGCGAAAAAACATCAGCCAGGAATTTTCACCCTTTTAAAACAAAAGAAAAGTAAACTACAGTGCTTCACAATATCGTGGTTTTAGGTAACCTCTTTAAAGTCCTTGAAACACTAACAAAATCAGCAACCTAATTTTAAAGGGATGAGCAAGGGAGGGAAGAGGAAAAGGTGAACTGCATATTCATAGACTACCCAAGAGTGAAGTGATATTTGAAGATGAACAGTAAGAGGATCCCCTTTCTAAGCACTATGAAAGGTGTCTAATTGCCTAAGCACATGCCAGCTGTGGAATGTATGAAAAAGCAAAAGCAAACAGGCTTTTTGTCTCTCCAGATACAAGATAATACATCTGCATTCACAGTCTGCACCTGTCTACAGAAGATTAATAATTTTTAAATGTTCACGTTATCAGAGGAATAATGACTTACTGAGTGCCCGACAAAGTCTGCCTTTAGCAAATGCCTCACTCGCCCCAGTCACAGAGAGATACCACAGGACCATCTGGAAGGGGTGCCGCTGCGCAGAAGTGCTTCAGATGCATGCAGGGTTATATTAAATGTAGGAGCAATGAAGAAAGGTACGTGACAAACCGATTCAAGAATCCAGGAAGCAAGCCGCACAAATGACTGTTGAGTTGTGCAATGACTCAGCAGGGCAAAAAAAAAAAAAAAAAAAAAAAAGAATAAAATAGCAGCCGACAGTTCAGCCTTTTCCATAAGAAATGGTAATAATCACCAAAAACAAATGAAATAAATGAAGAGAAACAAGAGTTCCCAGCCTGGGATTTTGCCCAGTCCCATAAGCTCTGCGCATGAAGTTGTTTCTCTCTCCCCTAATCAGCCATTCCTTATTGCCCTTCTCAGCACACCTGAGCAAGCAGAGGAGCAGGAAACTGAGCTGCCTTTAACCCCCGGCTCTCCGTGCCTCTGCCTAAATGCACTCGTAATGAATACTTTTTTTCTGTGAACAACGTGATAGGAAGCTCCAGCCAAGACAGAAGTCAGATAAGCACACAGCAGAAAACCCCCCTAGCCTGGAGAATGCCGTGCAAACTCGGAAAGAAACTGTGGACTGTGGCGACAGGAGACAGTCGCCCCACACACCACCCCCAGCACGTCAGGTCAAAGAACATGGTCAGGACTGACAGCTGACACGGTGTTTCTGCACCTCCTCCCTAGCTCTCCTGAGAAACTAGCATGAAATTCCAAGCTGCCCTTCCACTTGCATAACTTTACAGGACAGCTTTCCCCTGTCTGTTCAGGCTCAACAGCTCTTACAGGGCTCCTTGAAACGGTAAGATTAAAGGTAGTCTGTTAAACACAGCTCATACAGTCCAGCTGAGCTGTGCAGAATTCACTGCTCAGTTTAAACATGTTCCTGCACTGCTTTCCCTTTGCAAACCTGTAAGCAAATGGCTTCTCAAGAACATTTAACCCTCCACCCTCCTAAGCTACCAGTGAAGCATTACTGTCCTTTTGGCTTGCACTCTAACAGCGCGGAAACAGCGAGGCATTCAAGTAGTTGCCGAGCTTCACCAGCACAGTAAACTTCTATGAAATTTAAGCAGATGCTTACACGCTTTGCAAGGCTGAGGTAAGAAAAAAAATGTATCACATAACCCTAACTCCTTTCCATCACTCTTCACCCACAAACCCTAACACTTGAAAAATTATCATGCTTTAGCACTGCCTTCTCCTTTACTTTTAAAACCTCTCTTGGCATGACTGCACCAGTACAAATTCTACAAAGTCTCTGTGCCATTAATCAGCATATAATTAGAATATGCTTTTGCATGTGGGTATTAGCAGATTAGAGGATGCCAACACTTTATACAGATAATGCCTATTGCTCAGGCATCCCGTTTGCTATGGCAGGGAAATGCAAAGTTAGAGGGGAGAGAGGAAAAGGAATCAGCTACAAACATCTGAATCGGGCAGCTGAGGGGATAACGTAACAATACGTAAAATCATTTCCAAATGCTTTCCTCTGCCATCCTCCATCCTTAGCCTTTCTGCCAAAGGCAATGGCACAATGGCCCTGTCCATTCCCACTGCTGATACCATTAAACCCTGCTGTCCTGAGGCAAGGAAAGCTGAGACTTCGGGCTAGCACATGAAAATACATGCATTTGTAGAGCTGAACAGCCAGCGATGAGGGACCCAGATGGACTGTGGAGAAACAAGAAGTCACACTGAGGAGGGTCACAGCGTCTGCAACATTATACTTCCATCTGTGTCTACATTTATCACTCCCGAATACCTTGAGCGAAGTTCTCTTACATCAAGCGGCTGGAAGGAGAAGGTAACAAACAAGGACACCTTGCTTCAAACCCTGCTGAAAATTATCCACTAAATCCATCTTTCGATCCTTTTTCAAAAGACCAATAGAGGACCAACAGGAAAAAAATAGATTTTTGCCCTTAAGCACTTTTTATACTCAGGCCATACAGCTCTTTATAATTAAGTGAAAATGCTCCTGTAAAATAGCTACTTGTTGTTTCACTTGCTTTAAAAAAATGGTGCAAGCAATGCGTAAGAACAATTTGTTCACTAGCTGAGCCAGGGAGGCCTGGAATGAAACTCCGGAGTCCTGGCTGCCTTCCTTCCTTCGTAACAGCCTCCTCTTCCTCAAACGTGACCACGGACAACATGCTTTAACTCCATGCTGGCAACCTGTCTGCCCCAGGCACAGACCTGGCACCAAAACACAAAAGTGCAAAATTTCTTCTCAGCAGGCATTCCCCATAAACCCAGAAAGAGATAACTGCTGGACTTCCGTCTTACAGGTAGCATGACACACAGTGCTTCAATCGTTTCTTCACTATGACTAAAGTAATAATCCATTCCAATTTATATCGCCTCACATGAGAAGCTGGATATTTCACTTCAACCTTTAATTGTCCTGACTCATGCTGACAAGTAATAAAATGCCCTCATGGGAAAATAAATAATTAAATAAATGAGACCTTAACCTATTTGATAAAGTACCTACTGTTGAAAGCACACTGATTATTTTTAAGACATTACAAAGGATTGAAGGTGCAATATGTTAACTTATGGGGACAGGTGATGAACGGATTTATAGCTTTTCCACTGTGACAGAAGAAAAACACGTGGATCAGCTTTTGAAAACATTTGTCTCAAGCACCCAAGGGCAGTCTGGAAAATGAAAGCATTTCTGTTACATTGGCACTCATGGAGAAAGGCAGTATAATGAAGTGACTGGGCTATCAGCCTTCCCAAAGAAATGAGGTGTTGTTGAAACCAGCACACATTAATTTTAGTGGCCAGGAAAACAACAGTAAATGGTGTTCTTCGGGCTTCCCTCCTGCCCATCATCATCAGGATGATTTTAGAACCGACACACACAGAAGAGACGTTTTAGCGCATAATGAATAGCTCAGCAAAAAGGGAAGACGGTGAGAGATTAAGAAAGAAAGAAATTAGTGAACAAAGCAATAAAATTGTAAAATACAATGCAACTTCCAGGGAACAGAGCAGGCTGACAGAGCACTTCCAAGAGTCTCGTGTTATGGAGAGAACTTAGAGGGCAGCCAAACGAGAGGATCTGCCAGAAAGCTCGCTGCCGCCACTCGCTCCTCACGTCACCTCCTCTTCACGATGATGCTCCAGCAAGAAAGCTCCTTCACTGGGAGAACACCAGCGCAACAAAAAAATGACTGCAACCACTACATCTCACTATCAAAGACAAAAAAATACATTTGGTGGGAGACAGGAGGACTCTGAGATTAACTAGGTTTCCGAATCATGATTTTAAGCAGGATGCGGACACTGATTTCCTCTCACCGATTTTCTGTGCTTTAGAAATCTTTCCATCTGATCCAGGAGGTGCATCTCTTACTTGTTTCATGAGAAAGTTCATTCCCCAATCCGCCTTCTTTCCAGCTCTGCCACAGACCGAGCATGAGGGCAGCGTCCCGAAGGGGCTGACTCACTTGTCTCCAGCTCCCTTCCACCTCTGCCTTCCTCCCCAGCTCCGATGCTCACTGCAGTTCATAGAGTTCGACCCTGCTACACGTGATGACTCAAGCCAGAGCTCCTTGCCCCCTCTGTAGGCGTTTCCTTCCCAAAGACAAGTGAGCGCTCTGAAATTCTTTTTTCAAACTTTTTCTTTTTTAAATATTCTTTGTTCGTTTAGAAGAATGTTTGAGGTAACCAGGCAAGTTCTTCTTTATGTGAAACAGAACATAAAAGAAGAACTAGCTGCTCTGTTATCTCAGAAATACATCGAATTAATCAGGAATTAGCCAGAGATTTTTACGTTTAAGATTTAGCAATGCATTTTGCAAGAAAACCCGGCACTAATTTCCATCAGTCTCCTAAGTCTTCACAGCTAATTACAAAAGTCTGTTAAGCAAAATATAAATGATCTCCAAACTATACTAGTAGCCTCTGCTAGTTTGTTACGCTTTATTTGTCATGTGGTAAATGAATAAGCAATACCATCCAGCACTGATGCCTCCCATTAAGTCTTGGAAAACCTAGAAGAGAGAGCAGAGTTTGTCAAAAATTATAACCCCTTCTTTTCTTGGAAAGACACTGATACCATCTTGTATTTCCATTATACAACTAAGGCTTTCAGGACACTTTTGTTGTAAATGAAATAGTTATTAAACACGTTATGTAAAAATGACATAATTTTGTTTTCCCAGCATGTGCAAATAGATGTAATACATCAATAGAAAGGACAAAGATTTCCTAATACAAAAAACACATTTCTACCTGGAACCTCCTCAGGCCGCACAAACACTGACAACACTTCCCACTTTTTCAGTCACCATAAACAGCTAGCATCAATCCTTTATACACAAAGCAATGTACTCAAAAATGGTGACAGCTAGAAAATGTGGAAACAACCCCTTCCTCAGATCTGATGTCTTATTTTCCTCCAGCATACTGCTATATGCTTGCTATTGTAGAGATATCTTGTGAGATTCAAATAATTTATTTTAACCCTCTCATGATATCTATTGAGGTAGCGAAATTATCATTTTCATTAACCTCTAACGTTTGTTATTCCTTGATGTACATATTTTTCCCTTCCTGTCATTGTACACAGCATTAGGGAATATCAAACATGAATGGGCACTGCTGCTTTGATTTAGCTACTTAGAAGAGTGTTTTGGGAGGACTTGGAAAAGGGAATATTTGGACAGGTTTGAGGAAGGAGGCTTCAAGATAACGCATGATATCAGTAGGTATATGAATAACACATTAATGGAATCAGCAAAGTTAACGTTGTAGATCTTCCACTGTGCTGTTTATTAAATTCAAGAACAAATGTCCCATTGGTTACTGGCTTCCTTTGAATTACTAATAACTAATTTTCCAAAGACAGCCTTATCCAAATTTTTATGGAATACATATGAGAAGGTAAAGTCATCACTATCAGGAGTGGGGATAAAACAAGCAATTTCCATTCCAGCACTTTCCCTGTTAAAACTGCACAGAAGATAATGACAGTTATTTCCAGAACCTGTATTTCTTGTTTGCTACCTGCGCTGCACACCTGACTGTACTCTCTACAAATCAGCATTTCCATAATCTGATGAATGATAAGAAAACATTTTTAAAACCCTAAACAAAGACAGATCTCAGAGCACTCAACTGCCAGCAATCTCCAGTCCCTGGCTCAGCTTTCCTACGCACGACTTAGTAGCCAAAGCGTTTGGAACTCCAGCTAAGAGTTCACCAGCTCTCTGCAAAAGCCTGTAACGTTAACTTGCAATTATGCTGATGACTAACGTGGTGCACATCAGTTATACTCACTCACTACTCCAATGTGGTGACCCTGCTAGCACCTTCCTCCTCTCCTACACTCAGCGCTCTCCTCCTCCTAGCACAGTTAGCCACGTGAGAAGCACAGGATTATTGCAACCTCTCACCTTTCTATAACGCGACAGGGCCGGATAAATCTGCTCTTCACAAAGTCACATCTGGTGCGCTAACCTAGGGTCCCCTACTACGTGGCAGCTCTGTGTCAGTATTTAGTAACCAACTTGTTTTCTTCAACTTTTTAACTCATTTTAGAAAAACATGTGTCATAACACTATGGATCCTGGAGCTTTGCTGCATGCTTTCTTCAGCACTTACTCTTGCCTTGCATGGGTTCCCGTGCGTTTACGCGCAAAGCGCCAGACAACAGTACCTGTAAATATGTAATGTTTCTTGTCTCTTTTAGGCGAGAAGAGAAGAGAAGAGAAGAGAAGAGAAGAGAAGAGAAGAGAAGAGAAGAGAAGAGAAGAGAAGAGAAGAGAAGAGAAGAGAAGAGAAAGAGAAGAACCACCAGCTTATTTCTATTAGGTATATTGGGTAACATCTGAATAAAGTTGCCAGAGTTGTATCGTACACAAAACTTCATCCAATGCCACATAGTGTATTTTATCTGTGATTGCAGTTTCTTCCAAGAAGTAGGAGTCTTAAGTTATTTTGTATGAGTCTTTCAGATCCTATACATCTTTAGTCCCTTTTTCTTAGCAGGCATCAAGAAATTTGTATGTGCAAGCAAGAAAAATAAAATAAATAAATAAATAAAGCTTCTACTCTGGAGATACGTCACCAATTTCCCTATGCAAAGGAACATCTTGATTCAGAAAGAAGCTCTGTACTTATTTAAAAGCCAGTGTGGGCATCAGCTGGTGTTAACGAACATATTTACATCTCAGTGGGCATCATTACCAATGCCATCTCTTATGTCAATATACTGTTAGCTGTAATCAGATATGAGATCTCATTTACAAAGTCTACTGCATCAGTGAGACCAACACCTTGTCTTCCCCTTGTTGCTGTGGAGCTGGAGTCACAAAACTCATAGTCGGAAGTCAAAACAGTATTTCATGGTATTTCAACGTGGGATACAAAAATATTTTTTAAAAACATTTACGATGTTGTCTTCTCCCTGGAGATAAGGAAGAAGAACTCTACAAGGCAGAGAACCCTACCTGAGCGCTTCCCCTAGCACCTGAAACTCCACCATTACCCAGGGACAAGAAAAGACGAAGCTAGCTGCTTACCTTCTCCTGCAAAGATTTATACAGTCCAGCACAGAGCCAGGAGATGCAGCCACAGTACAACAGAACGTACAACACAAAACTGCACATAGATCCCCTTCGTAGGGAACAAAAATGTATGTATGTATGTATACACACACACATATACATGTATATATACACACACACATGCAGAAAAATCACCTTTCCTACAGTTCTTGTAGACCCGAGGAGAAATGGGAAAATACTTCTGTGGCCAGAACAACTCATAGGAGCTTCCACGACTTGCATAAACATCCCTGGGACTGAACCTGACCTTGAGTTATAGGTACATCAGGATACAATATGCAAGACTCACAGTAAGAATTTCTTGTCATTTCACTGCAAGTCTTTCAGCATTTCATATTTTCAAAGCCCAAGTTCATGGAGTCACACAATTTGGAAATACTCTCAGCCTTCACTATAATTACTAAATCATCTTGCAGAGGAAAGCTGAACAACATGACCATTCTTGCACGTTAAAACTAAAACTGGAAAACAAATTAAAAAAAAAAACAAAGCATGCTTTAAAAGGTGTAATTTTTAAAGTCAACCTTGTGATTTTTCAGAAACTTGACTTCTGTTTTTTAAATGCTTAAGACATCCGTAATATCATAGATCGAAAGCAATGCTGGGAGACCTGAACTTCTCTAAAATGAGTCTTTCACTATGCCATGAGACTGTATATGAGCAGCCTATTTTAGGTAGGAATTTCCAGAGGACATTTGTCCTTTCTGTCGGTGGTCTTCTGCACATTACAGCGCTATAGCAATACACTTAGGGCAGCAGAGCCTCCTGCTAGGCGCACAGATCTTGCTAACAAAAGGCCCTATTCGCTTCAGCAGTCACAGTCTTCCTCCTGGAGGACATAAGCTAGAGATACAGTCAGTCGGTGCCTTTAGCAGGAGGACAGAAGTACAACGCCTGCAGGATCCCTATCTCCACGGCAGACGCACAGCCAAACTGAAGTCAGGGATCTGACTTGGCACTGAAGCGGATGAGAAGTCCCTGAACACTTCACTAATTGTGCTACAGGAAAAGAACACAAGTGCCAGTGTCTTAAACCGCTTTAGTTTTTTGCAGCCTACGTGCCAATAAAGTCATTCTGCTGTCTCAGCTGACCACATACAACAAATACTTACTACTTTATCAGCCAGACAACGATTTTATTTATTTATTTATTTAGTATTCTCAGCTATTTTAATATTCTCAACAAATAGCCATGCTATGAAAATTTGTGCAAAACTGGCCAACGCATGACTATTACGAAGGGGATCTTTAGATAACTGTCATTTTGAATTAACTGCTTCCACCAGAATCAGTGCCTAAATTTCACTTAAAATCATCAGTTGCAAAGCGAACTTTAAAAACACATTAACGTCCATCAGACTGATGCTGCAGGACAATTAAAAACAAAGAAACTCTAAGGTGCGCAGATGCACATCAGCTGACTTCGTAGGCATTTTCCTGATGAATGGCTGCAGGAAGACAAGAGTTCAGAATCAAAAAGGCAGACAAATCCTTTTGGGAGGTTTGCAAGTTTATTCTGATCTCTCTAAATAGTTGAAGTTGTAAGTCATGCTCTGCTCAAAGCACAGAATTGCAAGTCAGTCCTGGACCATACATTACTCTTGCACTTCTCTCTCTCACGAAAGGGAAGTGGGTGTCACATTTACGTTCATCACGTGCCTTGGTCAGCCTCAAGCAGAGGCCCAAGAAATGTAATGTCAACAGGCAGGGAAAAGGTCAAAACCCTCTATGTATGCCAACAGTGAGATGTTTTAATCTCATTCATCGATCAAACATTTGTTCATAAACAGTGAGTTAGACCTGCTGATGAAGTATTTGTGAAGGAAGGAAGAAAAATACAAATATATAATTATTTATCCCTATGATATCACAGATTGAATCAGAAAGTGAGAACTATCTGTGATGGAAGTTTGCTTGCGTTATTTTCTGGGATACTAAATCTATTGATGCTACTGTCTATAGATCCAAAGCTATTATGGACGCAGGCAGTCCAAATAGACTGCACAAGAAGAAACACAACTGAAAACAAAGTCAAAGTTTTTGTTGTGGATTTGTGCCACAATAATTTATAAGGTATGACAAGAGTCAAATACAAAACAAAAAAAAAATAACTTGCAAATCAGCATTAAGGATTTTTTTTTTCTTTTAAAAAAGTTTCTCAGAAATATAACATCACAGCTATGTTACATTAACACCAAAACATAGCAAGTATTTGGAACGTCTTTACTACTGATGACAGAAGCAAGAAATACTGAAAATACATAGAAGCAGTTTTTTTCACCGCGAACTAGTGCCACATGCTTAGAGTACTGCTGTCAATGACATTAGAGTTTGCATTTGTATAGTGCCTTCCAGTACTACACACACATCAGTATACCTATGTCCACAGAACCAAAGAAATATTGCATAGCAAAACCACTAACTGATATCAAATTCTCTGGAGGCTTGTGCTCCAGACAGGATGAGTCATTCTGGAGAACAACAGACTGCTGACGGAGCACAGACTTGAATGGTAGTCGAACCACCGATAATCCGTGGAACCACTAGATATTAGATGTGAATACTTCCCATTATTTTTGGTTGTAGATTAAGCCATCATTTCCTTTTCAACCCACACAAATTCTGCTGTCGAAGTACCAAGTTTGAAAAACTTGCACCGAGAGACACAAGAGGTCTTCCTCCCCACTCCAAGTCTTCACTGACACCTTTTTTGCCTGCAAACAAACTCATCAGCATTCCGCAACAACATTATATATTAGACAGGGCTCAGCATCAGATGCCAGATTTGAAGAGCAGCTGCATTCCAGCTGGCATAGCTATACACGCTCTTCCATGTACAGTGAGCAGCCAGAAAGGTTCAAGTGATTCCAACTCTACTCTTTTTGGTGGTTTTTCTGGCTGTTTTGTATGTAAATGTGGTCAAGCACACATTCCACTGTTCAACAGTCCACATCTGAAAATAGTTTAGAGGATTTACAATTATCTTTGCTCCGACATTTCCTCACCAAAAAGAGATGAGAAATAAAGGAATAATCCAAATCAAGAAACTGAATTCTACATTCCCTAAAGGGAAATCTTCACAAAACCCTGTGGTCTCAAAGTTCAGATTTTCTTTTGCCGTATCATCCTAGTGGCATTTCTGACTTTAGCATATAACTGAGTAACTCGTTCTCAGGGATGCTGAACTTCTATCCTGAAGTTAGCTAGCAGCAAAGCAAAGACCAGAATTCACTACTTGCTAACTCAGTGGCTCCGCAGAGACTACAGATTCGGCAGGTCTTATTAGAGGGATGGTTACAGTAACAGCGGAGATGAGCACAGAGACGAGCACATTCCATCCACCAACCCCAAACGGACGAAAGGACAGAGCAGTGGACAAACCTAGCCTTACCTTCTTAAACTTGGGATTCATACATACAAATATTTGGAATGTATTCTTTAAATGAGCAAAGAGATAATACTGGGTATAAAGGCCAGTAAAAGAGATTTTAGAAGGTCACCACGAACAGGCCCAACACAGAACACAATACTGTATTCAGGGTCCATCGACATTTGGAATGATTTGTGAGCAACTGTTCCTGCAAAGTCCCATGCGTAGGCAAGCCATTTAAAGAGGGGACATATTCAGGATCAGAGGCACTTGCTGGAGAAAAGGTTTCTGAAGGATTCCAGTGTCTCCTAACATATATCCAAGCAAGGAGAAAAGAAGGAATCCTTCCTACAAGTAACCACAGTCCTGCACACAAGCCAAAGCCCAGCATCTTCACAAGCTAATGGCTTTTGCTCAAGAATTGGAAAGCAGCCATTTTTGCAGAATGGACAGACACTACCAGGAAGCTGTAGAAAATAAATTAAAAAGTAGGCCTGAACCTTACATGTAAGAGGCTAGAAACTACAGAGATGCACACAAGTATATCTGACAGAATAATGTAGAGATTTCTACAAAGTACGTATGGCAACTGTTAATGTGTCAACAACATTAAAGGCACCGGATTAAAAAAAAAAAAAAAAAAAAAAAAAGCACACCAAAAAAACACACCAACACAGCCAGGCTTCAGAACAAATACTGAGACAGGTATGTTATTTTTTTCCTTTAAATCATGTACAGTTCACCTTTTTTTTAAAAAAAAAAAAAAAAAAAAAAAAAAGAAAAAGAAACAGCCTCTAGTTTTGCACCCATCATCAATCAATCATGGATGCATTTATAACAAGAGGAAAATATAATTCAGGTGTCAGTCTGCATTCACAAGTCAGTGATGGCTATGGCACTTACAGCATACACTCTTACTGCCTCTTAGCCTGAAGCAGGCAAGGACAGTAGGGGCAAGGAGACAACCAGTCAGTGCTTCAGGATAACATCATACATACACCATACCTAACTGGTAAGGGAAGAAACTGCTATCTCTAACAGGGCTTTTTCTCTAAGAAGTCCAGTTGTGGTGCTACAAGGTGTCACAACAGGTTTTTTCCAGTAGCATAATTATCTCCCTAAAAACCTTGCTCTCGCTTCAGACTGGAGGGTACAGGGGGGGGGAAAAGAGAAGGGGATCTTTGTCTTGTCTTCCCAGCCACGAACCCTCTGGATGGCAGCATCAGCATCGTTTTTGTTTCTTAAAACATGCTGGCTCTAACGACATAGAATGAAGCTTAGCTACTCCAGCTTCCAGTAACCAAATCTACAACTTTTTACACAAAAATAACTCCTGGCTTTGCTAGAGCAGCCCTCATAGAACAGCAACAGAGCTCTGACATTTTCACAGCTTCCCCTGGGGATTTAAGCATCAGATTTGGAAGCGATCAGAGGTCTGTTAATGTCATTATGTGGCTCCAGCAAAAAGCTATGAGCAACTGTGGCAGCATGAAATTAGTTTGCAGAAGGAAAAAGAAAAGTCTACACAGCTTTGGTTAACCTTCTGGACATGAATTTAGTGGCTCTCTGCAACCACAGACACTGGGATTTAACTAAAACTGCCTTCTGAAACTGGTATCTTACATTTGTCTTATTTCTCTTGATCATTAAAAGAGAGTGGAGATTATCAGTCCTTGAAAAAAATCTAAGTGTTTTCATGTGTGCCCATATTCAGCTCCCTTGGTAGTGTAAGAAGATGGGAAAATCCCTTCCTAAGGGGAAGCTGTCACCACCGTGCATCAGATGAAACTGTGCAAAATTAAGAAACTCTCTTTAAAATTCCTCTCTTTATCTTTTGCAACCCATGCTTCGCTTCTCTTTAGGAAAGTACTCCATCAACAACTTCAGAAAATTCTCCAGATCTGCTCCTACACTTTTGGATGTTCCCTCAGACTAACACCACCAACAGCTGGTTTCAAAGCAAGCTTTGCTTATTCAAAAGCATGTCCAAGGTAGTCTTCAAAAGCAGGGATGGCTTGCTGGCATTATTTTCAAAGGAGAACTTTTAAGTTTCAAATACATTAACAAATGCATTAGGCCACATGCCCAAGGAAGAAACTTGCTCTTATTTCAAGTGAAGCAAGGGCCTTACTGGGTGTTTCATAATGTCATCCAAAGTTCTAAGAGCCCCAATGAAAAACCATGAAAATACTGAGTCCAGTCCCCTCCTCCCAGCACCCTAAGTTCCGAGATTTGCTTAGAAACCATTAAAAAACAATAAGCAAATAAGTAGTTCAATGACTATTTTATTTACCTCATGACTCTCGAGATTTCATAGCACATTTCAACACAGTTCAAGATTTTTCTCCTAACACACATATCTTTATTTAAAAAAAGATTTTCACATAATGACTGTAGGCATATGCATTTAAAACAGCTGGATATTTTATGCCAAGAATTTAGAAAGGCATGACAAACATTGGTCCAGCACATTTACACTCCTGTAACAAAATTCAGCATAGTGACACTGAACAAGCTGTGGAGACATACAGTGTACGCTTACAAAATACAGCTAATACAGTAAATAGGCTATTCCCTTAAAGTATTGGCAAGAGAAAAGGTACAGCAAAGAACAGATGCAAAAGCCTTGGATATTATGTATTTATGTTTTAAAGAAAAGTTGACATAATGCCTCGTTAGGTTTCACTTTTAAAAGTGACAAAACCTTCTGAAATACACAAATGAAGTAGTGTTTCCAGAAATTAAAGTATTTTTGCATGGTTAACACACTCCTTTAGGGCTGAAATCTCATCTGCTACATTCCAATCCTGAACAAGGTTTAGAGCACTAATTTATAAACCCTGGGGAAAAAACATGTGGAGAAATCCTTGACTACTCAATGGCACTTTTAATAGGAAATTTGCTGTATAATACAAAATGAAAAGAAGAAAACACACATCACTGGAGTTCCTTAGTGTGTCACATTTGGTTTACAACAACGAGCTGCACCCAGAGACTCAAATCAAGTGGAGAGTCAAAAAAACAGAACTGCCCTCTCTAAGAGTGGTTAAATCCCAGCAGGGCTACACACTGCATTAAAAGCATTTGCCAAGAGAAAGCAAACCACCACCACTGCCTGTGTATCACCTCAACATCCAACAAAGCTGTCATCTTATTTCAGCAGCAGCAAGAGGATGCTTGCGATCACCCAGCTAAAATTGCCCCCAGCTTGAACTGTCTGAATTAAAAAACAAAGAGCTATGTTAAACTCTTGGCATGCTAATGCAATAAGGGCTTTCTAGTCTTCAACATTATGAAAAGTGTCAGATTAAAAGTCCTTCCCCAGGTTTGATTAACCAGAGATTTCAGACCTCCAAGGAGTTTTAAAATGAACCTACAATACTTGTAAATATGTAATCCAACAAGCAGTAATGCGCTGTCATCTTCTGGATGCTTCAGAAGTTTATTCAGCCATGGCACTTACTGGAAGGGAATACAAAGCTAAGCAACCCTTTGTATATCAAAGCAGAGGCCTCCACAATAATCCAGCACAGATGATCCAACACATTACACACTATTTCAGGCCTACGTAGTTGGACAGAGGTCATGCGTGGCTCTGCTGAACATTGTGTTGCCAATTACCACCGCTTCTTGTGAGCGAGTGTGGTCTTTGTCACCACAAAACGCTGCAGATCAGACACGGGCTGCCATCCACTTTGAAAGAAAACTCTTACAGATTTTTTAGCAAGTACGGCACTTTTACTGCTGTTTTACAACAAAGAAGGAACAAGAACAAATGGGATTAGGCATTGCATGAGAAGAGGCAGCAGACATAACAGGTATTATGCCACCTCTGTGGTGCCTTCAGAGGTGCTGGCATAACAAATTCTACATTCAGTTTCAGAAAGCAGGAAATGATGATTCACGCCAAAGGTGCCAAGTACTGACGCCTCCCCCTTTCCTCCTATCGTTCCCACTCTAACCCATGCTCTAGCCCTTGATCCTACTCATTACCATCAGGTCAGAACAAAATACAGGCACAAGCACAGACTACATATACATCAGTAAGTGCTGGGGTTCATATTTTAATTTACTTTCTGGATATATGTTTCAAATGTTTACAAGATCTAATCCATAAAAAATAAAAAAGCATTTCCTTAAAGAAAAAAGGAACAACAAAAGGTGAAGTAATAATAGTACGTTGCCATGCGGAGAAACCAAATATAACTGAGGAGATAAATACTCTGGTTATTAACCCTTTCGCTGCATCCTGTTACTATTTCCTTGGCACAGTAAATTCAGACCAGCACATGCATTCCATAGTGCGCTTTTCTTCTCAGGTGAATGCAAACTGAAATCTCCCTTATCTAGTCTGACCTGACAGCTAGATCTCCCTCTGCTTTGGTCATTATCCTCATGACCAGGAGAGCTCAGACACCACTCCAATTCGTCTGCTTTCTGCCCACAGCCCTCGCCTTTTCAAAGGTGCCTTATTCTTCCCTTTCGCTCACTCCACTCTCTATTCTGCCCCATATTCCCACTGTGCCACTCCTTTCTTCTTACATCTCTTTCTCTCAGTTCTTAATGTTCCTGGTTTATTTCTCATCAATCAACTCATCTCCAACTTTCCTTCAAATTTGGAAAGCATTTGAAAACAAATCTCAAATTCCTGAGAACTGCATTTTCCAATTTTGTTTTAGTCAAAAATGGAAATTTCTTCAAAGTCTACGAGTCTAAAGAAACAAGTGAGTAATTACTAAGAAATTAAAGTTTCCTTGCAAAAAATTGATATCCCAATAAGTGAGAAGTTTTTGATCATGGTAAGATTTTTTGTAAAACCAACTTTTCCAGCTGAAAGTCAAAACTGCAATTTGTAATTGCAATTTTCTGCAAGTCAACATTGTTTTAAAAATCTAGACCCTCCACATACCTGAACTGCCTTTACACACAAGATCTTACTTGCTCGGTATTCTACGTTCTTCTGTACTGGGAATATATACTCCTTTCTGTTTTGCCGTGCATTGTGAATTCTAGTAAATCATTACAAAATCAGAGCTATGTCAATTAGGAGGTGTTAAGGAGTATGCAGATGGAAAAGGCCTCCAGACTAATTCAGGACAAACGCAAGAACTAGGTATCTGATACTCTATAAGCTTATTTTAAGACAGCTGAGCGCAAAAGCTGTTGTTACGAAAACTATAATTAACATATGGAACTCACCTTTGCAGGATATAGTGGAAACAATTCTGTGAGACGAAAAAGTAGCTGTGATACCCATGAATATGAATGTCATCTGTTCTCAATAACCAGAATTTTTTTAGGTTATAGTATATCTGCCAGTTACCGAATAGAGGCTAAGAACAACTTTTTCACTAGTGGTGGTATATAAAAAGGGGGATTTACTTTCCTTTATTGACCACAGTGAGGAGCAGAACATTGAAACATTATATTCTGCTCCCTGTTGCAGAATGGCCTGATGTTTTCTAAAAATACCAATCAAACAAAAAACATGGTTCAAATGACAGGAAGAATTAACTGAAACCCTTAACAAGAAAACTTAAACTTTTGGGGGTGTTTTTTGGTATTCTTGACGTATATAGAAGTTCAGCCGCACAAACAGTATATTGGATATGTAAGTACTGCAAAAAGTACTTGGTGCTTGGGGGTGGCGTGCGAAGGAGGAAGACATGCATAGCCATGCCCGCTAATGGTAAAAGTTTGTTGAACGAACTGTCCCTCCTTCACTAACACAGTATCAAAGGCTTTCTTCCATGGAAGGCACAGACAACCTGAGCGGAAGAGCTGGAGAGAACGCACTCACCACCACCACTGAAGCACGGGGAAGATGAAGTAAGAGGAGCTAGAGGGCGCACAGAAGTCACGAGTAAAAGAGTTTAGTAGTCTCTGGACAGCTCTAGCAGAGGCAACATTATGAGATACCAAGTCACCCAGAACTGGTAATACATAACGTAAACCACCAAAGACTGGACTAAAAGACGATGCCAGCAGTGCAAAGTAATATACGTTTCTTTGTTGTATACTATGGTCTGGCTATCCTTCAGAATGACTCTTCTTTCACAAGCTGCTCTTTTCACTCCCTTTCCCCTCCCTGCCAAAAAGCTACAGCTACATGTAGGGGAAGGATCCCACAGTCCTTAGATACACAACCCAAAAGAGGATTTCCCCACCCCCCCGGGGGGGGGGGAGGACACCCAAAAATCATACATCAGTTCAATTCCTATCTAGATTTACCTTTGCATCAATAATGAGAAGCTCCTCACACTTCAACTATCAGTGTCAGGAGCACTAAACTGGAAGTACAGAGTTAAAAATACTTCCATAATCCTATTAAATGCAAGTCTTGCTTACAAGAGACAATGAAAACTTTTATCTCTACTCTGAAAAGCAGGACACAGAGGAACCACGGGTAAAAGGTCTCCCCTTAGGAGAGTCAATAGTAAGCTAATACTAAGTTTTGTCACGCTCTGGACTATCTGCATAAAAGGAAGGTGGAGGGCGAGAGGGAAAGAGGACTGTCACTATCAGAATTAAAATAAATTTAATCTGTGGACTTTCCTGAAATACAAAACTTGTTTGGATAAAAACTGCAGAGATTCTATCAAATTATTGCTAAACTTCATCCTTCTTTAGTCATGACCTGGAGTGCCATACACTGACACTGCTAGCTACATAAATGACAGAAGTTTCATTCCGAATGAGCTGCATGTCAAGACGTGTACGTTTCCAAAGGAATTCACACCAAACACAAACATCCTACAGAGCTCCTTCTTACAGGATCCTCTATAGCATGAGTGTGCTTACACATGAATGTGAATATGTGGTGTACTGTGCTTTTTCTGTCCCAAAGGAAGTTGGGGAGTGTAAGAGCTCTAGCATTAGCACAAAATATATACGTTTAATTTTTAAGCACAATTTTAAGTAGAAGGAACTGTCCATAGGTCCAAAATTACCTAATGAGCTTTCTCACAGCATCTCAAATCACTGGGCAGCTCACAGAGGAACAGCTTTCCTAAGGCTAAATACACTAAGAAAGAAAACAGACAAGAGAAATTTTGCAAGGCTGATAGGAAACTGCTGCCCTTCAGCCCTTCAGTTGCTGACAGTGGGTGGAGTAAGCATAAATTATCAAGACTTTGTTGACAATCCATTATAGAGTGAAATAAGAGAACCCAAGCCTTCGGCTTCCTGCAGCTATGATCGTAAATAACTTTGGGGTTTGTTAGAAATGCCTTGATCTGTAAACCAGGTAGATGGTAACAGTATGCCCAAGAAGGCAAGTTTTAAATTACACTGGTTCCCCAACCCCCTCTTTTTCACCAGGAAATATTTATGAATTCTCAGCCCTGAAGTAGAAAATCCCAACTGAACTGCAATAGCAGTAGACTTATTTCATATCAACCGCAGCATAAATCGAAGCCTAGGGTGAAGGAGTTGATTGGCTCTGAAGATAATCATCACTGTCTCACTCCACAAGAATTTTAACTACATGATAACCTGGCCCTCCAGAACTATTGCTGTTGATATGGCGTGGGTTTAGGAGCACTGAGTTATCCATTAAAAAGAAGGAAGAAAAAAAAAAAAAAAAAACATGCTCAGCACAGAACTCCAGTAACTACTGCCGTTTTCACATAGCCAGAACACAGAGTATGTGTCGTAACTGCTAGATAGGATATATTTCATTTTCTATTCAACCAAAATGCAAGTTTCAGTTGCATCAACATCCACATTCTACACAATTTACTGGAAAATGCCTCAAAGAACGTTGTCACACACAAAAAGGGATGCAGATTTATACTTTCGGCTTTCTATACGCTAGTGTAACCTATATGGTGTAGGCTGACTGAAGGATGTAATTAACCCTTCTCCGTTCAAATACTCAGCCACTTAAAAGATGTACAGTCACACACACATTCAAAAATACACTAAAATAGATTTGCTAAGTGAAAATGACAGCTTACCTTTTTAACATCATGCTCTAAATCTTTATTAGGCATTTTGGCTAAGACCAGTTGTGAAACAATTTCATTCCTTGGAGATACAGTATCATTTTAATACTCCATTTAAGAGAAAACAGGATTGGAAAAAAAAAAAAAATCTCCAAGGAGCATTTATCTGTGGGTGATTTATCGATCGTACTGACCTTTCAGATTCATCAAGATTGCTTCCAGCTCCTATCGTCCCTGCAGTGAAAGCTGCCGTATAGATATTGGCAAAAGCAGCAGAAGCAGCTCCAGTCCCTCCCTCCATGTTGCGTGCACACGCACGCGCGCACACACACACACACACACGCTCACTCTGCGGGCGCAGCTGGCTAGAGGCTGCCGGAGGGGAATGGAGGAGGTGGCGGCAAGGAGAAAGGGCTAAAACCTGAGGCTGCTCCCCCAGCCTCCAGTCTTCCCCCACCCCACAGCCCCTACGCCCCCAGCTTCCCGTCCAGCGCACGGCGCGTTAATACGAGCTGCTCTCTGTCAAAGGAGGCTCAAAGGGCAGCTGCGCTGAGACTTTCTGAAACACTCGGCGTTTAAAACCAAAACACCACAAAAGAAACCGAAAAAGAACAAAAAAGCGCATATAAAAAGCAGCAGCACAAGGCAGCTTGCAATCCCGGGTTCCCGTTCTGCCTCCCCTCACATGAAGCTGATTCATGTTTTCCTGAGGCTGCTACAGGCATTTCGGCTGTAACCCTTTCCAAGCTGCAGGAGGGAGAGAGAAAAGAATTTCTTTGTCCTCCGTACTTCCCACTCTGTCCCCAATGTCGACACAGAGGTGTTCTTACTCAATTTGATCATTTTTATCCCTAAGTAAAGCTTCAGTAACTCTGAAGCAAATGACCAGCGAGGGTCACTAAAGCAGCAGTCTGTTCCCGGGCTCTGCCAGCTGTACAATCCTGAACATATCACGTTAACGTCTCTGCTGCTCTGCTTCCTCCTTTTTGAAAGTGTGATAATACTTCCCGGGTTTCCGGAGGAGACCACAAGGCTTACTTTATTCCTACATGTATACAGCCAGTTTTAAAAGGCGCTGTACAGAAGTAATATTATAATTTTCAGTTTATACATTAAACCATAAGTAGGGAAAGTACTAGTGCCCAATTTTTAGATCCCACTAAAATACTGAAATCTTTTGAGACCACCACTGCAGACTAGATGATTAGATATCCCTAAGAGTCAGTGAGGTCTAGCAAATACAGTGGAAAAAACAGGATGATGGATGACTGGCTTTCAGTCCTGCCTTTGCCATTTAGCTTGCTGTGTGACCTTGATCAAGTCGTTTCAATTATTCTGTACTGGTACAAAATGCAGAGCTACTCTCATCTTTGTAAAATGGTGCAAACTGTTGTATTATTTTTACAACTACGATCTGCCAAAACTCTAGCTCAAAAATGCAAGATGCATTACACAGGAACACAGCCCCTTGCAAATTCAACATATAATGTAAAGTACTTGATTTTGCATATTATTCCTTTCATTTCAATGGGATTGCTCTTCGTTATCAACTGTAAATGCAAATTTCAGGTCTATGAAATATTGTATGTTTTGGGGACTCCATCAGTGTGATAGCAGGCTTAGATTCACTACGCAATTTCTTCTGCTTTAAAATGCCACAGAAGAGGCTAGACAATCCCAAATTATGCAAAAGAAAATGCAGTCAGTGCAATTCTCTTCTGCCTAGTCACTTCTTTTAAATGGTTAGATCAATGTTGTTTGCTAAATGCTGTGCAACTGAGCAACAATATACACATGTTAGTTAGTCCTAATGCACAGGTACAGTGATACTAACCATCAGTTCAGCAGCTACAGGAAAAGGGGAAGATAAAAGATTGGCAAAGGTAAGGAGAGTGAAACAAGTTATACCTGTTCTGTGCTTAGAAAGCCCGATGATTGTTTCAGAGTCTCTTTCTTCCAGTCCTAATTTTTCTTTTTCCTCCCATCAAAGCAGACATGCACAAATGGAATATAAAGATAAAAACTGAATAGGAAATAATATCCCCATTTAGAAAAAACACATTTCCACTTTGCATCATGCCATTCTGCAAGGCACGTACACACGTAAAACGCACATCCTTCTCAAACGGCACATCCGACAGCTGGATGTAGGACAGCAAAGTCCTCGTATACAGAAAGGAGTCAACCCCCCAAGTTCTGATGCAAGACAAGTGTTTTAATTCCTCCCAGGCAAACTTTCTTGCCCCATGAAACTAATGAGTACTAATGAGGGAAAGGTCCTGACCTTCTATTTCCCAACCCACTTGAGTACCAAGGCTGTTGTACTGTTGTTTCCCTCTGGTTTCACGTCCTCTACCGAAAATGTTAGGATACGGCTAAAAGCAAGGGTAATACCTTCCCATACCTTTCAGGTTTTGGAGTCACCATCAACTGTTCACACTGTAAAGCCGTGCATCAATAACACCTTCCTCTTACATGGGCATGGCAGCAGCTCCAAGGATAATTCTTCAGGGATAACAAAGTAGGTGCTGGGCTTCAGGAGCTATCGTGACACTTCCCCAGCCACAGTATGCTCGACAGATTCATCCCTGGGGCTGTAGCCCTCAACCTGTGGATTAGACCTCCGTGACTTCAACTTCAATATTAACTCAACTAGAGTCAAACTTCACGACAGGAGAAAGCAAAAGCACACCCATAAGTAAGAGCGCTTGCCCAAGCTGATGCAGACAGAGCCAAGAGTGGAACTCAGCAGTAGTCCTGGATCCCAAAGTACTGGGCATTAATGAGAACGCAAGGTGAGAAAACCTGCGGGAATTTGCCAGCCAGCTGTACTACAGTCTAGAAGATATTCTGCTGCTCTTTAAGGTAACCACAAACAAATAACAAGTCAACAGATACTGTCCATATCACATCTAATACACGCTAAGGTCTACTACTGTGCTTAACAGTGGAGAGGAAGTAGCTATGGTGAGAAATTTAAGCAAAAATACTTACTGTACAGCTACAGCAAAAGAGTCCCACCAATTAACTGGCACCAATTACTATTACACAGAAGACACCTGCGCTAGTGCACAGAAGTTTAGCCTATCTATTAAGGACAGCATCCGGGTGTTCAGTGCACAGCTGAAGATTATAACCTACTATCACTTCTCATGTTTACGTCACTATCACTGTCAACCATACCAAGGGACATGGTCTCTGACTCCTTGTCTTCACTCATTTTTCTTCATCAGGTATTACCTTGTCTTGCACTTTGGCTATAAATTCACAAGGCTGGGAATACCTTTTGCTTTTATTTGTACATGATTCAGTTCTGTACAGCCTTTATCCAGGACCAGGGCTCTGGACTCTATAGTTTAACCGTAACAATAAATATTTTGTTTCACAGCTAACAAGAACTTACTATCTATTAAGAAATATTATTGTACACATTCGTAAGTATCACATTTTAGAAAGGTCTTTAAGAATACTGCAGAAGACCACTCAAAACTGTGCTAGAGTCTGATGTACATTTCTGCAGCTTGGCCAGACTACACATAAACTTCATTGCATCTATTGGAGACAAGTTTTGACAGTAACAGATAATTTTTCTGATGTGGACAAGATCTGGTCTTCAGTCAGCTCCTTTTCATACTAATTTGGGGCTTAAATTATCATCATAACAAAACAAAATTAAACTTTTTGACCCAATTTTTTTTAATATAATTATGCGAACAGAGCAGAATGATATAACTAACTGCAAGCTCCAATCTGCTGTTAAATTAACAGTGAGCTTGGAAACAATTTTTTCTCTTAATCCCTAGGGTAATGGAAAGTATTTGAGAACAAAAGGGGGGGGGGGAAAGGAGGGTAAATTTTAGAACAAATCTCCAATCTGGAAAGTTTATTCATGACATAGCTGCATCCTGACCAATTTATGTAACTATTCAGTTTATTACTACCTAAATAAGCTTTGGGAAACCGCATGAAGAGCTCCCATTTCAGACAAAAAAAGCTCCTGCCATTCACAAAGATCATCCAACTTCGATATCATTTGTCACTTCTACCAATATATTCAATTCTATTTTGATGGTTTCCTCGAGTTTAAACATGCAAGGAAACTTTAAACGCTATTTTGAAAGATACAAATTCTGAGCAAGGGTAGATTTTAAATTTAACCTCTGTGGTTGCTTAAGGTTATCTAGGCAAAGAAGGAGCAAGGATGCTACAAGACTCTTAGCATAATTTTTCATTAAATTAAAACTGGATTGCAATTAATAATGGATGCATGACAAGATAGTGTTGGACTGCTTTCAATTCCAAAAGCAAACTACATTTAATGGGGAAATATTTCAATGATCATATGTACATAAGGGTTTTTTTTTTTTTTGATAAATGATTTTAAGCAACATCACTCATATCGTGTATTACAGTGACAATTTCAGCTAGGGCACTGCTCAGTATGCACTGGAGCAAATGCAAGGACCAAATGGCCAACTGGAACTGACAAATTAAAATAGTTTAAATAAAATCTTGGTCTAGCCCAAGACCATTTCACTGCTAATTGATAAAACAGGTCACAAACTACTCTGATGAAACACAGGACAGGTCATTTACCTTCTCTGAGCCATACAGCACAGTCATTCATAGTCTGTTCAGTCTTCTGTGCTACAGGTTTGTTTGTTTGTTTCAAATACAGGAAGGACTTGGTGAATCACAACAGAAAGAAAAAGAGGCTGCAGTTTCTTTCTGACACAATGCACGTCAGACGTTTTCAGCGCCACACCGCATCAGCCACTCCTTTGGTACGGCTGAAGTTAAAAGAATTTCTGGAGGGTTGGTACATGCCATGCCTTCCCCACGGAGGCAACACAAGTGCTGAGCAGGCTGCAGCAGTCACCTTCCAATCGCCGTCTTTTTCAGTCCCGGACATAAGAACTATGCTCAAGGCTCTGTTTAAAATAAAAAGCTATTGCCACTACCGCACACCTCCACAATTAATCATCTTCAAAGGCTATTTATACAGCTAAGGATTATTATGCCTCTGTGACAATTACTGCCTTAGTAGACTTTGGTATAGACCTTGTTCCTCTGATAATCAATCGATCTACCAAAGATTGTTACTGATTTCTCTATAAACAAACCGAAGAGTATATGTACATGTGGTATCACGGAAAAAGGAGGATGAACAATTCAGGTTCTTAATGAAAAAACCTCAGCCCTGCAAATCACCCAGATCAGAACTGCAAGAGCATGATTGAGAGGTAGAGGAAAACCTCAATTCACACTGGGCACCTAACAGAACATCCTTAATTCCCAAACTCCATAGTTTGTTTTTTAAAAAGGTGTCAAGTACTCAAATTCTTTTTGTTACACATGAGGCCATTAAAGGAAGGTTCATCAGCACAACAGTAGCTAGAGGTGCCACCCAAGCATGCAGAAGGAACACTGTACTACCTCTGCCTCCTAAACCTGAGACCAGCTTGACAGGTCGCTCAATCAAGTGCTGAACCTGTGCAAAGACCAGCAGTCACTGTACTCTGGAGGCATGACAAGTTCTGCGACTCTTCTGCACAACACTAAAGCAGTAAAGTCTTTGACACATCCAACATCTAATCCACATTGAAAAACTTAAATCCTTTCTTATTTGAATCTTGCACCATAATAAGTACAAGTGCAAGCTTAAACCATCATGCCTGTACTTTATCTTGACTAAAAACAACACAGAGGGAAGCTAAGAAGCAGCTACCCAGCTCTGTATCCTGCATGAGACAGTTGACATGTTTTTAAGTCATGGACCACAATTTCCATCGGTGCAGTCCCCATCAGGAATAGAAGAAACAGGCCCTCATTGCAGCAAAACTTATTCCAAGGTAAAGAGGAACACAGCATCATGAAGCAGACTCTAAACTAGATGACTAATCTCAGTATTCCCACACTGTTTTTCTTCCTCAGTCCAACAGTCTGAATAAGCTGCCGCTCAGTACAAGTTTATGCTTGTACTGCAAAGGTGCGTTCAAGGAGTGTCTCTGCAATCCACCTGCTTGAATACACCACTGCAAATACCTCAGCCACCTGTCCTCTAAGGAACGAAAACTAGTTCTCTGGCCTCGCTCACGGGCAGGGAGAGGGCATGTCCTGAAATTCATTCCCCTTAAGTCTGTCTTGGATATGGGGAAAAAAAGAACTCTGCATTACAAAAGAAAAAGCAATCTTTGCTTAATATTTAAATTTTCAGAATTTAGCTGTGTACAAAGATCAGTGTCACAATTGCTCAGGAGTAGTTCATGCCTCGCACTTGCTTCTTTTCTTCTTCCTTTTTGGATAAGGACTTGAAAGTCTACTCCACCCAAGCCTAACAAAAACATAAGATTAGCTATTAGGACAAGAAAGAGCCCTGACATACGGAGAACAGTGCCCCAGGAGAGAAAAGGCAACACAGTGGTTACCACATGCAAGTTTTGGGTTTCCCTGGATTCAGAGAAAACAGAGAAGCAGGTCCAATAGCAGAGAGTAAGCAGAGAAAGGGTCAAGGACAAGACACTACTTTAAAGACCTGTGCCACCCTTAAAACATTGTCTTTTTATGAAAGTTTAACGATGCAACTGCACAGCCTTGCCTGTGAGAAAGAACCACAGTTTGAAAAGTTCTACTGTGGAAGGTGGCCAAGTCTGGAATCAGATAAAGTTTGAGTAATAGGAAAATAGATCGAATGACAGCTGACACAGGCATACTTCACTGCAGCCAGGTCAGAGTCTTAAACATTATTTCAGCATCCATAACCAGAGGAGATTGCACAGTAGTTTGAAAAATTCTGAATGCTTCCTCCAGCTGTCTGGCCTTCTCATTTACAAGCATCATTCACCTTTGCTCAGGTCCTTCTTCAACCAACTGCTCTTCCCATACAAGCCAATCCTCTCTGAACATCCTGGCAATGGTGATTTTGTCAGATGAGCTGAAAAACATGTCATCTGTTAGCACTGCTGGGAGCCCAAACATCTGACCAGTTCACTTAGAGGCTGCATATGAATATCTAATGGGATCTCACAATCAGTCCTCTGTGTCAGGAGTCATTTAAGTCACTTGAATGCATACCAGCAAGCTTCCTACCTCTCTCAGGTAAGAATCTCATTAAGCACCCACTACGTAGCTACCATGCATCCAATATCTAAATATGCAGTCATAGGAAGGATCTTAAAGGGCTGAAGTTGCAAAGAAAAGTCAAGTAGCTAAGAGACGTGATGGGAAAACATAGCAATATAGAGAGGAGCGCTTACAGTCATTTGGAAGAGGCTGTGCTCCCCTCCCAGCACCAGTAGTTCTCAACTGTTTGTAAAAGCGGCAACTAAGTGCAACACTCCAGCCAAGCAAGGTGTGTGGGAGGCTGTGACGTGGGGCTCTGGGTGAGCAAGGGCTGAAGCCATGCTTCAGCTTCCGGGCCACAAAAGATGCCTGCTCAACAGAGAGCACACAAACGACATGGAAGTAACAGAATATGCGTAATCTTTCAAAATAAGGCTGAATTTTCTCACTGCATGAGGACAGTGTCTTATATTTGCCTCTAGGGAGATTACTTGATCAGTCACCTCAGTTCTGTGCCTGCAACTTCTACATTCCCACATAATAAACACATGAATATTCCATTTTGCAGGGCTTAAAGCAATAGTCTAAGAAACGGTCAGTTTATTTATTAACTGCATTAATTCCACATCTAGAAAGACAAGCTTATTAATCAGAGATTCCAGTGACAGAAAAACTTGCTGTTGTTGCTCAGTTTCATTTTTTCTTTTATTTATATATATGTGAGTGTGTGTGTGTATATATATATATATATATATATATATATATATATATATATATAAAATGAGTGGGTAATAAATGGAAATGCACATACATTACATAATGCAAGTGCTGCAAAGGAAAAAATGCTACTCTGCTCCTACTCCACCAAGGAAAGCCATTGCAGCCCCAAGCTGTAGCTAATCTTCTGATGTTCAAAGCTAAGGAGCAATTCTAGCTACCACTGATAAAAGGCAAAACATTAAGTATATATAAACAAAACAGTGTATTTTATGACCACTTTAAAAAGAATCACTAATTTTGTGAATAAGGCTGGACAAAAATGTATTTTTGTTCAAAAATACATTTTGAATTTTTTCAAAGTACAGTTTCTGGGATCTTGTTTGAATAAATTATTGAAAGGCTTTTAACATAGAACAGAGTTAGCTGAGATTCTAATGGCTTCTTGGTTTTGAATATGGAGACCACCAAACTGTTTTCTTTTTCTCAAAGAAATAAAAGAAACAATTTTCCTCTCATTACAATCCACAGATAATCCAAAATGTGCCTTGGAAATAGGTCAGTGGTATAGGATCCCATAGAGTTAGAGAGCTCTGACATTGTAGCAAGTGATCTTTCGCATTCCAAGATTTTAACACCCCAGTCACAGGGCCTCTGAACCACCATCATTGAAAAGGCACTAATAAAGATTAAAACAGATGAAATGGAAACAGCTTCCACTAGGCTAAAAAGCTGCTTCCTGATTAAATTTCAGCAATTTAATGAGCACACAAGGTGTAAAATCAGCACTTAAGAGGCAAACACACAATCTCTCCCATCACTACAAGGTACCATCCATAAACATCCACAAATCTACAGAAAACAACCAAATTTTTAAAAAAAGATGTAAAGTATTTTAGCAGTAATTGGACTAAATGAGGTACCATAGCCATAAGAAGTTGTGCTTTTTGTCTTTATGCTTGAACTGCAGCAGGGCTGGTTTTTACTTTAACTACTGCCTTCTAAAGTATGTATTCACACAATACAGGGGTTGATTATTTGGTTAACAGTAGAAACACTATTCTATACACGTTCGATGCTTAATATTCTTTTTAACGTATACTGGGCTTAATCATGCAGGAAAAAGGTGCGATGGTGATGATTGCTACTGCTCCTTTCCCCCTCCCCCCTCAAGTTATCTATCATTGCAGACAGACTTAACAGGTAGCTGCTTAAACCACTACAGCTAGGCTCAATCTTGTGAAGTTCACAAGTGACTATTCAAGATGAGATCCTCCTACACTTGCAAAACAAAGCACATGTAAGATTGCTCTGCTGTTGTCTACCATTCTGTTGCCCGCCTTGCTCGAGCATAAATGAAAAGTAGTCTTGCACAATATTTCTAAAAATACCTCTCATTCACTGTCTGAAATCATAGGCTTGTGAACAGAGTTTGAAAGGATGCCACTACGAAAAAAAACATATATAGTGTATATATTTAAATATATTTATATATATATATATATATATATATACACAAGACTACAAATTCAGCTAAAAGAACAAAAGAGAACAGCACTTCTGTTTAGATCCTTTTCAACATCCTGCATATGGAAAAAGCAGGATTCTCCCTAAAGCCAACTCACTAGTTAGACTGACCTCTTTTTTGGTTCACAGACTTGTTTTCATTATTGCCCAAAAACTAATGTTGACATAAATCAAACCATTTTCCATCTCCACAAATTAAAGAGAAGGGATAGAGCATAAGCTGGTAAACGCAACATTTTCTTGGAAAGCACTACACCTGCTTAACCTTGGCTAAAAGCTTCCATCCTAGTCTTTAAATCTCATCGTGCCAGTAGAAACTTTTACAAAACAGAAGAATTTGCACAGACAAAGCAGGAGGAGAAACAAAAGGGACAGGAAATGAAATGACTTGTCTGAACACACACCATCAGCTGTTGTGGGATTACAGACCAAATCTCCTGACCCCCACTTCTGTTTTCCCATCCCTCACAATCCATACTGGTTCATCAATACAGATTTTTTTCTCTCACTCAACAAAACAGGGGGGGTGGGAAAGGAAAAATAAAAAAATCACACTGTGCCAAAGAGACAGGCAGACCTTCCAAGCCTCAGGCAGTCAAATGCGCATGTTGTTAAACCAAAACCAACCACTTAAGCTCACCTCTGAAAACTAAGTTAAATCAAACATGGAACAAGTACATTTTTTTCCATAGACCATGAAAGGACCTATGTGTCTAACTCAAACCAAATATCATATAACCTTAAATAAACCTAACAGGACAACATATTCTGCATCAGAGAAACTTGTAGCCTTCTACAATAAACCAAAGGGTAGGTGAAGAGTAGACCTCCAACAGCAGATACTCGTACTGACATCAGCCATGAAACTGAGCCTCCGCTTGTCTCTGTAATCCCATTTTAAAAGGGGATAAATGATGCAAGAATCAAACACTAAAGCAGCCACACGACTGTTTCTGCAATAACTAAGGAGCAGAAATTTCACTTGGGAAATGAGGCAGCAGTACTGCCAAGCAGCCTTGGGAGGGTGAAAGGGGGAGAACAGGAACCCCAGAGGGCTCACGTGCCCAGGAGCTGCACTCGCCACTGCTCCTGCCCACGCTCACAGCAGAGCGGCTGGGACCGGGACCACACAAACCAAAGGCACCTAAACTTCCGAATTAAGTGCTGTGCCAGTTTGTCCACTCACAGCTGAGCATTCAGACACAACACCTGAGTTTCCTCTATGTGGGATTTTTGAAAGGTGGAACACACACCAGTTAGCTCTAGCTATCCACATGTGGCCTCTCTAAGATGTATCGAGACTCCCAATTTCTAGAAGAAAAACAGATCAAAAAATCACTATGTTCAAATCAAATTATAAAAGGAAACTAGAGTGCCAGACTGGCAGGCAGCAGGCGGTGAAGCATGCCCTGGAATAAGCAGACTGCAATTTGGTGTAAAGAATTATCATAATCAATATTTACAGATGAGTCTATTTCTAAGACAACTGTACATTTGTCATGATTAAAAGACTTTTGAGACTG
The DNA here is from genome assembly GCF_028389875.1 of Rhea pennata. Lineage (NCBI taxonomy): Eukaryota > Metazoa > Chordata > Aves > Rheiformes > Rheidae > Rhea > Rhea pennata. The sequence goes on along the minus strand of NC_084686.1, from coordinate 6,920,307 downwards.
CTCTTTGAGTATAAACAAAGGTACCGGTTGAACAATGTCATCATCCCCCCAAATAAATGTATCTTAAAATATGAACACAGAGATTGACATTTTCTATATAAAATTGAAAGGATAGGCAACAAGAACTCAGAGTGCAGAAGTCACAGGCTCCCTTTGTGTTATCTTTGAACAAACTGAGGAAGCAAACTTAGGAAACCAAGTGCAATTACTTTACAACGCTACTACAGAACCAGCTGGAAGCTGCCACCGCGCAGAGTGCTGTACCGACCCAGTGACAGCCTCATTTTCAGAGCGCTGAATATCAAAAGCAATCACACCGGAATATAACCAGTGCCACCAACATCACTGTAAGTAGGAGGTGACCACTCAGTTGGGAGAGCATTTTAAAACTTGTTTATGAATGTGCTTGGAACACAGATTTTGCAACTGTTAAATATGTTTATACTTCCAGCATGAAAAACAAGCACTGTGCAGAACTCCTAAGGGATGAATCTCTGGGAAGCACCGGATAGATTGCAAGTACACAGGTTTGTAACGCGGATACTTCTGACAATTTCATGCTTTAACAGCTGTGACGGTACGTCAGTTCTAGTGCAAAAGGCCTCAACTTTGCAGCATTACCAGTAAGACACAGTGAATTTTAAAATAAACTTCAGAAGAGACACAAGGTTGCTTCACCACTATTTAAGGACCTCATTCCACCTTTAAAAAACACACCTCTCCAAATGAGGTATCAGGTATGAATTTTGTTACAAAAGCTCATGAACACAAAACAAGTTGCACCATGATTAGGAAATGCATCAGGTTTTCTTTAGCAAACTTTATGCTGCTTACTTTTGCTAGATCACCTGCAGGTTAGTGTCCTTGTTTTATCAACTGGAAATTTTACAAACTAATTTTGTAAAATTTTTAAGGTTTTTTTTTCTTAGTTTTCTGCAAGAAACTTTTTAGAAATCAAGGTATACAAGAATATGGAAAAATTCAAGCTCTACTGATGCAGTGCATCAGGGTTATGTACAAAACTAGTTTTCAGGCTTCTAAAGCTCAACTACAACAGCTCCAGACAATAAGCTCTTGATTGTGGATTTGCTTCAAATATATAACCTAAGCTTACCTTCAAGAAGGCCTGATGTTTTCAATCAGCTTTTATTTACTGTTTTAAGACCACGGGATGGTCCTGATTTTCATTTGCAAGTATCTTTAACAGATTAAATAGCAGAACTCATAGCCGATTTAATTCAAATTCTGTTAGCACCAAAGACCCAACATTTTAGAACCAGTAAATTGTGTATCCAATTTTCACTTCTATTGTTCAAGGAACGGCATTTAAATGAGGATTATGAAAATGAAATGGATTCTGAATCAACATCTGAATAGAAAAAAAATGAAAGCCTTCAAAGCAACAACTGCTTAATTAAAATGCTTTTTAAAATGTTAGTAGTTCTTGCTAGAGGTGGTTTTAATCAAGATTTAAAGTTTATCGTCAACTTTTTCCTTTTTACTCCCCAACTCTCTACCAAAGTAACCTGTAGCATTCAAAAAGGAAAATGCCAAACATTGAGAAGCAAAAGATTTTAGACGAGTGGCTTTCTGTCCGAATGCAGCGGCAGTGTCCTCAGCTGCTGGGTCTCTCATTCTTCTTTCACAGACGCGCAGAGCGGAACTGGGCAGATCGCACTGTCACAGTCTTAATGAGAAGCCCTGTTTGGGCAGGTCTGCAGACAGGCTCTGTGCAACAGCTGGCTCAGGTACTAGGAGACCTAGCGCTGGAAAAAGGTAGTGGACACAGATGTAAGATGAAACTTGTCTGGATACCGGGAAAGAAAAGTTCGGGCATGCTGAACACGATAATTTATGCAGAAATGCAACTGGGCAGGTTCATACAGTGCAAAACTCACAGAATTTCTATGAGCCTTTACATCCAAATTCCTCCTCCTTCCTCACCTCTTCTGTGCTAAGTCACCTCTCTCAGAGTGTATATGGATCAATATATTGGCTTCTTACTACAGCTATCAAACCACTGAGTTTTAAATGCTACCTCTGCATTTAACAGACTAGTAAACATGGTGATGCTTTCAGGCTTCACTTGGGCAGAAATTCTCTTTTCACAAGTAATTCTAGTTACACAAGGCCTTAAACTCTGAAAGAGTCTGAAACAGTAAAGGTCAGTAGGAATGATTTCAGCATCTGTAGGTGACCAGCCCTCTGCTTTGCTGCAACATGACAACATGACACAACACATAATATTACCATTTTAACTCTAACGAACAGTATGCCAGCATCATGCACTAACAGAATTTACGTTTTAAGCTTAAAATGCATTTTTTTAATTTATTTTTTAAAAGGTGAGGCCAGTAAAAAAATAAAATAAAATAAAAAATACCTGTAGGGTATTTTGCCTGTAGGGCAAATTAGGGACAAAAATAATGTTTCCAAATCATCTATTAGGCAGATGCCTCAGAAAAACAACAGCTATATTCTTCAGTAATCTCAGTTCCAGTGCCTAATACCAAATGATTTCCCCAAATATTACTTCCAATGCAGATCAAACACAGAAATGTTTAATATGAACAAAGGCAAATTGGATAATATAACTATCATGGACAGCAGCAAGTAAAAGAAAAGGGTTACAAATATTCCCGAGCTAATTCATTACACTGCAGACCTACCTGATGGATTTGATACTTTTAGTAGTATAACTTGTCTATAACGATGTCAACTCAAAGAGCTTTTCTTTCTTCAGGGGGGATAAAAAGTTTGACACCACTTCAGAGACTGAAAGATAGTTTCTTCACCTCAAAGCCAGCACAAGACTTTTACTCAAGTTCTGGTTTCAGTGTAAAAGCTGAACTGTAAGCCCGCTAGAACAATGCACAACAGCACGTTTAAGATCACAGTGAAGCGCACTGCATTCTCGCAGCTCGCAAGAAACTCGTTTTCTGTTAGACTTGTGCCAGGCAGGGCTGTTCCTCAGGAAGAAGATGCACAAAGAATTGGACAAAACACTGTACTCACCAGCTAAGATGAGGCATCAGCCTTGTTAGAGTCTGGATATGCCTACAGAAGTTTGATTTCTCCATTCAAGTTACAGATCCCCACGCTACTAAATGTTAGAAGATTCTTCTTCCAGCTTAACTAGATCCTAGTTAACTAGAAGTGCCAGCTGCACTTTGAAGCAGAACGTTGCAGCCATTATCCCTGATGTCACGGTGAAGCTCTGACTAGATGCACAGAGTGCAGAATAATCACTGATTTTGCCACAGATTTGTTCTCATTCTAGCTTCCATCATTCAAATGATCTTCAGTTATTTGAAGATTTCCTGCAAATTGATCCAGTACTTAACTTGTCCCTACAAGGTAGACTATTCTGGGTATCCAGTTAAAGAGAGACTGCAACCCCACTATTGGGGAGGTTGAGTATTGTCAGGAGTTAGTGTTGGTTTTGCCTTCTATATTCTGTATAGACAAGATTTAAATCCACTACCATGCAGAAAGGTCCGCAGAAAGGTCCACACCAGGACCATGCTCTATACTGAAGAATAGCACAGCTGAGACACAGGGAACGCACAGGTCTTATACTCGTCTTCTACCACATGTGGATGAATAAAAGAGGATACCTAAGAGGGACTTATCCAGTAAAGTCTACTTGAGTGATTCTTCAATGTTTGGGTTGGCACAAGTCAGGTTTTAACATCAGTCTGTCCTTAAGACGAAAACAGAAAAATAAAGGAGTCAGAATTTGATTTATTTTCCAGCTTTGAGTTCTCCGATACACTTGGATAATGCTTTCCAGCTCCCCTTTAAGCTATTAGGGTTAGATTTTTTTTAACGTTATTATTTAAACATGAATTCTCACCTGATCACCACATACTCAGCAACTACAGCTTGAAAGGGGGCAGGGGGAGAGATACAAAGAGACGCAGTAGTGTTCCACTGCATCCATCGTATCCACAAGATCAGCCAAGTCTGCTTTAATTTTCACATCTAGAAGCACAGAATCAAAATAAGCAAACAATATCAAATTTGGCTAGAAAAAAATACCAGTTAAAAATAAATTTAGAGGAGATTCAACTAAAAAGATTACCACAATCTCTAAAAGCTTGCATTTCCTAAGCAGAGAAGAAAGGAATACAGTGCTATTTGAACCGCATTAACGTCAGAAAATCCTACTGAAGCAAGAAAATAAAGAATATCAGCACTAATTTGATACAGTTAAGGAGAACATTTATGGGGGAAATATATATATAATTTTTCTTGCTCCTCAAATAATAAGCAGGACGTCAATCTGCTCGATTATGATCAGAAATTTTATGATGAAAAATTCTTATCCATATATACCCACGTATCATCTCAAAACATGGAATTTGAAAAAGCACATACAGCTCTTGGCACAAGTTACTCTTCTCTTTTTCTGAATGCAAAATTGTATCAAGTTTTGAAAGATTTTATCTCGTCCGGATTGTAATCTTGATGTCATTTATAAATGCAAGTTGCTGATGGCTGTTAAAAACAGAACAGTAACAAATACAGGTTTAAAATACGTGTTTTATTCTCCATACAGATCTGCTAACAGGAAAGATGCACAACTACTTTTCCATCATGAAGTTTCTACTACACAGCTCTGCAGAGGAGAACTAGCAAACTTTAGTCAGGACACAATCTCTTCTGTTTGGAATCTTCTAATCAACTATAATAGAAGCTTGACTTCTGCTTACATATCCCCACAGGGCATATTTCAAATTGATCTTCTGCTTCAAGCGACTGAAGTCTAAGTTACTATAAGCGTTAATGCAAACGGTTAAGGTTCATACATCTTCTCTGATCAGGTACGAATGTTAAAGAGAGCTCTCCTCCGAACACTATTCCTTCCTAGCTCTAGGAACAGGAACTGCTCTAACATACCATGAGCTACAATCACTACGGTAGATCTTGAACTGTACCCTCATTTTACAGGTACAAGAATAAATAAATTATAGCTAAAAGTAACTAATACGTCCGAGGTTGCAGCAATGCCGCCTTGCAATTCTCTCTCTTATCCTAACAAATAGATTCCATCTCAGCCTCTCAGCCAGTAAAGCTGCTCTTTTCCCAGTAACATAATCATTTTTAATTCCCATCTGTACTGGAAAGACATTTTGTACTAGAGGGTAGGTGCGGTCTCACTTTTGAGATATTCATATAATCCATGCTAACAAGTAATAACAGGGGAAAAAAAATGAGCGAGTCATAATCACAAAGCTAGGGGTTTGGGTTTTGTATCCAAGAAGAGCTCAGAATCTCTTAAAGTAGAATATATTAACTTTTTATGAATAATTCTGTTGTTCAAACTCTACAGGAAAATTAGGGAAGCTTACAGCATTATTGCATTTATGACAGGCAGACTGTCACGATCACTCAGCACAGCAGACTTCTCCCTAAATACACAACAGACCAGGCGAAGATCAAAAAAAACTTAAATCAAATAATCAAAAAGTCACCATCAATGAACAGACAAAGGCTGGATTGAGGGTTATTCATTAATCCTAACCATCCTTTTCACATCCTTGGAGGGGCCCAGATGTGAAAATTCCAACGCGGAAGATGAGTTGGGGGTTGAATAGCCACTCACGAGGTGGGAGAAATTCAACATCCTCTACATTCATTTCTATAGTGAAAGCTTGAAGGCTACCAAAACTCACGAGCTTCTGTCCCACACTCAGTGGGATTTCTTCTTTCGGTTTCTGACTTCTGTATCTTATATTTATATATACTTCCCCTAACTGACTCAATGGTATCTGGAAAAAACCTAAGTATTTAATTGCCTTTATTTATCTTATCTTACCAGTTTTATTCTGTTAATTTCAGAAAGTAGGCAAGTTTTTATACCTCAGAGAAATTAGATACAATAAATCAGCAACTCTGACATGAAATCTAAATTTCCGAACCTATAGAAAGTTTTCTATAGTTAAAAATAAGCCACGAACAAAAGCACAATGCTGCAATAAAAAAATCCTGGGAACTATTAAGTAGAATGGAACATAACCTACTGCAACCATGAAGACCAAAGACACCAAGTTTGTATGTCAAAGTTACTCATTCCTGTTGATAATGAAACTATTTTTCTTTTTTTAAAAAGCATCCTACAGAATTTATAAGCCAGCAATGACTTCCTTAAAGATTTCTTCTAGGTGTGTCACAATACGTGCAACAGAACTTTTAATAAATACAGATTTTCAAAGCATCTTAAGTAAAACACCATATAACACTTTTTTTGAATCACTGTCAAGTATCACAACTCAGAAAATAAGAAAACAGAGGAAGGAGGAAAAGAAAGAGGAACATTCTTGCTTCCAAAACCATCCTGAAAAACATGCAAAAAAATATAGTTCCTGTCCCAATACTTCTTTACAGAAAGCTTGCTGAAAATAATATATACAATGTATGCGTTCAAAATGCATTTTGAACGTGAGTTTCATTAATTTTAAGACAAGGAAAAAACATACCAATGGAGTTACATAGAAAAAATGCATTGTATATTACTAACTTACTTCCTTTTCACATGCGCCCCTGGAGTCACAAATTCTTGCATTATGTGGCAGAGTACGTGGACTCATTATTTCAGTATTCTGCATTATCCTCAGTAGCATATGTTCCACGCTTTTTCCTTTGCGCATATTTCTTCAAACTTGCAGCTAATCAAAAGAAGTTTCCGGGATTTTAACTCCCATTTTAGTGCATACCTACCTAAATAAGTCAGCCATAGTAAGACATGCTTCTCCAGCGTGAAAATGGGCAAAAGGAAAGAACAACTCTATTCCTCCCTTGATCAAACGACTGAGGCAAAGACGGACAAACAGGCTCACAGAATCTCAGGGGCTGCTCAACAATTCACCCAGCCCGGCATAACTTCTAGGAGGAAAAGGTTTGGGGGAAGAAGACAACCCGCAGCGAGAACAGATCTGATGCAACAGCAAGCCACTGTGCATAGCAAAGTTTTGCACACTGAGGTGATGGTGGCAAGAGCCCTTCTTTTGACTAAACTCCTGGACTCCTCCTTAATTCAGCTTCATTGGACTCTATTCAATTCTTTGTGCGACCTCCTGAACAAGCACGCATCTGTCAGACTCCCACGCTTCATTTATGAAGTCCACAAACAGCAATTTGCAAAGACAAGAGTGGGATTTTTCAAAGCCCTTAGTTACTTATATCACACCAATTAATTTTTCTAGTGATGAAGGCTGCATAGTTAATAAGAAAACCTTTATAGGTTGCACCGAAGGCACGGGCTTTTAGCATGTAAGGCCTTTTGGAAGAGGAACTGTGTGTGTATCCTCTACTACACCCTGGATATTGCCACCAAACCTATCCTAGAACTAAGTTAGGATGTATAATAAATAAATTTCAGTTCTGAAAAAACAGCACTAATATTTAGTGATTAAGTTGAATCAGATCATTTTAGTTTCACCAAAGCATGGAAAACATTTAAAACATCAAAACTCTCCAGCTCCCCCCACGCCACTCTACACGTTCTACCAATTGCACAGAATCTACCCTGTGCTTTGCTCTGTTTATAGCTACTGACTTCATATCAGAATCCAGAACGGCTCAAGTTCTACCTTGCTGAACTACAGTATGTAACCGGCAGGAAACAGGAAAAGTGTTTTTTGTTTTGTGTTTTTTTGTTGTTTTTTTGGTTTTTTGGTTTTTGCTTTTGTTTTTTTTTATTTCAGTCTCAGCCACTCAGAGTGAGATGCTGCAAGATACTAACATAGAGTTTATGACTGAAAGACCTTAACACAGATGCCCATTAACCAACTCTTTACTATCGCCTATGAGCAGGCGAAGCTAGGGAACAACAGGATCAAGGAAACTGGAAAAAACATAGCAATAACTTCGATCCAAAACCCTTCTCTCCCTTTTAAGCTTCTAGTTGTTCAGAAAGGACTGTATGATTGTCCACATTCATGAATTCACCTATATCCTTCCCATGATGTTAAGTCAGCACATGGTCACAGAGAAGAATTAAAATGTTTGCTAATCTCCAATTCTACTACTATGAAAACATGACATTTGAAATGTAATTGTTATGCTAAAGAACAGCAAATGCTGTTTTTAAGCTCTCAGAGGAACTACAAGGATCCAACTCTGGCCTCATACTCCCACTATACGCTCAGTCTTTCCTGCGTTATTTCCTGAGAACTATCTTTATGTCACTGGATACTTACTATGTTTATTACCACTGAATGAGTGACAAATTAAAGGAGAACACAAAACCTTAAGAGCTACATCAGAAATCCACAGATTCCATTATCATGGGATTTTTACCTACCTAGATATCAAAGCAGACTCAGTTATATTACATTAGAAACTGTGTGTGTAAAGCAGTCTCGTCTTCAGGTGAACTTGGTTTCACAATGAGAACCAATTAGGGGCTTCGTATGTTCTGCAACAGTCCAAACCGAGGCCTCTAAGGAGCTGATTTCCTTCAGACTGAGCTCCCCCAGTTCTCCTAAACCTCTCCGCAAGAGGAGAGGCAGAACACCACCAAACTGAACTGGCACAAAACACTTCTGGGCATCTCTTTTGCAAATTCAATATTCTAAAGCAAGCTGAGCTTTACTGCCATATTCTACCTACACCGCAAAAGCTTGGTGACTGGAGAAAATTAAAAAAGGACTCTCAGGTTTAACACAGGCAGAGGAACAGGGGATAAATGGTATTACAGTCCCTGTATCAGTTCTGCTGAGGAAAGGACACACTTTCACTCATGGTATAGAAAAGCACATGTGCAGCATCCACATCGACACAGCAGCTGTCTCCAACACTGACAGCTCAGTGGTCTAAGAGCTGCATTAATTACAACTTCAAGCGATATCACAGTTGAGGGTAGGGGAAGAAAAAAAAATAGGACATGGCAGGTACCCTTAGCAGCAGTCTTAAAGGACAGATATTTACAGTTATGCAATCCTTGTAACAAAGGGGCCATCTCTCCTCCAAAGCATATTCTTCTGTCCCCAGCATAGTGCAGCTTATCCTACGTGCGCAGCAGTTCTATTTATATAGACGTGACTCACCTTAGAACCACTTCTGAGACAATGTTGTTGTTCTTCCACTTAAAAAAAAGTGCAGAACCTTGAGTACCGAAACAGCATCCAGGAACAGGAAAATCCAAGACCTCATCTACATGCAGTACAGCATTTCAAAAGGTATCTTCAACGGTCAGACATGTTAAACAGTTATTCTTTATGGTAGTCCCTTAAGTGAGTTTTTATGTTGCTTTTTATTGTTAGAGCAAAGACATTCTTTTAAAAGAAAAAAGAAAAAGAATGACAAAAAACACAGTGAAGCTTGGCTGAAAAATTAGGCAGACACGTCCCTAGGGATCTCTTGTCTAAAGTCTGCAAAATACGGTCTCTAATCTACTTTCGGACTCCACAGACAATAAAAGAATATTTTGCAGCTGGTGTTCCTCAGCAAAAAAAGAAAAAACAAAACAAAACCCCCCATACCTCTCCAGATTTGGTCTTTCTACAATGCCTAAATGTTAAAAAACAACAAAAAAAAAGGTAAAGAAAAAAAAAAGAAAAAGTTACTCTCACTTCTTCAAATGCCACTTCTTTGTTGTTTAGCTCATTCCTAGTTGCTCCCTTTGCTTACTTCTATGTCTGGAAATCCCTCCATGTGCTTTCTCTCTACTGCACCTCCTCCCCATCAGGGATCATTCCAAGACCACGTCCACCAGGTTTCCAAAGTCATTAGTCTTCAGTTCCCCAAAACTCTCACCTCATAAGAGCTCCTTATCAACTGCATAGCAAAGAGGGAATTTTATCTCTGTTGTCCTCTGGAGCACACGGACAAAACAGCTAAACAGACCCAAAGCCACTGAAATTGATGTTCAGGTTAAAATAACCAGTGCTTCTTGGCTATACGTCCTTCCTTGCCTAGAAGGTTGCCTGCGGTCTCAGTTTCAAGGGTCTACACTAAAACCGGCAGTCAAAATATCAAAATGAACTGTAAATAATTTATTGGTATCAGGAATAAGATTAACTTTATGAACAGTATCACTTCCCCACAATAAAGCAATAACCAATTCTGACAGAATAAAGCAAAAGATTCTCTTAGCCTGTCCTCAGGCACATCCTAGCTATTTCAATTAATTGCAGGTGGTATGTCATCTACAGCAATATCATTTGTTTAAAACTACCTACAGTGCCAATCATGTGCTCCTAAAAATCTCTCCTCTTCTAATGGGTAAGTTTGTTGGGTTTTGTTTGTTTGTTTTAAAGCTATATATAAGTGATTAGTTTCTTCCTTTACCCAGACCCAATGCCCTAGTTGGCAAAACTGTACAGAAAACCTTTACTCAGAAAAGGCCCTTCTGTTCATCCCAAATTCCTCAGCTGTAAGTAATATTGTGCAAACCACTCCGAATAAAGTAAAAACCAGCATGTCCTCACAGGCAGAGAAGAACCGAAGTGTCAGCATTCCTCAGTGAGGTCCCACGTCAAAGAAAGTTGTCCAGGACACAACACTTACGTCTACTTGAAGTTAAGCATGTGTTGAAGTACCTCCATGAAGTAAGTGGTCAAGACAAATCCTCTTGAACAGGAGCCACTTTTCCTGGTCTCTATGCTATACTGAAAAATACAGTTGCTTTGGGTCCTGAGACTCCATCATCAGCCTAGCCTAGAAGATTTCAAGATGTGCTCTCCTTTCTCAGGCCTGCCTGCCTAACACTACTGTCTGGCAGTGACTTGAACCCCACAGTCACCGGTAACCACAGTCACCGGTAACCACTTTAAGGCATTGAGCATTACCATCAGATCACAGGACAATCCAATACGGACACCACAGCAACACAAAGTGACGGGAATGAGCAACTCTTATTTCCATCCGTTTCAGAAGGAGTGAGTAGAAGAGCAGCTCTCAAGTCACCGGAACTGTTACGAAACCAGGAGGCACTCCAGCTACCTGCAGACTCGCTCAGAGCATAGAGAACACAGTTCTGCTGTAGCAGCTCCTCAAGCTATATGGAAGCCTCTGCAGAACCAAAGAAAACGACGACCTTGGATTTCCTCCTCAGGTGCAAAACTCTGAAGCCTGCCTCTCCTCACACTTGCTCTGACATCTCGAACGCCACGGTTAAAGTGTCCTTACTGCACTTGGTCTCAGCAGACAAGTCCTACAAGTAGAAACTGACTCTGCTGTGATTCAGTTGAATAAAATTTTTGCTTTGCTCCTGCCTGATTAGATGATGCTGACTAATCCTTTGCATTACTTTACAATGAAAGGAATCCAGCAAGAGTGTTAAGAGGGGTTTTTAAAGCACTAAAAGCCATGAATGACTTCTTTTTACATAGAGTATTCCTTTTGTATTTCCAACTTGTTTCATCAAGTGCTCTTTTCTAAGACTATATTCTCCACAAAATATGTCCGTGGCCTACAGAGTCAGAAGTTTTAAAAAACAGCATAAGGAAGCAAAAAGACTGAAGAGGAGAACGCTGAACACCATTCTACAAACTCTTCCACAAAGAAGTGACTATAATGAGAAACTGCCTGCATGACCGGCCTCATGATTTACCATTAATTAAACATGGCATACAATATTTTGTTCTCCTCTTGCAAAACTGCAGACGTGGCTAAACGTAATCATAATATAACCCCTTACCAAATTCAATGAGAATTGCTCATGAGTTTAGAGTCAAGAACATGCAAACAGCCACTGCAAAGCTGGATCCCATGCTTGTATAGTCCTGTTGGAACGAAAAACCTTAGCAGACTTACCACTGCTGGAAATTTAAACGTAAATTGTTCTGCATTGCTTTAGTTTCCTTACAGACCTTACTAAATCACAGCTGCCAAATACATAGGTTGAAAACAAAAAACAAAAACAAACAAACAAAAAAACCTCCAGACATATTCAAGGATGGGAGAACATTATCAGTCTTCGCTGAAGCTTAAAAAGAATGACATCAACAACTACCTCATTACGTGAACTGGTTTCTGTGGCAAGAAGGATTCAACTGCCAAAGCTTGCTTTCTTCTCCAGGCTTAGCTTATTAAGTTATGATCAATTAAGAAACATAATGGCCCTACTGGAAAGGCAAGAACAACAGAAGCCCAGTACACAGGGGTCACCGAACAGTGAGATGCACAGTTTAGGAACTACCACTTCACAGTCATGTTGAGTGTATAAAGCGTTCTCCATTTATATAAAATGCTCTCCATTTTCAGTGAAGGCAGAACAAATGCACTTTGTGTTGATAAATTTTCTCTAAAATTTTACCAGGCTGAACTAAAACAAGCTCAACGCTCCAAAGTTTTAGTTTGCATTATGCAGATTTCCCAAAATTATTTAAGGGTAAACAAACTTACAGCCCGATCTCCTCTGTGACCTGAGATACAGCTCAAAAACTGCTCTCCATCTGAGCTACATATCAGCAAATTTAAAGAACACTAACACCACACTTATAGTGATCATAACTGAGGGAAATTCAACCCTCTATATTCAGAACGATCAAGGCCTCATCTACCATGTCAGAGTCGTGCCAACCACAAGTTAACGACTGCTACACAGGGTTCTTTAGGCTTCTGAACTGTATCAACTTGAACTGTATTAAAAGCTACTACTCAGGAAAAGAGAATTCTTGAAACACAGCTTTATCCTTAAGAATAAATCAACACAAACAGCCCTTTTCAACTCAACAGAGGAGCTACGAGAGCCACACAAGGTCAAAGACGCCTCTTACTTCAGTGGCAAAATCAGATCAACAGAACTGCCTACTTACTTAATTTCTTACCAACAGCTAATCCACTGGGAGCAATAGCAGGGCTGCAGCCCTCACACAGGACAGGTTTTTCAGGACTTACCTGAAAATGCAGGTGGGCCTGTTGAGTATCTATTATCAAAAATAACGCAGAAATTGGGTTTACTGATGTGAAAAGAGAGCAGAGTGGAAAGACAGCTGCATTTATAGAGCTCTAAGTAAAAATAAAAACCCTTTCTACTTTACTGTAGATATATTTGATCTGGAAACAGACGGAACACACACAGAAACCCACAGAGCTATTTTCAAAGTACAACTGCTTTCAAAACATCCTTGTTAACAGGTAAGTCTCTGCACTATGCATGCAGGGAGCTGCCAAACTTTTTTAGCTCTGGTAATATTATCAGCAGTTGCAATTTCAACCACCTTCTGCAATAGTGTTCCAAACAATGCAGACGCACGCGCATACTTGCACGCCAATAACGTCGTAAGTACTTTCCATAAAGGACATGTGGGTATACGAAGCAGTACTTGATGCAGAACAGCTGAACCTGAGAAAATATGCATGTATTAAATCAGTACATAAATACAGCTGCTATGTTGCTGGAAATAATTTTTGCTCAAGGTCATCGGTAGAGTTGTTTTAATGGATTTAACTCAATAGCATTTAGAATCATTTTTAAAAGTCAGCATAAAACAGTAATTCCTATGAAGTAAAACCAGAGGCAAAGGACTTTGCATCAGCTATAAACTCAAGCAACATACCCCTAGCCAGTGTTAATCACGCTGGGAGAGGGTTAACTGGATTCTGCTGACTCACCAAGGCAGCTGAATCATTATCCCCTCCAAACAAGATGAAGATATGTCCCTTGAAAGTCAGGACCAGAATGCACAAAGAATCACTGAGCTAGTCAAACTCCTGGAAGAAAGCAGCAGCGAACTGAGTTTCAGGTTAGCTGCTTTCTACGATAGTGGACAGGCATATTCAAAGAAAGAGGTTAATGAAGACTTCATGCGATATAATTTCTGAAAGTATCTGCTCACAATGCTTTTCAATAACAGTTTTTTTAAAAACATTCAATATACAAATAATGGATACTCGTCTCAGGTTGGGAAAACGATATCCCCTTCTCTCCAGCATGTCTTTCCCCCCTTAATAATCCGGCAATGTAACAAACTTCAGAAAGAATATTTGGTCTCTAATAAACAGATGGAACAAAATGCTTTCAGCCTGCAGTGTTAAAAACAAGGATTAACAGTTAGGCAGGCTGTTTCCCCTCCCTCCTTCACAAGGAAGCTCTTCAGTTTCCTACCCAGAAAGCAGGTCCACCACCAAGGTACACAACAACAAAATGGAAGAACAACAGCCAGAAGAGGATGCCACACCTCTGAATATATTTCAGGCCAAGCAAAGCAAATTTAACAATTTTCAGCGTTTCACTTCAAATGGCACGTGACCTATTTTAGGCCTCATTGTGATTTGACTATACCTGTAACTTGTATAATTTGTATCGATTTCAATTTCATATGTTAACTGACTCACTAAAAAAAGAAAGCAGGGCAATTCCTGAAGCTTGAAGTGGGTTTGTAATTTTTTTTTGAAAGTTAAAACATCACAGAAATATACATCGCATATCAGGTCTACGTATTATCTCTGTCAAATAAACTTCTTTGCAACAAAAATCCAAGGTAAAAACTTTGCCTTTTTATGCTGCCTCAGACCTTTACGTAAGGACAAAATGCAACTTTGCAGTCTGAAAAAAAACTGCTTCCTCTCCAGTGAAAACATTCGTCTTGAAAGTTACTTTCTTAGACTAGACTAACCTAGATGGTATTGATATTTCAGAATTTGGTTTTGCTTTGTAATGTATTCTTAGCCTTTTTGCAGACAGCATTACATGAAGAGATGCATTCAGTTATCTAAGGAAAAGAGCAATAAAGAACAATCAAACAGAAAACATTCAGTTACTAAAAGGTGAAGTGAGGCTTCTCTCACTCCAGGAGGCTCTTGACATTTTTCCACCCATCCCCAAAAGCTCCCTGCATACTACCTCCTTTTCACAAGAGCTGTTTAAAGTAGATCACAAAACTCTGCCCATCCTGTCCCTCACGCCTGAGCTTTTGTTCGTCTCCAGCACACCAGCGGCACTGCCTCGTTCGTAAGCCTGTAGGCTACCATACACGGGCCTCAGTCTCGCTCATACCAGGACAAATATACCTCTTTCGTGTGGACCATGCAAATGTGTTCTGCCCCTGTACCACAGTATCAGCTACGGAGGAGCCTTCCTTCCTCCTGAAAGCAAGGTCTCCCGTAACCCATCGTTCCCTGCAGCCACTGAAATAAAGGAGACATTCAACCTCCAGCCCGTTATTTGACATGGGGCTCACCAGGCTACTGAGCCAGCTTGTGGTCTTTCACAGCTAGCTTCCCGGACAGAGGCTAGTCAGGGACAGATGGGAAGTTACCAAAGGATTGCGCGAGTGATTCTGGGCACTGCAGTGCTCTCGTGACCATGACCACTCGTTCCAAGTTGCTGTGACACCTACAGACAAAAAAAAAAAAACAAACAAAAAAACCTTGAATATAGAGCTCAGCAGCTGTTAGTGGGCCAGAGACAGAAGATTCTGCCTAGAATCCTAACTCTGCCACATGAAATTCTCCCTCACATGAAATTCAGCATGTCACTTTTCCCTTGTCCCCACTTCCTTATCCACAAAAGGGGCTAATATGACTTGCTTGCTTTACTAACTTAGCTTGGAAGTTTTTGAATGAAAAGCACTGCCACGATTAAAACAAGAATTTTGCTATTACATAAAACAGAAATTTGTTTAGGATCAAACATATGAGACCCACCCCTGGGGCAACATATGTCAAATTTCAATCTCCAGTTCTCTTCCCTCCTACTTCCTTACTCCAAAAGATGTTTCCAGACACCCCTCCTTCTCCTCATTGTCACACAAAATCCCAGGAGTGAGGATAAGAGAAGACAGACCTGTTTCAGAAAATCATGTGGATATTCCCCTAGATTAAGAAAAAAAAAATGAACAACTTCTTACTGATTTCTATCCAGGGCTTCCTTTTTCTCAGCCACTCTTATCTACACTACAAAATTTTCTCTCTACCCATGAAGGTGAATCATCACAAAATTCTTTTTAAGTCAGTGTGACAAAGAAAAACAGGAGCAGTCTACACGGATTTAAATTGGAACTTGGCATGTTGTATATTTCCAAATGGATACATCTTTCCTTCAACCTCCAATTTGTTATTTCAATGACAGTTCAGTGCTTTGTAGCCTCTCCTTGAGCATTATTTCCGTGGCAACTTTTGAAATAGATGGGATGAGAAAGCAGTTTGGAAAGCCCAGAATAATAAAAATTTTCTTTTGTAAGAGAGAAGCAAGAACAACTTCTCAGTGCCCTTATTTATATCAGTGCCTGCTAAAAAATACCCACTGGCTTTCATTGCCACACCTCTCTTCAGCAAAGATATGCACATCTGCTTCAAAATTCAGTGTCAGACTTTTGCCAGAATTTTTCCTGAATAATACTGCAATGCGTAGATTGCTGTCTAGCAAACCAAAGAGGTGAGGGGAGGAAAGAGATAAGACTTCATAGGCAGTAGATGGGATGACATTCAAGCAAAGGAGAGACAATAAAAGCAGTAAGACACTGTTCTAATTCAAACTTCACATAAAGAAGCTTCAAGTTGCCACAGCAAGAATAGTTGCCGATGATGTAAAAGCAGACTTAAGAGTACCTTAAAGTATTAACTTTCTCTGCCGATCTTTCATTCTTACAGCCTAGGCAAAACATTTTGCCACCCTGGAAGCCCAATTCACAAAGGGGTGTGGTTGAAATTACAAGAAAGTTATGTCTTAATTCAGGAAAATAGTCTTATTCAGAGGAAAGTAAGGCTCAAGCATCGCAGTAAGTGAATAAAGCTAAACAGCAAAGGCACACGCAACTTCCAGTTTGTAGGACGTGCAAGAGAGGCCTTGAATTCACGTCAACATTTAAGCAGAAAAGGCAACATCCAATCCAAATAATCATGAAGCTAAGGAAAACACACAGGCAAACAGACACGATCCAGGCAGCCTTCAATGAAGAATGAGATACCAGCAGAAGAGCACTGTAAAACTGTAACAAGAGGTTTGGGCTCCAACATGTCCACACCTACTTAGCAGAACTGCATCCCAGCAAAACTACTTTAAATGCAGGCCCAGTGTGCTTTAATATACCAGTGGATGTGCACAAAGAGGCACAAAATTCTACTAGCTTTAAGAATAAGTTAGCTTCCACCACACTGCAAGCGCAGACAAGTCAAAAGAGAAGATTCAGGTGAGAGGCAATACAGGGCAGGAACCCAGATGTGCCCTACTTCCTATTTGACTTCTCCTCCTCCTTCTCCCCCTTGCAGCAGCTTCCAATGCAGGCAGACTGCAAGAACCCATCTTTTCTACCGTGCCAAGAGCTACTGCAGCAGCTCACCATCTGGCTCTACTTCTGTTTTTTGCTCCCATGTCACTCCACTTAGACACAACAGTAAATTTGGTTTGGCTGAACATTATCTCTGTGAAGCATCTGCTTCTACCACAAGCATCATTGCAAGGAAATAAAATGAGGGTGGAAATAAGGGGAAGAAGGAGTGATAACACAGAAGTATCAGAGAAGAAATACAGCACTAGAACAAGAAAAAAACAAAATATAGAAAATAGAGATAGGAACCAAGGATTAAAAAGAAAAAAAAAACCACAACACTCCACACACATGGGAACAAAGAATTCAGCTCAGGATTGGATCTCTTTCCAGAAGGACAGATTCTACATCCTATGTAACCGGAAAGTCAGATGCAATTATGGCAACACTTCCTTCTGGCCTTAGAATAAATCCATGTTCCTAACACAGGAAGCAAACCTGCATTTTCTTTCCAGCAAATCACCATCATCAGAGCTCCAAAGAAGTGAAAGAGTAGATCGAATTTCTTCAAAAGCCAATCTTTCAGAAACATAATCCAGCAACAGCTCATATGATGCAGTGATTCACATGAGTTATGGTATTTTTGGAAAAAGAGGAAGAATCACTATCTAATGGACATGTTGAATTTTAGTGCAGTCACAGCTCTATCCTTTATTTCAGCTGGCGCTTGCTCCTTGCGCATCATAATGTATTTCAAATGCTTATAAAAGCAAGCATGGAATCAAAGAGGTTGTAAGTTATATTCACACCTTTTCTGGAAAAGGTCACTGATGGTACTCTGTCCAAAACCAAAAATGCTAATTGTTTACCAGCAGCAAGAAGCAGCAGCAGCAATCAGACTAGCATCACCACTTTCTATCACTCTCCTTTGGCTTTCAATTTGTACTGCTTTGGTGGCAGCTATTCCTTATCCTTGACACTAAAAAAATCATAAGGATCATCCTCATTTTTGCTGTTTTCCTATTTTGTACACACACACAGCCTCAACATAAGAGTTGTTCCAAGATTTTGCTAGTAAAGATTAAGAATAATGACACTTGATAAGAATCAAAAAGCAGACCGAGGATTTTGGCCTTCTAGTAGCATCCACATCAGGAGAAAGGCTTCTCAAAGATAGCACCTATTAAAAAGCTTCCTTAACATTCAAACACACAACTTAAAACATCATGCACAGTTTTAGTTTTGCCTTTCAGACATTTTACCAAAATAGTGGTGCCTAAAAGCTACCCACTTCTTATCTCAACCAAGGTGGGATTTTTATATTGCAAGCCCTTAAAAATGTCTAACATATAAACTGCGCTTTCACTTATGTCAAATCAAAATTTCAGGGTTTTTTTTTCCTGTGCTATAGTGATTTACATACCATGCAGGAGCAGCAACATTGTAGAACTTGGGCAACAGAAACATGGAAAAGAGCAGGTGCCTCTAATTCTCAAACATAACATTAGGTCACCAAAAAGGCTTCCTGTTCGAACATCACAGGAAAATATTCTGTTCCTTCAGAATGATCGCATGGCTTTCAAATAAATATCATGCTTCACATTTTCCCCAACCAAAAAGCAAGTCATACTGACCACGTAACTGAACTTGTGGCTGAAAAATGAAAACATTCACTTTCACGAAGGTATTCAGAGTGCACATAGTTACACAAGTAAAAATCCATGCCACAGCCTGAGACAATAGTAAACAATACTGCACTGTTTAGAACTGTTTTGAGCGTCACAACTCCAAATTTCAGTTGGGAGCTTCTTTCCTAATGAAATGGATCGGTTGGACTTTCACAAAATGACACATCAATTTCCTGTCATAAGGCATTTTTCAGCACCAATATCATCCTCATCAAGGAAGCTGCCAAAGCATTCTCATCTATTTCCTTCAATAAAAGAAGTTGTTTAGATGAACGCTGCAAAAAGAAAGAATGTGACTTTCCAATTCTGGAACAGCCATTGTAAAAGCAAGAGACACAAACACAGCAGAGATACAGCGCTCAACAGCGGCAACCGTATCAGTTTGGTCATCCTGTAGCATTCAGCACTGGCTCAAAAATACTAACAAACAAGACAACCTCCTTCCCACAAAAGTCCCACTTTATTGATGTCCAAAACTCAAGATCAGCACTGACACTACACAATTTTCCACGTTGGGGTGGGATGTAACACTTAGTAAAGCTTTACCTTGTAATCAGTCTCTTCTATATTTGCCCAGTATCAACCACTGAACTGCAATATAGTTATAAAATCACCTTCACTGAACTTTGAGTCCTCAGATCAAGTAGTACGTATTAGAAATTAATGACTATTTATAATATTTATAACTCACTGTCTTTACTCTTCAGCTCTAGCTAAACATTAGACTGCGTTTCAAGACAAAACAGAGCCACTCCATAAGTTCTTGCCCCAACAGGCCCAACATTTTTAGAGAAATTTCTGCAATGGTTTCTTCATGAGTATTTGGAATTCACAGTGAAGTGAAGAAAACCAAATGCAAGCTAACAGCCATTTTTACAGCATTTTATCAATTTCAATGAGATGCAGCCAACTTTGCCACATCATCACTACAAAGCCTGCCTGCTGCTCCCAACTAAAGACTGAAATTCCCTTACTGAATCCCACCTTCTTCCACGACCCCTTACAGCACACTTTGGTCAAAGGACGCAGAAAGATGCTGGCTATCTAGCAGGTATATAACACAAGAGCACCTGAAAGGAAAGGAAAACAGCATCTCCACTTGCCAGCTTGTTTTTGTCGCCGTACTTCACCTATGTAAATTGGGGCTGTAAACACAGTATCAGCTTATATGAAGACAGGTACATCAACAATTTTAATCGTGTCCCCGTCCCTGTAGTCTCACTGCATTATCCCCAGAGGGGAAAGAGAGACACTTTTGCAGCTCAACATGAGGTGAGGGATAGAGAAAGACAGAGGAGAAAATTAAGCATTGATTAGTCAGGAAATCCTGTACCTTTCTGAAACTCAATTATTCTGTGTGTAGGTTTTTTTTTTTTTTTTAATTGTATTTCACCTGCCAAAAAGTGTTCAGAAATACACCGATGACACATCTCTAAGAGGTACACATTCATTGCCATTTGTGTCAGAAAGCAGTCAGCGCAAGCTCCTAAACCCTAGACTTATCTTTTTAGTCAAAGGAAAAAAACAGGTCCTCTGCACAGTCGGAATTAATCTTATCCCAAGGCAAGCATTAAAGACAGGTCAGACTCACCACCCTCCAGAGGTGCTTATTTATCTGCATCAGCTACAGCAAGGAAGGCCAGAATAAGCAGCTCAGACACAGCCATCCAACTTTTAAATGCACAAGTTAGGGCAGATGTACCCTAACCATAGGAGAACGTTTCCAAGACAACCTATTAAGCTGGTCCAGTGACTGGAACATTGTTAGTCTGACTAAAGGGCAAACAGAAGTACACAAATGCTTGCTACTCTGCCATTTTCCTCAAGAGTCAAAATAACATGCTGCCATCCTTTAGAAACACCTCTGCTAGCTGCTTTCGGATACTCCGAGATCCATTTATATGCAGGTTTCAAGCGTCTTCTAGATAGCGCAAACATTGTTATGAATTTGGGTAAAATAATAAAAACATAGCACAGCTTCATTTGATGGTGACTCTGAAAATACCTCATTCAAGCCCATCAGTGAGGCTAGACACTCACCACAGCAGCTAGCGACAGCAGTTTCACCAGGTGAGGCAGAGAGACCACAGCAGTGACCCTCCCAGGAGCGACAAACGTCTTTGAGGAAGCATTGCTTCATTCTCCTCCCCCACATTCATTCCCAAGCTGGACAAGGATGAAAACCCACACCGCTCATAAAACACAGCGGGCAAAGGAGGCGCCAACATGATGCGCAGCACAGGAGTGGGGAGACGGAGGGACCTCTCAAGACAACACACCTCACCCCGGTTTCTCTCCCTGCTGAAGAGTGCCTACAGCAGAGCAAAGGCAGCCGTTCAAATCCGAGTCCTCATTCGGCACCGCAGTCACAAGAGTCTTCTGGGCTCCCTTCGCGGGCTAGAAAGAATTCTGACAAACGTTTACTTTGATCTGAATTTAGATGAGCCAAAAAAAGAAAATCCAAGAGTGAAAACATAAAACTGTACACTGCATTAAGGTCTGCAGTTATGTTTTCCCCATGCAGCCCAAGGAATCTATTACTCATTTTCAATATATCACTAGGAATATTGATGTTTCTCACCATGACATTATGTCAGGCTTGGATCCATTTTAGTACTGGCAAAAACACTTGAACCTTCAAGCCCTGCATTCACACAGAAGGACGCTAGATGATGATATTTAGTTATTTCAGTGGGGAGCAATCTCATTCTGCACTCTGGGTCACGTCACAAGCTCTGGATCCTACAGGAAAGTCCAGAGCTGCCTTTGCCCATGTAAAGTCCCCCTGAAGTCAACGAAAATCCATTACTAGCTTCTGCAGGATCCAAGTAAGTCAGAACGGTGATTGTGCGAATACACTTTTCCATTAGCAAACCCCATGAAAATAACACTTTCTGCCAACCTGGGAAGCAAGGGAAAGTGGTTTTCAATACCAGAGAGAAAACAGAAATAAAACCTCAGCAGTCAGTATTAGTCTTCCTTATTGGATATTCACTCCAGCACTAGTGCATATTATTTTGTGAAGAACGGGGGAAAAGTACAAGAAGTTAACTTAATAGAGGGTGGAAAAACCCATACAGAACAACTCATATTAGAGAGAAGCATTTTAGGGCACCCTAGAAATGCAGAAAGATGCTTCTGAAAGCACACAAGGGTCACAGAGATTTCTTTTTCCCCTCTCTCCCACGCTTAATCTCTCTCAGTTGCAACACAGCAGCATCAGAATATAATGAAACAATCGCGTTAAGAAACAAATTTGTTCTTTTGTTTCATCAAAATCTAAGTGAGGGGAAGAGAGATTCTGAGAGGGGAAAAGCAAACCAGTGTTTGGTGCCAATGAGTCTTTCCAATAGCACATTTTTGCTGCAATGTGTAACAAATTTCTTGCTTCTCCACACATTCTCAGTACTGCCACACAGCTGGGTAACAGATCCACCCATACTGAATCTTTTGCCCTGCTGAACCCATGATGTCAACAGTCCCATTTACACACAGCTGGAGAAGAGACTTAAAACTACTATTTCTCAAGAGCAGTATTACACCACAGGTGTGGAACTCACAGTAGCACTTAAAAAGACGATCTTACTAACTTCCACAGACTAAATGATCAAAGCAGCAACACACCCCAAATGCCAGACAAACTACTCAGTGGAAGAGCTACAAATTCACATCCATATTTAACACCTGGAGTAACATTCCCGACAGAAGACAGAACTCAATTAGATCAGCTATCGTGGCCAAAGCATACTCTGCACTAGCTGACAATTTGAAAGCCAAGGTTTTCTTTTGTCATTTTTATTAAAAACATAGAATACAAAAAGCAGGTTTTCAAATTTAAAGCCTAGCTAAAAAAATAAAAAGAATCCTCCCCCCCATACACACACGAGATATATTCCCCATACAAAGCCATATATAATGCTCAAATGTCCAGGAAACATGCAGTTTCCTACCTTCAAAATGATAGAAGTAAAAAAGGATCTGTGGTGAAAAAGGATCTTCAATATACCTTTCAGAAAAAAAAAAATAAAAAAGGAAAACAAATACTACTTCACTGATTCCCCAAAAAAATCAAAGCTTGTTTCATTTCCACAGACACCCACACTCAAGCCATGATTCACCACAATTTCTGGCTGACAGACAGTCCTGCAGTTCTAGTTACTATGACAATATCAATAGCTCAACGCTTCAGTCTTATACGTAAAAGAATTCATTCAAAAATAAATGATTCGGGGTGGCGAGGCAATGTCTAGGATGACACTTAAGGAAAACACTTTTCAAAAAATTCTGGTAAAAATACACAGACTGCTAAAAACACAACACGGAAACTGTTAATCCATCACGGAAGCTTCCCGAGTGCCCATCTCGGGAGTAAAACATCACTTACGTAAATTTGTCCATCCCATCCCACCTCACTCCGCCAGCCCCCAAGTTCCGTCTCTAACGACAGCTAACACAAAGGAAACATTTGTTTGTTTTATTTTTTTTGCTCGAACATCTGTTTGCTTCTTTCTGAAAGGACACACTGTAGATCCACATAACATCCCAACCCAGCGACTAATCTTTGTACCATTCAAACTTCTTCCAAACAGCTAATCCTGTGCATCACAAGCAAAAAAACAAGAGAAACTGCTATTCACACAGTTTAAAATATTTTAGTAAAACTTCACCCCTGCTCTGGTATTTGCTGTTTCTCCTTTGATTTTGTAAGGGCTAAAACAAACTTAATGAACAACTGAAATTTATAGCCACTGTATGGTGCCCTGCGAAAGCATCAGAATGACATTTCAATCCCCAGATGTGATGCATCAAGTCAGACCCCTGGGGAGTCAGAAAGCTCTGTCTTTTCAGAAAGAATTTCACTGCAGTATTAAAGTGCTTATATAGATGGTCAGATGCCAGATCAGTTACAACTCTCCAACTGCTTAAAATTTGTTTGAAGAGCTCCTGTTAAATTAAATAACGTTAAGTCAGGCCCACAATCACTTAAGATTAATCACATTTGAATGAAAATTTTGACCTCTTTGCAAATGGCAAGCAGGCCAAGAAATCAGTAAGGCTCTTGAAATAAGATCTTACAGGATTTATATTCTGTGTTAAAGATATGTTAATCTTGCACAAACGCAGAGATGTTGCACTTTAATCACGAGCCTTCAGTCTCTTCCATGCAACTCGCCTAAGTTTTCCATAACCACAGTGGAAACTGGTTATCTCAAAATCCACACTAGCAGAAGTAAAAACATGCATACCAAGAACCCAGCACAGTAGCAGGCAGACAGCCCACACAAGTCTCTGTAAACAGTCAGTGAGAAAGAAGGGGGGGAAAAAAAAGAAAGGAAAGAAATTAACAGTTCTCACTGTAGCCCATATCACTATGCTGCTTGGGAGCACCACAGTCTTTCAACACATCTATCCCAGTCAGGTAGCTATGTGTCATTGTACCCGCCTCACAGAAGGAACTACAGTTCCATGGATATTTAGCTTGGCAACAAAGATAACCTGAGCAATGAAATAATCCAGGTTGAAGTTTATTTTTACCATGGATTTCCTCACTGATCAGGTCACTGCACAGTCCCAAACACTGTCGTGCTGGCATAACTGAGAGAAGCCAGAAGGAAGGAAAAACTAGCTGGAGGGGGGAGATGGGAGAGGAACTGAGTTTAAACTAACTTAAGACTGAAGAAGTGATCAGTCACATTAATCTCTCCTTTTAGTTCTTTCTAACCCAGTCAGCGCACTAATCTGCTTCCCTCCAGTCCCACAGCAGCCGAACAGGACAACTGAGAGGGCCGTACCAGGAAGAGCGAGCCGTCTGGATTCACTGCTGCTGAAAGCAGCGCTTGTCAAATTACAGACTAGCTTTAACCATCAAGAGATCTACTGATACCAGAAATTGCTACAGAGAAACAGAGTCTTTTTTTTTTTTTAAAAAAAAAAAAAAAAAAAAACATTGCTTGCTTTGCAGAGCCAAGTTCTAATGTTATACATCAACATCTTTATCATCCAAACAGTCCACGCAGAGCAGTTTCAGGGTTGGGCCTCAAGTCTGAAGTGCGGGGGCCAGACTGCCAGGGACCTTAGAGCAGCACATAGCCCTAACTTTAAAATATTTCTGTACCTCTCCTTTGGGGGAACTTTTAACCTGACATTGAACAAAATACCACAGCGCAAAAGCTAACGGATCAAAATTACTTGTTAGTATGTCTGACAGGGAAAAAAGGTGACACACTCATCCGTTTTTGTGAGAACGGACTCAGCTGCGAGGGCCGGGAATCACGGGAAAAGGAACACCCCTTTGTGCTACGTACCGTTCAACAGCACGATTTCCATTCTGCCTGAAGCTTTTGAAATTAATTTCTATTATGAAAATAAACATCTTAGATGTCATAGATCATTTAGTTGCAACGTAATTGCTTTCATGCAGTTGCACTGTCATTTCTGCTAATTAGAA
This sequence comes from Rhea pennata, assembly GCF_028389875.1. Classification (NCBI taxonomy): domain Eukaryota; kingdom Metazoa; phylum Chordata; class Aves; order Rheiformes; family Rheidae; genus Rhea; species Rhea pennata. The sequence goes on along the minus strand of NC_084686.1, from coordinate 6,895,009 downwards.
GGGACTCTGCAGTTGCTTCATTAGTATTGTACAAATCAGCATCACCCATGGACAATCACCAACCTCCACACATTCTTGAGGTTAGGATATTAACTTGTAATTTAAAAGAAAAAAAAAGATCTTTTGCTTCTTCATCTGGGCAAAGCACTTTCCTGTTGCAACTGATTTCACTGTAAAAGTGTTTTTGCATTACGGCCTCAGTTTTGTAGCATAAAATTTCCATTGAAGTGCCTTTAAGAAAAGGAGGTTAAGTTATTCAGTCATTCTGAAGAAAGCATCAAAAAATTGCTTCCCCCCAGTGTTCTGGAATTCAGAGGGTGCAGGGGAGCAGCATACCACATACCAGGTACACCTCCGTACGACAACCCGAGTCTGCTGCCTGCAGACAAACACTGTCTGCCCAACACTGAAACTATATGGAGTAAAGATGGTGCATCCTACTGGCAACATAAAATATTCTTGAGAGCAAAGTCCAGCTGAGGACTGGAAACACAGGCTGATTTAGGTTGTTAAGGAATGCAGCAGAAACAGCCAGTTTCTTGAGAGCAAAATATATACAGATCCTCTTTAGAAGGGAATTTGAAACATGTTCAGACAAAATAACACTTGCCATGTCTCATCTTGCCTAAGTTTAAGGTCTTCCAGGTGTGCTGGAAGCAATCTCCACGTGAAAGGGAATTTTTTATTGTACATTACAAGCAAGGTTTACAATATAGAATTCAAAAGTGTTTTTCTTATAGCTTTTCTCTTGTAGTAGTTAAGGTCAATGATAGCAAAGAGCCAAAAATAGCTCTGTTCCCATTCTGTAGAAAAATGGTTATTAAAGGCACTGGGCTGTCCACCCACATTTCAGACAGTTTGAAAAAGATTTAGAATATTACTCTGTGCTGATCTTCTCAAATCTGTTTGGAGCTACCAGAAAATAACCACTGTATGCCTGCATGTTTGGGGCCAGATCTCCAGGATCACGGAATACCCAGAACTCCCAGTAGTGCCCTGGGGCCTGGAGGGGACCGTTGAAAATGCACAAGGCAGCTGCCAGCTCAGTAAGAGCCAGCAGGCAATCCTTCTCCCTTTTTTTCCCTTCCTTTTCCCATTTTTGTCATACACTGGGTCATTCTACATTACGAGCTGCATTTCCTCCCAACTATTGGGGCAGAAAAGCCTGCCTCTCCTCACCATATCCACCCATTCCGGCTTCAAACATCTAACTCGTTCCACTTGCTGCTTTCATGCCTGACCCTTCCTGAACCCATTCAGTTCTACTCAGACATCACCTCGCACATGCTACATTTCAATCCCAAACTGAGAGCTGATAGAGGTAAGCGCCACGGGAAATGCTAGCTATGGAACCTAATCATGCAGAAATCAGATGAACAGAGGTACTACTAAGATGCTAACAGAGGCAGAGCTAAGGCCACTGAAGACTTCCTTTATGCAGAAGAGTCAGGAGTTAACTGCCAAAAGAACAAACATCGAAACAACAAAAATCCTTGTGATGCATCACGTCAGCCTCCAATGCACCGTCTCTTCAATCGTGGGGGGAAGCTGGGGAACCCACTCCAAAACCATTCTGAAGTGTGTCAAAATCTGAATTTCCCAACAGGGCCAGATTAAGAATAACCAATGTTTTCCTTGGAATAGTTACTCAAAGCTGAGAAACTTCAGTGGGAAGTTCTGCAAAGCAGGAAATTAATATTTTCTATTTCTATTCCACTTTATTATCAACATTATAATGCCACCAAAACAATCTTCCTAGAAAGTGAAAAACAATCTAGGCAAAGCACAAGTCTCCAAGTTGAGCATCCCCAACTTATTTCAGGCGCAGATACATTTTTTGCCTGACGCAGGAAAAGACTTTACTGAGCACCTGTCCTCCAGTGACTTTAAAAGCTTACTGTTTTCCCCTCTGTATGTTTTTGCTTTTCTGCTTCCAGAATGGAGACAATTTCCTTATTATCTCATAGCACTGTTAGAAGCTCAGTAATTATAAAACACAAAGTTCACTGAATAAAACATACAAATACTATAACTATCTGTGTGATCTTCCTGTAGCACTTCAACTCTCTCAGAACATTTTTTTACTCCTTCCCTTGGCATTCAAGACTAGCATGTCACCATGGTCTAATGCTTTATCTCAGACACAGGCACTTGGCCGACCCTTCTATGATTTACTTAGTGGTTCAACATAAGCAAATTGTCCTGTATTCATGCAGGACAATGCCTAAAAATACAAGAAGTGTCAGTTATTTTCCTACATACTCAAACAAATGCAGATTTCTGCAATAGGCAAATCACTGCATATTAAAATAAAGTCTTTAAAAATGCAAGCTTCCTCAAGCATAAAACTGTGCTTCATTTACGCAGCTTGGGCAAGAAAGCATAACAGACAACTAAATTTAACGTCGTGCCAACTAAAAGGCAGCTGTTAAGTTGTTGCTCTCTGACAGCTATGAAATTTTTCCCCATCCTCTCGCAAGTTACGTGCAGATACGACAAATTCTTACCTTTGCCAGTCTTTCATAGGTTTCGGTACAAAAGCACCTTTTCATTCTCACAAGCAACAGGGACTAAGAATAGCAGCATTCCTAACACCTACTGTGAAAGAGCGTCTCCCAACACAGAGAGGCCTCTCTGGCCAGCTAAGAAGCAGGATTCACAGGCTGCAAAGAAAATTTCTTCCTGAAAGAAGGCAGCGATTGCAATACAAGGCCTCCAGGCCCAGGTGGGATGGAGAGCACAAAGCCTGGGGAAGCCAAAAGAATCTCAGTGCTGCACAAAAGGCACAGAGCTGCTCACTAACAGAGACATCACTGCAGTTTTGCTACAGAAGCACAAAATATTGTAAAAGCACCGCAGTGACATAAAATAGTGTTTCTGGGGTTAGGTCTCAGATGTGGGTCAACATACGTATAAGCAACCTGTAACTTCTGACAGACTGGAAGTGGTAGATACAAGTTTTATGACACAAATATCCTAACCTCTGCATAATACAGAGGTGGCCCTCATATGTTTGCAGATATAGGTTGGCTTCATCTTTCAATAACTTACACATCATCAGTAACTTTAAAGGGGCTGCTTCTTCACCCCTCTTTCCTTACTGAATTGTTTTAGGGGATCCAGGAATTTGCCACAATAGTCTTCAACAGTAAGGGAAATTGTAGCACTTCCATTACAGTTCTTTACCTTTTGATCTAAAAAGGTGACTGAAAATGGGAAGAGCCCCAGTCATTTCCAAATGGCTTTAACAGGCTTCTTTCCAGACATTAAAAGAACAGCTGAAGAGCTAACAAGGTCAAATTTACCCATGATGATTTTTCCTAACAGTTGAATTGTGTTAAGAGAGTTACCAGGCTTCACTTAATACCACCACAGTCCTAGACAGCAAGAATCTTTCAACATACCATGAAGTAAATGAGTGTCCAGTCGTTCCTCAAAAGCCTCAGACTCTTTGAACTGTCATGTCCTCCCAAAAGATTAAAGTCCAAGGTCTATTTTCAGTACCTTAAAGCTCTATTCAACACTCAAACTGCCTGGCGAGAGAGTTCCTGTTCAGCTGCATAAAATTTCTAGATTTGACTGTACTATCTAAATATGCCACTAAGAAAACCTATCTGACCTTATCTCACGCTTCTGTTGAAACTGATCCTCATGGCTTTTTTTCAACTTCTTTTTCAGTTTCACATATTTATCAATCTGATTCAAGCCAGAATTACTTCAGCCCTGACCATACAAATGATTATGCATACATACAATTTTGCTCCCATGAATTCCCATTGAATATAATACGACTCATGCATATGTGTAACTTTACTCATACAAATAAACGCATGAAAGTCTTGAACAGTAAGATTTCAAGAACATGGAATGTCACTTGTGCTTAAAAACACCACGCACAAATATAATAATGTACAAATAACAATATGAATGCATAATTTGACATCTGAGATACTATTTTCAAAGCTTTGTTTTGGGTGAAAATAAAATGGGAAAAATAGAGTGGAAAAACTTGACATACTGAATCTTTGCCAGATACTAGGAAAGTCAACATTACACTACAAGCACTACAAGAATAATAGCCACAGTAAAGGCTTTTTAGTCTTGTTGCTTCTACCACTGGCAACAATACACCTTGAAGGGGCATTTTACTGCTTCAGAGCACCCTCCCATAACACCACTGTGCAACCAGGCAAGGAGATTAATTTCCTCTCAAACAGCGAGAGACCACCATACAGAATTGAAAGGTTTGGCATTTTCTTTTCAGAAAAGATCAGAAACTGGAATGCTGGGGAAAAAAAAAAAAAAAAGCCCTAAAAATCTATTCCATCAAGCAAACAGCAAGAATTCAGAGCTTCCTACACTCAACAGCACACAAAGGCTGAGTAGTTTTCTTCTATAACAAAAAAATGGGTGCAGAAAAGTTTTCACTGTAAAATCCCTACCTACAATTTGATTCAGTTTAAGTTACCTTAGATGCAAAAATCACAACTGTTCAAAAATAATTTTCTTTTAGGAGTCACAGGCAAAAAGCCAGCCTAAGCAGGAGGTGTAATGATGTCAAGAAAAGGGACCATTTTGTCAGAGGCAAGAAAATTACCCTGACTTTTCCTTCAGTTTACCATCAACTTTAACAGGGTGCTTCTTGCTCAAATCACTATTCAGCATTATGCTGGTTTATGAAGCGGAAAATAAAAGATGTCTAGGAATGAAATATACTTCGCACCAGTGAAATTCAGAAAGGAAACAGTATAACCTAAGGTGTTACTATTAATCATTGATACAGCCAGCTGATACTGTTTGAAATACATTATTTAATAGAATATTCCTTTGAATAGTGACAAAATTTTATTTCCAAGACTAACAAAGATGTTGTAGACAAGATGATGGCTTGCCTTCCTCCAGACTAATCCTACAATGAAGTCTTTCAGCCTTGTCCTTCAGGGCACATCTCAAACCACAAAAGCTTGCAGAATAAGGCTATTGCCTCAACCGGAATTAGGCTGTAAAGGACCCAAGAGTATTCTCCTCTCACATCCTGATGTAGGGCCTGTCCTAAAATGGTAATCAACATTCCTTTACAGAACCACTCCATCTCTCCCCAGAGCAAGTGATAATTTAACAGGACAGAGGAGGCCCCAAAAAGCCTCTGGCTTCCAAAAAGCAGACCTTTTTCACAAACTCCAGAGGGTGGCAAGGCCATATTCCTACAACAGCAGCGACAGAGCACTGGTTGTAGTAAGCTCACACCACAACACCAGAGACCCAAATTTAACCTCCCAGTATTTAAAACTCTGCTTAGTTTTGGAGATTACCTAAAAAACAAACATTCTTATAATGGTTCAGTCCTCTGCAATCCCATCCCAGTCCGCATCCATTTCTACCCACATGAAACAACCTCAGATATTGTGTTCCCAATTACAGGCAGCAAGAGTAACATCAAAACACAAAGCAGGAAAAAAAAACATACCTGGCTTCGACAGAGAACGGCTCTGGCAGGGCACGTGCTATGTTCTTAATTACTGAAATCAAATTTGGAGGGGGAGGAAAGAAAAACAGTATATTGCAAGCATCTTAGAAGAGCTGACCCCATCTCCAAAAGCGTTTAGTGACAACATACCCTTTCAGGGTGCGCAAAGGCACTTTCTTTGTACAATCTGTCCTGCAGCAAACAGAGTATTTTTCCTCCTTTTTGTGACTTACTCATTTCTTCCTCTAGTGCTTGAGCTTTAAAGAGGGAAGCACCACTCAGAGTATCAATAGTTTCCCCTCTTACTACCATAGCTCATGCACACGACATTTTTCTCCTTTAGTCCAGCCAAAGTGTTCCTCACACAACATCCTCCAAGCAGCTCTCCAAGTTTCACTTCAAATCTGACAACTACTCCTCAGCAAACATCATTATCACCTCCGACGGTTCTAGCCAAAAAGTCTTCCTCCAGTGTTCTCCATAAAAATCTTTTCCTGTTGTCATTGCTCTGTCTCCTCCTGCAAAGGCTTTCTAGGCATCCTCTACTCCAACCAGCTTCACTTCAGCTTCCTATCCCCGTTTCTTCTGTTTTGAAAACCTCTCCCCTGTGTCTTTTCTACCACCCCATGCCTTTCTCCAAGCACCTCCGAAAACCCTATATCGTTAGTAACTTCATAGCTGTTAATTTTTTTGGTCTGGTACTGTTTACTAACAGTAGATAGGCTGTTCACTAACTCCTCAAACTATTTGCACTACATGGCCCTGTATGGGCTATGCTGAAGGTTGGACTAGATGATCTCCAGAGGTCCCTTCCAACCTTACCATTCTATGATTCTATGATTTATCCACAGTTCTAATGCTTCAGGTGAAGCTTTTGCAGAGAAGGTTCTGCGCTCTCGAGCCTCCTACCTGATATAAAACCTCCCACTGAAGCAGTAATTACAACTCTCTTGATGTTTCACCAAGAACTTGAGATGACAAGTACTTTCCCCAAGTGTTGAAAGAAATCACTCTCTATAGTTCATCATAATCGAAATTATTCCAGAATAAGGGGAAAACACACCCTAGAAAAGCTTTAATTTTGGAGTTAAAAAAAAAAAAAAAAAAAAAGAAGAAGAAGAAGGGCCACTGAACATCTGAGCACAGAATTAACTTCTTTGCATTTATCAAATTCAAAGTATTACCTAAAGCCAGGCACGGTACAAGATGGCACTCTACAGTCCTTCCCTTCCTTCCAAGCAAAATCCTGATTTACGTGGCCCCCTATTCTGGCATAGCTTTGAAGAGTAGGAGAGCAGCTGTATACTAATGAAGGATAAAAGCAAAAAAGCGAAGCCAAAAGATACAGCACTTATCCTCTTAAAAAGAGAGGGTTCAACCTTCATTCTCATCCTAACAGGATAAAACAGGACAACACACCTCTACAGACCAAAATCCCGGAGGCGGGGAGAGGAGGAAAAAAGAGGGGAAAAAATAAAATAAAACTCAAAACAACACACACACAAAGAAAAAAAAACACACAAAAAATATCAACACACCACTGACATCTTCTTGGTGAGGCGCAGAGTGAGGAAAGCCAGAATTCCACTAAAGAAAACATCATCACAGCAATACCACATTTACGAACTACACAAAGGAGATAATTTGGGGGGCGGGGAGGCGGGAAATGACCAGAAAAACACCTGAAAGGATGCAATCTAATTTACTGCTCCCCAAGGTTCCAGTCTGTCCCTCTTCCTGCTCTAAATATAAATCAACAATATACAATTTAAAACATTTTTTGTTTTTTGTTTTTTTAAAAAAAAAAAAAAAAAAGTGGAACCCTTTCCCCAACTCTGACTTAATTGGTGACTCATTTCACAGCACTGCTGAGGGGATTTGTGCTCTCTTCCCTTCTCTTCCCGCTAAGTCCCTCACTACATTCTGCTGCTTTACCATTAAGCTTTATCATGAGGGCACTGTCTCTCTCTCATCTGTTACCATAGCAGCCACAAGGTAACCGAACACAACCTAACAGAAGATTGCTTTTTAAAATTTATTTATAAGTAACCCATTGAGCAATGACAATAGCAATGACTTCACATTCAGACTACAAGAAAGGTTTTGGATTTTTTAAATGCTATTTTTCCAAGCATGTACTACCAGAAAATAATTAAAACTCCTTTGGAGGGAAAAAAAAATACCCAACTTCTTAGGATTAACAAAATGCAGTAGCAGATTTGGATAGTGTGCCGATTAAAGCTGGACGGGGGGGGGGGAGGAGAAGATGAGAGGGAACAAGCTTAATGCATATAATGCCTGAATATCATTTTCCAGAGAGCTTTTCACCTTTGAAAAAGCTATGTTAGTCACATTAGAACAGCAGCTCTTGCAGAACTCTTATTTTTAACCAATTCCCTTCCTCCATCTGGAGCAAGTTACTTGTGACCACTTTTAATTTGCTTTCCTAGCTTCCTCATAGGTCTTCAAAAAACAGTATGAATTCTGTGAAAAACAGTCCTGTATGAAAAGAGAATTTCCTTGATTACCTTCATTCTATGATTAACGTCTAAAATCTTGGGAACAGGAAGAGGGCCAGAAGATACAAACACAAAGCACAGGCACAACAAGACAAACCAAACCCACTCTTCTGCAAGCAGTGTTCAGTATAATGTCAACAGGTAGGTAAAAAACGAGCACCACAGGATGTACACAGCTCCCAGCTCCTGCTCGGAGGATTACTCATTCTCTGCAGGTTAAATGAAGTCATGTTCGACTCCACAGAACCATCAGAACCAGTGAGAGCCTAAAATTAGCGGGGGGGGGGGGGGGGTGCCCCAAAATTTAAGCTTAATAAAAACTAAGGAAAAGGGAAAGTTAGATAAGAAAAAGATTCTTAAAAAGTTAGGCCTTTTGAAAGCTAAAAGTACCCGATGCCAATCAGCTGGTTACATAAACAAGCTGAATTCAGCTGATAAATTGCTGCATTTCAGTAAAACCTGCATGAGTAAAATAAGGCTGCTCACAGATTCTGAAAGACAAATAGCTAAAATAAGTTAGATATTGGCTAAAACACGTGGTTTTGGAAGAGTATGATATTCTGAAGCTAGTAAAAGCTGTTTTCTTTTTCTTCTCAGTTGCTTTTAGTAGTATTTAACACTTAAAAAGCAACTTTCATCTACCTCCTAACGCGTTGCAAAGATAGGTACATATTTTCACCTAAGCAACTTTGGCCACACAGCAGCTCGCTTCTTTTTGCCAGCTTCACTGAACTAAACGTGGATGTGTCCACTAGTGTGGAACAGAGTTCCAGTCAACATGTGTTCCAGCTAACCTCCTCTCCATTGCCTCCTATGTCTAAAATGCACAGCATCTCACAAATGGCTCTTCAAAACATCTGCATTATTTTCCAAACCAGCATCACTGACTTTTCCCTTTGTTTTAGTGAGGAACTAAAAAATTGAGAAGAACACTGAAGAGTTGCCCAAAAGGTCACTGAGGTAATCTGATATACCTTATCAGGTATAAATGTTGGAAAAAAAAATAGTACTTCCTAGACATAATGGCTATTTCACTTAAAACATTCCATTAAGTAGAAAGATCTTACACTGCCTTTCATCAACACTATAAAAATTTTGATTTTATATATATATATAGATAGATAGATAGATATGTATGTATGTATATCTCAAAGTAGAACGTTTAACAACGCTTAATACAGAGGTATTCATACTCTATAGTTTGTGGTTCTTTAGATTACTACTCATATACAGACACAGCCTTGTATTATCGTGACACTTTTTTTTCCAGAAATTCAGAGGACTAAATCCTCAACTGGTTTTAGCTCCACCAAATCCATAAAGACGTGATGATTTAAACTGACCAGCTCACGAAGTTCACCGATTCAATCATCTCTACAGACTGAGGGGACTACTGGACTTTCACACGCATATTATATTAAATCAAAACCTAAATAAGCATTTCGGACTGATGTATCACCAGAGGTAGTCACAGTGCTTCCAGTGCGGGGACTAGGAGGCACAGATTCATAATGCTATGATTTGGGAGCATTCGTTTCCTTCAGGTGTCCTTTCTACTCTGCTATTACTCAATGTAAACTGAAGAAAAATGAGACAGCACCAGAACCAAGTAAATCCTGACACCGCAACCACCTTTTAATTGCATCCCACAACCACTAGGCTTCTCTTTGGTGCAAGGTTGGACTTAGTCACTGGGAAACAAAAAAGGAAGAAAAATTGAGATAATCGCACTCATTTACAGAAAAAAAATAGTTAACCCGGACTCTAAAGAAAACACGCTCAAGTAATACCTGTATCTTTATGAAATATATCAGCGTGCTTCAGCCTGACTCCACAGAGTGTCTCAAGCAAACCCAGTCACAGCTGCCACAAAACTGCGAACAAATCACATCAACACTCTGCACATGCAGCATTTCTCGAAGCATGGTACAGTAAGTGTTGATTATTCTCAACGCAATCTACATACCTCCTATTGCATAATTACACTGCTTCCCAAACAATAGATAACGGCAGAAGAAAACGAAAGGAAGCTTCATTTGAAATAAGTAAGCGGCAAAACATCGAACTGCGCAAAGCCCTGGCACACCACTGCCTAGATATTTTTAACCAATCTATTTTGCACTGCTTAGTGAACACAGCGATACCTTCAACTTTGTGTTCAGGGTGGCACCTTGAAGCACTACAAATTACACGCAGGGCTCAGAGCTGTACATCAAAGTCATTTGCAAACATCCACAGCGCTCCATTTGCAGAATCTGCGCATCCTATTTCCATCCAAGCATCTTTCAAGTCTTTACAGATGTTGCACAGCTGAGCCTTACCATTCCCTTCCTCTCCTTCCTGTAGTTTTCTGCCAGTCCTCCATCACCCTAGCCATTTTACACATGAAAATGCCAGCTCACAAAAGAGTTGCCCAAAACCGTAGAGCAATTCAACAGTGTAAGTTGGTGGAAATTGCACAAAAGATACCAAGTGTGAGCAACCAGCTGGAACAATTTAGCCAGTATCTCCAATACCTTTGAGTAACAGGATATCTATTAGTGTGTAGCTTTGTGCTGGATGCAGCAGCCAAGAAAGATCAGATACCACCTATTATTTACAAATGTCCTACTTTTGACGGTTTTCCTGCTTTGAAGACATTCATGCAGTTTCAGTTACAGTAGGCAACAGTGCACTGAACTAAATTAATATTAATGAACATAAAGAAACTCAGAACACTGTTACGCTACGGTAATGTTTCAAATACTTCCCTGCAGAAAATGCTGAAGTCCAAATCATTTTCATCATTGCACTCAATATGAATACGTGTATTCCAAAGAGCTAAAATATTTATTCTTAGTAATTAGTCTCAGAAGCGTCTCTCCAAACACCAAACACTATCATGGAGAAATTGGCTGACACTGAGGCAAGTGAGTTGTGAATGCAGTAACCTTGCAAGTTGGAATATGTATATCCAGGTGTCCATTTATGATTTAAAGTTCAGGGTTTAAATAATATACAAATAAAAAGCTATAAAAATCTATATCTATGCTTCATTTTTTGAGCTTCTTTATTCTTTACTTCCACTCTTATGTGAAAATGCACTGTCCAAACTATCCGACAGAAAAGCACCCAGTGTACTATTTGTCTTCTATACACATGGAAGACTAGTACTTAAACCAAAGAACAAGGACCAGAGAAAGATGAACTATAGTATGCTGGGAGCAATTCCAATTTGCTAACTTTCCTATGGCAAAGTTTCACTGAAACAGGCCTCTGACTCTGATGACCTCAGTTGGATATCTACATTTCAATTAGAAGTCAATGCCAAGATAATTTTACTCCTGGACAGCACTTGGCAGTCAATGCCTCTAAACAAGGATGATACTGCAGAGTTGAATAAATATTGATATGGTAATAAAAAGAGAATAGATTTGCCAATCTATGAATTTATTTTTCAGGGGGGAAATTCTTATCTGTTGTTTATACTTCTCTTTGGGCCAGTCTGCAGTTACTATTCTCCCCATTTTTTAATTCTGAATATCAAATATACAACATACAAATTAAAAATACTCTCCAAAGAGAACGGGTTTTATTATTTCCCGTTACATATCTTCTAGCTAACCAATTTCTAGCTCAATTAGAGAAAGTCATTCATAGGCTAAATAAATTTTGCGTGACTAGTTTACCAATAATGACAATGCTTTCACATTTGTTGTAGCTTTTAAAGCTAGAAAGTGCCACACGGAAATCATAAAAGTTCAGCTGTTCAGATCTTGTATTTATAATGCTCAAACTTACTTCTAAGTCTCCAGGTCCTGTTTCCCAAGATACACTAACTTTTATGAGTGAGTGAGAGTCCGCGTATTTCAAACGATTAAAGATTTGATAAAAGAAGAGAAGGGCTTGCATACACATGCACACAGGTGCATGTGCATGTGCACATACACACAAGGAAAAGGTGAAGGCAGAAGGTAGGAAGGCCTCATTTACGAGGAGTGCTGGAGATCCACGAAGGAAAAGGAACGTCACGCAATAAACAAAGACGACCGCAAATCCCAAAACAAATAAATATTGCAGTACAGACGAATAAGCATATGATCAAACTCATAGCCCCTTCTCTCCCCCAAAAAGCAGGACTTATTCTACTGTCACAAACAGCAGCTAGTGTAAAAGCCAAGAAAGCAAGCAAATACATAGATTCCCAAACAGAAGCTCGAACTTATTTTCTATTAGTTCTGAGTGCCTGTGTTTTTTTATTTTACACTAAACAAAAGTTGGGTTAAAACTTTCAGTGGAAGAAGAAACAAACAATAAATTTCATAACAATATCAAGAATTTTCCTCTCAATTATGTTTTTTTCTTATAAGCATTTTTATAAGCAAGGCAACCACTTCCCATTAGCATACGATAAACTGCTACTACTATGTTTTGCTCCAACATCCCCACTGCAACATTTATGGAACACGACGACAATTAAAGTGCTAAGCAACAGAAATAAGTCTCCAATGAGAGCAAAATGTTCATATTTCTAATATATTTGCTCTAGCATACAGTTGACTCCACCTTACCATAAACATTTTACTGACATGACTTATTCAATGCGAATATGAGGTGAAGAAATTCTAAATCACTAAAAGCACGAAAATAAAAATGAATTGGTACAAGTCACTCGCAACATACAGATACACACACACACTTAGCTATTTTAATCATACAAAAAACACTAACTTCAATGAAACCTAAAGACGCACCAGCCTTCAGAATCCAGCACTAAGAGGAGTAAGTACAATGTTCTGTCTACTACCCATTTCCATTTGCGCTTGCCAAATACATGGGACCAATTCAGAACAGCATTACACATAATGTACGTCTGTTCTCAAAGGAATTCAGAGAGACAAGTATGCTCTTTTGCAATTCAATAAACCACTTTTTCTCACGCTCAAGTGGTGACCTCTTCTTAAACACACAAGTTGCTGAAGAAAAGGTACAGCCAAAACCCAGGGTTTGTCAGAAGAGATAATCTACATAAAGAGGCACGGCCAGACAACGTAAGCTTCAAAATTTTGCTTGTATAAAAGGAAAAAAAAAAGAAAGAATTGGAACTCGTGCCACAGCCAAGACTTCAGTAGATGCGAAGAACAATAGATCAACAAATAAAGCTCAGTCAAAATAGAAACCCAAACACAATTCCGCTATCTACCGACAAACGTGCTTACATTTGTCATGCTGCATCAGCAACGTATCAGGGTTGTGGCCATGTGAACGTACTGTCACTTACTAGATGTGTTCCTGAACAACTGAAATAGGGTTTCAAAAACACAGTATTTCCCCAGATCTAATAACTGCTGTATGAGTGATTTTGGAAAGTCATCATCTTTCCAAAGAGCTTCACAGTCCCTGTCTGAGCAGCACTACCCAGATTTAAGCACTGTTCACTACAAAAATTTTATCAGGAGACAATGTAGGTCACAGCTTCTCTGGGGAGGAAACAGCAAGCTTTGACCTCATTAGGAAGGGGAAAGTTTGAGGAAGAGAGAATAATGTCCAGGAATGTGGGTGGCAAGGACTGAAAGCCTTGACCGCCTGGATAAAACCTCCCATTATCGCAACACATGGGAGGAAGAAGCCATTTCCAGTTTGCAGGCAAAGAACAGTGGTAATAGAAAGCAGTAAAAGGTCAGCTCAGTGATATCACTCAAAGATGGCATTTTTTAAAAATTCAAGTTGTCTGTTAACTTTTAAGGATGAACGCCCTTTTAGAGTTCTGTCTTGCCTGCTCCATTTATTTCCTAGACAAACATAAATGCTAGTTTTTCCTCATGTGTTCATCTTGGTTGATAAAGTCACTTCTACGTAGCTCAACTATCAACAGCAATGGAGAGGAACTTCTAGCTTTGTTGTTTGTTGTTGCTGTTGTTGTTGTTGTAAGAAAAAATATCTCAATCATATAAGGCTGTCAAAAAGGCGTAACCAAGCTGCGAAACAAGCACAAAGACAAAGAGCCCTTTTACCCCTAGAACTCCAAAGAAACAGGTTAGAACTCTCACGCTCCAATAATATTCTGGATTACACCTTATTTCAGCACAGCATATGCTTTAAGTTAAATACAGTAGCTCCCTTGACATCAGCGGGGCTGCTTGCATTGAAGGTCCAGCAATTGTTAGAACACTGTCCTGGCTTCAATGAATAGTCTTTATAAGAAGTCAAATCATTGCTGAATTGTTTGGTTTTCTGCACCTTCCGAAGTGTGAACACTTGTCAATAAATGTGAAGCAAAACTTACTACCCTTCAGAGCATTCACATTCCCATGTAATTGCTGTAGCTCAGAATCCATCTTCACTTAACACTTGACAACTACAACTTCCTGAGCCTGTGAGCACACGCCGTGGCTGGTTAGCTTCTCCTCTACTGTAAGTATGCTATGCAGATTTTAAAAAAATTTTAAAACAAGATGCTCAAATAATTTGACTAAAACACAGTAAACTTGTTTAACCAATTTTTGTTTGCAACTTGTGTTTTCTTTGATAATAAACTAAACCACGTCAAGAACAACACTGATCAAAAGGCTCAAGAGAAAAGACAGACACTCGTCAAAACATCCAAAGTATTTAACTGCAATTACAGAAAAAGAGCAGAAATAAGTTAACAACCACCACCTTGAGGAGAACATTTAATTATTACAGTTTGGGGAGGAAAGGGGACTTGGAATGTACCTGCCCCACCTCCTCCACCCCTTTGTCTAATTTTCTTATTTTTGGAGGGAGAAGGGGGATAGAGAGGACAGGAGGGGGTAGACCTCTAGCCCAGGTGTTTCATGCTTTTAATATGAATGGGACCATGTTGAGAATTGATCTACTTTGCCCTCTTACCCTACCCCCTCTTACAAAAACTGTCTCTACATAAAGGTAACCATTAGCACACTTTCTGGAAGGCAAAGAATTGCTCATTCAAACAGATGAAAAAATGGTTTCATAAAGGTCTTCAGCAATTTACTTTAAAAATGTGAGGAAAATCATCAAGAATCATTTTGTTGTCCAGAGCATTCACTAAAACTCCTCGAAAACCAGTCTGAAATCTGCAGCTAAGCAAAAAACAAAGAAAACAAAAAAAAAAAAAAAAACAAAACAAAAAAAACCACTCACATTGCATAGGAAGAGACTGACCCATGTCCAGTGTTGTAATTCAGATGGCGCATTTTGTTTGGTAAACATAGGCTCAATAATCATTCACATCAGAGCAAAATGTTGCTAGAACCAGAATAACTGAAAAGTGAACAGAATCATCAAGGTGAAAAAGATGAAAAGTGGAAGAATGAAAAAAAAAAAACAGGTGCTACATGCAAAGGTTTCAATTGTTTTAAGCAAGAAAAAAACAAACTTCAAAATTTACTTTTTGGGAACTTTATTTAAGGAAGCTGTGAATATCATAATCATTTGTCAGAGATTCGGAGATTGACAGGCCTCCTTTTTCTCCAGCATAATTACGGAGACCCAGACAATGTTCTAGCCGGGACAAAGAAATTCGACAGTCATTCTCCCAACATACATCTATTTGACACAAGAAAATTATTTCAGAAGACTGTCCCTCAGTAACAGCTACTTTGATGTGCTGTTGGACGTGCACAAAACACTTGCAGGGATTATATTCTTTTTTTGTAAAGAGCCGTTAAATACAGGCTGTTCGCAAATCTCTGTAAAGGCATTTTTTTTTCTCTCAGACTAGCAAGAGAGGAATTCACTAACAATTTTCCCACATTGACCTCTACTGTAGCAGTTGGGAAACCTCGTAACTATGACACAGCTGCTGATTTTGATCTTGGTTCTGCCAGATGACTCCTGATTTTCACTAAATGCTGAGCGATTTCAAACACATTCAAGCCAGCGGGACAAAAGCTACTACGGCTTCAGGAGACACACCCAAAAATTAAACACAGTCCTCACTGAAGTCAATACTAACTCTTAATTTTACTGCTAGACCAGTTCCTAGCATTACAGCAGTAGGAGCCATGCCTTCTCTAACTTTCCCAGAATGGTCCAAATACCCTCAACAGCTTCATTACTACTATGTTTCTAACTTGGAGCACCACCTCAAGAATTGGCTTAAGGAGTGACACGTGCAAAGGGACCAGCAGACAAGAGGACAGCAAGAAGCAGTGAGAAAACAATAATCTCTTATTACAGCTCAGTTACAGCTGAACTAGCCTGATGCATCATGGCTCAGTAATAGACAAACATTGCGAGAGAAAAGGGGTTCGTTACACGACAACAAAGCTAAGTATTAGGTGTGCCAGTGTACAGTTATAATTATAGCTGGGTATTGCATCTCTCGATGCAATCTGTTGGCAGAAAGATTTAAATATTCCTTCTGCTGCAAGTGAAAGCTACATGAGCCAAATGCCCAACATGTCTGTTAAAACTGATCAACCGAAGTGAAAGGGAAGATCTCATAACAGCAAATTACTTTTAAATTGTAGGATTCTAACAGTGTGATCCCTTTTAAAGATCATATCACGTAATGAAGCAACAACAGCCCTTTTTTGTTATTAATCATGTATTACAGATGACAAAAATAAACCTACTCAAAGTTTCCAGATGTAGAATAAAAAACCCCACACAGACAGTAACTCTAAGAGTATATTCTTGCTGAAAAAACATGTTTTTGATCAATAACTTTTCCGCTGTCAGAGGCAACACTGATGAAAACAACTTGGTCAAAGAATTGATCCTTTAAAATCCAGCAACAAAATCTACTGTTGACAAAATTAATATTATAAATACTCTCTGTTGGCCAATCACACTTAAAGTTAAATAGCATTCAGCTTAGCTTAGCTTGAGACCTCTCAGGAATAGAAACCTTTTTTGGCAGCTACTGAATTTTACCTGCCTTCATCCTGCATGAAATTGCTGGTATATTTCTGACCAGTGTTGGATTGACCGATATTTCGTATTTTTGTACAAAGCAATAACAAAAACATTAGCGAAGTGTTACATCTGGAGACTTCCATAAGGTGGTGGGGGGAAGAGGAAGTCAGTCATATGGGCAGAAATTCTGAAAGTGGGAATAAGGCAAGATGATATGTGACTGTAACTATCATTCTTCTAAAAAAGATGCACTAACATCTTTCTGCAAGATAAAGGGTACTTAAAAGACTGGATTCTGTCACACAGATAGATCCTGGTTTGCAGCAAGAGAAGTGTGCCAGGCACAGTACAAAACTTCTGCCCCTGAAGTACACACATTCTACACCATATACTTGCATTTCAATCAACTCTGAAAACATACCAGCCAATTCTTCAAAGGGCTGCTGCAACAAGACTACTCAATGGTTGTTAACCAAGAAAAGCTTACTAAGACAAAAAAAGCTTACTAGTTGTAGCTGTATTTTTAAGTGTTGTAAAAGAAAGTTATTTCAAGAAAAATGCTTTACAAATTCACACCTTAAAAAAAAAGAAAAAACAAAACATAGGTATGTGTTTAGTTCATGAATCAGAAGCCAGTTTGTGGATCAGACGCCAATTTGGAGCACATGTACAAAGACATTTGTATGGGTCTTCTGATGGTCAGTCCTACTATAAAACAGGAATGTCGGATGAAGAATAGTTTCACCTTTTGGCTAAATTGGAAGTTCTTAAGCAGATTTGTCTCGTCATTCATTCGCTTTTCCTGCTTATCTTGCTTCAAAGTAAGATTTGGGGCTATTTAAAGCCACAGTGATTTGAAGAGATCTCAAACCCTCACGCATCAAAGGAAATGAAACCTTGAATTGCTCCAGCAACACTCTCTCCAAAGGATGGACATCAAAAAATGAAGCAAGGTTTATTAATGCCACTTCAGAGGGATTCATCTCCATTTCCAGAATTTGGCAATTTCATTTTCTGCTTCTACATTAAGGGAGAAAAAAAAAAAAACCTAAGGCACTTCTAATAACATGGATTATATAAATAATTTTTTTTAATTGACAACCAGGTTTTCTTAATCTTAATAAAAAGGTTTTCACTATAGTAGAACAAACAAGCGAGTTCAAATGCAACCTTCAGGTTCTGCTAAATGAATTAGCATACTCTGAGGTTTACTCTTTGCAGATTGACATTAATCTTTAATGATATTAATGAAACACCACCGTCGCACATTACTAAAATGCACTGATCTGATGAACATAAAATAGAACAGCACTAAAGAAAAGCTAAAGTCATGCAACCTGGGATGCAACTGTCCCACTGGTAGGCAATTAAGACTCAGACAAGAGAGACCACCGAATCAGAGAAGCACCTGTACCTCAGCCGCATCAGTTGACAGTCAAGCATATTAGTTTAAAACCTCAGATAAATGCGGATATGCAAGACAATTCCAAATGGATCAGACGAAGTTCAAATACACTTCCACTCTGTTGACTCTTCTCCTTTATGACAGTGACACCTTAAATTGGCATGTCCCATTTGTTTGGGGAGAGCGAGAGCCTTGATATAATCGGCTCCTCTTCACAAGCATACACTTCCTATTGAAAGTCATGAGATTTTAGGCACTTCCTTTTGCAGATTTGGGCCTAGGTGTTTTAATAACTATGTTACTGACCTCAAGAGAAAGCATCCTGCGGGTGGAATTCACTGCAGAGGTTTAGCGGAGTCCGACATTTAGGTCGCAGAGAAGGTGTTTAAGTAGACCTTCAACAGAATTCACACAGCTTATACAAGTTCCTGGCAGACGGTTACATTATACCTCCTGTACCACCCCTTTTATAATTGTCAAGCTATGACAGCAAGACACTTGCATCAAGTCTCCCCCCTTTCCACCTTTGAGCACAGTTCTCCACCTCCACTACATTCTAGGATCCTGTAAAGAACATCTTTTGTCTTACCAATATAGGAGAAGGAATAGACTAAGAGACTGACGATTTTGCAATAGTGTCCTCCAGGAAGTAAACACCCTGATAACTGCCACTGTTTATTTTACCATTGTATCAGGTTTTTAAATCAACTAACATTCAGTGTGGGTCATTACGTGTAAGCAAAGCTTATTCTAGTACTTCAGAAAATCAGTTTTTCTGAATACTATCAAATAAATGTGATTTGGCAAACCTAGGACAGCACAAAGTTCTAGTGGGAGGAGAGACAAAAGTGTACAGCACACAGAGCAACACACAAGGCCTAAAGTTGCATTTACGCCATAAGCTTATTTAAATACATGGCCTCTGCATGCAAAACAAGCAACTCACCCTCATTCAAACACTTTTGCATGGAGATTTCACATAGAGAGGGATGCCTCTTAAAAGTCTTGCTTTGCAATTTAAGCATCCAACCAGGACTTTTGAATTAGGCCTTTCAGAAGTTTTAACAGAAAACATTAGGGGCTTTTCCTAAGATATGGTTTACTGTGAAGACTTAATCTCTCACTTCAGAAACACTAAATTAAACCAACAGACACCCTCCAGATTGAGAACAGTATGCCAGTAAGTGTTTCACCTAAGGAACAGGTTTGCTGGTGTATACTCTGGATAAATGGGTAAACACACAAAACACCCCCACCACACCCAAGAACAATAAAACACAGAACTCCTTCTGTCATTTCAGACAGCAGCTGCTGCTAAGCTGACTCATTTGAAATCCATAAAAGCATCACAATGTCCCACTGTGGTATGAAAGCCTGAAATAGCCAAATTCTGCAAAACTTGAATTGTACAGAAAGTAGCCCTGACCTAATATATAGTACAAAACTAGGAATTCAACTACAAAAGGAAAGAAAAAGACTGCCAGAACGCAGCCAAATTTACAGCAAGAAAAACCTTCACTTGGACATGCACTCAAGTAACCACTCTACCACAACTAACATAAGTTTTCTTGAGAAGACAGTACTTGAGCAAGAAGGGTCTGACAGACAATGCACAACACCCTCATCATTTTATCGTTGTTGTACAACACATGCCATCAGTAAAAGTGCTGCAGTTGAGAAAAGACAGAATAAAATGCCTAAAAATGGGATCAAAAAGCAATACAGGAAGATAACGTACTAATCTCTTAGAGCTCCTTCAACCCCTAAGCACCCCTTCATGACCTGCTTCCATCTCAATGCTCTTAGTCCATCACTCTAAATTTCCTTATACCTTAATCAACAATGACAGCGCCAGGCCCAAGGGAGGACAGGAATGTTACACTCGCTCACATATTTCTTATTTTCTTGTTAAATTTCTTCAAAGTAACATCCTCTCCCAGTGCAAGGGTCCTGTTTCCATCCATGGAGGAAAGCGTTTATTCACATTGAGACTAACGAATTCTCTTACTGTCTTTTTCAATGTCAGGAAAAATCTGGTTAATTTGCATGAATATCTTTAGATACTGTATCACCTAGACTGCTTGTCTATCTTGCATCATCCTTCAGTTCTAGTATACTTACCCATTCATATTTCCCATTTTCCAAAATATTGACTTTAAGAAATAAATTTACATATATAAATACCTGCAAGATTTTCAGCTTTGAATTTCTTGATCTTCAGCACTTCATATAAGTAGGAAGTATTTTCCTGTATCGTACCAAGAGCCTAACACCATGAAGAACTTCATAGTCTAAGTAACAGACAAGAAAAACTCTTTTATATGCTTCTCACTACTGGCATCGAATACAGTAAAGATAGCCTCACTCCAAGATGCTAAATGTTGGTATGTGATCATACATTAGGAGAAAGTAGAAATATGGGAAACTGCCAAAGGCCAGACCTTCATCCATTCACTTCAGGTGAACCTACCACTACCTCTACATCTAAACAGCAAATGTAGCAGTTTAAGCAAGTTGATTGCTTGAAACTGTTAACGTTATCCCCTTAATGTCCCCCCCCCAAAAAAAAAAAAATAAAAAAAGGTGGTAAGGGGGATAAGGAACAGCTTTTATTGCTGTCTCTTGACGTGAATGTTCAGAAGGTGACCAATTACTCATGGAGAGGTAGGACAGAAATTCTGCTGCACTGACACTATTAATGGAATTGTACACCTACATTTCAAGCAGGTTGCTCCCAGTTTAGGCTGGTGCAGACAAAAGCAGAATCAGGGTAGAAGGTAATTTCTCAGACTGTTCCTGTACTTTTACATTTTTCTTTCTGTAAGATTGCAGTATCCATTATAGAAAGGAGACAGTCGGGTGTCTTACACAATGCATACAATTGACTAGACAGTGCAAAACTTGACTCCCAAAGAAACCTGTTGTAGGTGTTGATTCTGGCTCTGAAAACATAACGGTGGTCTATGTCCAGTATTAGCTTTCTCCTTCCAGACCAGCACTTCCCAAGACTATTCTCCATCCATTACAGCCTATGCTGGATCCAAAGTATAGTCATATAAAACCCCTGTGGTCTTAGCAGTTCAATCTAAGGAACTCTCAACACCCAATTCCACATACTTTAGCCCAGCAAGGAACTCAAGGACACAAGGAAGCACTAACTTCTTCTACAAGCGTCTATAGCGTTCTACTCTCCTCCAAAGGGATCCCTTTGCTCTGTATTAATTTCACATTACAAAAAGATGATATTCTTCTCTACACTCTCTAACATAAGTTGGGAAGAAACAGACAAGTTTTAGCAGACAAAACCCCTTCTTCAGTCCTCTACACACACACACACACACACCCCTCCAGTATATTTCAAGCCCTTTTTTCATCTTCTATATAAAAAGGAGCATTTGTTTCATATATTTTCATGTTTTAATTTTGCAGTTACACATATGCTTAAGGGGACCACTCAAATATTTCAGAAAAAAACAGAAGAAACAAATATTGTCACAATTGCAATGCATACATGAGTCCAACTGGAAGACAGTAAACCTGACAGGAACTTCTACAGTATCAGGAGTCATGTCTGGTGAAGTCCAGAGATGTTTTGCTCCCTCCAAAGTCCTTCCATTTCACTGTTTTCCACCAGTGCTCAGAAGCATGTGATGTGTTCTTCCAGAAATTCCAACAGCTAAAGCTACTTTTGCTTATACTTTGCTCCATCCTATATTTTCCTTCTTCCACAGGCCAGGTTTTCAACAAAATAATACCATCTCTGACATCATTTCTTCATTCACACCAATTACTCTGTTCCAAAATTTTGTTATTCCTACGGAGAAGTAGTACCATTTTGAAAGAACGACACACTTGACTAGAGTGCAGTCTTTCAAGCTTGTTAGTTGGCCAGGCATGCATTTCCATTTCTCGGAAAGGCGCAACGAACCTTAAAGAAGGCATGCAAAATTAAGAAAGATTTGCAACTGAGAGCCTCAGTCCTTGAAATACTAAAATCCATTTACAACATAAGAGGAAAAAGAAAACAAAAAAAACAAAATCACAGGCAGATGAGACAAACAGAAGAAAAGGAACGAGTAAACTGATTTGGTCGGGATACTGCTGCAATATGTCTACAAGCACTTAATAGATTTAAAGGTTAAAAAAAAAAAAGTAGCTTTTGTCTCCCCACCAGTTCAGACCCCGAGGTGGTAAACAGCACATACCATACACTAGTCAGTAAATAAGTCTAAGAAATTATCTTTCAAAATGCATTCTCTAAAACTACACATTATTGCTATTCCTCCACACAAAGACTCACTTTAAGCAGTGATGCATGAAGACTAATGCAGTGCTCAACTGACAGTCCTCCTAAACATCAGACAAATCAACCCACAGGTCCAGTTAGTAGGTGTCAGCATACTCTGCAACAAAACTGGTACCCTTGACACATACTCAGGTGCGACCACATAGTTTCTGAACCAACATGCTTCCTCCATTTAAAAACACAGATTTTTTTGGCACCGATTTAAGTGACACACATAAACTCATTGAGTTCAGCGAGAACCGACCACTCAGGAATGAGAATAAATTGACTACAATGATATTTTGAAACACTAACTATAACAGTAAGTTCTTCCAAATATCATTGCATACACTGTTACTCTCTAGCCACTCATACATTACATGATGTAGCAACTTGCAAGCAAACTCCAAACATGAATTAGAAGCTTTAAGAGCTAATCTTTTGTTTAATTCATCTATACGCACACACACGTATTAACATGTCAAATACCTCCATCTTAATTTCTAAAAGTCATTGTGGGTAGATGAACTATCAGTACTGCTTCTAATGTTAATCAGGAATGAGCTGTAGATTTTCGTTCTTTCTAAGGAGATATTCACCATAGTCTTCACTGTCAAAGTAGTTTACTTTGAGGCAGTACCAAGAATGCAATTTAGGAAAGAAAAAAACCCTCATCCGGTGCATGCAAGAACAGTATGCATATATATATATATATATATATATATATATACACACATACACACACACACATATACATACATACACACGCACACAGTACATACGCCCAGAAATAAATTCCAGGCACAAAATAAATAAATAATCCTTTGTGTTACTATCATCTCAGTGAAGGTGCTATATCTGAAGAAACAGCTTAGACAACTTGAGAAAGGTATTCAATTCACATTCCCAAATGTTATTTTTGACCAGGAGCGTTTATTTCAACGTATTCTTCAGAAAAAACATCCCAATCTCTGCCTGCCTGAAAGCTTATCACATCAGATTCATCATATCAGTTATCAATACATTAGTAGACGCTGATGGCCCAGAACCACATGGTAGTTCATTTACCAATACCTTTTTTTATTGCCACAATATCTGAGAAAGTACAATATACACATTGTTTTGACTCCTTCGTTGGTATCTAATTTATCAGTCTAAACACTTAAAGTAGCTTCTAGAAACCTACTAACACATACTTTAGAAAACAGATCTATAGGAAGTTTTCTACATTCTGCATTTTATACATTATTCAACTGTAGTTTCTTAACTTTTCTGCATTCTATGAGAGCAAGATTTGCTGAACTAGAAACTCTTATGAATACTTTCCCTCATCCACTAATTAAAAAAAAAAAAAAAAAAAAAAAAAAAAAGCACACTCATTCCCTGTTTCTACCCTGCAAGTAGTCCCATCACATTAATGAGATCACTTGGAGCGAGGATTAACTTACACATAAGATCTGTACCAAATCAGAATCTAACCAAAAATAAACCATGGTGGTTGTTTCAAATATAGATATGAATTAGAAAAAAAGTGTTAAACTCTTCATAATGGAATGATGAATACTAGGGTGTTCTACCAATAAATAAGACAATTTTTGTTATCTTTTTCTTCTCCATACACGCTGTGATTTCATTTATTCAAAATGCTTGAGGATAGAGCTCCACAGAAACCAAGCATAGAAGACGGTATGTTATTTGCAAAAAATTTGCTAATGAGAATCTCAACACTACCTACAAAATTAGACAAGGGCAGATAGTTCAGAACTCTGAAAACTTTTGACACTTTCTCAGATGGAAGTTTTATTTGCATTTTGCATTCAAAACAAACCACAGTATTCATATTTATCCTTAATTCAGCCTAAGTCACTGCATTTCTAACATAAACAGCAACAAACTACATCACTTCCGAGACCCCCTCGTTAGAACGCGTGTACCTAATAATTAGGAGCCCTTGAACCACAGCAGGGAATTCTGAGCAGACCTTCACCAAAACAAGGCTGAAAGCACCACTCTGTCAGTGAGTTTATTCCAAGATGACAAGGTCACCAGGTTAAGTATAACAGGGTTTTCTGGCATTAGTTACAGGTTTCTGCCGACTTAGCTATTCATACTTAAGAAGTCTTAAAACCTGTTTTACAGGTTGTCAGCTCTCTAGTTCACAAGCCCGTTCCACATTTGTTCCTCGTGTAAACTGGTGCAACCTCCAGCAGAAGTTACAATTCCTTATGCCAGAGTCAGAGCTCATTATTTCTGAAGCAGCCCAGCGTATGCAAACGCAGTTTGAGTTGTTAAAGTGCATTCGGACCGTGGGTCTGCTATGTCAGGATGCTATGTCAGGATCCAATGTAGACACAAATACTGCTGTAACATGTATCTATGCACTTCTCATGAGAGCCAGCATTTTCAGTCCTTTATTTTCAGAAGTAACAAGCTCACCCAGTCATATTTATTAATGAGTACTCCCTATCGTTTGTAAGAAATACATATATTTAAAGGAGCTACGCTGTTTTGTTTCCAGACTCTGGTGGCCCAAGGTTATTTACAGAGATCACCACCTTTAAATGATATTCCCGATGAATCATTTTTCCAGATGGATTGAGCAGTCTTGCTTTTATTTTGCTATTCTTTTTTTACTCCCTAAATGTAGGCTACAGGCTTTCAGACAGGAATGTTCTCTTTAAATCCATGTTTTCTAATGCAAATTAAAAACACTTACCTGGGGACAACCTTGAAAATTGTGCAGCCACATTAATTCTTCTCCTCATTTTAAATCTGATAAAAAAAAAAACTAAGAAGATTAGGGAAGGGAGATTGAGAGTCACTTTCTATCTATATCTTAAACATTATGTGTGCTACCAACTTCCAAGGCTGCATATTCTTTCATTTGCAACTCCTATGGTAAAAAAAAAAAAAATAAATAAAAAATAAAAAAAAAGACTCAGGTTTTCCTGAAGTGCAGTTTCGTATACCTGCTCTCACCCTCTACTCTCAAGAGCACACATACAAACCTGTAGTGCTTTGTCCCTACAGGATTAGTCAAAAGGGAATTTTCAACATGCACATAGGTAAGTGTTAACACTCAGATGTAAATCTAAAACTACATGAAGAATTTAGAACTACTTTTCTTTATGTATTTACATTTTTGAAAACTGTAGCACACAAATGAGAGAAGCAACATAGCCTCGAGAACTAGCTGGAGCAGCTAGCACCAGGAATTTCTGAGCAACCATCTCTGCACTCACTCATAATACAGTCCTTGGCAAATCCTTTAACACCTCCATGTTAACCAGTTCCTTGTCCAAAAGGTAGGGAGTATTTTTAATTCTCTCAAAGGATTCTTATGAAGATTAATTAAGGTCTGAGCAGTACTTTGAAGATCAAAACACTGCTATGCTGTTTTTTATTATTAAAGAACAACGAAGTGCATTTTTGTTGTCTATAATTCAGCTTCATAGAGAAAACAGTGTAAGAGCATATGTGTTGGAGTGCATAAATTAATTCTTACTGCCCCAACATGCTGTGATTTGCATAACTGCATTTCTGGTTATCAAAACGCCATCACTATATCTATACCCGAGCCTTTGAAATATTTTAAAGGCCTTAAGGAATATATCCAATATAGTTTCTCTTCTGATTCTTTTCCAGGATAGGCATTGTTGAATCAAGGCAGTAATATCTGATATGAAAAGCTTATTACCCTGTCTGCAACCCAAGAATTACTCGCATGCTATCAATTTGCTAGGCATATTCTAAAGCGCTTTGTTAAATCAGAAATTCAACACCTATTTTGAATGTTTCCATTCAAAACTTACTAAAACTATTAAAGCCTATTCAGAATAGGCTGTCTTTAGTTACTAGACCATACATATTTCAGTTACAAAAAGCAGCGGTGACTTGCATAAAGCTTTGGAAGAAAGGGCACAAAGTGTACAGCTGAGGATCTAAGGTTTAAGCACAGCAGGAAAAGGAAAAAAAAACATACCCACTTATTTTGGGGGTCTGTATTTTCCTTGCAGACTCTCCCATTGGAACATGATGATCTACACAGCAAAGTATTTGTCAGAAGTGTCCACTGTTGGAATCCAAGTATAAGTACTATGCTGCACAACCTGTATTACTAGTTTTCACTTCCTTCATAAGGCAATACATATACAGACAGTAAAGAAATTACTAGTAGTGGTACCATATTTCAATTATATTTGTATTCTTAAAACACTCAGTCATCTGTATTTTGGCAGCTCCTACACAAATACATGAAAGGTGAATAGCATTAGCAAAATTTTAAGAATCCACAGTAACAACTCTCAGATATTCCCACCACAACTATGTTTTCCTGATCTTACTCAACTAGCTACAGCAAGAGATCAAGTTCTTCATCAGCTCAGCTCTGGAATGCAACAATGTAAAAAAATTTAAAGAAAACAACAATACAACCTCCCAGACTTCAACAGCAGGGAACACACTGACAACCTGGACAGCAACTACTACATTTACACTTGACCTAAATTGCTAACAGAGGGTCCAATACCTGCCAGATGCTCAGCATCTTTTCAATATCTCAGACAACAACATGTCTTAACAGGAAATACTTAAATTTTATTGGATTACCTTTGGCTCTACTCCCATTACCTTAGTTCACACTCATAAGACCGTTAAAACCTACAGCACATTCTTACTAAGAACACAGGTATCAGGTTGTTAACTTGTGTACTTTTTAAGACTGCTTTCAGGAGAAAGTTGTCTTATATTTAGCAGCCATATGGCATTCTTCCTCCACACACGTTTTCCAGCAATAAAAACGAACAAACTTGGCTTTCTAAAACACTGATCTACATGTTTTCATTTCCAATGTTAATCTTAGAAGTTAGCTGTAGTTTAATTTTTAAACTTGGCATTTCACAAACAGGAAATGCAAGGGGTACTTGGGGCGTACAGTGCAATCAAGACAAAGCTTTGTTGCAACCCAAGTGAAAATGTTTAGAGTTGTATCCTAGCCAATTTCCTAAATTAATACAGCTATGTCTATGTAACTGAACAGCTAAGGATCTAAAAGCTTCCTTACGCAACTTGCAATTCTCTGTGTATAACTGATAAAGTAAGAATCAGGTGAAAGAACAACATTTCAGTATTTACTAAACTTAAACCTTTTGCAAAATGATCCATTACTTAAACATTTCAGGACCAAGTAAAAATGAACAGTGACAACTAATTAAAATGACAAAGAACTTCAAAAAATACGAAGGCAGCAACCACAGTTTTCCCATGCTCCTGAAAGCCAGTCTTTAAGTACTACCTGGAACAGAGAAAGGCGTACTTCCCTACATCACAGCCTAATTTTAGCACTCATGTGGTAGTATCTACAGCCAAAGGCTAGAAAGAGCGACCAGTTTTAAGAAGCAATGGAAAACGTCTCAGATACTCTGTCATTTGGGATAGCTAAACAGGCAGGCTGAATATACAACATAAATCTATACAAATTTCACCAACTGTCACGCAGTGGGGCATGTGCACCTCAGCAGAAAAAAAAAACAAAAAAAACAAGAGGACGGAAAACTCCTAACCACTTAATGCAATAAATGAATGGAATCCATAAAATGAATGGAATTCTTCCCACTCTAGCAGTGAGAAGAATTACTGAAATGCTTATCTGTTAACTAAATCATGCCTAGCTGCTACTTCTCTTTCAGGTATCCCAAGCTCCCCCTCACCCCCAATACTCTTCCTGGGATGTTCCCTGGATCTCTCAGTCCCAAGTCATACTTCCCTAGGCCTGCAAATTGAGGTGAAGAGCGTCTTCTCCAATAGTGAGGAACGAAGTCAGGCAGAAGGCAAACATCAGATACCAGAACTCACACACTGCCTCCACTCAGATCGTACTGACCATCTTCCTTCATAAGCTTTCTTAGGAGTCCCAGGTTGCAGGACAGACCCTACTCAACTCCTGAGCAACTTGTGAGATAATCTCAGCCTTTCCCATCCATCTGAATAATTACAGAACAGCAAAAAGCATTTCTTCACCAAGACAACGAGGAACAGATATGAAACATTAAACACGTGCATGAACACACACAATGAGTTGCACATGCAAGCTGAGAAATACAAATGAACAACAGAGTATTTTCTAGATGGTGTGTTTTTATGCTCTCTACCTAAAGCAAACGAGTATACACTGAATGTTGTGGTTACTCTCCCTCTGCATGAAACAATTCAGGAAACATGTTATTTCAGTACAGCCCATCCTATCATGAAGCCTGAAAAATTCATGAAGGTGAATGATACGGCACCACTTGAAGTGGAAGCTTTTTACGCTGGACAGCCCACTGGAGACTACAACCCTCAACGTGTCAGTCCCTTTTGCAGAGAAGTAGCAATTCTTTCAGAACACTGATTATTCCTTCCCTTCTTCCTTTTTGGTGTTGAGACGACAGCCATAGCAAAATGAAAAATAACTATGAAGTTAGACCACCAGCAGTACGCATGCAAGCAGGAAGGCTTCCTGGACCAGAATTTGCACTGAATGTTAAGAAATAGAAAGGAACGTTTAAGGATGCAATCATTGAAAATTCTTAAAAAAAAAAAAAAAAAAAGACCACACAATCATTTGTTTAAATTGGCCTCGGGGGGGGGGGGGGGGGATGATGGAATAACCATTCCTGCCTACTTGATTATCAAATCAGAGCTTGATGGGAAAAACAAGCAAGAAAGTCTTCCAATTAACTAACTTTTTTGCACTACATATGGTCATTAAACATTGCTGTAGAAAGACATAGCAGCAGATCTCTGGTCTTCTGGCAGTTTTTCCCATTCTTGAACAATTCCTCCTTCAGATGCACAGGCTCAAAGGTTCAAAGGTCCCCAGAGCCTTTGTTCTCAGTTCCAGCGTTGTTACAAACAAACTTTTGTTCCTATTTCTTCAATGACATAGGCCACAGCAGTTACCAATGATTGAATTTTACATCTGAGGCTTGCCTTGTGCATCATTCAATGGATGGGCTATGGAATTTAGTTACACTTCAGGAATGAATTATCGGAACTTTCTGTGAAATAAAATCACCTACTGTTTACCAAGTCAACCGCCAGCAAACATATTACACTTCTGCATACACACAGAAGTCAAGCAGGATCAACACATTTTGATTTACATCTCACTTCAAAGATTTTTTTTTGTTTTATTTGAAGAGAATATATATAGCTATTGCTCACTCATCTGTGAGTTCCATGTAATAGAATCCACACATTTCACATTTTAGTGCAAGGAAGTGGTACGTCTGTCACAGCAATTTTAAAATAACACATTTGTAACACAGCAGAAAAGGCAGTCAATCTACAAAAAAAATGTTCAGAACAAACTTATCGAAGGAAAACAATATGCACACAAATATATGTGCACACACATAACTATATGTGCATGCACACACAACAAACACCACCACCCCAACATGGCAATTTATAATACTTTATATCCCAGTCAGAGTATAAAGGGGGAGACAATGACCATATGTCAAAAAAAAAACCCTAAAACAGAGAAGAAAGCTACATTATGGAACAGGCTTTTGGAATTTTAAGAAAACATGTATTCAAATTACCTTTTTAAAAGACTGATTGTTCCAAGCAGGTGGGAGCTGACTCTCTAGAGATGCTTCTTCTAAAATGCACAACACAATAGATACCACAGCTTTTTCTTTTTTTTCCCCTCCTCTCCCCAAATAAGTTATGCCTTCAACATAGAACACATTGGCTAGCTATTATGAAATTCAATAAAAGCATTCAAGAATCGTAACAAGGAGTAAAAGTTAAGTCCCAGCAAATATTCAAAGGCTCTTGCAATAAGCAAAGTTATGCTCAGAGACAGGATGTCCAGGTACACTCTTCCTCATAACATCCACTTTTTTTTTCTTTTGCTCCTCCCCACCACCCCTTTGCGTGAAGACTAACGTGATTGCTTTCTCCAGCAGCAAGAAAATTAAGCTAGTTCCCTTAGCTCTCCAAATCCTGTTTCCGCTTCTGTTTTCACACTGGCACTGAAAGACATCAGACTGGTTTCAAAACACCAAGCATGGTATCTTTTCCTTCCCCCTGTACACTCACATGCATCTTGCGTATATGAAGTATTAAGACCAAAAGGTTTATCCCATAAGTGCCAGGAAACACCATCACTGGAAATAAAAAAATTAACACTTTAGACTCTTCTGTGTAGCCTGTATGAGCTGAGGTATGTTGATCAGCAACTAAAGAAGATTAAACGTTGTTTTCTTTAAGAAGCAAGAATCCTAAAGCCACTTCTAAGAACCTAACACCTTGCCACACAAGTTGGGGTTTTTTTTTTAGCAAAACTCATTATCTCAATCTGCCAGTAAGTAATGACAAAACTTTGCAAATATCACCCTTCACTTAAAAGCAATTTAGCAGTAGTAATTAAATCACAGTCATCCTTCCTTACAATCGGATTCTGAGGCCACAACTATATGACCACTATTACGGTTCTGCATTGCTAAATCACCCAGTGACAGAAGTTTGATTCAGAGCACTTGATGTCACGTGAACAAACTTTTGCTGTAAGAAGTTTTCACCTGCCTCACGTCTTTACACCTGCTGTAAAGTGTAAGAGCTGGGGCAAGACGGGGCTAAAAAGAAAGACAATTCGTTGATCTAAAAGTAAACAAATACACAAGTTAAATTTAACAATCACAGCAAGTTTATGAAGGAACATGTGACTACAATGTTACGGTTCCACTAACTGGAGCTGTAAGGTCATAACTCAGGCTGTGGCTGACCAAACATCTCTCCCTCCAACAAATAATATTTGAGTTTTTAAAAAAAAAAAAAAAAATCTCAGATGTATTTAAGCCCTTAATTGTATCCTGAAATCCACAGAAGTCACGCTCCAAATTTCTGATGGACATGGTTTAATGAATTAACAGCGGAAATGGAAGAAACACTCGTTTTTCTGACTCTTGAGAGTTATAATACAAACACTATATCAACACTTTACAAATATTAAAGGTTGAGATAGAAAGGCCACAGCAATGGGCACACAGTGAAGGGAATGAAGAGGCAACAAACACAGCTGGAGAGGACGACCTTGTGAAAGCAAAGCAGCAATGGCAGAGGGACCCAAAATAGGCAAGTGAGCTCAGCCTAAAGAAACCTCTAACACACCACCCAGGTCTCGACTTCTTACTGTAGTACAGTACAGGCACAGAAGGATAATTCTTCCATCTAAGTCTTTTTTTTTTTTTAACAGCTTTCTCTGATGAAGAATAATTAAGATAACAAAGAATCATTCATCCCCTTGCCAAGTAGTTCATTTCTGCTTCAGCTAGGGACTTCACGTTGCAACACTAAGACTTGCTCTAAATGTTGCAACTTAGTCACAGAAATAAGACTGAAATAAAATACGGGTTCTTAAAGTAATGATTTTAAACCACTGAGAAATGGAGATATTTTGTTTTCTAAACTATAAGTTAGAAGAGAGGACCCGGTTCAGCCAAGTTCTCATTTGCTGAGCGAGGTTCTCATTTGTTATAATATTCATAAACAACGCTATAAACTTCAGACTTGCACTTGTGTACCTAAGCACAGATTCTGCCATGACTCAAAAGAACATCAAGCAAGTTAAACAGTTAAAAGAAATAATCATCACTTGAAAATACCATTCAATTATATTGAAATCATTAGTATTATGGTAGTTAACACTGTGATTACTCAAAAAGCTACACAGCAACATCAGGAAACAGAGACATGACACATTTACCAAACTGATTACAGTAAACCTGGTAGCACTGGTGTATCAGCTTAAACAATCAGCAGCTAATTAACTGTGCATTTAACAACCAGGTAATAAAGTCTCTTCTTAGGGAAAATCAGATTGGAAAAGTCAACATCAGCTTAAACACAATTAACTTCCTGTCCATTGCTGGTAAAATAAATCCAATTTACTAAATAGTTTAAAGGGCAGTTTTTAATTACTTCACACCTACTTCACACCTTTCCAGAGGATCTACAACTACGTACTCAGGAATATGGTAAGCTGGTCTAGTTGCCTGCATAGAGACTACAGCAATAGAAAGTGCCACCTACCTACACAAAGGCTTCTTAACGCACTTAAGAACAGCCTCAGTCTAGTAACTTGTATTGCAGAAGCTGCAACTTCAGTCAGCGAGGATCTTTACAGGTGGGAAACCACATACAGTTGCAGCACATAAAATATGCAGCGAAATACTAATGTGGAACGTGTCTTTCAGACTTTCCCATTCCTAGAGATTGTTTTAGAACAGAAAGGAACATACACAGATTCAGAGTAGTTTTTGCATATTTTGCCTGGTTTTAATTGGCAAACACATATCCACAAATACACAGAGCAATGCATCATCTATAAATCTAAAGTGCTTTACATAGGAGAAACTGAGGCAATGTAGAACAGCAGCATGGGAGAAACACAGCAAGTCACGAACAGAAGCAAAATTCAAATGACAAGTGTCCAGCTGTATCAACGGAGAATGACAGCCTCTCTACCCTACTACACTTTTTACTCAACACAGTAATTAACTGATGGTAACTAAGTTTTCCTATGGTAAATGTTCAGCACTGAAGACAAACTTTTTCAGTTACAATACTAGTTTAAAAATATAATACTGAAAAGAAAAAGTTTCAGCCAAACAGGCTCAAAATTACTAAATAAATACTGACCTGCAGCTGGACCATTATGTCCTCCATTATGCTATTCTCCAAATTCTGTTTGGCTGGACAATCACAGTAATTACAATCCAGCTTCTATTTACATATCCTCAGTATACACATCCCTTCACTCACATTGGCTAAGGGTGCAGTACCCAGCCCGTTCAAGGGATTAGCATAAGAACAGAAATAACTATGAAAATCCACATACTCCGGTTGGTCAGATTTGTTGACCTCTACTTCACTCTACATATGAAATTGACTTCTTTAATAAAAATCAGTTGTTGATTTTAAAAGTCAGGAAGAAATTAAAGTGCTTATTTTCAGAATATGGATTAGGCATCCTTAGGGCAGCTACTAGAGCCAAACAGTGAAACTAAAAACTTTCAGTACTCTATGTACATGCAGTTAAGACATCAAATGTCCTCACCTTCAAGTTCAAATTCTTGCTCAAGGGTAATGGAGAAGAATGAGTCCGTCAGGACTGCTCTCAGCCCCCATCTACCACTCATGTTCATCATAAAATCACCCCACCAGCAAGCTGGTCGGTTGTGGTACAAGAGGCTGCTGCTGTACACTAGAGGCCAAAACCGGGTATCCGGGCAGCAGTTCAAGAACACAGCTGCGTGAGGGAGCTGGCCCAGCATGTGCTAGCACTCACCTGACAGAAGCCACACATGTCTACAGTCCCAGGAGAGCAATTAGCCCATGTTTTTGCAAGTAAACCTTCAAAATCGATCTACATGTCTTTCCATCTTCTCCCCTTTCAGCCCTCACCTTGGAATCACCCAGAAGGATCTCAAGACAACAGTTGAGACAACAGCTCCTACCATGCTCACAGACACTGAAATCAGATGCTACTACACGGATAAGAAAGTTTTGACACGAAGTGCCACTGAAAAGAATTCCCCAGTTCATGAACAGGCTACACCTTCCTCTTACTTGTGGGGAAAAGCAAGTAAAGGCCAAGAGAACTTACTCTATTTTTTCTCTTTTATGCAAACACTTCTAGCCACAATAAAATACTAAAAATATCACTTTCTTTCCCCTGGAAACATGTGTACTTGGCTCCTACAAAACACACTGAATGTTTGTATAAACGTTTGATGTGTGTGTTTGGAAATGGGGGAAGTTAACTGGAATCATCCCCCTAATATGGTCTGACACTTGAAGCAAAACAATGCATTCAAATGGCAAAAAACACATTTCCTTTTCAGAAGTTCAAACGAAGCTTTCAAAAAAAACAAAGCCCAAGGGGAAATTGCCAAAGTAGTACTGTTCCCTTTTTCACTCTTAGATTTCCTCCATTCCCTCAGGGATGCTCTACCCGGCTAGTAAGTAACTATTACAATCCTTCCCCTTATACTCAAGGGCACCATTTTATTTCCGCCCCTTTATGTAACAGAAAAATAGAGAATTAAGCGAGATACTGCTATTTCTTAATCCATCATTAAATGACACAAACATTGCAACATCTAGCTAAAAACATACATAGAAGCTAAGAAGTAACACAACTGATGAAACTTCTACTGACCTGTCTCTGATCCTCTCGGCTTCTTCAAAACTTTACGTATTAAACATACAAATACCAAACTAAGACTGTAAGCTGAAATGCTGAACAACAATTTGCTTTGGGCAATTAGCTAATATTTCTGTGTCTTACACACAGTATTTAAATCACATATATATTTCAGTTGTGTTATTTCCCCAAAATAATAGGTTTTACAAAGAGCATATTGCCAGACTCACTTTTTTTCCCCCTTTTATATTCTCAATCGCTACATATCCTCCAAGAAACAAAATTTTCAGTCTTCCAGATGGCTCCAGTATGTTCAAACACTACAAAACCCTCAAATAAAGAAGGGTACACACTGCGGTACAGCACAAAGCAGCCTTTGCTAACTTTGACATAAACAAAACAACCCAAGCACAAGAACTACTTGACTGTTCTTTATTATGAAGAATATATTTTACTTGCCAATCAAAATAAATTGCTCACCTGAGTCTAATCTAATTTTGCAAAACTGGAATGAAGAGACATCTGTGCAGTGGGAAAGAAATTACATACTACTAAACAAACACGTTAGGATGTTTGTCCCTATTCTGTGAAGAAAAAAGGCATCGATCCCATACCAAAGGCTCATACTCACTAAATAAGTATTCTTTTAATACTCTTGGAAGTTTAATCATCCTGCTCCATACCATAGAAGAGTCTCTAGTCACTTCTGGGTAATATACTTCTGAGTAAAAACATTTTAGTGTTAAAGTTTTTACTTGAAGCGAAATAGCTTCTTTCAAGCCTCCACTTCACTGTCTTTTCGTCCATTTCCGTAAATTGCACTTACCCATGACCATATCAGCAAGTAGAATAAATTGGACTTCCACCCCCAGCAAAAGCTGCCCAAGTCTCTGTCCAAAGTGCTGTTTTCTGCACTGTCTCACGTGCAAAGTCTAGAAGTGTAGCAAAAATTACTCGTTCCCATTACCATCTTAAAATTTGAAAGCCATCAAAATTCAGTTTGGAGCAACAGATTGCAATATGAGATAATTTCTCAAAGGAGAAAGAGATGGCACTGTAAGACTGTGTAATTTGTGAAAGAAAAAACATACAGCATATGGGTTTATGCTTGTAAGTAATGTTTCAAAAACCAATTTACCTTTTTCTCTAGCTGAAGTGATTTGTTCAGCTCCACTCAGAGTCCAAAAGTGCTGCAGATCCATCCTTACCACATGCTATATTTCTTTCTTTATTTCTCACCTGCCCATTTCAATGTGGTATGAAAACTCACCAAGATTTTCCAGATAAAACCATCTCCACACACACTCAATAATGAAAAGTCTACTAACATTTACATGTTTAGCACGCTGCCATTTCATACACTTCGGCAGCACACAGATGTTTTCTGCAGAGCACCCTTACTGATCCAAGGAAGTCTGTGGGTTTTCGCTGCACCTGAAAAGGTCTGACAAGGCATTAAAAGGACCCCATTGCAAATACCACAAAGGACACTTTACACAATGGAGGAAGAGCTAAACACAGAGCTAGACAGCAGCTGCATGCCCACCAAAGAGCACAGTGCTGTTTTCCCAACATCTTGAAAGCACTTGTAACGGAATATGCCACCTGAAATCCCAGTTATTCCCTGCTTTCTTAACAAATGATTTTCGGGGGCCCTAGCAAGCTATCCCATCTCCGAGATCCCTCTCCTGCCGGCTCAGCGACACGGGACACTGACTAAACGTGCGTTACTGTAACAGGGAATCCAGAATCGCTGGCGGAGGGAAAAAGAAGAATGGGAAGGGAAAAGGATAAAAACAGAGGGGGGGGGGGAAGCGAGATGCAGCCACGAGTTTGTTCATTTATTTATTCATCCGCCACGGGGAGGGGAGGGAGCCCCTGAGGCAGCGGCCGCGCGTGACCAGCCGCGGCCGTTGGCGGTAACGGCTGGAAGCGCTGACAAAAGCTCCCGCGCGCCCCCTCCCCGCCCCACCCCCACCGCGCTGCCGCTCCGGCGACATACGCGGCGCTATCGCGACACGCGTCGCCCCTTCCCCCCCCCCCCCCGCCCCCGGCAGACACGCACCGCCTCCCCCCTCAGCCCTCCTCTGCCTCCCGCACACACTCACCTCGCTCCGCCACAACGGGGGGCCGAGCCCGGGCGCCCCAACCGCCGCCTACCAGCCGCGTCCCGCCGCCGCTAACATGGCCGCCGCCGCTGAGGGCCCGGCGGGGAAGGAGCCGCCGCTGAGCGCCCCGCCGCCGCCGCCGGGTGACGGGGAGCCGCCGCCGGCAACACACCCCCCTCGCACACGCGCCGCACCGCAGAGAAAGGCTCCGCCGCGCACCGGCGCCCATGCGCATTGCCGCCGCCCGCCGGCTCCGCCCCGCCGCCGAGGGCGGGCCGCGGCGGGGCTGCGCGGGAAGGGCCGGGGCGGCGGGGGGCGCGCGGAGCGAGGGGCCGCTGCAGCGGGGCCGGGGGGTGCAACGGCGAAGGGGACTGCAAGGAGCTGGGGGTTGCAGCGAGGCAGGGGGGTGCCGCGGGGCCGGGCAGTGCACGGAGCAGGGAGGTGCACGGAGCAAGCGGGTGCACAGAGCAGGGGGTGCATGGGGTGATAGGGTGCACCGAGCAGGGGTGCATGGAGCGAGAGGGTGCACAGAGCAGGGGGTGCACGGAGCAGGGGGGTTCAGCGGGGCCGGGCAGCTCTGGGGACAGCGGGGTGCTGAAGGCTGCAGTGGGACTGGGTGGTGGGGCTTGCAGCAAACAGGGGAGCTGCAGCCAGGCTGCATGGCTGCAGTGGGGTGGCGGGGAGCAGGGGGGCTGCAGCAGGGTCAGTGGCAGCGGGCAGCACGTGGGAGCCCCGGGGGGGCTGCAGCTGGAGGTGCCTGGAAGCAGGGGGGCTGCAGTGCTGGGGGGGAGCGAGCTGGCTGCGCTGGGGCTAAGTGGTGAGGGTTGCAGGGGAGTGGGGCGCCCTGGCAGCAGGTAAATGGGAGCAGGGTGGCTGCGATGAGGCTTGGCAACAGGGGCGCATGGAGAGACCACGGTTACCTTTCGTACGAGGTCGGCAGAGGTTCCCTGTGCGCAGGTGCCTACTGCAGTTGCGGGGCTCGCTTGCCTGCGGGTTGACTGCTTGCACAGCCCGTTCGCAACAGAAAGCCTGCCCACCTGGTTAAGCTTCAAATGTCAGACATCTCATCCTAAGGCAAAAACAGTGCTGTTCTATCAGAAAAGGTTAGCTTGAACCTCACATAAAAATCTGAATTGTTAGCCACCATCTCCTTCCTCCCAATGAGTGAAGCTCTCCAGCAGATCCAGGAGCCAGTAGTACTGAGCAGAGGCTCGTCTGTGAGACCTTCTGTCCTGTGCGATGCTCCAGTAGCCAACCCCAAGCACTCTGTAACATCCAGCCGCTTTGCAGGCACTTGGTTAAATTGTTAGCATTTGCTGAAACACCTGCCTTGGTTTTGGAGGCTCTAAGCAACATGGAAAATCCTCTCCGATAATTACCTGCACCCGTTAGTGACCGCAGAGGTTAAAAATCAGACTGCTGGTGCATTTTGACTCCTCTGGCCGTGGCATTGAGGAGCGGTTACTTTGAAAGGCTCTCTGCCTTCTGGCACGGGCCCTGCGGCGGCGATGCGTGGTGAACAACGTGCACTTGGGTTGGAGAAAGCACACGTGTCTGCACACCGCGCGGTTCGCATGAGAGCCACGGTAGGTGCTTTGCCTTAACCACAGGGCTATGGCTATTTTTGCATTGCAAAAGCAAATATGAAATGGCCCACTGGTATTCTCAGAAATATTTAAAAAGGTAAGAGAGGGGGTTGCTGAGACTATCACACAGCTGAATTTGATGCTTTTGGCTTTTCACTTGGATCCATGAAGCCCAGTGACTATAATACATAACTACATTTAGACTATTCTGGTGATATCAGCTATCGAGAGCGTTTGGGTAAATGATATCACTGTTTGCCAAAGTATTGGGTGACTAGGGATAAACAAGCTGTAAGCATGCAGAAATTTTGGCTATGGAACTTTAATATACTTCAAAATTTTAATTGCTAAAGTTGTGAAGAAAATTTCCAAAGCCAGTCATGAGCAAGCCACGATAGTTACCAATGTGCAGAGGCTGGAGCAATCTGAACCGCCAATAAAAGCGGATGTAGCAAATACATACGTTAACATGATGACGAGGCAAAATCATGTGATTTATTGCGCTGGGGCTTGTGACGGATCCTGCCAAACCCGACAGGCTAATGGGGCGAGGCAGAGCGGTGCCCGCGCCGCCGGCGCCTGGCACAGCTCGGGGCGCCAGGGGAGTCAGGTGCCGGCGCACCGGAGCCCTTCCCTCCGCGTTAGACGCTATCGCCTCTTCTGCGGTTTTGGAAGTTCTTCCCCATTTTGACGGGCTGTCGCTTGGTGATTTTTGGTTGGGCTCATTTGTTGCCCTTTCCAAGCCGAGTATTTTTCCTTGTGTCGGTCTAAGCAAAACCAAACGGTGGGCTGCAAGCGGGAATGCAGCCGGAGAAAAACAGACATCAAAGGAAGGGCTCGACTCTATGCAGAGGACTGACTGCGTCTCTCCACTCGCTGCCTCCCACCAAGCTTGTGGCCTTGTGATCTGAAGCTCGCTGCCGTCCTTTTTGTTTTCTTCTTGGTCTCAAAAAAAAAAAAAAAAAAAAAAAGGAGAGAGAAAAGGAGAACATTTTCCCATGTAAAACTTTCTGTTTCTTGTTCACTTGTTCACTCAGTCTCTCATCTTGCTAAATTTCTGGATATTTTAGTGGCTCCCGATGATGCCAGGAAATGCTTTGACTTGAACGAGCAGAAAAGGTCAGAGCTCTTGTATCGAATTCGCCAGGCAGGGAAAGACCGATGTGAATCGCTTCGGCCCCGGTCACAGGTCGCTGCCGTGCAGCTGGAGGGCTTGTCTGCCCTTTGCGGGCTGGATCCCGAGCCCTGATGGCCTCTGCCGGAGCCAGGGCTTTCCCAAATCTCTTCCCTGCGGATGAGAGGCAGCAGCGTGGCCAGATGTCAATCCCTGACCAAGCTCAAACTTCCGTTTCAGCTGGGATGCGTATTTATCTATTATCAAGAGTAAGAGTGTATTTCTACCTAGTGCGAGCGGTTCTTCTGAGAGCTCTGCAGTTTGTTATATATGCATGGGTTTTACACAGACTTTTTCCCTACTGAGGAACAAGGTCAGGGAAACTGAAGAAGAGGGGTTTACCTGGCTTGTAACTGTTGGGTTTAGGGGGCTTTTTTAGTGGGTAATGTAGTGAAAAGAAGCTGCCTCTACAGCTGGGGGAGGCTGTCGGGAGTTGCTGCGTTGCTGGCTGGCTCGCCAAATTTGCTTGCTTTCAATAAACTGCCCTGGTTTTCAAGTTGCTCATGCCAGGTAACCCCCTATCTTTCCTTCTTTTCCTTCATATTCTACTTCTTTTAATTATTTTTCTTAGTGAGAAATGAAATATTGGAGTGAAATGCTCGACGAAAATCATCAGTTGTGTTCAGAGATTTCTTCTGCACTTTATTTATCTATTTTGAGAAGCTGGTGATGCCATTGCCAAGCAGCACCAGACTCTGCTTACAGAATAAGCTGGGACCACAACAAAGAGGTGTGGAAAAACAAAGCAGCGAAGGGATGAAGGGACCCCTGCGAGAGAGGGAACCTATTTCTGTCCCTGCAGGCTGCTTTGCATTTCTATAGCACCTTTCCTCCCAGTATTTCAGGGCATGCCACAGACTTTAGTCATGCCTCATGCTAGATTTGAGCCATGAGAGAGAGCCGTTTCTGTCGCCATTTGGAGAAGAAAAATCTATATGCACACTTTGTATGCGCAAATGGTGACAGAAATGGTGAGAGCAGGGCAAGGCAGCAATCTTCATTTTCACTATCCCTCTTACTAATAGTAAGTAACTAAGGGTAGTAAAGTTATGGTGGCTATTGACTCCACTTTCCCCAAGGTAAGGCCCACTCCTGAATACCAAATTATAGTTGATGTGGGTTCTTCAGTTGCGCGCTTTTCTGCGTGCATGTGTACGTGCATGCAATTGTGAGTCTAGAATTTACTTAGATTTACAAAGACACATACTCAAAATAACTGAGATCAGCCTTTTAATGAACCACTCATTTAGACTATTTAGAAAAAAAAAATCCATCATGGGAAACCACTTGGCTGAAATAGTCGCTGAATACTCAAAACGCAAACAACAGTAAGTTTGTGATATTCTGTAGCCTTTACCCAAGGAGCTGGATGTGGTTTCACCTCTTTAAAATGATTACTATTCGGTCTCCCCTGCAAACAATACCACATTTGGTTATAGGAGGCAATGAGTAAGATAAGGACTATAACTAAATTGATTTTAAGGCCCTGAACCTCTTAATGTTTACAAGATACTCTTAGGGTACAAGAGCAGTCGATGGGACTATGCTTATGTCAGGTTCAAGTAGGTATAAGTACAAGCAGAGCAGAACATAATGTTCTGGTTTAGCCTGTCTCTTTGGTCAGATCTGCCCAGATGAGCTCGCAGCCTGCTGAAGGGAAGTCTTCCAGTTACCAGGCTTATTTCTTGTTGCGTGCAAGTGTGCTGCTGTGCTTGGGAGAGACTAAAGCTGCTCCTTTGACTGCTTGCTCTTTAATCCCCCCCCCCCATAGTCAGAACTGCTCCTGGAGCTGTACTGCTGTGGAGCATCTGTGAAATCAAGTGACTCGCTGGGTCAACCGTGTGGACGTTTTGCTGCGAAGGGAAACTTCAGGCCAGCCCGTTCCAGCCGCTGTGGCCTCGAGGAGGAGGGAAGTGGGGTTGTATCCCTCCCTTTTGCCCTCCTTCTTGCTTGGTCACGATTTTCTTTAAGTTTGCAGGCTTGCGCTGCTGTTGATATAATGCGAGACAGATGCCCTAGCTGTCAGACAGGCAGTGCACCGGCAGTTATCCAAGCAGTTACCAGCCCCGGCGTGGGTGGCGAACTGCCGCAGCTCGCTCGCCGGTAAGGAGACCAAAGAGGGAGGAGAGCCAATACAGCGTGTGAGCCGGGGCCCCGCAAGGCCGAGGAGATTAAGCCCTTCCTGTGCATTTTTGTGACCTACTAAGCAAGTGTTCGAGGCCTGTGTTTTATCGCTGACACTTGGATATTTTTCCTATGGAGAAATGGGCCTGGGTTTTGGAATTTTGTGTGAATTAGGACATGCTGGCGTTATATCCATCTGCTGTAGGAGCAGGGGAGGACGTGGACTTAAAACATTGTAACGCACCATTGAGTGTACGAAATCTCTGGGCTCGGGGAAGCCTGCCAGCATCCTGGAATGCAGCACGGCCGCGTGTCTGGCGCTTGCCTGCGGTGGCCGTGGTTGAACTGGGCACAGTGTCCTGGTCACGCAGCTCCTTAGCTGGGAGAGAGTGTGAAGCACTGTGTGATGGAGGTGAGGCACGCGGGGCAGAGCAGATCCTGCGTTGTTTTCATAGCTACTGATTTAGTGTTGCTCCCTGTCATCGTTAATGCAAATTATGTTGTATGATAATTTGCATATTTATGACTAACTGTATGTGGCCATAGCTGCCTGTTTCTATTCATTTCTGTCCTTTGTCTGAAGCGAGTGAATATATCAGCTTGGATCAGGCCTGAGGAGTAATGACACAAGCTGGATAAGTATCCTGAAAGAAGTGCACACTCTCCTGCATTTTCATGTTTCAGATTTTCTCCATCTCCAATAGAGAGTGTCTTAAGCTCTGAAGCATGAGATGCAACAATCTTCCAGTTTTGTAATGGTAACAACTGTGGCAGTTCTTAATATCCGAATGTTGGACATAGGTTTGCACAGACTGGTAGGATGAGAGTCTGGAAGACTTCTCCAAACTGGAGAACTTGGAGAAGGGATAAGTCAAGAGGTTACTGCTAAATGGGTGCCCGGAAGCAAAGGAGGAGGAGGGATGAGCTGAGATGCTTTGAACAGCCTGTGAGACAAGGAATCTCGCAAGGCTGGAGGGTGCTTACTGTCATGGAAACTGTCTGCAGAGAAGCTGGAGAGAACCTAGAGACTAGGCGAATGGCTGTCAGGGTGGAGAAACCCTATACCAGGATGAGGCCCAGCACCCTTGTCTTTGCAGTCACAGCCACTGAATTCAGTCCTGCAGGAGGAGCAAGCAAAAGGAGAGAAAGGAAAAGGTGGCAGAGTGCAGGAGCTACAAATGGCCTCTGCTACAACCAGCAACATACGGCTGCTTGCTGCTGCTGGGATGGACGAGCGGCATTTCAGGTGGCCTCCAGGAGAGCACAGCAGAGCTGTCAAATGTTAGCATGTCAGGCTCAGTACAGCCACTTGGCAAGCTGTGGCTTCCAATATTTCTGAGATTCACCCCCTACGTTGTTGACTATACTGTGTTTTGGTTGGGTTAATTAATGGGGAGAATCAGCAAAATTTTAGGTGACATCTTCATCCACCTTAAAACTCGAGGGTTGCAGCAGCGTCTTTGCTGTTTTATTGTTCCAGGAAATTAAATAAGAACAGAGTGAATCTAAATTATAGTTTATTTTTCAAGCTTTTGTTAAATGAAATTTCTGTGAAATGTCTTCCTTGTTGACAAATGGACTATGAAATTCAGGGATGGGTAAAACTTTTCAGCAGCTGGCTATAACAAAAGCCAAGACTGAACCAAGTTTTTTTATTTGGCTTTGAACTCTCCAAAAAGTCAGGGTGGTTATAGACATCAAATACGCAAGCTCAGAGCTCTTGTCTTCATCGACTTATACCTGACAGAAAAATTTTTCTTTTTCACGCACCCATCTCGGGGCTGGGAGAAACCCCGGTTGATCCTGACTTCTGAGAGCTATGTAATTACAATCAGCAGAGGTTGCTGCCAGAAGAGAGTGTTGCTCAGCACAAAACAGGAATTAGTGTTGCATATTTACATGGAGAATGAAAATATCTATAAATATATTCAGTTATTTTTAGAAAAGGTATTTGAATCTTCTAGCGTTTGGGTGTCCCAGATATAAACTGATGGAAGTAGGAGAAACCTCTTGCAAGTAAGTTATTTTGTAGGATTTCATCAAATATTTTGTGCTC
This sequence comes from Rhea pennata, assembly GCF_028389875.1. Taxonomy (NCBI): domain Eukaryota; kingdom Metazoa; phylum Chordata; class Aves; order Rheiformes; family Rheidae; genus Rhea; species Rhea pennata. The sequence continues at coordinate 6,851,245 of NC_084686.1, read as the reverse complement.
AGTCAAGGTCGACCATCTTTTGCAAAAGTACCTGTTAAAGGTTTGTTTCATTTCACAAGTGTGTATGTGGCAATGTGGCCTTATCATGGGCATCTAGCTTGATAAAGTGGCCAAAAAGCTCTGGAAAGCTTTTTATATTTTAGGGTAGATTTTAAGCCCTCACAGGTAGTCTTTGGCAAACTTCTGAGCCATACAAAGATTAACACAGACTTCAGAACTGTAAAGCTGAAGACTGTGGGAAAGCTCAAAGCTCAGTACTTGCCAGAACTTAGGTTAAAAGCTTACTAAACTATTTTATAACCATCTAAAACATCATGCTGTCTTCTGCTGCACTGAGGGTCACTTTCTAATGCTCCTGCAGTCAGTGGCAGAAATTGCAGTAATTCTTAAGGGGGCTGGACTTCTGTGTATATATATTTTTAAGACTGTATAGACATTATTTCACTTAAAGTACTGGATAAATGCTTAAGGCTGGAAACAGAAATAAGATGCAAAGGTTAAAACTGCAAAGCTTAACATAAATGGAATATAAGACAGAAGCTAGGAAAGAGGCTCAGGGTATAAACGCTGGACTTAACAGCTCTCAGGAAAGCAGGTGCAGCAAGTTGAGGTTGCTGTCTAGTTATAAAGCTGTGCAAACTCTTGGACTATGGTACCAGCAGCAACCAGAAATGAAAGGTGATTATGCTGGCACACATCAGCGTTTGCCACCCCAAAGGACTCTGGCAGATGAGAGATCTTTGTGGAGGGAGTTCTGGGCACGAAACCAGCTTAAATCATGGGTGAGTTAGTAAAAAAGGCAGCAAGACCTGTGCACTAGAGCCGTGGCAAGTTGAGCAGCATATTCTTCCTATGGGGCATTGTAATAAAGAGATGAGTAAGGTTCTCATCTGCCTACTAGGCTTTGTAGAAGGTGTCTGCAGGGACTAGAGCTGATGCTGGGCTTGTGCAGTAAACCGGCAGATTAGCCTGGTTGTTTCAGACTTGCTCTGCAGGCAGCGGTGGCTGTCCTCACCCTTGGGGTGTTGGATGAGGATCCTGGATAAGGGCAGGTAGCGTTGCAGAGAGCCAGGCAGCTGTGAAGAATAGCTTATCAGGCCGTGGGAGTAGGGATGAGCTGGAGGAAAAAAAAAGACTGGAGGGGAGGGAAAGGATGAGGGTGGCTTTTGGCAATGGGTAGGAAAGAGAAGGTGTCAGAAATAAACTGAGGAATCTAGCTTAAAGGTTCCTATGGTGACTGAGGGAGCTCCCACAGTGGAGAACTGGGCTTCAGGTCAAGTCCCCAAAGCTTTTACATGATTGCTCTCCCTCTGAGCATCCTACCAGGACTTCTGGGCCAGGTGTGCATTTTGGCCCTGGGACAGCTAAACCCAAAGGCCAAAATGCCTGGCCCAGATGTCCTTCTGGCATAAGGTATGCAAAATGTTCCTTCCAAGGGCAGCTCCCTGCTACGTGCTTTGCATACCAATTCCAAAGCTGCAGCTCTGTCTTACCTGCCGGGCTGCTCTGCCAGGAAGCAGTACCTCCCCACGTCTGGAAATGTATAGAAAGGTGCTGTATCATCAGCTGTTGCACTTTCTCAAGTGCCTTGGATATGGAAACTCAGGCTGTCCTTGGAGCAGAGCCATGTGATATCAGACCCTTGAAAACACAAGTTGATTAAATATGTAGGTCAGAAAACAGAAGGCATATCCCAATTTAACAGATTAGCGTTTCCTTGCCTAACGTTAGATCACCGACCATTTTTTGAAGGCAATCTAATAATAGCTTTGTTCTCAGCGCAGGGATTAAGGAGCGTTACCAGGTATTGCTACCCAAGGGACTGGTACAGGTCTCATCTTCAGCAGCATTAATACATAAAAATACCTGCTGGGGAATCAGCTTATGTGTGAGCTTTGCTATAGTAAAAGGAAAATAGCTAACGGGGAGCAAAATCTTTGGAGTGGAATCTATGTGTATCCCACAGACAGGCTGAACATAAACACGCACAAATCTCTATAGCAATCCCAAACCACAAATTGAGCTGGGAATTCTACTAACATTTGTTGCCCCCATGCCTTCATTATGGCTGTGTTTCCCTCCTCATCTTTCAACCCCCGGGAAAGTGGACAGTGAGCTCCTGCTCTCTGCAGCTGGTGCCACATCAGCCGGTTTTGCTCTGTGCGTGACTGTCCCCCACAGTTACCTTGCTGCTGTCGGTAGCAGCCTCGTACAATGCTGAGCAGTTTTGCATCTGGAAATAAAAAGGTGTTTGGCTCAGACTGAATCATTCTTCATTATCTCAACGGGCAGCAGATTTAGGAGCTAGATATGCAGAGAACATTTATTAGATTCTGTGTCTTCTGGGGATAGCTAATTTTTTTTTATCATCAGATTCCATGACTTAGCATCATAATTAGTTATTAGACATACACTCCAGTGAAGAAGAGCTGCTTAAAAAAAAAATTAGCCTACTAATTCTGAAAGTCTTTCTTTTCTCATTTATAAGGGAGTTTTGCACAGTTGTTCTGACAAATGCAAGATAGCCAGTGGAAATGAGATTTTTAATCCACCGAATGCACGTTGCAAGGAGAATGGTTCTGGGGTGAAGCTCTTCGGTCGCTACAAGGTATGACAAGACTGCAAATGCTGCTAGTTAAGATGGTGATTTTTGTAGTGTTGGTGCTAGGGATGGCACTCAGCAAATTCATTTCATGCAAGGTAATGAGGGCAGGGAGAGAAAGTCATGTCTTTCAGGCAGCAATGCCCTGGATAGTGAACTATACAGCAGGAAACAGTTTCTGCACTGTCTTATCACGAACGGATTTACTGGGTTTCTGGTAAACAGCATAAAGTTAACTTGAGTTCACTTTCCTGTGCCTTCTTGTAGATACTTAAGGGTTGGGGGCTTTGAAGGGGATTCAGCAGTGAGAACATTGGCCTGAACTGTTGGAGAACCATATTCAGCTCTTGCTTTGTCATAGACAAATTGTGGCTTTGTCACTTACCTGATTGTACCTTGGCTTGGCATCTGTAAAATAGCCTCAGGTATTCTGTGATGAAAGTGAGACTCGCTTGGATGCTACAGTATTAGGCTGCCTTGTTGATTTGACACTGAACCATTAAGTACAGTGCAAAGCACACAGTGAGGATGGTTTTCCCTTTAAACAAGCTTCGCCTTTTATGTAATGCTCCTTGGTTTATTGCTCAGAAAATACCTTTGTTTCTTTGTTCTCTAGCTACTACGGTACCTGTCATTTATTGCAATTTACTTCTGGGACTATTTTTCTAACTGTCTTATGTTCTTGGATCAGCTACAATACCCTTTGATTCCTGTTGTCCTTTAGTCTTTGCTTACTTGGCTCTGAACATTTTGTTCCCTGAACGCGGGCCCTGGTTCTCCTTTCCCTCCCTGTCATGTTGCAGCAAATCAGGAATACAGCTTCTGACGTGATTAGTCAACAAGCATCGACACACACAACGGCAATTAGGATTGTTGTGTGGGGTTTTATTCTTCCCCCCAAGTCTTGTCCAGGATTTTGTACTGCTCTTCCCAAATCTTTTAGCATTAGTTCCAGTATGTGAACTAGTTCCAAGCTGAAGATACGCTTTGCGCTGTGATAATCCCTGCCATATTTCCAGTTACGTGATTCTCCTTTACTGCTTTGTAATCACAGCACATCCTACGCTGCCAAAGGAGTTTGTGCATACAGCTGCTTGACTCCTGCCTAACTCAGCTGGACGAATAGCTCCAAAGCCTGACTTGTCTAGACAGTCACATTCTCAGGGCAGATAGCAAACTGGCTTGCTCACAAGACCCCTCAGAACAGCAGGTGAAGACTGGAGCGCCTCTGATTCAGAAAGGTACAAAGTCTGCAGCAGTGCTGACCCTTCAGATGAGAATCTGCAGGCTGGTGTCTTCCGAGTTGAGTATACCAGAAGCTAAGAAACAAGTAACTTCCTTGAAGCAAATGCTACTTTTCTATTTCCCCTCCTGATCTCCAAGGAAGAGTGGAGTTGCCCAAAAGTGGAAATGTCTATGGCCTGTCCCCAGGCCGCAAACATAACCCTCCTGCCATCTTTTTGCTACGTGTCACATCAAGACCTACAGCCTCAAAAACTGAGATCTAGCCTAACCCACCCTGTTTTGCCACGCTCGGTTCCTCTGCAGTGTGGCTCTCCACGCTCCACACCAGCACCTACAGGTGTTTGGAAGTGGTTTGCATGCAACCAGATGATCTTGCTTTGTTTTTGTGGTACCAATTGCCATAGCATCAAAGAATCAGATAAAAAACAAAAAAGATGTAGCTAAAATAGCATCTAGGGTGACTGTGGAGCTTACCTGCGATGTAAAAAGGCGCTGCTCCTCCCTTCTGGATTACACGAGAGTTTACACGTGAGTTGAAGCATTTCCCTGCTCAGATCAGGGTCGGTTGAGGCCTGTGCAAAACTACAGGTACGCAGGGTATTTTCAGGCCGAGAAGAGAGTCCGTGCTGAATTAGCATGCTTGCAGAAAGAGGTGGGCCCTGGGCAGAGGAGAGGGTCTGTGGATTTCAGTTCAAATGCCCACGAAGATCCCATGCTCGGTGCCCACCATCCCATTCAACAATTACTTACTTTAAATTGTATCTAGCCTTAACTGCGTGACAATATTCAGTGTTGCTGCTCTTACAGTATTGCTGAGAGGGGAAAAAATGTTAGTCCTGTTTTATAAATGGACAAGGCTGCACAGACAGGCTGTGTGGGGCAGGGACTGTAATCCGTGATGCTAAATTCTGTATTAAAACCCTAATCCCTGCACTGTCCTTCTGCTTCAGACAGAGTTCAGCATGGATAGTGTGTAACATGTCTGAAGTGATGCAACCGCCACTATTTAAAACGAATTATTTTTTTTCTGTCCCTATATCAAATCACTTTTTTCTTCTTTTCAGTCCCATGATTCTTCTTTTGTTGAAGTGATAAAAATTTAAAACCAGAACACTAGTGCTTGCAATTTGTACATCTCTGTCAGAGCCTTCTGGTTCAAATACTTCAGCCAATTCCATGTAGACAAGCAGTATCTTGGGACTAATTAAGGTTGATGCCTGAGCTGGTTAAAAGCAAAGAATCCTAGCACGAGTTTTCCAGTATTCACTGGGTGGTGGGAATCAAAACACCTAGTTTGCCTGAGGATCATCTTCCTCCTTTTTTCTTAACACATTTTTATTGACTGTTTTTTAATGGAAAAAGAGGAGAAAAAATACAGATATTTCACAGAGAATACAGACTGAAAAGAACAGCATGATGGGGGGAATGTGGAAGTAGGTCAGATGCACTGCAGACTGAAAAAAAATCATTATTATGATTAAGAGAGATTAAGGAAGGCAAGAGCAAACAGCATCAAAGGAATCCAATTTATCAAGCCATTTAAACAAGAGCATTCCTTACAAAGCAGGTTCTCCACACCATGCACGAATGTGGAGCAAACTGAGAGGAGAATATCCCGTGTTGCATATTTAGCTTAATATCTAGTCTTTTGTAAATTAATCCATGAACCCCTGAAGAAACCTTCTTTTAATTGTTGTGCAGAACTAATGCTGCGTTACCCGCCCGTCCTTAGTTGAGCTCTTTCTTTCAGATTTTTGGTTTCTAACGCTGTAATTGTCTAGTTGGGTCTCTAGGTGAAGAATGAACCCAGTGTAACAGTGGCACTTGCTGACAGCAGTCAGTCAATTACTTCTTCGGTGCATTAGGTGCTTGACACAAAATAAAGAAATCTTATCCCCAAGATTCCATATAACAGGCAGTTTGCAAGTGTGAAGTTATTTTATCTGAGGGCATTAAGAAATGCAACGACAAGTAAATCCTGTTGTTTTTCTTTACTATTGAACAGATAAAAGTTTAGGAGATTAAATATGTACCCCAATTTCAAGGTTCTCAGTAGCCTTAATTCTTAAGGTAAATCAAATTCTGGTTAAAGATTGCATAATGAGCGTATCTGAGACTGAAATATTTTCAGCCTTCTGTCCTGAAATATTCTGCTATGGCTAGTGTCTTTGACAAGTACATATCTCCATCTGGCTTCTTACTAGAGCTGCTCAAGAATATTTTCTAGTCAGAAACCTTGTGCTACAAACCTTGCTTTCAGTTAAAGAAGAAGTTCTAAATAAACTTCATCAAGGAAGATTATCTGATCCGAGATTTAATTTCTATTCTTTACCTCAATAGGTGAACGCATGGACGACTTGACTAGCATGCTGCTGTTTGCTCTGACTTTCTCTGTCTCCTTCTCTCCCCTTTTTCTCTCTAGTTTTGACATGGCTTCTGTGTTCCAGGTGCCCTAACAGCAAGACAGTTGGTTTTGGTTTGGAGGGGTTTTGCTTGCTTTCTTTGTATCAGGACAGAATTGAGAACTGAAATCTCAGCTTTAGCTCTCAAACAGAACAGCGTTCTCTCCCTCCAGCGTGGTCTTACTGACGTGCTGAAAAATGAGCCTTAATGGTAAACGTAGGCAATGCTTCCTGGCTTGCAAGAGCTCTGTTCTACAGCAGGAAACCCACCTCCTCTTCTTACAGTATGCTGTATGAATTTTGTTATGACCTCAAAAATTCGAGCCTGTTTCTGCACAGTACTGCAGGCTTTTTTTTTTTTGTCTGCAGGTAGATTAACTGCATTTCCTTTGACATCACACCAAGCTAGAGTGCCCTTGTATATTTTTAACATTAGTTTGGATCCTCTGGACAGAAAAGACAATCTCTGAGGTGTTTGACAGAGTGCTGCCACGTCAAATGTTTCTTAGTAGGCGCAAGCTGTCTGATAAATTTAAAAAAGACCTAGATGTCTCTTAACAGTGGGTTAAACGCGAGCTGAACGTCTTTTGGAATAGCTGAACACTGCTGCCAGAGGCTGCAGACTGGTTTGCAGCCTAAACTAAGCCCTACAGAACTGCCGACTGAGGTGAGGCACGTAGAAGGTCTGGCATTTTGGAAACTTAATTACCAGGACATTTTATGCCACGCACTATTTTCCCATTAAGGAGGAACTGGTGTATGAAGCATGCTAAAACTTTAGAGCGGTGGCTGCCCATGCAGCTGTGGTTACAGCTGGTGCACTCTCAGCCTGCAAAGCCAAGAAGTCATGATTCTGTGCTGCTGCCTTTGCACTGGTCTGGGGTGATACGACCCAGACTTGGGTTAATGCTTCTGTTGCTTACTGCCCATAGCTGCTGTCGCTCTCACAATGTTGCCTTTCAGGTCCTCCAAGCCCTTCCAGGATTGACTTGACTCTTGGTACAGCACAAGGCAGAGCTTTGATAGAAATAACCTAGCTCGGCTTTACTTAGGCAATAGGGGTGGGTGTGTGGAGAAAATCTCGCCCCAGTCTTGTTTGGATCTCTTCCAAAGATTGGCTTAAATGGTGAAGCAAGATAGTTATCTCTCTGTTTTGATTAAATTCCAGATCTTGATGTTTTTATATGTGTTAAGTATTTCCTTTCTGTCTTGCTACCACAGCTTCAACTGGTTTAAATTGGTATAGAGTCACTGAGTTCGATAAAACCAGGTCAAATTATATACTTGGTAAGATATTGATCTCCTACTTCTATGTGCTTGTTGCCTAGCAATACAGAATATCTCAATATAAACAGTCTTCTGTTGCTGTGGTTCAGAGCCCTGTGAAAATCCTGGGCTGGTACTGCAAGTTTTAGCATTTCAAGCACTACTTTAGAATATCCTTGCAGTGTTGGGTAGCGAGCCAGTCTGATTGTATCTGAGTGTGGGCTTGGAAAGGGAGAAAGCAGCAACAGTGAACAAAAGTACAGCCTCTTCTTATAAACCAGCACTTACGAATGCACTTTAATTGCATAATGGAAAGGGCTAGGGCAAAATTAGGGCTTGACCTAACTGGCTGGTGTCTGGTCTCTGTTCCTAAATGTGTTACTGACTCCTGTGACTTCCTTCCTGCAAGTCCTTTTACCCTCTGTATGCTTAAGATTCCCTATTTACAAAAACACTGGCAGTTGTTTAAGACTTAATTAACATTGATGAAGAACACCACAGTGCTTTGAGAACTGCTGAATAAATGGCAATTCTTGCCATTAATATTATTCTTCCACCTTTGAGCTGTCAGATTATATAAATCTGGGCAGCTGCCTCAAAGCGCTGTGTGCAGATGAAAGCTCTCTAGAGGAACAAATTCTCCTTTCCTTAGTCTTGGAGAAAAATGTCATAATTGCATGGGAAGATAGGACAGTTATTACTATACTTATTCAGTATTAGTACTGAAGAGGAAGTATGAAATGGTAGGCAAGAAGCTAATTCAGCACTAGCAAAAGAAGACACAGATGACGGCATTCATCCAAACTGATGATGAGACACAAAGTATCACCCAAACCAGGCTGCTGAGAGTGACTAATAACACTATGACATTCAGGGGCCTTTATGACTGTCTGAAGATGGTGGTTGTCTGCTTAATACCCTGTGCTCTGGCATGCAAATGTGATACCTGGGAGTCTGAGTTAAGAGCACTTTTTATGCCTGTGGATGCTGTTTCCTTTTTTAACCTGAGATTCTCAAAGCTATTTAAAGGCATCAGTGGGACACCGAAAATCGTTTGCCTTCTTGATGGTCTTGCTGAACTGATCCAGAAACTTTGTGGTCTGAAGTTGCAAATCAAGGATTTGCTAGACTAGAGAATTCCTGTGGAATTGTAGATCAGTGTTTCTATGGAAATTCTTTAGGGTGCTTTTAAGTAAACACATATGTGATGAACAAAATTATGCTGGTGACTAATAGCTACAAGAGAGGGAATAAATTGCATTGTCCAGAAATCCTGTAACATTTACAATTTACTTACTTGTAGTCTGCTTTCCTAAATTCTTATTCAAAGCCTAATAAAGAACTTTTGAGGCTTTTCTAAGGCAGCAGCCAGTTGTTGCATTGCACTATCAACTGCTGTGACATATCTGCTGCATTTTGATGAAATTACTGGAACCGGAATCACTTGCGGTGCAATTATTCCTTATATAGATGCCTTAATTACAGCAGTGACATGTTACGGGGTTAATTAATTGTTGCTTATTAAGTGCTTTGAGACTCATGAATGAAAGATGCTACATATATGCAAAGGATGATTATTAGTTGTTAAGAGCAATGCTTCCAGCTACTTGCAGGGAAGAAACAATATAGTTTCATTGTGAAATAATACATTTGCAGTTTAGTTGAATCCATAGCGTATTTCAGGTTGCAAGACATAATCTAAGTGTATCCGTAGGTAGTCGTGCGTACTTGGCCAAAGCTGGCCTGTGGGAGCAGTCCCATCAGTCTCCGTTGGAACAGAAAATAACTAGAAATGCAGCAAGTTATGGAAACCGGGAGGAGGATGGCATGGGAAAAGGTTCCTCAGCTGTCAGTAAAATCAGTGGTAGATTGATGAACTCACAGCACAGTTGAGATGTAAGTTCTAGTTTGCTGATTTTAAGCCATGGTCATCAAATGGTGTCTGTCTGGATGCGCAGCGCCATTGCGGTTTCATTACCTTCAGAGTTTTCTTCTGTTTCTTAGTCTTTTTCCTAAACATTTTCTGCATCAGCAGCAGCTACAGCCTTGCCTGTGGGCATGGACAATGTTTCCATGTTCAAAACCGGGCTGCCTAAGCTGTGCTATTTATCCTGGCACTCAAGAGGCAACTCTATGTCTAGAGAGATATTTCATCAATTCTCAAAACTTAATAACTCAGTGTATTGGATATAAGTTGTTCAATTACTCGAGCTTCTTTACTCGTTTCGGAGACCTCTCTATTCTCTATGCTTTTGCTCCTTGCATTTATTCTTTCTTATATTATTAAAGAAGGAGGGTATTTACTGATGGGAGGGAAGGAGGAGAAAGACTTCTGTCCTGTTGTCGCTTCCTAAGGGAAAAAAACAAAAAAAACAAAAAAACAAAAAAACCCACAAATCCTCACAAGGCTGTGGTCCAGCCCTGGATGCTCAGTATTTGTCTCCATTGCTGTAGACCTGCCGTGGGAGTTTCTGTGGAGCTTCTACACTTCCTGTAAGTGGAAGGAGTCAAACCCAAAGACAACTGATATTTTTTTTTCTTTTTCTCTCTCTCTTTTTTTTTTTTTTTCTTCCATAGCACTATACTGCACAGTGCCCAGTGTGGAACTGAAATGCAGCAAGAAGAAAACCAAATAACACAAAGCTTAACAAGCGTGGAAGTGTTTCTAAAGGTTCCCCCCAATCTCTGGGAAGTTTTCACCAATAATAGGCTTTTGCTAGCTTTTGCTAGTCACGAGAAAAAAAAAGATCTGTATCTGCTTTCCAGAATGATGGTTTGAAGGAGCTTAATTTTGTGAGAACTGGCTTAAGGGTATGTTTTATTTGTTTCCAGGGAATGAAGAAGCCTAAAGTTGGATATTTGACAGCACGAATCATTTTTGAAGCTGTAGGACCTCATTTGTGTACTGACACAAGTAGAATTCAGCAAGTCCCATCAGATAACTTCCTTGGGGAGAGTCTGTTGCTGTTTTGCGTGTGTGTACAGCAGCTGGTGCTGCAGGGATACGGTGCACGACTGGGAATCCTAGATGTTTCTGCAAAACAGACAATGATGGTAAAAATACTCCACACTTCATTAAGCAAGTCAGGAGAGACTCAGACAGGGATGTTGTTAAAACTTTCTGTATACTGATGATGCAGCCCGGATCTGTAATAATTATTGGCGAGGAGGTAGGGAATTCTGGCTTCAAATGCAGGGCTGCGGAGGAAGTTAGAGCAAATCCCACTGAAAAGACTGTGTACCTTAAACTGTTCTGCGGTATGAAACATCACAAATTTTATGGCAGAGGGAAGTACATTTGTCTTGATTATTGCTACAGCCCAGAAATGCAAACATTTCCTATGTCGCAATTGTCTTTACTCAGGAGAAGTATTCTCCTTCCTGTGCTCCAGCTTTCTTGGGCTCTGATCCCCTGTCAGCCAAGGTAACCTGCTAAGCAGAGGCAAAGCGAGAGTGGCTGGGTACCGATCTTCGTGCGTGAAAGACTGTTTCATTAAATCTTTCTGGACAGTGTATTTCAATTTCTGTTGCTCCAGGGGATCTGGAATCTAAGCCAGTCAGTAAAACAGACCTCCTGCTCTCAGAGGTGCCAGAAGCACTCTGCCTGTCTGCTGAGTGGAAATGATACAATTTTGGCCAAGTTTTGTGTTCCAGGCTTCAGCCCACGTGATTAATTTTCCCATTGCAGTGATGTTTAGAGAGACAGCTAAGATAACAGTCCCGCTGGGTGAGATGCTCTGTGGGTCATGTGAGACGCCAAAGGAGCACGTATCTTCAAAGGGCAAGACTGAAAAGTGAATTATTACTCTACAGATGAGTTATCACGTACTAAAGATCGTATATAAATTATAGTGCCTGGTTTAGCATCTCACTCATAAAACTGTTATTTTTTCCTGATATTTGGCTCTTGCTCATGGGATTGAAGGGATGGTAAAACCACCTGCAACTCTGTTGGCAGTCACAGGATAAGAGCAGTCCAGTTTACAAGGTGTTGTGGTAGCTGATTGCCTTCCTCCTGCTCAAGCCTCCCCCTTCTTGTCTCTTCCTTTTCCCTACTTACTCAGCAGCATCTAAAACTGAGATTCCAAGCAAAGATGAAAGCAAACAGCCCTAAAGATGCTGACTTCTCAAAGTACTACACCCCATCATCTAAGCATCCAGGAACAGAATAGGATATTCCTTATAGAAGACCTTAACCACCTTCTAAAGGTGGACATGTAGAAGGGAAAATTGCCGAACGTCAGTGCTAAAAATAAAAAGCTTAGACGAAAGGATATCTTATCCACCCTAACACAGCCAGCATACAGAACAAAGAGGAAAAAAGCAGCAACAGAGGTTTTTCTTTCCCTTCTCTGAATATAGTATTTTCTTAAAAGCTTTGGTGAGTCAGCCTAGTGTATTAACCTCTTGGGGAGGGGTATGGGGGGATGTAATATGCCACTTGTTCATGGTGTCTCCTTCAGAGAGCTTTCTCCCTTTGCCCCTAGGTTAATACCTCTTAGTTTTCGTGCCCCTGGGTAGAAACCATTTTGTCAGCCCAGTTACTGCCAGCTGAGAATATGCCCCGAGTAATGGCTTCTGGTACCATTTTCTCCAGGAATCCCCTTGGCATTCCCTGTGATAATACCGTACAGCTCCTATTATGTTACTTTCTGTTAGCTTCTCCGGTCCCCTTTGACTGAGCTCTGTGCAGTCTGGCAGAATAATTTCAGGTCAGCAGAGGTGCTTGGGAGACGTCTACAAAAATAGCAGAGACGCCCTCCCTGTCTTGCATCCTAGCCGAAAGGAACAAAAAAGGCTGCAAACAGCTCTTAGACTTTTGTCCCTCTCATCGTCTGCATTTGCCGTAGGGAATGTCCTCTGCAGGACCTGACCTGAGGAGCCAACACGGTCACGACTAAAGGACTCGGCGTGGCCCTTCCTCTCCCCGCTCCCTCGCGCTGTGCCCTGATGCTCCCACCGTCCTGCCAGGCATCGCAGTGTCTCGGGCTGTGGACGGGAGGGCTAATGCTGCGCACCCAGGACCTGGCGTCCCGGGCTGCTTTGGTGTCTGTAGCCAGACATGGGTTACTAAACTCTGTTGATTTATTCCACATGAGACGCTTGCTTGCTGCAGAGAAGGTAAAAGGACCCACTTAACGTCGATTTAACCTCCAAACTTCCTGTAACTTTTAGAATGCTGCTTTCCTTCTTTGTAACTTTTCCCCCATTTCCCGTAGTCATTTAATTTTAGCAGAGGGTTCAGGTCATTTGTATGGGTAATGCAATACTCTCCACTGAAGGGGAGCGTATCAGAGGAGAACAGGACAGTGCTGGGGGTTTGGGGCTTTGCATTTGTTTTGCAACTGGCTGAGGCACCAAGTGATTCCAGTTTGGCCTTTGCTTCCGCTGCCTCTCGCCCTGCGGGGTCGAGGCTGGCTAAGAACGGCCAGCTGATGGGTAAAGAGGACTTTCTCCTCTCTCTTGCCTTCCTTGTGAACTTGCCTTTGCATCCTAGCTGAATAGGATAAAAGAATCCATATTCAGTACATAACACCTACAGATCAAGCCAGAAAAAGAGCCCAAGGAAAAAAAAACTCAACCGACTGATTTGGAATTCAGCGATGTTCCTTACTTTCTTGGCTGCTTGGAGGGCTGAAGCTTTTACAGACCTAGTTAGAAAAGACACTAGTAGCAGCTGAAGCATCTAATCGTGTTTCTTTAAACTGGTTTCATGCTTTCAACACAAAATTGTGGGGGTGCTAAACAAAGCTAAGTTAGTGTTCTTCCTATTTCATAACTGAGGAAACCGAGGCACAGAAAGGGTGGATGAACAATCAGGATCACGTAATGAGAGCTGTGAGGATCAAGAACAGCAGCAAGAGGTCCTGATTTTGAGCCAATTGATGCAATCCTAAATTCACAGTATTTGCCTGTCCTGGAACGGGAAGTCCAGTCTGTTTGACTTTATTGGTAGCGTGTTTGATTTTAGAGCTGGTGCACAAAACAGCACCGATCAGTCTCTGTTCTATGGAAAACCCTTACAACTTTATATTTATTTTTATCTTGATTTGGGCAGAGCAATTGAAATTATTAGCCACTTAAGTAGAACAGAGAGTAAAAAAAGGAGAAGGAAAATATTTCATTTAAATGATTTCTATTGAAATGAAATGCTTTGGTATTTCTGAAATGAAATGTTCTGCTTAATTCAAAATTAATCTCAGTCTGTATAAGCTGTATGGTGCCTGCTAGGAATTGTAGTTTAGCTACTTCGTGTTCCTAGTCTCATTAGAGGACTCATCTCTCTCTGTCTGATTGGCAAGGGAGGATGGGAGGAGAAAATACGAAGAAGTATTTGATCATTTTTTATGCAGGAGCTTTTTCACGGGGAAGATGAATCTCCCTCTGGGAGATCCTGTGGATCTCAGGGAACGCTGGGGAGCACTTTTCATAGGAACGGAGGCTTGTCTCACTGCTTCCCACGTGTTTGGCCGTGACCTGTGAGGGACTTTGCTCTGGAGCAGTGCGAGCAGAGAGGACGTGAGACCGTGACACAGTGCTGTAAACCCGCCTCTGCTCTGGGGCTCTGGAAAGGGGGGGAGAGACTTAGAAATGGCGAGAGGGGTGGTGTGCAAGTAAGAAAGGAGTGGGCTGAGGTGCTGGGAGAGGATGAGAAGGGGAGAAGGCAAGAAAAACATGCGAGCATGAGAGGTTCAAAGACATTCCTCTGCTGCTTCGGCCTCCTGTGCCTGCACTAGCTCAGCTGGCGCTGGGGCCGTGAAGACCTCTCTTAATCTGCATTTCCTTTTCCTCTTTCACTGGGAATGGAAGAGGCGTGTGTAAGTGACCCTGCTCTCCCCCTCTTTCCCTCTCCGCTTCCTTTCCCAGCGGCGTCTCTCTGGGATACGCAGCCATCTGGCTGTTTATTGCAGCGTGAGCTGAACTCTTAGATGTACGCTTTGGAATCTGGTCCTGATTTTAAGGTTTCCCTGTCCCTTCTTTGCATTTTTCTGTATATCTGACTTGCTGCCTTTGAGCAGCTTTTGTATCGAGGCACTCTGTCCTCAAGCATCCCCTGTGCTTTCATGTTCCCTCCTCTCCCCAGAACTTCTGAACATTCCTGTTTGGTTTCTATTATTTTTATTCCATTTTTTCTCATGTTCTGCTGCTTCCTGTTAGCACAGGGAGCACCAAAACTATCTGCCCCACTCTGAAACAGTTGGCTGAGCATAAGCATCAGCCTCCCTCCTGCTCTAATCCCATCCTTCCTGGGTCAAGGTCCTGACCTCGTAGGCATTGCCGGAGGTGGAAAGGGAAGATGCAAATGATTCCAGAGGAAGTTCAGCCTCCAAGTTCAGCACTGGGATAATGAGCAAGACTCCTTAGCCTTTCTCCCTTTGCACTACAAGGAAAATGCACACTAAAGCCTGCTTAACTCCTTCACTTCCAGGAGCCAACAAGGATGCTGGTAATATGGAAATAAAAGGAGAATTTTCAATTAAAATGCCCATCTGTTCTACATTTATAAGGAGGCATGAGGTATAAAGGATATAGAAGTAAAGTGGAAACCTGTCCTGGGTACATTTGTACTCCTTTCCTCTTCCAGGATATGTCAGAAGTTAATGTTAATAGTACAGCTGCTGCAAATAGGTTTCTTGATGGACTTCCCTGAAGAGAATGAATTGATACTGTTGGAATGAAATCTACGTTTTTGTCTGGTGGGAAGAGATATAGGGAATATTATGGGGTTATTGTACTAGACTCTTTGAGTAATTCAGATCTTTTTATTTCGTTCCTGCTGTAACAATGAATTTCCTATAGTCCCAATAGTGATTTGCTTGAGCTGGACACATCAGGGCAGGGCTTGAGGTAAAGCTGATGCTTTGTGGACCATCACAGGAGTTATATGTGACCAGTAGCATGCAGGGATGGTGTGCTGGGATCTGTGCCGAGGAGGTTGAACGGCCACTGAGAGCTTCACAGTGGCAAAGGATATAGACCCACAATAATTAAGCAACTATGTCTTGCTGCTGCTCATGACAGCTTCCCGATGCTGCTGTAAATGATTCCAGATGTGCTCCTTTGAACTACTGGCTGCTGTGAGCACCCAGGCGTTGGTGGGATGACAGCTACATCCCGTTCCAGGCATGCATGTGACAAAACTGCCTTTCTCCATCTGATTTCCCATGGGCTTGGGTCATAGAGATCATGTCAGCATCACTCAGGAGGGTACTCAAATGGTAAAGCCTTTTGCATGTCCCTCCAGTAAGCATGTCCTTTCAGGAGCTCACAGATGTGCACTGCTGGGCAGCTGACCAGGGCACAGTGTTCTCTCTGTATATTGCCTGGAAAACCATTTTCTTCCTTGCACACAATTACTTTCAGGGCCCACTATTTCCCGTAGAGGGAGATGGGAGTGGGAGACACACAAGCCTAAAGGGACCTCTGCAATTAGCTCCTCTAACAGCCTTGGGCAGGGAGTTTCTCTTGGTGATTCTTATGTACAGCCGGATACTTCCCCCTGCAGTTCCCGGCCTGTCTGACACTCGGCCTCAGTCCTGCCCTCGCAGCTCCCGCTGCCGCCTGCCGAGCGGTTTAGGACTCCGGAGCTAAACGCACACCCTTGTGCGATGCAGGTGTTGACAGCATGGAGAAGGATGATGGAGGTGGGACGGGAGGTCACAGCGATGAGACTCCATGAATATTGTAGATCAGGAAGATGACTTTAAATGGAGATGGTGGGCTTGTCACCATGTGTGAGCTTTTCCGTGGGAGTAAGGCACTCAAAAGGCAGAGGGATTCAGCTCTGGGAACCCACAACTCAGGAGTCAGAAGGCCTTTCCAGTGCTGACTAAAAGTGTTTCTCTCAGTTTTGCCCATCTTTACGACACTAGCACCTTGCCAACTGCCCTCTGGGGCTGGGTTTTGAGAGATTAATATGCTAAGCTCTGCATGTTTGTTTTTTTTTAAGTGATAGTTAATGCACTCAATCCCAATGTTCTTAAAGACCTTGTTTTTTCTTGCCTAGCATAAACACTTCTAGGTTGAGACTAGCTTTTATTTTAGTGTTTTTGAAGTAAAAAAGCATAATCCTATAATTTGGGGAGAAAAAGGGAAAGAAGAAAACAAATAGGAGAAGAATGTAGTGGTAAATATGTTCATTCAAGCCCCTTCATAGAAGGCTATCAGATTGGTTAAGCCACATGATTTCCCCTTGATGAATCCATGCTGACTACTCCTAATCACCTTCCTTTCCTCCACGTGTTTAGAGATGACATCCAGAATGAGCTGTTCCATCACCTTTCCAGGATGGAGGTGAGGCTGCCGGGCCTATAATTTCCTGGGTCCTCCTTCTTGCCCTTTTTGAGGACTGGAGTGACATTGGCTTTCTTCCAGTCCTCAGGCGCCTCTCCTGTTCTCCATGACCTTTCAAAGATGATGGAGAGCGGCCTAGCAATAACATCCGCCACCTCCCTCAGCATTCATGGGTGCATCCTATGATGATTTTGCCAGATGATTTTGCCTATTCTGGTACAGGTGTTCAGCCCAAATTCTTCAGACAAACTCAGACATATTTTGATCTTATTTTCTCAGGTTTCCTTGGCCTGAGTTAATGCTATTGACTCACGTTGCAGTAGTCAGAGGTTATGCTTGTTTGCTGGCTCTGAGACTCTGCTCTGAAGGATTGCCATCTGGTGGCCTTCTGTTGGAAAGCCACAGTTACAGCTAGGGATGAAGTGGCATTTTCCACCGCTCAGTTTACCTGTGCACATGGCTGATCCACGTTCCCTCTGGGGCATGCACTGGTGTTGAACCCTGGCAGGACAGAAGCACCTTTGCTAACACCAGGCCAGCCAGACTGGGGAGCACAGCTGAATGTTTTAAAGTGGATTTTCAGTAATGAGTTTCCTTTTTAGGGCTGATTAATTCTTACTCTGCATGTGGGCACATGTAAGAGTTTGCAAATTGGTAACTTGGTTTTTAAAACACTCTGATAAATGCACACAGAACTAAGTATTTCAAAAGCAAAATAATTAGTAAAAGTAGCAGCAGTAAAAATCAAATGCCAAGCAGTCTCATTAAATCAACACTTAGAAACTAAACATAAATACATTCAAATTAGAAATAAAGCTTTTCTTTTGCAGTGGCACATCTCAGGAGATGCATAAATTCTCTATTCCGTGATGCCATCAAATCAAGGCTATGTGGATGCTTTTCTGAAGATGCTGTTTGACCCCCAAATTACTAACCAGAGCAGTTCAAGGACATCTGGCTTGAGGCATTGGGGTGACATTACGGTATCTGCTTTGATTCTGTGAATGTGTAGCTATTGCTTGGTAGGGAGGGCAAGTCCAGCAGTGAGAAGACTGGGCTGCGGTTCAGATTAACTGGGTTGTACTTGAGACAATTATTAAAATGGGACTGGGTAGCCCTGTCTGTATACATTAGTGTGGAAACACAGATATATTCGTGCAATATAAGAGTTCAATTTCTGTGATGATAAAGCTGGCTGTAATGGTATAATTTTTTTTGCTGCAAATGCACTGCTAAGAACTGACATGGTGTACACAAAGTGTAAATCAGATGGTGCCCATCCACAGTTTTACGATGGTTCCAGAAATCTAATTTAAAAGCATGCATTAACTTGAAGCAGAGGAACTGTGCATGGACTGAGTTGGAGCAAAGTCTTCTAGGTTCTCTTTCTGGGACAGATGAAAGTCATTCATAAGCCTATTACTGTCTGATGAAGACCTGTCCCTGGGAAGTACATGATGAGAGCATAATATGCAAAAAAACCAAATAAAAGACTCACAGTGACTTAGGGATGCAAGAAAGAAGAGACCAGGAATTAGACAAGATGCTTTCTACAACAGTCATGAAAGATTCATCTCAGGCTCATTTCCCATTCTCCTTTTCCCCCATTTTACATGGTAAGCAAAAGAAGTCTGTATACAACACCATGCTACTATAAGCCTATTTTATCTTATGCCTAACTTATATTTTACCTTATGTATAACTTCTTTCAGCAAAGGCATGTAGACCTTGCTTCTAATTTTATTTGGTCCAGTTAGTGAACCTGCCCTTGGCTTGTCAAGGGACAAGGGAAAAAGCTCCATTTAGATGAGCAGAGATGCTGTAGTCAAGGCCCTGCACTACGACACAAGACATATGTTTGTATTTGGAGTGTCGCCCTGAAAATCACGGTTTCCCTAGATGAATCTCTTCCCTCATCTTTGCCTCCATTCCCTCCCCCCCCATGTAAAATGAGGAGAACGATACTGTTGTATGGTTTGGGGCTACCGTGACAGCAAAGCCAGTGGTACTCGTAGCGCACCCAGATTCTGCAGTGATGGGCTCAAAGAAAAGCCAACTGTAAAGTAAATGAAGGATGAATAATACAGGCCAACATAAAGCGTTTCTTGGAAGTGGTACAGCACAGTTTTCATGACTCATGGTCTCGTGCAGTGTAAAACAATACCATGGTTTCTGATAGAACAATAGCTTTGTATTGCATCGTGCATCTAGTGCTTACAGACACCAGCGTAAGAAAGACAGTTTTATGTTTTGTACTCATATGCTTTGCAGCCTTCTGCCCCTTTGCGTCATAAAGATTTAAGGGTTTTTTTTATTCCAACTTTGCAGCAAAGCCAATGTTTCTTCCTGAAGATTAGTAATTAGATCCTGTGGCAGCACTTAGATATTTTGATGATAGGTCCTTTAAAAGCATCTTGGATTAGATAGTCAGATAGGAATGCATGATAATAAACTGAGCAGACAAGGCCATGTGCTGAGTTACTCATTATCACTTCAATCCACTTTGAGCTGTGTGAACATGCAGACACTAAAAAAGGAAAAAAGTAAAGTGGGCTTCTTAAAAATAATCCTACTTTCTGCTCTTCATAATTGATTCTATAAATATATCACTGTAAAAAGAATCAGAGAAGAAAGGGCAAGGAATAAGTCATCCTATCCTCACTCATCTTTTGCTGGCTTCCTTAAAAAAAAAAATAAAAAAAAAGAGCAACTTTGGATGAATACAACAATGCTCTGAAAGTCTAAATTACATTTTAATAAAAACTTTGTTGTTAATGGGACTGGCATGAATTATCAGCTCTGACAGTACTAAGTCAGGCTACATTACAACTGACTTCAAACAGAGCTCTGCTGCCTCCAGACCCAGGACCGGGCATTTGCCGAGGGGAACCTGATCCCAGAAAGGCGCTGCGGGATGCCATTCACAGTTATGATTAGAAATGTCCCAGGAATGCGTGGGGAAGGAGGCGTCTACTGGCTGCCTCAGATAGTGCCAGCATGGTCTCTAGCTCTCTCAGAAGTGGCCAGATGGCACTGTCTTTTTTTCCCAGTGCTTTGGATTCGATAAGGTCGGCTTTTCATGCGCTCAGCGGTAACAGCTCATTCACTCGTCTGGCTGCGGAGGAGCTGGGAGAGGGGAACATCTGACTTGACTCTCTGCTGTGGGATTCCGGCAGGATTTGTTGCTGACCCCATTCCCTGGCGCTGGCATGTGACAGTCTAGCCCAGCACCCGACACACAGGGTACGCAGAGAGCAGAGACGCCTCCTAGTAACTTTTCAGCTTAATACCCGACTTTCCACCCCCTCTATCTCGGGGCTCTGCCCTGGGCCTGGCAAAGCTTTTCTTCCTAAACAATCTCTACAAGAGGCTTCACTTGCTCCTCCTGGGGTGGTGATAAAAGTTCCTTGAGATCATTGTGCAAGGAGACATAACACCACTGTATCATCACTATATACTATATCATTACTAGTGTTGAGTTAGCCAGCAAGTTACTGGATAAACTTAATTCCTTTGGCTATTTGAAAGTTATTTGCAAATAGGCTTCTTGTTTTTCTCCTGACATGCAGATTTTGTCATTCATCTGGCATAGTTAGCTTTGAGCTTTATTCACAAGATTCGCTAGCCCAGCCTTTGACTAACTGAATATACCAACCTACTTTAAAACAAGACTTGCAACTGAACATTTTGCCAGAAGAGGGGACTGTAGCTCCATCTCCCAACAGCTGCTCAAGCACAACTGCCAGACGTGTACTTATTAAAAGCTTCGGATTAAGGCAGTCCTTCACCTCTTTCTCCTGAGGCAGCTGCTGGGAAAAACCCCGTGTAAGATTCAGACTGGATTAATTAATCTATTAAATCAATTTTTGTCAAAACCCAATGATCTAGAAATCATATCAGGTCTGAAGGACTTTAAACATTCATTTAATGAAGTTTTTAGTATTACAGATGCTGTTTGAAAGAAGTGTCTTGTGCATTTTTTAAAGCCTTCTGGTGTTTCAGTTTCTCAGCAGCCAGGTTAGAGTTTAACTGACAAATACGCAATTGTATTTCTAGCAGCATGACTCCAGAAGCTGGTGCTTCAAGAAGAATGCTGACACTGCTGGTCTTGCAATGAATTATCACAACATTCAGGCCTCAGACGCTTTTGGCCACATGGAGAAACTACTGGATGAGCTTCTCTAGAGGTTTTTTGCAGATAGTCATATTCTGAAAACACCCCTGTAGAGTTAAAAATCCTATTGCTCCTACTTCATCCCTCAAGGCTTCCCTTAAGTTTCATTGAGTAAGTCCTGCATCAAATTAATATATACAATATGTTAGTATTGAGGGAAGTGGGTAGACATAACAGCCCACAGGAGCGAAGAGGTTCTTCTGACCTCGGGATAGGAGAGGTCTGCAGTCTGGGCAATGAAGTACCGCTGGCAAAGCATAGAATTAAGATCAAGAGGAGATACGAGCCAGCACAGAGCTGGGAAGAACTGTTTAGCTGAGCATGAAGGGCTAGAAACATAGTGCAAATCCATGGGCACAGGCTCTTCAGGCAAGAGTTGTATGAACTGGGAAGTGACTTACGCAGCGCTTTGAGAGCTCCAGTTCAAACAAGCTAAGCAAGTTGGACAGTTTGTGTTTCAGCATTTCCAGAGGTCCCACTAAGCCCCACTGAGCACTTGCCTGTATTGCACTGGAAGAGGGCTTTTGTAACATCCTTTCTGTACATTTTCTCTATTCCAGCCCAAGCAGGCAGTCTCACCATGCCACGTTTCAGTGGTGACCAAGATGCAGGCCCCGCATGCAAGGTTGCTTCTATTCAACTGCACACACAGTGCTCCGAGGAGCTGCCTAAGCCGAGGGCAGCAGGGAAAAAGGCAGGGGTGTAACGCACCTTTCCCAGGATCACAGAGCAGACAGGTGGAAGAGCCAGAAATTGCATCTGTCTCCTGGATAGTTGTTTGCAGATGGCACCATGTCTTATCAGGGTACAGCAACGATCTTTTATTAATTAATTTAGCGACACATCCATTATCTGTCTCTCCCTGTTCCTACTTCTCCCTCCCCTCTGTCCACACAGAATCTCAAGCCACAACAGATTCTGCAGCTCTTTATTCAGGGAGAGAAATCTTCAGAGAGACTTACGGCCTTAAATGTAATGGAAACATTTGTTAATGAATGAGCCCTCATTATACACATTACAAGGAAACACTTAATTGACAGTGGCCACCGGATAACAGGGTTTAATTAATAAATCTAGGTGGCGTCATATACACCACAGGAGGGGATTACAGGGGTTAATGTGTCTGTCTGTTGGACTTTTATGGAAGAGCTTTGTTGCCCGTCTTTTAACATGAATAACCCGCCAGTCTGCGACCCAACACTCGCAAAAGGCAGAGTCAGAGTCAATTGGTTACAAAAACACAGCAGCCCTGTCTGAATTTTTGAACGTGGGCTGGATGGCATCTGAAGCTGAAGCAGACCAAGGGGAGATTTGTTTCCTTGCCTCTTTAGCCAGCACCTGGGTTTCTATGGTGCTAGCTATTCCATCCACACACACACCACCCTGTGTTTGGCAAACAGGCTCTTCTCAAACTTAGCATTTTAATGACTGGTTCATTAGCACCTCAGACAGGCTGCCAGCACCAGCAGCAACACTAGCAAGCTTTAGCAGTGGGATATGCAGAGGAGGGATTCTCAGCTGCTGGATATTGACACCTCTGCTGAAAAAACAGTGAAGCTGTGCTGACCTACCTCTCCTAATGCTGTGGCTCCATGTTCACGGGGAAGCAAGGCTGTGGAGATCCCACCGAGGTCTGTCCCTGAGGACAGATTGCTATTACTCTGGCCTGTGAGCTGCTCTTCAAGTTTGCAGTGCAGGGTAAAAACGTCACAGGGAGAGTCCAGAGCTTCTAAAAGTCAGTCTGTCATTTGATGACATTGTCATCCTCCTCTAGTTATATTTTTGAGCAGTTATAAGTCCAATTTTACGGATGAGACCATTTATTTCTGTTTGTAAAGCACAGTGAGGTCACGTACACAAATACCAGGAGCCTTGGAACGCTTCATCTTTGCCCACTCTGCAAATGGCCTGGCTGCCAGTCACCAAGGCCTCAGAAGTTCTCTGTAGAGGAGGCAAAGCAGCAGCTGACAACATACATCTTTGCCCAAGAGACCTATTTCTCATAGTGCAAGTTGGCTAAGCCCTGCAGAAGCAAGCAGAACCAGCCTAATTTATACCAGCCCATGATCTGGGCTGCTTTTCTCCTATTGCTTTGTGTGCAGACTGTGACAGCTGGACTCTAGTTGAGCAAAACCTCTCTGCTTGAAGCAATGCCTCATACCAAGTGAGTTTTGGAACGCAGGAGATGTTTGTACTCAAACACAGGAGCATCGTGTAGCAATGTGGCCGTACCAGTTCTGCTTAGAACAATTAGGCACAGAAAACTTTAACCTGTTCTTCACCTCCCCTGCCAATCCTGGGAGGCTCACCAGTACATCTTCAGCAAGTCCCTATCCTTTTGCCTGGTCTGGGAGTCTCATTGTTGCTGTATATAGAAATCATATGAGAAGTTTAGAGGAGCAACTTTGCACAAGGATGCTGCTCTAAGTCCAGAGCAGGCCCTTACTGTTAACTTATTATTTATCCTGGTTCAACCAAGAGAACAGCTGGACCATGCAAGTCTAATTAGCTGTAATTATTCTCACGCTTTGCCTCATCTGGATCACAAGACAGATCTTTATCTAATATCAATCAGTTTAGTCCCACTGCAAGCAATTAAACAGGATTAATCATTGTTACACTGAATCCTGCTCACAGTCCTGATCTGGAAGACCATGGGAATTTTCCCACTCATACCTGCAGAAACACAGCAGCCAGATGTCTTACTAACTATGACTGTCAAATGGAAAATAGTCCACCTCTGTAGCAGAGAGAAAGCATGCTGGTAGCATACGAGAGAGGGCTTTGGCCAATACAGGGCACAGGAGCAACACGAGAATATGGTACAGGTCAGTCCCTGCTGCTGGTGCTCTGTCTGCTGCCCCATCTTCACCGGAATTGTGTCAGCATCAGTCAAGCCAAAGACAGCATAGGTATGAAAGTATGGGCTAAGTCTACTCCTCTTCTCTGATGTATGGGCAATTGGACCAGAAACTATGTTTTACAGCACTCTACAAGTGATAGACTAAGGAACTTAAAAAACTGCTCCTCATAACTTCAAAAGTGTTCAAAAGAAGTGTCACAATTTATAAAAACACTATTAAGTCTTCATGTGTGTTAGCAGTATTTCCAAAATTGAGCCTTTGAACATTACTGTTTCAGACCTAGAAGAAATAGCACTCCCTTGAAGTCCAGAATAAAACAAACAAATGAGGAAAAAAGAACCCAAAACACACAATACATCTCTATATAGTAAAGGAATAGCTGTAGTAGGATGCCCTTACTAGCTGTAAGATTTCAGATATTTTCTTTGCAGCATTCTTTAAATCTAAGATTAGACAGTCATATTCCATATAAGCATTTTTCTTTTTTTTTTTTTGCATTAACTTTATTTATTTCTATAGTCACACACATTTTACCTTCTTTTGCTTCTTAATAGGACATTAATATTGAGCTACTACAGACCAAATAAAGATCACAATTACTACAAGGCCCTTGAGGAGGGCCTTGTCCCCTTTTTATAGGGCAGTGCAGAAAGCATTTAGCACAACGACCTCAGATTAGTGCTTGCAGGTGGGAATGCAGAGGGTGGGTACCCTTCCTTTCTTATAAATGGGAAGATGCTCTTCCCTTGTTTTTTTTCTTTTAGGCAGAAAGAGTGCTCTTTTCCTTCTGCTTTTTGGCTGAGGGAGAGGTTTTTAGTTTGTACAGGTAAGTGATGAGAGACAAGAATTAGCTGATAACACACTCCGAACAGCAGAGCCTTACTAAGGAAAAAACGTACTGCCCCGCTGTGGCAAGATAATGAGAAGAAAGTGATATGAAATCAGAGAATAAGTTGGAGTGAGGCTATGAAGTGTTTTACAAGCAAAGCATTGCTGTGATGAGCAGGAATGCCTATGGAGTAGGAAAAAATGTTAACAGCAGGCAATGGGAAGGAAGGTAACACAGTGAGCTTCCAAATAGTCTAGAGAGCGCTGTATTCTGTGATAAAAATGTTCTTCAACTGCTATCGTTACTGTCTACAGCAAACTGGAGACAAACTTAACTACCTTAGGAAGTCTTTGAAGTAGGTGGAATAGGTCACTGCTTGTGAACAGTCCTTGCTTGCAGACAGGATTAGTTGAGATCTGTGCTGTCCAAATGAAGCCCTGAGTGAAAGCTGTGGTCAGCTGGTAGATAATAGTGGGCCTGAAGCTCCTAGGGTGGAAAAGTCTCTGTCAATAGGCACAGTGTAAAGATACTAAAGCCTATTAGAATACTAAGGGGAAAAAGGACTGTTGAGAATACTTTTGAGAGAGATGGGCAAAGACAAAAGTAATGAGGAGAGGAAGAACAGCTCAGGCTTAACTGTAAAGTTGAGGTTATGGACAGGGAGAAAAATGGGAAATTTGAGTCAAGGAACTTTGAGATGCTCTTTAAAGGCGAGGGGCTTGGAACTATGTACCAGTTGTTTGATGTGTTACTCCCCCACGTACGTTGATAACACAGTAAAAGCTCTGTGGCTTACCCAATGGCACCAGGGTCTTAACAGCTATGTATATTTTTATGTCCTAATTACGCTGAATGGCAATTGAGTTATGTCTGATTTCTCACTGTTCCTCGTGGATATGAGCTGTTTTGTCTGAACCCGTGGCTGGGGACAGGGCTTGTCCCCATGCAGGATAATATGAAAAGCTCTATCTGGAAACCCGTTGCAGCAAGCAGAAGAGAAATGAGGCAGAGCTAGTTAAAGTGAGTGGTGGTTTGATTGCAGACTACTGTGAGTGCCTTGGCTGTCATTAAGCAGTTTGTGTGATACATTTTTCTCCTGCAGAATTGCATTGGTGCAGACTGGTCATTCTTCATGGCCGGGTCACTTAGTCTGAGGCCACTCTGAAGGATTCCATGTTATAAAAAGTTTTGATTGAGCTGGGGCAGATGAATGAGCGTGTTGCAGGTAGCCCAGCTGCCTGCTCTCAGTTACCCAAACAGTGCTCCTGAACCCTTGGAGCTGAGTGCTAGTTCCTAGCTGGTGTGTTAAAATACCCATTTACCTGCAACTTGGACAACAAGTCTCACTGGGAATGGCACCATTCTTCAGCTCTGGCCATGAAACTGATGCCTGATGTGTTCCCCAGGTAGGGACTTCAAGCAGAGTGGCCAGTCTTAAAAAGGACACTGGAAACCCTTGATAGCTGGATTAGGGACTTCTAACAGGAGGCTTTCCTCTGTGTCTGAGGCACCAGCCTCTGCCTTGGCCGGCTTCCACGCATACAGCCAGCCCTTTGACTGTGAGCAGGCTACCGCAGTGCTGCGCTATAAGTTTGGCCAAGACCTCTGAAAGGGATTTTCACTTTAACTGAGATTTTGCTCTTTTTGAGAAGAGATGAGTCTATTTATAGATACAATCAAGTTCCTCCTGTTGGAAATCTCTACCCTTCCCTTAGCATTAGGCAACAAAAGTCCTAGCCTACAGACCCAGCGATGGTACAGTAAATTCTGGTGTGCGCTGGTATTTATCCCAGAGCCCCTGTCTCTCCTCCTTTGCCCTTGTATAAATTAGATGTGATTCTGTCTGCGTCAGTGGATTGCAGCAGCGAGGCGCCTGGCAAGCGAAGAGCGAGACCTGGGCTTTTGTACTGCACTGCGATAACTGGGCTCCTTGCAGGCGATTCCTGTCTGTGCACAGCTGCCCAGGAGAGGAAGTCTGTGGTCTCTGTGCAGGGCATGCAGCGCTTGGGCGTTCTCTGGCGATGGTGGACTTGATTTCTTTGGTGTGGCCGTGCTGAGATCCATTGGCATGCTTGGATTTGGGGTCCTGCAGAGGCCAGAATGAAGAAGCTTGTGTAGAAACCAGTTATAAAGATCAGCACTTGATGGCATCAGTAACTCCCTCTGGGCTTCTTGCAGGCTGAGATAGTGGCAGATTGTCAAAATTACTTAACGTCCTGGAACACCACCCATTCCACTATGAATAGGCTCCTTGTGTACAACCCACATGATCATAGTGTTTTTCTGATGTCTCTATGGAGACTGGAGACATACTTCTGGTCTATTGGTTTGGGATCTTTTTTTCTTCTCTGCTTTCAGGTAAATTGTCTTGCAGGAGAAAATAAAGAAAACAAACAGGTACAATCCTTGTGAATAATGGGTTAAGCATCCACCACAGAACACCGAAACATCCTGGTCTCTGTTGTAGAGGGAGTTGAAATAGCTTGATTTTTCTTTAGCATACTACCATCTAGCTTGGCAAAGATCTAACAAGCCTTGTGCAAAAAATAACTGGCCTTAAAGCTGGACGAAGCAGTTTAAATTCAGATGTGGATCTCCAGCCAAATTAGGCTGGAGTATGGCTTAGAGTGAAGCAGTGTTAGATTTGGGACACCTTCTGTGCCAAAAAATCAGGGGAGCTTTTTAAGATGTTCCAATCCCAAACACAGATGCTGTCATGAGATCAGACACTTCCTCTTACTGTTGGCCCTGAACCTTCTAGAAAAGTGATTTAAATGAGATTTTCATTGCCTTTGCCGTATTAATATAGGCCTCAGTTTTCACTGGAATCCTCAAGAGGCTGAAAATTTGGGTGGATAAATGAGGAAAAGAAGAATATTCAGGTTATATTTCTAGTTGGTGCTGTGCTTGGGACAGTAGTAGGGAGAGCTGCTTTCTGTGAAGTTTTCAAATATTTATTTTGCTTCCTCAGCAGTGGATTTGTCCTAAAACTGCCCCATAACAAGTCCCATTGGTGCATTTTGCTGCTCAGGATGACAGAATGCTCCTTTGCATTCCTAGTTGCCGCTCCCAAACTCCTTAGCCCTAGTTTACAGGTTGGATTCTAGGCTCTTAGCTATAGCAAGAAAAAACAAATCCCCGCTTGCTGAAAGATGGCATATGTTTCTTGGCATAAACTCAGGTGTACGTGGTATCTATACAACACCCAGAAAATCAGAGTCACCCCATAAACATCTCTCTAAATGCCTTCGGTTCTACCAGTGAGTCTGTCTCAAGATTCAGAATCTAATACTAATCTATAATCAGATTATTCTATTTGATTGGGTATTTGATTATCCTTTGGTGCCCTGAATAGTGGCAAGGCAACACCTCCGGTGAGCTCATGGAAACCACTCTGGCCACCCCCATCACCAGTGGCAAAACCTTTTTTGATTCCTAGGCAATATGGCCTAGGAAAGGAGAAGCTATTGAGGTGTTGTGCGCTCCTGCTAAGAAGTAATCAGGGAAAATAAAGATAGGCTGTTGTGCAGCCTCCAGGCTGTTTTAAGAAAAAAGGAGATCACAGGAGGAAAATACTGGGGTTTAGATTGTGCTTTCCGCCTGGAGAGTGCATGCCATGGAGAGAGAAGGTCTGCCTCCCATCCTGAGGGTTAGCAGAAGGTTCCTGCGGCTGTTTCCCTGCGTGTAGAGCAGGGACCCTATCCAGTTTTGTAAGGCACTTGAAAATCTGTGTGATGAATTCTTTCCAGCTTGTGCATTCTGAGCCTGCTACCAGCACTGATTTAAAATATATATCCACCCTATTAGTTCTTTAAAGTAGAACACTGTAACTTACCCTGTGTGAGATAAGTATTGTCGTGCTTGATTCCTAGATGATTAAGTTGGCTCTGAGCAAGGAAGGGCCTGTAACAAAGCAAGAAATGAAACAAAGTAATCCTGATTACTGCTTCAGCTCACACTAGTTTTAGTGAAGAAAGTGAAGCCTCAGTTTCTACTGACCGTGTCAAGGGCCATGCTGTAGCATTTCTGCTGTAAACCCAGGCTGGCTGAATGGACTTGCTGTCCCGTGGCTCTCCATCTGCAGCTTGCTTGCCTTCAGCAACTCAACCCGCTAGTGACGCCAGGCCGGTGTGAAGCGCACAAATGTTGCAGTGGGGCAGGAGGAGGAGGAGAATGGGGGGGAGAAACAGTGAAACAGCTGGTCTTGGAGCAATCCCATTCTGCAGTCACTTAGGCCAGGAGTGAAATTAGCTTGTAAAGATAAGCTAGAAGCAACAGCCTCCCCAAGCCAATGGAGAATGTGAGCATGTGCAATTACCTCTCTGCTTTGCAATTTCTGTTACATAGCGCACTTCAGTGCCCAGCAGTATCGTCTTGCCATCTGCAAAGGGGCCAAGGTAAAGTTCGGTCAAAAAATAATTCAATTTCCTACGGCGGGTTCCTGCTTTTACAGCCTCCTTCCAGGAGGTGGAGGAGAGACCCTGCTCGGAGGTGTCTCTGTCTCTCTCGGCGTTCCTTTCAGGGGAATGCCGAGGACTAGGGGACTCACTGGGTTCACCTAACTGTGTGCACGCGTGGGGAGATTTTACACTCTCCTCCTGGTTTTTAAAAAGAGACTCCTGGGCGTTGGCCATTAGCTCTGGCACTGGGCAGACAGTAGAAACCCTCTTTACTTGGGTGGGATGGATGTTGAGATCTCTTATTCAGATTTTAATGCATTCAGACCCTTAATGCTGGGAGGACACAGCCTCTAGATGCACTTGCTCCCTTGAGTAAAACCTTTCTCCCTCTTCCTAGGACACACTTTTAAACTGTTTTAATCCATTTTGGATCAGATGTCAAGCCCAATATTCTGAAAAAGGCACGTGCTTAAGATCAGACTGGTGTTTAACAGGACTGTTTGTATCTGTGTGTGTCTATATTTTCAAAGGAGGTTGGATTTCATTTGAAAAGAATCCTTCCCGTGACAAAATGTGGTGACATCGGGGGCTTGGATCACGAAAAAGGAGTTCAGAACAAGAACCAGTGTACTTTCAGGCGGAGCGCAGGTGTGGGGCCCGCGCACACGGACCGCGTGAGCCTCCGCAGCCTGCCGAACCGTTCCCGACGTGCCTTTCGCTTTCTGCCCTCCGATACGGCCCCATGCTGTAACCGCTAGGGAAACCTTAGGGAGAAGTGCTTATCCGCAAGGCTGTCCTACATGGGAAGAGTCCTGGGGGCTCCAACAGCTGCTCGGGGTTTGAGGCTCCTTGGCAGATGTTTGCTATTCCAGCCACTTCATTAATGTTGGAAACAAAACCCCTGATTATTCCTGACCAAAGCAGCCCCTTTTTGATTGACAGCCAGCGGGTGTTTCATAGACCAGGAGCCATGGTATAGCTCTGGCCACTTAAAGAAAAATAATTCATTAATAAGAAAGTTCCTCCAGACGTGTCGGGGTGCCCGAATCCCACCTGCCGGCTCGTCTGCCGGGCTCCCGAGAGGGCATCGGCGGTCTAGAGCGCGGAGGTGCCAGCCCCGCGTCTCCGGGTATCAGGCTTTTCTGATGGGAAATGAATCTTTAAAGACGAGCAGAGGCCCTGGCCTGTCGGTCGGTTGTGCGTAAGCGACCGGCGTGAGCCGCAGGTCTCTTCCCCTCTTGACGTCCGGGCTGGTGGAAGGCTCGTTCCCGGGATCCGTACAGCGCGCTCCCTTTTGGGAACGCTCCTCCGCTGGGTCTTGTCGGCTTTTTGAGAGGCCAGAAGCTGCAAAGTGAATTTGGGGTGGGGGGAGGGAGGCCGCAGCTCCGCAGCAAGCGCAGGGGAGCAGAGCACCAGTTTCTTGCCTGCAAGGTTTTCTGCTCTTGCAGGGTTTGTCAGGAGCTTGCTCGGGACTTTGGTTCAGAAATACGCTTTGCAGTAAATATCAGCAAGGACTGATTGTTTAAGTTAATGTTTGGCTTGTGAGCAATTATTTTATTTCCTCAAAAAAAAAAAAAAAAATGCCTCAAAGAGGCAAAGTGTGTTCCTAAAATCTGTTTTATGCTTGAATCAATAAGTGAGTATTCCTAAAGCTACACTAGAATAATGAAGTCAGGGAATCCCCTTAAATATTTATAGCTTTTTTAGGAATTAAAATAATAGCTTAAGTAACTAAAAAAGTTACATGATGGGGGGGGAAACTCCTTGAACTCTTTAGTTGCTATCATTCCAAATAAATTCATGTTTGTAAAATCATCTTAGTTTACTAAAGTAAAAAGAAATGTTTCCAAACAAATACAGTCTATTTTAGATGAGAATGCCCTTCTAATGGTTTTTAATGAGCAACACGTTTTGTTTTTTTCCTCTTTAATACAATTTGCTGCTACATGTTTTTTTAAAACCACATAATGAGCTTTTTAAGAAAAGTTCAAGGGATATATCAGAAGTATTGTATTTCCTTGTGTTCCTCTTCTAGTTTGGACTGCCTTCGGACAGAATGCAACTATCTTCTTTTGTTCTTAGGCTCTCCAAACGGATAAATACCTCTGTAAAGTTTACAACTAAATGCTCCTTGTAATTGAAAAAGAAATAGCGCTTAAACAGAAGCAACTGAGGGTAGTTATAGGTTTGTTTGTAAGATGAGAGTTTTGAAATTAGAAGTTACCAATCATTTGCTTTTTTATTATTTTTTATTTATTTATTTTTGTTATACCAGGGTGCGAGGTGGTTGTTTCCATCCACGAAAACAGCCTTAATTTTCTCACAGCCCTGTGCGAATCCGCTGCCGTACGGATGAAAGCACGAAGGCGGCGGCTGGCAAAATTTGGCGAGTGATACTTAAATCCACGCGCGATGGCTACGACTAACCGTTTTGGGGGGTGGAGGCGCATCTCCGCAGCGAGCCTCTCTCCCCCTCCGGAGTCTGCAGCCCGCGCTGGGTGCGAGGCGGCGGCCGCCGAGCGCGGGGAGCGAGGCCGGGGCTCGGCCCGCGGGCCCGGGCGGCGGCGGCGGCGGCGCTGCGCGGAGCGGCCGCGGGCTGCGCACGGGGCCGGAGCAGCGCCGGGACGGACTGGCAGCGCTCCGGCAAGAAGCGCCTAGGAAGAGCGATTATTATTTTTTTTTTTAATTTCCCTCCCCCCCCCCCGCCCCTTTCAGCGCTTGGCGGCTGGGGTAGGGGTGGGGGGTCTGAGGCCGCACCGCTGCCGCACTTTTAATTTCCCCGACTAATTGAGGGGAGAGGGGAAAGGGGGGAAAAAAAAGAAAAAAAAAAAAAAAAAAAAAACCCACTAAGCCCACCGGGACGCTTTCCAGTTTCCGTAGTGAAGAAGAAAAAAGAAATTCACAAAAAAGGAAAACCACCACACACACACACACACACACACACACACACGCACACACACACACACACACACAAGAAGAAGAAAAGAAAAAAGAGAAGAAGAAGGAGAGAGAAAAAAAAAAAAAAAGGAGAGAAGCCGCCACCACACACCCCGGGATCTTAAAATAGCGAGCAGGGAGGGGAGAGGAGCGGCGGGATCCTCCCCGCCCGGCGCAGGGTAGCGGCGGCGCTGGCCGCGGCGGCGCTGATTGACAGCCGGAGCGGCCTAAAAAAGCCGCGGAGAGATGCTTATCGGCAGGTTTATATAGCGGGGCCGCGCTGCGCCCTGCGCCGCCGCGCAGCGCAGCCGGCAGCGGAGCGGCGGGCGCGCACGGAGCTCGGCGGCGGCGCAGCGCAGCGCAGCGCAGCGCGGCCCGGGCGCCCATGCGCTGCCGCCCGCGGCGCTCGCAGCCCCGCGCAGCCCCGCGCAGCCCCGGGGCCGGCGGGCGGGCGGCTCCGCCATGCACTGCCAGCCGCAGCCGCGGCTCGCCGCGCCCGGCCGCGCCAAGGCAGGCAGGCGGCGCTACAAGACCTTCATGATCGACGAGATCCTCTCCAAGGAGACCTGCGACTACTTCGAGAAACTTTCCCTGTGCTCCGTGTGCCCGGCCCTGCTGGTGCGGCCCAAGCCGCTGCACTCCTGCGCCGGTAAGGCAGCCCGCCGCCGCTCGCCCTGCGCGGGGCCGGGGGGCAGGAAGGGGCCGCGGGGGCCCCCCAAGCCGCAGAGTCCCCCAAGCCGCAGAGCCCCAGCCCCTGCTGCCCCGCCGAAGGGGCTGCCCTCGGCCGGGCGCCGCGTCGCGTGGAAAATCCGCTGTAGCCCGCGGCCGAGCCGCCGGCCCGTCACCTCGCGCCGGGGCCGCGCTTCAGCCTTGGTCTTCCTGGGGATGTGCCCAAATAAATCCCCTTTGCCAATGGGAGTGAGTTAGCAGGGGCACGCGATGTCCTTGGCCGTGCTGTCGCGCTCCTTGAAACCACTGCCGGGTTTCCCATGGCTGTCGGTGGGAGTAGGAAAAAGTTAGTAGTATTGGTAATCCCAGGAAAATTGCTCGTGAAAGACCGTTCTACCCCCAACTCACGCTTCTTCTGGAATAAGCCTTACAGGGAAGATGGGAAACGCTTCCGTAGGTTTTACAGACACCACAAGCAGATATGTATGAACGGGACCCCGTCCTGTCCGAATCCCGATGATTTTAATCCGCCAGAATGAGCAGCGGGGTCTTGGCTGTGGGCGGTGTTAAATTTCTCAATCAGATCGGGCTAATATGAGCTTTTAGCAATGCACGTTAAAAGTAGATGTGTAATTCCTATAATGCAGTCTAGTTTTTTTTATTTTTAAGAAAATATACTTTTCTGATGAAGTGGGTGGTTCTCCAGATTTATGTTCTTCCACTAATGCCACAATTCCAATGGTGACACTTAATATCTCCGGAGAATCTGCTGATGAAACTGAAAGTTAAAAATACGTTCTTCAAAGAATCTGAACTCCTCAAGAAAAGCTTTCAAAGGACTAATTCTTGGTAAAATAGGATATATTTCAGGGCCACAAAATGCCGTTTTTCCTCTTACTGAGAACAGTTCATTTGGCATTCATACTAAGTTGTGTTTAAAAACTCAAGATCTACGCTTTTGCTCTTTTTTTTTTTTAATGCTTAGCTGAGTGTAAGTAAGAAGGAACTTTTCTGGTGTTAGTAGAGCTACGCTAATATAAAACATATAATATAACATAGGCTACGTGAGAATTAGACCAGTAATGTAATTCCTTGGTCAAAGCATGGTGCTTATTTGAGCCTCAATATTTACTTTGCAGATATTACTAATTGGAGATTCAGAAGCGATTAAGAGGCCAGATCACAATTACAACCCAGGATGACCTGCTTGGGGAAAGAAATTATATATGTAGTGTGATCCTTACTCAAAATTAATTTCTTCCTATCGATTTGTGCGTGACTTTCGTTGCCTTCTCCGCCTTAATCGCTGACATACTTTAACGCAGGAAGGCCTAGTTGTTAATCAAGATACTGCTGACAAGGGCGTTTTTTGGAGCTGATCTCTCGCTACTGTATAGACAGCGACGTTCTGTGCTCGGCTAAAACAGATCCGGGCGGCCCGAATGGTTTCGGTGTTTTCAATGTCTCCTCCTGCTCAGAGTGGTGTGCTGTACGTTAGAGGAAGCATTAGGAAAAAAAGCTCCTTCAGGTCCCCCAAAGGAGCATTAACTGAGGGTTTACCACCTTCCAGAAGCATATATGACTAACCCGACATCAAAAACATGATTTGAATGTCGCCATCAGAGATCCTTGGTGGTTTTGGTGGGTGGGGTGCCCCACAGGAGCTGTTTAAGGCTCGCCGTCCCCATGGCGGCGAAGGAAAAGAAATCTCTTTAACTATGTGTCTCTGTCGTGTGTGGAAAACATTGGTTTTGCAAGACTGAGATACATTCATTAAATAATCATTAACGATCTTGAAGTGATTCAGCGGATGATTCCGAGTGATGCTGGCATGACTCTCCTGGGTAGCGTTCAATTAAGACATCGTTTCTCTTCGTGCTTGGGAACTTTAACGAATTTGCCCTCGCGACTGCGTTTCGAAGGCCGAGCTCTGGGCTGCCCCTGCGCGGGGCTGGATTGGGCGCTGCCGCTTCTGACGGGATTTGCTTTATGGGGTCGCAGCGGTTGAGAAACGAAATACGGAGAGGGACTTTCTCATGGGATTAAAACCGCAAAAGAAAAGGCTACCAGAAGCCCAGACTTCCAAACTGCACGCCTCCAAAGTCTGTGGTTACCATTAAAGCTCTATATGCATTAGGTAATAGGATATTTTTATTATTATAAAAGAGAGGAAATTCTGAGTTGTCTAAGAAATGAAGAAAGGCACAAACAGGTAACTAAATGTGAAATATTTTTAAAAACACCTAATGCAAATCTATTAAAAGAAAAAAAAAACACACACACACACACACACGCACACACACACACACGCACACACAAACATACACTTTAAGACTAAAAAGACTGAAGAAATCATGCTGCAGCATGTAACCGACGGCCCAGGTTTCCTTAGTCTCTCTGCAGCTGATCGGGGCCGGAGTGAGCGCTTGGCCTTTACGGGGCCAAGTGGAAAGATGAAACTCAGACTAGTGGAGAGAAATTTGCCGTGCTGCCGTAACGATCGCTGCGCTTGGGGCGTTTGCGGCCGTTACGAGTGATTAGTTACTTCAGCGAAACTTCTGCGTTAGGCAGAGAGATCTGGAAAACATTGGTAACCAAAAGGAAAATATTTCTTTCTTTTGGCTGTGACGAGATGTTAAATATTTAAACATGTGCAGCGGAGCTGGCGCGGGACGAAATCGTCCCGTAGAGCGGCGGGGCCGGGGCGGGGGGGTGGAAGGAGCCTCCGAAGCTTTTCCCGGCGCGTTGCGGAGCCCGAAACGGGCGGTTTGGCGGCGAGGCGCCTGCGGCAGCCTGGCCCGAAGCTCGCCAAACGCGGGGCGCTTGGAACGAGCCCCGACCCAAATCCTCCTTCGGGAAAGGAAGAAAACTGCGCCCCTCCTCTTCCTCCCCCCTCACCCCCTCAGAGAGACCCGTCGTTAACTTAAAATTTCATGCGTAAACATACGTTTTTGGCATTTATTGAGCCAGATGAACGGGAAGGTTGTACTCGGGCAGGATCTGTTACAAAACGCTCACCCGGGTTCAGAGCCATTATGATCAAAAAGTAGATGATTATCTATTTAAACACAAATATTTTCAGGTGGTTGCTAATACCGCTTTGATTGTGGCTTTTTGGACTGTGATGACTTAGACAGTGAGAACATTGTTTATTTATTTAGTTTCATTATATTTAATTATTTAATGGGCTTTTCGTATTATGTGGTATCTAATTAACTTGTGTAAGTAATGATTACCGTGCTAATGTATGCAGTTCTTGGTTTGCTATAGAGACGTTTGAAGGTTTGAGAAATCCTAAACTTGATTTCCAATTGACTGGAATCCAGTAGGAAGCATTTTTCTGACTGTACAATTTTTAAACTTTACATTTAAGAAACACATGTAGATGAGTCTATAATTATTCTGATTTAATTCCCCCGTTTTTTTTTTTTCTTGGTTTCTTATGTTCAAAATCCAGTTGCTGTATTTGTAGTTCCAGGCATGATAAATAATCAAAGGATTTGGATATTGTCAGCGTATGGAGTTTTGAGGTCAAACTGAAGATTTTTCATGTTTATCAAAGTAACTAAAGTCTCTTGAAAAATAAAAGCCAAGGCAGTCATACCCTGGAGAAACATTATGTGCTATCTCTGGTAATAGTGAAATCCCTAAAATTAAGTATTAATAATGAAGAATATTGGTCTTGAATATCCTTCCTAAACGACCCAAAGCTATTGAGATGGCCGGATTAAAACTGCATTGCCCCTTTCAGGAAGGAGCTTGTTAAGAGTGTTCAGTGTATTTTAGCAAAGTTGGTAGTGAAAATTAATTGTGGTCTGTGCTATGTAGTCATTGCTACCAGCACCTGTTCTGGAACACATCAGAAAACACAAATTCCTGGAGTATCTTAATGATTTATAACTGAAATCCCAGCGCGCATCAGTGTAATTTAGATCTGCTCTGTGCCACGGCTTTTTACTCTTACGTATCTCAGTTAGGAGCGAGCTGCTTTTTCTTCCACTGGAAAAGTTAGAGCAGAAAGGCAGCTCATGTGAACGTGGCTTTACAAGTATAAAGATACCCTATATCAATATGTTTTTTTTTTCCTTCTCTGAGATTCAGCTACTTTGATAAAAGCACATTTACACTTGTGCAAGTGGATTTGTTTTAATGAGACTTGTACTGCTCTACGTATGTTAAATAATTAAAGCGCAATAACTTCTTTAAGTGGATATAGCCTTAATTTTCCAACTCATTACAAATCTTTTGAACATTTATTGCTCCAGTTAGTCTGCTAGTCAGTTTGTGGGGCCGGTTGTATTTAAGGAAGACCATAGAAATTTTCATGTTTCCTTGAAATCTTTTTTTTTTTTTTTTTTTTTTAGTATTTGGTTTGTTTCATTTTGTGAGAATAGTATCTTGTTCAATATTTGTATGATGGAGTTTTTGAGAGAGAGAGACACACACACACACGTATAAAAATCTATATAATCTAATAATCTATGTATAATTATATATATTAAAAAATCTAATATCTAGCTTTGTCAAAACTTGAATTTTTCTTTTGCTGTTTCTTTTTTTTTCCTCTCCCCCTACCATTTTCCTGTTATAGTTGAAGTTTTGCTCACTGGGTTTATCTAAGTAATCCCTGTAAACACTGGAGGCCCTCGGGAAATTATTGCTTGTGCAGTAAAGCATGAGCTTTGATATTCCCGATCTTCAGTCAGACTTGTCAACTTTTTTAGGAAAGCAGGGTGAGAAGGTAGATTTATTATGTTTTAAAAGAGCTCAGTTTTAATTTAAGTGACCTCACAAAAATACGAGATTCCATCTGATTTTGTTCGAAAGCTTTGAAACGGGCGAGCTTTGAATTTGCTCCGGACAGGACTTAAAACTGGGGAGGAGGCGGAGGGGGGAGAGCGTTTCTTTTGCTCAGATATTTTGCTGAACCTTTTTCCTTTCAATTGAACGGATACTGTTACGGAGCTGCTGGGGGAGAGCGGGGAGCTGTGGGAAAGGAGCCGGGAAGGGATATAGCCTGTATATCCGAGTGCGGAGAAAAACGAGATGCCCTCCACTCAAAGCCTATTATCTGAAACATAACAGCTGGGTTAATCCGGTTAAATAAAACAAATGCAAAGTTGTGGGGGAATACCTTCTGCTCGGCTGATTTACACCTGAGCGTGCCGGACCTCCCGCCAGCTGTGCGTCTTCAACAGGGATCGAATCCTCCCCGAAGGACTGCGCAAACCTCAGCTTTTGCTGTGATGCTCCTGGTAGACGTAGGTTCGTTTTGAGCCGTTAGCAAGAGCTTTCTGCCTGGTGGTGTGGGAAGCGGACGCTCAGGAGGTCTCTCTGCTCTAGATGTCTTAGGTGGGCGCCTGCGATGGCAGGATCTGGGACCTGCTGATACAGGAGGTCCCTCAAAGACCAGGAGGTCAAAGACCCTCGAAAAGGTAGGAAGCCAAAATGAATATACTTGTTTATACGACAGCAAAAAGTGGTAGGTGCCAACTTAAATTGCAGATCCGTGAGTGTCTGTATGTGGAAATCAGCATTGCTGCAGAGGTGCTTGATTGGATTTCTTTTTGTGGTTATTTGTGCAAATATATGAAGAAGAAAAGAAATCAAATCTCTATGCTTATTGGCTTCAGCTAACAAAGATCACTAAAATTCTACAGCTTAATGGCAAAAGCTAAAGGCAAAGTGACAAGGGAAATAGAGTAATCCTGAAAAATATGAAGTATTCCTTCTCTAGATGTCTCTTAGATGATTCTGATCCAGTGTTAAGGAAGCTATCAAGTATTCCTAATTAACAATAAGGTAATTCAGACACTGCATTACTGCATGCAGATTCTAGAAAACAGTCACATCTGTGCTGACATTTCAGAGCACTCTCCTGAGAACCCAGAGAACTCAGAATTTGATATCACGGCCTCGTCAGGACCATCTCCTACTCATCTAGTATGATTAATGCAGACGTAACTTAAGGAAAGCTTGAGTTTGGTCAAAATCCCCAGATAAATAACTTCCTGTCCATTTTAGCCCTGCAGGAAGGTCCTCATGTGTCCATCGTGCTGAAAATTAGCTTTTGCTAAGGTATACTGACCAAACGCTGTAGGCTTTGAATGTGGATTCATCTGTAACAGCTGAAGCTTGGGCACGAAATTTAATTTAAGACGTTGGCATTTTTCAGCCTGTCAGCCTTGGTTTTATATATTCTGAGGTTGTTAGCAGAAAATATAGTTTAGAAATGCCAAAAAATGACATACGAAGAATAATAATGAGCTGACTAATAATAGTGTATTTAGAGATGAGTCTGCCAATCTTTTACATCAGATTATATCCAATATTAGAGGTGGTATTTCAGAGTCTGAATTTACAAATGAGTTTCTTAGACTGAGCGGGGAAACTCTGGCCGTAAGTTCAAATAGTGAGATGCCTCAAATATCTAGATTCAAGACTGAATTTGATTGCATCTATCTCCATACTGCTAATAATGAATAGAACAAATTAATGAAAGGCCAAACTACATAGAACAAAACAGAGAATTGCACCACAGTGATTCCAATAAAAGCTTTGCTGGAGAGGCATCGGCGTTGTGGTTAAATGTGACTAAGCGTTGCAGAGGAATGCTATAGTACGAGATACTGGTGACTGTGGGATTCCACTGGGAAAATGGGCTCCTACGCCTTATTTTCCGAGGTTGCAGCTCGGACTGGGTGCAGTCCGAGTCCATCTGTACACTGGGGATTAAAAGCCGTAGGTTTGTTCAGACCCGCTGATGGCAGTTCTGGGCGCCGTTCTTGGAGACTGCGTTACAGCCCCAGTGCACGGCTCGAGTTACTGCGATCCTGGTTTTTATGACTCTTACTCAACTTGCTGCTATAAAATGCAGGAAAAAGAAGATCCATCCGGAATAAACGTTTCCCCCCCCCCCCCCAGTGCTGCTGCCTTCTGTGCCAGACAGGTATGAACAGGAGCAAGAACCTTCCTTGAGGAAACGAGGGCTAAGTAACGCTACATGAAGACTAGGATGCACCGTGCGGGACTGAGCCTACACGGCGTGTGAACGGGCCGGTCGACTCGCCAGGCTACGAGGAGGAGAGCAAAGCAGAGAAGAAGCTAAGGAAACTTTTATTTCTTTTTTTTTCTGTTTACTTGAGTTGATTTTTACATTTATCTTTCAGTGAAGAGCGGCTCATGGTAGCGTTATCTGGGCAGAGCGGCGACCAGACTGCCGATCTGCCTTCAGAAAGGAGTTGGACCTGAAATGTCGATATGAGCGTTGTAAGTAGGTTTGGATGGTCGAAAGAAATCTCTGCCTCCGACTTCCAATGGCTTCCATGCCCGTGGCACGAGCGTGCGAGTAAGGGAGACTTGCGTGCAGCCGTGCGCCGTCGACGGCGGAGCTCCTCGGCTGGAATTAACCTTCGCACCAGAAACCAGACTCTGCAAACAACTTGCCTGCTGCATTTACTAGGTTAGAGACAGACTTCTCCCTTTTGCTCTGATGATCTTGGTTTCTTGCTTCTGGTGGTCTCTGTCATACGCCGATCACCACGCTACCATGTCCAGCTAGCGGTAACTGTGCGGCTCCGCTCGGAGGAACGGGAAACTCGGGCTCTGCATCCACAGACCACGTACGGAATTTCTTCGCATCCGAGTGAAAAGATTTGGGGTGGCCAGGATAATAGATGTTTTGGTTTGTGTGCAGATAGAGAAGAAGTAGAATTGCTCATCCTTTGTAGGTCAGAATGAAACAAAACGTTGTAGAATTTATTATGGCAAGTTAAAGGTAAAAAAAAAACCCAAACAAACATTTAAAAAAAAACACTCACAAAAACCAAAACAACAGCACAACTCCCCCAAATATTTTGTCTGTTAAGGATGATAATATTTCATCAATAAAAGGGATTGAAAACATTTTAGGGTCTGGTCTGAGACCTCTGTGTAGGTCAGGGCTCGGTCTGTAAACAGCTCTGGTCCCAAGAACAAGCTCATGGGAAGGGAGCGCTGGTGTCCCGCGTGCCCGTTGGCTCCGCAGCGAGCGCAGCCGCCGTTGCACCGCGCCGGTGGGCGAGACCACGCGGGCGAGACGGTGCCTGGCATCTCGCTGGTGCCACGGCGCGTCTGCTCGCTCCCGCCGTGAGAGGAGCGGGAGTTTCCGAGCGGGCTTAGCTGCGGTAAATGGTGAGGTCACGCAGGTACGACCGTCCGGGGACGCGATGGAGATGGATTTCTCACCCCGGGATGTCTGTTGTTTCTAGGGCTCTGGAAGAGTTCAGCTGAGAAGCTTCCACTCCTTGTTGAGTGGTGCAAAATTCCTCAAGCTACGTTTTAATGACATCTTTTAAAAAAATACACATATAAATTTGGTGTTAGGATCTGGCTTACACAGCAAATGCTTAATATTTTCCATTTTCCTCTCATTTACCTTTTACGTTTTGACTGATTCTTGGCACTTTTCCCTCACTTCTCTTGGCCAGAGCGCAGCCCCGACGAACACCGAGTTACCGAACGCGAATATTCCCGGCAGGTGTTCGTGCTGCTTGGCCCTGAACCCCTTGAAGTACCTAAAGGGCAGGCTGAAGAGTAGCCTTTCCCAAAATATCCCCCCCCTCCTTCCTCCCTCTCGTGGCCTCCAGCGCTGGAGCTTGAATCTCTCCAGCGAACGCATCCCCCTGTTGCAAAGGGAGGTTGAATATTTGCTGCCCCTCGCGTGTCGTCTCAGCCCGTCCCGTCCCCCGTGGGAGCGGGCGCTGCCGTGCGGGAGCAGCTGGTAGGACCCGTGCCAGGAGGACGCTAGAGTGGTTTTTGTTGTTGTTGTTGTTTGTTTTGTTTTTTTTTTTCCTCTCAGTTGTGGGATAAGAATTAATGGAAGTGGGAGCGTGATGGGGGTCGGGCTTTAAAAATGTGATGACAGAACGTTTGCAAATATACATGTCATTTTTATCTGTGAGATTCGGAGAAACAACCTTTCCGTGACCTTCAAATTTGCTCGGATGTGTGCGTTCAGGTCTTATCTTGTAAACTCCTAAACTCCCCGTGGTTCTCGTTCAGGTCGTTGGCTGGCTGGTGCGAGGAGGGACTGGAACTGGAAGCGCTTGTATTTGCCCCGCAACGCGGATCAGCTGGCTACTCGCTGTACGGATTTGCTTCAAAGTAGGAGAGTTTTCGGTGCAAGTCATCTGGTAGTATTTGGCTCACTATTTGGCTTTGGAAAATTATTTCATTTTAGAGACCTATATATTAATAAGACATTTAGTACTAACAATCCAGTTACAAATTACAGGATAATTAATGGCCGGTTTTCCTGCTGATGCAAATCCACTGTGGGCTTTCTTTTTTTCCCCCTAGAACTTCACCTATGGAAGTTGGATTTTGTCTGAAGTGAATTTTAAAAGATATCCTCAGAATTAATGTAGAAGCAAGAACGGGACGCTGCTGCTTCACGTGTGCAGGGGCACATCATCGCGTCTAGTATGCAGCTGCCTGCATATATACATTAAAAACCAAAATGCAATTGTGTAAGCCCACATGATGCCTTAGTAAAGGCATCGCCATCTCTTTTACAGGACAGGGAAATGTGTGACATGTTTGTGGTTACTTAAATAGCGTCTTCTAGGATGTTGATCTGTCAACTTTGGGACAAAATCAACGGTGGTGATACTTTCTCACGATAAGTACCTAGTTAGATGCAGTATAGGTAATACAAAAACACATTTTAGTGCTCAGGCTTGCTTTTATTTATATTGCTCACAGAGAAAAATGTAAACACCACTGAATTAGGAAGTTAGTAATGAAATAAGTGATACAATATAATGGGGAAATGCCCGAGGCAAGTGCTTTAGTTCTTTTTAGCCGCAAAGCCTTTGCATGAATCTGTTGGTATTTTTGGCTTCACCCTTCAGTTTTGTTCGAAACTCCCTCAGCCGTTCGGTGAATAGCGGAGGAGCCGATGGTTGAGGTGCGCCGTGACAGCGGAGGGCACCGCCGCGGAGCTCCTCGTCGTGCTCGCGGCTTTGCTTTAGGTGGCTCCATAGCAGCAAAGTCCTCAACCGAGCGGTGACAGACCGTGCCAAAAGTTCGACGGGTTGGTTTTCCCCTGTTGTGATAAACTGTAGAGTAATCGTAAGTGAGGGGAAGGGGGTTAAACTGGGAGAGGAACAATTGGTGGATTATTTGAGTTGAAATGACTGGAAGCCGTATTTGCCTCCCGCTGAAGTCAATTAAATCGCGGTTGGATCGGGGCCGAAATGAGTCAATTCAATTATGCCTGAATTGTAAACACTTAAAAGCACGTTATTATAAAGTAGTTTAGCACTTAAGTTATCTTGAAACAAAAACATTCATGAAACCCCAGACTGATAGATTTTTTTTTTTTTTTATTTGTACAGCTTTAATGAAACCCTTTTTTCTTGCTGCAGATAGATAGAGACCTTTCAGATTGGTGCCCAAACACTGCAGCACCTGTCTATTGCTAAGAGCTGTCATGGCAATTGATATTATAGATATATTTCTGTCCATCAAAGACCAGCTGGCTGGCAGTTGCATGAGAAGAGAAGAGACAGCAAAGATAACCGAGAAGAGATTGTAGAGGTCCCAGCGGTGCAAACCTTGTGGGCTTTATTTTTATTTTTGATAAAATAACCTAATTGTCTGGATTTAAGGAGAGCTTACTTGTGTGAGTATCAGGTGAGAAACTGCCAGAATATTTGCATCATCTGGTCCCAAAGTTGTAACAATTATGGAGATTTATCTGTCTCAGCTGGACCCAGTACAGCATGAAAAATGCGTATCTTTAAAAAGGGTAATAACGTGTGTGATAAAAAGATGGTTTTAGAAATACTTTTCAAGTTTAACGACATACGGTGCTGTTCTCAGGAAGTCCAGGGGATTTAATCTTTAAATTGTGATTCTTGAGCCTGCTTTAGGAGGAGGGGGTTTTTGTAAATTCGAGACCGGTCCTTCCTTGCTCCGTCCTCAGGAGTTGCCCTCGCCCAGGCATCTCCCGCAGCGTGGAGGGCTGGCGAGGGGGCCGGGGCTGGGTTTCCCCGGGGCTTTCGGCAGCCGTCCCCGCGGCGCTGCCGGGAGCTTCGGACGTCGCGAACCGCGCGTCCGAGAGGGAAGAGCCGTGAACCGGGGTCACTCCTGTGTCTCCGAACTAAATTTGTCCCCCGGGTAGGCTGTGCGGCCAGCGCCAGGGGCTAAAAGGAGCTCTGCCGGGCTTGACGTTGGTCTTGTTCTCTGTCTCGGCAAGCAGCTGCGCCGAGGATGAAAGACGGGGCCTGATCGGCGTTTCAGCTGAGACGCCGACGTTGCTCGGGCTCCGCGAGGCGCCTCCGCCGCGGTGGCCGGAGACGCGGGACGCTCCCGCCGCGGCGCGCAGGGCTGGGGTGCCGCGAGCGCCTGCTCGCTTCCTTTCCTTTCGGGCCGTCGCGGTGGGGTTTCGTGGTTATTTCACTTTTTTGTTCTTTTCCGTTTCCCGAGCTTTTCCCCCCAACAGCTTCCGCGAGCGTTTCAGAACTGCTCGCTGACGGCGAGAGGGAAACCTCGATCTTTCAGGGAAGGAAAGAGGTGATACCCACCCAGCAGCGATAATCAGGAAAAAAGGATAAAACCGCCATAAACACCAATACCGGAATTTTGTACCACATCATTTACACAGAAAAATACTGCCAGTTTTCTTCCCCATCTCTTAAAAATACCCCCAAACCAAAAAACCTCCTTCTACTATTAAAGCAATGTAGGAAACCTCGTAGCTCTAGTCAAATAGCCGTGTCT
Source organism: Rhea pennata (assembly GCF_028389875.1). Classification (NCBI taxonomy): domain Eukaryota; kingdom Metazoa; phylum Chordata; class Aves; order Rheiformes; family Rheidae; genus Rhea; species Rhea pennata. The sequence continues at coordinate 6,806,797 of NC_084686.1, read as the reverse complement.
TTAACTAATTTGAGAAAAAGGCTGCTTCTCCTCGTGGCTCTCACTGATTTCTGTGGTCCCTGCCTGATTTCTCCCTTCTTAATATTGTCATGATTAGGCACGTCACAACTTGTGAAAAACACGTTAAAATCGGCTGACAGCTACTTAAAACCGAGCCTTGCTGCTGTGTCTCCACAGATATTGATTGCTTAGCACATCCTAGGCGTGATCCGTTCGTGACTCATATTAACTCACCGGTGATCTTAACCTCGATATTATCTTTCCAAAACCAAAAAAAAATAACGCTAACGCATCGCATCGCTCCGCCTGCGTGCGGGTGCCCCCAGGACAGAGCGGTGCTTCCCCGTGGCTGGGAAATGCCGTCGGGCGGTGGGGGCTGAAGGAAAAAGCTTTTTTTTTTTTTTTTTTTAAGGGAAGGAGCTCGGGGAGTATTCCCCCGATGTTTCTGGGGAAGCGGGGCTGGTGCTGAGCCGCTGAGCGCCCCGGCAGTGAGCTGCGCTTCTCGCCGACGGTTCGCGGGCGCGTAGCCCGGTTGCTCTGGAACCAGGCGTGCGGGCGAGGTGTTCACCGACCGTACGTACGAGGACGGTCGCAGACTTGCTGCTGTTGGGTTATTGCTGCTTTCTTAACTTACTGAAAAATGCAGCCTGAAGAAACCAAGCGTTCGTTGCCGGTACCCCGTGCGTAACTTTAGTGTGGCTTTAAAATGCAGCGGCTGCTGTTGGTTTGTCCTCCCAAAACGGGTGGTTCCCCAAAGCCAGCCGCAGGATGCAACTCCACTACTTGATGCAAAAATTAGAGATATTTGCCTTGTTGATGACCAACTTAATATAAATGTTTGAAAACTTCTTGCTCTTGGAGTGCTTTACATATGTGAAATAATTTAAGTACCTGCCTATCTAGTTTCTCTCCACAAGGATTTTCTTCATTTGAATGCTTCGCTTTTTACAACAATGCAAAAATAATGAGGCTTATCATAAAGATTAAACTCTAATTTAACACTTTGCATGCTGCAGATGATGTACAAAAGCTGTTTTTTTCTCAGCACCTCTCATCCCCCTTTCCCCACACGTGATTTACTCCCCGACGGCCGTAACTCTGGGTGTGCAGCGAAGGGAAGGAATTGCATCAGGCTGCAAATCCGTGACCGTCTCCCGCCGAGCGTCCGTTTAGCTGGCGGCTGGGAACGTCCCGCTGGAGCTGGCGACTCGGCGAAGCCCGGGGGACGTCCGAGAGCGTCGCCGGGGAGGCCTGATGCGTCGGCGATCTTTACTCGTCTGCGCCCCTGACTCATGTAGTGATGCGCAGCCGGGTACGTGCTCGCCCTGTGCCTCGCTTTGCCCATCAGCTGCGTGAGCCCAGTGGCTCGCTGCACGCTTGGAAGTGTTGTAAAGTCCTTCGCTAGGAAATGCAAGGGAGGTGCAAAGCTGTATTGTCGGCGGGGATTGCAACATTGACATTGCATACATGTAATTGCTTTGCACAAGGGTGATTTAAAAAAAAGTCCGTTTTGGGTTGGGTGGTAGTTTTTTTGGTGTGTGTGTGTGTGTTTTTTCTCCCCCCCCCCCACTCTCCCTAAGGTAGTCTGCAGGAAGGAAGAGGTTTCCACACAAATCATGTTAGGATATGTAGTGCACAGCAAAGTGCAGCCTGTTTTTATTGCTGTGTAGAGGGTTCAACTTACTCCTTAGCAGATTTCACCCATCCTTTGACCCTTTATAAGTTTTATACTTTTTTTATGTCTTTGTTCTGTTTCTGTCCTGCTGTATTTTCTAATACTCTCTTTCACAGTCTCCCCTCGTTTTCCCCCTCTGTGAGCTCTTTCTTGCTCTCTCCTCTCGGCTCAAGCTGAATCTGCTCGTGTTTGAGTTCAGGTCGAACTTTCGAACCCATGACGTTGAGTTGGTTTGGAATTAGGCAAAACCAGTTTGCCCAACCCTTGTTGTAAAAGGGTTAATCCTCCGAGCTATTGAGAGACAAGGGCAGGGAATTATGAAAGGAGCCCCTGTTTTATAAGCATTTGTATTGCCAGTACTTGAATACCCGTAATAAGTAGGTTGCTTCTATGATTAATGACTGCGTTTTACGTGCTGACGATGGATGATATGTCTTATTATTGTAGAAGCCATTTATTTTTATTTGGTCTTCTTACCAAAGTAGTGCTGGAAATGAGATGTTAACATTTTGGTGGGAGTGTGTTTTCTTCTCAACGATTTAATGAAAAGTGACCTGTAGAGAAGAAAAAGAAAGGAAAATGATGCCTTCTTTGCCTCGCTATAATGCACACAAAGACGACTTGCACAGATTTTTATTTTAATATAGGATTTTGCTTTTTCATTAGAGACTCCTGTTTTGTGTCCTCCAAGTTGGGAAGGAGTAGGAATGTGTTGTCCATTTGAAATGTCATGAATTGAGGCAAGTCAAGCTATTCAAATCTCTTCAACTCAATCTTTCTTTTTTTTGCTTGTTTTATTAACCCCATTTGAATAAAAGGCTAACACCAAAATAATTTGAGATCTTTAGTCATTTTGAGCCAAGTCTTATATCAGGTTAAAAGTTTCTGATTTTGCTTTCATTTTCGTTACTACTTTTTTTTCCATTTGTTTGAACAAAAAAAGTCCTCCTTAATTTCAGAGAAGTGTGTCAGCGTGAACGTGTGCATCAGCATAACTGAGTGTGATGATAATCTTGAATTGAAACTTGCTTTTGGAGTGGAACCTCATAAACTTTAAGGAGCCTATGGCAAAAGGCCCAGCCCGATGATCATTCTCGTGTGTGCGCGTGAAGGTGGTGGTGGGGGACTGTTTGCCATGGTCTGAATACATAGGCCAGATGCAGTTGAGAAAGCACCTAGATCTGTGTCTGTGTCTGTTTAGCATTGTAGCCATTTAACTTAAAGGTTTTTGCTTCATAGGGTGATTTTAAAGAAAGGATGAAACAGACTTAAAAGGATTCCTGATAGGAGAGACTGTATTTGGAGATCCGTGAAATTACTTTTAGTATCCAAGCAAGTGTTTCTAAAGCTGTGCATAAACCAAAATGCCTTGGATCTGGGTTTCCAACAGATCCTCCAGGATGAAAGCTGAGAGAACTGTAGGCATGGCAGCTTGATATTTCAAGAGAGGACAAAAGGCAAGCATTTTTTTTTTTATGTTATAATTGAACATTTTTCCTAGATGGTTCACCAAATACATAGGAAAAGCTCATTTAGCTCTAAAATTAGAAGACCCCTTGTAACTATTGTGCCATTGCTGGGAAAACCAAAATAATTCATTGTGCTGGCTCAATAGCATTGGTTATGTTTTATGATATAGCAGTAAACCCCAAGAACTGTCTACATTCTCTGGCCAGATTAGCTAGTAAAATTATAGCTGTTATATAGCCCCCGTATCAAAGCTCAGTGAAAACCTTGGCAATGTGAAGCGAGTCCCTTGTGCTGTCTGCAGGGAACGCATGGAAATACAAGATCTAAGATGAGTTTCATCTCAGCAGTGCCAGATAGAGGGGTCTGGCAATGATGCTGCTTGAGAAACATGAAAAATATTTATTTCTTTAGATCATCACCATGGAAAAATTGGCAGCCATGGCTGATCTTTGGCAGAATATCTGGATTAAAAAAAAAAAAAAAAAAAAAAGCTGAAAATGTTATTTTGGTTTGAATAACCACACACTGCATATATGCCTGTTATTGGAGGTGTTCCTGTGGAAACAGTCAGTTGTGCAATAACAGGATATGCACATTGCTTCACTCTTAACACATATATTAATGGCACATTAAGGAATTTAATTATTGTAAGAAACAAAAGAGAGTTCTCAATGCAGTGCTCATGCAATCTATTAATGGAAAATGGGTTTAACAAGCCACAAGATAATAACACCTCTGCCTCCCCTTGTAGCTTCTGCTGGAGCACTTTCCAGACCGTACAGCAACCTCCTGTGGTAGATGCTATCATTCTCGTTTTGCGTGTTGGAGAAATGGAAGTCCATTGAGATGTGGGGATTTGGTTTAAACTGCACGTGAAGGTTGTGGCAGGGTTGCAATACTGTGTCAGATGTCCACTTCTCCAAAATCTACCTCTACACAAACAAAACTGAGTCCTTTTGGTCCATTGCAGAGCAGGTGAGAGTCAATGAAGTCTGTGGGAAGGAGACAAGATTCCCATTAGCCTGGAATTGATTCTTGTATCAGTGGGGATTATACACCCACATGCTTGAGGAGGGAGGAAGAGACCATACGGCTCTCTGCAAATTGGCTTTTATCACTGGTATTTTAATGTGGTTAGGGAGTCGCAGATGCACCTGAGGAGCACGGCAGCCCTGCATTCCTCAGTGACAGATGCCCTAGGAAAACCGGAGATAGATGGCCGTGCTGATAAAAAGCCAAGAGGGGCGATAACTCAAGCTTTGAATCAAACCACTCTGAACCTCAAGGTGAGGGAGGGTCTTCCATCTGGAGCCCTGATCAGACACAGTGTTACTAGGGGCTTGTTTGTAGTTTGGGGTTGGATGTGCCAGAAATGGGTGTCTGTGCAAGGTTTCCATCCATGATGACATTTAATTTGCGATTAAGGCTAGCAAGCTTTAAGCGCTGTAAAAACCTAATTCATACCCTTGTGATTAATTAGAGCCAGTCTCCACCCTGTCTAATGTATATCTGTCTGGAGATGCAAAAACAGCATCGTCTTGGCTGACTTCCTATCAGAATGGGGAAAAAAACAGCGCGTTGATGTCTCCCATGAATGAGGGTTTGTATTCTCTGAAGACCTGGACTTTCTGGAGCTCCTCAACTGGAATTTCTGGCTTTTCCTTCTAACAGAGGTTGGTGGAGCAGCCTTGTGGCTGGAAGGAGAGGTTGTTATCGCTGTTCTGACGCATGAATGGTTGTATGCCTCCAAAGTGCTTTGCAGCTTCAAGACTGACGTTTTTTGGATCGAACTACTTATTCTGGGTGCATCCATTTGGAGACTGCCCATCCTTGAAATGTTTTTCTGTCGGCTCTTTTGAGGTTAGATGAACTGCAATAGGAACTAAATCTGATCTGGGCTTCGGCTGGAAAAAAAATTATTGAAATGAATGGGCCAGAGCTCAGCTACTGTAGATCAGGTTGGCTCTGACGTTGGTGTCTGTTCCCACCTGTACAGCCCGTATGCCTGGTGCAGATGGTACATCTCAGCATGGGGAGGACAGGGCTGCTGTTTGGAGCTGTCCTCTGGGTAGGCAAGGCCACATTCAGCAGTTCATGTAGGCTGTATGTCCACTACCTGGCATGGCACATCTCATTGCTGCTGCCAGTAGCAGAGATTTCATATCCTTTCTGGTCACAGTGTTCTCCACCAAATAATTAGCTATTTTGCATGTTATTTAACCCCCCCCCCCCATTTCCCTGCCACAGGTCAAACCTATTGCTGCCTTCTCTACTCTCTCTGTGCTTTCATCCACTGACTGCTCTCGGGTGAAAATACATGGGTAATACTGTGGTCTGACATGCTCTTTCCATGATGTCTGTAGTAGTGAATGCAGCTTTCCTTGTCCTCCTGGGCCACAGGGCAGGCTAATTAAGCACAGATGTCGAAATGACTGGAATATCATTCTGGAGATAGAGATGTAACCACTGTGAGCATCCTGCCTCCCCTTGTCCATACTGGATAGTCATGACTGCAGTGAAGAAGCTGTATGATGAAATCCTTATTTCAAGGGGCTCCTGATTGTGGCAATGGTGTTTCAGGCTGATTGTGATGAGCATTAGACTTGGTTTTATTTCTCCTCTGTGTTTCTGCTTTCTACCCCAGCCACAAGAGGTTTGTCTCTGACCTAACTGGCAAACGCAAAGGATGGGCAGGTAGGACAGAACTTGCTCATGTGTCATTTGCATCCTTCTAAGTCGCATTGTTTGTGCAGCTGTTCAGCCAAATCGTCCACCGAGTCTATTCTTGTCCATAGAGGAAACAGAGATGAGTTCTCTGTTGGGGCAGATACAAGATCAAAGAATCGTATATGCAGCTCGGAGAGATCTCTCTGCTAAATGTGTCCTGATGGGGGCCAGGTTATTAATAGAGCAACCCTTGAGATGGCAAGCCGTGATTTTGAGAGGCAAAGGTTTTGCCAAGGCATGACAGGTCTCTTTCGGGGTTGGCACTAGTTCTTGCTGAAGTCCACCTTTCACTTCAATGCAGAGGACAAGAAAGGGTGTCTGCAGTTTTAAACGCAGAACTGCTATCTCCCAAGGAGAGAGAAGCATTTTCCGCGAGGTCCATCGGGCCAATTGAAGCAGCCTGGTGTTTAGAAACAATTGAACTCTCTTACTTCCCATATTTCACTCACCGATGTGTTTCATACGCTCAGAGCAGGAAGAGGTAGTGATATTTATGGCAAGCTTTTTGCTGGGGCTCATAAAAGATTGGGCTTGTGAAACCTGAAGTGTGCTTTTGTGTGTGCTGCTACTCAGCTGTCCAAAGCTAGTGTTTGCTTTTGGATGTTGTGATAATAATTAACAGAGCAGGAAGTAAAGGACTGATTGATTTATGCATGCGTGGTATTATTTATTTGAACCTAGACAAAACCTGTTAAATCCTTAGAGAAGGCAGTTTTATTTATCAAATGTGTAAGAATATAAGAATGCCCATAATATGTCAGACAAAGACTATATAGACTGTATCTTGGATGGCAGCCAGTAAGAGATACTCAGGGAACAGTATAAACAACAGATCATGACTTATCCTTCCATTGATCTGCACACTCTCAGCTCTGATAATACGTTTCTAGATCTAATTCCAAGTGTTGCTCCTTGACCAGTGACACCATCTGGAAAGGCTGCGGTAGAACAGGAGATTAAATTTGGCCACTTACACTTCTCCCCAATGTCCTGGGATGTCTACTCATCTGATTGTCATCTGTAAAGACAGAAGGCTGTTGTAGTTTAAACTTGGACACCCTAAGAGTTGCTGCCTTGGTGCAGTGGTTCTCCTCCACACTCAGCAGACAAGACCAGACTGCCTGTAAGTCTACTTCTATCTAGCTATTTGATTCTGTAATCTTTTGGCCACTTTGCTTACTAAATCTGTGTCCAACAAGTGATGAGCTCTAGAGCTGAGTTGTATTCTTTTAATGGAGGAAACACTTGGCTGAAGTATTTCCATGACTTAGTTCAAAAGGAAGGTCTTCAAATTGAAGTTGGTTTAATGGAGCCAAAATGTCCCTCGGTACAGATATGGTAAATGACCTGGTGGCTTGTATCCCAGTAACTTTCCTGCGTCGTTGGAGTGCAGGGGTTTGTAGAGACATACTCGTGTTTATTTCTCTGGGACTAATGTGGCCTGGTCTTAAAACTCCCTTGGAGTCCCAGCAGTAAGGGCCTGGAAAGGAAGTTCGTATCCAAACCCGCCCTCCATTTGGAGCTTTTCCAGTTGTCATGGCTTCAGGCCCATACATTTTAAGAGGACCTATTAGGACTGATCCTGCTTCGATTCAGAGCACCCCCTTTCCCACTGGGTTTAAAGAGATCATCTGCTCAAGATGAAGGATCGCAGAAAGAGTACTTTCTTGTAGCCTTTAACAAAGAGTAATTCCTTTCTGAACTGTGCTCAGTTTGCTTGAAGAGTACGGATTTGAGTAAAGGAAGGCTTTCTTCTGAAACTATGTGAGGCCAAGTAACTTAAAGTAGAAAAGTGGCAAATGTTTTTCTGATTCATCCTCCACAAATTAAGCCAGAGTGCTGCTGCATTTCCTACAAAGGATTCTGTGAGCGTCGGCCAAATGGATTCCTTAAATGCTTCTTCAGAAAAACATAATCCTCTTATATATAAAATTTTGTTCGTAGATGAGGATCTGACAAGGTCCTGGCACGCTCTCCTGTTTGACAGGCAGCCTGGAAGAGAGGCTGCTGTGTTCGAGGAGAACGCCCTGTAGCACACAGGTGGTGCTTTCTTCCATCCTTCCTACACTTAAGAAAACACTCGCCAGCTAAGCGTTATTGTCCCGTGTTACCAGAAAACCACGACGACGGAGTGACTTGCCTCAGGATAGCCAGAGCTGTGTCCTTGGACGCCTAGTTCATCGTTTGTTGCTATCCCTTTCTGCGCCAGTGCGGCGCGGTAATGAAACCATGTTGTTACAATGATTATCACCATCCCTGCCAGAAGAACCCTGGTGGCCTCCTTCAGGCATCTGGCATCTCTGGAGACCTTGGCACCGTGGGTGGATTTCTGGTTGTGTTCAAGGTAACCCCCTTCACCCCGTTCTGTCAAGGCTGGGTGTGACCCAGCCGCCCTTGGCGGCAGGAAGCGAGACACGCTCTCGTTCAGGGAGGTTCTCGGGCTCATCGTTTTATTCTAGGCCAACTCCTGAGTGCACGGTGCCTTGAAGATGTAAAAAGCACAATATAAGTATCAAATGTCATTATTAAGTAAGTATTAATTATCTTTCTGGTTAGTTTTTGTGAAGGCCTCTGGCATGCGTTGCGTGCCTCAGATGCATTCAAACTTATTAATTGCTGTTAATTACTGTTATTATGCAAAAGTTATACTGGAACATTATGCTGATAAATAGCTAATGGCGACAGGCTTGAAACAAAAAAGCCACGTTTCACTTGTGGCTTTTAAATTGGGCTGAACTGGAGACCAAAGTGCCCCAGAACATGGAGAATGTCAACTCAGCTTTGTGTCCAGCTCCTCTCATCCCTGTTGTCAAAAGTTACCATTTTAGTAAGATACCACTTCCTTACACTTAAACTTCAGTCATCGAAGAAAGCATAGAATTATGAAGAATTAGCCTTTAGTCAGAAAGCTCTGGACAGGATCATTTTAGTCAAGCGGCACTAATTTTCGTTTCCTGTCTGTTTTCCTCCTGTGGACACGTGTAGGTGAAATCCTGGCACCGCTGAACTTGATGGGAATTTTGCCACTGATCTCAGCTGGGTCTGAATTCCTCCCCACGGGAGAGAAACCATTTGTTATCAAGCAGACTTTCGGCTATGTGGCTGGGTTGCATTTAATTTTGGCAGGGCTTATAGTCCTTGTCAGGCTAATAGAGTTTATTGAATTGAGATGGAAATAGAATATGCTGTGAGCAGTACTTACAACCTCTGATGAGGAGCAGTTGGGCTTTGCCCCAAGGAGGCTCTCTGAATGCTGTCCCGGAGTGTTTCTTAGTGCTGCAGCCCTGCACTTAGATTTCAGGGCTAACTGCCCTGTGTTTTCCTGTGGTCTCCATGACACTAATGATTCCCATGGAAATTTTGGCTCTGTGCACTTGAACTGAATCTTAGGACTATTTTTGGAAGCTTTTAAAATGTCCCAGAAAGTGCCCTTCACCTCTGCACATATGCACAGACTTTGGCTCCTGTTTAGCTACAACTGGTTTCCACACGTAACGGAAGAAAGAGAGACCTAGCAGGAAAAAAACACACCACCAACAAAAAAGGCTTCTCTTGCACAGCAGTGCTCTCTGTTAAGTGTCTGTGCTGAGATGCTGCACAAGAGTAGTAACAAATCAAGAACCATATCAAGTGTACTCGGTTCCAGAATTCCTGTATAATATGTAATAGCTGTAGAAAGATCTGATTGTGGAGTTGTAATACGACCCTTTTAAAGCTTAGGTCTGCAGGCTCAGATTCAGAGTTTCTGGCTATTTCAATATTCAAAAAGTGGTATTCATGGATCTACTGTAATGGAGGGGATGGAGCAACGGCTGTGTCCCCTGGATCCTTGCTTCCACCTCCCAACGTGCAGTGTACACCTCCCAGCCCATGTGCAGCATTCAGGTAATGGCTGTGCCCAGTTGGGGAGCAGGCTGGACTCGGCATCTGGGCTTCTCTACGGTCATCCAGGCTCACCTTGTGCCAGCAAAGACTGTTGCAGCAGCGGCTGCCATGAGCAGCTAACTGCACCCAGTGAATAGCTCTCTGTGGGCCTTACCTGTATGTCTGCACAGCCCAAGCTCAGTTTGCATCTTTAATTCCCAATAGGAGCAGCAATGCCGTTGGCAGGTGTAGTGTTGGCAGTGTTTGGAGACACTCTAGTATCTTTCTTTATTCTTTATTTAAAAAAAAACCCACATTATTTAACTTAAGCCTGTGAAGTAAAAGCATAAACACCCGTTTCCTCTCTGCAACTGTAACGTGGGCATTTTATTGTCCCTAGCAGAAACCACAGAGCTCGAACAACTGCAACAAGGTGTCTTTTATTTCTGCAGACTCTGGGACAGATTCTTAGCAGGGTGTAAACTTGCATAGGCCCAACAACTTCCATATATTCCATGGATCTCCTCTGACTTATACTAAGTGAGAAGCTGTCTTGTGGCTTCAGTCACTGTAATTTCCCAGTTTAGACTGATGGATGATGGTGACCTACTTTCAGAAAAACTGGAGCATCAAGTTTTGCCTCTGGTTTGTTGGAATCACTGCCCACTGCCATTATTCAAAACCTTCAGGTCTGCGTTGCTTTGGCCCAAATGCCTCCTTTCACAATATGAGTTTGTCATAAATGCAGGGAAAGAAAATGTAAAGGGAACCTTTAAAATAGTTATTTTATGAGTGAGTTTGTCCTTAGTGGAGAAATGTGTGCAAAGATGATAGTTTAGAATACCTGGAGATATGATGTGCTGGAAATAAAATTCATCCCTACAGCAGTCACAGCGAAATAAGGAGAAGGCTCCACCCTCCTGTGACAGTGGTTTTAATACCTGTCCACCCTGCAGTTGTCTTACAGTAAGGCTAGAAAGACTGAGAAGAGAATCAGTGTCTTAACTGGTTGTTGGAAAAGATTATTGAGGAGTTATCTCTCAGCACTTCACTGTCCATGCTTTGTTTGACAGGGATGCTGGCCACATTTATGTCTGTATTTAGGTAGCATTTGCAGGCTTGAGACTCAGTTGGCTTGTAGGGTGACTTAGGGCGGCTCCTGGAATTGCAGGGAGCAACTTCAGGAGGACTTTGGGGCTATGCCTTGACTTCCAGCCCATAAGGACAGGGTAAAAAAGGGACAGCTAGCTCTGAGTGACCATCTGTGTCAATATGATGCAAGGGCCACACCATGCTAATACGCCAACTTATGTCTTGGAAACTGCCAAGCTGTCAACACAGTGTTTGCAGCCTAATTAACCTACCTCTCTCTAGGCCATAATTAGCTCAGGTGCAATCGTAGCCTGGCGTGGCTGTGCTGCTTCCCATTCTGGAGATAGCTGAGGGATCTGTGCACAGCAGCACGCTGCATAGCCCAGGCGTCACCCGGAGCATTTCCTGGGATGCCGGTGTTAATGGCTGCATCCAGTGGGGATAACTCTGAGGAAAAGATTGGATGTTGGTGCATTTGCAAGGAAGCTGGGAGATACGATGGTTTCCCATTAGCCCTCTCCTAAGCACTTATTTCTGAGGGGAAGTGAATCTGTGCAGCCTATTGCTGCTCTTATCTTTCCACTTCTCTTTTGTCTTTAAATCCTTCTCAGGCCTGGGATGGAGCTTGGCGGAGCTCAGCGTTGATCTCGGGAGGAACCCGATGCGTTCTGCTTTCCGCTAGATAATCATCATAAAGCAGAGCCCAAGGAAAGCGGTGTAGATGAGTGTTTGCTTACTTATGCAGTGGCTTAAGTTTTCTGCGTGTTACTGGGAAGTATAATCCAATTCCAGCTAAGTGGGGTGTTTTGGTATGGTGGGGCCCACCTTGCCTTGCTTGATTGCTTTCGGGGCAGGTACGCTCCGGCAGGGAGAAAGCCACCAGCGTGGCTCCACAGCGCGACGTAGCCTGCAACAAGCCCTGCCAGGCAAGCTAAAATGTGCCTCCAGGAAAACAAGGCAGGGGAGCCTGGGGACACCTGATCCTGTGCAAAAATCGCTGGCAGGAGCCTAACCTGAGAGCAAGAACCGCTTTGCTGCTCTGAGCAGGTTTCTGGGGAATGAGAGCGATGCTGCACCCCTGGCGTGCACATTGGTGGAGGAAGCTGAGCTGAGCGAAGTCGGGATGTGGTCGTAGCCCGTTTCCAGGCAATCGCGGGGCAAAGAAGCCCGTGCTGAGAGGCATCCTGCATCCAGGCAGACCCAACAGGTATTTATTTGGCTGCTATCTTTTACTGGTTGGCTGCTGGGCTGTGCCAGTTGACACCAAAACCTGGACTGTACTGAATGCATGCTCTGCTCTGACTTGCCTCTGCTCCCACCAGAACTGGTGGTAAAGTCCAGCCGAGGTCAGTGGGAATGGCGTGGCTGACAAGCTTCAGCTTTTGGGGATGTCTGCAGGGAAAAGGAGATTTAATGCCCTCCCCCCTAAGCAAATGGTTTGTGGTCCAACTTATTCTGAACATTGCTTTGCTTTGGGGCTTGCTCCTTCCTTTCAGTAGGCTGCCTGCTCCTTCAGCAGAAAATGAAGCTCTTTCCTAAATGAACTCGACTCCTTCTTGGTTGTTTTTTGTTTTGACACTCCGGACACGGCAGATTTATAGACCTTCCTGAGTCGTAAGTTCATTTTCTTCTTTTATTTACCTTTCACTACAGCCCATTCTGAGTGAGATTTCATTCTGCCTCCGAGCAGGGTTGACCTGCCAAGAGGAGCTCATCCATAAATCTTTCCTTCCTTTTTCTTTCTTTCCAAAACAGAATTAGCTGAATTTGCCTAGGAGGAAAACTCTTCTGCCATTGCCGGCAGTCAAACAGTGCAATTAATTAGTGCTTTCCCTTTTCTCTTCCATCTAGTCTGTGTCTGCCGGGGTTGAGAATAAGCCAAAAAGGAAGGGGGAGAAAAAGGACAAAAGATTTGTTTGAAGTGTTTACTTTTAATTAAAACTTTTGCAACGTGATCCGGTACAGCGATGGTGCACCTATTGCGTCGTACCCAATGGTCATAAGAAGTTTAATCAAAACCTCCCAGCAGCTGAGCGGAGCCAACTTCAGACTGGTCTGATGAAAATCAAGCGTTCTGCATCCCTGCTCGTGGATCTGGAGCCGGAGCTGGTGCGGGGATGCCTGAGTCTTTGCCCCTTCTGTTTGCACCTGTAGAAAGTGGGTGTAAAAGGCTGACACGCTGCAGATCAGTACCCGGGACGTGGACTTGCTTTGGCTAAGAAGAATTCACATTCCTGGCTGAAACCTCCAGGAGAAAATGGGAGAAAATCTCCATCTGTCTTTGTGGTGCCAGTGCTGAAAAATGAAACAAATGAGAAAACAATCTCTCTGAATATATAGATTATGTTACATTTATGGACAAATATTTTACATTTAGGAATACTTTATGTTTGGGAAACAGGAGCGCAAGGTTCTTCTAGACCTGCGTGTCTTGATCAAGTCAGTTTATTTCAAGGCGACGTGGTCAGTGCCTTGAGCGCTAAGGGCAGGTCTGTTATTCGGTGTATAGAGACTGCCAACAGGGCCTGGTTTAAATAGCAAAACAAGATGTTTTCAGGTCCTTAGAAAATACTCTGCAGATTCAGTATGTTTTTTTTTTTAATTTTTAGGTCTTGGGTAGTTTAAGGCTAACATCTGGCCGTTTAGTTGCTGGTAGAGCTGGACAGAACTAGGAGCTTTTCCACTGCTTGAAATGGAGGGTTGTTTTTAATACTTAAAAAAGTAACAACAGGAAAACTTCTGTTGCTTTAACATTGCTTCCTCACTCGTGCATGATATGAAATAGATTCTAGTATAAATACTTCCCAAGTATTTGACAGCAGAGCTAGCCTGGGATTACCTTAAATTTCAGAACAGGGTAATTAAGAATATTTGAAGAGATAAAATCAGGGCCAGCATTTAATTTGTTGGAGATTAAAAAATTGTTCCATTCACACAATACCATGTCAGTGTAGCAACACCTTTGAACTCTGGGGGATGTGAGGTTTAGCTCTAACCTTAGATCTTGTGGAGGTTGGAATCAGGGCTATAGCTGGGTGAGAACTTTACGGCTGGGTTAAGGGGAGTTGTGTTAATAGTGTACCTAGACACAACGGGCTGGCTGAGCTTCAAGTACCTTTGAACTTTGGGGTAACTAGATCCAGACCAGGATCCTGTGCTTCCGCTTTTTTCTTTACAGACTAGAGGCTAGCTGGTGAAGTCCAGTTGCTGCACCTTTGCACGGTCACGTGCACCAACTCCCAGGGCCTTATTCTCTTATTTGTGTTTTTTATTTTGTTTTTGGTATGCTTTTGCAGGCCTGGAGTTTCTAAAAAAAATTGGTACTTCATTCTCTTCAAGTCCTCAACTCAATTTCAGCTTGCTTTTCAGGCTGCTGTGTTGAGCTATTAAAAAAAAAGAAAAAAAAAAGAAAAATCTGAGGGGAGACTTGGCTGCTAAAGCATTGCCCCCTTTCTGACCCCCGCAGCTTTCTCCGGGTAACATCTGCTACCTTGAACCCCAGATCTTCCTCAAAATACTCTCCTTACTCTGCCCTGCTCATCCTGTGTCCCCATCAGGCAGAGGGCAGAAAGCTGAGAAGTTCTGCGTGCTGCTGGTTGAACATGAGCTGATGTTTTGTTAGTTGTGATTGTTTCTAAAAGCACTGTTGCAACTGTTGAGGTCAAACCGTAAACAAAGGCTTTTCTTAATGGTTACAAGTGATAAACAAATATAAGACGTTTGGTGTCAAGAGCCTTGCAAATCTATTCACCACCTGGAGCTCAAAGCAGCTCAGCAGTTGGAAACCGCTACTCGCACAGAAGTGCTGTAAGTGAGTAAGAGTCCTGACGTGGGCACCAAAAATAAGCACCTGCTGAGCTTTTCTGAGCATTTGGCCAGGTCACAGCTGCTGGCTGCTGAACACTTGGGAAAAAGTATCCCTCATTCAGGTGTTCAACACTTGACAATCTGGACCAGTGTCATCTGCTTCTCTAATAACTTAACTGCTGCTTTGCTCTGCAAGTAGAGCTGAATTCAGGCTGCTGGCCCTGGAAGGAGGGAAGCGGTTCTCTCGTTGCTGGCCCTGTCTGATTATGAGAGGAGTAGCCTGAAGAGACTTTCCTCTCTCGGACGGAGGCAGACCTCAAACTCTGGGACCACTGAGGATCCCCTTTCCTCCCCACCCTGAGCAGTCCCACGTGCTACTACCACATCATGCAGGAAAGCAAATATCCTTGATTGCTCTGATATCAAATACCCTTTGCTAACCTCCCTTGAAGAAAGTCCCTTGTAAAATTCTTTTCTACAGAGGTTTCAGCCACTCAGAGTCTTGCAGGGGTTTCTGAGCTCCAGTGATTTATTAGTTCGTAGCAAGCTTGTGGTTTCTGGAGAGCCCTGCTGGAAACATGCAGGGGTACAAGGGTAAAAGTATCAGGTAACCAGTGAACTGGTGCCAAAAGCCACCCATGTGCAAGGACAGGAGTGGGCTTTCAGGCTCTGAGACAGGGCTTGGAGAATAAACCCTGCAGGGAGCAGGGGCTGTGTTCAGCAGGTGGGAAGGGTGGACCATACCCCCTAAGAGTAGGGCAAGGGTATGGTAAGATTAAACTCGCTCCTTAATGGCACGTGGGCAGGGGCATCAGTTCTCCATCTCCCTATTGGGAGCTGACTGGGACTGAGATCCCTGAAGCCTGTTCTCTCGCAGCCGATCTGCAGTAACGTCCACGAAGCAGAGCAGTAACGCAGAAGGACTAGATCTTAAGACTGCTGCTAGACACAAACCATCAACATACCTAGTCTTTTGTGCAGGAATGTCCCTTGTGGTGGAGGTGACTTAAAACGCTTGCTCTGGGGGTGACCCCCAAAAAGAGAAGGAGGATGTGGGCTCTTTCCAGCCACTTTGGGTGAAATGGAGCAGAGAGATTTGTTCCAGCAGTGGGTTTGCTTTGCCTCTCCCATCCCGTAGTTGCAGCAGGTACCTGCCGAGAGGATATAGATTAATGAAGCAGGATCATTTAGTGCTTTCTGTGTAACTGGCTGCTGTTGGTGAGAGCAGAATTAGAGAGAGAGTAAAGCAAAAGGCAGCTCTCTGCCCTGATTTATGCTCTTCAAGCTGTCACTGAGGTTGTAAATCAAGGCAGAATTTGGCCTAGGTTACTTGCTGATACTGTAGATCAGCACAGTCATCAGCTGGGGGGAAAAACACAGGAAAAAATGTAGATACATTTTACACAAGTCAGAGGTGGCTGAGCAGTTCTGATCTCATCTCATATAATTCCTGAGTGGTTTACATGGAACAATTTAATGGAAATGTTTTGATTTTTGGTGTTACAAATATGGAGGAGAAAACAAGGCTTAAGTAGTACCCAGTGTGCTGAGATGGCGAGTGTATTGGCAAGTTTTCCAAGCTTGCTTTATAAGTCGCTGGATTTTGCACGTAGCTGCAGTAGTTGTGGGGGGAAGAGAGAGTCAACAAGCTGCACGATTCTTTCATATACCCTGTGCACTGCTGCTTTCCGAGGGCCTGACTTATGAGCCCGCATCCCTTCACTTTGGGGAACAAGGTAAGAAATATAGGTCATCAGCAGGCCATAGTGGCAACACCTTTCTTCTTCTGGTGATGAATTAGTCACCAAAATAGACACTGTGATATCTACAGATCATTATTTTCATTAGTGGTGATCTCACTTTAAGAGTTTCCCAAGCTGGCCTGCTGGTGTAATATGTTCCTTTCCACAGCACTATTTGTCTGAAGATCTCAAGATACTTTATATAAATGTATGTACAGTAAGCTTTAATGCACGTTTTACCACCAGCCAAGTAGGTAATGATTGTTTCCCTATTGCAAATGAGGTAAACTGAGATACAGAGCGAGAAAACGACTTGCCCAAGATTGTGTGTGTTGGTTGCCAAATTGTGTATAGTGCAATCTTGCAATGAGTGTGCATTTCCCATACATGGTCCTATTTCATTTCAGAGTTTTAAAGGATATTTCATTTCCTGGGGCTAAGACTGATCAGAAATCTGTCTATAGCTGTGAATTTAGAACGTCTGATGTGAAACAGATCTTCCTCTAGCGCTTGGGAATGTGTTCAGAATTGTCATCCCAGACTGGCCCCGACCTGAAAGGATTGGAGCAGAACTTCTGGTATATTTTTAGGGCTGATACCAAGTGGCTGGTATAAGGTATAGAGTTAAAAGTTGGTGGAAAAAAATCAACTTCTAATCTACTCATTCTCATCTACCTGTATGGTCACTGAGGTCAGTACAGACAGCAAAGGATAAAAATGCCAGAGTTATCTCCTAGAGGATAAGATGAATTGTGCTTTGCAGTTCATGATCTTTTGCCTACGAAAGGAAGCTAAGGAATGCGCTCAAGGACACCCTGTCCTGGTGTCCATAGTGAAGCAGAGCTGCATGGATGGGGACAGATTTCATCTTGTTTACTCTGAGTTAATCTCGTGTGGTAATTAGATGGATGATTTCAGTGGTGTGTGTTATAACAGCTCCTAAGGGCGGCTATGGAGATGCAGGTGGAAGCAGTCCTTCCTTTCCCTGTGCTAGGAGAATGCACCCTGGGAGAGTCCCTGCCCAGGAAGGTTAAACACACTCACAGTCTGGGGGAGAAGACAGGTCCAGAGACAGGAATTTACTTGCCTGTGGTCATATAACATGTGAACGCAGAGCTGGGAAGGCATTCCCCTCTCCGCACTCCCACTCCAGAGCTCCTCTTGCTTAACCATATTGCCGCTGAACTGGCCTTTATCCATCTCTGTTTCCTTGCTTGCCAGGGTCCCCTTCTCTGAGGGCGTATCCTCTCATCTCCGTCATCACCAGGCAGCCCTCCGTGGTCCCTCACCTTGTCCCAGCAGCCACCAGCTCCCGGGTGCTGCCAGCCCAGGCCTCCTCGGGGACTGCCAGCTCAGAGACGCCGGCCAATGAGACCCATGTCAGCAGCGAGTCAGAGGCAGAACAGCCCACACCTCGACTGAAAAAGCCACGCCGGAGTAGGACCATCTTCACGGAGCTCCAGCTGATGGGCTTAGAGAAGAAATTCCAGAAGCAGAAGTATCTGTCCACCCCAGACAGGTAGGGGTTTGGTGGGCTGGGGAGGGAGATGCAAGCTGTCCATCGCAGAGTAGATTCTCTACTATCTGCATCTTCTGGAGTCATTTTTGCCTTGCAGGATATACGTGAAATGAAAACATTCTGGTTTCCTGCCATTACCATAGCAGTCCCTTCAAATATTCACTGTTGGTTTTGAGTGTTAGGTGCCTTTTTGCAGTTTGGAAACACCACCAACAATGACTGATGGGTATGAGGGATAGTCAGACTGTGTCTTGTGCTCTTCTGTAGCTCACTTCTGCCCCTTTCAAATGCAGGGACAGCCAGGCCTGGGAGAAATTGGCTTTGGGTGCTGTTTAGAATTCAGTGGGAGAAAAGTTTCTTATGCTATAAAAAGGAGCAAGAGCAGAAGGGCTGTTCAGCTGTTCCCCAATGTCACTTCACCTCTCTGTATGTTAGTGTTGTTTTGGGACAGTAAGGCTCTGTTACTGCTCTTTGCGAAGAAGTATTGGATCTGTATGTGAAAGGGCAGGCCAGTTCTTAGGGACTGCTTGATACCAGAGGGAAGAAGCAAAAAAAGAGAGGTATTATTTGTTTTCAAGGATTTGAATCACACTTTGCAAATCTAAATCCCAAGAAAAAGATCCGGCCAATTCCTACTAAGTTTGCAAACACAGAGAGCACGTGAGAAGTCACTAGACCTGCAGCTCCACAGATGCCACTAACATGATTATTAAAATTTTTTTGAGGATCTGCACTTTCTGCTCATGCTGTCTGTCACCAAGGGCCAGAGTTAGGTCCATATCTGTAGGCAGGACCAAACTCCTCAGTCTTCTACAGTTTCAGAGTTTTTAATGCTGCTATGCTGCCTCCTCACAGCTTTACAAAACTACATGAATGACACAGCTGATGAAGCACTCAGGACTGTTAAATTAATTTAGAGGTATGACTGTTCCTTGGCTTTGTTTGTTTTCAAGATCAATGAGCAATTCCTGTCTGAGCACCACTTCCCCTCTCGTTCTGTTTGTTTCCCCTGGTTCCTAGGCGATGCTGGTTATGCTAATGTGTGTGGCAAGGGACTGTAACTGGTAGCAGGTAATCCAAGTGTGATAAGACATGGACGCTAAGGCAAGAGTTATTTAAGCAGTGTTTCTCTATGTGAACTCATGGCTGGAAACATGCTGGTGAAGCAATGGGTTGTTATCTGCGTTCACTCCTGCAGTTTTTGGCCTGGATACAAGATTGTAATGCTTGGAGGGCAACTGAAGCACTTAGCTTATTAGCAGCAAAGGAGTGCAGCATGATGGGATGACACGTGGGATAGATTGTGCTTTGCACGTAGAATCTTCAACTCAGTGGAACTATCTCACAAACTTTGTGCAGTGGCATAGGTAGCAGACAAACTGAACTTGCAGGTCCAGAATGAATGCAAAGAAGGGAAAAGCATGAATCCATGAGGGAGTGAGGAGTGAGGGCTGGTGTGGGGTGTGTAGGTGTTTGTAAATATAAGAATCCTTCTGACTGCCCTAGAAGCCCAGCTGAAACAAGTTTTATTATGAAAAACTTGACTTTGACAGATGTGTTTCCCCATCCGAGGGCTGGGAAATATTTGCCAGAAAGTTCTCACAATTCAGAACACCTTGGAATGTGACTCTGCATTTGAGCTGTCCCACCTGCAGGTCTTGCATGACGTGGTGGGGCACAGCGCTTGCCCAGCTTTGCCGAGAACTTCCAGCTGCATCCATTGTGCAACTCCATTACAACACCACCAAAGGCATGGTGCTGTCACCTGTGGGGTAGGGTAAAGGGTTACTCTGGGCTGAATTTGCTTCATATCCTGGATTTTAATATAGAAATAATGAATGGTTACAGATGAATTTCCACAGTTTGGAGATTTGTGAAGGATGAATCAGCTTTATGGGCTGTTTGCCCCATATACCCTTAGGCGAAACATGCAAATAATAATTTATAAGCATTTCTGAATTGCATATAGTAGCAGAATTCATTCAAAATTAATAGATTGAGATGCAATATAATTTCCTGGGAAGTGAAAAAGTATTCTAATCCTCATTATGTAGATAGAGAAGATGAAGTATGAGACAAAGATCAACAGTTTCAAAGGCAGACTGATGCTAGGTGTCTTGGTTCTCATGTGTTTGCTTCACCTTTAGACCTGTTTGTCAGGGATGTTATGTGCTCGTAGCTCTCTGCTTCAAATGCAGATGTGGAACATCAGCAGAGTACCATGGTCTTGCGTCTCAAACAGGGCAGACAGACTCCTGAAACTTTTGGGCTTGCTCCTTTTCTCAGAGGAGGTAACAGAGAAGAAAGGAGAGCTGATGAGGTAGGCTGTTTCCCAGAAGAGTGCAACGAACATCAGAATATTCTTATTTCTTCCATAAGAGCATCGATCTTTGTATCCTAAATGCACACAGTGGTTTACCACTTCTCTCTGAACTGAAAATACCAGGTTGGAGAAGGAAGTAACCATCTCTTCTGTAGTCCTACCATTGTATGTGCTTACATGCAAGCAGCTGAGTTGGCTGCCTTGACATCTGGGCTCCTTTTGTGTTCTGCCAACTTATTTCAATGTCTGTCTTGTCTCCTAGGCTGGACTTAGCCCAGTCATTGGGTTTGACTCAGCTCCAGGTGAAGACATGGTACCAGAACCGTAGGATGAAGTGGAAGAAAATGGTAGGTGTTTCATTACCACTTGTCCGTGGTCCTGAAAAACTGGTCAGAGGGATGAGTTCTGAAGCTGAGTGCAGTGTCAATGACCTGTGTTCCATTTCTACCAGAATTTTGTTTTATTCTTGCTTACTTTGCTGAGAAAAATACTTTTTTGCTGTTGGTGTTTTTTTTTTCTTTTTCTTTTTTTAACTTGCACTGTGAAATATGTGGTGGGCTATAGGAACCAGAGGCATAGGAGGAATATGAAGCAATGGGATGTAAGATGGTGGAACAGAACAGGGGGAAGAACCAAAAAGTCTCCTCCTGCGTATCTGGCATTTCTGTGGTCTTAACGGTTACAGGATTTGTTACATGTATAGACCAAAAATCATATTGCTCTATGGAAACCAATGCAGTTTGAGGAGCTAATGTCATTAATTACTGCTTTTCATATCTTTCACCTTTTTCAGAAAGTCACAGCTTTATGGGCCTTTTCTAGTTAAAATACTTCTAGAAAGGACAACTGTCCAGTAAATTCTGTTGAAAACCATAATGCTGTGACATTCTTCAGTGGAGAAATTTATATATTTCTACCTGAGAGAGGAGATACAGTTTTGGACTGTATCAGAACTGCGTTTCTGCATATATGCCAGAGCTGCCAAAGTTAGCACCACTTAAAACAAATCTGAGGATGGTTTGGGGCAAGACCTTTGGATGGAAGTGTCCTGGTGCTACAGTAATGATTTGAAGGGAGAGGGAATTAAATGTAGAGGCAGACTCTTTCTTCTACACAGATTAGATGGGTCTCATGTCTTCTAATGCAGGTGTTATGGGGAAAAAAAAGGTTAAGACTCTCTCAGAAGCCAAAGAGGACCTGACAGAACAGGCAGAAAGAGGAAATCCTGGCTGAAGTTTATGACTGTTGTTATTTGGGCTTTGAATAAAAGAAATCCTCAGAAAAGGAGCTGAATTTTGCATAAAAACCTTCTCTGTTTATAGTGTTGAGGACTAGGTACCTGGACTGCTTTTAGGCCTGCTGTAGGAACTGACTTAGAGACCTCCAGAATTTGGAGCCTCCTTCCTAGTATTGTTTGTATTTATTTATATGAAATAATAGGTGAACTCACTCCATGAATGTTGGGCATTTTTATGAGGCTGAAATGGTGCCCAAGTCACAGATGGCCTCTGAGGTCCAGGCTGGAACTCATCCTGCTACCTAAAGGATGTCTCACGCCAGTGGAGTTCAGATTGATCTTGACTGCAAATCTCTTCGCTCCAGGTGCTGAAGGGTGGGCAGGAAGCTCCCACAAAGCCCAAAGGCCGTCCAAAGAAAAACTCCATTCCCACCTCAGAGGAAATCGAAGCAGAAGAGAAAATGAACAGCCAGGCGCAGAGTCAGGAGACGGAGGGATCTCAAGCACTTGAGGAGCCTACATCAACAGAGGAGAAGCCGGGAGTTTCTTTGGAAATGGAGGAGACTCCAGATCATATACCAGAGTCCCCCTCAGAGGAGACTACGCCATTAAGTTAAAAGGGGAAGAAAAGGGAAAAAAGAAAAGTAAAAAAGAGAAAAGAGAAAAACACAAACCAAATATATATATATATGTGTGTGTGTATATATATATATTTAAATATGTATGTAATTGTGTGTGTACATACATACATATATATAGATATATGTGTGTGTATATATATGTATGTATGTATATGTATATATATATAAATGTAGACCTGTGTATGAATTGAAAGCTTGGTCACTTTGTGCCTTTGGGAATCAGCCATGCTATGGTGGAAACAAGACATCCCAGGTGAGCAGTGAGGATCTGTCCCTCCGGCGGTGCATTAGAGCCTTCCCCACGGATGGTGATGGAGGCTTGGACACTTTTCCAGAGCAAACTGCGTCCAGAAACCTGAGACGGCCGCTGGTGAATAAAGCAGAAGGCCAGGATGCCTTCCACACTGCAGGAGGCGATGTGTAGTGCTATGACTGTGTTGGAGGTGTTCGCTTGACTTTATTCTTGCCTTTTAAAGTAGTGCAAATGAACAGAGTACATAGTCTGGTCTCAGATCCTAAGAAATGGGGAGCTCTGACAGCACCATTTCCTCGTGTAACCAGCACTTATTTCTGTTAGGGATGGGCCCAACTTAAACATTTGTGGGAAAGAGCTTAGACCCATGGGTTTGCTTTGGCCCAGCATAAAGATCAAAGTGTCTGAAGTGACCCGTGTTGGCATTCAGATTTCATATCTCTTGGTTGTTGGATGCCACATCGGTGAATTTGCAGTGACTCAGGGTGAAATTGTGAATGAGATGAGGGTTTGGATTTGAGTCTGCTCCAAAAGCTTTGGGATGCTTGGATCTGGGATTTTCGCTTTGGGCCCATGTCTAATTTTTGTAGTTTTTTTTTTTTTTTTTTGAAGAGCATTTAAATGTTTTCAGGGTTTTGGGAGAAGGATGGATTTTTAGAAGTTGCTGAAGAAAGCTCATGTTTGTTTTTAAGATGTGTGCCAAGAATAGATGTGCATCATGTTTCATAAAGTCTTGTTAAGGGTGTATTTTGCCCAGAGGCTGCAAAAGATGTATTAAGATAACCTTTATTTTTTAATTAAAAATTAAATATATGAATACAACAGTTGCTGTTTCTCTTTCAGAATGCTAGACAGAGACTTTTCTGGGCTAGGTTTCTCATTCTGTCAAACCCTGGAGAAAATGGGAGTCGTCAAACTTTCCATAATGCTTCTGTGCTGGAAGCACTGTGCACACTTCCTTGTAGCACCTTGCGCAGGTAGGTGAGGAGTATGAGTGCTGCCTTGCCAGTGGGTGACAGCAGATGAACGTGGCAGGATTAGAGCACTGGTGGTGGTGCTATTTTCTATTGCTTTCCCTTCTGCTGGTATGTCTGGACAGCTAATAAATGGGTCTGTTTGACCTTGAGAAGACGACTTCAACGTCCCTATTTTGGAGGTAACAAGTGAAGCACTCAGGTCTCAAGTGACCTACCCAAGGGGTGTTAAGTGTAGGGGATAGGATTTCTTTTTTCCCCTCCTCACTTTTCTTGCTCAGCCACGTTTGCAAATCTGCCTCCGTGCAGCTCTGCCTCGAGCGGCGCGTGCATCTGCACCAGGTAGTACTTGCGTGACGAAACTCCAGCTGCCTCCAGTGAAGCCAGGATGGTGCGTTGCCCTGCTCACTGCATGTCACAGAGTACTTAATGCACAGTAGCCAGCTCTCCAGGGCATCTGCGGCTTTGCTGCACCTAAATCTAACCAAATTACACAGATTTGGGCAACCCTCTTTGCAAGAGACTTTGAAAATGCCACGCGTTTTGTGCCATTTTGCTCTTTTAAGTGTCACAGAAAGAAGGAAGTGGGATAAGAGATTTCCCTCTTCCCTGCTGTAGCTCATAGCCTGCCTTTTCCACACACTCTTTCCACTGCTGGTAAAATGCATTGAAATGGGTCTGTCTTTGAACTGTTTTTGCTTCCGCAGAGCCCAGATGTCGTGGTGACAGGCACGGCGAAGGGCGAGGGGCAGGGATTTGGCACTTGTCCGCTTGGCCAGAGTTACGATGCGATATGTTGTTGCAGATTCTTTATCTGTGAATGTCTCTTTTTCTAAAGCTGTGCTTTAGTTCAACCGTATCTGTTGGACTTGCAATGGGATTTAATTAAAAAAAGGCCTATGGCCTGTTTATACAGGAATTAGATTAGATGGTCTATGAAATCTGTAATTGTCCTGTATTGTTCTTGGATAGTCGCAATGGCACTGTTATCTCAAAATAAAACGTTTCCACAAGTCTTAAATGGAGTAGTGCTCTGGGAGGATGAGGGGGGCAATTTACTGGAAATAATTTGTCTAATGAGTTTCACGACTTTGTTTACAGAAATGTCTGCAAGAGGTTTATTTGGAATTCAGAATAGTATGTTGAATCAAACTTTGTGTGCAGATCATTCCAAAACCACAGAAAACTGACCTACAAGAAAGGCATCAAAGATGCTTTTCAGGCAACTTTTTAGAAATAGGTTTTAAACATGGCATTTTGGAAAAATTTGTAATTCTAATATATAGCTGATTTTTTTTCAGCCAAAATGTGTTCCAGAAAATGGAAAATGCACCTTTTCGGGTTTTATTCTTTGTTTTTGCATTTGGCAACCAGTAGATAATGTCCAATTTGAGAAACTCTGACAGATCTACATTAAAAAAAAAAAGAAAAAATTAAAAAAGGAAGAAATGACCTTCCAGCCCTAAATAGGAAATGATACGTGATGTTTCTGTGATATCCAGTGAAAAGGAGAAATATGAAAATATGAAATTTCAAGAATGAACAGTTTTAAATCACAAGCAGTTAGTCACTTTGTAGCAAAGAGTAAAAGCAAGTTTTACAAAACACTTCCTGTGTCTTGGATGAAAATAATTGTTTCTGACTCAACCTCACTTTACGGTGGGAAAAGTTCCAGTGATTTTTTTTTTCCTTAATCCCATTCTAATCATTTATGAGTCAATCTGGGTAAAAATGCAATACCCTAGCTGTCTGGGCTAGTTTTTAATGAGTCCATAAGACATTCAAGATGATTTTGTTCCTCCTCTAGATGAGTAGCAATCTTTGCATCTTGTTCTTTCTGTGCAATTATTTAAATGCAAAATTTACACTCTCTTAAATGCTGTCTGCTACTTGCTTACACTGAATTACTTTCACCGACTTTCCTGATAACCTCCTGAATGTTCATAGAAAGCACATTCAGAAAGCCTGTGTCTGGATGGAAAGAGAACATCAGAGGATAAATGATAATATATGTATATATGTATATGTATATAGTTGGCTAAATCTTTTTATACATGTCTGTTCTGTGTTATATTTACAGCTGGAGGAAAATACCTACAAATTCTGGTAGACCTGGCCATGTTGATCCCAGCTGTTGGTAGGCAGGTGATCCAGTTCCTCCTGTTATAAGACTTCCCTTCATTGCGCTTATTTTTTCTTCTTGCTGCTGACACACAGTGAGCTGAGCAACACCTCTGCTTTGGACTGAGCTGAGGTGGGTGCCAAGGTTTGGCTGGAGAAACCTAGTTTTTCTAGACTCTTAGAGTTGAGCTTTTAAAGGTGGCTCTGATCCCACGGTGATGCCCAGCTCTTGCGGCTGCGAGGTGTATTTGCTCCATGCTGCTGAGATCCAGAGCAGATGGAAGGTGGCATTTCAGGTGGCATTGCAAGTGGCCCTTCAGGCCTCCCTGTTGGATGGGCTGCCCAAAGCCTGATCTGTGGTTACGTCAGTACCACCTTTAGTTGGTCTTGAGCTGCTTGGGCTCCTCTTGTCAGGGTAGACATGTACTTTGTTTCCCAGTGAGCAGACAAAATTGCAGCTCTGCATTCCCCCCCCCCCCAGGATTTCCCCAGCCTCATTTCCCACTTTAGAAATGTTGTTTTATCAGTTCTCCCTAATGCTGAAATGGCACCTTCTGGCAAGGCCTTAGCATCATTTTCCCAGGAGGCAGAGGTTCAGCTGAAGTGCAAGTCAGGCATTTTTTTCTCAAGCCACATTGGTGCTTGGTTAATTCTTCTGTCCCTACCAGCAGTGCTCTGGAGTGGCAATGTCTGCAGATGCCTTGAGGCCAAGATAGTCTCTTTGGTGCAGGATGCAGTACCCTGGGGTATGAATTAGTCCTGGAAAGAGCCAGACCTTAATGATGGGGAAGCTTTCAGCAAGTCCACGCAAACAGGCTTCACTTTGGTCGACAGCATGACAGCAAAGGGCTTTCCAAGTTCCTTTGGGCTGGTCATGAAGACAGTTTTATTTTTTGAAGGCTAGTGACAGTTCTGTGCACCAAAATTCCCTGTCCTAGGACTGTTTGTCGCATAGCAAAGGAGCCTGATCAGAGATGTGCCCTTGGGCTTGAGTGTTGCTGATGTTCAGGGGTGTTCGACTTCCAGTTCTAACAGCGAGCAACAAGCCCTGATGTCGAAATCCCAACTCCCCTACAGGGATGGAAAGTGCTCATATCCGGAGTTCTGGCTGGGACCCACCTTTTATTGTACCCACTATTTAGATAATTTTGCAAAGCACTGAGCTCATCCTGCAAAATGGTAAGTTCCCCCAGGTCCCAGCAAGGATGAATGGGCTTTCGTCCTTTCCAAAAAAAAAAAAAAAAAAAAAAAAAGAAAGAAAGAAAATGTATTCATTTAACTCCAGGCAAATGAAAAGGAATCAGGGGTTCGGATGAGCTTTCAGTTCTCCTTCCTCACTATAATCTTCAGAAGCAAATGGAAAAGGGCAGAAAGAACGGAATGAGTGAAAAAAGAAGGGAGAAGGAAAAAATGGAAAGCTAACACTGAAAAGCCTTACTGCAGCAAACTACATGAAAAATAAGAACCAGGGAAAAATAATTTTGTTGAAATGACAAAATGAAAGCAAGCTGTGGTTGTGTAGAGAGGGAGATTTATCTGGAGTTTAACTGCACACGCAGGGATAGTGAAAGATATTTCACAAATTTCCTTTTACGCTGTATAAATTAAAACATACCTGAGTAAAGAAAAGATGGAGTGAATTTAGGCTAGAATTCAAGATTTGGGTCCAAATTTCTATCTTAATGAAGCCACCAGTTTGTTGAAGCCTAGTCTACTGGAATCTCACGTGTTGAGGTGGGCATCTTGCACGCTCTGCTTCCGTCCCAAGGTATAGGACCGTCAGGCAGGATTTACTGGGTTTTACTGAAAGGAAAACTGAAGAATAGGTGGTTTTGGGGGCACAAATCTGACTTTGAGCACAGCAGCCTTCCTGCTGATGAGAATGATATCTCAAATGTATAGTTGTTACAGTTCAGATCTCCCAAATTAGTGAGATTTGGTTAAAATGACCCTCCTCCAAAAAAACTATTGCTTGTCTTCTGCTCTGGGAAACCGTAACTAAATACTTTCCTTAGACTCATAAGTCCTAAGGTTCCTGAGGATGATTTTTGATGCAGGGATCTGGAGCCTTTGGAAATCTAAAGACGCTTTTCCCTAGCAGAAAAAGGTGTATTCTGTTTTCTTCCTAAGCAGATACCGTGTCATTGCTAGGCTTTCCCCCAATTCCAGTCTCTTGCCTTGTTGCTCATCTCCTCGAACACGCTGTCCCGAATCCCTGGAACAGCTATGCCTCAGCACAGTAGTAACTGCTAGGAAGGAGCTCCTTACAGATGCGCGGTCCAGAGGTGCCGAGGGGGAAGAGGTGTACGGCTCGGTTCTTGCCGGTGGAGAGAGTTATCCCCTCTGGGCTGTTCTGACATGTCCGTTACAAGCTGGAAACACTGGAGCTCTTGTTCTGCCAAACAGTTGAGACCAACAGAGTTACTCATGGAGACAGGCTCCTGAAATCAGCCTGGTCCTGGGCAGCCCACCTTCCTGCGTGCAAGCGGGAGGTTCCCCCTGCCAGAGATTAATGAGAAACAAATTTTTTGAAAAGGAATTGCAGAAGCCAAAATTTCCTGAGGAAGAAGGCTGCTGAGCAGCATGCCAGAGCACTAACTAAGGCTTAGGAACCATGGTCCCCCTTGGGCAAGTGCTTCCAATATTTGCATAAAACCAAGCAACCAAACCCTTCTCAATAAAACAACAGTCAAATGTTTCATGCCTTTTACGCTTCCCATCTAAGGCCTGTAAAAGCTTTTCCTGAACAGTAGCTGGTGTCTTTGTCAGGTGGCAAGTGTTACAACAAGTTCCTGGACACCAAGGACCTCACTGTTCTCACCACACTATCCTGTCACCCCTCTGGCCCCCAAACCCAGCTCGTGGTTGAGCTAAAGCAAAACCTTCATTAGTAACACTAGGGCTGTGATACCAAGTGGGCCAGTTCGGTCTCCGAGTGCCTTGCAGACCTGCCTGCAATGAGTCACTGGAGTTGGCTAGGGCAGACCTATATGCAAGAGATCCTGCACCCCTGCAAGGTCTCAGAGAGGCTATTGCAGCAAGTGAATTAAATCAGGACAGGTTTGAGAGCTGCTCTAACATGCACTTAAGTCTGTTACTTCCTAGAATTTATGCAAGAACCGATCTAGTAGGAGAAAATTTTCGGCAGCATCCTTTCCCGTCACAGCCAGAAGGCTTGGGTGGCTGTTCCAGCAGTGTCACCTCCTAATTATGGTATTATAACAATACTCTTTGAAATAGTCATAGAAAAAAAGAGAGGCTTAAACTGTCATGAAAACAACAGGGCTTCTTCCTTGAGACTGCTGGATACAAGCAAACTGTGCAGATCTTTTGGGCAAACCCTGCAGATTTTTGGGGCTTCGCAGAGCACCAACGCTCATACATGCATGTGCACCGCTAATCTAAGGTCCCACCACGAGTGATGGGAATTTCCCTCCTTCTCCTGGTAGCTCAGGTTACCTGTAATTCTTGCTCTGCTTTGGAGCCTTGCAGCGTCTGCCCTGTTCGCCGATGGTCTTGCGCTCGCAGGAAGCCCCGCAGGCTGCGGCAGCCGGGGCGTCGTGTCTTCCAGGATTGCTGACGCTCTGCGCCGCGATCCACCCGTGCTCCCAGGCCTTCAACGCTCACACGCCCGCGTCTGCTCCCAAACCGCGAGCTGCCACATCGCAGCTGTTTTCCGTGGGTGAAACAATTATTCCCATTGTTCCGGAGCCACGTCCGTCCCTGGCTAGATGTGGGATGAGCGGAGGAGAGCGGGTCTGGAGACTTCCCAGGCTGAAGGGACAGGTCCCTTGCAGACAAGTGATGTGCGGCATCATCTCCATGCAAACCTCAGGAAGGGCGGGTGGCCCGAGTCACAGCCACCCGAATAGCGCAAGTTGGCTTTTTGTGCTGGGATTTACACATAGGAATGTTTTCGGGCTGAAAATCGAGCTCAGTCAATCTGAAATGTCTCTGCATAGAGATATTTCGGTGATTTGGGTGGGGACTGTGACTCAGAGAAATTATTCCCTCTCCTGTCCATGCTTCTCATTACTGGAAATACACTGGCATTTTTTCCCCTGGTGTTTCATTTTATGTTCTTTAGGCTAACGATGCTGAGGAGGTGTCTGATAATGGGATTAGAGGCCCAGACGGGGAGTAACCTGCCTTATTCCTTGTGTGCCTGAGCGAATATTTACCCCTGAGGTAATAATTAGATCCATCTGTGCAGTGAGAAGTAACCCATAATGAGCAGCAATATAAAGATGTCAAAGAGCCGAGGATGGTTTGACGTTTGTTCTAAGCCCTTGCCAGGAGAGATGGGATAACTCATTCGTGAAGTGGCAGCCAAACGTTTTACCCACTAAATCCGAACTCTCCGGGGCTGCTTGTTTCCCTTCCCGAGCACCTGCCGCTGTCCTTGTGCCACGTTGCCACCTTGGGATAAGCAAAGGCCCACGAACTTGATCCTCATGTTCTTTATTGAAAATCCAGCAATTAGAGTTGCAAAGACGGGATCTTCCTCTTCTTTCAGAAAAAGAAAACTGTCTACGTTTCAAGTTCTTCTGCCAGCAAAGAAACTTTCTGCCTCCTCCTTTTTACTGTCTCTCCTGGTTTTGCCTTACGTTATTGCTCACTCCCTGCCTCAGCCCTCCTTAATGTCTCATGGTTAGTGTGTAATGTCCCCTTTGATACAAACCTCTAGCCTTGGAAAATAAGTCTGGACCAGGTAGATAGGTGATGTTGCCAAATCTGTTGTCTTCACCAAGTGTTTCTGAGAGCCTTGCTGCTCTCTTAGGAGGATTCTGTCTCTATTGGTTTCGTTTCCCGCTTGCTCCTTCTAACAGCTTAGTTTGATTAAACTCCGTGTAGTTACAATAACAGCAGACTGGGAAATGGATGCTTGTGAAATGTGATACCCGGTCCCTTTTCCACCCCATGGAACAAGATTCTCCGCTGTTACTGCTGGGGGCTTTCTCAAGATGTGATCTCTTCTGATGGCAGAAGATAAAAGTTTGGATGAGAAAGGTCTTCTGGGATTGGGAAGAGAAGGTTGCTGCAATTGCAGATGTTAGTTCAGACAATCTCTTTTATAAATGTTTTGGTCTCCACGTAAAAACAGATCAAGGGCTTTTGTGCACTTCTCTTGGGAAGCTGTTTCACCATCTAACTCCTGTGACAGTCTTTCAATACATTTCTGTCTATATTTATTTATGTCCCTTTTAGCTGTAATTTTTTTTCTAAGAGTGATCTTGTCCACCAGCTCATACAGTTCTTCTCGCTCTCCACTGCTTATATCCCTGGATATTTATAGAGAGGGATCATATCTCACCACAGCTTTCATTCTGCTAGGCTCTGGGAGGCTTGTCCCATGAGATAAACTCCTTTCCCCTCAGCACTCTGCTATCCTTTTGCTGCTCCCTTTCCAAGCTGAATTTATCTTTCCTGGATCTAGGTGATGAAAGCTGTACACACTGCTCCAGCGGAGGTTATGGGTTTTTATGATCACCTTAGCTGCAAATAACCTTGATTGCTCAGCTGCTGATAGCCACAGTCAGGGTATTTTCCTCCCATGCCTAGTTCCAGTGCTCCAGTCCACAATCTCCCAGCTTTCCTGTGGGAGATAGATAGGATCCTTTTCTGTAATGACAGTGTGACTCAGCTTTTTGTCATCAGCAAACTTTGATGGCTCAATCCTGTGTTTTCTGCCCGGGGTTTTAATTAAAATCTTGCATAAAATTATTCTCAATTTGGGTTCTAAACAACCGTGTTAATAAACTCCCTTGAGCCCATTTGTCTCCCTTCGAACTCAAATGCTGTCATTTGATCACTTGCCATTTCTGTACTCGCTCATACAACTCCCTACTTCTAACAGCTACATTTTAAATTTCTCATACAGAATTATATCAGACACACTCCATGTTGTGTACTGCATTTGCTTTGTCTAGAAAATCCATTATCTTATCCAAGAGAGAGATTGGGCGTACCAAACTTTTGGTAGATGTCTCTCTGCACTATCTCATTTCCCTGTATCTCCTTAACTTTTTTTTTATTATTTTTTTTCTAATTTTGCAAGTTATTAAAGTCAATTTTCAGTCTTTCTGCCGATATTACATTTTCTTTCCTGTTCTTCAATGTAAGCATCACATTTCACCAGTGCCAGCTCGGGCTAGATGATTGATTTATTAAAACTTGTGCTCTTGGAGTTGGTGGTTGTGTGATAAATCCGCGGTGACAACCATCATGTTTGCTACGCAAGTGCTCTAAGCTCTTTGAGAGTTGTTTCTTGCTGAATTGTGGTAGTTCCAACTTTCCTGTCCCAATTCCCCCTCAGAATCCGATTCCTGCTTTCACCAGTTTACCTTCACTTTGCTGTATGGAATCAAGGTTGCGGGTTCACAAAAGCAAATTTTGCCTCCCACAGAAGTTGAGAAACTCTTTCACAAGTCCACCAAATATTTGGCCACAAACTCGTGAAATGGTAAAATGGAGCCCATGGCTAGAAAGCCTTGTGGAAGCCAAAGAGTTCAGGAGCATCAACATGATCAGACATTTTTGTAAGTGTTACAGAAAATCCTCAGTTACAGCAAAGAGGCTGAAAATTGTCATGCTGAGCATCCAGAAGTTAATTTGTCAAGCTAGCGAAGAGGAGATGCCAGCTCTACGTAAGTGGTTAGATTAATATTGTTGATATGCAGTGAATACTTTTCTCATGAAAAGTATTCTCATGAGTGAACTCATTTCTAATGAGCTGTCCCTAAGCCCTAGGAGCACTAAACAAATTTACCAGGCTGGGCTCAGCCCTGTTCTGCTTACGGTGACACCAGTTCAGGAGGTCCCTGCAGCAGTGGATCCTGCACGGAGACACAGAGCTCTTCACCGTTCGCAGTGAACGTATCCACCTGAGCACAGAGCTCCAGCGATGGGCCAAGCCCATTCCCTTCTGCGAACTCGAAGGTCAGCCAAATGGGGGCAGGAAATGGGAGCAACTCTGCATGATACCATTTCAATCAGTTTTAATGACAATATCCTTTCATACCTGCCAGTGATTTTTTTTTCTAGCTCTTGAGCATTGTTAATCTTTTTTTTTCCTCTTCCTTTCTGTTTGTTTTTGTTGCAGATTTATTAGGTGTACAGTTAAGTGCCATTTAGCTTTGCAGAACTGTCATCGCCAGCGCTTTATGAATGGGATCATTCACTGACAAACTATTTAAACACTAAAAGGGGGGTAAATTTACTGCTACAGGTCAGTGAAGAAGCCAAGATCAACTGAAACTCAGCTGTGTTTCTCTTGAAGGTAGGCATGTGACGAAGGTGCTCAGTTTTCTTTAATCTAGCCTCATCCTTAATTTATCCTCACACGTCAAATTGAATGTCACTCTGTTTTGCAGTGGTATTTTACCTCAAATAATGCCTTTCTTTCTGACAGCTTGCAAGAGCCCAGAGATCTAAAAATGTGGCTAAACAGGCAGTCACACACCTGCTAATTAAGGCTATGAATAATCTATGGCCAGTCATGCAGTCACTGACAACTGGTTCCAGGCAGGGACATTTTTAGAAAAAAGTGAGGAGCGTTTCGGGGATGGACTACAGTCCTGGTTAGGGCAGGCTGGCTGCGGTTCTGACCTTTCTCCCCGGTTAACCTCGAAAAAGTTACTCTGCCCCAGGCTTGACGGGAAGGCAGAGTAGTGCTTCCTTTCTCCCACCACGAGGTTCACAGCGTCACTAACTTTTCAGATGTCCAAGCTGGACTTCTCCCTTGGTCATTCTCTGAGGTTATGTTATTTCCTCCCTTCTCCCTCTCAAGTGGCCATGGTAGCAACGCATAGACCAGCAAGGTTAACGCAGGTGGTCATCTCTCTTCACCTCCAGCTGAAACATCTCACAGGCCAGGGCAGACCTGTATGGAACGGTGCTTTCTTCATCTTAAATATTCTCCCTGCTTCATGAAAGACAATTGCCCCCTCTTTCTAGTATTATAATGTTAATGGCCTTCAAAGGATGGAGCAAGGTCATCTGTTCACTCATGTTAATTTGCGTGTTCCATCACGTCCTTCACATCCTTCCTGAAAGTACCATTGCAAATCTTTCATAGTTGTCTCACGGGTGTATAAATATATCTCTATATAAATATAGATAACATATGTGTGTATGTATTTGAAGAAGGATGGACAAGCTGCAGGAGCACAGCCAGTTGGGACTGTCTGGTGTTGAGTGAGTGAGCTAGGTGGCCTCAGGTTTCCTCTCTCTCATGTCTCTGATGCTCTGACCCTGTGAACTCCAGTGCTTTTTCCCAAGTGAAAGTTTTTTCTTCACCTGATCTTGGGATATTGCCAGGCTTACTGCTCATTATACACGAGGGATCAAGTTGTATTGTAAACTTGACAAAAATGACTATTTTATACTTTTTTTCCAGCAATTCCACATCACTGTGCAAAGCTTCTTGCCTAATCCAGCCAGATTTAGAGTTAATCCTTGTGAGCTTGGTATATTTGCATGTAGGTATTTGAGAGATTTAAATGGACACCACTAACTCCCATGGGGTCTCATTTCTTAACGTACCTTAGAAACATAATCTGATGGAGGAAGATGAGACACAAAGTCTTCTTTTCTGTAGCAATCAGCTTTAATTTTACTCTTCTTACAGTGTGAAATCCAGAAAACAAGAACTCCATGACCATAATTTGTAAATGCTTTTCTGACATTACTTGATTAAGATGTAGTGCGCAACTTCTAAATTAGGTGAAGTACCCACTTTACAGATACAGAAAATAAAGGCACAGAGAGAAGTGCATTTCTCAAGATAACAGAGAAAGAGTGAAAGAGCTGGAAAGACCGCAGAAGCCGAGAATCCTGTCTGATAGCAACAAGAGCACAAGCATGAGTTCAGCTGCCAGTATGAAATTTATTTTAATTGCTTTGACTTATGAACTGGAGTGGAAATCTTGTCAGAGTTACTCATAAATTTTCCTGAATTCCTATGCTTTTGATGCATGTGGAAATACTATAGCAAGCTTTCTAGTAGTATTTTAATCACCTGCAATTACAGCCAAAGTCAGCAGGTGCTGAAGGATGTGAAAGTCAGAGATGGGAGCAAGCTGTAAAGTTCAGGTCTGGATCTGGATTGTGAAAGGC
Source organism: Rhea pennata (assembly GCF_028389875.1). NCBI lineage: Eukaryota > Metazoa > Chordata > Aves > Rheiformes > Rheidae > Rhea > Rhea pennata. The sequence goes on along the minus strand of NC_084686.1, from coordinate 6,772,235 downwards.
TGTAGTTGTGATGGAGCTTGCTGTCCTGTGTGACCTATCACGCCCTGAGGTTAAGGGTGACTTTGTAAAGGCCCCCAGAGTTACCAGTCTATAAACTCAGACTCCAAGTTACTCACATGCTTTTAACAATGTTTCCTGCGGGCCTGTACATCAGCTTTGGAGAGATTTGGGGTGAAGCCACCAGGTTTAATGTCCAAAACTGGATCTTCAAACCCGTTGCCAGAGAAGCCACAAGCAACTTTACTGTCCTGTTAGTGCTCCAAGCAGCTATTTGGCTTCAGACATCTCAGCTCCCATTACTGTTTTGTAGGTTTATGTAGATTTAAGCATGGTCTGAAGTCTACTGGAGTCACTAGCAACTTTCATATTCACTATTCAGCTACTTTAAAACTCACGGGCCGAGACTGAGCCAGTGTGGCTTGCTCCAGACTGCCACAGGATACTGCATGTGAAAGAGTCCCAGATCTGTCTCCGCTTGCACTTTCATGTCTAGCAAAGAAATGACAAAGTTTAAGGAAACATTCCCATATCCATATTGCTGCATTCATTCATGCTCTTAAGTCCAGTGAGTTAATACCAATGAACTTGACACGGATTTAGCAGAAATGCTGTCATGATTTCTCAGCAGAAGTGGCTGTGATTTACACCCTTTTGCTGACTCCATCTCCAACATCCTCCTCTGGTTTTGGTTGTTAGTTGGATCACTTTATCAAATTTTTGTTGCTTATACGGTATGTAAAAAGTGAGACCTTCCAGGACTGACAATTTTTATGTAACAAGTGAATAGAGAAATGTTCTGACCTTCACACTGCCTTTTTTTTTAATTAAGGCAGACATTTTTATTCTGATTTTGACTGTGGGTCTAGTATGCCCTGTCAGAGCTTGTAACTAAAGAGTTTGGATGGGGCAGGTCTTGAGGAGGTGATATCCATCAGGCAATGCTGCACAACAGCAGCTTACAACAGCCCTCCCTTTGGGTGGGATGCATCTCATCTACCTTTCACCATCCAGAAGTTTGTCATTTAGTCTGAGCTGACTTTCCATCTATAGCCAGTGGAAGGAAAGAGGCAATGCTGTAGGGTGGTGGGTCCTGCCTCCCTGAAATGAAAGGAAGCACTCTAAGGAGATGTTTCCGAGTGTAGATAGAGGCCAGGTTGATGTCTTTATGAAGCCACCAGACCCTGATGTTCTCGGGGATGAATAATCCTTCAGCACCTTTAGCAAAAGCAGATTGCCTTAGAGTTTGGCTAGGGCTCTGCCCACTTCATTCTGCTCAGCTAAGTGCTACCTGCAATGTTGAGTGGAAATGGGGCCTACTGTGTAATTTAGAAAAAGAAGTGTCCAGACAGAGTAGACTTGAGTTCATCTAGCCTGTATCGGCATTTGGTACCAGTTGGCTCAGAGGGAAGTGTGAGGAAGAGCAGGAGGCAGATGCAGAACGATCTGCCACGAAGGCCCTTTCCCTAGCCTCTAACAGCTGGCTCGACCCTGGTGCCTGACACCATATACGCTTCCCAAATGTTTCCTACCACTGGCCGTAACAACCCTGGATATTATTATCCCTATAAATTATGTTCTGGATCCTGCGGCGCTCTTGGGTTTCACGGGCACGGTGCAGTGGTGAGCTCTGCAGACTGGGTAAGCTCTCAGATGTGCCCGTCCGTGCTGCGGCTGCGCCGACCGCCGTCTGTCCGTCCGTCCGTCCAGCTGTCCTCCCTGTGCGAGCAGAATCAGGCCCAGAGTCCCTGCAATTGCTGGTGATTATAATTAACGCAGTTCTATTTTTATCCTCTTGTTTTTTTCCGGAGCTATGGGTAGTTTGGCATAATAACAGGCGGCGTATTAAAAATAGAAGATGTTGCTAAACAGACTGTGAATAGTCATGTTACGTTCTGTTCGGATTTTGTTTTTGAACTTAGGGAAAGAGGAAAGAAATATCTGTGTTTGCTTAATGGAGTAATAATAACTCTTATGGTTATTCCATTTGGCAAACGTAGAAATATTCCTCCATGCACGAACACAATGTTTTTGAATGGGGATAGAATTAATGTGTCTGAGTCAGAATAAAAACTATTTATAGGGCACAGTTTCTTGCTGTGCCAAAATGCCTTTACTTGCATTTCAGGTAGATTATCAATGAACTTGTTAGCTCTAGGGCTAGAATTGTAATTGCAGCTGCTGGAGCTGTCTAGCTGTCTTTTGGGGTGCTATTTTTTTTTTAATTAATGTTACAGCTGTGCATGAAAATGTGATTTAGAATATAGGGGGTGAAATGACATGCGTCTGACTGTTTAAATCTGGTGGATTTTCCCTAATGCGCAGAATGGATGACGGGACAACGTTTTAACGGGGAGGCTAATTAGCCGCGGAACGGCGTGCCTGAGTTATGGTGGATTTTCCATTGCTGGAAATGTTGATAGCCAGGCTAAATTTCTCTTCCTAAGAAACTTCCTCTAATGAAAAATAAGCCGGAGAAGTCCTGTCCCTGCGTTGTAGCGAAAGTGAAAAGGGAGGATCGCGCCGGTCCCCGCTCGCTGTGTCACGGTGCCTCGGAGCCCGGCGCCGTTGTCATCACACGCGAATTTACGGCTGCCGGCGAACTGCCGGCCCTGCCAGGCGAGAGGCCCCGCACCCGGCTTCTCCTCCAGGCTTTCACCCTTTCCTCCTCACCGTCCCTGCCAGACTGCGCGTAATGGGCTGGGGGAAGCAGATGAGTGACAGCAGGAGAAGCGGGGGGACAGTCTGCCTTACTTCCGTAAAACAGGCTGGAATGATAGAAAATGCAGGAAAGAGGCAACTGTTACGGCATAAGGTTCTCATATTTCATCCAGTTTACCTCTGTCAGGCTCTCTCTTAGCTGTAGAGAAAGAGTCACCTGGATGCCAAGCGTACTTTCCCTGTATCTCCCATTGATCCTAAAATGAACTTAGGATGATCAACCTTCTAGATGCTGAATTTAGGGGAGACTTCTCGCAACGTCTCACTTCCAGCATGCCCACCTTCGGAGGCCTTGACTTTGCAACTAAAGTACAGGTTTTTTTGTGCGGCTTCTGCACTCAAACACGAATGCTGTATCCATACCGCAGTCTCTGCTCTTTCCAGCGCAAAGGCACTTCTGGGTGATGAATTGCGGGGATGCTGTGCCCAGCGCCATCCTGCTCTCACCTGCCTACAGCATTGCCTCTATGCTGCGGCCTCGCTGCTGACTGAGCATGAGAAATAACAGCAAGCAATAAGGTGATGCAGTCGAAACAGCTTCAGGAGCTTAATCAGGTAGTGGATGAGGGTATTCTTTCTGCCTTTTCTAAAAGAGGATGGCAATATGTATTTTGCGGAAGATGGAAAACAGCCGCTCATGCTTTTCACCTGTTGCAGTGGCTCAAAATTGTTTGGTGGCTAAAATGAGTGGGCTCAAGCGCAGCGCAGTGCAATGCTATATAGAAACCTAGAGAGGTAGCAGGGTCACACTCTCAGCTGATATAAATCAGCAGGGAGCCATTTATACCCGCTAAGTATTTTGGCTAGGGATTAGATATTTGGTCTTCTGTCCTCTCTGCCAGAGGATCATTCCATGAATGAGGAATATCTTCAACCCAAAGAAGTTATAAAGAAAGGTCACAATTACATGCATTAGCTACAAAAAAGGCCACTGCTGGGGAACGATAGGAGCCTTCAACTGCAGCTGGACACTGGGAAAGCCACATAAATCATTAGCCAATGCATTAAGCAGTTACATAAATTTTGGAGAGGAGAAAGGAGGGTCTGAGCCTGTGAAACCTGACATTGGCAGAGAAAACTGCTCCCACCTACTATCTTCTGAGCCGCGTGAAGGGTGAAGGAAAAAGGAGATAAAAACACATATAAACATTAATTAATGCTCTCCAAGCTGCTGCTTCTTGGTAATGTTAAACCTTTAATCCCTGAGATTTAACACCGTGACTTTTTATTGGGCTCGGGATAAGAAGCGTGGAAAGGAACGCTGCGGGAAAGCCTTGGCATTCAAACCCTCGGCCAGCGCGCCAAGGCAGCCGCTCTCCGCGCTGGCCCTGCGTCCCGCGGCACTGCCGGTGCTGCTGAAATCACCTGCGGTTACAGTCACCCTCGCTGCAGCTTTGCTGTGCATTTGGGGTAGAGTTTAGGAGAGTGCGAAAGGTCGGTGGCACCACCGCTGCTGAACGGTCGTGATTTTGCACGATGTATTAACTCGGTCATTTGCAGATACCCTAATGCTCTTCCAAAACGCAGTAGCAGCCAGCCGTTCCCGCTCGCGTGACGGCACAGCGTGGAGGGAGAAGGCACCGCGCTGCCGGGCCGCCGCGTCCCCGCCGCGCGGGCCGGAGGAGCGCGCTGGCCGCCGGCAGCGAGGGCTGGACCGGATTTCTTCTCCGGTGATTACTGCTGCTCTTTGGCAGGGGAAATGCTCCCGTGCTTGAACTCTGAGCGGAGGCCGTATCATTCCTGAGTGTCATGCGGCGCTTTAAGGTGCTGTCAAGAAGACGGAACAAGAATTTGTTAAGAAATGAATGTTTCCCCTCATCCCCTGCCCTCCCTCGGGGCTCCAAGGCAGCCGGCCTAAGGAAGCAGCACTGGGAGAGGGGAGATGTCTCGCACTGCAGCTGCCCCAGGGTCACGGTGAGGGGCTGGCGCGAGCCCTGCCAGGTTTGCGTGCCCCATGCCTGGGTCACTCACAAGGGATTTTTTTTTTTTTTGAGGCTATTGCACATAGACAGGTTCAGAAGTTTTTTTCTGACTGTACCAATGAGCTTTAACCCTAATTAAAACAATTTCTGGGATCTCAGTAGTCTTTGAGGTATTTATTTGAAGCCGGATGAGTAAGCAACTGCTGGTATCTCCATTTTGCAGATCAGCAACTGAGACCCAGCGAGATGGCGTGGCAACGTTCTCCAACTTGAGCCACCCTCTAAGGAAATAAGTAATACCAAAGTAATACCAACTGCAAGAAATAGATAACACATGGCTTATTGGATGCTCCTGGTGGCTGAATCCATGGGTGGTAGTTGTGCCACTGGCAAGCCGGAGCGGGCGTGAAACGCAGCCGCCCAGAAGGACCAGCCTGAGAGGAGGCTCCTTGCTCCAACCCTTCTCCGGCTCTTCCATCAATAATGGCAGTTCAGGGTTAAGATTCATGGCACGGCGGGTTAGTGTCACACTGTAGATATCTGAGGCTGTTTAGCCATCGCTGCAGGTGGGAATCCGTAAAGATGATGGAAGAGCCGCCCTGCGGGCAGTGCAAAAGGTCATTTGTTCCCCCCGATGATCACCCCAAGCCAATGAGGCTGCCGGTTTTTCTCTCTTCCCCGGACCCTTGATGCCAGTGGCACGTGTAGCCTCTCGTGCTAGTGGACATGCACTTTGCTCCTCTGATTTTTATGGGAAGCAGGGGTGGAGGAAGGCCCCTGCCCCTCTCTGGCCATGTTCCTCCCTGGGCTCCTAACACATCCAGCTTCTTTCCTCCGCGCTCTGAGAGTTTTATGTGGTTTTGGCCCTGTTGCTTCATTAGCTCCTGCCTTCCCATCCGAAAAAAAAAATCCCCCAAATCCAAAAAACCCTCAATGACTTCTGTTGAGAAAACAAAGCAAAACAGCAACTGAAACGCTAGCATGTTTGTGGCTGTTTTTCTTTCTGCACAGAATAAGAATAGGGAAAAGGCAGCAGTCACTGTCTGCGAGTATTTGGGCTGCACATGGGCTCGGGCACCAGGTAGACCGCGGAGGCCCTCTCACGCCTCCCCAAAAAGCGGGGAGCATTGCAATGAGCAGCAAACCGGGGTGACGAAGCCAAGGAAAGCGAGAAGGCCAAAGCGCCGATAAGACAAGACGGACATTGTTTGTCCTCATCCTGGACAGAGCTGGAAAGGGCCCTCGAGGCAGGCAATGCCCTCACCAGTGGGGGCATTATGCATATGCATGTACATATTGATCCATTATACAACGGGAATTACTGCACGTGTTGGAAACAGAATGAGCAAGTCGTTCTGGGGAGGTTTTTGTGTTTGTTTTTTCACAAGCATTGGGTGTGAGGGTGACTTGGCTGGACAGGAAGCGCCTAAGCCCAATGTGCCATGTCGAGTGTGCACTCTGGCAAAAACCAGCAAGTGTCTGGCACTCGATCCTGTCTTCCAGAGAGCCACAGAAGACAAAAATGTCCTAAACGAGGTGAGCTTGGGACAGCAGTTGAACTATTTTTGCCCAGCTCCCTGGAGGGACTAGAGTATCATTAGAGCCATGCACCAACAAAGGTGCTTTTTGCTTTAACGCTACAGAAAACTTTCCCGTTGGTGGAAAGAGGGACACATTTTCAGGAAACTAAGGCTGGAAAGTGCCAGGGAAGATGTGAGGCTTTGAAGAGATGCAAAGCAATCCAGTAGCAATCTCTGGTGAGGCACCGCGGTGCGCTCTCAAACGAAAACATTTCAGGTTCTGGCCCAAATACTCAAGGTCTTATTTTAGAATATCTTTTAAAGAAAAATGGAAGAAATATGCACTTTGTGGGAAATAAAAGGCCAGATGGGTAAAACCCATCAACAATTAATTTCACCTCCCACAGCATATAATCCATAGACTTGTCATAAGACTGCGATCACTGCATGACGTTTTGTACTAGCAAGTGATGGATCATTACAGGCTTCTGGTCCCAAGGAACTTGCAGCCTCAGTGGGCAAGAGCCACAGAAGTTCATGGGAGAAGGGAAGGTGAAGGAGGGGAAAATGTCTTTTCCAAAGCTGTACTCAAAGGGAAGGATCTAATGAAAGTGAATGTAGCTTGGGTGCATTGACCTGCTAGTGTAAGAAAGACGAGTGGACCTGTTCAGCTCTCTTTGCTAGGAAGGTGGTAACCAACGGACAAGGAATGGGACAAGTAAAACCATTGGCTGCCCAGGCCGTGTCCTTGACCCTGCACGAGGAGCAGCATGGGAAGGGGCTCCTGAATCCAATGACTGGAGTGTCCTTTGCCTTGTTGCGTTCCCCTCAGGTTTGGTGGAAATGCATTTCCTGACCATCCCGTTGGGTGAAGCATTTTCCCGTCTCCCTTATCAAGCCCTGCGTTCCACGGCACTGCTTGTCGGAGGCCAGGCGAGAGCCAGGAAGAGCTTTGCTCTCCCTGAGGCATGGAAAGCCTGAGTGGAGCGCTAGCCCTGCCCTTTCTTGGATGCTTTATGACAATGGTATTTTAATAAAAGCGCTGTCACTCAAATATTTCCGAATCGTTAAAGAAAAGAGGTATGGAAAGGAGTAATTAAAACTCTGAGCCCGAAGGGCTAATGTTAAAATAAATAAATAAATAATGATTAAAAAAAAAGGGAGTGGGAGCGATGAGAGACCCTTGACTTGAAGCGGAGAGTCAAGATCCCTCTGGGAACTTGTTACTTTTCCCGTCCAAACTCCAGAGGGGTCCGTGGTTCATAGCCCAGTCCTGCCCCGCAACGGCGACGCCGCGCAGGCAGCTTCGCAATTGAGATGTTAGAGGCCGGTCCAGCCCCTGCCGCGAGCTGGGAACCGAGCGCCGGGAGGAGATCCAGGAAGGAGGGAAACAGCTCGCAGCGGCCCTGGGCACGGGCCAAGCCTCTCGGATCTCGCTCGGGCCGCGCTCCCACCAGCCGCCGGGGCCGTGCCAGCCCCCGCGACTTTGTGCTGGCGGTCGTAGGCTGGGCAGCGGTTTGCGGATAGCCCTGGCTCCGGGAGCCACGGCGTCGGTGGGAGCCCCCGTTCCCGGGAGAGGCAGCAATGGGAATAAAGGAGGACCTCGCCGCTTCTCATCGAACCTGGAAAAAACTGCCCTCGACAAGTGAAGAAATTAGGAGGCAACCTTTATTGTATTCAAAATTGCCGAACTTCAGCGCTGATCTCATCATCCATGGCAATGAGTCACAGTTTTCTGCATGTGTGTGGGAGGCAATATAAAAAATTCATCTGAGTAAGGCGAGCAGGGCTCGGGGAGTGGGCACTTGGTGCTTTCTCCTCTCCTCCCCTGGGGGATACTGTCACTTCCAAGGGCGATGCAGTGAATCATTTCTTCTCCTTTTAACGTCAGCTCGGGCTGAACTGCGCGTGCATAGCCTGTCCCTGCTTCGTTGTTCAACCTCCCCTTTAAAACAGCCCTTCAAAAATTCCCTCTTTAAAAATAGCCCCTAAAAATTGTGTTTGCACTGGATTTTTCAGCAAGAGAGAGGTTCACAGGATCAGTTTTTTAAATCACGTTCACTCCGGGCCAAGCGTGCCTCCTCTGCCCGGTGCATGCAGTTAATTCCATGATTGCTGGTGAGATGTAGAAACCCGGTAAGGTGGCAATTAATCAAAACTCCCAGCTCGGTAAGCACCCTGTCGACACTGGTGGTGCCTGGGGCTTATTCCACTGTCACTCGGTAAAGCGCTTCCACCCCGCTGTGAAACACAGCCTTGGGTGGAGCTTCCCTTTTCACCCCTTTGATTGCTCATCTGGAATCCCCAGGGATCGGGAAGGAGATGCTTTGGCTCAAGCCACCTTCCCCAGCTCCGTAGCGGGCACCTGGGAGGATCCCCCCGGGGCGCTTTTCCACCAGGTGGGAAGAGGGACGTGTCTCGCCGCGCTGACCCCTGCTAAGGCAAGCACACGCTTGAGTCGCTTGCTGATTTTTCTTTTCCTTCGCGCCGCTTCGCGCGGTAAATCACGCTCGGGTTTCCCAAGCTCCCCCGGCCCGGGCGGCCGCCCCGGCCGCTTGCCCTGCCCCTGTCGAAGCGCAGCTTTGCGCCGTGCTCTCGTGCGGGGCGTTTGGTTTGCTTGTCTTCGGACAACTGCAGTGTGAACATCCACGCCGGTGGGAGCCGCCTCCGGCTGTCGCATTGGGTGTAACACGGCCCAGCGCTTCCTCTCTTGACCCTCAAAGGACCCGAAGGTGAATATCTGCAGCGAGGGGAAAGGATTTCTCAAGGGGAATAAACGCATTGATTAACAACACTGCCTTTGAGAAATGGCAACGTTGAAGGAGACAACTCATTCTGAAGGAATTGACCCATTTGGTAAAAATGCCAGTTCTGGTAGGAAGGGGTTTTTTTTTTCTGCTTAGAGATGGTTTTTTGTCTTTTCCTGCTAGCCCAGCTTTTCTACAAATGAGAACTCGCATTATTCACTTTGGTCTTAGCCTGACCAATATTTTTTATCTTTGTACCTGGCCCAGGCAGGTGGAGGCCGCCCATCGTTTTAGGCACGGTCTGGATAATAACAAAACAGTCCGTTTATCACTTGTCAGCAGCATCCCTAGAAATAATTCCTTGAAATCACAAAACAGAAGAATCTACTCCCTTTCTGTATGCAGAAGTAGCCTGCTTTCAGCTATTTATATATAAAAAAAAAAAAAAAAAAAAAGGATATTCTGGAGTGCTCATGTTTGGTATGAGCATTTATACTCCAAACTAAGAACCTCCTTCTCCAGTCTACCTTGATCTGTCTCAGAAGCTAATTTCTACATATCCAGAGTTAAGCAACTTCTTACCAAGATGGCTACACACATTCATGCATATTAACACTTCCTTCTTGCACTGGATCTGACGTTCCAGGATTTCCAGGTCTTTGACAGTTCACAGCTCCTTCAATGAGATCATTAAGTACTGGTTAATCTCCTTTTTATAGGTGGGTAAAACGAGGCAGACGTGCCGAAATGACTTGAGGTCTTGCCCCGAGCTGGGAAGGGACCCGAAATCGCTGCTTCTCGGCCACCACTGTGCCGAGCTCCCTCCTCTTGTGCAGACCAGTTGGGTCCTGCAGACGCGTCCGCGGTCTGTTAGTGATCTGCTGGCGGGATGTTCGGTGAAGAAGAGTGATTTCCCTGCTCCCCTAGAGCTGCTGGACGCCTCGGTGCTGCAATCGCTCATGCAGCGACCCAGGCAAGCGCACACACGCACACCTGGACCTGGGGAGAAGACAGTTCAAGGCACCTGGCTCCCCTGGCCTCACTAAAAGCATCGAGGTCTGTTGTGGTGCCTGTTGCTATAAACACACGGGCGATTTGCGCAAGTATGTGACATTGTAAAAGTTCCTGAATTATTTTATCTAATTGATTTTGGCTTGCAGCCTTTTATTCACATAGAAATGCCAGGTAGAAAGACAGTAAGTGGGTATCCATGTGTATGTTTTCTACTTCCTAAAGACCATCAAATTGGAAAGGGAGTGGGTTTACTTTACCCAGACATCTCACGGGTTGAAGACAAGGTAACCCAAGGAAAAACTTTTCTTAAAAAAATAACGTGTTGCTTCACGGTGTTACTCCCTGCACAGATTATCTGGGAGAGCTCTAACAATCTCCTCTATCTCTGAGTTATTTTGATGTAAAAATGTTAATTCATAACAAATCTTAAGTTGTCAGAACCAAAGGACTGTGCAAAATAACTTCAAGGTTACATAAACAGAGTCACTAGGGAACAATTAAATCCAGTCATGCACAGCCATCTCAAGTGGAAAAGACGTTTATTTTTTCAAGAAACCTGCAAGCACAGAATTTTCCACCTGAAATCTGGCCCTTTCTATGTTGGACAGTGCTGCTCTGATGGGACTGACAGGCTCCGTGTAAAGAGCAGCAATGGCCCATAGTGTATGAAATGAGTTTGGTAACAAGGAGCAACTGGGAACAGGTGATAGTTGAGAAGGGCAAGCGGTATAAATTAGGGCATGCTTGCCCTGGTTGAGGGAATAATTAGGGGAATCAAGGAGTGAAGATGAGGATGAGTCTGGCAGCAGCCAAAGGATGGAGGGAATGGGAAGGGCAGGGAAGCTGCTCTGGTGGATGATGCAGACAGGGAGATTTGGGTCTAAAGAAAAGAAAACAGATGGGAAAAAAATGTGGGATGCTTGGGGATTTTTGTGTTGGAGGAAGGGAACGAAGAGGAGCCTAGTGCATAGGAGCAGACTGAGGAGGGAAGGTGTGCTGGGGGTATAAGTAGAGAGGAATGGGGACAGTGAGCGGTAGCCCAGCTTGGGCTTAGGCTGGACAAGTTGCTTTGAGAACAAATGTGCACCACGGCCTGTGCAGAGCCACCAGCTGCTCTTTTTCCCCTCTTTTTTTATTACACTCACTTTTCTTCTGTCTTTTTTTCTTGTTCTCCATTGCAAATCTCTGAATCACTGAGTTCATTAACTCAGGATCAGTGCAGCTTCCTAGATGCTTGCAAGAGATATGTACTTATATTAACTCTAATTCAGCCAAGCACTTCAGCACATGCCTAACTTTCAGCAACTGAATGGCTCAGCAGGACTGCTATGTAATTAAAGCTAAACACAACTTAGTGTCTAGTTTATTGAGGGCCTACACAACTAATTAGTTAAATCTTCCATGAAAAATCACTAGGATCCTTAATAAAGCAACACTCTATCAGCAGCTGTTGTGTGACTCTACCCAGGTCATATTATCTTGTTTGCAATGTAGATGCCTGAAATATTTGACTCTTTATTTATTTATTTATTTTCCTGTCTGGAGTTTAATCATTCACAAGAAGTTTTCTCTCCTTCCCAGGTAATATATGCTAAGACCACCAAATGTTAATTGACTTAAACACACAAGGAACCTACCAGGTAGATGCAGTAAATCAAGAGTGTCAGGCAACTAAATGCCACCCATAAATCACATTAGAGGGAGCGAAGCAGGCATTTGGTGTCAATGCTTTCAATTAATGCTGTAAAACAATATTTCAGGCTTAGATCAAGTGTATGAGGCAGATAACATATCAAATGACGGCTAATAAAATACCAGCAGTGGATACGGCCCTAATCGCTGCTAGCCACCGTGATGCGAATACCTCGGTTGCGCCCCAACAGGTGACCCGCTTCGCGACGCGGTGCGCGGTGTTATTGCAGGGGGATTAGGGCCCGTCATTAGGCTCTCGTTGCTCTCGTAATGCCGGATTAATTAACCGGTGAGCAGCGTTATCTTTCCCCCAGATTTGTCCCCCACTAAAATGCCCCAGCGGGTGGGGGCAGGCTGGACCCCGGCGGTGGGGGCTGCTCCTGCCCTGCCGGGCAGCGTTCCTGGCGGCTTCCCCCGGTGCTGTTTGCACCCTTGGAAGCAGCAGGAGGGACAGAGAATGCCTTTTGTAAGGAAAGAGTCAGGTTTTAATGCATCGAGCAGCCTAGTGCAATTTGCAAAATTGAAGAATTCTGGTGTTTTGGAAAAAAAAAATCCCAATTCTGCAGGGCATGGCACCACTGGCACAGTTTTGGACCCAGTGCTGAGGTGGATTAACAAGGGAAAAACGCCTATCATGTGGGTGCTCGTTGGGGGCAAACAGCCCACAACTATTTCCTCTCCGTGGCCCGGTGTCGGAGAGGCGCGAAGGGGCCGTGCTTGAGGTTTTGCATGTTGATATGGGCGAGCTGGGAGCTGAGACGCTGCATTTGAAAAATATTGACCAGTCTCACTGACAAAGTTTCCTTTCAAACCAAACATGCGCATGCATTGAAGCTAGCAGCCCTTCTGGTTTTTCACATGCACAAAAAAAAGTCTTCAGAGCAAATCAGTATTAATAATTCATTTTTTTGCTGATTAGAAATATCTAATTTGTTTTTAAAGATATTGAGAACCCCTCAGATTCTGAAAAAAGGTCAATCCGGAGCACTTAAAAATGATCACTTTTCATATCACAATCTTTTTTTTTTTTTTTTTTTTCCCATAAAAGTGGGGGGAAACCCACCCTTTTCCACCACCTCGAAGCTGCTGCCACGTTTCCTCCCGTCCACCTCTAAACTCTCCCATGCTCTAAAAAGCCGTCCTCTTCCCACGGAGTATTCCAACTGCAGCAGACCAGCACTTCCCAATGTAAACTGTTTGAGCCTTTCCACGGGTTGCTGAGCTAGTCTGGTAACTCAATTCATAACTAATTGGTCCTTTGGCTTACGAGCTCCTTGCTCTCTTCTGTGCCATGTAGTTATTAAATGTATCCAGACGTTCATTATAAGCCACTTAAATACGAATTATCCGTAATTTATTAAGGATTAAGGCTTACCTAAAAGAACACCTTTTCAGTCATATATCTATTACATCATTGTGAATTCATCTTCAAAACGCTTTTGGCTAGCAGCGCTCCCGGGAGGAGCGAGCGCGTTTTCGGATCGAATTTATGATGCCTGAAACTCATCACATTTCCTTGCAGGGCGTCCTGGAGTTTAACAGAGCTGAAGGTGTGAAATGACCTTGGTGCCCGGCGCGGTGAGGGGGAGCCCGTCCCGGCGGTGCTGGTAGCCCAGCTCTGCTGCGGGCCTGGGTGCGGGGCAGGGGTAATTTATGCCTGGCTGCAGCAGCTACAAAGATGGGAGAGGACAAATAAATCTTTTTTTTTTTTATCAGTGAGCTATTTTGCCAGCAGGTCTATTGTGGTCTAACCTCAGCTGGCTTTTTTCAGACACCAGGCACGGATCAGGCTGCATGAATAAGAGCATCGATGTATTTGCTGTTCTCCCTTTTAAACAAGGGAGCTGGGCTTTTTTCTTTTTCTTTTTTTTTTTTTTTCTTTCTTTCTTTTTTCCCTTCTACTCTCGTTCTTTAGAGCTGCTCCACCGGTCCTCTTGCCTCGGAGGCAAATGGGAACAAATACGCTTTGTGCGGTTTCTAGATGACTGTCAAAGCCCCATGGGATAAATATTATTTGGCTGGAAGGAAAAACAGCTCAAGGGGGAAAAAAGAAAAAGAAAATAAATATCCCCCCCCATCTGGTAGGCTTTTGTTTTGTTTCTTAATATGTCCGTTAGTGCAAAGCCTGGTGCTTGCCTTGCCAAGAGGATTTAACCATTCTCCCCTTCCCTCCTATTTATTTTGATATACTTTATTCCGTCAGTGTCCCCGGCTGCCAGCTGAGGGGAAGGCGAGCGTTGCTCCGGCTTCGGAGGTGGCCTGGGGAGCCTGGCCAAGATCCTCTCGTAGCTCGGGGCAGCTTTTGCCCCGTGGCCGCTGCCCACCTCGATGCAGGTGCTGGAGCCTGGTGCCGACGCGGGATGGGCCGTTTGGGATCCAGGAGGTGCCGAGAGGCAGCAACGTCGGTGCTCCTGGGGCGAGACCCTCCCCAAAGTCTGAAACCGGTTAAAAATGACTATCGGCTTTCGGAGTCCTAAGCTGCAGGTTGCTTTCTGCATTCCTGCTGGTCCCTGTGTCATTGCAGACGCATTTTTCTAACCCTTATTCACAGGCACAAAAAAGCGGAAAATGGTTCGGTGCGATAGCCACCATTCTCCTTTTACCTGTCTGTTTGCAGTCTCTTCGCTGAGGCTGTGAGCTCTCTGAAGAAAGCCTTTCTTGTGGGGGTTTGGGCATATTCAGGTCTATGAGCAAAGTTTTATTTTTTACGTTTATTGTGGAACACACAATGTGCTGCTAACGCTCACGTAACTCCAGGAAGCGGGGCCCTTGCTGTGATGAGCTGCAAATCATTGGGAAACTTTCAATATTGCAACAGAGATTTCTGTCCCCGGAGCCCAAGCAAAAACTTATCGCTGGCGCAAGCGGTGCCGGCCTCGGCCGAGCGCTGGCAGGGAGCGCGAGCTGCCCCGCGCGCCACCGTTACGCCTCCTGCCTTGCTCCGCTATCGAGCCGGATGCAGAATTTCACAGTGTTTGAGTGCTCTTCCATGGAGCAGATTAATTTGCACTCCAGGGCTTAACCGTGCCCTTGCCCCGATTCCCCGGGCGCGCTCCAGGGCTTCCTGCGGCTTTTGCGGGCGCCGCTCGTGGAAACGGCGGAGCAGGGACAAGCACGGTGGCGGTCCGTGACGGGGCTATTGCTGCCTTCCCCCATCCCTGTCCCGCTTCTTCAACCCTCCTCTCTCCGGGCTTGCACGTTGAGACAGTTTGCAGTGATCTATGTGGAAAGCTGGCAGAGCCGAAGCTTAAATTGCAATTACCTTCCTTCTTGTCCGTTTGCACAGGATCCTTATCTCCCTCTGCGTAACTCTGTATATTTAATTATATGCAATGATAATCCTTCACACAGCGCATTATTAAGCAATTCCTAAGATAAGTAGTTTTCTGGCTCCCCAATTATGATTAGATACTGGCAATCAAGCTGTCTTCCACTCTCCTTCCTGGGTTATTCTGCCAAAAAGCAGGCTTGTTTGGGTGGGAGAGACACGAGACCCATGTGAGAAGCTGCCTGCCGTGGAGAAGTTTCTGAACAGGAGGGTTCGTGGGTTAAAGATGTATGTGGCCATTAGATCTTAGCAAATTTGGTTCGGATGTGGATTTAGGGGGTCACTGTGTTGTCCTAGCACGTAGGATGGCTGGATGCAGCAGGCCTTCGTATTTATGCTGCCCAAATATCGTCATATTTCCTGCTGCCTGGCCAGTGGAGCGAAGTCTCCTCATCATCTTGCAAGCGGATGTGGTCGGGCAGATAGCGCTGCCCCATTTCTAGGGGCATCTTGGGCTTTTCCCCTGAGTGATACCCAGCTCTGTTTCATTGCATGGGGCAGATAAGACACACGGGGACACGGCATCTCAGTGCTGCATTGCAATGGGCAAGGGATTAGGGAGATTCTTCCTAAGTCTGCACAGGAAAACACTGCTTGTAAGTGTATTTGAGAGGATGGCTTTGGAGTCAATGAATATAAGCTTACATTGTGGATGGGTCATGTTTCACCTCTTTCAAAGTGTTCAAGAGCTTACCAGAAATTGAATGTCATTGCTCAATCTGTGAACTGTCCATACGCAATTTGCTGTCTCAGTTCTTTCCCCTGAGATAAAGTGGGAACAACTTTATTTTGCTTTTCACACCCTGAAGGTTATAGTAACCCTCTCCTTGGTGTTGACGTACACGTGTGTGTTCGTGTATGTGTGTAAAGCGATAGCCTATGCCTTGGCTCTGTAATTGCTAGGGGTTCTTGCAGCCGCTGTCCAAGTATTCCTGGTGAAATAACTGTCATAATTGTTCATAGGAAATCTTTAATCTTAACTTTGCAGTATATGTGCACATACTAGTTGCACAAAGACATGCTCTGGCAGTGCAAAGGAGTAGACCTTCAGTGGAGTCAACTGGCCTAGGCTTATTTACTCCTACTGAACGCCAGTCTGGAGAGGGTTTTTATTTCCCACTAGATATCATTAGCTTAACCCTTGTTCTTTGCATATTGACTTTCAGGATGCAAGTCTACGGGAGCAGCCTGATAACCACCAGTGCATACAGTCTTCTGCCCTACACTTGGGAATTGTTGGACACCATGCCTGACTTGGGGGCAGCCAAAACCATGGAAATCTGCATAATAGACTTGAAACGTTTGCAGTGTGTAAGCATTAAAGGGAATTCAGGGATTGGAAGGTCAAACTCCTAAAATTTGCTTTATTAGAATTTATTAGAAATTGTATTAGAATCGAGACCGTATGCCAAATCTGGGGGGAAGCCACCTCTAGCAAAGAGCAGTGAGGCACAAGCACTCCTGGCTGCTTTCGGAGGTCCCAGCATCGCCCAGTGAGGCCAAAGCCACAAAGAGGGGATCTATTCCTTGCTTTACCGAGCACAAAGTCGTGTTTGCTCTGACTGCGTGTTTATCCTGCAGTCGAGACCAGATCCTGCCGGGCAGCTGAGCTCGTGGTTCTCGGCCTCGTGCACGCTGCTGCTCTCCACGCAGGGCGAGCTTTGCACGCCCAGCACAACCTCCGAGCTCCTGCACCAGCAACGCCCTCCCAGCTCCATATTTTCTCAGAGCTCAGTCATTACCTTCCTTAATGAAAGAGCTGCGAGCTGGAGGAGGGTTTGCTGGCATGCAAATTGTCCAGTTAAGCACCCTGCCTCCCTTTGGGAGGAATAACAGTTGTGAAAGAGCTCGGTGGGTAAGCAGATAGCAAGCAAAGAGCTTCGCTAATGTTTGCTGGTGTGCCAACAATAATACATTTTCTTTAGTAATACCTCACTCACATTTTGCTAGTGCATTTCATTGTGCCTCTCATGGTGTTCTGCAAACATTAATTACTTGCAGTCTCATTACATCGCTGTTCGATCCATTTATTTATTTATGAAGAACTTTCCATCCCAAAGTGCTTTGGAAACTTGTTAATCGCTTAAAGGCAAACAGCATTCCCCCGTGGCCAGAGACGCTGCTAAAATGCAGCCACTTCAGGGTCGGGGGGCTAAATACAGAGAGAGTCTTGCAGGTACAACTCAGGCTTTGGACTTGTGGTTCCTGCTTCAGCCACACATTTCTGCAGACCAGGTGGCTTTGCTCTGGCTGCAGTGTAAGCAGAAATGTTCTACCAGAGCCAGGTGAAGGGGATGAAGATGCTCTGTCCCATCTGCTGTGTCTCTGCATAGCTGAGGTACTGTGGCCTGTGTCGTGATTGCTCCTCAGCTGCTTCAGTGCAGATTAAAACAGATTAATTTAAGCTGCTCACTGGCAAAACCCATGGGAGCAGTAACTGCTTGAGTTGTTCCTGCTAGCTCTGCAGGGACTCACCTGCCTTGCCCTGGTGTGGTTATCAGCGTAAGAATTCCTTTTTTCTCTGACCATCTCTAACTTGCCTACTTAGACTATAAGATTTTGGGAAGGGGATGTTTCTAATTCCATCTTCTTGTTGTGAGACTTCTAATAACTGATGAGCAGACAGGAGCAGGATTTGACTGTGAACTGTGCAGCTGGTGGTGTCTCCAGCTATGATATGACCCTTGACTATTAGTGCAGGAGAAAGTATCTTATCTGACTTTGGGAATATATTTTACTCTCCTCGCTGCCTGCAGTAGCTCATTAACACTGGGAGGCATCTGACCTTCCCTGGTTTTGCCGTTAGACCTTTACTGTCTGGTGATCAGGGTAAGGGTGGACATCATGTGTTGAGCTACCAGCTGGCCAAATTTGTCTGTTCTGAGTGCATCAAAAGAAGTGTAGTCTGGAAGGCAAGCTGGGATACAGCCAGCCCGGTGCCGGGAAAGGAGGCAGTGTTTCCAGCCTGGGCTGGATGATCTTGAGGGTTGCACAGAGGAGTTTGCAGTGCAGACAGCTGGTGACCCACCAAAGCCGAGTGACAGACGTGCCAAGCACCCGCTCTGACCTTTTGAGGTGCTGCTTCTCCAGTACTAGCTGATCTTCGCTCCTCTGAAGAGAAACGTGCTAAAAGCAACCACATAGAAGCAATTAGCTCCCATGAAACTTTCCACCGTTAAGAACAATGGCTGGCTCCGCTCTCATCTGATGGAACTAATGATATTCTAACAAGTGACGTTTTTTTCCTTTTGAATTTTCTCATTTGGAAGGAATTGCTCGTTGTAAATTACATGTATAAAAATTAGGCCGGTGTTTTGTATTGTTTACAACAAGCACTTCAGGGTTATGGATGTTACTCATTGATTTATAATGTTTAATTTTTTTCCCCTGTTTGAGCTTTCCATAAATCAAGTCAAGATGTCAACTCTGTGTCAACATTTCACTCAGCCTACGAGCTGCAGACAAGTCGGGACAGCAGATATCACGGAGAAGGTTGACTCTTCTCCCTCACTGTCTTCCCTGTTTTGATGAAACAATAAGAAGGTGAGGTTGGCACTTGTCAGCTATTTCTCTGAGTCACTTTTCATGAGGCCTTTTCCAAACACTTGGAAGAACGATTTTGGAGGTGAGCGATCCAAACGGCTCATGTTGCCGCTTGCGTGCTGGTGGGTTTGGGCGGCAGCTGCTGCGGAGCTGCCCCGCGAGGCTGAGCAGGTGTCTGAAGCTCCTGGACCGGAGCCGGCTGACGTCAGACAGCTCGTCCTGGCCGCGCGCTCCTCTTGCCCGACCCTCACATGATCTCTGGGGACATCCAAAGAGGCTTGGAGCTTCCAAAGGCTCCTCAAGAGGAGAAGCCACCAGCGATCGAATCACTCTTGAGTAGCTGAAGCCAGCTCGGTGCGTGACTGTTGGGTATCACCCACTTACCCAGGGTTGGTGCTCTGCGGGGAAGGCAGATTTCAAGGGTTGTGGTGAGTAAAGGTGCACATAACATAGCACACGCAGAGAGATTTCTTTCAGCCCCACTGTAAGGAACTTTTGGTTAAGTGAAGAGAAATGAGGGACCTAAGGACCTCTGGAAAGCTCTCTCACCAGCTTTCTTCTTCCTAGGGCAAGTCCCTTTGGAAAGCTCTGTCAGCAGCTTCCTCCATCCTAGGGTAAGTCCCTTTGGAAAATGAGGAAGAAAAACTTCCTCTCTGTAAAGATCCTGCTTATTCATAGTCCTGGAAAAGAATATGCAAAGATGTGGAGGGACTGTAAACTTCCCTGCCCTGGGTCAAAACCGAGCACCTTGTGCTCTTCATTCAGACCAACTTTCCCAGCGAGAGGTGGGAGCCCTCTGCATCATCCCACATTTGTGCGGATGCCCAGGGTTTGACCCCCAAGGCCCCTGACCGATGGACGTGAGACTGGCGATGGCAACCCACCAAATGCCATGGGGCTGACCCGCGCTGCGTGCCAGATTTTGGAGCTGAGGCCTTAGCTTTGACGCAGCTTGCACTAAGAGAGCACTAAAAGGCTTCACGTTAAAACGTAAATGCCTGGTAAATGCAGATGTGTGTGTGGGGCTGTCTTGTATAACTCCTGCCTACACCATGCCCACACTAGGCGGTCTTATCAGCCTGCCACTTTCATAAGCAATAGGGCTCGCCCCGTTGTAATCGCAAAAGTAAACAAATACATTTTAGTGATCAGATGCTAGTAATTAACAATGCTGAAAAACAGATGTCTCCCTTAAGAGCTCATAAGGCAAGCTGTTGCGTAACCCTGACCATTATGTGGCTATGCGTTGGTTATTAAAAGAAAACATTTAGCAAATGCAGAACAGGATATTCATCTGCTATTACATAATGGTAATAAGCAATTGCCATACAAGCAGCGAGAGTCTTCGAGCCCCTGCTGAATGCAGAGTGAAGTGTATTCATGGCCTCCAATGTGAAATATTCCTCCTTGTTTCTCCAAGATGAGAAGAGATCTTTCAAGAGATAATAAATAAAATAGGCTCTGGTTGCTTTAGCATGAAGCAAGATGAGTCCTCTGGATTAGTTGGGATTAGTCTGTTGCTAGTGGCATGGAGGTTTGGCATTTGGCCATTTATTCACCTAGAATACGTCGAGCTAATTGGAAAAGCACCTGTGATGAGATGTAGCTCACCACCTGCACTTTGCTGAAATAAAATAAGCCTACATAATTGACTACATTACCTATTAATGTTATGAAATCACCCCCAGGCATTTTTATTATTATTATTATTATCATCATCTCTTCCTGCCCCCCCTGAAGTTTTTATGAATCAAACTTTTGTCTCTGACTTCTTCCTTGGAAGCCCCAGGACTAGGCCGCTGCATCGAGTCTAGGATTGCTCTGATGGACTCACATCTCCCTGTGGGGGCAACCTGGGAAATAAACTCCTTCTTGTTAAGAAAAAGAAATGGTTTGCTGCTGATCTGCTTGTTCTTTTGTGACGGTCTCCTGGTCTCTCTCCTTTCTTCTTCCACACAAATTCAACTGAAGTTTTTCAACTGCCCTACATGGCCTTTGGGATAACCCAGCCGCATGGGTGGCTTTGACCAGCTGACTTCCTGACAGGACCTCCTTAGCAGAAGATGTGACTCAGTTTAGAGCCTGGGGGGCTCCTTACCTCTTAGTGACCACGCTTGAAAAGATCTTGGTCATACCATCCCTTGCCTGAAGACTTTATGCTACAGATTGCAAGGTGAGATGCACCAAGGGAGGGATGACAGGTACTGGGAGGGGAGGAGAGTCGGTCACATGCGTGCAAGTGGCTTCATGGACTAGCTATGTGCTCAGCCCTGCTCCTGGTAGTGGCCAAGGCCTGCTGAATTAACAACTTCAGACGAAAAACCCTGTTGCTGTGTAATTGTTAGGGAAACGAAGACAGAGATAGGAAGGCATGTGGAGAAGAGCCATAGGAAATTCCTTCTGTTTTGTCTTTCACTCTCACTTCCATCCCTCCTGGCAACTTTGCCACAGGCTTGAATCAAACTCAAACCAAACCATCTTACATCTTGAGGCTCCAAGGAACCAGATTAATCATTTCAGGGTATTTCCCTGGCTCTTGCACATCCTGATTGGCCAGGAAAGAACCTCCACAGTCTTGTGGCCAGGGATACCATGCCAAAACATGGGCCTGATTTCCAAAGTGAGTAGCAGAGCTGGGAATAAAATCTGGGAGCCAAGTCTGTTCCTGAGTTTGCCTGACTGTTTACAGTTTTGTTCAAACTGCCAAACCTTCCTCCTTAATGTCATCAGCTGGAGATGTTTTGTGCTTCTAGCTCTACAATGCAAAGCCAGTTGTTCTTTGCCATTGAAAATCACAAGGGGAAAGTGCATAATTATTCTTTCTAAATTATAATTATTACTCTTCTGTATTGATAACTACTATCATGTCTGCATGAACAGTTGCCTCGCTTTTGTATTCCACAAGCCTGTTGAAATTACTAGCGTGCCAAAAATAGTCAGGCTCAATGGGAGGATCAGTTAAAGCCCTTTCAGGTAGCAAAGCAACGGCAGACAGAGAAGGCTCCTACCCATGGCACTGGGTATGTGGGCAGGCTGAAGATGGCAAGGTTGATAAGCAAGCATGGCTTGAAAATACAGCAAATGTTTCTTCCAAAGACACAGAGACCTCAGCTCCTTCAGGAACATGGCTTGCTGAAGTGGCACCACTGGGTGCCCAAATAAGGAAACCTTCTGCTGAAGTTTTTCCTGCCTTGCATTACCAAAACCAGCTTTTTGTGACTTTGTATATTAACAGGCCCACCCTGAACATTGAACCCAGGCCATATAGTTCTCTCCTATCAAATGCAATCATGCAAAGTCCCACGTGTTGACTTGTTATTTGGGCCAAGGAGGGAACGTGAGTGTGGCTCTTGGAGGCTATGTACGCAAGGCGCTAGAGATCAGCAAACATTCAAGATCAGGCTGCAGTCCAAAAAGCTCCTAATCCAAGGAGGAACTTGCAGCAAGAAATAATGAACTCTTGCCTGAGGGCTTGGGGGGTAAAAGCCAGAACTGTACAGAGCGAAGATGAAGGGTGTTGGGACTTAGGAATCTTGTTCAGCCAAGGATAAAGCCAGCTGCAGAATTCCATTGCCAATGAATCTCCTCAGCTGCAAATGTTGCAAGACATCCCCTTTCACTTCCCAGAAGTTTGGTTGCTGCTTAAATCCAAGGGTTAGGCTCAGGCTAACCTCTAAGGGACATAGCTTGTTCTCACTGGGGTAGAATTTCCTCTCCTTTCCTCTTGTTAGCACCACCATGGGAAGGTCTCCAGTGGCAAAGAGCCTCTGAATTTACCAAGTCACATGGAAAAAAGAGCTCTTGCCACATACGCTGAGAGGCCGTAATGGGTGAGGGCCCCTCTGTGTTTGAAACTTGCTTGGATGAGCTCATGGGAGGCCTGTTCGGGCACGCTGTTCACATCTATCTTTTTCCCAATTGCTACCATTATAGCCACTGCCATACTGGAAGCCTGGCTGCACTGGGTGGTCACATTCATGCTCTCAGCCAGGCATAGTGGGTGGTGAGAAACACTCTGCTGCCCATCCAGCCTCAAACTCCCCTTGTCCTGGGACACATATGCATATGGCAAGCTCCAGTCGGGAGCTGCACTAAAACATATGCTGCCTGTCCTAGACTTGCATTAAAAGATGTGCTACTTATCCTCATGTCCTTCTGAGTGTGCATTTAAAGAACTGCATGTAGATATACCAGCAACAAGGACACCAAGGCCAAGAGGATCTCACAGGTACCAGATTCAGTACTTATCTCCTAGTCATACCAATCCTCCTTCTCGCTGACACTTAGGTAGGAGTCATCCCATGTCCAGCCTGCTACCCTGGGCCTCATCTCTGGTACCCTGGACCTCATCTCTGGAGGGACAGAAGACAAGGGCCATGAGCTCAGGCTACACAAAGCATCAAGCAGAGAAGCAGGAGATCTCCTTCCTCTGGGAGCAAGAACCTTGGAGTTCACTGCAAATGCAGCAAGAAGGTGGCACTGCCATCCTGACCCACAAATAGCAACCCACACTGGCTCAGAGGGCTTTGCAGATTCCTAATAAATCATTTGACTCCCTTTTAGAGAGGTTGAAACGGACACCAGAGTTTCGCTTGAGGAGAGCCTGAATTTCAGGCAGAGCAGAGCTGCAGTAGAGACGTCAGCAGACAGAAGCACCATCTCAGTGACCATGTGGGAAGCTCATCATGAATTTGCACTGAGGAGGAGGAGAAAGGTGCCTCTGGTCATGGGCAATGGCAGGAACTGTGCTCCATCAGAACTTGGTCAAGGCTGGAAAGTCCAGCTCTTCATTCACAATTTTTAAAAGCATTGATTCCCACAACAGTCCTTACACAGCATTAGCTGAAACTCCCCAAAAGAACTGGGACAGCCAGATATCCCAAAATACTGGCTAAATATTAGAAGAGAACATGAAAATCTATGTCCCAACCTGAGGGGAACTGGCCCTGCTTTCTCAAGAGGCTCCATTTCCACAGGAGAGCTGATCAGGTGGTTCCCGTTCATGCCCCCCTTCCCAGCCAGGTTTCCAACATCAATCTGGACCCTGAAATCACAACTAAAGAGTCATTCAGTTAAAGCACACGGTCTTCAGCCTCTCTAGTTGTTCTAAATTGTTTTCTTTTCTTTTTCTGATTTCCAGGCAAAACAGGAAATGATTGTTTTGTCTGAGTTTTCTCTCGAGTTCCTTGCTGTGAATACCAGACTCAGTAGTGAAACACGCACACAGGTGAGGATGTGGGGTACATCTCAGGAGCACGGAAGCCAAAGAAAAGTTTCCCACAATCAGAGCCCACTAAAAATTGCTATTTCTTGTCCAGTGATGAGTTACTCCAGTGCCAGGTGCTCAGTGCAGGTCCAGTGAGGACAGCAGCAATATCTCAAGGCACCTCACTCAGGCTGTGGATCCAGGCTCAGACCAAATAGCTATCAGGTTACTACATGGCTGGGTTCCCAGGGTTTAACATATTACCTGCAGGAAGATGGCTTTGGTAAATGTGTCTTATTCTGAAATTGCTCTGGGCTACAGAGGTGCCTGTCCCAGATTATTGAGGTGCCACTGATCAGAGGTGATTTGCTGAGCTGGGGCAGCTCAAGGGCTCTCGAGCTCATTGCCATAGTCTGATCTAGCATTCCCCCGCATTTCAGGGCAGATCCTCCTCTAAATCAGTTCACTTGACTTGCTTAGATGCAGAGAAGCACAGGAATTTATGCCAGGGAGACTAGCTCCGTGCACCATGTGCCAAACATCTGATAACCCAATCCTCTGATGTTACAGTAACGGGTTTGCTCTTCCTGAGGCACCTAAGTATTTTTCCCTCATTCTCTTATTTTAATTCATCTCTGAGAAAGGAGCAGTATCAAAACAGGAGCTCAGGTTACCAAAGTTATTATCCCATTGTGTACAATGAGTGATTATTTTATATATCTGTGTCTAAACTCTTTTTGCAGAGGCAGCAGTTCAATAAATAATTAATGTTTCTTAATCCTGTAGCTATTTCTCCTGTTGTAAAAAATTAATTGGTTTTCCATCATCTACTTCGCTCTAACCTGGAGGTATCTGGCGCTGCGCTCTTGCCCCTGCTTAAACATGCTCCTTGTAATCCTTGTCATGCCCATGGTACAGCATCTGGGGGATAAACAAACTAATCAGAGATATCAGAGGCACCTCCAGGAAGATTTAGTCATCATAACACTTTGCGCTTATACAGCATCCATCCATCTGGGAATAATTAAGCCTCTTGGCCCACGACGAGGTAAAGGCTGCGCTCCTTGGTGTGCAGCCCTGGTAAAGAGAGCCACACAGAGGTTACATGGTTTGCCCGAGACCACACAGTAAGTCGGTGGCACTGCCACAAAGACAAGGTTGCCCATCACCTGCTGTCACCGCTGGGCCACGTTGCTTCCTGAGTCACCTCTGAGTACGTGCTGAAAATTCAGTGACAAACATGAAGCCAAGGGATTAACAGAAGAAACTTGCCATGGAAATGCCATGTGCAAACTCGGGCAAAAGACAAAACTGCTCTTCAAATGAAAATCCTTTCACACCGCCAACTTAATGAAACCTGGCTGAGTTGTGGAGTGGGACGACGTGAAATAGTTCTGAGGGCCTATAGCAAGTGCTATCAAGGCCTATCCACTCTTGCTACATAATTTGCTTCCCTTCACAAGCCCCATCTTGAGCCTGGGGCTTATTTATGCTTCACATTTGCAGCCTATCTGTGCTTAATTCTCCTCCTCTTCATCTAGGTCCTGCACCACAGCAACTCTGCATTTGCTGCTGCTGCCCATCTTGTCTGACAGGGCTCAGGCACCCACGTTCCCCGTGAAGGTCTCTCACTGGTGAGCAATACCGGCAGGAAAGTATGAAGTACTTAACAATATTTAAGAGAAATGTTTAGAGGGAAAATATTTCACAGGTGAGGAAAGCTCTTGCTCTCACTGCTGGAGGCTTGGCCTGTCGACTTCGTCTGACACTCAGGGACTACCAAGGTCTCTGTGTGGTTCCCTGAAGCAGCTCTGCTGTCTCTTGTTCCTTCATAAACACTATGGTCCTTTTGTTCTTCTGTATCCTCAGACTTTTGCCCTTCTGGCCCAGACTACTTTCACAGGTTGGCTAGGGAAACAACAAAGCCCTTGAAGCTTCTGGACGTTATGTCTAACAACCCTCTAGTGTTTGCTGATGGGTGGCTTACTTTGAGATTATTTTTCTCCCCAGCTTATTTTTCCTCTATGAAGCTGCTTAGATGCATGCAGATACTGCTCATCCTGTTCACTGAGAGGGTGCACAGCATTCATAAGTCACCCCTGCACCCCTCTGCTTCTCTCCCAGCGGCAATGCTTTGCCTCAGGCTCCCGCCTTCCATTGAGTGCGTGGGTTGCAGGTCTGGAAAAGGACAGCCTAACAGAGCAAGGAACTACTGCCCCCACTTCCCAGGGAAAGAGATGGAACTACAGAGAGAAGCTATAACTGCCCTTGAGCTGGAAAAGGCAACTTTAGCACCTCTTAGGTTGACATCCTGGCTGTTTTCTATGCACTGCAGTGATTTATGCTTTGGACCTTCTTGTCTTCTCTGTGTTAGCTATTCGTGTCAGCTAAAATAGCCATCGCTGCTGTTGCTTCAC
Organism: Rhea pennata; assembly: GCF_028389875.1. Classification (NCBI taxonomy): domain Eukaryota; kingdom Metazoa; phylum Chordata; class Aves; order Rheiformes; family Rheidae; genus Rhea; species Rhea pennata. The sequence continues at coordinate 6,746,128 of NC_084686.1, read as the reverse complement.
CAGAGACCTTACATCACAGACATTAAAAAGTAGCAAAGCAGAATGCAAAAGCCAAAATTTCAGGCTCCTGTGGTCTAAGCGTCAATCATCAGGCTGTTGTTCCCATCTCCTGTGCAGGCTGCCCAGGGGCCCTGGTGCACTAATGACAGCAATGTGCTCTGCTGCCTGGGAGCGATCCAGTGATTGTTCGTGCACAGTGTGCCCGCAAGAGTTAATTGATGGGGAAGCAAGAGCCAGTTCAGCCTAGGGGAGCTAGCAAGTACAAGCATTTTCCTAATATGAAGCTTTGTTTAATTACATCTGATGAAGGCTTCAGTGGGAACCATCACTGCCATTGCATTTTCTGGAGCAAATTCCTTCCCTTTGATTTGTAATCTGCTAACATCCCTACCGGCCAATCTTGTACAAACAGCCCTACAGGCTGTAAAATCAAATGGAAAATGTGGGCTCACATGGCACAGCTAGAGTCTGAGCTGAAAGGGTGTGACAGGGGAGGCTGGAAGGTTAGAAGGTAAAGATTCGTGCTCTAAATTACCTCTGCACATGTCCAGGCCAAGCTCTTGCAGATGTCTAGGAGAAGGAGATCAGACCCTGAGCCCAGCATGCCAGAGTGGCTTGTCAGATGCATTGCACAAATCCAGCTGTATGGTCTGAGGGTCCCTCAGTGAGGGACTTTCCCAAGCAGGCTATGGAAGTGCTTATCCCTGGCCCACCACCGTGCTCCCTGTTCAAGGTAGAGTACACGGGCAAGATGTTCCCAGGAAGGACATAGCTACCACATGCAAGGACCATAACCCTGCTGGAAGCACAGGCCAGTGTGTCCCAGGCACTGGGCATTGCAGATGCTTTGTTTCATCCGCGCCTTCTGCGAGCCTTGCTGCATCCCTGTCCCTAAAGCTGAACCTTCCCTTGAGCGATATCTGCTGTGCTAAACCCCAGGAGAGGCTGAGGCAGAGGCAATGCACGTGCAGGATGCTAGAAACTTTTATTCTGTAGGATGAGCTCAGGCACAGTCTTCATTCTGTGTCAGGAATCTGCTAGGGAGGGATGGCCTGCCCCAAAGCAGGCATTTAAACCTGTGGATTATAAGCAATGTATGTATTTTTTGGCCAACAGAAGTCAGACAAGCTTAAAGTTTTAAAAGTAAAAGTGTGTTTTGATTTTCTTTTCCTTAAGCGCAACAAAACCCTAGTAACTGCGTACAGCCTGGTAATCCAGCGTGTGGTAATTGGTTAACACAGAGTCACGGATTTTACTGTCCAGAGTGGACATTAATGATCATCTACACTTGCTTCCTGCTACGCCCAGTCCAGGAAATAGTATGTATTAGTTCCAGTATCAAGGCAATCACTTTGCATTCATTTATGATATACCTTGTGAGGAGAAGTTTTGTCTGGAAAAGTGGCGAAAATGCCCTGCAGTTCGTGAACTCTTGATCCAGTGGCTAGTTACTTTGTTTCTCAACTCATTTTACTGCTAACCCTGCTTCATTTTGTGTCCCCAGGAGACTAAGATTATGATCCTGCTCTCTTTTAACACACAGAAATGGCAGCATTTCCCAGTAGCAGTGGAGAGATCATCGCACTGTTCCCCAGGGGACAACAGATCTGGGAGATTTCACTGAGATGCAGATTTCAAAGGGTTGTCTTGCAGATTATACACACATTTATATATTACTACGTAGCAGAAGTGGTATATGCTAGTGGTATATGCTAGCAAAAATAATTGCATTCACTCATTACTCATACTTTGCTTTTCGAATTTTCTTCTTTTATTACTGTTCTACAGCAGTAACAATAGTGGTTATAGTAGAAGGAGTAATACTACAGAGTATCCATTTAATTACATTGCAATTTAATTATCGCCTTTCTCCATGGCTCCATTCTAATGAGGTCTTCAGGTTGTTACAGTTGATGATGAATTGGCTTTAGAGGTGTTATCTACTTTTCACCTGAATAAGAGCCATTCAAGGGAGAGACCAGAGAGAGACCTTAAAAGGGAGGTGCGCAGCCTCTCTCTTTCTGCCTTGCACACAAAACAATCCAGATTGTGAAATGCATTTTGGAAAGGCAGATAAAAAAATTAAACAGCCACAGGGCACCCAGGTTAGTGGCTAGGTTCCAAAAACATTAGGTCATAGATTAATTTTTTTCCTCTCTCCCAAAATACACTCTGGCTCTTTTCCAGCAATTATCAAAAGTCACTTTTTATAGAGAGGATGTCTTCTCCAGCACAGTTCTCCAGATTCTCTGCCATTGGCTTACTTCTCCTCTGATTTCAAAGCGTTTGTTTCTTTATTTATTTTGCATTAAGGTGGAACTGTTCTAGAGGCAGGAACTAAGATTTGCCTCCAGATCACCCCAGGGTTAACCAAAACAAACACCTCTAAAGTCAGTGGTTTCTAACAAAGCAAGCTGCTCTCTCTGCAAGCAGGGCAGAGGTCTTATTATGTTTGCTTGGCCTGTAATGTGGCCTCGGCCATTTGCGACTGGTTTTCTGTTGATGTCCTGCACACTAAATAGCAGGCGGGGATGCACTTCCTCCTTCTCATTTAAATAAATGTTCCCTGGGAAAAGCAAGGTCCCGTTTAACAGCTGTTGCAATCAACCATTGGGGTGTAAGATCATGGAATTCATGGTGCATCACCATCCTGAGCAAAAATCTGTTGCAAACCCAGAGCAAGGACTTTAATTTGAGCCCAGGTTCTCCAGGCTGATAGTGTTTGGGCCAGAAACTAGCCTTGCTGCAGATTATAATGTGCCTTTTATCTGGAAAGTGGGAGAAGCAAAGTGACTTCATGAGGGCCATGAGAATGGGGGAGAACCACCAAGAGTCCAGATCGAAGACAACAAGGCAGCCTCTATCTCAGGCACTAGGGTTCATCTTGGAGCGGCATCACAGATGCCGTGATCTTGTCTTGGTGCATGGGAGTAATTACGATCAGTGATCTCGTCTTCTTGCTGTTCATAAAGCATCCGGTCTGCAGTGGGTGCTGTGAAAATGCCCGGTGACCTCACTCAGCACTAACGAGGGACGAAGCTTACAGACAAAACATTGTGCTGTATGTCTATTGTTTAGGCCATATCCTTCCTTGTAAAGTAAGGTAACAATCTGGGGGCAGAGTCAAAGTAAGCAGACTCAGGATTGCTTAGCTCTTGCTCCTAGCTTTCACTCCTGTGGAGTTATCCTGCCTTAACGGCGGAGTGAAAGAAAACAGGGGGCTGTTCTTATAATATCTGCCATTGACTTTAGTGGTGCAAGAGCTGCAGAATGGTTTGGTACAGGTCTAACTAAAAACATCCACTTCAGCCCCAATACTAACTATGTTGTGTTCAAGTGTTTACTGGCCATGACAAAAAGCAGAATGGGAGAGCTACCTTGAAACATCATCTAATCTACCTGCCACCTCAAGATGCAAAGGCAGAGTCCACGATTTCTAATCCATTTGTCATGCTTGTCTATCCTGCCCTTGAAAACCTTCAATGACTCAAAATTTCCTATTTTCTTAAGCAATTAGTTCTATTTTTTCATTATCTTTACATGTCTCCTAAAGGTCAGCCTGAGCCTCCTTGCTCCACTTCAAGGTCATTCATTACTCACCGTGTGGAGAGTAAACAGGGAAAGAGGCTACTTCACTGCCTCTCTCTAATATCTTGCATGGCTGTAATCATGCCTCCCTCTCCAACTTCCCTTTTCTCAACTGAGCAACCCTGTCTTGTTCAGTCTTTGCTCAGATGTCATGTTTTCTAGACTGCTAATCAATCCTGTGGCATACTGTGTTGCATAAAACAGAGGGATGATTATCCTCAAGCCACAAACTGAAATTCTTTTAAATCTAAGTAGATAATTAAAAGTTGTTGGATCAATATCAGTCAATGATCTAATGCGCTGGCTATAGATAGCTATCTGATTAGTGATGAGTTAATCATCAATACATGCATAAATATCAGGGTAATCACTTGTGGCCAGATTCAGCTTGGGATTACAACATTCACATCCAGGTCATCTACACATGTAATTTGGACTTGCTGTAAGTCTGCAAGCACCACCTTGCCTAGCAATGGGGGCTGAACCAAAACCAAATGAATTCTCATGACTCTCTGTGGCTTGAACTGGAGACCCAGTCTCAGAACCGATTGCTTACTCATATTATCCGCTGTAGGAGACCTTCACCGTGCCAGTGAGAGAGGGGGAAGCAGACACGAACCCAGGGGATTCTGCCACGTTTAGTAAGAGGCACAGCCTCTCCCTCTGTAGGGCGTTAAAAAGCTTTATTCCCCTCTGTTCAGGCAGCTATTTTTGTTTGTTCCAGTGTAGCTGTGAAAGGGCCCCAGGATGCTGGCGTGGACTCCCACGGGAATGTGCTCAGAAGGCGCACTTGGGCTTTCACTGTTTTTGTCACTAGTGACTGTGGTTTCATGAAGTCGCCCCGTGGCAAGGCCAGGAAGAGACTCCAGATCTTCCCAAGCCCCAGCCTGGGGAAGGTACCTTCAGTAAGTGCAGCAGCTCCCCTCCTTTCTATCCCCAACTTTAGTAAGCACCTCTGCTGGGAGCCCAGGTTCCCTCCTCAGTCCCCGAAGAGAGGTGGCTGTTCCCAAACGTGTCCAGGGTGGGCTGAGTAGCAGGGCTAAACAATATTTGATGGCTGCAGAAGAAGCCTAAGCCCTGTGGTTAACTGGGGTGGGATGAATCTGAGTGCCAGTGACTGCAGTGGGACCTGTGCATGCTTTGGCATGCAGTGAAAGTCTCCTCCAAAACCTCACGTTCTTGCCACTGCCATCATTAGTCCATTCTGTGTTAAGTCCATTAAGTACTTTTCCATAAGAGCTAGGTTGCATGCTTAGAACATCAAATCCAGGAGCTCACAAGCCACAGTGTATCTTCTGCCACCTTAAGTAGGCAGCAAGCCATGGGAATCTGAACACAACCCAAATAGCCTGAGATATATACTGTGACATGGGTTTAAAAGGGGAGGGGGGAGAGATATTAGCACACAAAATATTAAGTCATTCATATTTTCTGCAATTAATTTATCTGTCATCAATAGACTCATAAACTATTTGACTCTGTGACAGCTTGGAAAGAGAAGATGCCAACTTTTCCTGCAGGTGTGCATCTGGTTGGGAAGACATCAGCAATTGTACGTGCAGGGAGGAAGGATGATAGGAGGGAGGCAGAGAGGTTGTGAAATAAAATGGGAGTGAAAGGGTTGGCAAAAATGCTGGCTAGCTGCGTTTGTCCTTATGTCTCCCTCTGCCTCCTTGGAGAGGACTGGGCTGTGCTGGCCAGGGTGTGCTGGCCTTTTTCTTGCTTGTATTAAACAGTTCCCCAGTGATGCCCCAAATCCCTTCTGGTTTTGTTTTTATCTTGGGAGTTTCTTGATGCGCTATGATGCTTGCTGAATTTCTTTCAATAATGGCACTAGCACATAGGACCAATGCTACTGATTTCTTTGCCGCTGTTTAAGTATTTAACATCTGCAGAATGTGGCTTTGTTTTACCTCCCACCCTGGCTAGCAAATCTGAGCACAGTTTGGTTCCCCAGCTGGCACCAGTTTGCAGACGCAGCTTCTCCAGCCCTGCATTTGCAAGGGCTGCGTGCAGCTCTGCACTTTGCAGATCTCAGCAGGCTAGAAATACTTGGAAATGTAATCCAGGGGCTTTGAACTAATTTGTAGGGACACTGTTTTAGCACACTAGGGCCAAACTGAAGTGCACGGCAGGGGCACTCTGAAGTGGATGGTGTCTGGCATTACCGCTCGGTTCCTGCTCCTTGCCTGCGGGTCTTACTGGATCTCTTTGGGCCAGTTCAGGAGGTCAGTCAGCCCTAGTAGGCAGACTGTGGGAGTTGTTACAATTTTCCTCTATCTAGTGCTTTTTGGCAAGATAAAATCTCAAACAAGCACCTGTTGATTTTTATATTTTGGTACAACTGGTGCTGGATGAAAGGGATGCCCAAGAGAGTTCTAGGTGCTTTGGAATTCCTGTGGTAAAAAGGGGGTTCTCTGCTTATCTTGTGCAAAAAAGCCACTACGGCCACAAAGCCAAATAATTTGGCTTAAAGATAAGTCAAGATTTGAAGGTCCTGCTGAGAGGAAGAGCAGGGAGCAAATCTCTAGGGCTGAGGAAAACTAGGAGCATTCTGTCTACATTTCCGCCTTCCTTTTGAGCATGAACGGAGCAGAGAGAAGTAAGGGACACCCCTGTGGTTTTGGTAGAAGAATGGGATGGCAAGAAAGAAAATAAGATGAGGAGCAAACAAATATTATTATCTGGGCCTATTGAGCAATGAGCATGCTTAATTCCTCCTGAAGCCCAAGCACAGCTGAGGACACGGGACAGGTTGTAAGCTGAGGTCTTTAAAGAATATCTATCCTAGCCTACCCAAAGAGCTCGCTCTGCGGTGTATTTGATGCTCGATGTGTTCATGTGTCGCAGGTTCATTGCCCCCTCCCTCATAAGGCTCCAGTGGCACCGTGTTAAGTCATGTTATATTCTCCTAAGCCAGAAAGCAGTCTCAGATGCAGTCAGCCACAGTCCCGCTGTGCTCATCGCGGGGTCCAACGCGTCCCACCTCCGAGCGCGGTGCGCAGAGACATCTAACGGCCCCGTAACACACTGCAGATGAGCGTGTTACAACGCACGGCCTCCAGCCAGCATGCCTGAGCGGGGACCCAGAGCCTCTCACAGAGGAGCGTGGTGGTTGCGCTCCACAGCTCTCATGTCCTAGGAACTATTGCCTGGGAACGCAAGCAAGGTGCAAACCTTCACGCCAGCCGTGGTGACAGCCTCAATGACTGATACATCACCAATACAGCCACCTCAAAACTTGGGATGCAAATGGGTCCTAGGCTGCAGAGGCACCTGAGCAAACCCCTGGTGGAAGATGCTGCCTCTTAATTGCAATTTTAACGTTTGCCTGAATCCAGCTTGTGTGGTCAATGGTAGATGACCAGAGAGATGTAGCAAAAGCATGGGCCCAGTGCGGGTCTGGAGGTGATTGCTGGTCCCTTTGGCTGTCCATGGCTTGGCAGGTGAAGTCCAGGAGGGATGTGCGAGCATTTCCCGTTGACTGCAGAAATCTGCAGTCAATTGCCGTGTTGCTCGGTGTGCCCAACTCTCCCAGCTTGCCAGCCTTTGAAAAGAAATTAAATAAAAACGAGAGGGAAAGAGGAAGAGTGAAAAACCAACACAAGGAATTTCACTCCACAAATAAGGAAATGTCTCAAACGTGCCACTGGCGTGTTGCAGCAGACAGCTTAAGCCGAGAGAAAATTCTTTGGCAGTGACATCAATTCGGCAGTAAGTAATGCATTTTCTAGGGCTGAGATTCAACTTAAGATCTCTTCAGTGAGTGGAATGATTGAATGGTATTAAAAAAAAACAAAACCCACAAATGAAACTCCTTTTGTTAAGCTCTTATCAGTCCATAATTTGAAAGTTATGTTTTCTTTCAATTTTTTCCACTTGAACTGTAGCTTATGCATTGAAGTCTTCTAGAACTGCCTTGTCTTGGTTTTCTCTAGTAATTGCTCCCTTCAACAAATCAAGAAGTTGACACTGATCTTAGATGTTGAATGACTGGCCCCAAAATCGAGTATCCTTCGCTCCTGCACCCAGAGGCAACGAGCCCGGTCCAGTCTCATCCCTTCTACCTAAATGCTGGGAGTGAGCAGAAACCATAGATTCACCAAATTCTAGGGAAGGAGAGCAAGAAAAAGACAGTTTTTAGCTGAGTATTCTTGAGAACTAAGGCACGGAAAATCTTTTTTCCTAGGAAATACTGCAGCTTTCAGCAGTCAGCGGTTTATGGAGTCCCTAAGCCAAAGGCTGCCTCCGGATCAGTGCACTTAATAAATCCCAGGGAATCTCTCCTCCAGTAGCTGTCACATTTTTTCTTTCTACAATAGTAAAAATTAGAAAATCACATGGTTTCACAGGGACCTGTCACCCCAATGAATTTAAGACTAGCCTGGATAATGCTCTGATGAAAAGGCAATAAAGAATAATTTTGTACCAGCAAGGGAAGGACTTAAAAGTTTATTTTCCTGATGAGTGACTGGAATTAGGCAAAACCCATCCCCAAAGGTTTCACTGCTGGTGATGCAGCTGTAGGGATTGCCAAATACATGCTCAGTGGAGGACTGGTTTTCTAAAAATAGTGATTAGATCGTTAACTATGTCTCTCTCTTGATCCAAATCTATGTCTGAAGCGGTGTAAAGTATGGGAGGGGATGACATCGGACTTGGTTTCCGCCAGCTCTGCCCTCTCGTCTCCAGTGGAGCAAGGCTGGGGGAAGCCCACAGTGGCCAGGGCATTAACACTGCTGGTCTTGGTTTTAGGACAGCTTTACCCTGAGGGAAAGGGGGAGACCCTCAAGCTGAGGCTGTGTCGGTGTGAACACGGTTGTTGGTGTGACCACAGTTGCATGGTGCTGGCTGTGGTTGTGCAGGTTCTGTCGAACGTGGCCGCTCCGGGGTAACTGGAGTCGGCCTCTGGTGGGGGAAGAGAGGCTCAGCTCATATAACTGTAGCTGTTTGAAAATGAAACGTTTGGTCAAACTTGGTTGCCTCGACTTTGCAACAGAAGGAAAGAGATAGGGAGGGCAAATTGGAGGCTTGTCCCAGCTCTCTTAGAAACCTCTCCCTGGACCAGTTGAGTTACTCTCGGCAATGCTCACTGTGGTTTGCTTCTCTGTGTGTGTCTGTAGGTGGGCTGAAATGGTTTTTGCTCTGAGGCTGTAGGTAGAGGGGGTACGGAAGGTGCCGGAGGCTTTGAGGTGCCTGAGCATCTCCACCTCCACATGGGCTAGATTTTTGCGTAACTTGCACGCTGGCTACTGAAGGTCCCTGACCTCAAACAATGCCCCACAAAAGCTATAATCTGTATTCGCAGCCTTAGCCTCATCCCCTCTCCAAAGGGAGAGGTGATGGCTTTGCAAAGCGGTTTTAGCAGAAACCTGGAGGGGCCAAGGCAAACTCAGCATAGGGTGTGTTGGTGTGGAGGGGAGGTGCAGGATGCTGCCTGGATTAGCTCCTCCAGACAAGATCCTTCATGCTGAGGTTGGAGCGCTCCGTGGGACACGCCGCAGAAGAAGTTTCCGTAGCTGAACTGCAACGTAGCACTGAGGTGTCTTATCTTCATCTCTAATTGCATCTACTCACATGCCATCAGAGGTAGAGGGGTTTGGGATTATATCTGCTCTGACATTGCCCCAGGCAAAACAGCAGCTGGGTGTAGAGTGTTTGTTTTGGGTGTTAATTTTATGGGGAAGAAGGCTTTTGGTGGCGGCAATGGAAAGCACATCCCGGTTGCATGCCGTGGCTGAGCTTTGCCTGATGCCTGGGGAGAGCAAGGCAAAGAGGTGGCTCTCCCGTCTTCCAGTCTGTTCCCTGGGCCCTGATGACTCCCGTAAACTTAAAACCCAATAAATGGAAATGCTTGAGAAAAAGTTACAATAGCACCAGCAGGATTAGATCAAATTAAAATAAGCACCAGAGGAAAAGCGCGTCTAGAAATCAACTACCACTAAATAATTCAGCGCTCTCCCATGGAACCCGTTTTCCTGCCTTGCGTTTCAACTACTTAAATATTTTGGTTTATAGGGTCGTTTGGAAAGAAAGAGAAGTTGCTTAAAAAGTAAGTCAAAGGCTCTAACATGTGTTCTTGGCCGGTCGAATTCAAGAGGAGGGTTTTAGACTTCCCGTGGGAGCTCCCTTTCACAGCTCTCCCCTAATCCTCGGGAAATCGCCCGTTCCCTACAGCTGTCGGTGAGCCAGATAAACTATTTCTCCAATTATTCCTGGCCGCGATGGTGCGGCTGGCCTCAAAGGCCGCCGGCTCCCCAGCTCGGCCGACTTCAATCGCCCCGGCCCTCGAGCGGACGGCCTGGAGGAACCCCGGCCCGTTTGAAGCCCACCGTCTTCCTCGCGAGCCCGGCTCCGCTCGCCACCCCCGGCTCCTTTTCATCACGGCGCGCCGTGCCGCCGGCGGCCGTCGCGGGGCGGGGGGCCGGCTCCGGCGTCGGGGCGCCCGGGCAATAAAATAATCGCAAACTCAAGAGAGATTAGCGGAAAGCGGCGGCGACAAATGCTGCCGGGAGGGTTGGTGAAGGGCCGGCGGTGCCTTCTGACGGGGGAGGTCGGCCGCAGCTGCCATCCCGATGGCCGTGCCGAGAAGCACGGGCCCCGCGGGAGCTCGGCAGGAAAGCTGGAGCCACGATGACAGACCGGGGCAGCTTCGCCTCCTACAAATGGGCTGGTAATTAATACAGGTTGCACTTTTCTGTTTTTTTGTTGTTTTCTCCTGTATTTTTGCCTTCTCCTCTGTCTGCTCAACCTCCTTCCCCCAAAAAGTGGCTTTGGCCGAAACGCTAAAACTCAGCTAGAAGATGGCTTGTAGCTGCTGACAGATGGATCTCTCCTGGCTCTGGCAATTGCCCGTGCTCCCGGTTCGCCTTCCAAGGAGCCCGAGCAGCCGGCCCCTCCTGGGCGGGCACCCGCTCTCAATGTGACTTGGCCCAGCTGCTCCGGGCCACCAGGTAAAGCCTCGTTGCGTTTGCTGGTGCTACCCCACCGCTTAACAGAGGGGTTGGAGAAGAGCGTTGTTCGGAGGAAGCAGAAACATATGGACAAGCGGCTCTGTTACATACTAGACCCTCTCATCTCTGATCTTCTGTGGTGCTTGACTCAGGGTTAGACTCACACAGCTGGCCCAGGCAGCAGGACCGCATCGCAGAGAGGAAGGTAACTGGGATGGATGCGCCACTGGCAGCAAGCGGGCAGCTAAACATGGGGAACTGGCAGGCAGCGTGCTTTAGTGGCTTGTGGAGAAGTGATGCAAAATAAAACAGAGATCCGGAGCCTAAGTCTGGAAAAGCACCCACAGCTCAGCATCCAATTGCTGTCACTAATTTGGAGCCTGGTGTCTTGGACAAATACCTCCAGGTCAGGCACATGGACCATGAGGTGTATCGAGAAAGCTGGTGTGTTCCTGGTCAACAGAAAGGAGGTGGCTGTACCAGCAGAAGAGCTGGTTTCTGCCCACTAGAAATGTCTCCTTTTCCTCCTGCCTGTCCTTCCCCTGGTTTTGATGTACTACGTACCAATGGTGCAGTTCTCTCCCTTGTTCAGGAGACCACGGATGGTCCCAGAACACGTGTATAGGAAGAAAGGACTGCAGGAACAGCTGAGAAAGTTGCATTCAGTCATAGCCCTTATTATGGAGTAGTCTCTGTCCAAGAAGCAACTATCAGCTCACTTGCTGGAGCAGATTAGCACCCTACTACTAGGTTGAGATTTCACCCTTGGAGGACCTCGCAGGGCTTCACTGCCCGGGTGGAGAGCAAAGCATCTAGCAAGCAGAAAGCAGGTTTCTAAAAGGTTGCAAATTAAAGGGAAGAGTGTAGGGACCAAGGTACAAAGAGCTGCTTGCCTTCTCCCTGCCACCCACCCTGGTGGCTTACACTAAACTGGAGGGAAAAACAGACTGGTGTCTGCTTACGCTTAGGGCTGACAAACACTGAGTAATCACCAGCTCTTATCTTATAGACAGAGTAAGAATGGTGTCTGTTGGTTTGGAGGAGTGGGGAAGCCCTGCCCTGACCTCCCGGATTGCTCCCTTCTCCTCTGCTACCCAGCCCGGCAGTTCACAACGTGCACAGTGCTGCTGCCCCCAGTGCTTCTGCATCCGCTCTCAGCCTGCCCTCTTCCTAAGCATCCTAGCAGGTAGCTGAGCACATGGTGGGTCATTAAAACCCCCGTTAATCATCATCCCCTTTCCCAGCCTCCCTCGTATTCCTCCTCTCCATGCACCCCAGCTCCCATCCGACGTCTCCCAAACCCCAGCAACCGCTCCAGGAACGAGACGTCAAAAAATCCCATTAGCGCGCCTGGCCGCGACGGCCGGCGCAAAGGCATCCCGCCTGGCGCTTTGAAGCACCCGCTCGCCCTCGGCGTGGACAGCTGGGCCTCGCCGCCGTCCTCCCGGCCCTTTGGGCTCAGCCGGCGTTTTAAAATAGCCCCCCCCCGGCCCCCCCGGCTGCGCAACCGTGACAACTGCGCAATTATTTTAGCCGCTGTTTACGGATGGGCGGCGTAACCGGAGCCCCCCGGCAGCGAGAAGGAAGGGGAGGTGGGGGCCGGCAGAGGGGGGGCAGCGGGGATTTTTTTTTTTCAGCCCAATTAGCAGCCCCCGCGTTTTGCAAGGGGGCGGCTGAGGATGGCGCAAGAGCTGCTCTGCACGTGCAGCAGGATCCCAAGCCTGGGGGGGGGGGGCTAAAGAGTGTCGAGAAGTGGTGTCCCTCTCTGTGCTCCAGAAAGCACATCTTCATTCCTCACCTTGGCTTTCTTTTTATTTTTTTTTTTATTTTTTTTTTTGGCTCGGGAACCGGTTCCCCCAACTCTTTTCTGCAGGGCGGGATGCTCACGGGAGTCCTTGGCGCAGCAGCCGGCGGGGTGGGGGTGGGGGGGGGCACGCAGCACGGCTCACCGCCCCAGGGCGCGGGGTGGGGGGGGCCGCTCGAGGTCTAAAAGGGCTCGGAAAGTGGTCAGAAATAGCCGCGGTAACAAAATCCAGCGCTTGCGGGAGTCGGGGCACCGCAGAAGGGACGGAGGCGCCGGGGGGGGGGGGGGGTCCGTTCCCGCGCCCATCCCTAGTGCCGGAGGGGGCTGGTGCTGGGAGGGGGCTGCAGGCGCGCTGGCCACAGCCGTTTTTCTGACACTATTTAACAAACCATTTAATAATAAGCCATTTAATGATAAACCATTTAATGATAAGCCGTTTAAGAAACATCTTTATCGGGGCTTGCTGCTTCGCTGAAAGCTGGCGTTTGCTCAGGTTTGGCGGGAGGCGAGAGCTTTCCTCCCTCTTGACTGGTCAAGGACTGGGCCGGGGCTGCGGGGGGCCCTCGGCACCCGAATTCGGCGGGAGCGGGGCGAAGCCCGGCCCCCCCCCCCCCGGCCTCCGCCGCCCCGGTCCCGCGAGCCCTCAGCACCACCTAGCGTCCCCGCGTCTTGCGCCGCCGTCCCGCGTGGACGGGGCTTTTCGGGGTGAGCTTACAAATTTCCCGGTCTGGGGTTTGCCTCCTGCCTCTGGGCCCTGCTTGGGGACACACATGCGACGAGTCGCGTGTGCTCCCCGTCCTCAGCCCGCCGGCGTGCCCCGGGGGTCTCCGGCACGGGAGGTTTTACTGCCGCGAGGCTCCGCCACAGCTGCTCCTCCCTCAGCTCGCTTTTAATTGCTAAAGGTGGGTTAATCCTCCTTTTTTTTTCCCGTTCTTTCTCGTGCCCGGTCCCCACTTACACTCGCTAATGAAGTGCGGCTCCTAGGATGGAGCAGAATCTGGAAAACAGCTGGAAATCACAGATGTTTGCTCTGAAGAGAGGGCCATTAGAGCTGAAGCAGCGGGGCTGGAGGTGGGAAGGGGACAAAACGGAGCAAAAAGTTGTAACTGGCTATAAACACAGGGAAGAAGGAAAAACAAATATCAGGATTAACGATGAAGTTTGCCAAGCCGATTTGAAAGAAATGAAGAGTTTGAAGAGTCAAAGTGGCATGCTAATTTTCCCCTCTCTTTTCACAGGAAACTACCCATCATGTTTGCTCCTTTCTTTCCCTTCTCTTCCTTTTTTTATTTTATTTTTTTTTTTCCCAGATACTGCCGGTCCCTAGTAGCTTCATTTTTCAGATAACCTCAGCCATCAGTCAGAGCAGCAAGCCCCCGGAGGAGCGGCCGAGCAGCAGGGGCTCCGGGAGCCGCGGGACTCGGCGAGGTGACGTTCCTCCCTCCGCCACCGAGATGCGCCCTTGCTCCACTCGCTGCCGAGTGACAGCTTGAAGAGAGGGGGGCAAAAAGCCCCTAAAAAGCCTTTTTTTTTTTTTTTTTTTTTTTTTTTTTTTTGCATCCTTCCTCTCTTTGCACCTGATCCCACTTGCAAATGGGGCTATGGAAAGCTGCGATTTAGCTGAAAAGCGTGGTAGCTTTGCAAAGAATTAATTGCCCGTGTCCTTGGCACAGCCGCTCCGATGCATGAGCACGGGGTGTCCCACACTGTTACAGGATGGAGGGTACTCCGCTCGTGGACGACGGAGCTGGGAATGGGGCACAGATGAAGCGGCTTGGGGGCACCTGCGAGCATGGTCCAGCTGCCCCGGTGGTTGCCCTCCTCCCCGGCAGGGCCACGACTGCCCCACTCCAGCTGCTTCTCCCATATGTGCAGCTCTAGCACCCGCACTGGTGGAGGGATGGAAGAGGTTTTGGGGTGCATTTCTACAGGGTTTTTGTCCCACCTCAACTGTGAGTATTTTTTCACCTTGGCTTTTGCTTGTCCCATGTTAAAATTACCCATGGAGTCATGCCCTCTTTGGAAACAGCTTGGTGCTCCTCTTTCAGTGTAACTGCTTTGACCTTTAGCTGCCATCGTATCACTATTTATTTCCCTTTGTGTTGTCTGTCACTGTTTTTGTGCTCACCAGCTTTGCTTATTCCAATGTGTCTTTTGCCAGAGTCGACAATTTTCTTTTTAGTGAACTTCTATCTTCACTGATGCTTCTAGCTTTTCCAGGGACTCTCAAGCTGACACCCAGCTGGGACCGATGCAGTTTGAATCACGTCGTCTCTGAGCACTTTTATTTAGTTGCAGCTTTGTCTTGACTATTTTTACCCTTGCCAAAGCCTCAGATCTGTTCACGGGGAGACTGCTTATAGAAACCTTGGATTTTCAGTTTGCACGCAATGCCTCTCTTTGCCAGTTTCTGCACAAAAGCAGTCCTTCTCGGTTTGGCTGTGCACACATTCGGCCTGCTCTTCGCAGCTGCAGTTTGGCATGCCTTCGTCGCCTGGGCCAGAGAAAGCTGCATCAGTTGTTTGTTTTTCTGTTTTTTGCCATCTGGCAAACTTCTTCGTCGATGGCTTTGCGAAGGATCAGTGTTTGCAGAACCTGGGTCACGTTTCGAGTGCAGTCCAGCGAGTCCCTCACCTTCTTCGGTGATTCCCAGCGCATCCCTCCTGATGGCCCTTTCCATCTCCCGACTGTCACGTTGGGCTGGGGAATTAAAGCTGCCCATCATGTGGAGTGAATTGCATGGACTGTGCTTTGGAGGAGGCCACAGGATGCTGCTCCTCTCCCATTGCCCCCATTCCAGGTAGTTTGGCATCACTGCTCAGCAGAGAAACAACTGCCTGACGATGAGCTCTACCTCTTGAGCAAGAGATGAAGCATTTCTTATCTCCCAAGCTCACCTATCAGCCCACTTTCTTGCCCAGAATTGTGAACCCAAGGCTGTCCGCTCCTTATGCAATGTTTGAAACTCTGTTCTTAATCACGATGACCAATTTTGAGGTAGCTACTGCAATACTGTGCCTTATTCTGCTCTGCAGTAACGGCAGCAAAGAGCTTGCCAAACCTTAACCGTGTGTGCCTTGGCACTGCCAGAGCCATAATCGGCTCAGAAAGGGGAAAAATAGAGCTAATGAGCAGGTGAAAATGAACTTCTCTCAGGGACAAGACACCAGAGTGAGACAGTGACTTTAGGTTGTAGTCTCCTCCTGGGAAAAAATATCTGAGATATTAATGGACTGGCTGGATGCATGAGAAACACTTCTGCAGGATGGAGAAGTTACTGACGAGGTCCAAGCGCGCTTTGCCCGAGCCCTTTCCAGGGACTCTTCGCCGAAGCCCGGCGTGGCAGACGTGGTGCCGCTCTTGAGGCAGGATTCACATGCACCCATCAACCTCCTGCTCCGTCGTGGGAGGAGCGAGAGGAAAACGAGATTGATGCGGTGGTTCGACGCGAACAAGCTGATACCCCAGCGAGGCACCCGAAAGCACCGGAGCCTATGCCGTGCGTCTCTCTGGCTTGCTTCCACATTTTCACAGACCCTAAAACTGCAGCTTAGCTGCCAGGGTGCCCGTCCGTGCGGCAGCTCTTTCATCGGCCCTCCTTGCCAGCCCCTGGAAAGGAGGAAGCTAATTTCCTGGCTATTACAGTCTGTTATTTCCCTACCATTTCCTCAAGCAGTTAATTAAATCTGAGGTCTTTACGAGCAAACTCACATGAACGCATCTCTCCCTCCTCCTCCCGCTGCATGCTCCAGCCTCCGTTTAATACTGTGGACGTGGAGATGGTTGGCAGCACAGAGCCCCCGGCGGCTCTCCGAGACATTTCCCGGAGCAGCCAACTCCCACTTTCCCAGGTCATTCCCTGCGGATTTCGGTGCCAGTGTGTGGAGAAGGACAGACTGCTGCTGGCTGTTGAGGGCCAGGGTTTTAGAGCCTGTGTTGAATATGCAGAGAGAAAACAGACATCAAGAGACAAAAAGTTAGAGATGGACAGGGCAAAACAGCTTTCTGGGGCCTGGAAAATCCCTGGAATAGTGTTTTGGGGTTTTTAATGTGTCTTTTTCTCTAGGGCTGACTTCACATCAATGCAACAGTATTTGGAAAAGTTGTTAAGCCAGATTTAAATCTTGGCTTTTTATAAAATTTTGTTTTACTTCTGTGCAAGGCAGCGTGGAGACCAGGGCGCCCATCTCGAGCAGCAGCAGCCCAGTACCCACAGGTGGGCAGAGGCCAAGGTTTGGGCTCAGGCTAGATGAGTTATAGTTTGTAAATGTGATTTCAAGGCTGTTTAAAGGGCTTTAAGTGGGGGCTGAATCTAGGGAAGGCACAGTTATAAATTAAAGATGCAGAGAGAACACGGCTGTGCTTTCTCATCCCAAAATATGCTTGCTAAGGCATTAGCCTGGCTGCCTGCTATTTGCCTTTTAGATGGAGGAAGGGAATGGACTTGGTGTGGGTTTAACTGCCAGCTCAGGGGTGAGGTTTGCTATAACAAATACGTGTGGAGAGGTTTCTTGTTTCCTTGTGCTAAGATCCACCCCCAACACACTTTGCAGTTCCTTCCTGCAAGCATTTGATGGTGCAATTTTCCTGGTAGCCAAGAAATACCAACAACGCAGAGCCGGCCGCTTGGCAAGGGCAGATGGAGATTTCGGAGCCGTGTCTATGCCCCAATAGCTAAGCTCACCCGTTTGGAGCTGTGGGATTCGGTATTTCATAGTTAACAAATGAGCCCCCAAAAGAAATATTATGTATTTTTGGCACAACATTTTTCAGTGCCTCATTTGCCTTTTCACGGCCCTTCCTGTGGCACCTTGCTTCATTCGTCTAGTGCTTGCAGGACATGAGTCAAGACGGCAGCAGGCTCCCAGGGCGCTCACAAAACCACCTAATGCAGCAGCTGTGTTTCTATGAGCACTGATGGGGTGTGTGTGGGGGGGATTGCCAACAGCTTGGCCTTTTTTCCCTGGAATGTCCGGCTTGCCCCACCTGAACCAACCCGCACCGCTTGGGCGCCCAGCCCCAGCGCCGCTGATAAGATCGGCGCGGAGAGGATGCCTCCGGGATGCTTCCTTCCTCCGGTGGCTTGAGCAGCACCCACCTCTCGGAGCAGGAATAAGAGGGCGATCGGTGGATGAGCCCGTTAGTTTTTACGAGAAGGCACCTGCTCAAGCGGCAGCGAGGGAGGAGATCGCAATTCGGACGCGATTCCAATTGCAATCTCCCTCCCGGAAAAGTTACGGCCGGGGAAGGGGACGGAGCGCTGGACGGGGTTTCTAACCGCGGGCCGGTGCGTGAAACGAGGCGGAGGTTTACAACCCCCCCTCGCCGTGCCCAGGCAGGCGTGCTCGGTGCCGGGGACCCGGGACGAACAGGGCTGGCAGCTAACGCTCGCCTCCCTCGATGTTTAACGTTTACGGACGGATGTTTAACGTTTGCAAAGCACTCACCGAGCCAGAGGTGAAACTTGTGTTAAGAATAAAACTCTGTTTTATAGGAGGCCCGGTCAGGAAACGGCGCTGGGTGCTGAAACGTGGGGTTAGGGCGGTAACGGCAGCGAACGCAGCGCTGGGGTAAAGGCTTGGGAAGAGGCGGTGAGCAGGATTTTTCACTTTGTTTTTCAAGTCACAGCAACAATGCAGCGGAGGTTGGGGAAAAGGCCTTTCTTTTTCTTTCTTTTTTTTTCCCTGTTGTTGTTGCTGTTGTTTTTCCCCCTCCCTGCGGCGGCCCGGCCCGGGGAGGAGGCAGGGCCGGCGGGGAGGAGCGCGGCGCACCGGGACGCAGGTGCGGCGCCGCGCAGGTAACGCGCCGCGGCCGGCGAGGGGCTTCACGGGGAGCCGGGGGGGGGTGGAAAGGGGACTGGCTGGGGAAGGTGCATGGGGGGAATCGGCCCAACCGGTGCAAATCGCCGCCGCAGCTGGGAGGGGAAGGAGCCCACCCGCCTCCCCCGCGTGTCCCCGCGCGCCGCGTCCCCCACGGCTGGTGCTTGAGCCCCCATCCGTGGGGAGCGGGAAGGGGCAGCGGAGCGTCGCGGGGACCCCCATGGGCAGGGGGGACGCGAGCCGGCAGCTGGCCGGCGCTCCCGTCCGAGGAGGAAGTGGGAAAAATAACCACGATAAGCCGGGGCCGAGGGGAGGCGGGGAGTGGGGCGGCGAGGGGGGGTCCCGTGCGGGCCCTTCCTGCGCCCTGCTCTGCTCCCAGCCCGATCCGGCGCCGGGGAGCTGAAATCCCGCTGCGGGCACCGGAGCAGGAGCTCTCGCCTCCCTGCGGGATCGCCCGGCAGCTACAGCCTGCAGACGTGCCTGTCGGGGCAGCCGAGCCCGAGCCCAGAGCCCTGTTGGAAAGAGGGGATGGGCTCCGTCCTCCTTCCTATCCGCCTGTCCTTAAACGACGTCTGAGTTCTCCAGCACGAGGTGCAATCGGGGGTACCCAGAGCCCTTCCAAAAGTTTCTGTTTTCCCTAATGAACGCAGGCACCGCGACGTTGCTCAGCGTGCGTAAGGGCAGCTATTTAGGGGGGATAGTTGGCTTTACCTTCAGCACACTGGAATCAAAGTGGCTTCCTTAATAGCTGTATCGCATTTATCTAGGAAAGTTTTCTCTGGACGATGCCAAAGGCAGCTGAAGGAAGCAGTTAAGCAGTGTCATGTTATGGATCTCTCAAAATAGCTCCCGGGGACTGCAGGCAGGAGCAGGGGTCTCGCTAGGCAAATAACGCTCCTTCTGGGCACACCTGGGCCCAGCGAGTCCCCCAGCATTTCCTTAAAAATGCAAATAAACAAGTGCACATAATAGAGTGAAGAAAAAGCAGCGCTCTCTCTTAGCATTAGTTTGGTCCAGCCTTGGTGCCACTCGGTGGTTGCAGCACAAGCTCCTGCAGCACCCGGCAGTTCCTCAGCTCTTGAGCTTGGCAAGTTCTAGTCATTTCGGCATGTTTTAGCCTCAAGATTAAAACCCCAAAGTACCCTTTAAAGGCAGAGAAGTTGCTTTCCTGGCTTTGCAGACGGAGCCAGGCTAGCCAGTATTAGCAGCAAATAACACGGCTGTTCGACATTGCCATTATACTCCCTGGTGCAGACGGAGGTGGCGATGTAACGATGATAGCGGGATAAAATCATTCGGAGCAGCGTGTTCGTCTGGCATCGATGCGTTAGGGAGCCAGCTCTGAGGGGAGTTAATGGACGTGCTCCTGCAATTACAAGTCCTCGCGGACGAGCGGGACAGCGCTGGGTAATGGATGCTTGCCGCTGCGGAGCGGGGTGGTGCAGAGTACCTGGGCCGGGGGCTGCGTTGTGTTCGAACGCGGGGAGACGCGGTGCAAACGGAGAGCCCGCAGGGTCGGAAACGGGCTGAGGAGGAGCATTTCTGGCTGAAGCACCGCCGCTCTCCAAGACCTGCCCTCAGCTCTCTCCTGTGCTGCCGGATTCAGCAGGCGGAGGCCAAAACCAGCTCAAGAGGGCTGAGAAGAGCTGCGCTGCTTCCAGAGGTGCCCCTCCGCAGCCTGCCCAACGCCAGACCCAGGCTTGGTGCCGACGTTGCTGCGCCCGGAGACGTCTCGCTTGCTTGCTGAGTCAACGTTTCCCCTGGGAGGGAGGCTGCCACGTGCCCCACAAGCCCCGCAGCACGTCCAGGTATCTCGGATTTGCCTTCACCGTCTGATTTGTGCAGGTCGAAGGGCAAAGCGAATGGCACGGGTGATGGCTGTGAGCTGTTCCCCATAGGGGACTTCAGTCTTTAACTTCCAAATAGGAACAGTGCCCTGACCAGGTCATTGTCAATAATCCAATAAAACCATCACGGAGGATCTGGTGAAGCAAATGAGGCCTTCGGAAAGCCCTGAGGTCCCAGGATTTGCCCACTAGGAGGTCATCTGTGGCCCCCGCAGCAAAGCGACAGGAGTGGAAGAGCACGAGGAACCTGAATGCGGTGTAGACGGAGAGCGGCTCTCCGGTTTTGGAGCTTGTCATCACATCTGCCCTTGGGGTTGTCTTTCTGAGGTTAAACACATCCAGTTCCTCCAAACCATCTCGTTCCTCACCGTCCTCCCTTCGGGTCTGGGCCCCTCGCCGGGCAGTTTGGCGAATTAGCTCTGAAACAAGGACAACCGGACTCCTTTGCAAGGCGATAAGAGCAGATGAAACAGTAAATCATTAAGCCAGCGTAGTGCGTGGTATCGTAATAAACGCGCCGGGGGGCAAAGTGCATTAATTAAAAGCGAGCGGGGACTCAGGCGCGTTATCGGCTGCCCCGATTAGGTGACGGAGAAAGAGCAGGTTAAGAAACTGGGCAAAGTCGCACTTTCTGATGATGCCCTTTAACTTTAGCGGGTGGCAGAGCGCTCTGTGGCTACGAACGCCGGCCTCAGTTGGATCTTGAGCTTGTTTTTCCCCCGAATGTGGTAGACTGCAGGTAAAGTCAGAGCCACCCTGCTCGCTCCGCGGGAGCTCGCGGTTGAAAGCGCCGTTTTTTCCAGCGTGCACCTTTTGCACGTTTTCTGAGCAGGAAGGGAGGCCAAAGAAACCGAGCTCCTCGTCACGCATTCCAGATAAGCGGCTGCACATCCTGCTTCCTGCTAGCGAGAATCCGCCCGGGCGCGGGCAGCGGAGACCCGCGAAACGGCCCCGGCGCTCGGCGGGGCTCTCGAGGGCAGGGTCAGGCTCCGCGGGCGGCCGGCAGGTTATTTAGCGGCTGAGGCGCCGGGTGGACTGGAGCAGGTTGAATTTGGTTTAAGAGACAAAAGCGCTTCAATCTTTCCGAATAAGGTAATAACGACCTGACCACTCCGTGTGGAAAGCCCTCGGTTCCTATTAAACACCGAGAAACGCTGGCGTTGGTCTGTGGAAGAATATATGCGACATATAATACTGTTGCAATAGCTTTGTAACATTGGAATTACAACTTGCATGCAGAACGACCTTGCTACGTTACAGTCTCGCCAGGGTATTCTGCTAGCTGCTTAATTATCCCAATATTATGTTATTATATATACGTGAAGCGGTTCACTGTTTACCCAAAAACCAGCTTTTCAGCCGCCTCCTTGGCTCGGGCGTGCTGCTCCCTTTAGCGCGAGGCAGACCTGGCCGTCTCCTCCGGCGACGCTATTGTGTTCACCCCTCGGACTGTGCCAGCCTGGCTGGGAAACAGCAACTGCAGTTGATGTTGTGTTTAATAGCCCGACGCGCCTGCTGTCAATAAATCTCTCCCTTCAAGCTGCACAACAAGGCAGAGCCTCGCAGTGCTACCAGCCGCCTGCAAAGCTGCTGGCAAAGGCAGCGGAAGAGAGTGGGTTTGTGCACGGCTCGTCCCGCCGCGGTCTCAAATTCCCTCCTAAACGCCGCCCCGGCGCCTGCGTGAAACGTTTCTCGGTGGTGGCTTGGCGGCAGGACCGTGGCGGCACGGGCGCGAGCCCGGCGTCGGGTGCAATCCGGCAGGACGCCAGCAGGCCGCGTCCGCCGCTGCGCGTGGGACGTGCTCCTATGGGAGAGGAAGGCTTTCAAACAAGCCTAGGTGGTTCATTTAAACCGGTTCAGATCAGGCGGGCTGGGGACGCTGCTTGGACAGGTCTGATCTCACCCGCCGATTTACCTGCCCCTGGGGCAGCGGGGTGTGGGAGATGACGTCTGCGTAGGGCCTCGCTCCACGTAGGGCCTCGCTCCGCCGGAACGGATTTAAGTGTCACCAAAATGAACTGACCCTCAAGCAGGTTCAAACAAAGCAACCGCATCTGCTCTCTGCTCTCCGAGGTTGGCAGCAACAAGCCATTTCCAACCTCGACCGCTAACCAAACTCTATACGAAAGTCAGGAAACATCGGGAAAAGAGCACATCTTGGCGTGGATCGCTGCGGGCGAGGTTTAGCGTCAAACCACCCGGCTTCTTGCTATTCTGATGGATCAAATCCAAGTCACGAGAGCGCTGGTTTCTGCATGGCGCTAGCTGCACCGCAGCGCACAGAGAAACGGGATTAACCTGAGGAGGAACCCGAGGGCACCTGCAGCACAGCCTCTGCTATCAATTAAAACAGCCTAATTGCCCAGCCCGACACAACGGGCCCCTGAACATATTGCTCGAGACCACATCAAAGACCTAATCGTTTCTCCACCTAATTAAGCAAACCAGCAAACAGGAGCCAACTGGGTTTTAATCGCTCTAATTCTCCTTGGAAACCGGTCCGCTGGCCAGGCTGCATAGCTGTGCGTGGCCGCGCGCCGGGACGAAGGGGCAGGGAGGCGCGCGGGCTGCCGGGGAGGAGATCGCCCTGCAGCCGTACGGCTTTGGGGCGGCTCCCGGGAGGGCCGAGCGGCCTGGGGGCGCGAGCCCCAGGCTCCACGCGGTGCAAACCCCGCGTTAGGCGATGGAGAAAGCAGAAGGGCTGGGAGGAAGAGGCGACTTGGAGAGCAAGCGGTTGTTTTCACAGCCTTTCGCTGGGGGGCATGTTTTGAAGCCGAGTGTAGATATGTTTTAAACAAAACGCTTCAGCTCCCCACCCCGGGAGCTGAAAGAATTCCAGGAATTTAGAAATTCTCTGGACACAGCAATCTGCTCCCGGGGCCGCTCGGGTCCTTCTGCAGGAGATGAACAAAGCTCTCCTATTTTTTTATTCCTAACCCCCTAAACCTTGTTTTTCTTGTATATGATCTTCCCTCCCTAATCGTGCAAAGCCCACCCTTCCTCTGCTCTGATGCAGCCCATACTTGCTGAAGGGCAGGAAACACACGATCCTGTTCCTGGGAGGGATCAAACCCACCCACGGGCTTTTGCAGCATTATGTCAAACACCAGCATAGGCTGTTGGATGACATTGTTTTTCTTTGCCTTTTAGATCCAAGAAGTTACCAAAGATGGCAAACTTCAAGGGTCATGTACTTCCAGGCAGTTTCTTCCTCCTTTTTGGGCTCTGGTGGTCGGTGAAATACCCACTGAGACATCTCAGTCAGAAAGCAAATAAGAAGTCCCACAGAAATTATTTTTTCCAGCGTGCAGATGCCATTGAAGGGGGAGTCAAAATCACCTTTGCTTTAATAGGTAAGGATTACACCAGGCTATTCTGGTAGGTGTGCTGGTATCTTCTCATCTTGTAGTGATGATTGCAATATAGTCCTTGTCTCTATACTCCAGAGAGAACAATCCAGACATTGAAGATGTCCTTGATACTTGTTTTGTCTTGATCTCTAGGAGAGTTTGATGTGAGAAAACCAAGTCTGATAACCTTTCCCCAAGCTGAGCTACCATAAGACAGGCAGTCCTTTCTCCCTAACTCCAAAACATTAGTGCTCAGGCTAAGAAATCCCCTGCAGTAATGAGTACACATCCTTGTGTGTAAACCAGTCCATCAGGAGAAAAATGTCATGATCTCATGTGCCTGTGCAGGGATGCTGGCAGAGCAGTTCGTCCCCGACGGCCCACACCTGTATCTCTACAGTGGGGAGAAGCGTGACTGGGTGAAGCTGATGAACTGGCAGCACACCACCATGTACCTCTTCTACGGCCTCTCGGGGATGGTGGACGTCCTCACCTATTTCTCCCAGGTGGTGCCTCTGGGCCTGGATCGCCTCATGCTCTCTGTGGCTGTGTTTGTTGAAGGTGGGTGGAAGGTGACATGTTTGTTCCTGAGGGGAAGGATGTGTGACAGGGAGGCAGAGAGGGACCAATATTTGCAAGGTTAAGTTATCTCCTTGAATGTCCCTGAAGTTAGGACACTTTTGGTTCTGAGATGTTATCGAGGACTGTCTCTAGCAAGATGGGAAGTGCAGGCATCAATAGGCCCCTTGCCTGTCAGATATCTTCTCTAGGGCCTGGCTGGAGATACAAGCCAGAGGGAAATATTCAGGTGGTTCCCATAGTCTGGATGGCTTCCTGTGCAGCAGTAGATGAGCAGCTGAGCACAGATGCAAGGAGGGACATGTAACCAGAGGCAGGACACATCACGCCAATGCTTTCCCAAGAGAGACCCCCAGACCATCGCTCGTGTCTGGCATGCTGGCATACTTGACAGCAAACATAATGTTGAAGGGCTCTGGGAGGAAACAGTACCAAATAGCGGGCTGAGTTTCCTTGCTGTGATAAATGGCCAGTGGATGCTGCATTCATCTTGCATCCACAGGGCTGCCTGAGCGCCCCGTGTTCCCCCAGAGAGCCATCCATTGCACCGCGGGCAGCAACATCCTCATCTGCTTGCCTTGCACGTGACAGATTCAAGGGACTTTATTCACTGGCTTGAGCGCATCATGGATATCACTGTCTCTTCAGACTACCTTGAAAGTTGAGAGCCACAATTTCAGACCTCTCTCAGATCTAATAGGGCAAGGAAAGGACACTAGGAGATGAAGCTCTTGCTTATACAGGAGAACTCTTTATCAAGGAGTATCTTGTGTTATTTGCCTTTCCCTCACCCAGTGTCTTTGAAGAAGGAGCACAGATAATTCAACAGGTTAAAAGTCTGGTATGTAAGAGAAGGAAATCTATGATTTCCAGCTGCCAAGAAAATGGTGAAGGTTAAGTAATGGAAAAGGAGGACACAGCAGGAATCTGACTGGGAGGGAGGATGATCTGAAGAGGTTGCTGGTACTAATATAGAAAGGAAAGTGCTGTTTTTCTGTCCTTTGCCTCTGCATTTTGTGCCAGTATTGCCCAGATATTCCGCAGCAAATGAAGGCCTCTCATTTTGCCATGCTGATTTAGAGGCTGTGACTGGGAGAACTGGAGTGACAGGTGCCACACTGAGTCTCCTTGTTCACATGGAGACTCCTGTCCAGGATGACCAGGCAGGTTTTCTTCCTCCCCTACCATACCATAAATTCCACCAGGGAGGTAAAAAAGGCAATTTTGCTACATGCTTAGCAGTAATAAAAATGTACAGCAGAAAACTGAGTGGTCTTGCAATGCTGTGTGCTGTAAGATGAGGACTCGGAGGAGAGCTGGGTGCTCTCTGTGGCCACTTGTGTCCATCAGACCTTAAGGAGTTCATTTCGCTTCCCTGCCCTTTAGCTTGCTGATTTTATATACATGGGGCTCATGTTTCTGCTCTGGTAAAGTGGGCTGATATGTAGGTGGAACCAAGGTACTCTACAAGAGTGAAGTGGCTGTGGTTCTTCATCGTTAATGCTCCTCTAAGTGTGGTACAAATTTTGGCAGGTTTTCTCTTCTATTATCACGTCCTTCACCGCCCCATGCTGGACCAGCATATCCACTCCCTGCTGCTCATCGCCATATTTTCAGGGGCCTCCAGCATCCTGCTGGAAGTCTTCCTCCGTGATAACATTGTCCTGGAGCTGTTCAGAGCTGGCGTCACCATTGTCCAGGGAACGTGGTTCTGGCAGGTCAGTAAAACCTCCTTTCTCCTGCGGAGCAGAGTGCTGAGGCAGGTGCAAAATGGAAAAGAGAAGATGTACATCACATATCAATCCGTTTTCTCTAAAGAATAATTTTGCAAGGCTCACTTCATAAATAAATCATAACTCGGCATGAAAATTTACTTATCGTAGGTCATGTCTGATGACTGCTACTGCTGAAATAGCTGTTTGTCTTGGCTTACAACTTCTCGGCGGGGGGAAGAGAGTACTCTCAGTGAGCAAGCAACATTTTACAGTATCTAACAACCAAGTACTAATTGCTTAATGTGTCTAATGCACTCTGCAGCACTCCCTCTGGCTTAGTGGAAAGACGTAACCAACACCATGCAATGAAATGGCTGAGTAAAGATGTGGCCATCTGATTGCTTTGGCAATAGATGGGGAAGCAATGAAATTAATCAGAGATAACGGATCCCAAAACTAAGCCACCAAAAAGAAATCATGAGCCTCCTCTTTTTCAGCTCCAGGTCTGCTATGGCCTTTATTTGGAGATTAAAATCTGGGCTGGCTAGCTTAAAACTGATAAATTCGGTGTTCTTAAAGGATAGGATGGTGTCTGCAATGCAGAAGGATAAACATGGCCAGATATTGTTGGGAACGAGAGACCTAAGGTGAAGGCTTGCTTGGTGTTGCCTCCTTTCTGAGATGACCATTCACAAAGCTCATTCATGTCCCAATGATGCATACAAGCTGAGGGCCTGGTGAGGAAGGAGGGGTCATTGCAAGGCCAGACGTGCCAGGTTCAAGCACCCAGACCATTCTCAGCACTTCCTCACACACCTCACCACTCCCAGTTTGCCTCCAGAATATGCCTGTGAGGTTGGAAAGCAGTAACACCACGTGCGGCTGACCTAGGCTTGTGCATCAAACTCACTGCAAAGCTGAGATCTGAACTCGGGACTGGTGAGTCCAGTGCTGTGTACACAAACCATGGGGCTCAAGTTCCTTGGTTACTGTGTGGCTCAGGGTGATTACAAAGGTGGAGCAGAGGGTGCCGGAGGTGATCAATACGCTCCCTTCTCCCTACAATAACAGATGGCTTCTTCCATGCAGATTGGGATTGTGCTGTTCCAGCCATGGGGAGGCCCGATGTGGGACGAGAAAGACCACAACAATGTCATGTTCCTCACCATGTGCTTCTTCTGGCACTGGGCAGCTGCTGTGTTCATCCTCACCATAAACTACACTCTTGCTTACTGGTATGGCTGGGGCATGCATTTGGGCAGAAGCAGGGTGGCCAGGAAGCTATGGGGATGTCTGGAGTGAATCCACAGTGCTAAATATCCAATCCTGAACTGCAGAGTCTCGTAGCTGAATAAGCAACCTCTGACTGCGACAAGTTTTAGAGTATGGGGACGAGTACGTGTGTTTTATTTGTTGAGTGCACAGGATGCAAAACAGCATCAGCAAGAGGCACGCACATTAAACAGAGAGAAGTCAGATCACCAGGCCCCCAAAATTGCTCTTGGAAATCATACCGCTTTTATTTCCCCTCACTGGGTGAAAGTCAAGCTTTAACTCAATAGAGAGATCAGAGTGCTACCAGGAATGGGTGACACCTGGTGGGCCTTTCTCCCCTCTCTTCCAAGGATTTCCAAGCAGTCGGCAGTCACTAACATATTAGAGGTGCAACATCACTCCGATTTATGAAGCTTTGCCATCCCCCAGCATGGCTTTTCCAAGAGGTTGGGAAGGGAATGGGGGTGTCACCCCATCTCAGTGCTGCTCCTACAGCCTCCAAGCCTCCAAGGGATGCTACATGGCCTGCTGAGGCACGAGAGCAGGCTGTGCAGGCAAAGGCCTTTGTACAGAGTCAAAAAAAAAAAAAAAAAAAAAAAAAAAACGAAAAAACCCAAACATTTTAGAGCCTCTATAGTAGTTCCTCTCCCTCTGTGCATTCCTGCTGTCTCCAAACCAGTGCACTTGTCCTCCCTGAGCAACGTGGTGGTGGGCACTAGATCCAGGGCTTGGTTAACTGTGATTTATTGTTCTTGTGTTGCAGGTGCGTTCAGAGGTGCAGGAGAATCGGTGGAGAACCATACATTGGCCTCGGAGTCCGGAAGCAAAAATGCGACACGAGTTCCCACGCTGCTTTTTTAAACGGATCCGATGAAGAGTGAAAAGGGTGCAGTCTCACTTTCCAAATATTTAAAGAATCAGCTTTCTAAAAGAAAAATCGAAGTAAATATTTATATTTTAGAACAACCAGGAAAGATGCCGCCATTGAGGTGTGTGGATGGTGGTTACCCTCTGCCTGTGCCAGCACACGTCTGGAACAAGCATCATTTGCAATGATTTTTAGCAACAAAATCCAGAAATTCAGCGTTGCAAGATGACTTTGCCTTGCGGTTTCCCCCGTGTGTTTCCATAGCGATGGACGGCACCCTTTGGCCAGCCGAATTTTCAAAGCGCCTCACGGTCTGACCCGCAGTGGTTGAAGTCAGAGCAACCTCCAGGCTGAGGCTGGGTGCTGACACCTCAGCACCAAGGGAGCCACCCAAGGAGGAGGAGCGAAAGCGCGTTCAAAGCTAGATTACACTGAATTTGTAATGTCCAAGTCTGATCGTGCACTATGCAAATTTGATACCAAAGCTTGGAACTAAAGGGCTTTTTTATAATTTATGTTCACTTAAAGGCTAAAAAAAGACAAGAAAGTGAAATAAAAATCCTCATTGAGTTCATATCCTTAAATTTTAAGTGTGATGAATTATGCAGCGTGCAATGATAGCTTGGGCAAAGCCAGTCCTCAGACCTGGAAAGCCTGAAGGCCTGTAAGACGTATGACTAAGCAGCAGAGATTCATAAAGTGTCGCAGCCTGCTATTGAAAATAACCCCCAGATGGGGGAAGTTATATGAAACAAGCAGTTTCCTTTTTTTTTTATGAGCTGAGGCAGAATCACTCGACTTACCTACAGACAGCATCATTCCTGTGTCATACAAGGAAAGTTGCAAAGAAAAGTTAATGCTGCCCAAGGCGCTAGAAAAACGTGCTGACCACATTATGTTTGTTTTTAGCCTGCCCTTAGCAGACAAATAGTTACAAAGAGAGACTGGAAATGTCACTTCCTAGATAGGAGGAAAATGTTCCAGCAGTGAGTATAGGGATGAAGGCAAAACATATGAAGCAAACCCCGGCACAAACTGAATTGCAGCTGTTCTGGTCTCAAGTGCTCGGGCAGGAAGGACGATCGGCAGCTATTCAGCCCCCTTGCTAGCTGTGCCGTGGGGAGGACGAAGCAGATTTTGTGCTTATGTTCACGACTTGACAGTAAAGCTGCAGTTTGCCAGCAGGGCCGAGTATTTGCGGCTGTACACTTGCACACCAGGAAGGCAAAGCTGGTGTTTTAACACCCTCTCTGCTCGTGCAAAGAGCCTAACGAAGGCCGAGGGGCATACAGTCTGAACTTTGTTGCTGATTAACAGTGCTATAAAGACTAACTAGCTTTCCTCGAGTGCCAGCTTTCCTGTATTTTTATTTCCTCTTTCCACCACTGAGCAGATTTATTTTGCAGTGCTGCATATCAGGAGGTGCAAACAGGCTTGGTGCAAACAGACTATATATCTCTGTAAATCCGTCTCGTAAATGCCGTGCAATTAAGTGTCGTGAATTGTGGCTGATGAATACAACAAGAATTTTGCAGATCTTTGTTCTGCCAAGAGTGCCATTGGTTTTTTTCTAAACCGTATGAATTCCTCCTGCTGTTACGCTAGCGCAGCCGCCGGGGCGAGCATTTCGTGGACAGTTGATGCGCAAAGAAAACCTTACTTGGAAGGTGACAGACTGAGTTACCTCCGTTCCTCCAGGATGAGAAATGGGCTTAACTGAACGGCGGAATAGCCTTTTGCGGTGCTACGAATTATTTCTGCTCCTTTGCAAAGCAAATACCACCAATCCCACGAAACAGCCACGCGAGGGCAGCAGCCGGTGGGAAAGCTGGTGCCGAACGCACAGGGATGTGCTCAAGGCTGGGGAAGGTTGCAGTCACCTTGCACACATCCTGCTCCTTTTTGTCCAAAAGAGTCGAAAGCTGTTTCCATCTGAGGGGACACAGATTAAGGCTGACTTTTTTTTTTTTTTTTTTTTTTAAGCACCCGTTGCAGTTGAGCGTGAAGGTGAGAAGGGGCTTGTTTAATTCTTCAGGGCTAGGCTGGCTGCTGTTAATCGAGCTGCAGCCTTCCTTCTCTCTGAGATCTCCTCCAGCGTTTTCTTTAATCCCCCTTCACCGTGCGGCCACAAAACACTTTTCCCCTCTGCAGCACCTACAGCTTGGAATAGCTTCTTGTCTGCCTCATTAACTCCCTTGTCCTGCAAACATCTTAGGACTGTCAGTATAATGCTTGTTAATTTGTTTTCTTCCTTTGGAGCACATTTCTTTCCCCAGGGATGAAGGTCAGCAAAGCAGAGATGCAGCCTACGATTCAGTGAAAAGAAAATACGGGTGATGGTCACTTTTTGAGGAACCAGGTTTGAGGTGAAAATTAAGGATTTTAATTTCAGCTAAAAAAGTTTGTAAAACAGCTTAAGCACTAAAGCAGGTATGGGAAAATTGCTAGTTGCTGGAGCATGGTAAGGGGGTCTAGAGGCTACCTGTTGAAAGTGAGTTACATCAACCAGGTGAAGCCACCAGACATCCTCACATTTATTTCTTATGCCATAGACACACCAAAACAGTCCTAAAAAGAGTATTGCATCTGACACATCCTTAGTATCATCTGGTGGGCATGGACCAGGTTTCTCACAGTACAAATTGAGTTATCAGCCAACATCTTGCAACTTTGTGCTAAGCCTTCCAAGCACAGACCATACTACTGTACGTGCCCATGGCTTGCTTACAAGAGGAGCCAGCTTTGAAGGACATCGTGCGTGGGGTGATGCCTTGGGGCCGGTGTGGTTTTGTCTCGTGCAATGCCAGCCTGATGATTTTGGCCAGCGTCGCACTAGTGTGGGGGCTGTCGACACTCCTGGAATAAGTACCCCGCTCATCTAAGGCAGGAAGAAGACGGTGTTTGTCCTGAAGAGATAACTAACCCCAGGGAAGCTGACTCACCTCTGCAGCCTTGCAGAAGAACCCAAACAAGAGCCCCAAAAGCAGCTAAATGCTCTGGCATCCTCCTCTTCCTCCTGCTAAAATGCCAAGCCCTTCATCAAAGGCTCTGGCACAGACTCATTTCACGTTTTTGCCTAGCGATAGGATCTGCCACCATCGTTGTTCATGGCACATTTATGTAAGACTGAAATGATAGTGTAGGAAGCAGAACAAGCCCTGCCTATGCTTGTGCCACCTGCTTCACCTCCTCTGTCGCCTGTTTATGAAAGCCCGTGTTAGTAATCGCCATAATAATACCGTGCACTTCCCTAACAACCATCCATCTGCAGAACTCAAGCTGCTGGCAAACCTTTAATTAGATTGTGCCTCCCACCACCCCCAGGAAGTAGGCAAACATTGCCGCATTTTTTCATTAGCACCAAGGCTGCTGATGAACCTTCAGGGAGAGGATGTTGCAGTTACAGCCAAGAAAAAGAAATCAGATGCGACTTGACAGTTAGCTGGAGAACATTAGAGCGGCTGGAGTGGGTCAGGCAACAGATTCCCCCCACCTTGCCCCACACCAGCTCTCCCAGGGACCAAGGGGAGAGCAAGCATGTAAGGGTGTTATCCCATAATACTCTCCCACGGAGCGGCAGTTTGCAGCTAAGGAACTGTAAGTGCCGTTCAGTGGAGCTGCATCCACTCATGCTGGCGGCGGTTTTAGCGCAGAGATGCTGTGATTGACTCACTCTGTGATTTGGGGGGTTTTGACATCAGCCTTCCAGGTATGCAACTGTTGGGCTACTGTTCCCAAGCACAGGTCACACCATCACTCCCATTTTTATTGTAGGAATAGCTTAAAAGAGTAAACCCTCCCCCCACACACACCATTTCTTACATCTACGACTTTTCTCACTTTCTGTCTTGCACCAGACAGGCACGTGCTTTAACGGCAGTCACCATTTCATAGACACCTTTCTCTGCATGCTTTACTCCCTGCTGGCCCTTTAACTCTGCAAGGAAAAGCACCTGAGCCTGGGAGTTGATGCTCTTCAGCTGGTCCTCGTTTCCTCCCCTCTTCCCCACCTTGCCTCCTGCTGCTTTCTCGAAAGTCTTGACTTTCCCTGCTTGTGCAGTGGATTTGGGCAAAGCTGCCCTTTGGGGAAGTGGTTGGTCAGCAGCGTACACTTGTCCAGTGCTTGTGGAAGAGCATATTGACTTGCAAAGGGGTTGCTGATAGCGCTGTTGCTCTTCTTCTGAAGATAATGTTGGCCAGTGCTGCACAGTTCAGGTAGGCTTTACCAGCTGTATTATTTTGGGGGCTTTCTGCAAGGAAGCACTGCCCTGGGAGCTTAGGGAAACTGCTGCATTTCTCTTAGTGCTCCAGTTTTGAGGCTGTTGCACGGCTTGTGCTGAACCTTGCAGATGCTGAAGCTTTAGTTTGGGTAATGCTATGTGTGTCTGTGGAAGCTCCTACGCTCTCGTGCCCTGTGGGCTCCCCTTAGGTTTCAGGAGCTGCCCACTTTGCTTTTGCAAGTGCTCAGCCCCACGCACGTGGAGGGAAGGAGGGTCTGGCAGCCTGAGGTCGCTCTGTGCTTGTGGCTTCCCTGGCATAAACAGGCTTGGTCAAGGGATGTGTCTCTCTCGCCTGGTGCTTCTGCATTTCTGCCTCTTTAGCCTACGGGCACTGGGGTTGCTCCTAAAGCACTGATGGAGGCAAAGCAGCCTGGGAGCGGCTCAAGAAATGGGCTGGTGGCAGCAACTGGTGTCCGAGCCCAGCACCGTGCCAGCGCCTAACAGCAGCACCGTCCTCTTCTTGCTTTTCTTCCCACCTCCCACTATTGCTTGCCACCAACCGTGCAGAGACAATGCAAACCCATAAGGCAGAGACAGTGCCAACCCTTCTTCAAGGGAGAGGAGGCCATCCTTCTCCTCCTCCCCTTGGCTACCACAGGTTGGGAGATGTATATCACAAGAGCTCTGCTCAGGTTTGGGAGCCCCCCAGCTGTGAAACTCCTGCATACAAGCACCTTTTACAAGGCCAGGCCCCTATAAAAGAGTCATCGTGTAAGTGACAGTCGGGGTCAGAGATGTCACTCCCTCCAGCAGAGCCCAGGCAGGCCAGGTGATGCTGCAGCCTTGAGTTTTCTTGGCTCTCTTCCCAGTCATCCAAAAAATAACTTAATAACTGAATAGATGTGGTTACCATGGGAACAGGAATTAGTTGCTCTTCCTGATTTTGTGGCAAGCATTGGGAGCCCTTTTTAATAGCAAGCACGAGGTGCCCTGGTTGTGAAAGGCCGTTGACTCAGAGGGCTTTGAACTGGCCTGCAGGAAGCTGGGCTCCAAACATCCTGTCTGGGAGACACCTCCCCGCGCCGCTTCTCCCTTTATCTGCCACTTCTGAGTAATAACTGGTCCTTGCTGCTCGCATCTGGAGTGGAAGAAGCTGCAGGTAAATTCCTCTTCTGCCTTTCTTTCCCCATAGAGAGGAGCACATTGGTGAGCATCTGCATGGGCCAGATGTGGCTTCCTGAGCATGGGCAGAGGCAGGGCTGAGGAGGAGACCTGACTTCTGAGAAACTGAGGCTTTCTTTAATGATGGCTTGTGACTAGATGGGTTGAAGTGACCCTGCTGAAGACAGCCTCCTCGAAATCGTGTGCAGCATTTGTGTTTCTGTGGCTCTAGTTTAACCTTCCTTTTGGGGGCTATGAGGTTCTGGAGCCTTGTGGTGGGCAAGGGTTTCCTGGAGAACAGGGGCAGGCGGGCTTGGTTCTCTGCTGTTGAGTGAGAACTGTGTGTGCAAGAGAGTTTTGCCTGATTAGCTAACTTACAAGGGCAGAGGAGAATCCAGAAAGAGGTATTTGGGTGAAGACTCTCCAAAATCTGCTACCAGGTCCTGAACTTGCTTTGTGCGTTCAGTCTGACCAGCTTTTTGGCAGGTGGACAGGAATGGCAGCTGGCTGTCCTGGACCCTTGCTGTCCCATGGTGATGCCACTGTCCCTGCCCAGCTGATCAGAGCACCCATGAGTGTTTGTAGGAGATACCGATGTGTCCATGAGCTCCCTTCTGCCCTGTGTCAGTGGGAACAAACCTTTGTGTGGGGGCGTACCAAGTCGGTGGTTGTGCTGTTTTGCTGGATGGGTGATGGAGCTGTGATTGGTGGGGCAGAGCCAGGGAGACGCTGGAAATGGGGTAGAAATGTCTCCCTTCCCAGAAAGATGGAGCTGAGCAGCTTGGAGCTCAGCGAGGCTGCGACTAGTCAGTGCAACAGGCTCTAAGGGGAGAAGGCAGTTGCCGTATGACTATTAAGCAGAAGTGTCGTAGCCTGAAAGCAGCGTAGAGAGAAGGGCAGCTCAAGTAATAACTTCTGACTGGGGCCATATTTCAAGTCCTCTGGCAGACCAGCTAGCTCACAGTAAAAAATAAATAACCAAAGCGACTCTCCTCAACTGCAGTCTGTTCCAAGGCTGCAGCTCGTTTGGAGCTTAATCCTGTACTCATGATGTGAGCATGTACTCAAGCGCTGGAGCAAGGAAAAGCTAGCTGGTGAGAGGCATCAGGTTTGGCCTCGGTGGACTGGTTGAGGGGCTGTGGGTACGTGCAGGGGTTTGTTTTGCTGAGCCTCCAATCTGAGGGCTATGCAAGTGGACTGTTGCTTGGAAACGCATCTAGTTTCTCTGCAAAACGGTGGCTGCTTCTTAAAAGAAGCCTTTTCTTGAGTGGGCTAGGGCCAAGCTTCTGCTTGACCAAAGAGCGAGTTTGAGGCATCTCTGCTGCATCCAAGATGCCCCAGGATATTCTCTAGACACGAGTGTGGCAACAAAATATGGCTACAAAGAGCTAAACATGCAGCTTATGGTTTTGCAGTCGCTGTGTAAATCTCTTGGCTTCCCTCGCTTACTTCCCCTTTGCTGCAGCAGAGAGCAGACCCCGAGGGAAGGTGAAGAGCCACGTCCTGGCGGTGGGAAGCAAAGGGATCGCGTGAGAACTGCCGAAAGTCTTGCAGAATTGGGCTGCTGAACGGTTATAAAGCAACGGGGTCCCCTGTGGCGTAGAATGAAGTTACCACACAGGGGGAGGAAATGGTCAGGATAAGACATCCTAGGGACAGCTCTGAAACAGAGTGAGTGGTTTTGGGGTTGTTGGTAACCAAGACGAAGGCAGGACGTGCGGTGAACGCAGAGGTGGTGGATTGTTAGGTTAAAGGTGGCTGTTGGAGGTGAGCTGCAGGTGGAACATGCTGGTTCTCATTCCCAACGCCTGGGCCCTGGGAGGCTGCTTCCTGCTCTCCTACTCCTCTTCTCCAATGAAGTATGTAAAAACAAACATTCCTGTTATGTATCTTGATCAGGTTTAAACTCCTAACTGCAGCTTCAGGCTGTCGTCCTTGCGGTAAAGTCCCTGGAAGACGATGGTCAGATTTGATTGTATACTGCACAACTGTACAGTGTTAAATGTACTTCAGAAGTGTTTATTTTCAGTCGCTTTAGCATGTGGATGTCTGAGGAATGGAGATAGTTGCCCTGGACAAAATGTCCAGGCTGTAATCAGCAAAGATGTGGGGCCTCCTGGGGCACGAGCCATCTTGTGCTAAGGTAGATATCCGAAATAGAGTGGAAAGCCATAACTGATTCCTGAATAAACCCCAGGGACAGAGCATTTTTCGTCCCCCTGAAAGGCTGTTTAGTAGACTTCCCTCCTGAGAAGGACTATTTACTCGGTGTAAATAGTCTTCAGTCTCACCCAGGTTACCTGTATCCTGGAGGGGCAATGGATGACGACAGGCTGCAAATCCAGACGCCACGCGTCTTGTCCCAGCAGGGCTGCGCCGGGAAAGTCCGAGTAAAGTGAAATGACTCCTGCGCTGCGGTTCAACCGTGACCAGGGAAGCCTTGCAAAGCTCTCCTTTACCTGAGGCACTTGCCACACCACATCCTACCCTAATTTTGCAGTGTCTAATTACTTTCTAGTGTGGGAGGACTTGGAGAACATGCTGGAGTTGTTCATCCAGCCTCAGCAATTTCCTTTGGTATTTATAAACACAGTAAGGATGTGATTTGTGATGCAAGGGATTCCTGATGTAAGCTGGCCTTGGTGTGGTAGCTTTTCTGAGGATGAGTAATGCTTTCTTCTGTGTAAATCAAAGTTGTGGAAAAGGAACAGAAAGGCTGTGCAGCAGGGAGAGAGCGAGTCCTTCTCTAGAGACAGGTAGGCAAAGGGCAAGCAGAAAGGCCTGGCCAGTGGGAGGAAGATCATCTCAACGTAACATCAAAAGCCCACTCTGCTAACTGCTAGAGTTACTTCGTTTCTATGCTTGCTGTTCCTTCTCACCTTTTTTTTTTTCCAGTGTCCTGAGTATATGCTTAAATCCTTTCCAGATTTTAACTTCCCATGCAGCAGCTGACATGCCGCTGTACGCCGCTCCTTTCTTTTTCATCACTTGCTGTCTACTGGCACTGGTTTGACTTAGCACAAAGGTGATTTTCCTTCCTCTAGGCTCTGAGCTCCTTGCCTCTGCAGATGAAATTTCTTTTCCTTGTGTCAGATCACTGCTCATGTGTGACATGAAGGTCATGTGGAATAAACACAAAGCTAGTTATGGAAAGCTGCTATTCTCTCCTCCATGCGTGTGTGGTGAACCTTGAGCTCTTGCACCCAGGACAGATGGACACTTCTGCTAAACGCATGCCACCATGTTAGCTGGTTAACTTCTCTTACCTGGAAGGCCTAGTAAAGCTTTGACTAGCTGGGGTTGCTGAATGCTCTGGTGAGATTCACACCATGTTAATTACCTAGTTTAAAAGGGGTTTGCTTTTTCCTGGCAACAAATTTGATATAGTTCCTCTTCTAAAAACTCGTGGCTGCCATCCTTTCTCGAATGCCGATGCATTTTCTCTGGCCCGACAGGCGTCCTAGTGATTGTATGTTGTCAGAGTCCAATGCTGTCATGCTACTTATCCGGAGGCAGCTTCTCCTTGGTGACCTCATATCTCTGGTATTACCCTGCTGCAGCAGATGACAGAGCTAGTATCTGCTGGGATCTGCAGGGATGTGGCTCCCCGGGAAAACCTTGCAACTGAGGGGCCTGAAGTCTCTCCTGCAGAGATAATCTCCAGGTGCTGTTTGTCCTTTCAGGCGTGGTGAGCAGCAAGTGAACCCGATGCCATCAAGTTTCAATGGCAATGCCCTCCGGGGCACCTTCTTCCTCGTTTTTGGTCTCTGGTGGTCCGTGAAATACCCTCTGAAGTACCTCAGGCGGAAAGCAAACGCTGAGAATCAGCCAAGCTATGGCGTCCAGCACCTGGAAGTCCTCGAAGGGACAGTCAAAGCATTCTTTGCTCTTGCAGGTAAGGACTGGTGAGTCTCTGCACCAACATCTACCAGCATGAACAAGACAGCAGTACCACACTGCAGCTGCTCACTCTCTCCAGGGGCTGCTTGCGGTGCAAAATGGCTGTGTCGGGTCTGGGGCAGCCTGGAGGCATGCTGGCGGCATGTTCAGTGCGGGGGGAGTTTGCTATGATTCCTTTGGATGATGCTGGACAAATGTCCCTCCGACTTGCCCTTCTCAAAGAAACCTTTTCCTGTAAACCTGTCCTTTTCTCCCTTTGGGTGTCAGGAGAAGTATGACCTTTCTGCCCTTCTTGCCTAGGGATTCTGGCCGAGCAGTTTGTTCCTACCGGTCCCCGTCTGCTGCTGTACAGTCCGAACACTCACAGCTGGACAGATCTAACCCACTGGCACTACACAACCATGTACCTGTTCTTCCTCCTCTCCGGCATTGTGGAAGTCATCTCCCATTCCTCACTCAAGCTTCCCGTTGGGATAGATCGTTTCTCACTGTCCGTGGCTCTGCTTATTGAAGGTGCGTAATACCTATTACCTGGGAGTGTATAAGGAATACTGGGGTCTTTGAGAGCCTTCAGAGACACAGTAACATGTAGTTTTGACTCATCGTTTGGAGGGCACGCTATTGTGGACTTTGGAACAACAGCTCCAGTGTTGTGGTTGAGCACACCTATATATGAGTTCTGTTTTGTTTTCTGATGTCCAGTTAAAGCTGGATTCAAACTGTGCAAGTCTCAGCTCGACTGGGACATTAATCTTGCTGAGAAGGAAACCTCACGATTTCATGTCCTTGCTATGAGCTTATCCTGGTTCGGGCATTATGTAGGGATAGTTTTGCCACTCTGTGCCAGAGAAAAACTAATGGTGGAGTTAAGGCAGTACTAGTAGTATCACGTGTGCAGCAGCCAAAATGATGACCCAAACGGTCTTGGGACCTGGAAAAAGAGACGCAAAAGAGGGAGGCTAGGAGAGGGGTGGTTGTGCTGACTGCCAGGATGAGGGTGTGCAGCCACGAGATGGCACTGACTGTTCACTGAAGTGCCTCCATTCCTGGTTTCTCTCCAAATGTTCAACGTGAACCCAGCCACGGTTGGATGTCCTTTGTGCCCTTAGGACTTGTGTGTCTTTGGCTGACAAGCAGCTGGCTTTCTTTGGATGTGTGCACTCACAAAAAATGTGTCCCCCACATTGGGCAGATGCACACAGGAAGACACTCTGATTGTCTTCCTGTTTGCCAGGTTACAGCAAGACCTGAGGCATAGTCTCGATATTCAGATTTAAAAAAAAAGTCCTCAAGTATCTTTTTCCTAATGCAGTGTGAATCTTGGCAGGCTTGCTCTTCTGTTCCCATGACTACAGTGATGCTCCACTGGATCATCACCTCCATTCCCTGCTGGCCATAGCCATCTTTGCTGGAGCCCTCTGTGCACTTCTGGAGGTGTTCATCCGAGATCACTTCATCCTGGAGTTCTTCAGGACCAGCTCTTTCCTCTTGCAGGGCTCTTGGCTGTGGCAGGTGAGTGCTCCCATCTGAACAGTGGGCTTGGGGCTGGGGAACAGAAGAGGGATGCTTTAAGGAATGTCTGATGGACTTGAAGTTGGAGGTTGGATGAAATATTTTAGTAGTATGAGGCTTAATGCTAGAGCTGTGATCGTGGAGGTATGAGTTCATAATACATGCAGCACGAACAAGCCTGCATGCTAAATGGAAATCAGACACCACGAAGGTGGGAGAGGACAATCATGGCTCTATAATCTTTTTATTAGGTCCAACATTTTTCTTTTTTTTTTTTTTTTTTTTTTTTTTTTTTTTTTTTTTTTTTTTGCTCTAAGTGACTAGAAACATCTGGATGTATAAACGCTTAAATCCTCTCATATAATCACCCAGCTCAGAACCTGTGTTTTGGTTCTGGAGAGAAGGGCAAAGAAACCCATAACCTTGCAATGTAGCATTTGGGTCAGATGCTGCACTGCACCATGAGCTCTAGGAGTGAGAGACATGTCTGCAGAGCATTCCTCTCCTGCTGAGATACCCCCGTGTCCTTGACAGTCTGGGGAGATAAATGCATTTGAGGGGGCTGAGGACAGTGGTCCGGGTGTCACTTGAGATTGTTTTGCCTCTGGTCCACAGCTGGCTGCAGCTGCTGATCCAAAGCTGTAAAAACAGGGCAGGAAAAGTGAAGATGGCTATGGTAAAGCCAAACACATGCTTGTGCCTAATATCTCTTCCTCCTGTGACCAGATTGGATTTGTGCTGTCTCCTCCATGGGGAGGACCAGGCTGGGATCAGACTGACCGTGGCAACTTCATGTTCCTCACTATGTGCTTCTGCTGGCACTACGCCGCTGTTCTCGCAGTCATGGCAGCCAACTCTGCTGCCTCTCGCTGGTACGTGGTGGGAGAAGGGCCCCTGACTGCTCCTAGCAGCATGCATGACCCATGGTGGGCAAGAGCACTAGCTAGACTCAGTGCTGTTGTGGGAAATCTAGTGTCCAGCCTATGGTAGGTCAACACGACCAACTCTGCATCTGAGGAGAGTGTGGGCTGGTCTGGGGCTCGTGTGGACGTGATGAAGAAGGCTGTTGTCTAGGGAGCAGCAGGCTCTCCTCAGCAGAGTTCCCAAGGGGCTGGGAGCGAGCCTGGTGACTGGGACCAGAGGTATCAGTGCCCAGTGACCTAAATGGCATTCCTGTCTCTCTTGCAGCTGCAATGAATCCTGCCAGCTGAAATTTGGGGACATCGATGTTGAGCTAGACTGTGGAATGTGCATCCGCAAGGGCAAGAGCTCCAGCAGCGCTCTGTTGCCAGAGAGTGGCTCAGATGACAAGTGAGGCTGCAGCAGGTGTTCCTGCTCCAGTGGAAACTTCTTCTCATTGTTTTGAAGCTCTTTTTAATTTGTCTTGTTAAAACTGACACCTGATAACGGAGTATCAGAAGTGGGAGGCAGGACCCAGAAGGCACAGCACTGAGATGTAAGGACTCTTCGCCTTCTCGCAAGCTCCCTTGTGTCCATTTAATGGTAGCATGTACCAAGAAGGCTCCTTGGAGAGAGAGTTTTAATTTTCTGTGCCACACAGCTCAGGCTGTGGACGGCACGACCGGTTTGCTGGTGGAGTCTGACTGGTATGGCTGATCTGGCTGTTTCTGAACACAGCGGAGTCTTCATTTCTGCTTCTGTAGATGAGAGCCAAACTGCCTTATGAGCTAGCCCTCAAAGCAAGCTCTTCGTAGCTGTCACTCATGCTGGTGTGA
The DNA here is from genome assembly GCF_028389875.1 of Rhea pennata. Classification (NCBI taxonomy): domain Eukaryota; kingdom Metazoa; phylum Chordata; class Aves; order Rheiformes; family Rheidae; genus Rhea; species Rhea pennata. The sequence continues at coordinate 6,705,801 of NC_084686.1, read as the reverse complement.
ATGGAGGGGGTTTTTTGCACAAAGCTTAAAGTGAGCAGAGCATATGTGATCGTTAATAAAGTGCTTTAACAAACCATCTTGATTGATGTTGAGTATGATGTCTAAAGTTAAAAAACTAGGGGAAGGTGATGCCCAGGTTAGACTGTTTGGGGATGTAGGAGTGAATGAAATATTAGAGGGATCACTGTGTGTGACTTCATGTGACCAAAGCTGCCTGGAGAAATGGACTGTGTTCCTAGCAGGGTGGAAAGGATGGGAGGTTTGGCTTCTTGGCAGCGGGAGGTAGCTGCTGTCCTGCATGTTGATGGTCAGCAGCTGAGTGGATGAACAGGGATGTGAGACAGATGGTTGCTTTTGGCGTGCCTGGGAGATGGGGTATTTGCCTGGCAGGGTTTAGCGTGGAGGCAAACATCCTGTAAGTTACTTTGCTTTACTCAGTGTTGTGGCTCTGCCAGCCCTCTTGGAAACTCAGAGAAAGATCTTTGAAGCTAGGTGACGGTTCAGTAGGCCTGGGCTGGACATACACACACAAACACTCCTGCTAAGTCTCTGAGAACTGGACTGTGGAGCAAGCTCTGCTCCGGTACAGCTTCTCTTTTCAGCTGACAAATTTATTTCCTCCCCAGAGTTGGCCACTTCCAGAGCTGAGATGGAAATAAAACCTTCCAGGTTTTGGTGTCTGCTCTGCACTCGGTGTCTATAGCTTTCCCCTCCCTGCACCCCTTGGTGCTTCATTTAGTTCTTTCATTTGTTTTGCAGCTCAGTAGTGTAGGGAGATGCTTCCTGCTATCAAGATCAAAGACTACTTTAGAAGATGACATTAAAAAGAACAGCTCATCAAAAAGGGAAGGCGTTTCAAGATGCTTGCACTTTGTGTCCTGCCAAGGGCAGGGCTGGGCAACCAGGGAGCAAGAACAGCTCCATTATTAGCTTTTAATACATCTGCTGTACTCCTCCCCTCATGCAGGCAGAGGCAGCTCAGTCTAAACACTTCACAGTTGGTCTGCACAATTCCAAAACCCAAGCAAGTGTTGGCAGGAAAGAAAAATCTGCCTTGGGTTGAAGGGGTTGCCCTTCCCAGTTCCACAAGAGGTGTCAAGTAGGGCGAATGCTTCAGAGCTTCTCGCCTTGGAGCAAAGCTGGCAGAAGATTCGCGTTCTGTGCTGGCGGCCATCGTTCCTGCCGAGAAAAGATCGGGAGGAGCATGAAAATGAAGGTGAGCATAGCATTTTGAGTTCTGATGTTTGACGCTGTTACTGCCGCCTTGGCGTCATCCTTGAGCTGAGCTGATGAGAGTCTGTAGCCGGCAGGTCAAAGGGTGGGGGATTTTATTTTGCAGTCCCAGAGATCCAATTAGGACAGGCAGGGGCCCGAGGGGCAGCTGTGTATCCGAGTTGGTAGTACCTTACAAACGTTGAGTCCAGCTAGGGACACCTTCTTCTCCCCCCAGCTCTGACTTGTAAGCAATGATTTCTCCAGGAAATTTGATGAGGAGGGTTGTCTTTAACTAGTGATGATGTGGGTCTTCTGCACAAGAGCAAGAGTTCCCAGTGTGTTGCGTGGAGATGATGTGTTCTGGTTATTAATAATCCTCCTGGGACTAGAAGCAGAGTCTTCTGGTCGACCTGTTACAGAGTAGCAGCTATTAGTGGGAAGCTTAAGACATAGGTTAAAACCCTATCTACAACCTTATCTACTGTGCTTTCATTGAGAAGCAGTGAAAAAAAATCTCTTTACTCTTTGATCAACTAATGTTATTTTTTTCCTCCTTTTTTTTTTCTTTGTCCTTTCCCCCCTTAGTATTATCTAGGTAATGCTAAATCTTTCTCTCACTGAAGTTTTTGCTGTTCAAAATCTAGGTCTTTTTTGGTGAGCGTGTCTGCCGCTTCTTTCCTTGAACAAATTCATTCAAAGCGAAGACTTGCCGGTCATCTTGGCTACATGTCCTAGTAAACTTAGGAGCACAGGCTATGAGTATAAAGCTAGAACACAAGGGCGCTGTCTTTCTGAGCCTGTCTTCAAGACTCAGGATTTATTCCCTAGGACTGTTTGTTTAAGAGGCTTTCTGCTGATGTGTTATCATCATTTTATGGAGAAAAAAAAAGGTTGATTCCTCGTGGAGTTCCTTTCTGTGCTTTCAGCCTCAGCATCCCAGGACGGCTGAAGCGAGGAGGTTTTTGCCAGGACGTGCCATTCCCAGGTCAGTTTTCATAGTCTGTCGCGTCCAGTGGGCCACGATCTACTCCTGGAAGTACCTTGGCCAGAAAGAAGTCGCCTCTCCTTGCCGATCTGCACATCAGCAACTTGTTAACGTTTAACTAAATGGTACCAGCGAACTGGGAACTAAGGTAACGCTTGCAGCGTTTTACGGTTGTTTCCTGTCTATTAGCATGCACAAAGACTAAGACCAGTATTTTTAATGGCAAATATTCTCTGCTGTACTAGGGAATTCATTGAGCTGCCCAGGGGTACACGCGTGTGGGCTGAACTGTATGGAAGGAGCATGCTGCTAAATTTAAGTTGGTATTTGCTTAAGTGTTTCCCCTCTGGAGGGGAGATAATATTTTTTCTCCTTTCCGCAAATCCTTTGCTGCTGCAAATGTCAGGTACGAGCTTTTAGCCTGCATGAACCAGAGGAGTCGGACCCAGAAGATGCTCGGGAGAACCGTCGAAGGCGGTGCGTGCTTCGGCGCGGTGGAGGATAAGCTTAGTAAGACCATATGGAAAGGTGCTGCTACCGGAGGGCTCAAATGCTTTGTGAACACCGAGTACCTGGCGCGCTCACGTGGAGCTCTTTACTGTTATTACCAAGAGACGGCTGGGGATTCGTGGTAAAGGAAGAGTTGAAATTTGCACTTAAAGCACCGCTAAAATCTACTCTGTTTCAATTTAATTAGCAAATTCGGTTTCCCAACTTGGTGTAATTGCTGTTCAGAGGACAACTGGATTTTCTAGGTCACTTTTCTTTGCCAGAAAGAGCGTGTTTGTAAAACTTGAACTATTTCTTGTCTTTCAACTCGGGCGAGCTGAACAGCAATAGAAACCCCTACACGCTCGCATACCCTGTACGCGTGTGACTTGCAGATGAGCTGATGGATGCAGCATTTAAGGCATTATTCTGTCCTCCGCAGATCCGGCTTGTCCTGTAGTGGCCCCGCAAAGGGCCGAGCCGGGACCGACGACGACACGGTGGTCATCACCGCGTGCTTCTGGCGCCCTGCAATCGCTCGTAGTGCAGCCGGCGGCTCTGGGCATCGGTACGTTCGGAAGGTGAGCGAAGCTCCGGGCAGGTGCGCGTCTCGGTTGCAAGCAAACTTTATGCCCTTAAATAGCATCAGGGCGCCTTCAGGTTGACAGAAATCCTCTTAAAGCAAGTGGTTTAGCATGCGCTTCCAGGTGAGCAGATCAAAGGGGAGGAGGCGTCCTCAGCCTACGGCAGGAGGGAAAATTCAGAGGGGCCAGGGCAGAGTAGAGCCGTCGATAAGACTTAGGGCAAGCGCGCAGAAGTACCCGGCCGTTTTCACGGCCGCCGAATGCCAGGCGAGCGCTACCCGCTGTCTCGCCAGAGCCAGCCAGTGTGAGTCCTTGTAAGCAGCTGTTTGCAGACGCCCGCGACTGAGCAAGCCAGAGCTAAACCCTAGCCCTGGCATTTCTTTGAAACGGCACCTGCGTTAAAATTTGTGTCCCAGCTGCCTGAAGAGGAACTTGAGAGGAAGAGAGAGGAAGCTCAAGGTGGATCTACTCTGCCCTCCCCAGCGACTCGGATGAAGAACGACCGTGAGGCATCTCACTGCCGACCGTTCCCTGAGGAAAAAGGAGGTATTTTAAAAGGAAGTGATGTGGGTTTAGTGAGACTGTAAAATAGACGCTTTAGTGGGTGGAAGGCTGATATCTCTCCTGGGATAGGCAGAGGGTCAGCAGGTGGGAGCCCACCTTATTAATTATACTAGAGCCCTTCAGACTGAGTGTAAATCCTTCTGCCCGTTAACAGAGTGTTTGGCTGCAAAAAGAAAAGGGTGCAAGTTTTCCTGGTAACACTAAATGCTCCTTTTTCTGGGCTGCTCTTCATTTGCTGGACAAATGAACTGGCACAGTTTATTTTCTAGTAGACTTCAGTACTGCTACAGTGGAAGTGGTATGGGATTTGGGCACTCCATACCTGACTGCCAGGGCTGCTCAAAGCTCGTGTACAAATGTTTTGGCCGACGCGCGATGATCAGCGCAGCCGTGCTCACCTCGGTTCCCCCTCTGCAGAGGGCTGAGTGCTCTGCCCTAGGCCAGCTGAAGGTACGATCATGTAATGCTGCTGGAGAGGAGGCAGGCTACACGTGTTCTTAAATCTGGGCATGTGCTTTAGCCAACAACATATCAACATAGTGCTCTGTTTTGGACTACATCTGGACAAAGCACTCAGTGAGAAGCTAGGGAGAAGGATAGTCCTGCTGTGATGTCCTCTGGCTCTTCTGCTGTTGGGTAGCGCTCGGTTTCAGCAGGATTTATATCATAGACAAAAAAAAGCCGTTATCTGTTAACATATTGGTACTGAAATTCTCACGAGGTTCCAAGCAAATGAACTCTTTTGCTGAATGCATATGTTTAACAGGATGCCTATAAATCAGGCGTTTTTAAGACTCTGAGTGGGGTTTATGGAAATAACGTTCAATTTTCACCTTGATATATACTTATGGATTAACCTGTCTAGTACTGTCTGGATCACTCATATCTTGCCTGATAAGTGGGCAGGTGTACGGATTGCCGGCGGTGGTGCTTCTGGCACTGCTTTGAAAATAGCTACAGCCGCTGTGTGTCGGGGGGGAGCAAAAAATAAAATAAACAGGTATACTGATGTGTTTCATGAAACAAATTGCTTTGTTCTTAGGCCACCCTTCAGTATCCAACAACAGGGCTCTAGATTAATGACCCTTCAGAAGACGAGCAAGGTGCAACGTGAATCTCTCTTCAGACAAGAGCAGCTGTGTAGGCCCTTTAGAGGCAGAAATGCAAGACTTTTGATGCCACGCGTGGAGTGTGCATTCTTAAATCCAGATGGGTTATCCTCACCCTGCAGCTTTCTAAAGCACGGGATCATGTTGGCAATAGGGCTTCAGGTGAGCCAAAAGCTCTGGTTGTAGTGAGTTACTTCAAATCAAGCCAAAAAATGGTGGTATTTCAACTTAAGGCTAGTCGTAGCTGTCCATCTCGCAGGATGTGGTGAAGCTAAAAGGCAAGCGGAAAATTGCGTTGTAACGGTGGTCTTCAGCTTTGTTAGCGGTGCCGGCTGTTTTCCCGAGAAACGTCTTCCAGGCAAATGCCCATCCGTGTAATAATGCGGTGAGCGCAGCTGGCTCCATTCTGCCTGACCGGCTAATCCCAGTCCCCAAACGTTCCTAGGTAAATCCATGCAGGTATCTAAGCAGGTGAGGCTAGTACAAACCATCTGAAGTACCTCGATGAAACATCAATAATCAAAAGTCGATCACCCAGCAAGTTCCCCGGCTGCGGTCTTGCTGCGAGAAGGCCTCTTCCCTTGGTCGCTTCGGGTAAGTCCGTGCCCTTGTCGTTCCTCAGCCGAGCTGCTGCGCGCGGAGGTGCGGAGGAGGACTGAACCCTGCCAACTTTGCTCGACTTCTGTTCTGCAGTTAGTGGGCTGCTGCTGTAAAGATCGTGGCAATAAAACACAGTAGGCAGCCAGAGAACAGATGCGTGCGCCAATATTCTTGGTAAGTGCTAAGTACTTTCCAAACTTGCGTATAGCAGCGTGGAGTCCAATGAGTTTCTAATTACCTGCCCTACTGTTTTTTCTTAAAGGACTTTGCAAATAGCTTTAGCGCAACCGCAAAAAGTCTGGCAGCCCCTGCACCCGCATTACGCCTAGCGAATCGGGGTCGTCCTCAGCTCCCCCGGCTGCGGTAGCCGTCAGGCTCGTCTCTGGGAAGCGTCTGCGCTTCCACGTCCCGCGCCGTCCCGCGCCGTCCCGCGCCGTCCCGCGTGCGGTCAGCACGGCGGCTTTCCGCTGCTCAGCAGCATCTTCGCCGCTGCGGTCTGCACCCGGCCGCCCTCAGGCTCGGCGTCACCCTGCCCAGGGCTCCCGCTGCCGGCAGCTCAGGTATTTCTGACCGCTTGCATGTTTAACGGGGTAGGTACGCGTACTAAAGAAGGGGGTTTCTAAGTGCTTAATAGTCCTCCCAAGACTGTCCTTGTCCAGCATCTGTTTTGATTGTATTTTCCCAGTAGCAATAGCCGTGAGCGTGAACACAGGCATGAGCTACCTAGACTAAATGAACAGCTACCAGCACGGCCTGGAAACAGCTCGAGCCGTTCGCACCTCGTGAAGATCTGGGTCACGGAACAGCCTTTATTAGCTGTTCTACGCTGAACCCTAACTGGTGCAGTGATGAAGAGGGAAGAGCCAGAAGTAACAGCCCTGCCTCTTACCTTCTAGCGATCTTTGGCTGGTGACTTTAATTTCCCTTTATTTTTCTAGACTCAGGATAACACTGTGGTTTTTTTATTTTATTTTATTTTATTTTTGTTTTTCTTGGGTGGGAAAATTTGTAGTGAGGAAGTGAGAGCGTAATTGGAGGATAGCTCTACTTGTAACGCTAGCAGATAACGTACCGCTTTTAATTGACCCACAGCGCGCTTGCGATGCCTCTCCCATGCAGACCTGACCGACGAGGACACCTGAGCTTGGGGACTACGAGTGACCTGCTGGTGCAACTCAGCTGCTGTCCTCCTCATTGGCCTCAGCTGTTCCATCATCTGGTGAGTACCATAACTGAGACATGAGTCTGGGAGAATATTTTTGTCTGGGTGAGTGGCACATGATGGACACCGTATGGTTCCAGTTGCATTTTACTGAGCGTCTATACTTGGTACCCAATGGACAAAACAGACGTAGTCAACAGAGCTTGTCAGGAAGGCTCCTCAAACAAGCTGTGCTTAAGTGACTGGTTTTCAGCAGATATCTGCGTTCTTAACTACATCTCGACCCTATCAGGGTCACTAGTGTAGTTTTATTCTTGAAATACATTTTTACAATGAAGTTAGTTTAGCCCGTATTTAAAAATAATAATGCTAGATCAATAAACCAGCAGTAGTTCCCAAACAAGCACTTCTTAATTTTTATCTATGGCACCCATGTGGTTTATTCTGCTTTTTATTGAAGTGGTATCCATATTCTTTGTTACAGAAGCATTTGCAAGCTGCGAAGAACAGCCCTGTCCCTTTCTGGGGGAAGAACAGCCTAAAATGCTGCATCTGCTTTGTCTTTCCAAGAGGATGCAAGGATGAAGAATGGAAAAAAAATCAACTTTCTTTTCTTTTTTTTTTTTTTTTTTTGGCTTAATGACTGAAGGAAAGTTATCCTGTATGTATATATGTATACAATTAGTTTGTTCATAAGTACCTGCTTTTTTTGAGAAGCAGCAAGCTGTGTAAGTTATGGATTACTGTCTGTTCATCCACCTTGAAGCAGCAACAGCTACATACAATTTTCAGGTGTATGACCACTACTGTGTCTTGCTAATATGGCTAGACAGTAGTTTCAAATGACTTTTAAAAAAAAAAAAAAAAAATCCAAACAAATAGAGTGGTATTTAACAGTCTTGGTCATTCAGAAAATTCTGTGCAATGCTGTTGTCACTCAAATCGGAGGCTTCCTCTGATATAGAAACTATTTTGTATTTTGAGGTGAAACTTCTGGAATAGGCTTGAGTGCAGTGATGGAGAGTGTACTCGTACAACCAACAAAAGAAGCATAAATGTGACTTTAAAATGTGTGTTAGTTCCCTAGGGTAAATGATGAGTGAGCAGAAAACTGTACCCGTTTCTCTTGTTTTGACTGAGAGCTTTTATGCTGTTTTGTGTTTTATTCTATGTGCTACACCTGTTACCTGCAAGGCACTTGCTGTAAACTTAAAAGCTTCAAAACAAAAGATGACTTTGAACAAGTCCATGTTCTGTTTCCTAACTGGATCATGGAGGTAAAGAAGTTTGCAAGGGTGGGTGTTAAAGCCAAAGGCTTGCAGCTTTCTGCAAGCAAAACAGCTGCCCAAAGTGGGCTGAAGTGCAGCAGAAGGTCCTCTTGCAACTCCAGAGAGGCAGCTGCACCATCGCTCCCAGCAGACTCATAACCGCACTTCAGTCTGCAGGGACTGGAGCCGACTTGGGCTGGTCCTAGCACCCAGGCACGCAGGGAGGGTCCAGAAGACCAACCCCCCCCCCCCGACCTGGCCCAAAAAGCAAAACGCACGAGATAGGTTCCGCGCTAGCGTTTCCTACTCGTAAAAAAATTGGCAAGAGCCTCTGGCCAAGAGTTTTTTATTTTTCAAAGAAAGGCCAAAGGCTGCATCTCATCTCCGGGACAAAGTGCTGCGTGGATCCATTCCCGTTAGCAGAACATTGTAAAGAACAAGAGACACGAGCATGCTCAATACACGATAACACTGTCATATACATCCCAAGATAACGATGCGCAGAGGAGAACGCTATCCCCAAACCTCCTCCCCGACAGGAAGGGCAGCCTTTGCTCTAGTGGAAGATACCAAAGTTTCAGCACAAGCAAAACCACGCAGTAAAGCTTTGCCGCCGGGCTCGGTCCTGTCCCCCTTGCCTTATCAATTATATAAGTGGGTAAGAAAACCCAGAATACCAGGATCTCTTAAAAATGAGCCTTTTTAAAGTCCTTCGCAGAAAAAGGAGAACTCCTCTTCCGAAGTGCAGTGCCTCAGTATTTCCTTACGGAAGCACAAAACCCTCGCGCAGGAGAAGGCGCTGACTGCTTCGCGGGGGGCGCGGGCCTGGCCCCGTCTCCCACGGGCTGGGGGCTATCGAAACAGAGGCGTCGGGCGAAGACCGAAAGCTCGTATCTGCAGCCGCCTCTTCGGAGAACAGGACCGGGTCCCCAGGCCTGTAAATCGGATTACCCCGCTACATCCAAAGGGCTCTCGAAAGAGCAGGTTGCAGACGTTGACGTTGGGGACCCTTCCCTCGGCTCAGCTTCCCCCAACGACAGGCAACGCGGGAAGGAGCTGCGCCCACACGAGTCCCATTGCCCGGGGGAGGAGCAGGGTTGCGGTTTTCCCCCCAGCCCGCTTTGCGGTAACCAGGCTTTGCGTCGGCCCCAGCCTTCCCGGTGCGGGAGGAATCTGCATCCTTCTCTGCCTCCTCGGCGCAGAAAAGCAGCAGCAGCAGGACAGAGCGGACGCGAGCAGAAGCGCCAAAGCAAAGAGGAGGCGCAGAGCAAACCCGTCCAGCGCCGCAGGGGCTCCACTTACCGCTCCGAGGTCGCTGCGCGGGGTTTTCACGCGCCCGCGCTACCTCCAGCCGGAGGACGGACGCGCTCCGCGTACGGGGGCAGCTGAGAGCCCTTCCCGGGAGCGAGCGAATCCTGCCTCGGGGGTGACCTCGAGCCCGGGCTCAAAGGAAAGGTCTGGTCTGCTTTGGGTTGCCGTGGAGAAGCAGTGACTTAGAGGATGCTACGAAGAAAATCCGCAGGTAAAACTGGGTCCCCCTGTGTTCCCTTGCGCTGTCAGAGTTCGAGGAGAAAGGGACCAGCCAGAAAAATGTGAGAAATGGCAAATAACAAGTATGCCAGGCCACATCCTTGCCCAACAGCATGGGTGGGCTGTAGGACTGGCCACCCCACGAAGCTGCAGGCAGGGAGGACGAGCGAGCGTATCTGCACCGCAGGCATATCCCAAGCTGTTTCAATTATCGCTAACGATTTTGGAAGAGGACATTAAGCTTCATGTCTGGACTCTGCTACTGAAAGGTCTTTACCCCTCTCCCACTGACATATTCCATGGCAACCTTTTGGGGACATAGGGCCACTTACCTTGGGTCCCGGCCTTTCGGGGCAGCTTTCGGCGATGGGGAGGGCAGACCCCCCCGAGAAGCCCCCAGCTGCCGCCGGTGAACGAACAACGCGTCCGGCCCGTTCTCGGGGAAGGAGAGCTGCTTGGAGCAAAACACAACCTACGTTAAACGGTCCTGGTGGACCACGCGGAGAGCCCGCAGGCCGGAGGTTAAGTGCTCCTGCCATAAAGCACGCGCTCCCTCACCGGGTCACCGGTAAATACAGCCAAGCTCTTGCATTTTTAACACGCTCGTTACTGCAGGAGCCGGAGCACGCGTAGACACAGGAATGCCGGTACGGAGACGCCTCACCTCTTACCTACGGCGCTCAGCAGAGCCTTCTCGCCACGGCGGCGATCAAAGAGCAGCTTTGAGCAGAAGGGGAGTCTAACGGTGGAGGTGAGGAACAGCACGGGTTAAGGTCGGGCGCTGGAGAACCGGCTCCTCCGACCGCCGCCGTAGAGCTCCCCGGCGCTTTCCCTCTGCGCCGCTGCCGGGGAATCGCGGCCAGGCGGTTTGCACGCGGGTCCCACCGAGACTTGAGACCCGAGAGCACGAGCAGCTTTCTGCGGCGGCCGAGAAACCGCTGCAGAGCCGGCGCGACGCGGAGCCCGCGACGCCGCCGGGCCGTCAGGTCAGCCCCGACAAGGTGATTGCGCTGACTCTGCTTGCGGGCCCGCGGCCAGCACTGATTAATGCTCCTTTCCAGCAGCTCACCACTTCTCAAGAGCTTGACGGAGATATTTTCACGCTTTCCAGAATACCTCACTTCAGCATTTAACTCCACTTGCCCTCACTTTTGCTACACGATTATTTATTACTCTGCTTGCCAGTTACCTGTTATTATGTCCTACAAAAACGAGCTTCCTTGCAGCTCATCTGCTTTTACTGCTCAAGCCTTGCTGTGCATTTCCAAAGGCCTCTGCCATAGCAATAGCAGCCGCTAGCAAAGTATCGAGGCCAAACGCCAGCTTCTGACGGCAGGGCGCAGGGAAAGGCACCGCATCGCTGCGTGCCTGGGCTGCTCTCCTCAAAAGCTCCTTCCCCGACCTGGGCTGAACGATGGAAGACACGCTCCCCCTGCATCTCTACGCGTTGCTTTCCGCATTAAAGACAGGTGAGGCTGCTAAAATAAACCCACCCACCTGATGTCCAGCTAGCACTGTACCGAGCGTGGTTTCACTCAGTGGTATCCCACTGCATCCCCAGAAAAGCAGTAACAGCGAACAGATTTAACCGATGCAGCATTTCTTCCTGCTCAGCGTCACCAGTTTTCGAAGGCCTCTCCCTCTCGCAATCGCGTACAGCCAACACCCTTTTGGCTTACCCACGTCATCGCCAGCAAAACGCAAACGTGTCCCAGGCCGCCAGGCGCTCCAAGCCAGATGGCAGGGGCATACAGCGTCTGCCGGACTTTCCCAGAAAGCACGCTCCGTCTGGGGAGCGGCAGATGAGTTTCCACCTCCGGATGCTGCACCTATCCATAAAGGTCTGGGATGTGAAAGGCTGTGGGGCACTTGCAGGAGCCTACTACCCTTTTCACACAGCTAACTCCAAATGCTTACCCTATCCACCCGCAGTCTGTGTATCCAGCACTGGCGTTTGCATTAGGAAAGAGAAAAGCAGAACAAATTCTGCAGATGAGATGCATCCACCCTTCATTCTTCCAATGCACTGGAAAAGGGATAACAACGCTGCTTTAAAGAGCAGATAAAAAAAAAAAGAAAGAAAAAACCCACAGTTTTCTTCTAAATTGCAACTCCCTTTGCAAGGCTGTCTTTTATCAACCAACTGCTCTACTGTGCTTGGGGCCATCTAATGGTAAGTGTCTCACTGTGATGAAGCTTTTGACACCTCCCTAAGGAAAGTACTCGGTGGCCTCTTTGCAGTGGTACCAGCCTTCCACTCGGATGACTGATAACCAGTAGCACCAGTCTTCAAACAAACACTTGTAAACATTAGTTTTCAGAAGCTACAGGCAAAATCCATCAAAAAGAATCGATTTTGAGCACTTGGTGGTGTACATCAAGGTACATAACTAACAGACTTTGATTCAAGTCTAATGTATTTCTTTCACAGGACTAATAGAATTTATTGAAGGAAAAATCTAATGGCCAAATTCAATTCTGGAGCTCAATCCAGAGCCTCTAACAGAAGCAATAACAACAGAGCCTCTCAGAAACAATAATTTGCTTCTGTTTCAGGTTATCCTAACTGAGGATGCAATCCAAGAAAGAGTTTTGAATTTGAGATCTGCTCCGCATCACTTAAATGAAATTTACAGTTAAAAATCAAAACTCTCTCCCAAGTAGTTGTGACAAGCCAACAGACGGCATTTTCTAGGACAGCATCTGTTCTTTCCTGCAGAACATGGAAATTCCAGTGGAACCACAGTGCCACATTTACAGATAAATGGGACGCACCGTTGTTTGTTACGCAGAATTGCTTTAGCCTCTTCTCCCCGCCTTCATTCAGACCTATTGGAAATGGCTCAGACCAACACAGAGAAAGACTAATTCTGTCTCTTAACCTCCAAAACCAGCGTTCAAATGGCAATGACTCTTCAATCATTTTGGTGAGATGCCAGAGAGGAGGGATTTGTGCTCAAGGACACACTTCAAAGAAGAAAAACAGAAGAGAAATGAAACGCAGAAGCAGAGACAGCTGTGAGCTTTACAGGCTGTTAGTTTTAAATGTTCTGGAAGAGGAAGTTAAACCAAACAGTCAAGTTATTTCCCCTCATGAAACATTGTAAGAGATCTACTAAACGCTAACTAGAGTTTTTGTTGAGGGCTCCTCACATCTTCAAAGTATTTAAGATCTGGTCATCCACAACAGGAAGCATTCAATGGAATACCGTCACCATGAGACCCATGTCCTTGTATGCCCTTTGGGAACAGGAAGATCTTCCGCAGCCTCCCTACTTCCATCCAACCCTATTTTTAAGGGCTTGCATGTAAGAAAGGCTCCTGCCTGAAGCCAGCTCTCCTGGAGTGGGTCTAGTTAAAGCACCATCGCCGTATTACCCAATCCTATTCCCCACAATTTGGCCCTATTTCCACAGCCAGCTAGAAAGCGCAGGTGGATGGCCGAACGGCAAGAACAGCTCGCTCTTTTACAGAGCGCTTTGGCTCTGCTCCTTCTGAGACGCTGTGCCAGCAGCTGCCTCCAGCCACGGAGCGATTCTGGCATTTTACCGCCGCTTAACCTTTTGCAATGCATTTCAGCAACAGTCAGAACATGAAAAGCAGCCACGGCTCTAACTGACCTGCTCTCCAGAGTCTAATGGCTGCAGTCTGAGGTTACAGCGTTATTCAGGAGTCCTGGGCGCTGGCTTCGAATCTTGCTTCCTTCCCTCTGCCAAGGTTAGCAGGCTCCAGGGGTACCACAAAAGATTCTGGGCAGGGCAGAATAAGCTTTCCTCCTTTGAAGGAACATGTTAACATTGAGAAAGTGAAGCAGAAGTCACAAAGAAACGAGGAAAAGTCTCCACAGGTTTGACAAGAACATGGTGGGAGAACAGGGAAACTAAGGGAGGTCGCGAATAAAGAGAAGAAACAATCTGGAAGTTAAAGTGTTTATTGATGTGTTTAAACTTTGTACATTCCCCACAGACCACACTAAGGAGTTTGCAGGTAAATCTGTGCATAGTGGGAAGAGACATGGAAGGAGAAAGTAAAGTCAAGTCACAGGAAAAATAGAAAAAAATACACCACAGGTTACCAGAACCTCCAGATTTAAAAAAGCCGTGAGCATTAACACCAACTATACAAGCATTACAAAGACATGATGGTGAGTGGAACAACACCCCATTTGTTCTTCTCGGGGCCTATGCATCCAATTTCCCTTAAAGCAGGCAGTATCCCTTTCCCAAATTAGCCCTCTTTTCTCTCCCCAGATAAAGCAGACTCCATCTTCGTCGGCTCCCAAGGTACTGATTATCGCAACCATTTGTCATTTCTGGGCAAATGACTAAAACCATGCCTAGGGCCCAACATCACTGGAAGAGATGCAAAGGTTCAAAAAAATTGCATCTCTTTAACTACTTACCATGTTGGTGAGGCAGGAGAGCTAGGAAAAATTAGAAAGTAGTAGCAAGAAGGGGCTGTTAATGCCAGGTGAGTACTGAAGGAAACTGGTTCAGATCAGAGGATTTAAATTCATTACCAGGAACTTCCAGCTCTAGCGCAGAACTGAATCTGAAAGGGGAATGTGCAGACCCCCGTACGCACAAACCATGTTCTAACATTCCACTAGAATAGCTATAAAACAGAGATGCTAGAAGCCTTTTAACTCCTTGCCTCCAGGGAGTCTTGATTCCAAGAACCCAGACTGCTAAGCAGCAGGGCGCACACCACTGCTATATGAGGATGGGTTTTTTCTCTCTCTTTTTTTTTCTTTTTTGTTGTTATCATTTTTGTTGTTTGTTAGTTATCATTCAAAATTGCTTCCTTGCTTATGCTTTCAGAGTTCCTAACTCTAAATTAATCTCTTTGCAACTCCCAGCAAAATTCACTTAAAAAAAAAAAAAAAAGAAAGAAAAGAAAAAAGAAAAAAAAAAAGAATACTGCTTTATATATAAAAGCCAGAATGACTGAAGAGCCACAACTGTCTCCTTTTTACAAGGCGAGCTGGTACAAATGACCTTCAATATACAGGTGGTCTATCAGAAATAAAAATCAACATTTCCCATTATATATAGAGAGCTTGTATCAGACAACAGTACAACGGAACTGGTATTCTTCAGTTAAAAAAAAAAAAAAAAAAAAAAAGAAAACTACATCTCAGTCAAATATTTGCAATAGATCCATTTTTCCCATTTAAGGAGATTTATATATCATATTGTTATATTATCATTTCTTCACCCATTTAAAAGAATGGAAATTGCAACTCTACAGTAGTAATTATAGTCTTAATGATCCAGGAGTTCTGAATGTAAGATGAAGTCCTCTTGAAGCAACTGTTGGTCAGTAGCTGATCCAAAACACTGGACCACTTTGGCCCTCTCGCCCCGCTCTTCTTCTGATCAGGGCCACTGCATCTTCATCTCTTTTATATCTGCATTTGCTCCAGGTATTTGTAAGTGGGGTTCTCGTAGCCGTGGTTTTGCATCTTGCTCAGATGCCGCTCTTCTGGGGTAAGCATTGGGTCCACCTTTAAAAAGGCCAGACAATTACTGGTCAAGGGAAGTATCTGCAGGCCTTATTTGAGAGTAACAACAGCCATTATGCAAGTTCCAGATGAAAACATTGGCAAGAAGTAAATGGGAAAACAAGCAAACCATAAAAAATAATTCCCTTAACAGAGTTCCTTGTTCAGGTCTTAATGCCTCCCGCCTGTCCCTGCTTCTTTGGGGATGTTCTCTCCAGACCCCTATTAAGTTAGCTAGCATTACAAATTTGGGTCCCTCTTCTCTCACAAAGCAGGTCATTATTACTTCAGTCACCGTCTGGGAAAGGAGAAATGCAGCCTTCTGAAACTCCATCAGGCTGCCATTAGAAATGTGCACGTTGGGAGTGGAAGGAATAAGAAGGAACCACTTCTCCACGTTCAGTTGATCATAATGTCTTAATAGTTGCTACGTTAGTTGGGAGGACAAATTACTACAGATTGACTGACTTACTCCTTTACTAAAGATATCGCCCGAAAAGCTCATTTACTGTTAAATCCTATCCTGAGCCAGACAGGGAAGGCTAATTGAATTCCTTGCGATAAGCAAATACAACTGTGAAGCGACAGGTCCCAGCATGGCATGCTAATGACTGGTACTTGCATGTTAATACATAAGCGATGAAAATGTCAGCATCTATAGCGTTAAGTCCCATCTAGCTAGGAGCAAAGCAGTTGATGGCTTGGCAGCTACTGCCAACACTGCCATCTTCACCCCCTACACACAACATGTGAGTCAACGCTGACTATTTTCATCCTCAGCTATGGAGCACGAGTTGTTTCTCACCTCCACAATTCCATGGCTGATGGTCCCATACTGCCGCTTCCTCAGCATCACCAAGCTAATGACTATAACAGTAGCTATGGCAACAGCAATCACCAAGAGCCCAATAAGGGCACTGCTGCTGAAACTGAAGTCATCCCGAAGGGCGTTGTCATTATCCTAGAGGGAAGAAAAGAACATACAGGGGTCTGTAGAGGAGGAGCGATGCAGGAGTTAGGCTGATAAAATGCACACCTAAGAGATATCCACCGGTAAGGTCTTCCCCCATTTGCAGTATCAAGACACGACTCTCATTACTTGACAGCATGAATATTTAGTCTTTCTGGCAGAAGGATACTAAACACAAAACTGTTTCCTCACTTACACGGTTGGACAGATACTGACCCAGGCTGCCTTCCTATCCCGCAAAACACTTTCGCAGCAGAAGAGTCAAGTTATCATGCACATGCTTTCACTAGTTACTGTTATCTTTATGCAGAAATGGAATGCTATACGATACCCTGCATAACTCTCCAGAGCACCGCGAGCATACTGAAGCCCTGGAATTCAGTAACACAGAGCAACAGAAATCCAGTTTTAGGAATTTATTAATCAATAGACTGGGTGCCCGCACACATACCGGTTCGTCCACCAGCCCGCCAACACGCTCCGCATTGAAAATCATTTCCTTCACATCAAGGGTTTCATCAATTACCTGAAAATAGTTACGAAGGCATTTTACGAAAGGACCCACAAGAAACAGGCAAGACAAAGAATACGAAGCCAGAAGAGACCTTTAACATTTAGCAGCAAGGGCTCAAGAACCACTACCATCCTTCCCCTGCTCTCAGAGGCATGAGATAGCCTGCCACTTTTAGAATCAACTAAGTTAGTACTGCAACCTCAGGAAAGTCTAGACTAACTCAAAGCAAAGACCCAAATTAAAACCAGGTCCTCGTTTGGGATGGAGCATTTCTGTCATGTAAGATCTAACCTGTGGCTTTAAAACAATTGGGAAAGTAAGTCCTCAAAACCCTCATTTTTTTAAAAAACCAGGTGACTGAGGCAAGGCAGCTGCTGCTAGGACCTAGCAAATTTTTCATACTACAGACAGAACTACTGCTAACTCCAACCCACCAGGGTGCCTACCGAGTCACTTGCCTTGAAAAAAAAGTGAGGCCTATCTTGTTGTCAAAAATACCTGGGGAGACAGGTGGAATACACCAATTTCAGTGCACTCAGACAGAAAGCTACCTAACTCAATGAAGTTTTTATCAACAGCATCTGCATTTGGGAAAGCAATTACTGAATCAGACGCTTCACCAGCTTAGACCGCTGAAGATCTAGATCTCTCGCCTTCCCTCACCCTCCCACCCTCTGATGCTTATCAGTATTAAAAGTCTACAATAGTCAGAAAACTACCTCCCCCATACCATATGGGTAGTGAACACATTGACATTCTGTAAGCAGGAAGGAGACGTGGAAATAAGCCACTGATATTAATTAGTGTCCATGGCAGGCTTTGCTTTACAAAATAAAGGTTGGAGGGCTCACCACATTTTCATCCACTTTGTTCTTGCTGTTAATCACTTTTTCTTCAGCGCCAATCAGCCCATCCAACTCAGTCATGCCAGAACCTGCACCAAAAGAGCAAGGCAAAGACCATTAGTCAGCCCCCTAGTGACTTTAGGAACGACTGCCTACAGAGCTGCCATGGCTAGTGAGTTTAACCGCATGAACTGCTGATTTTTAATCTGTCTTCATGCTGTTGTGTCAGAAGGGGAGCTCATAAGCTATGCTACAGTGACAAGTGATATTGGGGTTTTCTGTTAATGAAAGGAAATGAGATGGCAATGAGTGGAGCAGATAAGACTCACCAAAACATACTGAGGTGTAAATCCAGAAATACATACTGGTTAAATGCTGCTGTTAGAAGGGCCAAGGCAACGTATAGTATGAATTGTGAGTACGTAATTCCTTTCTGCAGGCGTCAGCCAGGGTCACCACTCCCTCTACATGACCCCCGTAACTAAAGAACACATCCTCTCCACCAAGGGCCAGTGCACAGGGAACACTTTCAGCCACACAGTCAGCATCATCCATTCTTCTGAAATCAAGCGCATCTGCAAGTGCCTCAGGAACAAGAATTTCAAGGTCACCAGCCATGCTGTCTCTGTAACAAGCTGTCCCATATCTGGCACAAGTCCAGAAACAATAAATCCCAAGGCAAGGAAGGAGCCCAGAGCTACGCTACCCTGTGTACCAGAACATCACTCAACTGTTTCTAGGCTGAAACTAGCATAGGCTGAAGAAAAGACTATCAATTAACAGAAGGCTGCTCTGCATTAACTGTTGCGATCTGAAACATTTATAAATAGATCAGATCAACAAAAGAAGAGGCCGATGCACGATACTCGGACCTACGACAGCACAACAAGTTAGGAGATTGTGAGTTTTCCATTATCACTATGTGCAGGAGAACGACAAAGCCCGAACCCTGCAGCAGTGCATCTCCAAAGAGGAGCATGAGGTGGGAAAAATATTACTACAGCACTTAACACTTTGCAGGTGATTGCATACGCCCTCCTCACAAGCTGCTGAGCTTGCAGGTTAGCTAAGACATTATGCCAACTGCTGCTGAAGTTGGCACGTGTTCTCTGATGAGATGCAAGGGAAGGCTAATTGGCTCCAAGGCAAGCTTTTACCACGATAAGCTTTTACTGCCTGAAAATGCCAAGGAAACTAACATTTCACTCCAACTCCTCCCCAAAGAAGCATCTAGGGCTTTACCACATCCCCTTTTCCTGCAAGGTTCTTTGCAGACAGTAATCAGATTCCAAGCACGGACAAGACTGCCAGCCTGACTTCCCACGGCTGTTGAAGCAGGTCATGTTATTGTGAAAGTTAATGATTTGGATTTTCTGGAAAGACGAGCCACAAATAGTTTTTAGAGAACTACTGTGTCAGCTTTTGGCCTATGGCTGCTTTATCCAATTCTCAGGAGCCAATGTAGCATAGTCTCCAGGGCTGGGAGCTCTGCACTGAGCTTTGCTATTTGTCACCGAGCGCTGTACCAAATAACATCCAGTTTCGCGCAGCTCAAAGGCACATTTTAGATTACATACTTTCTCAGGAAAAACACACACACACGCCCTTCTCTCCACCCTCCGCTCGCCCTCCCAAAACTCCCAGCAGCCCTTGTGAAATACAGTGAAAAGGCAGTGAAGAAAAGCAGGGGGGGAATGGGAAGTGATCCCTGTCCCCATCAGAAACTCTTCCACCTACCTAAACAGAGAGAAAAATCAGTCTATACTTAGCATCCTTAAAAAAACACCACAACCAGCCAAGAATCAAACTAAACGATATCCCAGTTCTTTCCAGTGCAGGCTGTACACTGAATTAGCTGTACCTCGTTCAACAAGAGGACGAAGGTGATTTACATTTGTAGAGAAACAATGATAATGAAAAGGGTTTCAAGCTTTCTGGCCTTTGCTACACTACAAAATTACCTGTGTTCATATTTAATAGTTACTACCAAAATCCTTTGCTCTCCTTTGAAATTCTGCACAATGCATTTGGAAACAAAGGCAGATTAAAATGACAGGATTATTCCCAACGCATTGTACACATATCATTGCACTGCAAGAGCATTCTGACAACGAGTCTTCCCTTCCTACTTTGAGAAATAAATCTGGGTTTGCAGATCAGCTGGGCCTGATCTTTACCTGAGACAGTAGGTTCAGAAAGGATTTCATTTAACTCCAATACCTCTGTGCTGCTCTTACAACCCAGTCAGCCCTTTTCTTTAGCCAGGCACTCTGCTACAAATCAATAAAGAGCTAAAGCAGAACAGGACAACCACATAGGACTTGGCTAGGACACAGAAATGCTACATGTGAAAAGGGGATGACAAGGAGACTATAAACACAATGAAGAAATCTCCTAGCTTGCCTGCTCCTGATGAGCTGTACTCTATAATATCTTTGAGGGCACTTAGCTGCAAAATAGAGCCTGTCTGCTGTGGCACCCTCATTCCTAGTTTAGTGCTGTCATCGGGTGGAAAGCACAGATTCCATGGCACGCAGAATAGCCTCTAGATTGTTTGCCACCAGCACTGTAAAGTTTATTTTGAGAATGATGAACATGAGGACAAATGCAGAGATATGAAGTACCGCACAGTTTCAGACAGACTGCTAGGCCCATATTTGTTGAGGGTGACGAAGCTAACCTGTGCATTCTGAGACACCTTGCTAGCACATCAGAGAGGACCACGAAGAATCAAATACTCAGACTAGCTCACTTTTTTAACACAAGCCCTAAACAAGCAAAACTGTAAAACTGTACGCTGCTGATCTAAATGAGAGAAGGGAAATGAAAATAAAGGCGAGTGTGAAACTAAAATGAAGCTATCAGACACACTGAGAAGGTAGGAGAGTGACAGAGAGCACTGTGAGGGAGCAGCTTAGAACCAACCTTTTTTCATTGGATGGTACAAATCCGGCTGAGGATCTAGCAGGAGGGAAAACAAAAACAAAAATAGCAGAGAAAGGAGATTAAGAGAGAAAGGAAAAAAGGCTTGCGCATGATTTCTGAGTCAGATCCTGAGAAAAGCTTTTATTCTACAGCTTTAAGCTCAGAACCCTGTTCAAACATTTTTAATATAAATACACACGCACACGCCAGCTGTCAACACCCGTTGACACAGAGAACATATATATTAAGGGGTGGGGGGGAAGGGAATTCCTATAACCCTTCAGCAGATCACAGCACAAAAGGCTTAGCGTTACATGAGAGCATTTTGGTTGAAGACTGAAAATGAATTCCAGAATTAAGTCACACAGTTAAAAAAAAAAAAAAAAAAAAAAATTAACACTCTCTGCAAAATGGAAAGAGGCAAAACAATATTGAAAACAGATGAAACAGGAATCAAGGCAGCAGCACTGTACAAATTACTAGCAGCCCTGCCTCTTTCAAATGGACAGACTGATGAGTACTGCTGAGGCAACTATTTTATTCCTAATGACCGAAAGGGATGGGGCATCCGACGCCACTGAGCTGGTCTGCTAGCTAAGAGAAAGTGACTACAGTTTGTAAAGCAAGTGAACTCACGTTTTCGGTTCCACATACCTTCATTTTCAGACAAGGCTGGGAAGGTTTTCACCTGGAACGGACGGAAAGGTTTGCCCTCTAGAGGAATTTCTTCACTCTCCTCAGAGCTCACTCTGACATCCACCTGGGATTCAGAAATGGAGGATGTGAACTGATCCATGTCTGCACGTTGCTCCTGAAGTAGCTCATCTAAAAGGAATAGGAGAAAAGCATACACAGACTGCATGAAGCCTGGCAGAATCAGAAAGGGGCAGACAGTTTGAACGCAGCCGACGCAGAGCTGCAGGGGAACACTGCTCAGAGTTGCCATCTTATCTTATCTTGTCTGCTGAAGTCCCAAGGCTAGAAAAACATATAAACAAGGGCCAAGACACCTGATGGGGCAAGAGGTTTTGGCAAGATGGGATTAAGCTCCTGTATTAGAGTAAAGCAGCTGCTTATATTCCTTGATCTCAATTTCTCAATTATTTCAAATTATCTCAACCTGAAAGACAGCTTTGCTAGCCTGAATGTTGCTAACTTTTTTTTTCTTTTTTCTTTTCTAAGGAAACTGATTGTTCTCAGGACAAGCTACTCTGCTACTTCGACTTGTTGTATTGAAAAATCCAGAAAATATCTGCCTCATGGTGCCTCCACCTAAGCCCAAGTGCTTGTCATTGAGGGCATCCTCAAGGGAGCTGGCAATCTTTTGGGGGCTTACTTCACTCGTTACAATATCCTAGCTTAACACGGTGGCATGGGAGCTGGCACCGAGAGTCACTCACCAATCTCATCCTGGATTTCTTCAGCCACATATGGCACCTTGTAGAGCAGAGACAAGCTTTGATTCATTCGCTCCTCAATCACATGGAGATGTGTCATCACCTGTAAACACACAAGATGTGTTGGAGTAGGCAAAAGCTGTCAGTTGCTTGACTGGTACTTCAGTTATTAAATGAAATACCCACTGCTGGATTTGCCATGACAGGCAATATTATGGGATGACAGATTCATCTAGTCCAATACTCTGATGCTTTGTAATACTTCATGCTTCACTGAAGCTGGCCATTTGTACACGACACTTTCAGTATTTTCAGAAGGGCTGGGGGTGAGCGAAAGGATTCAGCTGACTCTTGCTATAATCACTTCTGTATTAAAAGCACTGAAACTATTTCCCGTACCCTGACTACTGTCACAATTAATCTCATGTAACTACTAGTTAGGCGCTTCACTAAATGAATTTTCACCCTTTTTAAAGGATTTTAAAATTTTTAAATATATTTAAAAAATAGAAAATATATGTGCAAAGGGAGTGGACTGTATTATTTATCAAGTCTGTTTGCAGAACAAAGGTGCCTTTCAGAACAACAGTAATATTACGTTTGGCTTCTACCCCTTATATCCTATACTGGCAACTGTCTTCTCCCCTCATATTAGCAATAAATGCAAATTCAATGCAACCTCAAATTACTCTTCCCTGCGTCCAGTTCACCAGTGAAGTCAGGCCTGACCTGCAGAGGGTGCTGCATAATCAGGGATCATGCAGACCAAGAAACATTAATATGGATGGGCAAATGTTGGAGAAAGCTAAGGAGTTGAATGGACCTGTTTTACAGTCTGACGTGTACCTGACCTTTCAGAGCAAGGATGAAAGTAATTTAATTTTACATGTGGCAGCTTGTCAATCAAGTGAATCGATTTAAGAGCTTAAAGTGCATCTGAAAAGTAAAGCGAATGGAAATTGAACTGTACCACCCACATTCCTTGCATGTCAATTTGTTGACACTGCAGCCTTCAGAATGAATTAAGGACTGTTTAGGTTTCAGCTGAAGCATACAGTTCATGCTCTCCCTCCTGGGCTCTTGGCAGATCAGAATAAAAGGTCAGGATAGACTGTGTTTGATACACTGAGCTGTCTCTGAAAACACTACCATATACTCTGCATCACAAGCCAAACATCAGTTTGTAAATATCACAACTACTACCAGTCTCTCTGAGGATGCGCAGCTCAGTGAGAAGGTAAAAATCAGTGGCAGAAAACCAGACAGACAAGAACTGAAGTACTGCACTAGCTCCTGGAATCAACATCAAATTCATAGGACCAGGCACCTCCGAATGTAAGGTTCACTTCTAGAAAGTAACTGCCACCTGCACCTCACTAGCAGTGACAGGAACAGACTCCAGTCTCATAAAATGCAGATTAGATTCCTAAATCTACTACTAGCAAGTCAGCTTCTCTCTCTCTCTCTCTCAACTTGTGAAAAGATGTATCCTTCTGGAAGGATCTTATAATGTTAACAGGCCATTCTCACTCTGGGCCCTTCAGTACATCTTCCACCATTTTAAGACTGGGGGCAAAAACAAAAATTGGGAGATAACTCAATAGGTTTATGGAATATCTGCAAATACTCTTAAAATTGTGCTGGTCAGATCTGACACTCATTTGAAGCAACATATTCACATATACTACCCAGCAGGAGGAAAATGACTTTCTGGATACTCAAGAGCGAAACATGCTGCAGCAAAGCAAAATAAACTCATCAAAACAGATTTTCTAATAAAACTAACAATTATAGTCAACTGCTTGGCAAAATTATGAGATTACACTTTGAAAACAAGGAAACTGGCCAAAGGCACAAGACTCTGCTTACAAGTAATATCACAAAAATGGTTCCACACACTCAAAGCACAGGTATCTTGAAAAATAAGACTAATGAAAGGAACATTTAGACACGAAGTCTTGAAAGAAATTAAAGTCTGTTCAAAGATGACCAAATTCCCAGCAAACAATTTCATGGCTGCTTGAGAAAAGAGATACAAAAATGATACTGAACTAGTTCTAAGCCCTAGACTTGTTATTGTGACCAATAGTAATCTGTGGTTAAAAACAGATGTTCCAAGGCACTATCTCAATACTAGATTCTTAACACTGGGTTATATTCCAAGGAAAACTGTACAGACAGCATATTTGGTGACAGGCAATACGCATACAGAATGAGAGATCAGTGCACAAGTATGTCAAGTTGCTATAGTACCCAGCATATTAGCGTGAGGACTTGACGCATGGCTTCTAGAGTCTCTGACAGCCACTGCTGGATAACAAAGCCTCTCTTGACAGAAACATTCTTCTACCTGAGATTTCATCTGTGCAGCCTTTTCTGGGTCAACTGCCAGGACATGCTGGTAATGGCGGATAGTGTGCAGTCGGTCCTTGTTCTCAGCACGAACGTAGCGCTTCAGAGCTTGCAGGATGCGGTGAGGCTGCAGAATTTGAGGGAGCAGAATTGAGTCAAATAAAAATTACAGCTGAAATATGGCACTCGAAATGTGATTCTGCTTTGCTCCCAGGTAGATCAGTCACCTGTGCTAACCTCTTCAGATAACCTTTTTACCCAGGTCTGTTTGACTCAGAACACTATGCATCATGAACACTGGAAAGCGTGGAGGGTTTTTTTTAACCGAACAGCAAGCACAGAACGATACAATTCAGAGGATTCACAGCTAGGTCTTCAGTGCAGATATGGTAGAGAAAGCTATATCAAGGACTTGTTCCCAGCATCTGCCCCAGATCACAGGCAGTCTTCTCACTAAGCTGTTCCCAGCTTTCAGTCTACCCAGAGCAACCCACTCTAACACATTTGGTCGAAGGAACTCACCCGGGGCGGGTCAGCCTGCAGGGCAGCCAGGTAGTTCTCCAGGGCAATCCTACGGCGATCATTCAACATCGCTTCCACACGTGCCAGGTGAGTTTCCACAAGCTGCTGCTTCTCGCTCGCTGCCTCTTTCTCCAGAGATTTAACCATTGCCTGGAAGTGCTAGAGGGAAGACAAGGGCCTGGATGAAAAGCTGCTTTCTTCAGGGGCACTCACTCTCAGAATTCCTTAGAATAAACAGAGCCTGCCCTACACTGCATGCTCTAGGCATTTATGGTAGGAGAGAAGGACATTAAATTGCAAATATGAAGTCTGCATCAGGATCTGTTAAACAGCTGCAATTTGCCTTTCAAATTTCCTTCACGATGAGTTTCAAAGGTCTATGAAGAGGCCACATGGCCGTGCAGATAAATCTCCAGTTCTTGAGTCAGGAAGTGCAGACTGTGCTTTCAGCTGAATGACGTAACATCACATCTTTCCCTCAACCCTGTACAATGGGAACAAGATAGATCCCTTCACCCTAAAGTCATTCATCTGAATACACAAAGTCTACAAAAGTAGTGTAGAGGGGGCTTTTCATCAGAGTACATTCAGATCAAATCCCCATACATACTATTAGAAGAGTCACTACTAGTATCTCCAAATGGACCAGAACAGCTCATTAAATATCATTATACTGCATTACAGATGACAGAAAACTAATTTGAACTTAAACCATTCTTTGAAATCTGTTTATGTTAAAAAAAAAAAAAAAAAAAAAGCAGAGACAAAAGCAAAAAAAACCATGTTCTAGGATGAAAAAGCAAAGCAAGCTTAAAAGCTGGAGTTAGTTACTTACATGTTTATCCGTTTGAGGGAACTTCATACACTTGTGACTGCCAGAAGAGCCTGCCCCTTACAATCCAATACCCAGAGTATTCCTGATTAACTCCATAGTCTATCCAAATTCTTCTTATAAGGCAGAAAATTGTCATCTTGGCAGCAAACCAGCTTCATCTGGTGCCTATATGGTTTTCAGTAACTGCCCAAACAGGAAGCACGTGCCCAGAGAGTCATGGCCAAACTGAGCTGGGCCATGAGGCCAATTTTTAGTGCAAAACATGCCAAAGGTCTAAGGTTACAATTTGGCTCTGTTGTCATTACACTTGCAGGGCGAGTTAGGTTCCTGCTACTGGGCTTGGGAAAGGACCTGGCACAGTATCAGATCATCTCCAGCTTCAAGAACAAAACATGCAATTGAGACAAATCTCCTCTAAGAGGCATTGTTGATGGAACAGAAAAGCTACTTTTCCATCTCAGTCTGCTTTTGGCTTTGAATATTAGCATCTCTCATCTAGTTTATTGAGATGATGAGAATAAACACCAGCAACTTTCCTCTTTCAGTCCTTTGACTCTTACCTGAATGAGAGTCTGTCTTTCTGCCTTGGGGAGATTCTTGGCTTGGTGCTCTGCTTCCTCCCATTCCTTTTTCACCTGAACAAGAAAAGAGGAGCACAAAGTAACAAGAGAAAGTTATGTCTGATCTTTTGGGCTAATTTGCCTTCACAGATAGATCCTTACACAGCACAGTTAGATGTTGGAGGCACAAAAGAGCTGCTGCAGGGTTAAACCTAGCACTTAACCCTTCCGAGCAGCAGGCTGAACGTCCCCAGTGATTTCTCTTCCAACACCTTAAAGAAAACAAAATCTAACTGCCACTGCATGGTCACGTCGAAAGACACACAGAACGCTGGCGACGGCAAAGGAAGTCAGCTCACGGCTGCATTCTCCAGAAGAACATGGGCGGCAACCATGCAACACAGTACAGAAGAATAAAGCTAGAAGCTCACCCGATCCATGCGGTTATGGTGCCTGACCTCCAGCTGCTCCTTTGCTTTCTGGAAGCGAGCATGCTCGTTGTCATCAGCTGGGGTTTCGAAGTAGACATCTACATCATCAGTAGGCACTGAAAAGAGAAGGTACATATAAAGAAAGGTTCAGAAAACTGATCCCGGACTGCAAGGGACAGGTAGGGAGAGGAATCTTCATGCCTGCAGAATTAACAATCTGGCAGGCTGAATTTACTGAACCGCCACCTACCAAGAGTCCATTTTGGTATCTTTAGGCTGCCAATTTACTGTACAACATCAGTTAGTTACATCATCCCAAATACACAGTAATGCACTGCGGCACTCAGCACCTGTTCAGGCTTCTCATTAGTTCAGAGAGAAGCATTATTCAGCTCCAGCAACAGAATGACACGGACTGCAGGATAAAGAACTTGTTTCCTCTTCCCTTTCACATTGGCTTTGGATAGTTTAAATGACATTTTGTGCACTAGCTGCTCACTGACAAGCTGGCTCCAGACATCATTAACATGATTAAGGAGCTTGACAGTAAATCCGCACAGAACACTACCCAATATTTTACACTTCAGACCTACCTTCCCTACCAGATGCACCACACAGGAGTAACAGGAAATGATATTAGACAAGACAGCAACAGAAGGAGGCTCAGTGAGACAAATTCACTTGTCCAATAAACTAGAAGGTTTGCATCTGTAAGACATTCAAATCCAGCAAGCGGAGAAATAAAATTTCAGAACTGATGGTTTCAAGAGGCTGCAAAATCCATGACAGGGCCTCTGACTGCATACACTGCAGTTCAGGAAATACTGAATCAACTTTTTGTGCTACAATTTTAGGAACTACACATTCCAAACCCCTTTCTGAAAATACCTGTGGCAAATACAATGTGCTCAACCAGTGTGCTTTAACACAGGGGACTCAGAAGGTGAAATCACAGGAACTCTTCAACCATTTTAGCACTTTAGGCAGCAGAAACCTCCAACACCTCACTAGAAGACAGCACGCTTCAAACAAAAAATTACCCTGCACTTCAATATGAACAGGATAAGAATTTAGTTCCAGCATGCACCTAAATCCACAAACCTTTACTCTGACTGCAGAGAGAGGAGTGAAGAAGGGGAAAGAACTACTGCATGAGATAATGGCCACATACAAAACAGGCATTATTTGTGCATGCAAGGGGCAATGCCAGATCAGTACTGTATTCTAGGCCTGCTCATGGCATTTCTGAACCAGGCTTTGACACAGAGAAGTCTCTTTCCAGCCTCAAATCCCTCTGAAACAGGACAAACTTTTGTACAAAAAGCTCCTGACATCCGCATCTTTTATTTCACCACTTCAGTTAGATCAGCCCAATCTAAAGCACTTGCATGAAGGCCATTTTGTAAACAGGATTATGGCTGTATAGTCAGACTGCCAAGCCCCAGATAACACAAAAAGCCTTTCAAAAGGCTTTAATGGTAGCCGAGGTGGAAGTGCTGGAGTTCAACAATAAGATTAATAAGGAGGTTAAAATGTTTTTGGTAGTTTTATCATCTGACATAAAAGCCAGTGGAAACTGGTGCCAAAAACCTCAAGCTCTCAAAAATGCAGGGATTGAGTCATGATTCATATTTCAAACTGAGCTGAAAGTGGGAACCTGAATTCTGTATTATTTTACTGATGTTTTCCCAAAATATAAGAGCAAGAAAAAGTCTATTACCAGGAGGATGGCAATTAGCAGCCTGCTTTTCAGGACCGACTGGTCAAACATATGCAAGATAATGTGACTGGGGAAAGCAAGTGCTCCCTTCCCATATATTTGGCAAAAAAGCCAGTTATGAAAACACATAAGCTTGCTTGTTTGCCTAACAAGAGTTTAGGCACAGCCCCTGCTCCTTGCTACAAACATGGAAGATGATAACTAAGCCCTTGTTAAGAGTGGCAAGCAGCACAGACAGCATGCGCTGAGAAGCCACTTTTCCCAGGGAAGTTAAATCCAAAGAGAAGCAGAGACAAGAGGAGACTGCTGCGAGAGGACAGACAGAACTGCTGCAGACACCAGAACCGAAAGGATGGGCTACACACGTATCCTCTGTTGACCTAGGCAAGCAGGAGGAGACACCAAACGCCAGACAGACAGTGGCTAGCTGCAAAAGGGCCAGTGGGAGGCAGGACTTACTCATCTTTTTACACACAGCCATACAATACTCCTCTGACTCAAAATTGTTCCTGTTGCCTCCGCAGCCTCCATATATAAAGCGAACGCACTTTCTCTTGTTAGGGTCGAAGTACCAACGAGGCATCACAGCCCGGCAGGGCCCTGTCATCGCCTCCTGGGAGCAGACAGCTGTGTGGAGACGGGTTAGAACATGAGCTAGTGAGGAGCACAGGCCTTGCCAAGCGACTTACGTTTCAGTGGTGGCTCTAGCTCACACCTTTCTCCTGGGACACTCACGTTAGCCTCAGCGTTACCACTTCATCAATCAAAGGACTTTTGTCATTCTCTTGTTCTTTTTAAGGGCACTTTCAAAAATGTCTATCACAAGGTTTGCCAGTGGTATCCTGTGAAGCTGCTCTTGCTGTTTTGGAGCAAGAACTCAGCAGCCAGCTACACAAGCAGGGGTCTCAACACGGAGCGCTCACATGCAAGAACGATTCTCCTCAGCTAGAGGTTGAAACAGCAAGGATCTATTTTGCTGATATCATAGCATTAGGCCTCTGGCATAGCATTAGGCCTCATTTCCCAGTGACAGAGCCTCCACTATCTAAAATCAGCCTGATGGAAATAAAGCCCATTAGGGCTGCTTAAACCACTCAAAGACACCCCATTCAGTTGCACTCTGCCTGGATAGAAACTTGACGTCTTAGAGGTGAGCAGGTATAACAGCAAGTGAAAAGGTAGACTAAGCACGTGGAACACGATCACAGGGGTTGTCTGAGCTGTTAGGTTTTAAAATTTGAAACATCTAAAGGCTAAATATTGAAACGCAAAGTAATTGATGTAGCCATGGTATGTTACACAGCGCTGGAGTCCTTCCCAATAAGCAGTCAGAATAAGCAGTTGAGTTACCTTGAGCAAGCGTAAGAATACATTGTGTATGACAGCAACAGTTCACAGATCTTCAGGAAAACAGACTGCGTACCCCCAAAAGAGACACTCCAACCACGCCGTTCCAAGTGTGCTTCAATACCTGCAGACCTCTAACAGTCCTGCACACATGTGATCTAAGCTCTGTTTCAGCAAGTAAAATTATCTGCAGCATGCTGGCATTTTACCAACAAGATGCAAGAACTGCTGGCAATGATTCAGAGATCTGAAGCTAACTGAATTTCATTCCCTCTCCCCTCCTCCTTCCTCTGTAGACACTTCCACACACAAAGTAACAAAGTATAGGGCGCTCTATAGGATGGTGGCACTACTCAATCAGCAAATGCTCTCAGCAATAGTACTTGCCACTAGACAGAAGCTACAGCAAAACACTTAAATAATAGATGTGGGCCAATAGCATTGATATGTTTTCCTTGGTTAAGCTATGGCCACTTAACACAGAGACTGGGAAGGGGGCACTGCATTATCTTCCTTAAGATCAAATGGCCAGCAACCACCTTTATGCCACCTCTGTAGAAGCTGGCCCACCACTTCCAGTTTCCTTTTTGTAATCTGGGTATAAAACACCAATTCTGAGGTAATCACTCAAAGCTACAATTTTAAATTTATAGTGTACCCCAAATATCTTCTCAAATTTTCCAAAATTGATCTGCACAGATACTGATTTCCAACTCTACATTGCACCTTCATGGAGGTACTTGTTCAAAGTACTAAACACCGGGCTTTCCGCCAGCAAAACTGCTGTTTAACTGGAAACGTGTCCCACCATCCAGGAGAGTTTCTCTCAACGCTTGAAACATAAGCGTCATCAGCTTTCCTCTGCTAATTTATCTGGCAAATAAAACTTCCAAAGTGGCATTTATTGACCTGATCAAAAACCTGTCACCAACCAAAAACCAATAAGAATACTCTCAAGGAAGCAAGAGTCTTGTAGCCTAGAACATGACTTACATTTCATATCGCTAACTTCTTTTTCAGAAAGAGTCTTGTCATTGCTGGGCTCTGTGGGGTTCTCTTCATTGTAATCGTCTGCTTTATAGCTATCATTATAGTAATCACGATCTTCTACCACGTCCTCCTCCTCCTCCTCCTCCTCCCCTTCATCCTCTTCATCCTCATCTTCCTCCACAGCCGTTCCTGTGAAGTCTTCTACATCTGCCTCTGTAGGGAACTCACTGAAGGGATGAAGTTAAATTAGGAGGGTAAAGTTAATGCTAATCACTTTGCAGCCAACCTTGCATGTACTGGAATAACAATTCTCTTTTCATCTCTTTTAGAAACACAGGAGATGGAAAAATAAAGGTACCAACCGTTGATCAAGCAATCAACTGCAGCAACAGGACTTCTCTCATTACCGATATACCTGTTGTTACAGGCAGAGCTTCTTTGTGCCTCTGGCTCAGCAGGGGTTCCTTACCTTTTGCTCAATAGTTTTTTTTCAGAAAGTGAAAAGTCTATAATATTTAGAGGAAGCAACTATTGTAGCAACCAAACAGTCATTTTGACTGACTAAGGATGAAAGGAGGGGACTGTTTAACTCCTCCAGTAACAAGAGTGCTGCAAAGTCACTTGTCGTCCTGAAAGGCTTTTTCACATTCAGGACACTCCTTTGGGGGATTCATAAGCACAGATGATCTCCTCAGTCCTCATCACAAGGGAGTCACTGTTGAAATGAGTAACAGCAGCCTCACATACAGAGTTGTTAATATGTATATCAGCAAGAAGCCTACCTTTTATAAAGGTCATAGTCTTCATCCTCATCTTCATCCTCTTCCTCTTTGGAAAGAGCTTCATCCACCACTTTTGTCTGAGGGCAACATACATACTCAGTGCCGTGGAACTTGTCTACTCCGCAGGGCAGCAGCATGCCGTAGCTGTGCAGGATCATCCCTTCCGTCAGACAGGCCTGAAAGGGGAGCCCATTTATGTCAGTTTTAGCATCATGCTCTTGCTTGGGATAAAGTCAGTGTCTGCCTATCACAGGTCCCAAGGATGCTACCAGTGGTCTTAAGTTTTACAGCAGAAACACAACCGCAACCTTTGACCTAAGTCTAAACATTAAAGAAAAATAGATTTGAAAATTGTTTAGAATAAGGTGAACCCCCAGAAGGTCTCAAATCGCAGCCATGAAGCAGTTCCTACTGTTAATTTATCAGACACCCTCTTCCCCCTCCCCAAGCAACTGCTAGATTTTTAGCCTGGTTAAGTTCTGGAAAAATAGCCAGGTATTTTGTGCCAACACAAGGGAGAGAGCATTACAAAGTAACAAGTTGCTGTTTGCTTTTTCAGTCAGTCATTTCATTACACCTTCTCTCTACACATATAATGGAGCAAGTGAAAAATTATTTAAATGCACTTTATGTCAAGATTACTGTAACAGCTGTAGAAGCAAATCAACTAGATAATTCGAGTAAAAGCCAAATGTGAATTGTGAGTAGACAGTACTTCTACACATTGCTCTTAACTAAAGAAACATATGGTTTTATAGGGTTACAGAAAAGAATGAAGTCAAAAAGGCTTTCTTATACGCAACAGATCTCTTTAATGTTTTGTTTTGTTACATGTAAAAACAATTCAAATACTTCCAGAGAAGTTCCCCAATTATGCTGAAGGAAAGTGTTTTTTAATTTTGCTGTTTAGAGACATTAGTAAGTTTGTCCTCAATTAGAAGGTGATTCTTCTAGCAGATGCTTTTTGGGACAGGATTTTACTCCCTGGAAATTAAAGGAATAGGAAGTTCCAATCGGCACTTCCTTAATCTCATCTTTCCTAACACTGTCATTGAAATTTAAACATTATGTTGCTCTTTCTACAGAATAGAAAACACGTACATTTATTGTTTTAGCCCCAGCTGAAATGAGTGTGCAGAGAATTTGTAACATTTTTGTCAGTCGGATTAAAAAAGAAAAAAAAAAAAAAAGAAAAAGGGTTAGCATTATTCTGAGAAGATAATCCACCTCTTACGTAAAACTTCCACCAAACAGTCAAAATATAGTCCACTTTGCCCCCAAGCAAACCCTCAAAACCAAATCCCCACTAGCAGCTACATTACTGTAAAATATGTAAGACAAATATTAAACATTCTGGCCCACCACCCTGCGAAGGATGGTTATTGGTTAGAGTAGCATCCCGTAGACCTGATTTTACTTCCTAGCTCCATCCTAGAGTATGATCTTGGGCAAGTTACTTTAGGTGAGCTCTTCAAGGGTGAAGAATTACTCAACCACACAGGTTTTTTTCAGTCACTTGAGTATTTTTAAAAAGTTTTAGGCTGCTTTTAGCCACAGTACATAGACTACAATGGGGGAATAACAGAGAAACACTGGGATGCTCCAATAGTGTAATATCTGAGACTATATGCAGGTATCCAAGAGGACAGGTCCAGAAAAAACTTTCTTGTCACAACGGCTCAGTTACCTCTTTTGCTACGGTGTGCCAGTGCTGGTGACTTTCACATACATCCATCCGTTCCTTGTGGAAGAATCGGCACTTCTCCGGAACCAGCAGGACATCACTTACAAACTCACCCACTGGAAAACAAGAAACATCCAGAGTTTACTTCTCCCATCACACATGTACAATCTCAAACAGGAGATGAAGACGGTATCAGAACTCCCCACATTACGCTTAGTTTGTAAGTGCCTTTAAGGTTTGCATGAGGCATATTATTCTTAATGTACGCAGCTCAGATCAGCAGTTATCTACGTAAATTTACTGAAAAATAGAGCCTCAGTCTCCCAGACAAAAACTGGAATAGGTGCTAACCACTGAAACTTTAAACAAATCCTAAAGCTGAACTGAAGGCAAAGCTTATAATGCAAGTCAATAAATAGCTGTTCATGAAACAGACAGGACTGACTGAAGAGATTTCACGTAAATCTTTGAAAAGAGCACATCTGTATGCAGCAATTTCCAAACCACTCAACCACCAATTTCTAAACGAGTTGTACCACACCAAAGCAAGTTCATGCTGCCTGTTGCTGTAATGGTCTGGAAATTTTTATGTGCCTCAAGTGTTATCCACGTTTTTTAGTATCTGGATATCTGAGTAAGTCTTGTTTGCTTTTTTTAACAGTATCCAGATGGCTTGATTCAGGGTCAACTGCAGCACATTCCCCAGCTCGGACAGGCCTAACCAAAACACAGAAAGTTGGAAAATAAAAGCTACATAGCCCAAAAAACAGAGTAAACCCAGAGTCAGCAAACACATAGTATTCCAACATCTAGATAACCACAATCTGACCAGCATGATTTAGTTCTGGAAAAACATTAAGGCCAGACTTCTGCTTTTGAGGAAGGAGAAAGAGAGAATCGGCCTCCTCTGCAGGCTCTGAATTAGTAGGACTTAACACCTATTTAGCCCAAAGAGCTGCCACAACTCCATTCAGTGCTGACACATGTCAAATCAATATCAGAACTATATGCAATATGAGCATTACTTCCCGTTCTTAGCCCAGAAGTCCTAACCGGCACTGTGACCAGGATTCAAAATATAATGTTCTCAGAATTGAGATTTTTCTTCCTGTCTTGTAGATTTAAATGCCACTTCCAGTAATTTTAAAATAAAACGTTAACTAGACACTCTAAAAAAGATTTTAATATTTCGAGAGCCCAGTTTTTTTGCAGGTCCCTAATGGGGCCCCAAAGGCCCATGAATGCTTCTCCTGCACACCATATGCAACTTAAAACAGAGTTTAAGGACAGATTATCTGAGAACAGTTACAAGACGATGAGATCAACTGGCATTCATCAGCATCTCTGACAAGCCATGAACAACATATTATTCATTTTTATTTCCTGACACACCTCTGAAATAAGTTAAATTTTAAATCAACAGACATAATAGACAAAGGGTATTTTTTCCATTTTCTTCTCTCAAGATATGCCAATTTTGGGTTAATAGCCTTTCCTTCTCCCCTCTCACAAGTGGTTAGTTACAAATTTCTGGTAAGAAAAGCAAAATTGACTAAGCTTTAAAATCAAGAAGCTATGGTTCCGGGGTCAAAAGGCAGAAGATTCAAACTGATCAAAACCAATAATTAATAATAAACAGCACAGATAAAAGCAACAATTTTCAGAAATATTGAATCCTAGTAGCCTTCACATAAGGGACATGGAAAGTTCTCACAGTTCAGTTTGGAAATGAAAATCCAGTAGACAGTGTGCACTACTGGGAAACCTTCCCCACCCATGACCACTGCGAGCATGCGTGCGCACACACACACACACACACACACACACAAAGGAAGAAAGAAAGAAAAAACAAAACCAAGCACAGCTTAGTCTCTTCACACCTCACCACGCTCAGCCCTGCTCCCATCATCCTGTTGTAACCTTTATTCCACAGTTCTGTGAGAGCACTGATGGGGTCTCCTATGAAATACCAAAGAGCTTTCCTGCTGGTGGGGAGCGAAGGTTGAACATGGTCTGACAGCAAAATCCTACCTCAAGACGGACCGTGCATTACTGCAGCAGGGAAGATGCAAGCAGCAACAGAAAAACTCCAACTGCAATAAAAATTCATACTTTCCTCCAGAGACATACATCATCCATTTACAACAAGCAACCCAGGGACTCATAAAGAGA
Organism: Rhea pennata; assembly: GCF_028389875.1. NCBI lineage: Eukaryota > Metazoa > Chordata > Aves > Rheiformes > Rheidae > Rhea > Rhea pennata. The sequence goes on along the minus strand of NC_084686.1, from coordinate 6,670,746 downwards.
TTGGGGAGATATTTTATGCACGTATAGACTGACTTGCAACTCAGATCTGAAATCCAAAGTTGCCTTACAAGATGGCCTTACAAGTTAAAAACATTTCTGAGAGAAGACACCAATTAAGGCTTTTAACAGAGAGTTTAATGCTTATCAAATTTTAGTGCAGTGTCACTAAAATCAGCTTAATTTTCAGCTGAAGAATACACTTGGGGAAGGATTATTTTCAAAAGAGATTACACATTATAAGTCCACAGATCTTTCTTTTATCCTTATTTCCATTAGAAGCACTCAGTATAATCAGCTGAATTTCCACATCTATAGAATGAGAGTAGCACCTCTTTCCCAGGATGCATCCATACAAAATTTAGTGCTTATGAAGTGCTTCATCATCTTCTAGTGGAAAGCATTACGTACAAGGGAATAGTACCTCTATAATTCAGTGGATTTGCTCGTGTTCCCTTACGTCAAACCACACACTATCCTTAGATACATCTAAGGATTATGAATACTAATTTTCACCGAATGTTACTTGCAATCACAAATTGACTCTTCAAGATAGCACAAAACGTCTTGCACATAATTAAAAGAGTCTTTTCCAGTGGATAACTGGAAAAGGGATCCAGCCAGCTAACTAAGCTTACTACTAAGGAGACAGTGCAGTGTTAGTCACAGCCTACAGGACAAAAGCCACAAGGTAAACAATCTATGCATGCTGCTTGATTTGAGTGAGGGGAGAGATACTCAGAAGTACAATGAACGCTATCACAGTTTATCTAGTATTCTTTCACAGTTCAAAGTGAGGACATGGGATACAGCTGCAAGAAGCAAGGCCTCTTTGAAACAACTAAGTTTAAATATAGTCAGTTGAAACAGAATAGGAATCTCTTGCCAAGACCAAAGCAGGAAGCCTGAACACACTGAGCATTTAAGTCTCCAAGGCAACAAAATATTAAAGCTCCACAAAAATAGGATCAGTGTATTAAATCCCAATGTCTTTGTGATACTCAAATACAATAGCCTTCAGGCTTTGAAGGCAGTCGCAGAGAGAATGGGGATTTCTTTTTCACGCCAGGCACCATTATTCCAACACAGCTGTTATCAAACTGTCGATCTGCTGGGAAGAAAACAGAGTTCCATCTCATGGAAATAAAAACGGTCTGGTGGAAGCTGGACATGGAAATGGCAGCCTTATAAACTTGATTTGTTCTCTCTCAAAGAAGCCAGAAGGCAATTCTTTGCTCCACTGCCCCAGACTGCACAAACGCATCTCTCCCCGGCGGTCTCTGCATCACACCAAGCACTCACCTAGGCACTTGTAGGGCACAACGATGTGAGTGTGGTCCTTGCACTGCTTCTTCCCTTTCTTACACCAGCTGTCGATGCTGACAGGTTGGTTGGCTTCCACAACGTTCGTGATCTGAAGGTCTGGATACATCTGTTTTGAAAGAGCCATAAATATATTTCTACCCAGAAAAGGCAAAGAAAGCGACAAGGGGCTCCTGACCAGAGTAGAGAGGCTGATCCTTTTAAACAAAAATAAGCTTCAAATGTACACGTGGACACACATTCTCTTCTGAATCAAGCTTACAAGAGCTGAAGACACGAAAGCCTCCAGCTCTTTGTCACACCACACTTAGTAAAAGGAATGTGTCATCACTTTTCATATGTGGCGGTAGAAAGGCAGGTTAGGGCCAAGAGCCTTCATCAGCAATTTAAGCTGAGGTGTTTGGCTTTGCATGGGGGCAGACAAGGAGCATTTACCAGCCCCATTCTGCAAGTGCAATGACAGTGTAATACCCTCCAGAAGAGGGCAACCACCGAAAGATAGGGTTTAGTAACATCCTCCGACTCCCTCAACATTTGTCAAACAAACATGCACCTAATCACTCAGGTGTCCTCATGCCTCCTTTTAGAGCGTATTAATATGGCCCCCATGTCCCACTAAAGTCAAGTCCTCAAGTCTAGATGTTGACTTATATTTAGGCTTCTGTTACATGAACCAAGTGTAGTTCCAGTTACATCAGCCTTATAAAAGGGTTCTAAAAGTTTGCCAGTATGAACACGGTCTGCTCTCACACTTTCCCACCATAAAAAAAACATTCCTTGGGATATTTTACATGCTTGTCACCTCACAGGAATAATTAAACACACTTTTCAAGGCCAATATGCTACAGTATCTGGAGCACAATGAAAGGAGATTAAGGGTTTACAAGAAGGCATGAAGAGCCTAAAAATTCTGCCAACATTTAGATGAAAATATTTTTCTAACATTCTGGCTGATCTGAACACGTCCCGGGTAACAACCCAACCGCATTCCAGTTAGAATACATGTGAGGTGCTGTCAGGTTCCACTCTGCAACGAATACAGCGCTGTGGCTGGTCTAACAAGCCCAAAGGCAGAACACTCAAAGGAACCATGTGGATGCAGGTACACACACTTCTCTGACTTGCAAGGACCTCAGGTGGCAGCCTAAGTGAGAGGTACCTCCTAACCCCCGCTGCAGTGCTCCCCCTGCTCCTCTCAGGCAATAATATAGCAAGACGGTTCAGGGAACTGCACTAGACAAAAACTAGTTACTCCCCTGTAGGGCTAGTTTTCTACTAACTGGCTAAATTAGCATCCAACTCCTCAGCAGCAGTGAAGAGTGAAGATCACATGGAGAACAAAGATCCCAGGGGAGTCACCTCACCTCTTGGCAGTACTGCAGAATCTCTTCCTTTCTTCCAAAGCAACTCTTGGTCCCAGAAGTGTCAGGTTCCCATTTCCCAGTCTGGATATTCACATGCATATTTAGCTTCCCACAGAACATAGCAATTTGAGGCTCTGCCACTGCAAACCCTGTCCCGGCATTGGCTGCAAGCGCCTGCAAAGACAAACAAAACACAGTATGTTGACTGCTTTATCTCATACAAAGCAGGACACTCAAAGAGGCAAAAAGACTTCTTAGAGAGCTCCCAGTGAACTTAAAATATCGGCAGTGTCTTGCAAAGCTATTTTGTCACTGCATTTAGGGTTATTCCTTAAAGTTAGGCCCACATCAACTTTTCTCAATCAACGTGTCATTTTTTTCCAAACTCTATTCTCTTATTACTTTTTGCAACAGCCTACCAAAAACAAAAACGTGAGTAATTCAGACTTACAGCTTTTACCCACAAAGGCTAAAACAGATTTCTGAAAAACTAGAGGAGATCACCTCCTTCTCCAGTACTGGAAGACATAACAATTCGTACTAGTAACTTCTGGCAGAAAACATGGTGACCTGTGAAGCTCCTCTATGAGGTTACACACAACTTGGCGATTACTACTAATAATAAACTAACTACTTTCCCCTGCATGAGGCCTGCTCAGAGCTTTAAGCCATCTGTTTGCCCAAAAGTCTTCAAATATCTGGGATAGAAACACCTAAGTTTTTTGCTTAAACATACAAGCAAAGATGATTTTTGTCGAGCTGAAAAAATGTAGCTGTTGAAACCAGCTGTGCAAAGCCTGCTGTTTTCTCTCATTCAGTGCATTCAGACGGGATATTTGTACTGTCAGGTTGCAGATGCAAATTCCATGAGCTTCCCACCCTGCACCAGCAGACCGAGCGCACACGACAAAACCCCTACAACACAGACGGACATTCTGGTCAAACTCCAGACTGAGCAATGAAAACAACATCAGGCTCCTTTTCTCAAATCTTGCTGGCTGACCAAAAGGAGAAAAGAGGATTAAATTAATTGCAGAGTTGGGGCTTTATTGAAAAGATTGAAGGTATCCTGGGAGTTGAACATCCTTTCCTGGTTCAACTAGCATTTGTTTAAAAAAGTATGGGGCAAGAAACAGACGAACTCTAAATCCACTCCCAAATCTAAAGCATTTCAAAAGGTTTAGGCAACCGAAAACTCGTTTCAACTGCTCCAGATAACACAGATCAGAAACAACAAGAGGCAGATGCTTTGGGGCACCACTGCCCCAAAGTCTTTTTTTCTAGCAGGCAGACCTTAGGTCGCCAAACCTGCCTTCATGTTTAACCTTTCAAGCACTCAAAAACACATGTACTACTGTGTGTACTGTTCACTCCCTATTGCCTGCAGATCCCAATCAACTCATGTATGCTTAAAGCAAATACAGGAGTGCTCAATAGAAAAATTCAGCTAGACAATCCTGCGTGCAGCTCCTAGCTGCTGGTTATCAGGAAAAAAATTAACTCCATTATAACCGGTCCCTTTCTTCCCCTCCCCTTTTACACACAAAATCACTGCCTGGTGGGCGATAAGACATTTCAACACTCAGAATCAGGGACTGCGTAGTGCTGAACACAGGGTGAGTGCCTGGGGAGTAAGACCAACTTAAAGATACAAAAACATCGATTCCTGTCTTAACTTGAGAAAAATGTCCTGTTGAGTTTTAAGAACTACATTATAAATAGCAGGTTGCCTTAAAAAGAAATGTTAATGTGCAAGCGGTTTCTATTTACTAACTCTTTCACCCAGCAGAAGTTCATGAGAGCAGTTTTAGCACAGATCACAAAGTAATGAAACATCAAGCTATATATAACAGAAATCAGCATGATTTTACGACTTGAGTCATAAAATGCTTCCAAGTTCAAACCATTTCTCACTTTTCTATGCTTTAACAGGAGCTGAACCTAGAGCCTCCAAATGGGGGTAGCTTCCCATTACAAGCTGGCTTTGAAGAAGCATCCATTCTGCCCAGAAGACTGGTATCAAGCAACAGTTTTGCTATAAACAGCAGATTTTACTTGCCATCTCAGAAGGCAAAGGCCTAGGAGTCACAGTACACAGAACAAACAACCCAGAATTTGTACTACCGTTTAGGCGCTTCCAGAAGAAAGGACTAATTTACCAGCTTGCCTCCTAAAAGACTTGGAAGGGCCATGCTCCGAGGCTTCCCCCAGCACTCCATCTCTCCTCTTGCAGCAAGGACAAGGGGAGGCAGAAGATAAAGGGCACAACCATCCCTTGCCATTCACGGGTCTTCTGTCCTTCTGGAGGACTTGGGAATCATGATAGCAGCAGCAGACTCTGCTGTTCAAACAAGCCAGGAAACACCGCAAACAACATGCCATTTAGCAGCATATGTGTGTACGCTTATTTAGGTGCATTTCCTCTATTCTCTGCCCCAATAGAGAGAAGAGAGTTATGCATTTCAAGTAGAGAAAGACTTCATCTGATGAAAGCACTAACACCGGATAACGGGGCCCAGTAACTCCATTCCTTCAGAAAGCGACCCATTTAAAAACATCTGCTTCAAAGGAGAGCTGACTGACCATTGCAAAATCTAGGCTCTTATGCTGCTTTGCTCACTGCACTATCCTTCCAGAAGGACAAGGCAAAGGCAGAATGATCCTCCACCAACACAGACAGACACACACACTTTATAAGAAGGCCTTTTTTTCTCTTCAAGCAAATGCGACTTTGGTACCAACCCCCACCTTTCACAGAGCACAGGGCTTGACATATTGAAGGAAACAATCCAGAGCAAAATTTTGTTTTATGACAACACTACAGCTACGTCCAAGATTCAAGCTGAACTCTGAAGAGCAAAGAAGAAAAAGACTTAAAGCAAGTTAAAGCGTGTATGCAACATTAACCCTAATAAGAAGCATACAGTGCATCAGAAGAGATTAACACGTATGTGTTATGAACGGTCTGGGTATCATTAGCATGGCCTATACTTGACATTTGTTTTCTTCAAAGCCAGCCTACAGAGCATGCACCATAATAAGGTAACTGCATGAGTAGGGGAAGGTGGAGAAGGTCCATTCCAGAGGCAGAAACATCCAAGTAAGTAATCCATTCATAACAGCTCTCGCATAAGCAAAACTCCTGTTCAAACACATACCAACCTGCTGAAATCATGACCACCCGTTATTTACATACTGATGTTAGGTAGTGTTTGTTTTTGCTGTCTCCCCGGCTTGACACCTCGGCACTGTGGCAAAGGTATCACTCCTCCTCCATGGATTACTCAAATAGCTTGCATATCAGCAGAGCGCTGTTGCCCTAGCTACCAGAGCACGCAAAGCTCCCATTCACAGCTGAACAAACGATGCTAATTACTTGCTTGATTTCATCACTTCTAATCGCATGGAAGAAATCTTTTCTTGAATTGCACGGCTGAGTAAATTAATGAACTTTGATATAGAGAAGTCAAACCTTTGACCCCAAGGCCTGCAAGATAAGATTTTTGAGTAACAGGCTTCAATTTTTCTTTTTCACCGCTGACAATCCACCACACATCAGGTATTTAATTTAGCATTTTTAACTCATTCTAACTGTAAAGAGAGAACACAGCACGAAGAAGAACTTGTATAAATAAGAGGAGAGGCCATACCTGTGACACTGCTACTTCAGTAGAAGAAAGTCACAGGATTTTTGGGGGCACAGGTATTTTTTATTACTTCCTCAATGGCCTTCAGCATACCAAAGAATAAGTAGCTCACTCCAGCTGCAGGTTAGTTAATCTACACTCAAGTATGATTTTGCAAAAGGAGGGCTGGGGAACACGCAAACAGAAGGGAAGCTCAGGGTAAAACTACATCCTTAGTTAAGCTTTTCAGCATTTCAGAACTCACCCATTGCAGAGGGGAGAACAAACCAAGAGCACTTTTTCCTTGGGAATTTCCCAGCCATAAATGGAAGCAACTACCTCTGTTAGCACTAGGGAGCAACAAGCAAATCCCATAAAAAAAGCAGACAGAAAACTTGGGAGTGGTGTCATTCACAGACTTCACTTAGTTGTGCACATCTTTAGCAAACACTATTCTAATAACTATTACCCTATTAATACAATCTATAGCATGAGAACAAGATTGATGTAACTGGGGAGAAGGGGGGTGAATGTTCTTATAAACCTTTCCCTTCCTCGCTCGCACTTGAATTTACAAGATGTTTTATGATAAATTCCACTGTGCCTTCTGGTATAATTCTGTAATCCAGTTTACTTTCCAAGAACAAAAAAAGTATTTAACTCCATAAACACATAAATCTTTGGTCAGTTAATGTCAGTTAAATTCCTGACCCTGTCAGGCAGTGCCTGATTTACAGTCCTGAAACACTGGAATTCAGACCTCTAAATTTGCCTCGTCTCTGATGGAAGCGTCTCTGCCTAACTGTCCAGTCTTTGATTTACTATTAACCTCTTCAACATGAGACAGCAGGTTTGATAGGTTAGTTTTACCAACCCAAAGGCTTGTGCTGTATATCATAGGAAGGGTTACACTTTTTTTTCCCTGAGTATCTGCTACTGAATCATCTCAGGGGAGAGATGCAGGGCTCTGACCACAGGCACGGCCCTGCACAAGAACATTCCTTAGGGAGGATTTTTCTGTCAGTTTTAATTGTTTCCCCTCTCTAGCGTTCCCCTGTTTCAGTGCTGTGAAAGACAGCATGCCGAAATTCCTGTAAATGTGTACAAAATAATGAATATTTGACATCTACCCCTGAAATGTATGCAATGCCTTGCAGTTCTGGTTCAAAAACAAATAAATAACTGCTTGGGCATCAGAAGTTCATTTTACATCTAAAAATCAATGGAAAATTCAGAACCGTGAGATCTAGGTAACTCTCTCCAGGGCTTTTTCTATAAGCTGTATCAGCTACACCGCTGCAGAGAAATCTGCATTCTGCAGAGACGTCTAAAATTTGAATAATGAGAATGACCTAACCTCAAGCAGTTAAGCTCTCCTGAAGATTTGGAGCCAGTGCTGCTGACAGAAAAAGCGGGCCTTCTCCTTTGCTCCAGCACATGGGTTTGTGAGGCAACCTGGTGAACCAGGTCAAGAAGCTCAATTTAACCCAATTTTTTTAACCCAAACTGATCTTCCAACCTGGCTCACCATGTGGCTGAACAAACAGCTGGACTGGGACAAAAGAGGGGCCTATATGGGGTGGGAAATAAAATATCCTGCTGCTTCTTCCAGACAACTTGCTTCTTTCTGCCAGAGCAACGTAAAGGCTGAATCCTCTAGTTCTCCGGTCAGGCATGTTTGCATTAATTAAGACTTTTGAGAAAAAATGTGTGCAAAGTGACGCCTCTGTGCATCTTTTTGATCTTCTGCTTCAAAACAAGACTTTCAAACCCTTCCCTCTGATCATCCTGTTCTTTTAAGAGAGAATTCCAACTACTCTTCAAATGGTATTCTTACTTAAATTAAACTGGAGGCTCACTGTATGCCTCCAAGGCACAGCTGGTAACTAAAAAACTGGTATGGCCCAAAATCCAGCATTCTATCCACATGTTGCACATCAAGAGGCAGGAGCAAGTTTTAGAGATAGAAGCTGTCCCGGTAGTACCACTGATGCCAGCAAGGCTTTCATAAGATCCAGGAAACAATTTCAGTTCATGAGGCTAGGAAAGGGTGTGAGAAACAACAGCCTAGGTGAATCAAGCACACATTTTAGCCCATTTTACCCTGCAAAAATGCTTTACACCTTTTCTAGAGCATCTCAAGACTCTCGTAGCAAATGCAGTCCGTTATGCTCACACCTGCCTGCAAATTCCAGCCCCAGAGAACACAGCGTACGGAAATACTCAGCAACGCCTGCTCCACCCCATCATGAAACACACTTGAAAAAATACCCTTTTTCCTTGACTCATGTTTCTAGGATTTGGTATCTGCTAAATCGCAACACAGCTTTTTTGAGCAGACTGTCTTATTTAATGCAGTATGGAATGTTATTTGGGGAAGCTTTCCGTCATGTTGCTAAGGGCTCTGAAGTAGAAAGGCGACCAGAGTTTCCCTTTCATGAAGAAAAAGGTGTTCATCACATTTTGTAGAAAAAAATAGTTCCTGAGAGCCTTTCTTAATAGCAGAAAGATATCTGCAAAATGTCAAATTCAACTACATTCATCTGCAGAACAAAGTTAACTACATTCTGAATTTGCAGGGAGGTTAAATGTTACAGTAACCCTGCTCATCTGATCAGATTAGCCAGAATATGAGGCTTCATTCTGGCAAAAACAGAGTGGAAGGGATCTTAGTATGAAATTTTAGATTCACTTTTCATTTATGCTGAAGAATGGTTCACATAACGTACTGCTTCTAAACACAGTCTAGGAATATGTATTTTAGAAAAACACGCTATTTTGTTCGGTTTGAATATGACAACTGGTGGCACAAGTGCAGGGCACAGGGCAGAAGGGCCGCAAGGCTCGAGAGAGATGAACCGTCTGTTAGCAGAACTCATGCTGCCCATTCGGGTTAAAGCTCTCTGGAGAGGAGAAGCAGGATGGAAAGAGAGCCAGCTGTACACCAGATCGAACAGGTCTGCTGAGCCACCTCCAACCTATGGTCCGCAGACTGGGCAGACCTGCCTTTTGCTACTCAGTATCATCCAGCTCTTCTAAACATAAAGCGAATGTTCAAACTGTACGAAGGACTGCTCTCTTTATTTGTTTCAAGTTCATTTCATATTAGGCTTCATCTGCAGGAATACATGAAGCAACCCTCCAGGGTAAGATCAGGGAAGATTAAATTGCCCTAAAACTCCAGCCCCTAAAATTTATAAACCGTTGAGGAAAGCTGAGGAATGTAAGTAGTGTTGACTCAATGGCCAGAAAACACAGATTTATAGGTGCCTAGGGTAGCTACCAGCTCCAAAGAAAATGCCCTGCGTTTTGTAGGACAGTCCACAGGTCAGATCAGCTTTCCTTCCTAGAACAGTAGTAAGCGTTCCACAGCTATTTGCCGTTAGACTGACAGAAGGAAAACGTTAGTATCTCAAAAGATCGCTTGTGTTGTTCCTTTCTTCTTAAGGGAAGCACCTCAAAAGCGAGAGTGCTTACTAAATCGGAAAGTGCAACCACAATCACAAACTGAATGGCTTCAGAGCATGGTGTTCAGCACAGACCCTATTCAGATAAATTAAGTGAAGGTGGCAATTACATAAATAAATAAATAAATAAATAATAATAATAATAATAAAGTGTCACCACCACAGATTGTCCTAGCCAGTGAAGCACCCACATATAAGAGGATATCAACTGCAAAAAAAAGCTATCAACTGCACTCCTGAAAGAGCCCTCAGGAATTCTGAGGGTTCCCAAAAAGGGCTCTCAATGCCTTATCAGCCTTCCCAGGAACATAGCTCTTCAAGTGTGCAACTTTTAAATGTGCATGTTTTAACTTTCCACCCTTTCTTTGGCTTAAAACAAAAGTTAAAAAAAAAAAAAAACACGCATTTGCACAAGCACTCGTCCGCTTCTCTGCACAGTTGCGCATCCTGCTGTTCTGCTGTCGACAGGGATACAATACCTCGGAATTTTTCCTCCCATAAAAAAAGATCAGTCCTTGGTGAAATCAAAATAAAAACTCAACACATGCTACAGTCACAAACTGTACACAAAAAAACTGCAGTCTGATCTGAGGGCTTAAGCTGAAGCTTCTGGAAGGAGTACACCTGGGCTGAACTTGTAGACCTGAGCCTTGCAGAGTTTCCACATGCCGCGCATTTCAGAATACATTCGCTGCAGTGAACCTCATCCATGAACTAAAAGGTTTATAGGACATACAGCAATTCAACACTTCAATTAGAAAGTGAGGAGAAGAGGCCAAGGGATTTTATGTGCAAGAATTTCTGAAGAGAATGCTTAAAATTCCCCTCGTTTTGGATTTATAACTTGTAAACATGAGCAGAACTTTCAATTTGTGCTTCAAATTGCGTTTCATGCTTTGTTTTTCTTAGCTTCTCTCCCTGCTTGTATTCATGGGATAGGTGGCTTGAACCCAGGAAGGCTAATGAATGTCTGACGCAGCAGGCAGTAAATCTACAGACTAGCAGCTCATCCTAGCTTTATTGCTTTATTTTTTTTAAATTGCTGATAATTACAATAATGCACATGGGCAGGGGTCCAAGACAGGAAGAATTATTGTCTGCAGGCAGATCTGGTGCGAGCTGATAATACTGGCCTGTGTTTGCTTTTGAATTTAAATGGCAGAAATCTCAGTAAAGTAGTCTTTGGCTTACTTTAACTTGCTGGAAGGGGTGGAGTTCTCATCTGCTCGTCCTTTATTGACTTTTGCGGTAGGGAATTCTGTACCAGCAGAAAATGGGAAACAAGTGCAGAAGCTGCACTACTATCTCGGGCACAGTTTAAGCATCAAGATCCTCACTCTTTACGGCCAACACGCAGTCTCAAACACTCAGAAGGTCGCTGATAGTAAGGTACGTACTTTCATACGGACCGACAGTAATCGTAGCATTACAAAGAGCAAAACAATGCTGAAGCCCAAAGCGTTCTTTATAGCTTTTGCAATTTCCTCTGTCTTTCTACAGAGGCAAGGAGAGATTTCTAAGTAATAGTGTCTCACAGGCAGCTTTTTTGCCCTTGCAATTTGTACTAATTGTGTAGCAGACTACTTCCCCCTCCTCCTCTAGTTTATTATGCTCCATAAACCGAGTCTACATGAGTCATTGGGCAGATAATCCGCCTGTCAGACATTTGCACTCGGGAACTGCCACGTTCAGAGAGGGATAGCAATACTGTAAGCAGTACTGGTGCACAGCTAGTCTAAGACAGCAGCAATCAAATTCAGTACAGCTCTGATACAGCTTTGGCTTCCTGAAGACAGGTGCATAACATGGTTGCCTTCAATATCCTCTTTTTTTTTTTCTTTCTTTCTTTCTTCCCCACCCCACCCCCCACCCCCTACCTCTAGAGAGCCAAAGTTCAGAACAACTCAACTGGAACATTCCACAAATAAAACAGTAATGCACTCAAAACTGCATCCTTTACACAGATTAACTGACAGGCCTCAAGCTTCCAAACTAAAGCTTGTGTGTAATGGCTGGGACCCCAGCAACTTACTGCAAGAGCTACCCTACAAAACAGGGGTGAGAAGAACTGCAGGAAGAGGTAGGCAGTGCTATTATATCATGAAGAACCCTTACAAAATACACAGATAGGTCTGAACATGCTTTATCAGCCAGGCTGCCTTCTGTTAGTCCCAAGAACACAAAGAACAGTTTTCATGTAGAGCATTAGATGACTGCCCTGATAGCAGCTTGCTTCCCTTTTTCAGCAAAACACAGCAAGAGGGCTATTTAAAGTATCTTTTTTTTTTTTTAACGGAGAGAATCTAAGTCAGATTACAGCATACACAAACTAGACCTATTTATTACCAGGCTAAACTAAAGCACAAAGTCAAGTGACTCGCCTAAGGTCACCATCAACAGGCTCAGCCCAGCTTAATCCTCAAACCCTCATTGCTCCGATCTGTGTCATTGCAATGCCTTGCACAGCAAGTCTAATTATCGCTTTCCCGCGAGAATTACTTGGGCATCTGAACCACAGAGACTCGAGATGCCTTGTTATCTTGCCAATAAGTGAATACTTCACTGTAAGCTAATGCCTCCACGTATGCTCAAAATCTGAAGAAAATGGCCATGGGGAACATCGCATGGCTGGAAGTAGAAGCCCATACCTATCTTTATAGAAATGGGTCAGAGAAGGATTCAAAATTTGGAAATATCTTACAGCATACACAGGGGAATGCTAAAGTCTACTCTCAAAAGTAGAAAATTGGTCAGGACAATTCTGCATTCCTAGGCATTTGGGAAGGAGATCCCAAACACAATGCAAGAAGAGGGGCTGCAATTTAACACTGTTTCACTCAGCTTAGGAAGAATATTTAGCTTTATCTTTTTAGCTCTAGCTTTCATTACCAAGTTGACTGTTAACATACATTATGACAGTTTACAGCATAAAGGCTTCACTGACAATAGTGCTAAATGAGGAGGCGTATTGAGAGAGGCTATTTCATAAGCAACTTCAGCATGTAGTTTGATAGCAATTCCCTTCCATCTTCAGGCACCCGAGCTATGCAAGGCTTAAGGGACGTAATCATTGCAGTGATCACGACACAGACTTCATCACATACATGGAAGTACATTTAACTAAATCTTTCCTCACCTCAGAAGGACCTTGCACACAATTTTTTGAAGCAAAAATAAATTTAGACCAAAACTCATCACAAATCACATGCATGCTTTATTTATTTATTTATTTATTGCCACAAAATCTCAAGGAAGGGCTAACCTTTCTTTTTCCTAGAGCACAAAAGTGGCAGAAGGGAGACCAAGAGAAAAAGAATCTATTATTAGCAGGCAAGAAACAACAAACCCTTAAAGTACTAATCAAACCTATTCAGGTTCCCCTTCCCCCTGCCTCCCCTCCCCTCAAAAAAACAAAAGAAAAACACAGCTTCATGGAAGCTCACTAGGAGCTTCACAAGAAAGCCCATCAGAGATACCTTACGGCTGCTCAGTGTAGCCATACATCTAATCTGTTGAGCGTATTGAGATGAAAAGACCGCAGAGATCAGTTTTTTATCAAAAACACAATCATGCAAAAAGCAAGCAAGAAATTTAAGAGCCTACTTTAACAGAGCATCAAGGATTTGAAGTGGCAATGAAAAACACCTGGAAAATTTTGCAAGAGAAAGAAAAGATAAGGAGTGGGAAGTTTGCAGTAGTTTGGTTTTGGCATGAACCACTTGTGAGCTCAAGTCTACCTCCCTTCATAGATGTTACTCAGTATCACAGATTGGCTATTTATACGCACAGACTGCAATTGTTTTGGAACATGATAAAATACTCACTTGGTATCTTAAGGTCCTGCGACTAAGCTACACAACAACCTCCCCTCAGTACACAGGAATAAATCACCAGGAATGGCTCTACCCATGCCGAAGCTTTCCAAGTCACGCCGACCACTTTCCACCCGCAAATTCACAATCTTCTGAGAAACTAAATTCACTGGGAAGTCCGACTTGCAAACAGTCCAGATGAAACTTGAGATTTGGAAGGGGAAATCACGAGTTTTTAAAGCGCTGGCTTTCCAAATCGTGCTAATGACCTTTTCAAAATAGGAAGCCCACAGCTAAAGTACAGGACTGCTTTAATCTTTGCTGTCACTCCCTGAGCTTTGCCAAGTATTTGCTGATCCAGACCAAAATTAATATGTTACCAAAAAAACAAAAACAAAAGACTCAAAAAAAAGAAAAAAGAAACAAAACAGTCTTGCTACTTTTAAAAGCACAGATTAATTGTAAAAATTACAAGTCTATGAAAATAGTCAGCAGTTGGTAGACATTACTGAGAACACATAACTACTGCTTATTAAAAATACATTTAGGAAATAATGCAAATTGAAATCTTAAAACAAAAACAACTCCTCACACATCTCTTCCTCCTAGTATTATTTATTCTGAGAACTGCTTACAACTTGTTATGGAGCATCTTTCAGGCAACACTTAACATCACCGCTCACACACAAAATTCCTCTGTTCCAGGAACCTTTAACATACATGGCCATAGAAAGTAATGCCTTAAAAATGCCTGTACTGGATATTTAGAGTTTGCTATTCTGATACTCTGATAAACTGATAGGTTTTTTTCAGCTAAAGTAAATAACGATTTTTTTTTTTTTTTGGGGGGGGGGGGGGGAAACAAAACCTCAATGTGAACATCTTCCTGAGTAATTTCAGTTTTCAGTTCAGCTGGTCATTAGGAAAAATTCCCTCCACTTACGGCTAAAAAATAACTGTGAAAGAATCAATTTAGCAGAGCCATCTCAAATTCTCACATAGAACTTGTCATTCAGTTTGCCTGACTGCAACTATTTTTGATCCCAGTAAACAGCAATAAAACTGATGAAAGGCTGCCAGTTTCCTTTCCCTAATGCTGGCAACCTGGAGTTGAGCAAGCAAGCAACAGCAGAGATAAGAATGACAAGCACCTCTTAGCCAAGTAGTAAAGAGGTTGAGGTCTGGGAAGATGGGTTAGGGCTACACTTTTCCCAAGAGTCAGATGGTGAAATCCTGGTTCATTTATTGTAAAGTTTGTCACCCAACAGCCAAGCATCTACATGAAGGATCCTGGTTTTAATAGCAATGTTTAGGCTTGAATCTCACAACTTTCTGCCTTCCTTCAAAGGACAGGACAAATACTGCACTTTTACCTATTCACAAAAGCTCAAACACCCAGGTTTAGCAAACAGAAGAGAAGGGTCAAATGACAAAGAGCCTTCTGAAGTACCCCTGAAGTTTCACCAGCAGCAGGGTCAGAAAAAGTGAAGAAAGGACCTAAGTAATGGCTTAATGGATTTCAATCTTTTACTCTTTAAAAGCAATCCTGACTAATTTAGTAGCATTTTATTTCTGAAGCATTAATTTATCAGCTAGGGTTTAATAGTCACAGTGTCATATCACGGCTAGGCCAGCATTCTGAAACTCTAATGGATGTCTTAAACAGTTACTTTAAGGGAAGCAACAGATCACTCCTTAGAATAACTGCTTAATGCTATTAGAAAATTAAGTAGTAATTTATAGCACAGAGTAAAGCTGGCTAGGTTCAGATCCCCTCTACCAATTTTGCTGATCCAGAAAGCAGAGCTTGTCCAACAGAGACTAGCATAGAACCACAAATATTTCAAGGCCGTTGTTGTAATAATTAACAGACTGTACATGCACACCTGGTCTTCATACGCTAACTTGACAGCTCCTCAGTTTATTAATCTATATGAGATTGTGTAGCATTGCACAGAAGCAAAACAAAATGGGAGAACTGACTTTTACCTTTGATAAACCAAGCTGTCAGCTCTTGTTAGCAATTCCTTCCTGGTTTAAGCAGAAAGAGTGAACTCCATGTACATGACATCCTATTTCCTTGAGGTTTTCTTAAACATTTTCTCCACATTTTCAAGGCAGGGGTCAAGGAGTGGGGTCTTCTTCTTTCTAGTCTACTTAGTGGAACCACAACTGAATACTAGACTGATGGAAGATGCAGTTAGATACTTCAGCTGCATACTCCTGAGGGTCAGTTCTTTGACAAGTTTCTAAAAAACATAGGACACTTCAGTAAAGTCTTTGAAGCCCAAAATTGGTAGGAGCTGAAAGCTTGAATGTAAACCTGAAAGCAAAGACTACCAGTTCTGCAGCAGCAATAGGAATTGCAGTGCTTGAAAAAGAACATGCAGAACAGCTTCAGACAATTCAGTTCTGCTTTCAGGAAAAAGAGGCAGTATCCACAGAGAACTTCCAGAACTTAACAGAAATTCCACTTCAAGTTCTCAAAAAGGCAGCGCTACCTTTCTTTTTAATTAAAATGCACACACACACACACAAAACAAGCAAACAATCCCTCTCAAAAAACAAAGACGGAAAGAGTGCATTCTTATTTAACCTTTTATCCAGTCTGGCCACCTCAGCAGTAAAGCTATCTTTTAGCTTAAAGACTTAGTAAAGAAAAGTTTCAAGATGCATTGTTTTGAACACAAGAATCTCAAACAATTATTTATTTTCCTGTTTGGAAAATTCTATTAGACACAAGAAGAGGCGCATTGATTACTTCTTCTTGGAGAAACTCTTCTGCCTGCTCAGATGCTCCTTGTCCAATAAGCTACACACTTCAATGCATTTCCCTTTACCGAGAACCAACCAAAAAAAAAAAAAAAAAAGAAAAAAAAAAAAAACAGTCAGATGTCAAATACAAGTTTTACTTTCCTTGAACCTACAAGCAGACAGCAATGAAAATGCTGACTTGATGTATAAATCCCATCACTAGCACGGTGATTGGAGGTCAGATTGATTCAAATATTGATGTAAACATGCCATTCACCATTTTCCTAGCCATAGGCTGAGTAGTTTCAACAGAGTTTTCACAAAGGCAAAGGATTAAAATAATGTTGCATAAAGTTATGACCCCAGGGAGTGATGCTTTTGGTTTCTTATTAGTTGACTTCAGACATGGCCCACTAAGGCTTTTTGTATTTCAGACATACAATCGTGTATGCATCTCAACCACAAATATTAACCTTACCAAAGGTCACAGCAGTGAATTGGCATTATGGGACATACTCAGATGTCTCATCTCATAACAGAGCTGCACCTGAGAATGAGCCATGCCGAAATTATAGCTCGAAGATGCAGTAGCATGACACAGCTAGAAGCACATCTCATTCTAACATCCTCATTTTGGACAAATAAAAAGACACTGTGGGCCCAAATGAGTTCCTTAACAGCCGAGGGTTTAACTATCTTTGAGGTCACCCCTCCAGGCACAATCCACAACTAATCTAGTCAGTAGTGTTACTCATATCAAGGGATTGCAGGTGAATCTTGTATAGAATGTGAGGCTAGGAACATTTAGAAGATTTTAAGAAAACCATCCTGAGGATTTTTGTATCTGACCGCAGATACGCACTACTTCAAGAGGGAGGAGGTTAGGTAATGGGCAAAAAAGAGCTGTGCGTGTCACGGCTGTTTGGCAGTTCTAAAGCCTGGACAGCAGTGGCAAATGGACCAACCATCCAGCTGCACAATTCCATTACAGGCCATGTATACATTGATAGCTATACCTCTATCAATGAACGGGAGAGGAATACTAGCCCAGACTGGCAAGAATAATAAAAGCAGACCTCTACTCTGGGCTCACTACTCATTTCCAAAGTAGGGTTTCCCCACTATAGAAAGCATCCTAACAAATGTTGCTAAGTACGCAATTTTAAGCTTCGCTCACGAGCCCAGATGTTTCTGAGGGAAATCTTACTATCCATTCACACACAGTAGACCCTCCCCCCAAAAAAAACACAAAAACAAACAAACAAACAACTCCAAAGGTGTTGTTCATACGTGCATACTCAGTACCAGCAAGACTTTCAGCAATATCAGCATTCGAAACTTGGCTAGAGTTAAAGATGTTCACATCCTGACACAAACCACCAGACTGCACCGCTCCAGAATGTTCAGTCTGTCTGCATCTCTGTATTCTGCACTTTACATGACGTGATGTATTTTGCAGCTTAATGTTAATAAAGACTACTTTAATCCTCTTTATCACTGCAGAACGTAATCTTAAATGTGATGTAGATACATTTTGTCTGACGGATGCTGCTCCGAAATTTATCTGAAGAGATACTGCAAAGCACAGAAGCCATTCCAAGGCAAATATTTCAACAAACAAAAAAACTCTTGTTTTATTAGATCTAGAGTACTTCGAGCTAACTGCTATAAACAGTAAAAATCTGTCAGCTCCCCTGCTCATGACACGAGAAACAGCTTGTAGGCCAGTCAGTAGCATTCTCTTTAATAAGATAGTAACCATGAAAGTGGCAACGCACCCCAAAGTCAACACCAGGCAAATAGCGGCTGAAAGTTTAGCTACAAACAGCTGTGCACATTAAGGCTTAGGTAGTTCACTTTGCTGCCAGCTGTAGCTAAATGTTTGTTACATCCTCAGTTACACGATCAAGATAGAACTAGCAATCACCGGCTATTAAATGCAATAACAGAACAGCATGAATAAAGCTGTGAAGCCACATACATAACGACGAACAATGGTTCAACTTTTTTGCAAGAATCCTTAAAATGGTGATCAGAAGCAGGAAAAGCTGAATTGCAACCAGGAACAACAGGGCAAGCGAAATAAAGTTAGCATTACTTTTTCCTGAAGCAAAGGTTAAGAAGCTTAGCAAGTGGTGCTCTCCACTTCCGCTTTGCAGTATAGGCACAATTTCCAGCCCAGTTTTGTGGATATCTTCATAATATTTTTCTCTGGAGCAACTAGTTTAGTTGCTCCCATTCTCCTGGCTAAAAAAAGTGTTGCACTGGCTATTTCAGAACTATAACCTTCTTTAAAGCACATCAGCATCTAATACAGTAGGGCATGTAAAATGGTCCATGCTAGCAAGCATGCTGAAGTGAACAAGGGAATTAATATGCTATGTATGTGCTATGGAAAATGTTCCATACAGTTATACTTTGAAAAGTATTCCTCTCATCAGGTTAATTACCATGTAAAACAAGTTGCAGAAGCTTCCTCAACATAATACCACAAAAGATCCCACTAAACCTAGGAATTTCAATGTTAACGTCAGCATTCCTTTTTTCAGTATCACAAATTCTACATTTCAATCAGTTTAAGAGAAGATTTGCTGCAGTTTTAACAGCCCTGCTACATTAGGAATCCAGCTCATCTTGTTAGTCTTCCTTGATGCCATGCTGCTGAGCAACGGATCTGGTAGGACAGGGAGAAGAAGCAAAAGGACTTTGAGGTGATCAGCTGCTAGATGTCTAGTTCTTTGTCTCTTAACTTGAGAAACAAAGACATTCTGAAGCAAGATGCAAGCATTTAAAATGATTAATTCATCTAAAACACTGTGCATAAAACAAACAGTAGTATGAATTCAAACATAAGTAATACGTGTCAGTTCTCGTGATGACTGTTTTTTCTCAAACTCAAATGTATTTTTAACACACATAAAATGAAAAGACTGATAAAAGCAAAAGCATAAGCATGTAGTCAGAAGATGAGGAACCTAAGCAAATCACAAGAGGTGATTTAAGCCATAAAACCAGCTGTGGACAACACAGGGCTACAGCAGTGCAAAATATTGTATTGCATCATGGCTGCACTCCGGCAGGCCATTCATCTTCTGCCTTTGTTATTGGTAAATTGCTTCCGAGAAAGCGGCTGTTGCCCTAAACAGAATATCCACATGCTGAGTAGCTTTGTTGCAGAGCAAGTATTGATGCAATTTGAACAAGATGGCATTTATCAGGAATGACAGAAGGTGGAGGGGACAGGGGCTGGAACACTTTTTCTATTTGTTTTTAAAGCCTCCAATAAGCCCCTTTCAATTGCTATGCTCTTCAAGCAGAGAAGGTTAGCGACCGCCTCATGCAACATGACAAGATTCTCTCAATCCCAGCCTCAAGCTTCACACATTCACAAGGACACCTAAATTTTCCTTTACATGCCTGTCCAAGAATTCACTCAGCCTCTTCTGGGTCTGATGCTTGCCTATGACATCTGAAGGCAGATATCTGACCCACCAATACATTCCTAATACAGAATTTCAAGTTTCTTGACTGGCTACTGAGGAAGAACCTTCCCCAGTGCTTGACACTTCCAGCTCTGGGGCTACGAGGCTCTAAAGACTCTGGAAATTAGGTAGTAGGAAATTCAAAACCTGCATCTCATCAAACTACTTAAAGGCACTTAATCCTATTTGCAGCGAACAGGAGCTGCAAGCATCCTGCTCCGTTCAGGAATAAGATGACATGATCCCTCAAAGATTTCAGTTTCCGCTTTTCCTGACAGGCAGCAACATTTAAGCAAATTCACCAGCGCTGCTACATCCTACACTCGAGAGCTAGTTTTTGGCCAAGGCATTACACAAACTAGTATGTTTAAGTTGAATCTTAACATGGTTTCAATCTTTTTGCGTATCTAAATGCGTATGCGATCTCGCCGCGCAAAAGGAAGTAGACATCAAATTCCATTTCTTCAGCAAGAGCTTTGATAAATTATGCAGAAAAAGATTCACGTTCAAAAGCCGATATACTCGCTGGGAACTCAGACTACAGGTTTGAATCAACATTCTGCATTTAATCTTTTGAGAGGAATACTTAGCAGATTAAAGCAAATCTGGCCCTCTCTACTTCAGGCCACAATTATTGTAAAACTATCAGCGTAAGAAGTCAGCCAGGCTGCAACCACCATTCGGTATTAGTGAATTAGTATAATCGATGAAGATTGCTCTAGGATCATTTTTGGCAAGTTATCATCCCAATACGAATGGGAAAAGATTAAACAATGAAAATGCCCTAGCTCAGACCTGATAATGTGTCACACTAAGTCCAAAACCAAACAGAGAATTTGGTGATTAAAAGCTCTATACTAGAGGTTACCTTATGTCTAAGCAGAGACTTCGGCTCTGAATACGCAATCCAAATCCGCCTGAAACCTTACATGAGTGCCTAATGCCTATTGTACCAGATGGGATCTGCACAACTTTTTTTGGCGCTGCTGTCATTTCACACTATGCAGCGACATCATAACTAGTAGGATTCATCAACCCAAAACAAAAGAGAGACACAAATTGGTGGGGAGCTGGATCTAAAAATAATGGAAGAGCCTTTAAAGGAAAGCCTGAAGATTAATAATGAAAGTGTCTGGCTTTTGATTAGGCATCTCAGTATTGAAATTAATGTAGGACATCTGCTGGAAAATACCAGGTAGTTTACCAAAACCAGGCTGGGGCCATTCTGGGAACATCATCAGAAGACGATTTTTTAGGTCTTGTCTTTGACTCTTTTACTGATAAATAGTGGCAGTCGGGTGAAAAGAGGCAAGTCCCTGTTATAAGGAGAAAAGACCCAAACTAGTACCGGAATTTTCAACGCTACTTTTATTTAAACATTTCTTGTGTAGCTGTCTGCCATCTCACCCGATCTGTTCGCCAAGAAGTCACCACCACTAAGATGATAATTAACATTTCTAAATGGAAACTTCACTAAGCATACATCTACTGTTACAGTACAAAGGAACCGCTTAGATTCCCAACCCAGGCTTTATGTTCATGTCTCTCTCCTCCCGTGTCCTTGACCTGAATCAGAATATACTTTCTACTGTTGTAATTTTGTCAGAGAGAGAAGATGATTATATGAAATTACTTAAAGATATCCCTGTCACTGAGCCAAAGCCTAGAATCACCACGGTGAAAAGTGGTTATCATTCACGCTATACCTTCATACGGTACCATATATTAGCCACATGGTAAATAGCTTAGGTGAACCCTATAACTACTGATGACTCAGTGCCTTACCGCAGAATTAAAGGGATAAGACACTCGAGCTATTTATTTATATTACGTATATTTAAATATTTATCTCTTAAGCTATAAAACAAAAGGAATACGAAGCAAACACTGCTTGTGAGTAGGTTTCTGAAGAGAGCAGCTCCCTGGAAAATTCACAAACTCAACTTAAATGAGATGCTTTCCTGGCACAACTGGCAAAGAAGAGTCAGCTCATCCTCAGTTTTTGTATTTTCAGGCTGCATCTAAATCACCTGGGCAATTTAAGTCCTTCATATCTGGCAACTTGATAAACTGCACTCAAAGTCATCATTTCATAATGATTTTCAGTTTACAGTCTGAAAACCATGGAAAAGCCAAGGCCAAACAATTACTGATTTTGTCTCTTCTCTAAGGTTCATGCACTGGTTCATACACCATGGAATAACAACTTCAGACCCCACTTCATAACTAAAGGCTTCATCTAGCCAAAGCAACATGCTGCACTGCCTATTTGTACTGGAAGTACTAGTAGCTGAAGTAACTAGAGAGATTTTCAAAGATTCAGAAGAAGATGAACACGCAGAAAGGGGCTCACAGATCGGATTCATTTATATTTCAATTCTGTAGCCAGGCACTGTTCAGCAGGCTTGAAAACCAAGACTTCCCCCAAACAATCCCTAAAAGGTGTTACTGCAAAGCCTAACGCAGTTCTCCTCAGAAAAAAACAGGTAGGGAAAATGAACACCTCAGGATAATGAAACCATTATCCTTGCAGTCAACACACCAGGATCCTGGTAGCTGAACAAAAAATTCTCACAGGCTACTTTGTCAGCTGGCCAGAAGAGATCAGGTATTGATCTCTAGAATGGATAAAGAAATGCACATTCAGGCATCAGAACTGCCTGTAACAGAAAACAAAAGACTCTCTGAACTACCAGTAAGGAACTTTTAAGACCAGTTCCATCTCTTAAGAAACAGAGATAACGAACATGCAATCTGCTTTTCCATTTTCACAAGGAAAAATGAAAAGTGAAAAAAAGATTGCACCTCACAGACATTTGGCTCTGCACACAAGCACGAGTGACTAGCATACCGTTAGACATACAAGCCAAAAGGAAGGCTTTGCAACCTTAAAATTCGTACAAGAACATGAGCTTTTCTGACAGCATGAGAAGTGACTAAAAAAGTATATCTGACAAAGCGTTACAACTGAATTTAACATATATATGGTCCCACCTCTCAAAAATAAAGTACTTTTCACCACTGGATATATACAAAAACATCCACGGTAATACTTCAAAATGAAGAGCCACTAAGCAGCTTAGCTGCATGCGTATCTGATCAGGTGGACACCCGATTACATAAAGCCAGGCAGGCTACATTTTGCTGCTAGAAAGATTAGTCTAACGCCATTTGCAGAATATTAGTATTTTGATCATTCATCTAAAGTCAGAAGTTAAATTTTTACAAATGCACTTAAAGATGTGATTTTGAGTTTTCAGTATCAATGCAATCAGATTACGGAACAAGTACTAGAACTTACTGATCGTTTCACAGCAATGTAAGAAGGTGAATTTGATCTCAGTCCATCTTTCTCTGTTGATTTTCAGTGTAATTCTATGGGGTAGTAGAGCTTAAGAAAACCTAGCCAGGAACACATACTTAACTCCAATTGAGAAGAAAGGCAGAAGGTAAAAGTAGCAAATCTAGTGCCAAATGACTTTTAAAAATAAAAATAAAAATCACACGCATGCCAGGTCTACGTGTGGAGTTAGCTACTTGCTGGTACAGGGATTTCTATATTAAAAGAAATGCAAATATAATTTTAAAAGATGACTCATAAAAATACCTGCCAAACTCTTTTTTTTCCCCCAAAATGCATGTTTCCTTCTGAGAGCACGAGTTTCTCAAGAATGAAGATTCATTTGTATCTTTCTCCTATAGCACCCAACTTGAACAGAAGCACAACTTGTCTGTTTATAGAACTATAGTAACATGTTAGAGTCACCTGTTAGCCTGCCGTGGCCAGTAAAAAGCAATTGGATACAGTTCTCCCTAAACCAAGGTAAAGAAACAAGTATGCTCTTCTGGATAAGTCATGATAAACAGGACCCTGACAACCCTCTCCATTCACATCTTCCTTCCTATTGCTTTATAATTCACTTGATGGCAGCTAAGGGAAGGGGCTGAAAATGGAAGAACTGATTATAAAATAAATATAGCCAAAGTGTTTTAACGACTTTGTGCAAGGTAAACAATAAGGTAAATCCAATCGTAGCATATATCATTTTCCTGTAACAAATTGGCTGCTATTAGAGGAAGCAGAGCGTGCCAGCTAGGAGCGCAGACACAGGTTAAGCAGCACTTCTGAAGAAAAGAAAAAGATAATCTTGCAAGTTCAAGTACAATACTGAACTAGAAGCATTACCAGAATGGTTTCTAGGCCACTGCAAGTACGTGAAGTATCCCAATTAAAAGCCAATATCATCTTAAATTAGCAAGATGTTTCAAAGGCTCTGACTGCATGAACTAAAAACCAACAGCACGAAGTCTGACTGCACATAAGGAGCACGAGAGCAAACATCTGAAGAATTACTTCAATTCAGAAAATGTAAGAGTTATGAGAAGAACCTGAAATGCCAAAGCATAGAAACAGAGGTAAAGGCTTTCTTGTTCTAACTGAAGAACTTGGAAATCGTACACTCCTCTTGCACTTCACCTGAAGAACATTACTGTTATGGCTTAAGCGCATTTGTAGAAGCAGATGCTACAGTCAAAGATAGTTATTTTTACAAGCTTTAATCCATACGCCTCCAAAAGGTTGGCGCACAGGAAAAAAAACAAAGTCAACATTTTTACAAGAACATTTCTACCGAAAAATATAACTCATTTATAGGAGAGAAAAACTACATTAATCCTTCCTTGCAATATACAGCACTGAAGAATGGCCAATAGGTAAATAAATAAATAAATATTAATAAAGCTCACATCCATCTACAGCTATCTACATAACAGAATTTTTAATAATTCTCAGGACTTGTAATGAAATACATCAATAAGAATGTTTAATCTAATGTACAGAGACATTAATACCTAAATAACATTCTAGAGCAGCTGTAAGCAGGATGCCCTTACACATTAAACACAAGGAGAACTGAAGGCCTTCTTCAAAGAGCAGAGCTTACCTTCATGGAGCATTCTATAATGCAGCAGAAATTCCAGAGCCTCTCTGCAATATCATGCAAATGTCTGGCTTGCTTTATTTCCTTATATGTATCTATGCTTCACAGAAACCCTTCTTTAGGCTTTGAAAAGACATTAGACATAATTGCTTGCAGATGAAAGCATAAGATATTTCCTAACGCTGACCGGGAAGTCAAGTTTGGGGAACAGAAAGCAAACTATAGGCCGCATGTAAGGCTGGAATTTTACTGAGCTCTACTGAGGACTTCAACACAGAAGTGGAAATTTCCCCTAGGTGGAGTTCTTTGTTCAATGCAGCAGGCAATTAGAAGTCCCTAAGGTCTGCAGAAATGGCACAAGACTGACATTTCTGTTGGTGAAAATTTAAGCGTATCAGACAAAATAATGACATGTACTGCATAGCTCTGCCGTAAGATAACATGTCGTTTTCCTCACCCCCAATCCTGGTCATTCTAGTACTCACAGGTACTAGAAGCCAAATATTCAAGACAGCTTTGTAAAAAGACCACTAGAAGCAAATACAGTTTTTAAAAGCGGTACTGAGTCTGTATGGCCTCAGATGTGATTATACAAAAATATCAAGTGATAAAAAAGAAACTTTGCATCTTTTAAGGCCTTGAGGGCACAGCAAAAGTAGCTTATCATCAAAATACAGATCAAATTAGAAGAGATTATTTTCTTCTCTCAATGTCCTATTTGAAGTTCTTACAGACTCACAAGCAAAATACCGGGATCGAGTTCAGACATAACCTTAGGACACACATCACTGTGGGGAGAAAAGCATCAGTAACTGCTGGCATCAGAGGTTTTCTAAGCTCTTATATTCAAATTCATTTGGAGGAAATATTGTGGAAGCTTATCTACCATCAACACATGACAAGCTCAAAGGGAGACTGACCGTCACCAATGACAAGCCCTTGGGAACGCCCTTTTCAGTATAAAGGTTTATATACCAATAATTCAAAAAAAAAAAAAAAAAAAAAAAAGCCACTCCCCTGCCTCCCTGAGCAGAATAAGAAAAACAAACTGTAGTAGATAAGAAGATTACTGAGTGTTCCAGGGACAGGGACTGGTAGCTAAGATAATCAAATGAAAGAAAATCCACCTAACAGGACCATGCCAATTCCACTAAACTAATAAACGCAGACATCGCTATGCATTTTTCTTAACTCCAGTCCAATTTTAATTGTCATCTTAATTACTAAAGATCACTCTCACGTATTTCTCATCACATTACCTGACACTATCCAGTAACAATCACAGTAAAAAACAGCAGCAGTAACCATTTCACTCCCCAAGCTCTGCATCCAGATACTATGCTCTTCAGAAAATCTAGCAGCAATAAATAAAGACTGCGGCTCCTCACAGACAAGACAATGGTAGAGAGGATGCAGCAAAAATAAAAATTTAAATGTTACAAATCATAAATGTGCGTCAGCAGGCTAAGGTGGCTGTCACGCCTTCAGAGGACATAAATTTTGCTGCAGAAATGGCTGAACAGCCTGAGCGGTGGCTCCAAACAGCCACTTATTACAGTCTGATGCACTAACATAACACCAAACCGGTACCGGCTTGTGTTAACATAGATTAGACCGTAGAGGGTTAGCAGTGGACCCACAGCCTGGAAGAGAATGCAAACAGGGCAGACAGGCAGAAACTGTTTCAGTTGTCCCAAATTCATCTTTCTCAAATAGATCAACACCCCCCCCCCCCCCCAGCGTTCAGGAGCTGTAACCCCTCCCGGGGCGCTGAGAGGTGACACTGGTGCGTTCCCCATGCTGAAATCTTTACTAATCCTGTAACTGATGAATCCTAAGCTCTGCTTCCTCTGACAGACACATGGTGGTTTTAGAGAAAAGTTACAGCTAGATTCGTTTTTCAAGAAAGAAGCTGGCATTTTATAACATAAGTGCATAAGCAGCACCAGCTTCCAGGAGGGATGTGAATTGCAGTTGAATTTGTCTCGGATATGACAGAGGAAGTGACCTACAGCTGGAAGAGTTTCTAAACAGGTGCAAGAGATTAGATTAACGCAGCCAGGAAGATCCTCCACCACTAAGTAACCCGATCTCGGCATTAGCTAGAATCTCTCAGAACAGCCTTACCAAGTCTTAAGTCATCTTTCTCACAAAATAACCTCGGGACAAGTTTTCCAGAAACATTTATTGTCACGTTCCATTAATTTATAGCAATTTAATTGAAAGACTGGCACAAAGTAGGTGGAATACCATTCCTTAATGGCAGCTGAATAAGCAGGCAGAGAAGTTGCAGACTAGCCTAATTTCACAGAACATCTATTAGAAATATTAAAGAACCACATTTATTGTCATTTAGTAATTACGGACAGTTTAGGGCTTCAGATTTTTTTTATCATGCTGAGGCAGCTATTCTGCTGAACCACGCTTGTTAAATTCTACTGTAAACTGTCAAATCAAACCATTCACAAGTAGCCACAAGTCTGATCTTTGCCCAAATCTAAAACTCCCATCCACACAAGACAGATGTTGTAGTTTTGCATCTCCAAACAAGATTCAGATTATTAAACTCTATTTATCTGCAACGTCTGAAGCCCAGCATGTACTTGGCTCTTGGTTTTGTTGGTTCACCCTAAGAAATAGGTTACAGCAAAAAGTTTTAAATTGCCAGGATTTTCCTGTCCACCTCACTACATACCTAGCCAGATTAGACAAAGTTGGATAAAGCAGCAACCTCCCCACCACCATTTCTTTCTCGTATTGATATGAATTGTGACAGTTAAGCTATTTCTATATTAAATGCACATCTTTTACACTTGGCTAAAGCTTTACTGTGAAAGATAATGTAATAGTTTAAAATTATAGATTTATTCAGGATCTATCAAGCAGAGAACAACCAAATGGATTAATTTAACCAAGGTTTTTTCCTCTGCGGTATTACTCTCTGCTATTCTTCTGAGCTTCTAGACCAATCTGAAGCTCATGGCTCTTGCTATGGTGCCAAGAATGCAGAGGTCAGTTCTCAGGAAAACCAGGTATCTTGGAGAAATGAGGCGGTTAATCCTGCAATCTTTGACCAGATAAGCAGCCGGCGGTAGCGAGTTGGAGGGCTTTACCGAAAACAAGGTGAAACGGACCCCGAAAACGGTTTTGCAGGTGCTGGTTGCACTCCCGATCGCCATCAGCTCTTTGCGGCGAGTAAAAACCCCTCGCCCACGCCACATATCTTACTGCCTTCATAACCAGCAGGGCAACGCCAGCGAAAGGCTGCCTGCGGGCGATAACGCGAGCCCCCCTCTGCTAACTCATCCAAACGAAAGCTCGCTCCTGGCGGCGCAGCCCGGGAAGATGGCGAGAGAGCCCCAGCTTCGCCGCCGCCTGCACCTGCAGCCGCCACACGATGCCCGGCCCGGCTCCCCCCCGCCCGCCGCCGAGGCGCCCCGGGCCCGCGGCGAACAAGGTCACCGCCGCCCGCGCTGCCGGCCGGGCCGGGCCGGGCCGGGCCGCGCCGCGGAGCGCGGGCTGAGGCGGCACGAGCCGCGCGCGCGCGGGCAGGCTGAGGGGCAGCGCAACGGCCGCCCGCAACGGCCGCCGCCGCCGCGGCGCCCGGCTGCCCCAAGCCCCGCAGGCCCGGCCCTACCTCGATGTAGCCGGCGAGCGTGGCCGCCGGGACGGCGAGCGCCAGGAGGAGCAGCAGCAGCGGGAAGCGCAGCGCCGAGCCCATCGCCGCCGCCATCCGCCGCCGCCCAAGCGCTACTGCGGCCTCAGCGCCCCCCTCGGCGCGGCGCCGGGAGCCGCCTCGCCAAGCCCCGCCCAGCGCCCCGCCGCGCGGCCAATCCCAGGCCCCGACGGAGGGACGGCCCCACGGACCGCCGGGTAGAGGCCAATCGCGGCGCCAGCGAGGAAGCCCGCCCCCGCCCCTCCGTGAGTAAAGGCGGCTGGGCAGGGAGCCACGCCCACTTCCCGGCACCAGCCAATCCGCTTGCTCCTGGCGGGAGGCTGCTCCGCCTACGGGGGGGTGGGGGGGGCGAGGGCCGTGCTGCCTGCTGGGAAATGGCGGCGGGGACCGAGCTAGAGAGAAGGTCCCCGGGGGCAGTGTTTTTTTTGGTGTGTGTGTGTGTGGTGGGGAAAGGCCCTAGAGTTTCACCCCCTTCTTTTACGCTGACAAAACAATAACCTACCGGTATCAGAACCGAAATAAGGACAAAACCCACCCCCTTTGAATAGCTAAAGCTCCCACTGGTGTCAGTGACGTAACATTTCCCCCCTTCCTCTAGGCTTTCACATGAAACACCTCTAAAAATACAATATCAATCACTACCTTAACTACCTTTTTTTTGTTAAGAATAGGGGTCATCAAACCCATCAAAACTGTGTCATGAAAGTAGTATGTATATCTACATATTTCATTTTCTGCATGAAGTTACAGTGCTTACATAGGGTGGAAAAAAAGATTTTTGTACAGAATGTCACATAGCCATAGAACATTTATGCTCTAGCTTCCATGCTTTTAGTGTCTATTCCAAGTGCTATATTCTGAAATTGTTGAAGAGAATAGTGCTAGAGTGTTGGAGACAAGGGTAAATTTGTACTATAGATCAATAAGCAGCCCAGTTTTAATTAAAACTGCTGACTGGTCCACTAGTCACTTATTATAGTCTCTCTTTTCATAGTATTTGAAAGCCTTTAAATCTCTTTTACTGCAGTCCTCTGGCATATGTAATTTTCTTTTCAACTTGGCCAAATTCAGTTGGAAAATTGAATCAATGAGTTTTTGAAAAACTAATACATTTTATTGTAAATATTTTATTGAGCAATATGAATATACAAGTAAATAGTGAGCATATTCTGAGTTAAGCTTCTGCCTTTAAAAAATTCTCTCTTCAGGCCAAAAAGTACAAGCTGTTTATAAGTCCTTGGATAGAACCTTTCATTTGAAGGTATTTTAAAGTACCGAGTTAATTGATACTCAAAGCACTATGTAAATATTAAGTGTATTAATGTTCACAGCTCCTCTGGGAAGCAGTGCATTTTGCACATTACAAAAAGGCTGTGAGAAAAAACAAAAACAGTGTCAGTGAAGGGCTTGTTGAAATTCAGGTTATGCAAATACCTGAGGTTTTCAGGGCACAGCAGAAACTGAAGTAATTAGCTGCAGGTTGCCAACTACCTCTTGAAATCAAGTCACAAAACATCTCAACTACAGAGGCACACAAAATGAGGGCCTTCATGAGAGCCTCAGTTTCCATGGCCACACATGGCACTACTGCTAGGTCAGGCCTCCAGTCAAACTGGGCTAGGCTAAATGTAGCCCATGACCAGTCAGTCTATTGTATCACCTGTAATTCTGTATGGTAGGAGTAGCTATTAACACAAGGGCAGCAGCATGCACACAGACAGACATACCAAACAGATACTTGATTCACTTTGGAATATTTTCCCTGAGATGGGCTTGAATACAACATTAGGGTTATCCTCATTTTTCTGAGGAGAAATTTCAGTTTGGTGAAGTTTGAGAGTCTCACAGATAAGCATAAAGCATGACCTTAGCTTCAGTTCTCACCTCCAGTAACATAGCCTTCTCTTAGGGATATACGCTACAGGAACAGCAAGGTCTGAGAGCTGAAGTCTTAGCATAGAACTAGAACACAGCATATTCTAGTTTAAAACCAAGACCATTAGTGCTCTCAGTTTACTACCTAAAAACCCTTTTGTTTGATTTCAAATTTGAAGTCATTAAAAAAAAAATTGGATGCCTCTTTATAAAAAGATCAGACTCCCCCACATCATCCCCAGAAAAAATAAATAAAATAAACCAGCATGCCTTTCTTTACCCAGTGGTCACCAAGAGCTCCAGAGGCAACCAAATTCATGTGACCATAGGGGAAAAAAAAAAAGCAAGACAGAGACAGGGAGTACAGACCTCTAAATTGCTAATTGTAGCACCAGCACCATAGAGCATATGGCAGTGAAAGGAAAAAACTACAATAGATTTGTTGCTGCCATAATCCACCAGCTATTATAGAATTTCCATGGAACAGGAGTGCAAGATAGTTGTGTCAGCCTGCAGTGATGGCTGAAAATAAGCTTCTAAAGCCCAGCGGTACTCCAACTTCTGCAGAATCACTTTTCACCAAGCTGTGCAACCCCCAAAAGTCACTCTCAGGCCATCTCATTTTGCTTAGCAGTAATGGGGAGACAGTGTTTATTGTCTAACTCAGTAAGGCATAGGAAGGCAGTAAAACCCTCATGTGAGAGGGTCTGCAGAAGTGCACATAACTAGCCATACTTGACCTTGTCTAGAGTCTTTATACTCTTTCAGTCCAATAGCTGCAAACATCTGCAGCTTTCTATAGGCCTGGAATGGGTTGCACAATGAAGCAAATAAACAGACCAGACCCAAGCCAGCAGCCTCCTGGAACATCATCTGGCTCAATAGTCAGCTGTTTCAAGAGCTATCTCCATCTTAATGCCAATGGTCACCCAGGGCTGCCTAACAGCATGTTTACACAGCAAAATGCAAATGGGAATCTAGCAGTTGGAATTGCTGAAACCAGCAGGGATCCTGAAAGGCTTTAGTAGTGGCCCCTTGCAGCTGACAAGTAGTCAGCACAGTAGCAGCAGATTAAGCTACCCTGATGCACTCAGTGGTCATGGCTCCATTTTCTCTGTAGATAAATTCCAGATTAGAACTGCTTGTTTTCTGTTGCCTGTGACAACAGTACCACTTTGAACTGCTGCAAAGCTGCAGCTTTCCCCCAAACATTCTTTCCTGTTGTTAACTCTACGTATGTGGCAGCTTTCAGTTTCTTCCCAGAACCCTATTTTCTAGGCTTGGTTCTAGGGTCTCCAGTGTTTCTGCCCCAACTCACCCATGCTAGAGAAGCACCAAGAATCTCATCCTCAGCTTCAGAGGGACTGGAGAGAACTCCTCCAGAGCTTTTATTCTCCGAGTAATGTTTCAAATGAACCTCTATCTGCTATCACTGGAAAGACTACAACTGTTAAGTAGAAAGAGCATATCTGATGGCATCCCCAAAGGGCAACCTTAAACTTTGGATAGAGAGTGTGAGCAAAAGTCCGTGAACAGAATCTGTCTGGTACCAGTAGTCACCAAGAGTAGCAACTTCTGCAAACACTGAGATCCAGGCAGTACCTGGAGGATAAGTTCACAGCAAGGAAGTCCTTGAATATTCTCACCATTCTCTCAAACTCCACAAATGAAGTGATAAAACTGGCCTATGAACAGTAATCTTACACAGCTCTTAAATGATGGATCATACCACTCAGACTAGCTTTAAATGAGACACATGCAATTTAGAAGCTGCAGAGGTAGAATGCAAACTGACTGAAGACAAGACTACAACACATGCTGTGGTAAAAGCCAAGTGGAAAAGGAAACTCTTGGACTTCAGGCATGATTCAGCAAAAACATACTAAACAGTGCTTCCAGACAAAAATACTAACCTACTTGCCAGAATGAAATAGTCAGCTGCCACAATTCATCAAGAGCCATGTTGTGCTTAGGGTAAGCACAGCCAGAAGTCTTAGGAGGCATAAAGCAAAGCAAAACCTTTAGTAGTCAACTAAAACTCGATCCAGCATCCAGCTACATAATTGCCTTTGGGGAAAAAAATATCAGGAAGTTACCAACCTATATTGGAACTGGACTTCTACACATGGCAGCAAAATTTTGTCATGGAAGTCTATGGAACGGTTTTATAACCCAACAACAAGGAAAAGAAAAATCACAGCAGTCAAGGTGCAGACAGTTCATCAGCAGTGAAATCAGTGAAGGAAGCTTCACTGAAGGGGTTAAAAATGTAAGGTATACACAGAGGATGAAGATGTTCCATAGAAACAGGGGCAACAGAAAAGGCAAGAGGCTTCTTAAGCCTCAGAAGATAACACAGTGCAGTCAGGAGTTTAAAAAAAAGAAGAGTTGACTTCCATTGGAATGCAGTGAAGTTGGAAGAGTGAGAGGGGAGAGGGGAAATACGAACAGATGTATTGCAAGTGCAGCTGTACCTCAAGAACAACAGTGAAAGTAATTGCAGACATGAGGAAAACCAGCACAGGAGCATGTGAAAAGGAAGCAATATAGTAAGTGGTAGTGGACAACTGTATTTGTGGATAGTAACAAGCCTTTCTGTTTCTACTCAAAGGTGTATTTAAGGGCCTGACAGGGAAGGCAGGAAGTCTACCCTACACTCTCTCAAGAATCTTTAACTCTTTGAGGCCATTTCCCTGCTGCTGTTCTGTGCCTAAAGCAATGCCATGAGCTTTCACATAGTAACTTCATGAGGATATTTTAAGATTTTTTTTCCCCTGAAGAATTTAAGCAGTAACCTGTGTTAACTTAACCACTAACAGCAAGATGCTGGCCTACACCATAGAACAAGTTAAGAAAGTAACCTTAACCTCTCTCACAAGGGCAGACTGAAGTCATCTCTTTTGGATTTAGAATGCTATTTTGCTGGCTGAAGCATATCAGCACACAGAAGTTAGCAATGCATTTGAAAATGAGGAGTACATCTACCAAGGGTGCTTAAGCCTAGTACAAGAGCAAGTACAAGCAAGCTGCTGCTCCTTCAATCCTCTGCATGGGCCTCTTAACATCCAGAAAGTACAGCAAGTCTACAGTTTCTTCACCTTATCTAGATTAAGGACAAAGGCAATGATCAGGGGGAACTTAACTGAATGATTCACTAGTTTGAAGAAGATTGCCCAAGACAAAAGAGGCAACTGAAAGATGCAAGTCATCCTGCCTGGAACATATCTGCATATCTGCAGGATTCACTATCCAGACAAGAAAGGCATCTCACCCATGTGTGTCAACTGAGCAATGAACCTGTGCTCAGATAGTTAGGATACCAAAAGCAAAAGCAGGGACTCCAGCCACCTTTTTAGCTAACCACCAATTTTCAACACGTACAAATTTGGTGTTACAATACTCTTTTCAGTCTCCAGACAGATCCTTGACTTTAGGCACCAGCAGGATCTCCAGACAGAATAAGGCCTGATGCGTTTTTTCCCCAAAGCTGTAACAAGCGCTTAACCCAACACCCAGAACTCAAAACTCAGGGTCTCAGGAAGCATGGCATAGTCAGGAAATGACACTAGGGAAGGAAGAGAGGATGCACAGCATGGCAGAAAACTAGTTAACTTTCACCTTTTTGGACCATCATGCCTACCCAAAGGTTTCTTGTGACACTCCTCTCTTCCAGTTTGCCTGTGAAGATGGAAATGTCATTTAGCCTCTGAAAACAGTGAGATCAGTTGTTCACACAAAGGCCAAAGAACCCATTTCAGCTTAAATTGAGCAGTACACAGTTTGTTGTAAAGATCACATGAAGCTTAAAGAAAAATAATTTTAAAAAACAGCCAAGCATATTTTGCAGACATTGGCTCATTACAAAGCTGGGATGCCTGTTGTCCTTGGACAACATTTCTTTGCTCTCCCCATGTTTGCTTGCCAGTTTTACTCAGACTCATTTCACTGGTGTGAAAGGTTGCTCATTTTGTAGAGATCTTTCAGATGAAAGACCAAATTCAACTGTTATTATCTGCAATTTCAGAGAAGAGAATTATTGCATTTTTTATAGTAGATCTGAATTTGTCCCACAAATTCCTGTAGAATATTACAGTAGGTTGTTTAATAGTACCACACATAACAGAAGGATTAAGCATTGAGGCCAGAAAGTTGCTTTAGAAAAAAAATCCAACTTATCCTCTTTATTTTTGTCCTGCACACCAAAGGAAACACAAAATTGAAAATAAAAGGCTTGTATTACTAGCAAGCAAAGGAAGAGCTCTGATTCATGTCCGAATTTTTCATTCCCTATTCATTGGTGGATTAAACACCAAATCGTCTTAACAAATGACACTGCAATGAACACCACAGAACATAAAAACCTCAGGAGTTGTCCTGCTGAATATATGTAGAATCATTTGCAGCAGCTTTGAAGATAAGGGCAATTCAACAAAGAAATTCCACCCCTCCCTCCACAATCAGATCTGATTCAGTGCAGATTACATCAGGCAGCACAGACTAACCTGTGCTAACAAGCTGTTTTATGACGCTCCAAACTTGCCTCTTATTTCCCCCACCACTTGTTTGAGCAGTTACTCAGTGTGCAAGCAATGGGGTGTGTTAAGTAGTAATGTATGACACGGACAGACAACAAGGAATTTGAAGGAAAAAACACACACACACTAACAGATGCCTCATGCCTCAGACTGCAGAGCTCTCACTTATTACCAGGAACTGTTCTTTTATGTCAGCTGCGTGATACTTCTAGGCACTTGTTTTCCTGCTACACTTAAAAGCAAGGTAACTCCACAAGAAGCCCTCCTTATTCACTTGCACTGGATATCAGCATAGGTGCCTGCAGTTGGTATCCTTCTGTTTAAAGAAATACCAGGATACGTTTCCTGTTATAATCACTAGAAGCCTCACAGCTTTTAACTGCCCATTCATTCCTCATATGTCAGCACAGAAATAGAAATATTTCTTGAAATGAAGACCCTGGAGACAAGGGAGTTGTGCACGAGGTAACACAGTGCAGAACAGGACCTACGAGCTTGGGTTTCCAGTTCCAGTCACCAGACTGCTTCTAGGGAAGGAGTCAAGGATCTTGTGCTAATTAGCAGTCTAGTCCGCAACTGCAAGTTACCAGGGAAGCGGTGGGATTTTGGAACTCTCAGGTCTTAGAATTCCTATTAGCAGACCTCATTCCACAACTGGGGCTGGATGTATTTTTCCAATGCCCCAGACAGTACTCCAGCATTATTATTTTTTAAGTTAAGAGTGGCTCCATGTTCTGCACTGCAATTTTTATAAACTTTCATAGGTGTAATTCTTTAGAGGACCAGAAAATAAGTACTTGTACTTCAGCAGTCTTCAGACTCCTAAGGCAGAAACAAAGTCAGAAAACAGATTCTCCTGGCAATAAGAAATAAAGAAATAAGTGTTTGAAGCCTGCTTTAGTTGACTAAAGATATACATCAAGGCACAGCTGAAAGCAACAGTGACATTCGACTACAAGACAAATCCCAGCATCTCCAAGGGAAGGAGTGGGCCGCCTACAGCTTCCACCTGCAAACCTGTGGCCTGAGGGAGAGAAGAGCCCACTTGGCTTTCCTGAATCACGGTTACTCAGAAGATGAGTCAGCCCTCAAGAGCTGATTATCACTAGCCAAGTTTCAGCAAAACCTCTGTTGCTTCTCCTGCAGCTTCCCTGCTGTTGCTGCATCAGCCTTCAGACGGGCTGAATTAAGTTGCCATCTTTATTCCACAGCTTCTTACTATGGCTTTTCTTCATACACCTGAAGAGGGAGCAGCCCTGTGATCTAGCTGCCCCGGTTCACCGAAGGTGGAAGGTTCTCCCCCCCAGGAACACGTTCTGCTTCACAAAAGCACCAATTTGCAGCATGGTGTCACACAGCTACCAGCATATCCTGTGTTTTATAAAGCTAATTACAAGGCTGCCTCTGAGCCTAAGGTTTCCCGACTTGTCTTGGTCATTTGGTTGACTCTACAACCTCTACCAACACGCAGCTCTCTGGCTAAATTACATAAAGGAAGCCTCAAGCAGAGCACTCCATCAACGTTTGAGTTTTTCCTTTAAAATGCAAATGGTTCATAGCTAATTCCCTTTGGGGACTTAACAACTGAATTTAAAATGGAAAACGATGATACAAAAATATACTTCAGAAAGCATTGCAGTATGAGTAATGTAACATTTGCTACATGAATACAGAGTCCTCTGGTCAGCCAGGCATCATCTTTTATCTACATTTTAATAACTTCCCTCAAAACTGCTTTTGGCTAAGTTTTTCTTCAACAAGCAGCCTGGTGCAATCTCAGCAGAATAAAGCAAGGGCAAAATTGACCACATCTTCTACTTTGTAAAACATATCAGCACATTTGAATATATCAAATATTACAGCAATCTCTTCCATTAAAAATCTAATGAGATCTTTTCTATACTTGCTATTTTTCCAAACTTGCTTAAAATCAGGAAGCTATAAGCTGGCAAACAGGTCTGTCATTCAGCTATCAATTGAAAAAGCCTAAAAAGCTACCCAAAGGCAGCATCTAAGAAAGATGAAGCCAATACTTACTGGCTGATTTCAAAAGCAATATATTCTACCTCATTCTTCCTCGTTCACCAGTTTACTTTTAAGGAAAAAGATGTACCATTACATACTTAGATCAATTTATGCTTAAAAGCATATACATGCATGCACACCCAAACACAAGTCTTGCCCAGACGTGGGTAGGCAAAGTGCTGTACCCTGCACTGAAAATACAAAGTGCCGTTCTCCTTGCATGATCAGGCCCTAAATAACTCAAATGGATTCCTTGCATTTGCTCTCTGCTGGAGAATACACCCTTACATAACCCTTTAAAAGAATTCATTTCTGTGAACATAGTCACCAAACACCCCCCCCCCCCCCCCCGTTTTAATAAACCTTATGCCAAAGGAGGGAATCGTGTCACCACAATAGGAAACCCACAGACCACATTATTTAAAAGGAAAGAGTGAAGTTCCTAGTCCATGCCTACAAGAACCTAACACAACTACCAAGTTGCAGAACCACAGGTTTGAGTTTGGTATCAGCATGTGCCGCCTGCTTTACAGAGCAAGTACAAAGCAAGAGCTGGGCTGGAAAAGTGCACACAGTAGTGTGAAACAGGAACAGAGCCCTCTCTACATAAAGAGACAGAATATGTCAAATATTCAAACTTGTTTTTCTGCCTTCCATTTGTTTCCACGTTCTTCTGCTAATTGCATATCATAAAAGCTGTCCAGGCTGTTCTCTTTATTGCTAGAGGCTTTAATCAAACCCAAAGTCTAGAAAGCCTCCGAACAACCAACAAAGAACATATTTCAGTAAGTTAAACTTGAGAAGTCACAATAAGGACTGTGATATAATACTGTGATATCACAAACAAAAGGACTATTACTCCATTGTGAATGAAAACAGCATGTGGCTTTCACCAGGAAAGAATCAAAAAAGAATCCATTAAAGAAAAAACTAAAAGAAAACAAGAATGAAATGAGTTTATGGCTACATGAGTTCTGTTCTTTCAAGGTTCTTCCACTGTAAAAATGTTTCTTGAAACAGGGAAGGGAAAAACAACACATGGCAAGTTTTTTCTCCTGTGACTCCAGTGTTTGCCAATAGCTTTTCAACAGTTGCATGATTCATGATCAAGGATTTTATCAAGGAACCCCACACTCTGTACAACAGAGGACTCTTCCATTCATTTTTATTTTGTATTTATTAATAAATAAAGATGTCAGCTGTTCAAAAACATTGATGAAAGACTAGAAAAGTCAGTAAGTGAAATTAAAGGAATACTGTTTTAAGTCCAAAAACACTGAAAAACAGAAAACAGAAAGTGAGTGAGTTAAAACACGCAAAGTAGCAAAGTTTGTGATTTTTTTTTTCAATTTCAAGTTTGCCTTGAAATCAAGTAAAAAGACCCAATCTGATACTATAAAAAAGTAAATGGGCTTTAAGTAATTCCTACACAGGAAGCAAGAAAAGGGTTCATGATCTGTCACAATGTTACTACATTGATTTCAATGCACAGCTAGCACAAAGTCATTTCATTAGTTTTACTGGCTTTCCACTTCCACTGTATCAACTATAGCAGGAGTCCTGCCCTAGGCCAAAGTATCAAGAGCATGCTCTAAAAAGCCTGAATTAGAAGCATTTCCTTTATACATTCGTTGGAAGTTCCCCGTTAACTTCAGTCCTCGAGGAAGAGGATGGGATTATAGACTGCTAACACAACCTTGCCTTTGAGGGGTACCCACACACTGACCACAGCAGTCGATTGCCCCTCTGCCTCCTCCTAGTCAGAGGCATTAATGCCACATAGGCATTTGGTAAATTGGAACGATAAAGATAACACAGCTAGTCCAAGACCCTCCAGGGTCATGTGCAAGTACCATTTTGTGATTATCACTAGCCAAGTATGCTCTCTGGCAGTTACCAGAAGAGGTGTCTGAACACAGAGGGATAAGTTTTCTCCTTATGTACTGCCCATGCAGTCAAAAAAACGCTACTCCTTTAGAATCAGTAATATCACTGCTTACCTAGATCAGGAGTTTGCCTATGGTGTGCACTGTTTCCCCCTTTTTAGTCAATAAGTACAGAAGGTTAAGCACAGTGGAGTCAAGATTTAAGTTCAGCCAACACGTTTGAGTCACAGGACAAGAGCTGCAGCCCAGGTCAGTACAAGGCAGAACAGCTTGCCTGTTATTACGGTTTCCACAGAGCCAAAGTTAGTGTGAAAAGCCCTGACTCAACTCAGCCCTGGAGAAACAAGTGTCCCCGCCGTGCTGGTGCATTCTGATCCAGGTCAGTAAAACAAGCTCTCCCAGCAGCCTCCAGCACACTTGGCTCCTCAGGTCACTGACCATCTATCAAAAGTACATGGAAGAAAAACAAAACAAAAGCAAAACCCACAGAGCCCTTACTCAGTGAATTCAGAGCTGGCAACCACATCAAGCACTTGAGCCAACAGAAGGGACTTCAGACTCAGGGAGACACAGCTCCAGGTACAAGGCCAGAAGAGTTTCATCTTGTTCTGCTAAGGCAACCATTGGCAGTCATCTGTACCTACACGACAGGCTGTAAACACAAGAGCCAGAGTCTCAGGCTAAAAGCTGTTTGAACCTGGAGCTGCAACTTTCTATGGTTTTAGAGCAGAGCAGGGAGTTTTCAGGTACCAGGGTAGAAAGAAGAAAACAAAAACAAATACCCTAAGGAGGTTGCCTGCAGCTGTGCAGGGGAATTAGTAAGCTGAGGGTGAAGAAGAGTCAGGCTCTGGAATTCATTACACAGACTAGTACAGAAGGAGACATTTCATTACAGCCTTTGGCATTTCAGGAGGAGTGCAGGGACATGAAGTGGCTCATTCAACTTAACAGGAGATCCTTGGCTGAAACAGAACTCGCTAGGGAGATGAATTCAGCCTTATCAGACTGGTCTGAGAAGTATAAAATGACCTAATCTCAGGTATGTTCCCCTCCTTCACCTTCCTAAATAACCCCACACCTAAGAAAACTTTTAAGACTATCTTGCCATGGCAGGGGAAAGACATTTCAATGTTAAAACTGATTGGATAGGTCTACAGCTGGCAAGTCCACTGATTAAAATGACTCCAAGTTTGCTTTAAGAAAAAAGCTTTCTTATTACTGTGGCATTATGATATTCAGCACAAATTCACTGAGAAAAAAAGAGTTTATAGCATTTTGAGGACTGAGGGTCAAATACTGGAACCCTCTGATAAAACTCGCAGCTCTACCTGTGCTCCTACTCTAGTTTATCAGCTTTAAAGGCAGTCTTTCCAAACAAATGGATTTTTGGAGCACTGCAAAATACCAGCTCCACTTTGAGTTGAGAGCTTGATACAAATTTCCAGAAGAAACCCTGCAAAATTAGAGCAAACCTAACATGCTGTAGGAGATACATGGACTCTCAGCTAGAACTGCAACAAGTATTTTATTGAACTGCGGCCTCTTGCTCAAGCTAGCAGAACCCCAGGTTTTTTCCACTCTACACAGACTGAGGTTACAGAAGTTCAAAGCAACAGTTGAACAATTCTGTAATTACAGAGAAATGGTAGTCTCATCATAGCTACATTTGCAAGCACAAGTGCTCTTCTTACCATATAAGTATGCTTCTTGGAAGAAGACACCCTCATTTTGGATCCAGCCCAGGGCTGGCCAGGTCTCTGGGCATGCTTAGCTTACATCTCATTTGGATGCACCTGAGTGATATCACAGGAGCTTTGACAATGAGAAGTACATTTCCTGCAATAAAAACTAACAGGAAAAGAAAAAGAGAAAGGCAGACTAAGTAAAAATAACCATCCAGTTTATATTCTGCTCACTACACTCAGGATACTAGGGAAATAAAGTCAAACATTATTTTGTTAAAAGTACAATACTCAGATCTTTTACTCAACATCATTTGTCTAAAGCATGATCAAGGATCTGCCAGAATTCCTGGCTCCAAGAAGCTCTTCATTTTTTTGTCTATGCAGGTAATTCTCATGTTTCCTCTGGCTGGCTGGCTGGCAGCAGGGTTTTTTCATCCATAGCCATCTATATCAGGGCAGAGGCAGAAGCTTTAGTCTTAAGGGCTGTCTCAAAGGACTTTTTTTTTTTTTTTTTTTTTTTTTTTTTTGTCATCAGTTTTGGAGACAATGCTGCAGTTTGCAGCATTAAACTCACTCACAGATCTTGGCACTTGTTATACGTTCACTCCATTTACTACACACTGTTCTTCTAAGACACTTGCTTTCAAAGGCATTTGGATATCTATCTATACCAGAGGTAAAATACACTTACCTTTCAGACTCAGTTTAGCTTCAGAACACCTCTTTCTTTACACTAATCAGTCATTAAAATAAAGATAACTCTTCTACCGAGATAACTATCCCCTCAAAGAACATATCCAGCTGCAAAGAACAGCTCAGCAAGAGTGTTTTGAGCATAATCCAAAATGACATCTAAATCAATGCAGCCCCATGCTGCTGCTTGCACAGCACTCACTGCAGGGTCAGTTAATCACACAGGACACCATGGTCTCAAGCACCAAGAAAAAGAAAAAAATAATAATATTGCACAGCACAAGATTTAATATTTTCACTCTTATTGATAGCTCTTAAAGTTAGGTGCATAGGGAAGACACCACTGCTTTCCTTTTCTTAAGGCTAGCTTTCTAACCTTTATAACTAGAAAACTGGGGGGGAAGCACTCAAATAGAACATAACATATACTCTCCTCTAGTAACCTAGGCTACTTTTCTGAATTGCATCTGTAATTTTGTAACATTTAGACAATATTAACAACACTGACAAAAAAACCAAAAAATTACTACAAGAGCCATTATTTAAACCAAGATTGCAATAAAAAGAAGAGCTTACCTGCAATACTCAAGCAGCAACATACCACAGTGCTAGGGACCTGACTGCAATAATAGGGTGGCCTGATGGCCCTGACCAGTCTCACCTGGGGCATCTGCCCAGCCAACCCCACCCATGGCCCCCCCCCCCCCCCCCCCCAGAGCCCCATTTAAGCTCTGCCCCAGGCTGCTTGTCTCTGTCTGAGCTGCTGCAGAGAACTATTGGTCTCTAGTTTAGCTACAGCTATCTCTATGCTGAGCTGTATGACCTGTTCATTAGGAGTCTAGCCTCAGAACTGCATGTTATCCTGATCTTCCTTGATGAGCTGGACTCTTGGCTAGATCTAGATCCCACCTTGAGGTGTTCATCTTGCTCAGGTATTGTGGACTGGGCTTCTGGTTGCTGTGGTTGTCCTCTCTGGCTCCTTGTCCCTTAAGGAATAACTAGTCCTTGCTCTACCTTAGTGCATGTGCTGCTGAATCTTTTTGAGCAGCTGTGATGTACCAGGCTGTGCAGGTGTAAGAGGCAGCACTGGTACTAAACACTGCTGTACCCTAGGCTGTTGTTTGGATACCTGCTTTGCTGCAGCTATCCTGAGCAGCAGGGTGGCCAAGCACCTTCTCATAGGCAATCCCACTATACCCTTCACTTGGGAAGAGAGCTACTGGGGTGGGGGGGGGGGGGGGCAGCTAGTCTTCTCCTTTCCTTCCTCAGAAATCAATAGAGCTTTCTAAAATCACTTCAGAAAAATGTGCCATATAAAATGAAAGCTTCTTTTCTGATGCCCTGTTGCATTAATACAGTTTGGCAGCCAGTAAGGCAAGCTGGAGACTGGGAGCATATTGTACAAGAGAAGACTGAATGTAGCTTGCTTCCTCTAACAAAACAGAGTCCAGGAGAGGATATGGCTGCTGTCTATAAATATATCAGGAGAATAAACACTGGGGAAAGACCAAGGAGGAGGGGAAGGGAAAAAAAAAAACTACTTAAGCTACAGAAAAATGCTGGCATAAGAATGAATAAGTAGGAATGGGCCTTGAGTAAATTTTGGCTTGCTAATCCCCAGACAGTGATTTTCCAGAGTCTCCCAGTCAAGGCTGCAAGAGTAAAAATCTCACTGACTGTTAAGAGAACATCTGCTCAAGTTACAGGATGGGATGCCTGTGATCAGAGAATATATTAGCTGAGATGATTGTGTCCCCTCCTCCCCTTTTCCTTCCTTCCTCCAACTCCTATATCCTAGGGAAGGTTCTGATTTCTTTTTTCCATTTTTCCCTGCCTAGGAAAGGGGAAACCCTACTGCTCTACAGGATTATATTTTTAATCTTGACTTGCATTAAAAATAATACAGGAGGCCTTGCCAGGTACAGGGAATTGCACTTTGCTGGTTTACAGGCAAGCCAGGCAGAGGCTGTAGTTAGCACGTAGGCTAATTTTGGCCATCAAATGTGATTGCTAGAAAGATAATGTCTGCTGTTTAAATATCCAGCAGAAGCTATCATTAAGAAGGCTTTTTTGAATTAGCTTCTTTACTAAATGTATCAGTAAGTAGAGAAAACTACCAAAGACTCATTCTTTCCCAAAAGATGTTGGGTGAGACTGATGCTACATGATCTCACTGTCATTTCTCTTTTTTTTTTTTTTCCTTGGGAACTACCAGAAGGAATGAGGTCCTTCCTCAGATTTGAGGATGGGGTAGTGATGATCCTTTAATCCAAATATTTCATTATGATGCCTAGATATACTATTAATTTTAATAGAAAATATTTAATGTTTCTATTTCTGTTCATTCAACTTTCTAACAAGCTCAGAAATATGAAAAAACATCATTATCAGGGTTCTGAGGCATCCTAGTCTGCTTAGTGGAGAGAAACAAAAATAGCCGCGGTGTTTACATTGCAGTTGATACTGAAGTATCTCCTACTACTGACAGTGCTTCTGCATAGCCAGGAATGAATAGCTGCAACACCCAAACTTCAGCAAGCAATTGGCCAACAGTCTCAGATACTTTTGAGTGTTGCAGGGCTAATTACTTCATGGTATAGCATGTTTCCCAGGGAACAGATATGCATGTACTAAATAAAGAGTAATTCCAGATGAGGTGTGGAGGGGAGGGGGTAGCTGACCTGGATTTGAAGTTGAACTACATCTGTCCACTGCAGATTCCTGGCAAATGCTCCAATAATTGAGAAGTCCTGAAGTACCAAAAACTCTGCTGCACTGATGTTGCTGCACTTGCCCTGGCCTGTGAGCTGGGGCCTTCACTGGTGCCACAACAGAGCTGTGCTGTCCTGCTTACAGGACAGGGCTCTACAGCAGGAGCGGTGCATAGAAACTACAAAAACGTGGTCCTTGCCCCCAAGCAGCCTGCAAACCAAGGTGGTTTTCATCAAAACTAGTGAAACGCTGTGTTTTTTTTATCTATTTTTTAAAACCTTTCTCTGAGCCCAAAGAGATTCCAAAGCTACCCTCAGAAGCCGCAGCCTTAATAAATGCCACTGTAATGGACCAGGGAGATCCTGGCATGCAAGGGGCAAAGTATGCTCTATGGGGGGGCTCCTGGCCAGTTCCTGAACCACAGCCTGGTGTGCCAAACATGTTTTCAAGGTGAACAGACAATCCTGCCTTTCCTATGACTTGATACACCATTTACCAAATGCACAATAAAGACCATTATGGAATTATGTAAATTACTTCCTCACTTATTCCTTTAGCTGTTGCCTGTATTTTTTTTAATTCAGTTTTGGGGAAAAACAGTTGTCTGTGTATAGACCAAACAAAAGGGCAGCCAACAATGAAGATCAGAGTTAGAAAAGGCTTTCTTTAATGAAATGGTTTTCATTCAGTGTTAGGTCAAATAATTTTTAATTCTGTGATTACCAGGTAGATGTTATTAAAACACACCCAAAAATTTTTAAGGAAACTTTTTGATAACAGAGTAAAGGGATTAATTCAGCTTGTTTAAAAAGAAGCTAAACTAGCTTAGAGAGGAAGGCGAAAAAAAGCTCTGAGAACCAATATAGGAAAAAAGCTTTGTTAAATC
Source organism: Rhea pennata (assembly GCF_028389875.1). Taxonomy (NCBI): domain Eukaryota; kingdom Metazoa; phylum Chordata; class Aves; order Rheiformes; family Rheidae; genus Rhea; species Rhea pennata. The sequence continues at coordinate 6,626,008 of NC_084686.1, read as the reverse complement.
TGTGTGTTTTTTGATGCAGTAATCCCCTTAATTAAATTTATGCTGGCTTGCTCTAAATCAGTAAACTTATATCACCACCTTTGCCCTGCTTGGTATTCTCTGTGTGAGATATAAAGTAATCACATTTCAGTTGCATTATAATTTAAAAGGTTCCAGCAGAAGCATCAGGAGAGCTGAAGTTTTTCCATCTCCGAGATTGCTGTTCTATATTAGACAGCCACTGACTTGCGGAAGGGAAGTTAAAAGATGGGCGCTGTAATGCTCAATCCAGTTCGGTGCAATTTGGAAATCTTGATGAAAGTACCTACTTGTCATGCACAGATGTAGCCCGGTGAGGTCAGCAGGGCTCCTCGGGCACAGCCTGCTTACATGGCTCAAATGAGTTTACAGCATTTGAGCATTGTTCTCCGGCATGTTTTAATCGGTGTCTTCTCAGAATCAGACAATGTCACTAAGAGAGGGGGAAAAAAAAAAGGAAAGAAAAAAAATCAAATAATTGCAGCAAACCCAGAAACAAAGAGGTACACACAGAAGAACAAAGGCTTTCTAGGAGTGTTGGGATGAGACGGAGGGTTAGTGAGCAGCTTTGGGGAAAACAGATCCAGATGATAGGAGGTTTTGAGCTTTCTGTGCTTTTAAAGAAAATTATTATTTTAAAGGCAGACATGTTGTGGCAGGTCTCTCATGAGGCAAAAGGAATGGATGAAGAAGTTCAAGCTACTAAGTCAGGTCAAAAAGATATTTGTGGGCAAATGGAAAAGGGGGAGGACGCGACTACAGCAGCCTTTCCCAGCTGGAGTTGGAAAGGAGAGAGCAGCTCTCGCTGGGAGGATGTCGGCACGCGCGTGTCAGCGTGGGAGAAGGTGCTGCAGTCCAGAGAAAACTGCCGTGCAGCTGCCACAGGGAGGACAAAATAGGCAAAAGCAGCAGAGGCGGTGCTGAAACAGCAGCAAGCGAACCAGGTGATGCAGTGATGAAGATACAGATCTGAAGACCCAGGAGATAAGGAGAAAAAGGAGGATCCAGCTGAGGGTTACAACATTGTTCCAGACAAGACAGGCGAACGGGAAATTATTTATGTCACTTATTCTGACTATCTACAAAGATCAGAAAACAAATTAATTGAACATGAAGACCTCCCCCTCTCGTCGTCTCTGACAACGCCAGACTGTTGGAAAAACAAAGCCTATGTTGGAGCATCAGGAACAGCGCACTCAGTGTGGGAAAAGCACTGGGCATTACATCAGATTCCAGATCCTGCAGATGATGAGTCAGAGTAGCATGTGTTTTTCTACACCTGGCAGCTTGTTAGAGCCTCTCCCCATCTACACCAAACGGGTCTTTCCAGGCTAAGGGGAGAAAGGAGGGAAAAAGAAAATATTGGCAAAGTAACTTTGAGAAGGTGACCAATGTACCAGGAAGGAAAAGGCTAGTCCTGGATCCTGCATGGCTTTTTCTACGGGCTTGGAAAATGACATGTTTGCATAAAGACATGACACAATTGGATGTTTGTATCCAAGTCAGTGTTACAATGTTGCGAGTCTTCAAAACACTAGGGAGAACATCTCCAATCCCAAATGAAAATACATTTTGAAAATACTTCTTTTTAACTGGCAGGAATGGCTGTTGAGACATGGGGGAATAAAGCAGTTTTGGTCTTGTGTTTTTCCTTGTGCTATTTGCTATCCAAATATTTTGGCACGGTGCGGTGAAATCTGAAACTGTTCCTATAGGATAGGGGAAGAAACTGCTTCCGTACCTCCTTCCATGAGCGAAAAGGAGAGGACTGCACAGAGGAGTAGAGCAACAAAACTGACTTCTCCTAATTGCTTAACTATTTCTGCTCTCTTCAGGTTCAAAAACTGTCTTTCATAATAATTTAAGGTTAAGTTACCAGGCACAAGTTAGACAATTCGCATGTCTGATTTTTATCTTGATTACTCATGGGAGGGACGCTGTCAGTACAACAGGGGATGATTTTGGCATACACCTACGCCTTTTAATTTAAAGTGTTATAACAGGCTTTAAAAAGACATACCTATTGGAGACGTATGCGTAATTGCACCAGCATCAGACCCTCTTGCTATTTTCCTAGGGTAGAGTTTTAGCAGAACCAGTTCTTTAGAAGCAGTAATTTGCCCGCATCTTCAACCAAAATTTACCCTTCTTCCATTATTGGTTTCTGGGTCAATCGGCTCCAACAGCCCCTTGCAGGGTTGGACGCTGCCTGCGCTTCAGTGCAACCGTGTTTAGTTACGTGTGCACGTGCCGCTCACAAAGCAATTTGGAGTAAACTTAAAAGGTGCTGAACGCAGAGACGGTCTTATTTAAGAAATCTCTCCTGGGCTGTCAGGTGGAAGAGCTTTCTGAGCGTACGCTAATCACAAATAAGGAACCAGAAAAGCGGTGCTTTCCTGTGGCCCCCCCAATACAAATCCCTCTTTAAGGAAAACAGCAACCAAGGGGCAGTGGAAACCCCACCGGAATGACACATCAGTTGACTCCCCAACCAGTAGTAGCCGTTACCCGTCCCCGAGCCGGAGTTTAGGGCTCAGGCAGTGCGGCGGGGCCGGCAGGGACCTTTCCGGAGTGAGCCCGGGTGCCCCCGCGCAGGAAGGAGAGCGCGTCGGGGCGCGTCCACTCGCGGGCCGAGGTCGCCCTCGACGGCCCCTCGCGGCTGTTGCTTCAGCTAACGGCCTGCGAGCGAAACCAGGACGCGGACCAGCCGAGCTGCTCTTTCTCGTACAGCGTCCAACCGTTGCTCTGCGACGGTTGGCGGGAGAGCAGGGAGCGGCCTAACGAGGGCGAGGGCGGCCCGCGCCGCGGCTGCCCCCGGCCCTCCCCGCCGCCAGGGGGCGCCGCGCCGCGCCGCCTCCCCCCGCCGCCCCTCCCAGCAGGGGGCGCTGCTCCCTTCCCCCCCTCTACACACACACCGCCCCCCACCAAACGGGGGGGGGCGGAGCGCCGCGATAAGAGGCGCGCTCCGATTGGCCCGAAGGCCCTCTGCGGAGGGCAGAGAGGATGAGAGCGGCGCTCTGATTGGCCCCAGGCATGCGGCGGTGGGGGGGAGTGAAGACCCCGGTAAGGGGTTCCCCCCCCCTTCCCGTGGATTGGGGGGCCCCTTTGCTCCCCCAGCCGCCTGACCTGGTCGCCTCCAAGTCTTTTCTGGCGGAATTTTGCGCCCCATCTTCGCGGGCAGAGGCGTTCTAGCCAATCAGCGTGCGGCGCCGCGGACTGTTGCCAGGCAGATTATGGTAATGAGGTCCGGGCGGCCGCCCCCCCCTCCCGCTCTGCAGCTACCATTGTGAGGTGAGGACAGGTGGGGGGGTTTGGGGCCGCAGCGGGGCCGGCGGCGGCGGCCTGGACGCGGCACCCGCACGGGACCCCCTCAGGTAACGCGATGGGACGGTCCGGGAGGGAAGCCCGATCCGGGGGCACCGCGGGGACCCGCCAGGGGTTTTGGACTTGTTGTTTTAGTCGCACCCAAGATGGCGCCCGGAGCTGGCGGCTCCTTAGTGCTGGGGCCGGGATAAACCGTTCGCTCCTGCGAGTGGGGGGGGGGGGGGAGCAGGGCGCAGTCATTCCCCTTCCACCCCTGTGGGAGAGGTATAGTCCGTTCTTCCCCCCCTTCCCTGCCCTAGTCGGGATCCCCCACCCGCCCCGGACACAGGGAAAAGGGGCTGCCCCCACCCTTGTCCCCCCCCCGCCCGGATGGTACAGTCCGGACCCCGGCACCTCAGTGGCGCGGGGGGGGTGGTGGTGCTGGAGCCATCTTGCTGCCCCCAGGGTGGCGGGCGTTTCAGCCCCGCTCCCCGTTATGGTGGGCCGCTCGTTCCCCTTGCCCCGTCGTTAGGTCGCCTCCCCTCCCGGCGGCTGCGGCGCCGTTCCCTCGCCTCTGCCCTCGCAGCGCACCCTCTCGCCGGCAGCCCGCGCCTGTCTCCTTCCCCCCCCCTCCCCCATTTCTGCAGTGGTTGGGGCTGAGTGACCGTTGGGCGCCAGCGCGGGGGGCTGATGGCGCCTCACGCTGTCTCGGGGCGGGGGGGGGGGAGGGGGGACACGGTCGTTATTGGCACTGGGGAACGGCGGCGGCGGCGTGTGTGTGTGTGTGTGTGTGTGTGTGTATGCGGGGGGGGTGGGGGGGCACCTCCACCGCCTGATTGGCCGGCGGCCTCGCGCCCCTTTCTCCCATTGGCCTCGTTAGGGGAGGGGGGCGTCGCACCCCCTGCCCCTGATTGGCTGCTGTTGGTGGCGATGGCGGGGCGCGGAGGGTATATAAGGGGGAGCGGGTAGGTGCCCTCCAGTCCTGCCCGGGAGGGGCCGTGGGGCGGCTGGGGGTTGTGCCCTGTTGGGGGTCTGGGGGAGGAGGTTTTGGCCCACCCCCCCCCGGCTGGGGCCTGGCTTAAGGGTGGGGCTTGGGGGAGCCCTTTGGGTGCCCCAAGGGCGAACGGCTCAAGTAGGGGTGGCCCCGGGGGCGTGGGGACGGTCATTTCCCCACTGGTGCCTCGTGTGTGGGGATGGGGGTTGCACGCGGGTGGGATTTTCCAGGGCAGAGCAGGAACAGGCCTGGGAAGGCGGCTGGAGCCTCCTCTCAGCTGCCTCAGGCTGCCTGAGGCAATCCAGTCCTTTGTGGGGGTCCGGGAAAGGCCAAAACCCACGTGCAGACAGAAGTAATTTCCAGAAGCGGAAGCTGTGATTTTTGCCACTCTTGAGATGGCACTGAGCCATCTGCACGGGCTGTGCGGTTTGCTCCCGTCAAACACAGCCGTTTGCATGGTGTGTGTTATGGTTACAGCACGTGGCTACCTGAACTTCCTGATCTCTAGCTAAATGGGTCTCTGACGTTATGTTGCTATGGCTTGGTCCTGTGGCACTGTCGCATTAAAAACTTGGGAGCTTTTAAATTGTTAAGTTGTAATAGAAGAATGAGATTTTAATTGTCTTTCGGGCCTACTAGTCCTTCTAAAGGGATAAATAACCCTTTGTAGGAAACTTCAAGCCATGTGCAAATTGCCCTTTTATTTCTTAATTGCTCTCTGTAGGCTTTTTACAAGGGGTCTTCCAGTGGTCTGTAAATCACAGCTTTAGAACAAAACCTATGGTTTAGGCTATTGAATTTTATAATTCCAAGAATGAAACGGAAAGTTGGTGTTTTGTGATGTACGTTTTAGTGTAAGTACACCAACCTGTCCAATGTATTACTAATGCATACATGGTTCTTGCAGACTTTTAAAAGATAACTAGAAGGCTGGATAGCTTTACAAAATGCATGCCCATGTTTTTCTCCCAGTGTTTTAGTGTGAATAGAGTCTGTCCTGAACTCTTGCTTTGTCCTTTCTCTTTTTTTCGGTGGTTAATTTTTTTTTTCCTCTCTTCATTGGTTAAACTACAAGATGAAATGCTAATGAATCATAAACTGATTTTGAAAGAGGTGTCTTTATGAGTGTTTTGTGGAAGTAAAATAACTGACAGTCTCAAGCCTCCTAATGCCTTCATTTTTAGGAGGGAAAAAAAAAACAAGAAGGTGCATTTCTTAACTCAATCCTAAAATGGGTAACATTTTTTTGCTGAATTGTGATGCTTTTGGGGGGGGTGTATAGGCTTCTCTTGTATTAGGTGTTTAAAAAGGCAATTTTATTACCCTTATAGGTATTGGATGAGATACTGATGTAACTGTTAGTATTACTGTATGATGGAGTAATTGACAATGTGTTTGTGAATTGGAATTGGCATGCTTTGCCACTTGCTGTCCTCTGACACCCTCACTGCTAGCCTGCTCATCCCCAGATGAGCTCCTTATGTTAATTTGCTCTGTAGTTAGCAGCTACTTTTGAGTGTTTCTGACCACCTACAGCTGCCCTCAGCTGTGTAAACTGAATTTTAATTGACTTAGAGGTAGCTAATTGTGGAAGCTGTTTTACTCTTGAGTATTCTTTTAACTTAAAAATGAGGTCAGATCTATTTGCCCCCTTTATTTTCATGTTAGTAAAGCATGCAGAAATAGAAGTTGTGTTGTAGCCCTTAGCTGGCACTGTATGTTAAGTCACCACCTACTTGAAGATTCCAGTGCCTGAATTGTTCTTTATTCCAGATAACTGTTTTGAAAGATGCGAGATGTTTACCTGCAGAAATGAGGTGATCCTCTCTTCTGAATTTTGAGAGCTTGAAGTAGCATAGTGATTTAATCAAGAGAAGATGTGCAAAGGGGTGGGAGAGGAAGGGAAGGAGCAGCACAATCAGTTTGAAGAAAGGGGAACAAAGTCGGTGTGTAACAGGAGGTAACTTTGGGAAGAGCTAGCTGAGCAGGAAAAGGGAGACCAAAAAATGACAAAAGGAGGCTGGAGTGGCACTGAAGAACAAGGTAATGCTTTTGGTAGGTTTTTGTTTTCTTGTGTGTACACAGCAGTGCAGTGCACAGATTGGTGAAGACCTTTTATGTTCTTTTTGTTCACGTTGCACACTCATGCTGTGTTTTCCCTGTTTTCTGCTTTATCATACATCTCCCTCTATAGTTATAAACCAAATCAATTAAGTAGACAGGGTCACTGACTCACACGGCTGAAGTCTGAGATTTGTGGTGTATCGCAGTAGCAGAAGGTGATATTGCAGTGACCTCAGAATACGAAATACTGGAAAGGAGAGATAAAGGTAGTGACAAATTTTAGTGGCCTGCAAAAATTCATGAAGCTGAGGGTATGGGGAAGAAATCAGTTATTGAAGTGAATATGTAGTGGAAGGGCAGGTGACTAATAAGAGCCTGGACATAGCCAGAAATCTAATGAACTTGTCTCTTAGCCTGCTCAGAAAGTCACTAACGGGTATTGTGGGAAACAGCTGGTTATACAAGAATTAGGACTAAACAGAAATATGCTTAGAGAGCATACTGCATCTCTGAGCAGATCTCTAGCTTAATCCACCATAGTCCCCCAGCAGGATGTTAATCTCTCTTCTTGGAGTTCACCTGGCATGCTGGATTATCTTTTGTATTTTGTGGTGTAAGGAGTTAGACTGATAGCTACTCCTCTGATACTTTGTGAACAAATAGTTGCAACATAAAATCAGCTTGGTGCTTGGGAAGTGTCTGGTTTTGGAAAGGGTAATAGGATGTGTTGGACACAGTAGCAGAGGACTAGCCTCCAAGATCTAAGAGGTTGCTGAGCTCCTTGTTGCTTTGATGATGAATGTGGCGTAAGGATGTAGATAGATGGATTCATTATACGCAATTTGAGTAAAGAGTGAGTTTGTGTTTGGCTGAGTTATTCTATTTATTATATGATTAAATAAATTGAAGCCGTATTTCCTTTTGTGGAAAAAAAATAGTCTTTGCTGTCCCAGCCCTATATATGATTTCAATCTCTAACTCACAAGTAAAACATAAATATTGTGGTCATATATTACCTGATTATTAACATTCAGCCAAAATGCACAAGAGCCAGAGTTCCTTGAAACAATATGTGCTTTTGATGAATGAGAATGCAGAGGAAAAGACAGCAATCGTGACTCAGTAGTCAATGAGGTTAGAAACCTAGTACACTTCCCAGCCTTCTTGCTGCAAAGAAAGCATATTCTTGCCAGAGGATCTCAGGAAATGCACCAGCTCTGCCTTCTAGGCAAGCTGGGGTAATTAACTTAAGTGTGGGATATAGCTTTTGCAGGCACATGTGATGTTCCTTTTGAGCATAATAAATCAGTTTCATATTAAAAGCTGGAGGAAGACCTGTAGTCATAAAACCTCCTTTTGTAGCAATCTTGCTGTCCTTGCATATGGTTAGCACTGAAAGAGAGTGGTCAGTGAGCTCAGTGCTTAAAGGATTAAGCTAATAACCTCTGCTATTATTGCTGCAGGGAACCCCCATCTATATGCAAGCCTCTTTTACACTAGGGAGTAAATCACATTAGCTGTTTTATGCACCATTATTGTAAAGTGGATTCTCATTTGAGATACTGCAGTGGCTTCATGACTCCCTGAGCAGGGAAGTGAACTTCTTCCCCTTGCCCAGCTTTAATATTCTCTCATCCTTGCTGTCTCAGAGAAGGGACAAACGTGAATGTCTGACAGCCACCGGGTGATGCTTTCTCAGCAGAATGTCCTTAATTAGACTCAAAGAGGTTGCTGCAGATGAAGTCCCCAGTGTTTTTGTCTCTGCGTCTTCTTGTGTAGTTGCAGCATTGAAGGCAATTTCCTTAATAGTAGGTTTGCAAAGAGACCATTCTCTTAAATATATATATACTTACTGTTGATCTCTTGTTGATGCTTTTTTTCTGAATTTCAGAGCCAAGTTTTCCATTGAAGTGCTGTGTTTTTTTTTTTTTTTTTTTTTTTTTTTTTTTATGGGAGGAATCTTATTTCATCAAAAATCCTTGCATACCAGATAAGAAAGAGCACTGGCTTCACTGATACCTCAGGTCTTCTCTTAAAGCACCTTTCACCCCAATTCCAGCCCTGACTCCATAGCTGTAACGGGTCATAGGTGCACTGAGGAGGTGACATGGCATGGATGCTCTGATGCAGCAGAGGGTAGGGACTTCGTAGGTGCTGTCACCCTCTGGGAGCTGGCTGTGGGGTGGGCATTGCCCACTGGGGAGAGAACGAGGCTAACAAGGACGTGGGTGATGGATAGAGAGTGAATGGGGTGCTTTGCCCATGAGCGGTGCTTTCTCATCCTCTGGAGCAGAGTGCAGGGAAGGGGGGAAGGCTGCTGAATTAAGAACACACCTTCAGATAAAGCAACATCCTGCAGAAATAGGAGAGAGGGGTTAGAGTGTACTGGAGAGATCTAAAGGAGTTTTCAAGTGAGACTTCCAAAACGATGAAGAACTGTTCAGACAGTGACACAAAGAAGCTTTCCAGGCATCGGGAGCTGCAGAAGAGAAGCATCACTGTTAATGAGATTTTTGAATTGAATGTAAAAGATAAGAACTGAAGAGGAAGGCCGTAGGTCTTGGGCATCGGTGGGTCCCCAGACCGTATTAAGAAAAGGAAGGTAAATGTGAACTGCATACTGAAATGAATAAGGAACTTGTTTTGACCCGAGGAGTTTGAGTTGCTTGAGCTTACCTCGTGAGGCAAGCAGCTGGATTTTAGGGGTGCATAGACATCCAGGAGCATATTACTCCTGCCCTCTGCATCTGCTGACCATGCTGCAACTCTGAATTGGATGCCTTGGGATTACGGTTAGCGCTGAGCTGTTCCCGCACTGCTAAGCCTCGCTAAGGGACAGGCACAGCGGGAGACTAGCGCAGCTGCCCAGCTCGGAGCATGGCTGCTTCTACCTGCAAAAATGTGCAGGCACACCCTAGTGGGCTCAAGATCTGGGCTTATGGATGCTGTAACAAATTGAGCTCCATGATCAGAGCTCCAATGAAGCCTGGAAGAGCTTATCTACTCATTGGGGTAGATACTTTGTGTCAGGATGTGCACCAAAATTTGGATATGTGCAGGATGATGTCAGTGTTGAATTTAGATGGACCTTTTTTCTCAAAGCAATGAGAAATGGGTGAGATCTTGATTCACGCTGCGTACTGCCGTGTTGTTTACGCTGCGTGCTGTCACTACCTTGCCCGTTTGACGTACCGGGGTGATACTGGGTTGTGTTTGCATCTCTTGTCATTTCAGCGTATGTCATCACCCGGTGCGGACTGGGTGAGGCATGCTTGCTCTTTTGGGGAGGAAAAATGCTGTCTTCGTAGTTACTGCGAGTGGTTTACCGTCCTGCGTATTGGCATTGCTTCCTGCTTACGTTCGTGCTGCTTATCAGGGTGGACGTAAGTGTTGGGAGGGGAGGGGACGGAAGCGGAGCCGATGCGTTGGGTGGTAGGTGTCGCGACGCGTGCGCGCGCCCGCTCGGCCGCGGCAGAGCCTCCCGTTGGCGTGCTCGCCTTCTGAAAGCGTCCGACGCCTGTGACTTACTCGGGGAGAAAAAAAATCAGCGATCCCAAGGGACGCGTGGGCAAACAGTGTGTGGAGCAAGCTGAGAGTACGCCAGCTGTTCGACGATGACTGTGTTTTGGTTCTTATTCCTGAAGTTTGACGTTTCTTTCTGTTGAAAAACTAAAAAAGCTTCCAACCAAGTCCTTCACAGGAAAGGGTAGTTTCTTTACGTGCATCTCCATACCTGCTGTTGCTAACAGGTTTAACGTAGACACTGCATGCCCTAAGATACTCATGATTCCTCTGCAGCTAATTTAAAAAGATATATTGTGTCCGTGTGCTAAGTTGGACATCTGTTGCTTCCTTCTGCAGTGAAATCTCTCTGCTGAGAGAAAACCGTAGAGAAATCTTTAAAATATTGAGATACTGGCTGTCAGTGCCACAGCTGTAATGGATTTTGATGAGGGGATTTAAAGAAGAAAATAATGTCATGTGGGATTAAGGAAGTGTGTCCTATGCAGAAGAACTAGTCAGGAAAGCTAGTTCAATCTTTTCCGTCATCGGCGTTTGGAAATTTACTCGGGTGTTTGGGTTTTTTGGCAGTTTCGTTTCCCATGACTTTGGGGCAGACGATGCTTTCCACCTCAACCATTTCTAAATATCCTAGCCGTAACCGCGCATCTTGTTTTTGCTGTTGCCTTTGGTACCAGCTAAATTTCAGTGCTTGCTCCTGCCGTCTTGATTGCTGCCTGTGGTTCCAAGTTTCAGAGGAAATGTGCTTTCCTGTGTATTTCGGTGGTGATAACAGAAAAGATGAAAAATTAATGGAGATCCAGTCTTGGTAGGAATGCATGCTGGAAGGATAGATCATAAGATGTGTTTTAAAATACATGTTTTGAAAGCTTCAGCAGTTCCTGCAGCTTCTAAAATTGCCTGTTAGTGTTTCATGAGTGACTGGGCATGGGGTATATTTTCTTCACTTCTGTGAAGAATAGCAATAATGTCATGGTGTCATTTATAGAAACTGCACCACCGGGCCACTGGATTTGGCTTAATTTTTCCTGATCTGAGATCGGGGCTTAACTTTAGAACCATGGCAAACCTGAAATATCTTATCTTCTGCTTTCTTTTCCATTTTTTTGGAGCTATTTTTTTTTGCAGATTTGAAGTGTAATGTCCAGTTTCATCTTTAAAGAGCTCTTTAGCCTCCTTTCTACTCAAGGTGCGAGTTACTTGTGCCAAAATGAGTCAGCAGGAGAGAGCCTGCATCTTCCGTCAGACCGCCGATGAGTAGCTGTTTGTTGGGAAAGTCAGCCAAAAACTCTGCTACCTGTTGCCGCATGTGGAATTGGCCATAACTGTGTCTTTCTCTTAATTCAATTACTGGCTAATTTAATTGAATTTGTACTAACTAGATGATTATATTAAAACCAAAAATCATTGAAACCTCTAGCATTTATTTTCATTGTTCTAAGCAATTAGGTCCAGGGTAATGGATTAAACTACTGGCTTTTGTTATTGCAATTACCTAAATGGGTTCTTGGTTAATAACGACAGCAGTGGAGAGATGGAGCTATTTGGGATAAACAGAGGCAAACGAGAAGGATGGGAGAGGCAGTTAATTTTCTGCAAGGGTGGCTCGGATTTTGTTGCTGACACGAATGCTGTCGTGTTTTGTGCAAGCTGTTCTAGACCGTATAGGTAACAGAATGAGTGGTGGAGGTCAGTGGAAGGGACAGGATTAGATCTGAGGAAATTCCTGAATTAATACTTGATGATATAACAAGAGGCTTTGAAATACCTGGATGAAAGTACTATGGCAGGACAGGTAATATTTACATTTTGGAGCCAGTGTGTGCTGTAGACCCTAGCTTTCAGCCCTCGCAGAGGAGGGCGAGGTGTTGATCGGTCCTAAGCATTGTTCGTTTTTCCTCACTAATGAGATCTGCTAGCTAAAATGTTGCACACAGATACAACATTGTATTTTTTTTTTCTTTTCTCTCCTGCACTTTATAATATAGCTATAAAGAGATCTATAACAGATAGAGAGCATATATAATAGCTATAGAGAGCTATTGAGGTAGCATTTCTGTTCCTTTATCCCAGAATCTAATGATAAGAGTCTAATGTGGAGTCAGAGCAGCCATCACACTGCTTTTCAGTCTCTCCTTTTGTGGGAGATCCCGTGGTACATAGAGAGTATGTCGGTCAGCATGAGAAAGCTGATGTTTAGGTGTAGCCACCAACACTGGTGTGATTTACTCTCTAAAACTGCCCAGATATAACTTCCCTGAAGTGTTTCCTAGTATATGTGAAAGTAACGTGATTTTTCCCGCTGTTTAGTTCAGTGACGTTATCCTAAGATATCCATATTATTGATTTATGCGTTCTGGCCAAGACCAGTAGTGCAGTCAGTGCTCAGGTCTGCAAAGCTTATTCATTGCTGGTGAAATCGGCAGAAGGCAGAAAGTGCCTACTTTCTTTCTTTCTTATCTTTTTTTAGCTTGTCAGTGACAAGCCAACTGCTAGCATTTATGGGAATAAATTATGACAAAAATAATTTGCATTTAAAATGCAAATGAATGAAAGCGTCAGCAAGGAGCCTTCTGCTTTCTTCCTGGTGCACAGACAGGGTACTGGCATTGGCTCAGCCCAGCGAGGCACTTGGTGTAAAATAAAGTTAATTGAAGTAGCTGAAAAATGGAATGGGCTCAGCCTCATGCTAATTCCTGGGCCTGTGATTTAATACGACATTAGAGGCGAAGGATTGGGAAGGTGCTGAACCACTGACTAAAGCAATCAGCGGAGCTGTAAATTACACTTCTGAGATTCCCAATGGCGGATTGAGGGGCTCCAATAAAATTGCAAGAGGTGAATAAAACCTAGCATGGAAGCAATTTGTCAGAATATTCGGGCTTAGATCAATTAGAGTTTAAGTTTCATTGTTCTTTTTCTAAAAGTCATCTATTGTAACACTATCTGAATACCAACTGGGATTGCAGATTTGCACAAGGCAAAAGCTGCTTGTAAATGTAAAGCTATTTGATTCTTGGGGGGGGGGAACCCTTTCAGATGAACAGATAAAATAGTGATGTCTCTGAACTTGGTATTTTCTTGTTAGAAACTTAGGCTCAATTTTCTGCATTGTTTATTGATTCCTAGGCATTTAGAGGTGAGAAGGGCTGTGTTAAGAGATCAGGACAAGAGGCAATGGGCACAAACTGAAACACTGGAAGTTCTATCAGAACAAAAGGAAGATGTTTGTTTTTTACTGTGAGGGTGCCTGAGCACTGTAACAGGTTGCCCAGAGCGATTGTGGAGTTGGCATCCTTGGCAATATTGAGAACTGTCTGGACACAGTCGTGGACCAACCTGTTATAGGTGATCCAGCTAGAGCAGAAAGGTTGGACTAGATTTCCAGAGGTCCCTTCAAACCTCAACCTGAAGATTTAGTGAAGAATATTCTATGAGTGCTGGTGACTGGGCTGGGAAGCACGGGAGGAATTCAGTGTAGTCCCTCAGTGCAATTGTTGCAAGTGTTGACTTGTTTCCTCCTCAGCAGGAGTTGGAAAATATTATACAGCAAAACTTGAGAGTGGGAAATGAGAATATGCATGTTCATAAAGCCAAGGCTGTTTTACTCTAGCAGCTTGTTCCTGCGGTGCAGTAGCTGATAACACCTCTCATCCTCCTGTGATTGCAACCAAAACTGTGTTGTACTCTAATATCTCGGTCTCTTCTTTCTTTATAGCCATGTTACTGGAGATGATACTGTCTTCTGGAAGTAGAAACACAGTGAACAGATGAATCTATTCAGCCAAGCATTCCTCCAGTAGATACCTCTCATCATGGAGCACCACAGCAGGGAGGAGATGGACTCCAAAGAGGAAAGTCCTCAGGTGTGGACTGACTCTGCTGAGCAGGAAGAGAATACTGCTCAGGTGACTAGTGCCTTCCAGAGCTTCGGCATCTGCTTGGACGGAGTCGGGCTTGCTGCAATGGCTTAGCAAGCAGGTGTTCCCGTTTGCTGTCTTAGAATCTAGAAAGTCAGCTTTAATTTGAGAAGAAATATAAAGATGTCTGTGATGATTTCACATGAAAGGTTCAGAAAATGAACTGCGTACACCATTGCAGTGAGTACACAGGCAACTGAAACTAGAGCTAAATCAGACCTGCTAGTGGCTGTATAAGTGTCAGCATCTAAATATACAGATAAGCTTATGAGAAAGTGACAGGGTGTTCAGATTAATGAATATTAACACAAATCTGTGGTCAGTGGCAGCCCATTTTGACAGCGTCAGTAGAATCAGTTTGAGTTGTGGGTAGACCTTGGGAAAGTAATAGGAATACCTTTTTCCAGTTAGATGTCTGGACAGTGGGGAAGAGAGAAATGTTAATTGTCAGTGACTAATAAATAATTCTTATTTATGCAGCTAGTTACTTTGATGTCTCTGAGACAATGCAGCTGAAAATTTCTAGAGGATTGTAAACTGGTTTGTTTCTAAAAACCTCTTATAAATGGAGGGTGCTGCATGACAGTCAACCCACAAGCCTAGAAATCCTGGCTTTCCTGACAATTTTCAGCTTTGAAATTTGCAAAGAAAGAAAACTTTTAATGGCCTGCTTCCTTTATTTGTAAGATCGGATAACTGTACTGTTTCTTGCACGTGGCCATTACGAGTTTTGCAGAGTGCCCCGCAAATATGAAGCGCTGCATGCATCCTTACCGTAAGGTTTGCAGGAGAATCTATTGTACAGAATCGGTACTTAGCATCTCTGTAAGAGTATTAGGTGTCTTCTGAGATATTCTGGAAGGGGAAGCAAAGAAAACAATAAGTAATGGTGGTTTCATTTTATGTGACAGTACAGTATTTGCATATTGATCTGTGAATATGAATATTAAACTAGTTTCCTGCTAACTGACCCATTTTTTGTGATGTGGTGAAAATACTTTGCAATATATAAAGAGTGTCAAAAGGTAAACATCCTTCTGTTACCATTGGAGTTGAGTATTGTAGTGCATTTCAGGTAGGCTGCTGGTTATTACTTGTGATCATAATTTTTGGTCAAAGCAATTTGGATTTGAGATGCTGCCCTGGAGAGAACTTACACTAGTAGTCCTTGGAATCATTGCTTAATGCTTTCAGTTGTATGTTTTTTGTTTTTTGTTTTTTTTTTTTAATAAACAATTTATTTTTTCTACTGATACTGCCTGTCTCTGCTACAAGGAAGCAATCAAATGTGTGGTGTTGCTGCCTCATCATAAGTATAAGACTACTACTTGAGGTACTATCAGAAAGTTAATACAGTGCTGACTGTTCATATAAATAAAGGGGGAAATATGTCAATAAGTCTCATAGGTACACCAGTTCAAATCTGAACCTCCTTTAAAACATCTTAGAGGAGAAAGTGATCCAAGAACAGAGTGTAGCAGCTAGGTCTTGAGTTAACATGCAAAGTAAAAGAGAAACTGGTGGTGGGTTTTATGTCCAAATTTCTGTGTTGCTGGCATTATTTAGATTAGACTTTCAGTATGAATTACACAAAGTTTTACGTTGTTTGCAAAATAATTAGCTAGGAAGTTTGGGAAGTTTGGACCCGAGATATTCTCTACTTTCCAAGACGCTTCTGCGGCCTGTGCTTTTGGTGTGGTTTCCCAAAGGTGTGTGTCTGCAGAAGTTTGAGTGTAGGATCTGTTTTTCCTCCAGGTGCACTTTGTCCCCGAAGGGGGAGCAGTGGCACAGATTGTGTACAGCGATGACCAAGACCGTCCCTCGCAGCAAGTGGTCTACACGGCAGATGGCACCTCCTACACCTCCGTGGACACCTCGGAGCACACGCTCGTTTACATCCATCCCGTGGAAGCTACGCAGGCATGTGTGGTTCTGAGCCCACCCCTTTCTGGCACCTAGAAAGAGAACCGGTCTGGCTCAAAATTAAAGCCAGCTCCAAGCCAAGTGAGGTGACTGGCAAATGGCTGGCAGTCACACTTACAACACTTCTATCTGCCCATTGGTGAACAGGGACTTCACGCTGTTCGTTCCTGTCTGATGTGCAAATGTGGTAATCAAAGGATGCTGGGCTATAAATTGTGAAATGCTGGTGGTTTTACTAGAGGTGGATGAGATTGTAATGAGATCAAAGGTGTTTTCAAAAACGCTGATAATCTCTCCAGAAATTCTACCTCTATTGTATTTGGTAAAAAGCTAATTGATTCAGACACCAGTGTTATAAGAAGGACCTGTGCCTCTTCTGGAAGAAGAATCCTTGTTTTGCATAGTGCCATTCTCATAATTAATAGTAACGATAAGTCTTCTGTTTTTTGCAGAGGATCCCAGCATATTTAATCTAATTTTGCCTTTTTTTTTTTTTTTGAGAAGGCTCTAAATTCATGGCTCTGGACTCTTTTCTTTTAATAATTATATTTAGTATCAAATAGCTTTCATCTCTGACAGCCTATATTATCTGGGGAGTTAATGTAGCATGCATCCATACGTCTGCGTGGATAGATGAGTGAGGAGCAGACAGATTTTGTCAGGAATAGCCTCTTTGCTGATGTGGCAGATCAGTAGTGCTACGGAGTGCACGTACTTGACGCTCGAAGCCACCCTGGCGTAGCCTTGTGCGCCATGGTCTGTCTGTCTGTGTAGTTCTTGGCTAGTTCATAAAATAAATTGTTGTGTAGTGGGATGATCTGAGAGAGTAAGGTGTAATGAGGTACTGCGTTTTCCAAGGAAGTTACTAAGTTACTCCAAACCTTTTTGGCTATTACCTTTTTGTCCAAAAGACCTGGAGTGTACTAATAAGAGACTAATGCATGACAAATTGTCAAACAGCTCTAATAGGATTCTTATTATGCGATGTTTTATTTTGTAGGAGTCAGAAGCTCTGGTATCTTCCAGTTTCGGAAAAGTAAGCAAGGCTGACCTCACTCAATACTTAGTTTTCCTCTGAGTCTTGCTCTTCCCAGACCCTGTAAGTGGTTGTGATGAATCAATGAGGGCTGCTCTCGCAGACTACTGAAACAGTGTTGAGAGTTGCCATCTCCTATATGAAACTGAAAAACAACTTAATGACCATAGCAAATTCACGTGTAGGACATATTCGATACCTGATGCTTTTTTCCTGAGGAGGT
The DNA here is from genome assembly GCF_028389875.1 of Rhea pennata. NCBI lineage: Eukaryota > Metazoa > Chordata > Aves > Rheiformes > Rheidae > Rhea > Rhea pennata. The sequence continues at coordinate 6,609,005 of NC_084686.1, read as the reverse complement.
CTCTTGCAAACTGGCAGGAAGATAGTTAATTATCTTCTGTCCTGCTCTCTGTTATGTAGCTTCTGTGCATCTTTTGCATTTCATTCTGTTGAACTGATTCACATCAGCAGTTGACAGTGATTTTTCTTTTTCCGTTTAAAAAAAAGAATTCTGTGAAGCTCTGAGAATATGGATGAAAAGCACTGTAAAAATATGATACTACTTTTTATGGAATACTACCTAATTTTAATTTAAACTTGATATATGTTGGCTCGCTTAGGTAAGTTGAATTAATTTGCTATGGTAATAGGCACCATAAGAATTGGCAAAATAAGTTACCTGTATGTAGATTGTTTCTTGATGGCAGGGCAATTCTTGTGCAAGCTGTGAATAAACAACCCCAAGGCTGGTTTGATAAGCCTTTTTCACTTTGTCTAGACTCTGTTTACAGATCCGTCCCAAGTGGCTTACGTCCAGCAGGATGCTACCACGCAGCAGGTAAGAGACACTGTTTCTCTTGGGCCTGCAACTGTAAGGGAACTGTCGTAGAAGGTAAAGGGACATTGTTGTGGTGGTAGAGACAGATAAGCTACTTCTGAATTTGTCAAATGACAGTCTTCAATCATTTACTGTCATCCCAGTGATAATGAGCAAAAAGCTTATGATAATGAGCCAGTATTATCTTGGCTACCTTGTGTGTGAATGACAGTGAACTCGGACTTGCTAAGCTGTTTAAGCTTTTAAATTCATGTGCAACAAAAGTTCTGATTTCCTGCCACGATGTTAAGAGAAATCTTCCAACAGTGTCCCTTTAAATGATTTAAACCCATGTGGCTAACATTATTTTAATGTCATTCTGAAAGGACTGGAATTGCAGTAATCCTCATACAGATTCCTATCCAAATGCCTTGAAGGCTATGAAAGACTTTCAAAGGGGAAAAATTGGTTTTAGATCAAGTTCTAGATCTACAGGAAATTTCATAGAGAAACAACTGCAAAACCTGAAGAAGTTCATTTACGGGGTCCTATAGCTTACCTGGGTATCCCAGGTGTTCTCCCTGGTGTGCTCGCTCCTGTGAAGTGGACTAGAACCAGAATGAAACTAGAGGCTGTGGTTATGAAGTTTTGATAATGCAAGATTTTGATTGCTTTTCTCTTGCATGGATGTGAAGGATTTGTTCTTAATCCAGTCCCCAAAGATACTAGTTAAAATCGTGAAAGGCAGGTGTAGGTGATTTTGGGTCTAGATCTCTAGTTCAACTTCTGTTTCTTGTAGTGACTTGAAATCATTGCTGATTGACTTTCCAGTTGCGTGTCTGAACTGATTTTTTAGGTCTGAATCGTTACGAAGGTCACTAAAATGCGTTTCTGTTGGCATGCGTGGGGAGGAATGAAGGGTTAAATATGCATTGGCAATAAGCTTTTTAACTGCTAAAAAGAGACCCTCCTGATATGAAGGCGTCTTCCTGTTCTCTCAATGTATTTGAAGGTGTCACTTTGAAATTTTTTGCCAAATCAGGTTCCTTTCATAAAAAAGACAAGAAATTCCCCTTAACTATTTTAACAACAAGTGTTATTGGTAAATACGTGATCCAATTAACTAAGTAGTTATCTGTGTAGTGCATATGACACACTGATGTAGCAGTGGAGTTTGGGAGTTTTTACTCTCATGTGTTCAAAATCAAGGGCATAAGTACTTGTCTGTATGTCCTCAGCCCGTCCTTCCTCCCTTCCAGCATGGTCTGGGCAGCAGTCCGAGCAGAGATGGTGTTTTGCTTGTGAATGGTTAGTGTATCATTAGAGCAGCTACTGCTTTTTCAGGTGTTTTGTGTGTACATGTCAGGTGTGATGCCCCTAGACTAATCATGAACTTAATAACTGAAATTTCTCCTGCCTTTTGAAATGAGCGCTAGAAGGAATTTAAAAGGAATTCAAAGGTTTTTCATAATGATGCTTGTGTTTCTTGCAGTGTCTGACATGGAAATGAAAGTAAAGATGTGTTTGAAGTGTGATTAGTAGTAGGAAATGCTAATAAGTGGTACAAATGGACACAAGCTTGTATGAACCTCTTGTTGCTGGCAGGCCTGGAGGTGTGCCACTGCGTAATGATGCCTTTTCTGTTGCCACTTGGCATCAGGAGTGTCAACACCAGACGCTTAGGTTCAGCTGTTGTTGTGGCGGTCTCCTGTTCACTTTGACACTGTTCTCTGAAGTAGTCTTGCTCTATTTTTCAGGCAGTTTCATAAATTGCTCTTATTGCCTCTTTAAACAAAATATCAAGATTCAAAGTTTTAGGACTGTCTATCTGGTTATGTTTGGGATTTTCTGGTCTCCTGGAGAATGCAGGTTCCAGGCCAGGCTTTGGAAGAACCAGATTGAGTCACTGATCTGTAACGTCTTGACTTGTGTTTCCTCTGAATTACTGTTCTATATTGTCCTAACTGGTGTTTGCTCTCAGCTGTGCCTGCTCTTACCCACCCCGGAATCTGGGCTGTGCTGTTGTTGCCTCCAAAAAAACTGAATTTCTCCCTCTGTGTCTCTAGTAGCATACTTCACTGCTCTCTCTTTTATTTTGTATTTATTAAACTCTATGTTTAGAGAGTAGGGCAAGGGCTTTAATTTTGGTCCAGAAGCTGTTTAACAGTCAGGGACACAAACTAGAGCCCATGTAATGTTATGTGTAGAGAAGGATGGAAAAGCGTGTGGGGTAACAGTGCTAATACCTGTATAGGTAAGCAGAACTCAAAGACAGGAAAGATAATTCTTGGTCTTAATTTTGCTTTGGTTTATTGCTGAATAGATGGGAGCAGCAAATTAACGTGTGTAGTAGTATTCATTAATTTTCATGTTACTACACAAGGAAATGAGTAGAGAAATGGAACCGAAAATGTGTGATGTAGCCAAATAATGGCAAAGTAATTGTCGGAATCCTCTAATCTTAGAATGTTTGATCTTCCAACCAGATTAGTACGCCCTTTTGTTTCTATGATGGATCTTGGTTTGCTTGAGAAAAACAAACATAGGAAAAGGGAGGGGGGGGACCTCTTGGGATATTTGGTTTCTTTATTTCTCTCCCCTAAAGGAAAAGGGGGGGGGGAAAGGAGGAAGAAAATCTGGAGATAGAGTTAAAACCGAAAACTCCAGTTCACCAGCTTTACCAAGAGCTCAAGAACTCCTCGCGTTTGTTTCTAGTGCAGTTTGAATACCAGGCTGGATAGGAGCTGAAGTTAAAGCTAAAAGTGGGAGATGGGAGATTCAAAAGCTGCTAAAGCTAGATTGAGCTTTGAAGCCTTTCCCGTTGTCCCAAATGCTTTTTCCTAGACTTGGATGCGTTTGGATCTGCAGGTTTTGTCTGAGCCCATCATCCATACCAAAAACACCTTTAAACTACTGCAGTTTTTGGCCTAGTGTAGGATTCCAGGGAGCTTTGCATGCAGGGCACTGCCCGTATGTAAGTGATTGATGGGAATGATGCAGTGCTAAAATGAGTGCCTATAATTTTAGGTAACTGTGCTCTTGCCTGCTGCTGCTCAGAGCATGAATCCCACCAACCTGTCCGTGCTCGGCAACGTTGCCGAATCCCCCCAGCAAATGGCTCTGGAGCAGGGTCCACAAGCAGATAGAGTAAGTTGCCAGGCACCCTTTTCTTTTAAATGTAAAAGTACACTGATTTCATTGCTCCATTGTCTCAGGTGATGAAACATGTCTGAGTGATACGGAAGGCGATGCAAGAAAGTTCTAGCATAGGTTTGTACCGTCTTTCATAGTCTCATTATGGAGTGTGTGGGTTTTTTAGGAGAGATCATTTAGCTAACATAAAGAGGAACCTGTTCTACAGACTGGTCTATCTTGAGCAACCACCTTAAAATACTCCTTTCAGCTTCAAAAATCAAATACAGCAGAAGCTCTTGACTGTCACATAGGACCAATACCCTCTGTGTCTCTTTGCACTCTCTTAAGACAGCTTTATGTATGATATTTCTTGTCCTCTGAGAAACCTGCGTGAGTGATGGAGTATTCTGTGCATACACATCAATTTATTTTTTGCTTTCTTTATAGGGAAAGCGAAAGAAAGTCTTCTCTAAAATTAGAGAGGGCATACAATCCCCTTAACTGTCTTCCATGTCTCATAATTCATGTCTAATCCTGGTGTTATCTGCTCCCTTATTGATCTCTCCATGTGTGCTCTGGGGATTGTTTTCATTTGATTGTACAACAGGAGACAAACAATCAAGGTTCTTGCGCTTTTACAGAAGAAGCTAAAATACAGCTTTTAGGCTCTGGATTATTCCTACAAGCATGAGTAGGGCCCGGGCTTCGTTTCAGAGCTCCTCTCGTTTCAGTTTGCTGTCCTGAGAAATCAGTCCATGTCGGGATAGAGTAGGTAGTGACACAGAGCTGAGCTGAGTGAGGCTCTCATCAGCAGGGATATGAAACAATCCTCTGTAATCATTTATCATGCAGTTTCCCTTGTCCTTCTTTTCATTACCATAACAAATAGAAAGAGTAGACTAGCAAGAACTTTCATTGCTTGTCTTTGTGAGAGTGGTGGGTGTTTTATGGGTGTGTTTTTTTTGTTGTTGTTGTTTTTTGCGTTCAGAATGGGGAATTGACTTTGACTGTTCTGTCTGCAGGCATCACTACCGGTGCATAACCAAGTGTTACCTCCTATGGAGGCAGTGGATGGTTCTGACCCTTTAGCACCTTTGCAGAATCAGATGGGAAGGATGGAAACAAAAGAGGAAGATGATGAAGACGAGGATGAGGATGAAGATGGGGAAGACACTGACATGGATGAGTGGGATCCAGATCCACCTCGACCTTTTGATCCCAATGATCTGTGTAAGCGTATCAAGAAGCGTGTAGTATATTAGCTGTTGCTTGGCTTTCTTCTCCCCGTTCCCCATGCCTGTTAGTAAATGGAGTTAAATACCAATCAGACTTTAGCAGTAATAATGGGTTTCCCGAGTTACACCCAGAAAAATGTACTCGTATAGGGCTGCCTCACTCAAAAGACAGGATTCTCGCTTAGGTGGAGTCTCCAAGGAGCTTTATTCTTTGCTTTGCACAAGGCTGCCTGGTCTAATGTTTTAAAATGTAGACAGGCTATTGGGATAAATGTTCCTACAGCTGAGCCAAAGATGTTTAGAGAATGATAATGCCGTTAAAATGTCTTTTCTGTGCTGTTGCCTGCATATCTGCCTGATGTTCGTGTTCTCTCTGAATTTGCATTGTAGGGTGCGAAGAGTGTAATAATGCACATCCCTCTGTGTGCCCAAAGCACGGACCTCTGCATCCAATCCCAAACCGACCCGTGCTGACCAGGGCCAGAGCCAGCCTCCCCCTGGTGCTGTATATAGACAGATTTTTGGGAGGTGTGTTCTCCAAAAGGCGTATCCCCAAACGCACGCAGTTTGGACCTGTGGAAGGACCTCTGGTTAGACAAACTGAACTCAAAGACTGCTACATCCATTTGAAGGTGTGTGTGTGTGTGTGTGTGAGAGAGAGAGGGGGGAAAAGGGAGGAATTTGTACCTAAACTTTGATTTCCATGGGTTTGAATCTGTTGCTTTGACTTGATCAGTTGCATCGCTGGAGATGGTCTGTTACTTCCATCTCTCACTGTATCTCATCAATACCCAGCTTGCTTTGATGTGAAATCTACAGCTACTCGTGTTATTCAGGGAGACGCAGTCACGGTGAATATTGTGACATTATGGTGTTATGATGTGTAGGACTCGTAATATTGAGTGCAGTGAATCACTCTCACATGGGCTGAAGCAGCATCTGGACATAAAAATAGTTACTCTATCTCGGGATGTTTTGCAGCCGTAACTTTGTGTCATGCTGCAACTTACGTTAAAAATATTTCTTCCGCTTTCCCTCCTTCCTCTCCCGGGATGTAAGGGGGGAGAGGAGAGTCCCTCTCCTCTCGCCCCCACCAAGTCCGTTTGCATGAGGCAAAACGGATTTGACTAACTTTGATCTGTTTATTTACTGGTCAGATTATAGCGATTGCTCCTTTATTTGATGGAGATAAGGAACAAAATCCCTACAGAAGCACTGTTTTAAGAGCACTGTGACAATACATGACAATCAGTGCCTGACAAGGAAGTCATGACACCCCTCCCACCCCCCCACCCCCCAGCAGATTCATAAACCCAACAGAAGTGCTTCCAGCTTGAGGTGGTGTCATGAGCCAGGAAAGAGAAGGAGAAGTGGGGCTGCCAGTAGGAAACATCTGACAACTGATGCCACATAGCCTCCTAAAGCTTCTTGTGCCTCGTGTATAGTAATGTGTCAAGTGCTGAGCCTGACTACTGTAATGAATGCGTCTTCCCCTTGCAAGCCATGGAAGGGCCCACTGTGTCCTTCGGGTTAAACTGGTATCAGTTTTTAAGCATTTTCCTAAATGTTGCCTCTTCCTGAATCCCTGTTAGCAAAGAGAAAATGTCAGCTATGTCTTTGTGTTCCTGATGCAAAAGTTGCTTGGTCACAATAAGGTTGTGGGGATTTCTTTCTTTCTTTCTTTTTTTTTTTTTTTTTTCTTTTTTTGGTGCTTGGGAGGTGCAAATGGGAGGCAGACTGGTAGAAACTCGGATGTTATGAACCTGTGGTTAGACAGTGACTATTACATGTAATTGGATTTTACTACAGGTGTCTCTTGATAAGGGTGACAGGAAAGACAGAGATTTGCAAGAAGACTTGTGGTTTGAACTTTCTAGCGAGGCTCTTTGTAACTGGATGATGTTTGTGCGTCCAGCTCAGAACCATTTGGAGCAGAACTTGGTAGCGTATCAGTACGGCCACCATATTTATTATACAACAATTAAAAATGTGGAGCCCAAGCAGGAGCTCAAGGTATGGTATTGCTCATGTTTCGTGACTAATTTTTCCACTGATGGAATAAACTTTAAGAGTTGCTGTGTAGTAAGTGCATCTCCACGTGCCAGAAATGATTGCTGTAAGTAGGTGGAACAATTTGTTAGGGTCTTTCATTTTCTGTAAGAAAGCATACAGTGGCCTGAATCAAATGTCACTGAAGTCATTAGTCAGCCACTGACTTACAAAATTTGAAAGAGCTTTGGCTCAGACCTTAAATGAGGAAGTATGTAAATGACTTGTCTGTCACTGCCACGCTTTACAGCACATGCTTTGCAGATGCAGTCTGCTTTTTATTGCAGCGGTCTTGTTCTCTTTAGTTCTGGATGCACTTTCCTGTTAGTTCTGCATGCCCTTGACTTGTTTTCTGGTCCTTAAGTGAATATGGTCTCTCGCTTTACATGGCTTTTCTGTTCCTGAAACTTCTGCAGATTTGCGTGTGGAAAATTATAATAAATATTGTGATTTTCCTGTGAGCTACTCTTTATTCCCTCTGAGAGTGTTTTGATTATTTTAAAGTCAAAGCAGGTTTGCTGGCTGAGATGGCCTCCATTTTGAACATCTTTTGGGGAACTGAGGGTAACGGAAAGACTTCAGTATCAGTAAATTGTTTATTTGTCTCTGAACCTTCTTTTCTTTTTTTATACACATAGAAGTTACAGCAGTTTAACAAAAAAAGATTTTAAACTGATTTTGCTAAACCAGATCAAAGCCATGCTTACACACTTATATCTGACTAAGAGTAGGATTGTTTTTTTTTTCACTTTCTCTGAAATCAGTCCTGAGTTTGCTTAAGCTAATCACTAGAAATCAGGTTAATCCATTCTAATTGTATCTAACCATCATTTTTTTCAACTGTTTTTAAATCAATTTGGAATCAGACTTTAATTCAATCTGTGCAGACCTGCCTGTGGAAGCACCATTATTCTTGCTTCATGTGTTAGCAATGCCTTTTGGAGTAAAATTAGTTTGATAATTGGAAGTGAGTTACCCAGGCTCTGTAATGTATTTTCCTCTCCAAGTCAGCATAGGGCATTCATACAAAATTGTTGGAAGATTGAACTTGGTGGATCAATTAGTTCAAGCTGCAGGAACTTTTGCACTGCAGGGCAAGTGAGTAGTCTAGAAGCTCCAGGCTTCCTTCTTTGGCCAGCCGGTGAGATGGCTGTAAGGTAACGTGTACCTGCTCACGAGTCTTTGAAGGAAGTCAGAAATGTCACTCAGCACAAGATCTGTGGTCAGTCCAGGTTTAAACTTGCCCAGGTTCTTCGTGTTAAATCTGTTTGTGCCTCCTTTAAGTAATGTCTCTTATATTTGAGTCTTTTAAATCAAACAGCAAGATAAGAGCAGAAATGATGCAAGAATTCTCAGTTAAATGTAAGCATCTGATTGTTTTAGGCTCTACTAATCTTTGTTCCCTCTTTCCTAAATCTCTCTTCTCATAATGAAAGTTGGTCCAGCTTGCTGCAGCCTGGCAGTTCTTTGCTCTGGGAGGCAGATCCATATTGCTCCAATCCTTCAGAACTTCAGAAATGTTTTAAATGAGTCTTTGCAGACTGTGCTGCATGCTGTCTGTTTAGAGAGAGCAGGAAAGAAAAGGGAAATCCCCTGACTGAAGAATTTTTTCCATTCCTCATGCTACATCCAGCCTAGCATGTAACAGGACTTCGCTGGCATCCATCCTTTAAATCCTACAGTCAGGTCTGAAAAGATTAATATTATTTCCTTTTGAAGTGCTGGTAGCTCTGTGCGAGATGGATGCTCATATTAGGAAGCTATACCTTAAAATTGAATGGATATGTTCTCTCCCTAAAGCTATTTTATTTCTTAGAGGAGGCATATTGATCTCAATAGGCTTTATTACTGAGGATGAAAGGAGCAATGAGAGTTAGGGGCTGAGGCAAGTGGAGCCAATGTAGCGCCTAATGGAGGGGAGGGCTTTTTTTTTTTTTTTCTTTCCAGTGAATTTCGCTTAGTTTTGGTTACGTCTAAGAAAATATTGTCATCTTATATGCTTGTTCCAGGTGTGGTATGCTGCCTCTTATGCAGAGTTTGTGAACCAGAAGATCCATGACATATCCGAGGAGGAAAGGAAGGGTAATTTGGGCTCTTCTGTTCTTTATGTTTTTTTTTTTTTTTTCCTCGTTTGAAGTATATGGCCTATATAGTGCTCTCAATTCTTTTAGGTTAAGAGACATTATTGGCTGTCTGCTAACACTTCTCATGCTAGTATTACAATAATTTAACCTTCCTCCTCAGTTTCTGGGAAGTGTCAGGTTGCTGTTGGAAAGAGGCATGTTTCTGTACTTGATGTCCTAATATTGAGTCTGCATGATGAATCTATGTGCAGCTGCTTCAAGGATGAGGAATTTCTGTTAACATCACCTAACTTGTGTTAGAGATGTGATCTGGTAGGTGGTCATCCATAAAACTTCAGGGAGACTTTTTGGAGCCAACTGTTTCAAGCAGTGTGAATAATCCATGCAAATTTTCCTCAGTGACCTTTTTGTCTTTCTGCAATCAGCTGTAGTCGTATCACAGTGTAGAGCGGATAAAAGCAAAGCTAAATGGATGTGTGCTGGGTATTCTGCCATCAGCTTAACCTTAAAGAGAGAAATATGGCTCATGGAGGACAGAAGGGCCTGAAAAAAAATGAGGCATTTAGTTGGTGGTGACTGAAATGCTGTTATTGACATTTCCAATTGAACGCAGTTCTCAGAGAGCAAGAGAAGAACTGGCCGTGTTACGAGTGCAATCGTCGTTTCATGAGCTCAGAGCAACTCCAACAGCACCTCAACTCTCACGATGAGAAGCTGGACTTCTTCAGCAGGTACTGGAAGTTTAGCTTTTTCTATATGTTGCTGTGGTGCTTTTCCAAACTAGAGAAGGAGGGGTCTTTGCCCTGCAGGTCGTAACAGGCCACCTGGGTAACCATGAGAGAATGGTTCCGCTGAAGAAAGCAAGAATACAGCACCAGAAAGCGAATTGGCCTAAGAAGCTTTGTGAAAATAGTAGTTTGAGGAGAAGCAGTTTGAGGGAAATGAAAAATATCCCATTAAAATTGGTGAAAGTTTTTCTAATGACTTGAATAGAAGTGCTTCAGACTGTGGATGCTTCTCAAATCTGTCCAGATACAGCGCAAGCAGCTCAGAGAGCAAGACTGTTTTTTTGGCTCCCCACTGGGCCAGAAAGACTGTTTATCCTGACCTGTTGAAAGCTGAATCTAGAAACGTCCGTCAGGGAGCAGGAGACAGTGGTGCCTCCTTTTTCCTGAAACTTAGCAAGAAGCTGGGGTTTGTTTTTTGTTTTGTTGACATAGAAAATTGTTCCCTGTTGTCTGCCGCCTGACATCCACTGCTAAGTGCCTTTTTGCACTTAAGGATATTATGACTTCAGGTTTTAAATTAGTTTCCTTGCATGCTTGTTCCATCTGTCTGAAAATGTTTTCTAGCATGCCGTACACTGGGATGTTGGAAGTAGAGTTGCCATGGCAGAGGACTTGCAGGGAGCCACTAGTCCTCTCATTCCTATGTTTACTGAAATAAATATTAATATGCTCTGGGCTTTGATTTCTTGCGGAGTGCAAAACAAATATGTACAAACCAGTACCCTTTTTTTTTTTTTTCCCCCTTTCTGGCAGGACTTCTGTGGGTTTTATTACTTATTACAAGCCATTGTTACTTAGTTGCATGGGTGAATGGCAATTGCTAAAAAAGAACATGTGAAACGAGCATAGACTTGAAATCGGTCTCTTTTGTCTCTAACCTGGAGCACTATGTATTTTGTAGAGCCAGAGGCAGAGGTCGTGGGCGAGGAAAGAGGAGATTTGGACCAGGCAGACGCCCGGGGCGCCCGCCCAAATTCATGCGTATGGAAGTAACCAGTGAAAATGGAGAAAAGTGTGAAGAAGGGACGCAGGTATATTTGAGGATGGGAAGGAGAAAAAATGTCATCTGGGCTAGAAACACTCTTCTAGAAGAATTTTAGGCATTTGTGCAACTGAAGGGTGTACTTCTGATTTAAAATTCAAGAATTACTTGGGTTTTTTTTAGCTACGATTCTTTATTGGGGAGCACACTACCGTATTTCCATAAAATCACATGTATTTCTACAACAACTTTTATCCCAAAGCACTTAGCAGTGGAATAGGTTATTGCGACTGTTTAGCAGCATCACAAAAGTAATTTAGACAGTAAAACTGTAATGGGAATTTAGGTTAGTATTTGCCCTTTCTGGAATGTGAGGTCAAAGTCTGATCTTACAGCTCTTGCTGGTAGAGTTAGATCAGTTTGAGCTATGCTTCTTTGTGATGCTTTAATATAAGCAAAAGGTTCTACTGTAGGCATACTAATTGCAAAACGTTCTTTTACTAGTGGCTATTGGTTACATTCTGTAAGGACCTAATGTGGTGCACTGATGCAGGTTAAATGCTAAATTCTTTCCGGTGCTGACCGTGCTCAGGGTTGCCACCATGCCTCTTTTATGAAAGGTGCCACAAGGGACCAGTGGCTCAGTTTCATGTCTTAGCTGAAAGCTGACATCGGGAGTAGTAATTTTCCTCTGGCTTCTCACTGGGGCACGGTTCAGCGCTGACTCAGAGGGAGGAATGTATATGTTGCTGATGAACGCCTGCTGCTCATCTTTTCAGCATGTGGAATTGCCCTCAATGCTGCATTAAGTGCAGACGACTGCAAGCAAGATTGCCGTCTTTGCAAGCTGGCATGACACAGGCCAGCTCCATTTAGACAAGTAAGCATAATGCTGTGCCCGAGCCGTTAACTCCTGAGAGACGGGACTTACTGGGCACGATCCCATGCTAATGTGTCTGAATGGCCTCTGGACTGGAGGTGGCTCGCATCCTTCCAGCTTGGAGCATGGCCCAGAGTTAGCTTGTGTGTGTCTATGCAGTCGGGTAAGGACATGGTCATGTCCCAGGGCCTTGGAGGTCTGCCCACCTCACTAACGACCAGGAACGAGTTCATCTGCCTCAGTATTTGAGACCTGGGGTGTTATGACCACAGTTAAGTGTCAGCAAGTATGCTGAAAGGATAGAAATACCACAGTCTACTAAATGAACCTTAAAGGCATGATACGTGGACCTGTTGTGTTCAGTACCACTGAGACTGGGTGGGAGAGTCCTGTGGAAGGAAGCCACTCTGAGATCCAGGAGTCCTGCTTACAATTTTAAGCACGATAAGAGAGACCTTATGCCCTTGAACTCTCATCAGCTCAGCTTAATGCTGTGTGCTCACCACTGACCTTGCTCAGCTTCTCTCTGCGCTTTTTTTGTTTGTTTGGTTGGTTTTTTGGGAGACTGTTGTTCACGTTGTCTAGCCTGACTTCCACACTTAGCCCTTTGGATTTTCCCAGTTATTCCTATCTCTTTAAAAACACTGGGAACTTGCACTTAGTCTGGGACTAGACCTTTGGCTAGTAAATTGCTCTTAGTCTCTCTGTCCGTTAAGCAGCTGCTCTCCTGGCAGCTCTGTCTTTTTCTTCTCCCACACCTGCTCTTGCATTGTGACAGTTCCAGCCTTGTTCTGATAGGCTTTTGGCTCTGTTTCTTTGCTTGTGCTTTTAAATTTCCGTAGTTGCGTTATAAACAGTTTCATGCAGGGCTTAGTGGTTTTATTTATTATAACAGCGGAGCCTTCCATCCCAAAGGAGTTACTGGAGTTTGTAAGGAAAAGAATGTAGATTTTGGCATGTGCTTCCTGCTCCCAACACCCTTCATTTTCTTTATGCTAATGCAGAAAAGGAGGCAAACAGCTTTGTGTGATAAATGTAAGTGGTGTATGCAGCCGGGTGGATGAGAGCATGCAGGTCTTGGAAACTGGATAGTAAAAACACGGTACGCAATATAATGATCTTGTTTGCTCTCTGGTTCATCACTCCTCTTAGTTAGTTAGAAAGGGAAAGACTGCATATCAATACATGATAATGTTTCAAAGTGACAACAGTTTCAATGAGATCGCAGTTCCCTGCTTTTCCCTCGAGGCCTGGTCTGTGCTAGTCATTTGTTCTCAACATTTCTCGCAGGCCAGCCTACATCCCCTCTCTCTGGTTACAGCAGTAGTGATGGGGTCACTAGCGTGGAAGAGTGTGCTGCACATTAGCAGCTGGGTCATCCTGGTTGCCTGCGCCTAGCTATAGGCAGCGTGGTCAAAACACAACTGCCTCTCTGCAGCACTTCTTCCCTAGCACTCTGAATGTTGTTGCTAGGTAGGTAGGTTGTAGGTAGAAGTGAACTGCTGAGAGCACCAATGGAACATGGTAGAAGAGTTAGCATTGACACAGTTTGTTTATAGCTCGTGATTAAATGTGTAGAAATCTTGTTGTCTGAGTATTATCAAAAGTGTTTTTCAGTGGGTGGGGGGAATAATCACTGGTTGTATGATTTGCGATTTCAGGACTTGCTGCATTTTTCCAGCAAGGGGCAGTTTGATGAGGCCGGACAAACTACACTGAATGGGCTGGAGCAGCAAGAACAGACTCCAGTGCCATCAGAGGCTCAGTCGGCACTGGATCAGCAGTCAGCAAGCCACCCGCTGCAAATCCAGCCGCAGCATGATGAGAGCACGGTGCCTACGCAGAGCACCATGACAGCAGATGACATGAGGCGAGCAAAGCGTATCAGGGTAAGCAAGGAGGATGGTGGCTCGTGTCCTCTCTCACCTTCTCAATTTGCTGTAACCCAGAGAAGGCTGGACCTGCCCGCCAGGACCAGCTGGTCTCTTTTTCTCACTGTAGAAGCCATGTCCAAACACTGAATAAAGCATCTCGTTCCTAGCAAATTTCCTTGCTCTGAGAGGAAGACAAATCTCATGTACTAAGCCAACATTTCTTGAGATGATAGTGAGAATTGGTCACCAGCTGGAGCTGATTCAATTCTAGCACAGTAATTCTTCCAGAGAAACACAGTCCGTCCAAGCTGGCAAGCGGGAGTGCTTCAGGCAACCGGCTGAATCATGGTACTGTGGCACAGAATAATGGTTTGTTCACAGCACCATCTGTGCGTCTCAGAAGTGTTGCCTGGGAAATTATTGCCAAAAAGGAACTACGACCTTGATTTGGATGTGTTTACTTGACAAAGATGATATTTAATGATAAAGTCCTTTCTTGAGGTAGAAAATCTGCCTCTCTAAGATGAAAACCTGTGCTGAGAACTTTGTGTACCGACAGCAAACACTTTGAACTTGATCTTTGTGTCAACTGGGTGAGCTGTGGGTTTTTTTCTTCTCTACTGTGTGTGGGAGGGAAATGATTCAAGCAAATAATCTTTTAAGCCAAGTAATTGTGAGATGGGTTTATTTAGCCTAAAATGTTTTTCTTTTTTCCCCTCCATGTGTAAAATTTTGATTACAGAAAGAAACAGCTGCAATTGGGGTGAGACTTCATTTTTAAGGGATGAGAAAAGATTAAAAAGAGTTGGGTTCCTTATAGGAATATGTTAAGCCAAATTTTGCTCTTAGTTTACAGCAATGGATGTGCAAGTCTAGGAGTGTTTTTACTCCGTGTATACAGTAGCATATCGTGATGGAAGGATTTGGCTCTGACAAATTAAGAATGCACAAGTTCTAGCCATGGAGAATGCTTGTGTGCTCTGAATGGCAGGTTTCTACCATTTTCGGTAGAAAATGTGAAAGGCTTGGGAGACTTATTGAATGTATTGAAGGGTGTGGGATAGAGGACAAAGACAGGTGCTGAGTCTTGACAGTAAGAGTACGGGTATCTAGCTCTTACGTGATATGTCACAACCTCCACAGTACGAGGTTGAGGCCTGGGTGTGATGGAGAGAGATGGTGTCCCCAGTCTCCCCACATTTTTGAGCTTGAGATGTAAAGGTCTTGTCTTAAACTGTAAATTTGGGAAGATGGGGAGAGAAATTCAAAAGTTAATTGCTTAGCTTTTGTTCTCTGGAAACTTATATTTGGATCACTAATAAGGAGTGTGGTGGTGGTTTAGCCCTCGGTTATGCGTTTGTATCGGCAAATCTCCCCAGTTCCCTGTACATCTGGAACTTGAGTTCAGCAGCGTCCTGGAGGTGTTTCAAGACAGGAGCACTGGCAGAATGGCTCGTGGATGACTGTGGAGCACCTACCCATATTGCATCAGGCTGTGAGCAATGAGAGCTTGAGATGAGAGTAAAACTAGGAAGTATAGCCTTTTAGCTATTGAAGGGGCGGAAAAAAAAAAAACCAATCAGGCGGTATCACCCTATCAGCACTTGATCCTCGATGGTTCACAGCATCTTTTTGTAATAGCGTGCAATTAATGTTATAACCAAGCGAACAATCTGTTTTAAAATGTATAATATGTCACTCATTTCTAAAGAGCGCATAGGAAGTCTTGAGTGTTGATTATGATCTGGACCTGTGTAGCTCTAGTTCCCACGTTACTCACGTAGGATTTCATTTCTCAGAAGCGGTGATTTCCTACATTGCCATATTTCGTTCTAGCAAAACAGAAAAAAAAAAGGGGGGGGGGAGAGAGAGAAGTATGGAATCTTGCTGATTGGCTTCAGTTTGGAGTCTTTGTTTGTTTAAAACGGCGAAACTCTGAGTATTTTCATTCTAGTTGGAAACACAGAATTCTGCTGCTCAGGTTTGAGTCCTGAAAGGGTCAGTTCATTTTTTAGCATCTGCATTAGAGCATGTGTAATTTACTTGGAGATCAGAGCTTAAATACAGCAGTCTTGTCCTTGGTGTTTGGGCAAAGATACACTCACCTCTCAAGGTAACCCTGTGGGGAGAAAAAGGGCATAATATGATCCACAGCCAAAATGAAAAAAAAAAAAAATCTTCTTTCTTTTTTTTTTTTTTTTTTTTTTTTTTTTTTTTTTCCCTAGGCCTGTGCAGCATCTATGGGCTGCTTTCAGAAAAGCTTGTGTTTCCAGATCACTTTGTATACAGACCTGATCCTAAAATGCAGGTGATTTCATATAGGTGACGACTTTGCTCAGGGGAAGCAAGTGGCGGGTTAGAGGTGTGGTTTGGAAAGCACACTAGTTTCCTTCGTGCTGAAGGAAGGAATGTAACAGGTTGTACAATGCAGAATATAAACGGTAAGATGAGGCTAAAAATATCCCTACTCCTCCGCTTTCCACCCTTGCCCTATTGTTATCCTGCCCTAATTTTTCCCTTGTGCTAACAGCATTTCATTTGCGCTGTGGCTCTGCAGCGTGCCTTGCATCATTGCTAGTCAGACGTCTATCTGAGAAAACACGAAAGGTCACAAAACACCTTACAGATTATCTGTGGTTTTTATCTTTGCCCTTTAACTCCCCTTGGGCAGTCATTAACTACGTGGTAATCTTGAAGACCTGTTTGGTGTTTCTCTTGGTGGAGTTTTGCCTGAACAAAGAGTGAACTCTAGCTTCAGGAGCTGGCCCTGATAGGGGCCTGCAGAAGTGTGACTACTGCAGAAGTCAAGCCTTCTGTCTTACAGTCCATTTCATAACACAAGTTTGTTTTTTTCCCTCAATGCTGCCTGCTCAGCTGGAGCTGCAGGTAGGTTTGGGTTGGGTTTTTTGTTTTATTGGGTTTTTTTTTTTCCCCCACTGTATCTAATCTAGTGGTACGTAACAACGTTGCCTTCCGTGCCATTTTTGTCCAGCTTCTGTTTAGCATCTCCTGACCAACCCCACATTATCAACTGTCACAGCTGTTATTTAAGCAACCAATGTCCCGAACCAAGTGTAATCTGAGTAACTATGTGCATTCTTCTAGTGCTCTTCACGCTGATTAATCGCGCGTTTAAGGTGAATATTGTAGGAGTAAACTACTTAGATGTAATACTGTAATATCCACCTTAAGGCTTTAGAGGATTTGTTTATGCAGTTCTTTGCACCAGATCAATGTTATCAGTTAATGAGATAACACTCTATTTTCTATTTTTATAGCTGATAGTCTGTCTAACTAAAGAGCAGTAAAAGGCTTCACCCTTCTGCAGCCTTTGAGATACCAATACGTGTCTCAAATTGATTGACGTGGTATAAAACTCTGGCCTATTATCTTACTGCTCAGATCTTTTGAGTTACCAGTAGCAAAATACAGTAATAGTGGAGTTAAGATCTTGAACTGCATCTCCTTAACTATATGGTTTATTAGGATGTCTCTGTAGTTAATGGAAAATTACATACCCCTGATTCCAAGCAGCTCATTAGTTTTTACACAGCGCGTGTCTATCTTTTCAACTGGTGGTGTTGCTTAGACTAGAACCCTGTATTTCTCAATGCCTCAGTTTCCCTGCTTGTAAAATGGAGAGTGGAGATGATAACAGTTCCTGGGAGGGCTCATTTGAGGCTGATTATCTGAAACTGTTCACACTTTGGTTTTAAAATAGTTGCTCTTGTGTTTGTTTTTCTGGATTGAAAGTATAGATTTCCCTCTGCAGTTTGGATGGTGATAAGGATCATTCAGGTTCGCTAATTTAATTGCTAGCGCAGCATTTCATGCTATTCCCAAGCTGTTCTCTGATTCCAGGAGAAGAGCTCCTAGCTTTACTTTCTCCGTGTCAGCTGTTTGGCACACGTCTAAGGGACACAACAAATGTCAGCCCAGATGTTTCCACAAGAAAAAAGAGAGGAAACCAGGGAAATCTGTTTGCTGTAGTCCTGACTGTGTCTCACGGAGAAATATGTACTATTGAACGTGTGTAAGCGCAGGTGCCAGCAATGTTCTAGCACGATTTCTCTAACCATCATAACGTAGATTGTGTGATGTCTGAGAAGAGATGGAAACAGTAAAAGGCAAGATGCAAGTGTTACTTTGGAGAAGAGTAAATATTTCTCAAGCTTCTTACAGAAAAATGGCAGTATCAGACTCCTTTCAGTACAGTATGAGTGCCATAGTGTAATATGGGGTTTCATGTGTGCAGAAATGTGGCTTGTTTGCACCTTTGCAGCTAACCAGCATGGAAGTCCTTATGTGCTGTTGAAATGCAGGCTCAGAGCGCAGTTGGCTCTTTCTGCAGGCAACATGTCCAGCAGCATCTGTTCCTCCGGCAGACAGCACTGGTATTGGGAATGGAAAAGCTTCGTCACGCCTTCCAGGAGAAAGGGGAGAGATAATCACAAAATGTTGCAGGAAAAAGTTGACTGGAGGAAAGTGTGCTCCAAGAGAAACAGGAAAGTTGAGAGGACAAATTACAGATAGTAGGAAAAAAGTGGAGGAAAGCAGAAGCGCAGCCTAGTAAATTGAATTTTAAAATGAGTATTTGTACAACTCATGCTCAATTCACAATATTCTTAAAAATTTCTTGCAATATATAGAAAAACAACTTAAAGTTTGATTGTGTATAATCAAATACCCTTTGAGGAGTAGACAGCAGAATTCATCAGAGTTCCCCTTGATTTAGCGCAACTGCGTTTCTCATTCATCTTTGTTTTCAGACTCTCCTACTTGATATATGGCTAATGGTAAAGTTATATGAAATGCTCACAAGTTTTTACCGGTTGCTCATAAACCTGCCATTCTGCCCCTGCTGTAATGTTTTGAAATTTTATTCCTCTTGTCCATAATAACAAAAAGGTTTAGGTCGTTGCAGCATCTCTTGAACGTGTATCCCACTAGGAGTTTGCCAGGCAATGCTAGAACCAGCGATGCGGTGCTCTTTCGTGCAGAAACTGACTTTATAACGGGCGATGGTGTTCTGGAAGCCGTGTTTCTCCGTGATGAATAAGGCAATAGCTCACCCGTTGCGGTAGGCTGGCTGAATTTATGAGCCAGCCCTGAGAAATCAGCAGGAACTGCAGCTCTGTTCTCAGGCCCGGGCCTCTACGTCAGAGAGGATTTAGTTTCATGTAGCAGAAAAATGCCATGCTAGAGATGAAGTTAGCTAAGTGTGTTAACTAAGCAGAACACTGGGTTTTGTTCTCCTAACTCAGCGTGTAACTGCAGGTATATCCCTGAGCTTCTCTCTGTCATAGCATCTCCTTCTCTTAAATGAAGACACTATCTGTTACTCAAAAGAGCGTATTGAGGTTGAAGTTCACCAATTTTTCTGGTGTATCTAAGCTTGGTAATATTTGTATGAGGAATGTATGCCTATAATAAAAACTAATTGTTTTCTTGGATGTTCTTTCAGAATGCGGCCCTTCAACATCTGTTCATACGGAAATCCTTTCGCCCGTTCAAATGCCTGCAGTGTGGGAAGGCCTTCCGGGAAAAGGACAAACTGGATCAGCACTTGCGGTTTCACGGACGGGAAGGGAACTGCCCTTTGACCTGCGATATCTGCAACAAGGGCTTCATCAACAGCAGTGCTCTGGAGAGCCACATGAAGTTTCACATGGACCAGAAAACATACTCCTGCATTTTTTGTCCCGAGTCCTTTGACCGCTTGGATCTGCTCAAAGATCATGTGGCCATCCATGTCAATGATGGCTACTTCACCTGCCCTACCTGTAAAAAGCGTTTTCCAGATTTTATCCAGGTGAGATGCAATACTGATTTCCAGGTCTCTCGCAAGCACTCAGTTTATTAGTTTTTCAGAACTGTCTCTACATAATACTGCATGTCGCTTCATTCTCACAAGCTGAAGGGGACATGCATCAATCATAAGTAAGAAACGGGGAGTGACCAGGCACGGCTAGAAGTATTCTTATTTCTCTGAAGCCCTCTTTCCTCTAAGACATCAAATGCATACTTCAATTAGGCGTTAGAAGGTCCTGTACTGTAGGAGAGGCACTCCCCTTGGATAACTCCTGAAACAGAGGTCCTAGCTATTTTTGGTCAGTACAGACCCATGTTGCAAAAAGAACTGTCTTCTGCTGGATGCAGCTTGTACCCTAATATGCCTGGTCCGTTGCTTTAGGAACTCTCAATTAAAAAAAGAAAAAGGCACTGAACAGTGTGCAAATGTATATATATTTTTTAAAAATTCTTTGGCTATTTATGCATAGCTATTTCATTTTGAGCACGTTAAGAGAAATGCCAGGGCTGATCAGCATAGTCTGCCTCCTGGGGCTTTGTCAGCTGGGTACTTTATTCCTGCTTTGTGTTGAACAGGGGAAAATGTTGATGGTTTGGCAACACAGTACTACAACATACTTCCTCATAAATGTTTCTGTGAAACTGATTAAGTCAGGAAAGGTTCCCCCAACTTTTTCCAGTTTTTCAGCTCTATCTTGGAATTCCTTTTTTCTTTTTCTTTTTTTTTTTTTAACTTACTGCTATACGAATAAAGTCCAATCACCATAAATCACTAGTTCTTGAATATTCCCATGCTGAACAGAGATATTAGATTGTTCCATGTGTCATCGGTATTAGAAGAAAGTAAAGATTTACTTAGAGATCCAACTGTTGAACGGTGTTGGATTTTAAAATGTGAAACCTCACTTTTTGTTTCTTTGAGTTATTTCACTGAGGGAGGATGGAGGGAGAATACTGGATTTTGAAGAGGCAGAGGATATTCCCTAAGTATGCAAAAGTAATTGCTATTCAGGAATGGCATATGAATGACTTCAGTAAAGTTTTTTGCAGATTGTATTTGCCTTCTCATTCCCTTTGACTGAAAGGAGTTATTCCTTGCATTTAGATTTCCTATCAATGAAGTAAAGATAACAAACATCAGATAGGCATGTTAACTCAAGGACGACTCACTAAAACCAGTACGTCGTGGACTGTTTTGTTGCCCACCGAGTGCTCAACTGTGCAATCGCTGATGCCTTTAGGAATAAGTCTTGAGGAAATGAAATTGACCTTCAGATTTGTAACAAAAAAAATGTTATGGTTTTGTAGAAGCTATTGCTAAGATCTCAACTGTTTTGATAAAAGCTACCTCTAAACCAGAGCATATGTCTGCCAGAGCAGAACTCTGAGAACTAATTTTTGTTGAGAGTTCCTGAGGCTGTTTTCCTATACTCTGTTCTCTTCCGAATAAACTAATTTTTCCTATGATCTGCAATGCTAGGTAAAGAAACACGTACGCAGCTTCCATTCGGAAAAGATTTACCAGTGTACAGAATGTGACAAGGCTTTCTGCCGTCCCGACAAGCTGCGACTCCATATGTTGCGACACTCGGACCGCAAAGACTTCTTGTGCTCCACATGTGGCAAGCAGTTCAAGGTAAGATGACTCTTGACCGAATCATTCCCAATACCAGTGGAGAAAAGCATTCTTTATTCCTCTTCAAGTAGGTAAGTTTGTTTTCTCAAAGGTGGAAGAAAGCAATGTGTGTGAACAGGCAAGACTTGCCTGCAGGTTGCATGCACTGCTTTGTGTAGCATGTGAGCTACAACATTCATTTCTGATGAAGAAGGGGGCAGGGTTCACTCCAGCATGCTCTGCCCTATTTTAGTAAGTTAATTTAATGGCAAGAGCAGTTTCATCTGCTCACTAAGAACTGGCTTATTAAACAACTCAGCTGTCAAGTGCTTGGGTTATATTGCTTTTATCAGTTGAGTGAGGAAAACTTCTTGCTGATGTTGGATTAATGATATTCCTGGTTGAGGTGTCTGTGTCTATGGAAAGCATCGTGTTAATACATGACATTCAGATCACTTTCCAGCTCCTCCAAGAATAGATGGAGCAGACTGTGAACCAGGTAAATTGTGGTGGCAGCAGCCTGCGCCTCGTTGCCTACTTTTCTGTAAGGCCCTGAGGGATTGGAATGGACTTAGGGGTGAAGAAGCCCTTTCTAGATAACATATTGCCCAGATGCAGTCTAGCCTTTCTGGACGCAGGTTCGGTACCATTGTGGGGCATGTGGTTCTACGCAGTCCAGAGCATATGATGCAAGTAGCCAGCCTAGGCATTAATGAGCTAGATAAATTCAGAGACAAACCTGAGTTGGGGGAGGCTTATTCTCACTAAGGTCACTTAATTAGTATTGTCTTGGTTTCTGCTTTTGTGGCAGAGTAACCTCAGACTTATTTTGACTGTAAGCCCAAACCTTTCAAAGGGTTTTTGCTGAGCTGTCCAACCCTGAGAATGCAGCACTGTATTCTGGAGAGGCTGGAGAGTTTTCTGACCAAGTTACGTTGTAGTTCCTGCTTGTAACAAGTAGTAAGGCAGAAAGTGGCAGTGATACTTTTTTTTTTTTTTTTTTCCCTCCCCCATTGCTCCACCTGTAGAGGAAAGACAAGTTGCGAGAGCACATGCAGAGGATGCACAATCCAGAAAGGGAGGCCAAGAAAGCTGATCGAATCAGCCGCTCAAAAACCTTCAAGCCTCGGATAGCTTCCACCGACTACGAGAGCTTCATGTTCAAGTGTCGACTGTGTATGATGGGCTTCCGCCGGAGGGGGATGTTGGTGAGTGTCCGTGTGCTCTGGCTTCTCTTACAAGCTTCTGTACTCAGTTTTATTGAGTATGTACAGGTTAAAGGTGCGATTCCAGTGGTTGGAACAAAAGAATGCTGAGAAACCAAGATTTTTGTAGCAAACCTGAGTGATTTTGCTTTGTTTTCCTGTTTTGTTTTCAGTGTCTGTGTGTGTGTGTGTTCTCAAAATCCCTTTTATCTTTTCAGCAACCACCATATTATTTCAACAGTATGTAATGCAGATTGCTGTGTAATGCATTTGACAAAATATGAGAGTAATATATTGCACACGTCAGCTATACTTCCTCTCAGCTTTTGTGGTGGTCTCTTTTCTCTTCACTTCTTTTTCCCCCTCTCCTTGAGAGGGGCCTCTCCTGGCCGTGCCCTGTCTCTGCCACTGTGGAAGGGGGTTTGCAGATAAAATCGCTGGCAGCATTTTTCTTGAGGGTTGTGATCTCTACTAGCGAAGGCCTCTTTGGGCAGAAGTCCTGTATAGTCATTACCCTGCTCTCAGCAGCAGGAGAGTTCATACAGGTTATTTTCCTCCTTCCCATTTCTTTCGTTAGAGAAAACGTAAACGAGATCCATGAGGACCAGGTTTACTTTAGGCAGCCGACTGAGAGTGCACAATAGTAGTTAGTATCACTACAGTTTTGGTTTGGCAGTTGCCCCTGTGTAGGAGAAGAGGCAATTGCTTAGCTTCTAGCTGTAATATGCTCTCTTGTGCTCTTTTTGTTTCTTTCTCTTAGGTGAATCATTTATCAAAGAGACATCCAGACATGAAAATAGAAGAGGTGCCAGAACTCACATTGCCTATCATCAAGCCCAACAGAGATTACTTCTGTCAGTACTGTGATAAGGTATGTAGGAAAGTCACCCATCAGAGGGTAGCTCAGTCCTAGACCTGTATACAACAAATTTGTCTGTGCATGGGAACATCTGGCAGGGTTTACAGCTTTGAGAAGCTTGCCGGCAACAGTTGTGCCAGCATTGCCTAAAAGGAATTAAGACAGAATGCACTTAGGCTAAGGTATCTGGATGCTAACTAAAGATTTCAATTTTCCTTTTCTGTCTTCTATCTTCAGAACCGGTAAAATTTAAATACTCTGAGCGAGCAGTGACCCACTCTTAGTCCTGTATCACTATGTGCAACTAAGTATTCAATCTATCTGTAACTTCTGAACACTTAACTTTTGATTTCCTTAGCAGTTCTAAAAGTCTCTAACTGCTTTCATTTTAAGCTGCTTGCTTAGTCATATGTTAGTAACTTCTCAGTGTTCAGCGAAGCCTAAATCATCATCTTTGCTGCCTTAATGTTTCTGTTTGTACTCTCTGGCCTTGTTTTTCATGTATGTGGACCCTAACTTACCAGGCAGTGCATTCTGACTATTCTTATACTCAGTACATGCTTCAGTGGTGCCTCCTCCTTTTTGTTTAAAGAAATATATTTTTCAATAATATTAAGCAATGTTTTTTGACCTGCCTGCAGAAGTAAGAGTTAAACAGTTTTGATTGTTGAAAGCTGTTAAAACTTTATGATGCTTTATGCAAGAGCAGAGATATCAGCCCTCATGACAAACTAACTCCGAACAAATTCCTGTTTTGGTGACTGGTTGTTTCTCTTGATACTTCACTGTCAAGTATGAGTGAAACAGATTGTCCTCTTCCCTTCTTGTCCTGCTTTAATGCTTTGTTCTGGCATACTGTGTTCTTTTAAATGGCTTTTGCATCCTATGCTAGAAGGAGTTGCTTTTACAAGCTGATTGAATGCTGGAGAGAGTGTGTGTGTGTGTGTGTGTGTGCGTGCGCTCATGCCTTATGTTGTGATTGTTTGCGGATATATCCAACCGTATTGTCTAAAGCAACATGCAAACTTTCCAGGTAAAGATAAATTGTATCTATTTTCTGCACCACCATCAGGGTTGTGCCATTCTCATGCCAGATCTTTACCCTGCAGGTGTACAAAAGTGCCAGCAAGCGCAAAGCACATATCCTGAAGAACCATCCTGGTGCTGAGTTACCTCCAAGCATCCGCAAACTGCGCCCTGCAGGCCCAGGAGAGCCAGATCCCATGCTTAGCACCCACACCCAGCTGACGGGCACCATAGCCACTCCTCCAGTCTGCTGTCCTCACTGTTCCAAACAGTACAGCAGCAAGGTACTGGGGGCATGTGATAGCCTCAGAGCATAGGCCCTCCCTGGTGATGCTTTTCCACAGTCTTTATGATCTGTCAGTCCACAAGCAGAGCTCTCTTATCCTGAGTTAGAGCACTGGTTTCATGCTGTGCGCTGACAACATGAGCACAGACTGCTAGTTTTATGACAAATGTTCCTTGACTGGGAGGGATAAGCCTGAAAGCACAAATGGAAGCGTGAACAGAGGAGGATCACAAATGGAAAAGCTTGGAAACTGCTGGCTGACCCTGTTACAAGGGAGAAGGATATGGAAACAGAGTGCAGAAAAAGTAACTTTTGGAAAAGTTCTCCAAAATATTTAGCTACACTAAAGTGAAAAGTTCCTGGGCTGTGAAGTTTAGGGCACTAATCCAGTATCAGACAGCTTTGATTAGCACAGACTTCATGACCTTTGTGTTCCCTTCTTGCTGACCTGAGCAACCCATAGTGCGAATCCTGGTGCCTTCTGGCTGAGGGAAAGCTTAAAAGCTGCCTTCTGCGTGGCTGTTTGATTTCAGGTGGCCCAAAGCAGAGTTGCCGAGCCTCTCTAATGCTCTTTTGCATCTCTTTGTAGACGAAGATGGTACAACATATTCGCAAGAAGCACCCGGAGTTTGCTCAGCTCCCTAACACAATACATGCTCCACTGGCAACAGCTGTCATCAGTTCTGCTCCTGCTGTTCTAACCACTGACAGCAGTACTGGAGAGACTGTTGTGGTAAGAATGCAAGAAATATTAAATTGGGCCAATAGAGGGAAGTGAACAAAACAGAAACCCTCTGGTGGTAGTGTTACTTTTTATTTGGCAGGCCTTGTTTTAAAGCATATGTTAGGACATTGCTTTAGATCACTTCTGTGCTTGAATATGTGTTTTGTTTTTGTTCTATTGGGAGTGATGTATTTCTCTCTTTGGAGCTCTAAGGATATGTCTCTTTCCTACTCCCTTCCTTTCCTTCCTACAGACTTTCCTGTTATTAACTCCACATAATATTTTCACACATACCTAAGTAACTCAGGAATACGAATCTCATAAAATACAGATTGTTTGCTGGGACGCCTCACCTGAGGTGCTTGAGCCCTTTGGGATCAAGATGACATGTTTACCAGTGGCTGAGAACCTGATCAAACTCCATTCACTGGAGTCAAGGTCTCTGAAGTCCTTTGGACAGGGCAGTACTGAGTGGTGTGAGTCTCCAGTGGTTAACCTTGCGGCTGATGCGTTAACAGCAGAGAACAAAGTAAAAGCTGAAACTAGAAAATCAGTCTTGCATCTCTTTGGGGATGCTGGGCAGTGATGCGGCAAAATTAAAAAAAAAAAAAAAAATTCTTAGCCACAGTTTAAAACTTCTTTTATTTGAAGGCTGAAACTGCAGATAAGGGACTTCTTCTTGAAGTGATTAGATTAAACTAGGGTACTTCTCATTTTGTACATCTGATCAGATTTGGTTATATTGTCTTTATTAAATATATATCAAGAGGAGCATCACAGCTGGCCAGTGAGGAAGAGAAGGGAGATACGTTTGAGGAAGCAGTCTTCCTTTTTGACCTGGAAACCAAGACTTGACTCTTCCAAGGGCATGATTTTTGTTGTAAAACAGAATATTGCCAAGCCAGTGGATTATTATAATCTTACAGTTCTTGAGCGTTAACCCTAAGTGATGCTGACTAACATCTAGACAGAACAGAGCCAATCCCAGGGGTCTAGTCATTGCCTGTGACCCCATCAGCCATGCTCGGTATATGCTAAAGTCTTGTAAATGAATGACTAGTCTGAATGGTGTAAGTGAAGATCAAGTGCAATGAAATAACTACAGGCCTGCAAAACTATTCAGTCTAGAAGACAATGTGGGATGATGTTCTCTGCATCTCTTCCCTTTCTCAGACAACAGATTTACTGACCCAAGCGATGACAGAGCTGTCCCAGACTCTCACAACAGACTATCGAACTCCTCAGGGAGATTACCAGCGAATCCAGTACATCCCTGTGTCTCAGTCTGCAACTGGCTTGCAGCAGCCTCAGCATATACAGCTGCAGGTTGTTCAAGTGGCTCAGGTGGGTAACCTGTTGGGGGGCTTCATGTGCTTTTGAGCCCCTCCGGGTCAAGCCCTGCACTTCCTTGCGGCTGTAGCAGTAGGAGGGTTGTTAAGGAACAGTTACAAAAAGTGCTGTGATGCAAAATGCTCCTGGACATAAATGGTTTGATAATGCATAGGTCTCATAAGCACTGTGTACTGGGTGTGGGTGGTCCTGCCAGTCTTGGTCAGCTTGGTGGAGGCATATGAACACAGTCCTAATTTAGTTCAGCCTGTCTGGGTAACTTTGCTTGAATCCGTTCTAGGCAGGGTGGTTTTTGTTCTGTTTTTGGTTTGATGTTGTCCAACGCATAATGTTCAGGGCTGGCCTTACAGAGGCATCGCTCTTCCCTGCAATCGTTCGTGCAACTTAAGTGTCATGCCTCTTCTGCAAGGTATTGGGCAAACAGTAACATCAAACTTTGAAGGTATTTTTGCCATTTAAGACCTGAATTTCTGCACTTTCTACCCAGAATAAGTATAATGTGCATTCATATTTGCCTTTCTTATTGCCAAAGTGTTCTCCTTCTGTTGTGGAGAAATATCTGCAGTGGGATGTGCAAGTTGTTTTCCTCTCAGAACTGTTGCCATTCTGAAGAGACTTCCAGCAAAGGGCTCAGTTATGGCAATAATCAGTGTGATACAGACATACCATTTTGACCAGATTCATCGTGGCATTTAAGCGCCTAATTTGTAGATTGTACCTAAGCTCCCGTTTAAATCGGTTGCTAGAATAGGACCAAGACTGCTGACTGTTTCATGTGAGTAGCCAGGCAGCTATCGGGCAAAGGCGATAGCAGACCCTGCAGCAACTGCCAAAGTGGGTCAGTGGGTGGCCTGTATTTGCAGCTGTGAGGACTGATTTGTACTATTCTGTCCTTGGTGAGCCAGAACCAAAATCTGGAAGTACAGAGTTTGCTTTTCCTTCTTATTGCCTATTAGAAAATAATTCTCTGCGATGCTCAACAATCTCCTAAAAATAAAAACAGAACATAATTAGAATAATGGAGCTGAGGAAAATAATATTCAGGCAGCCCTAAGTAATCACCCTAGCCTTTGTGTCTATTTTCCGTTGGATGAAGCTGAAATTCCCATGTGTTTGTATTTGAATCTGAATTTCAGTGTTTTCTCAGCCTCCTCATTGCAAATTTGCCTACAAATTTAGTTAATAATGGCCTAACCAGTGACCCCACTTAGCATTGACTGAGGCCGTTTTAACAGTACGGGTACTGATTCCTGCACCTAATATTAATTTTATGAAGATCTGAGGCTTGTAATTAAATTAGTCTAATCACTGTCATTAGCAGGTGTTACTTCAAAAAGCTTTTAATCGGTAAGACTCCCAGTATTGTTTTCTTGATATAGATTTATATCAAGCCGTGCTTTTGGATATGCAGATCTTGAGTATGAAGATGTTACATAGACGGATGCCTACAAAGGATGCTCCAGCTTCTGTACAACAGAAGAGGTTCACATGGCTGCTTCTGCAGAGAATTTGAAGTATACCTCTCTGTGTTGATTTTTGCAGGCTACCTCACCTCACCAGTCCCAACACTCCACAGTGGATGTCGGACAGCTTCATGATCCCCAGACATACACTCAGCATGCTATCCAGGTGCAGCATATCCAGGTCACAGAGCCATCCCCAGCAACTCAGTCGTCATCACAGGTATTCTACTCTTTTCTTATAGGATGTGTTTTCCCTACCGGCCTGCTCAGCTGGCATTTTACGTGAACTGATGCAGGATGGACCTTTTCTGTAGCATTCAGAATACCACACACTGTCACATGAGCATCCTTGAGATTATCAGTTAGTTGCCAGATGTTCCTGTTTTTTTAACACATCTCAGGTAGAGAGGGATGGCCAGGAATGGACAAATTTTCAGCTCTTTCTGGTTGAAGGTAACCAACAGAAGGATATAAATGAAAACTGGCACTTCTCAAATATTTGAAGTTCAGCTCTTGCAGCTGCATAGCATTTAGCTTCTGATCTAAGTACTCTGCTACAGAGTTATTAACCGTCAGCAAGTCATGTCTCCTGCATTTCAGTTTCTGGTCTGTGCTTACTGACCAACCAGGGAAGCAAGAGGGAGGAGAGCTTTGCAGTTCTTGTGCTCAGTATGCTAAGAAATCTGCTATTTTTCCTTGATAAGGACATGCTTACAACAGTACAGGGTTATGCAAAATCCTGAGCATGCTGGAAAAAGGATTTTTTTTTTTTTTTTTACCCACCTCCCCTTCCTTCCCATTCCCTCGCATCCTCTCCTTCCTTTCTCCTCTGTCATGATGGCTTTTTAGGTTGGTGGTCAGCCACTGAGTCCCTCCTCACAACAATCTCAGCAGGAACTCAGCCCCTCACAGATGCAGACAGCTACATCTACGCAAAACCCAGCCCTCCAGCAGCAGCAGAGTTCTTCAGTCCAGCACACGTATCTTCCCAGCACATGGAACTCTTTTCGGGGCTATTGTAAGTGTCGGCAGTAACTCTCACTGGAGCTACTAGCATATTGTCCATCCCCTGCAGCTACCAATGGGATAGTACTTTCAGAGCTCATGAAGCTTCATTAATATGCATAAAGGTCCAGGAAGATGATTAGTTTTGCACAAATGGTGGTACAAGTTTTTTTTTTGTTTGTTTGTTTTTTTTAATAACCATAGGCTTGTAATTGTGTGGTTTAGACAGGCAGACTAGATTCCTTTATTACACAGATCCTGTGTTCAGCAAAAGTCTATGATTGGTAGCGGCTTGTTCAAGTTCAGATGAATGCTTGAACTGTACAAAAGAGGGCGATGTGAAAGCGATGTGAAATGACTACCTGCCTCCATGCAGCTCTGGATAGTAATTTGGGGAATCTCTTCTTGGGGGAGAACAGGATGTGATTTATTAGCTGAGGATCCAGCACTTCATGCGTTTGTTAATTGACATAATTCTGTTGAGGCTTGTAGAGCTATGGGCTTCTTGCTGCTTGAGTTTCTCTTGAACAACTGCTGCTGTTTCAGGCTCTGGGCTTGTGTTACACCTGTGCGCCACTGTCACTGTTGTCTCTCGAGGTGGTCTTTTTGTGTTTGACTGAAGGTCTTGATTCTCCAATTTCCATCTTTCAGCATCTGAGATTCAGATGATGGCCATTCCCCAAGGCCAGTATGTGATTGCTGAGACATCTGTAGGTACACCTGTCACGACTGTCAACACGGGGCAAGTGAAAGCGGTTACTCAGGTAAGGAAAATCATCGTGTTGATCTGGTTTTGGTGTGTGTTTTTTTTTTTTTTTGGGTTTTTTTTTTTTTTTTTTTTTTTTTGTATCTTTATTTTGTACTACCTCCCCAGAATAATGTATCGGGCTTAATGCCTTTATTTTGAAGGTTAAAGGAATGCCAGAATCATGATGAGAGCATAGAGAATAGTGGTGTACCTAAAAGATCCGGATTGTATAGTTTGAAAGAGCAGTGGCTTTCTGTAACAATTGTACCAAGTTCCATGCTGCATAAAAATCCGTAGGCAAAATGGCTAAGGAATGATACGATGCGTTGTTCTACAGGGTGAGGAGAAAATCTAGTTCAGATCTAGTACTGCTATAACCTTGAGAGTTCTTACAAAAGGCACGAAATGATCTCATGAGCTTTAGGGATTTTTTTTTTCTTCTTTTTTTCCCTCTGAGGTAGCATTGTAGTTCTTAATGAGAACAAATAGTGTTTTGCATCAGTCACCTGTGAGGCCTACACCTGTCTGAACCTTGTATGTGTAACTACGTCAAGCAGAATGTGTTTGCTTCATATTTGCAGGACAGGGTATGATTTGGTGATGCTGAGTAGTCTTAAAAATGTTTAAGACTAAGCCGTATACACTGAACTAACTTTCAGACAGTTTCTGGAAACATTTCTTGCTTTGTAATTCTGTGTATAACTGAAAGCTGTGAAGGAACTTCTGCTGTCTTACCTAGTTAGAGATCCAGTGTAAGGAAGTGGGACTGATGTATTGTTTGGATATTGGACACTGGAAATGCAACTTTGGCTAGAACACAGGGAAAATGGAAGAAACTTTCAAAATAACTGTGTTGTAAATTGCTATTTTAACTTCTGCAGATGGGTTAATTGCATCATCGGCTTCAGCCATTCATAAATAAACTGTATCCCTTGTAGTCCAATGTACATCAAAACGAAGGTCTGATTTGGGTTATAATGGTTTCAAATACATGCTTAAATGCAGCACAACTAAATTTCAAAATTCCTTGTTCATTTCAAAATGTCTTCCAGCACGGCAGCAGTAATATAGATGATGTGAGATAA
This sequence comes from Rhea pennata, assembly GCF_028389875.1. Taxonomy (NCBI): domain Eukaryota; kingdom Metazoa; phylum Chordata; class Aves; order Rheiformes; family Rheidae; genus Rhea; species Rhea pennata. The sequence continues at coordinate 6,578,345 of NC_084686.1, read as the reverse complement.
AACAGAATTGCTTATTTTATTTATTTATTTATTTTTAATGTTCCCTGTATAGACTCACTACGTGATATCGGAAGGTCAGCCTGATCTGGATGTCAAACAAAACTCTTCGCTCTCCAGTGAGGTACAGGTCGGTGTTTCCCAGCCATCAGCCCACACTGATACCTTGGAATCTCAAACGAATAATCAGCAGCAAACCACCCAGTACATAATCACTACAACCACCAATGGGAACGGGGGCAGTGAAGTGCACATCACTAAACCAAGAACTTTCCCAGCAGAACATGAATGAAGAAACCCTGTGGTGTCATTTGCTTGTACTTTTGACCTCCCCCAAAAGCCCGAATATATGGGTATCCTGGAGCTCATATGATTTTAAAGTGTATGCTCACGTAATGTCAGCTAAAATCTTGGAGCTCTTGTTAATGCTTTAAGAGGGTTTAAGTCCCCTGTGACAGTGAAGAAGTACCCTCAAAAATCCTCCTGGGATGCCACTTTATGCAGCTTTTAACAAAAAGGACAAGAAGAGAAATGGAATCTCTGCTTGCCCTGGACTTTATTTTTTGGCATGTCTGCTGACCCTTATTTTTCCTTTTTTGGAAGTGTCTCCAGTAAACGACATTTATTTCAATGATATGGGAAAAAGCTTGCCTGACTAAAGGCTAACTGGCAGATTATGTCCTATGTATATTTTTAATAGGAGCCGTTAAACAAGAGGACATCATGTAAATTGCCGGAGTATGGCAGAACTGCTTCCTGTGTGTTTGTTTCAAAAGCAGCCGAGGTGAAAGGGAATATAGCAGCTCGATAGAGAGCGGACTGCCTGGAGAGAGAGAGAGAACAGCAGCAAAGTGGTGACTCCTTGTGTATGGATGTGCGGGGATGGATATAACAATGAAGCTGTGAAGCTCTGCAGAAGCAGTCCATTAAATTATTTTTTCCAATCTTCTAGAACTGTTTACATGCCGTCTGCCCTGCCCTACCTTACCAAGCAGTTCAGAAGAACGATAAGTGCAGTCTTAAACCCTTGTTGTTTGGAACAAACTGATTGAAATAATAGTAGTACTTAATAGTAGTACGAAGCCACTGTTATCTCTTTTCCCCTCCAGTGTTTGCTGGAAAATCGCCTTCTTGCCTGGGAGGAAAAATAAAATTAATAATAATAATAATAATAAAAAAGCTCAGCTTAGCCTGCAGAGCAACTTCTGCTGTGACCTCTAATGGTAGTTGTCAGGAGAAAATGAGGGTAAAGGGAAGAGAATAATCCTTCTCTTTCTATGCAGATTTGGAAGTTGTACAGTCCAAAGGCACTGAAACCTCTGCCTTGCAATTGCTGTTTGAGACTTGCTTTAACTTGCAGTGTTTGAAGAGAACATGTCTAAAACCAACTCCTGAGCAAGCCTCTCTGAAGTCACAGGGTAGTCGTCTCTGTCAAAGCAGATGTATTTTTTCCCCCAAAGACTGGATGGAGAGCTGGTTACTCTGATTTTTCCAAATACCTTGTTAACAACAAACTGTAATTCCTTTGGACGGTTTCATAAAATGACCAGCCCTGGACTCAGAAAACACGTAAAAGAAAAATGCTCGTGGACCACTATTACAGGATGTAGAAAGCCATCTGCAAGTTGCCTGCTTTAGTAGACCTGGTCTATGTATAGAACTTGTTATGTTTAGGGACCAGGAGACAAGGAGAGAGATGTTTTAACTTTTAAGGCAGTGGTGTTTTGTTTTTTTTTTTTTTTTTTTTTTTTTCATACATAATTCTCCTTTACAGGTCTTGTAGGTTGGTTATTTAAAGCATTTTGGTATTTGCAAGAATATGATTACAGCTCCATTCACTGTTAATGGGGATATACTGTATGTGTCTAAACCTCCATTCACTCTGTGCATAATAGGATACATTTATTTAAAAAACAGAACTTTGTCTTAATGGCCTTTGAGACCTAAGAGCTGGGAAAGGATCTCCTCCCCCCTCCACTCCCACTTTCTCCTGTGCTGGATTGAGTATGAATCTGCAATTCTTTTATATAACTACTCCCACAGATTTAGATGAGGGTTACCAAATGAAGGTGCTACAGATGTTTACAGGTTGCAGTATCAAAGCTTATGGTGGTGAAGCTCTTAAACGTGAGAGAATTTAACACTCGGACTGGACAAGTGGAAGCCTTGTTACTTGGTGGCATAGCCTTGTAGCACGTATTACTTTGGTAAATGATGTATCTGTTACTGCGGTGTGGAAATAGTGACTGTGCATGATGAGATAAATCGTATTTAAAATACTGGCCAGCTCAGAACTGCTTTGAGGTAGCCTGGAAGTGATTTACCAAAACGTAGATCAATTTGTGTCTGGGATTTTCCTTCTCTTACTGCACCAGTGTATCGGGGCATTAACATTTGTAGAAGTCTATGAGGACCTGAGCTCTTGTCTAGTTGATTGTGGTGATGAGTATCTTTGAGTTCAATGGATTTGGGAGCTCATCTGCTTTTGCAGTGTGGCTAAGCAATTGCAGTTCCCACGGACTGAGCTGAAGGCATGTTGCTGAGCACCTTTGAGCATGAGGCTATCACAATGTTGTGCACGTGGGAGAACAGAAGGGAGCTCTTGCTTTGGCTTTTTCTGTTTCTTCTTCAAGACAAGGGCCTTTCCTCAGGCTGCTAGATTATTTAATAATGGGTGAAACATATGGTACGAGTAATCAGGAAACAGGAGACCTGGAAATGGTATGTTCTTATAGGAGTGCTACTGAAGTCTTAAAAGGTCTACTCCTTATAGATGAAGATCAATACTTCTCTCTTTAAAGCTATTGCCAGATAGGATCAGAGACTGAGGACGCTTGTTCTTGTACCGGTTATTTAAAGCTGAAAGCTACAGGGTGTTACAGAAAACAATTTCAAAACAGCCCCTTTGAACTTGAATCTTATCGGCGTTTCTGCTCTGTCCCATACCAACAACAGCCATCAGCTTGACACCAGCGTAGCACTTCACTGCCCTGAGTTAATGGACGCCTCGGCTGAGAGACAATCTTCCCTGGGAGTCAGTATCGGGAATATTCATTCCAAAGTAATGAACTAGAAGGATTAGACAGCCTGGGGCCAAGTGAGCATAGAATAGCCATGCAACACAGTGGTACTGCAGGGCCAGCTTCCACAAAAGGAGGGAAGGGGGGGAAAAATTCAAGGCTTCTGCCGTTTCCCCCCCCCCCCCCAAACTTCTGCAGTGCAGAAGATGGAGGATTTCTTTATTTTGTTTTTAAACAACCAACCCAAAGATCTGTCTCCCAAATAATGTCCCCCTGGAGCTTAACGCGGGAGCACTACCTTGTGCGGGAGGGAGGGGAGGCAGAGGGGCCTCTGCTGGGGCAGGTGGCTTTTCCCTCACCTCGGAGCAGCCGCTTGGTGCCGATTCGGTGCTTCTCCCCCGGGAAATGGGGTTGGGGCCCCCGCACCCCTGAGCCCTTTGGGACTAAAGCCAGAGGCTGACAGACTCCGTGCATCCTCCTGCCCCCATTCCGTTATTTAAATGTGTATGTTCATTGTACAGTCGGTGACCGCTATAGTGTTAACAGTGTTGTGCTACATGCCAGGTGTATAGAAAAAAAAAAAAAAGAAAAAATGAATTAATAAATCTATTTTTTTTTTAATGCTGGACCCGCGGGGGCGCGGGGCTCGCTGGCCCGTGCCTGAGCTCCGCGCAGCACCGCTCCGCGCGCGGCCGCCCGCCGCCGTGCTGGGGCCGGGACGCGCCGCCCCGGTTCCCGCTCGTTAACGGTTAAATAAACCATTAACGGTTCGGCTGAGTCCCGACGACAACGACCGGAACCTCCTTCCCCCCCCCTCCACTTCCTCCCTGGCGGCCCCGCCCTTCCGTTTCCCTTTCTCCCCCTCGCCCCGCCCTCGGGGCGCAGCGCGCAGGCGCCGCGGGCGAGCGAGTGCGCAGGCGCGGGGAGCGCGGCGCCCTCCGCCTTCCGGTGCGGGCCGCATGTCGGGGGGAAGGGGAGGGGAGGGGAGGGGGGCGCGCGCGCGCCGTGGCCCGGCCCTTCCCCCTCTCTTCTCCCCCCTCCCCTCCCCCGCCGCGGCCCAACGGTCGCCCCCGGGCCGTCGGGCTGCGGGCGGCGGCCGTTGGCGCGCGCGCGCCGCCGCGAGGAGCCGGTAACGGTTGCGCGCGGGGTGTGGGGGTGTGTGTGTGGTGGGGGCGGCGGCGGCGGCAGGCCCATCGCGGCCGGTGCCCCCTCTGCGCGGCCCCGTGCGGGCGGTGGAAGCCCCCTGCTCCCCCCCGGGTGCTCGGCGTGCGGGGGCGCGCTGGCGCGGGTTTGCGCGTCGTTCGCTGGGCGTTCCGGGCTCTGAGGAAAGGCCGGCGTGTCCCGAGCAGGGCCGCCGCTGTCAAGTTCCCCCCCGCCCACGGGGGACGAGGCTCTTGGCCAAACAGCTGCCTAGATCTATGTATCGATCTGAACATTAAAAAAAACTTTAAAATTTAGACATAGGTGCTTTTCCCTAGTGTTTTGCACCATGACAGCTCCCACAGGTAAGAAGCAAAGTAAGAGATCAGCTGAGCTTTCCTCTCGCTACTGGTGTTGCACTTATGTGCACTGGGCCATGGCATGTGTTATCTGGAAAAGCATTCCTCGGTTGGTGTAATCTGTTTTTCTGTCGAGTAGTAAATTAACACTGCAAGAGCCCATTCTGTACCTTTTTGAGTTGCTTCTGTAGCCTGTATTTAACCACTTCGTTAAATGCATCTCCCAGAGCGTTGTTGGTTTGGAGCGTGTCTGGATTTGGGGCTCCTGATGGATGCTAGTAGGTGAGCTGAGGGTTTTGCTGTTGTTGTTTAGGAGCGTGAAAGAGTGAAGGATGGACTCGCTGGATCACATGCTGACGGACCCGCTGGAGCTGGGACCATGTGGGGAGGGAAATGGCACGCGAATCATGGAGGACTGCATGTTGGGTGGGACAAGAGTTAGTCTGCCTGAGGACCTGCTGGAGGATGTGAGTAGTGTTACAAATACTTTGCGTTTCTAGAGCCTTGATAAGCAGTATGTTTAACCTCCTTTGTGGTACTTACAGAGGATAGCAAACTGAAAAGAAGTGAAACGTTCCCCAGCATCCTGGAAAAGGTGTTGAGCCATACTTCCTGTAATTTCAACAAAGCTTGATTTAAAAATTTTCTGTTGCATTCCTTCACTAGATAAAGATCTCTTCTATAGTAAAGTTACGTTTGAGAAGAGGTTAAAAGTTCTGGTTTTAAAAATTTTGATTCTTTCCACTTCTTTCTAATAGAATGCTTAATTTCCTTGCCTTTCCTCTTCGCGTTGTACTGTTTCCCCTTTCGGTATGAAACGCTGTCTTACGTCTTGTATAATATAACTGCAAAAAGCCTTGAGCGATAGAAATTTGTTAAGGATGCTGGATGCTTTTTCTTCACTATTGTTTTGTGCTTTCTTTAGCCTGAGATCTTTTTTGAAGTTGTCAGCTTGTCTACGTGGCAGGAGGTGCTGACAGATGCACAGCAAGACCACTTAAAAAAATTCCTGCCACGCTTTCCTGAAAACAACCGAGAGCATCAGAACAAACTCATCTCTGCACTGTTCAGTGGCGAGAACTTCCGTTTTGGAAATCCACTGCACATTGCTCAGAAACTTTTTCGAGGTCAGTGACGGTAATGTGTTCAGTGTGTTTTTGGAGTCGAGTTTTCAGCTCACAGCTGATGAAAACTGAAGCAGTTTTTAACTTTTTTCTTACAGATGGGCACTTCAATCCTGAGGTTGTGAAGTACAGGCAGCTCTGTTTCAAGTCCCAATATAAACGCTACCTAAGCTCTCAGCAGCAGTACTTCTACCGACTGCTCAAGCAGATTCTTGCTTCCCGCAACGTGAGTGTCTTCAGCGTGTAGTCATCCCATTCTCGTGTTCTGTGATGAATAGGCTTTCTTTGCAACAAAGTATCTTGGTGTTTGTACATTAACAATTCTTAGAGGTATCCCTTTTAATAAATGCTGCTTGCCTGATTTTTCAGTGGCCCTCATAAAATAACAGCACTAGAACGATTTTTATGTTGGCAAAGATATGTATCAAACCTCAGGTTTTGAAATTTTATTGCATCTGTTCCTCACTGTTTTTGTTTTTATCTGCCCCTTTATACCTTATTGGTCTATTAACAAACTATTCTGCCTTAATTTTTCTACTGTTCCTGTCATTGTGAAACAGGCAAGTGTGCCCTTTTTAACGACTGGTAAATAGATAGTTTTATGAATTCCTCAGCATCATTGGGGATTGGTACAGAATAGATACAAAAGTCTGATTGTGGTGCCTCTAAATCCCTAATGAAGTCTTTCTTTATTGGTACTGCTCTCAGACAATTACTACCAACTGAAATGTGTCCCTTGTAAAAAGCTGGTCTTTTTATCCTTTTGTTAAGCTTAGACATTTAAATGTATGGGATGTATGGAAGAAGAAGAAAGTCTGTCTTTATAAAACCCCTCACAGTGGTATGGAAAAAAAGAATATAAAAGTGAACAGGAAGTTATTTCTTTTGTTACTTTCAAGGGTAAAAAGCTTTCTTCTAAAGAAATTGGTTTTCCACATTTGTATTATCTATTTGGTGTGAAAACTTCACAGGTGCATCCCAGTGAGATAGTGCAAGTGCGGGTGAAGGTGTAGAAGTCCTTTATAAGATTCTTTCAGTTTTAAAATTGGTTATGTGGTAAGTACTGATACTTTGTAGGGGTTATCTTATAAAGAACAGAGATAGTTACCCAAATCTTAAACCGTACCAAAACTGTGTGGGTTGAACTTAACCTGTTATAATCTACAGAGCTGTAGCTAATACAACTTAGTCCTTCTGATGTCATGCCTATCTCATCTTCTAGTACTTGCTGGATTTAGCTAGGAAAGGAGGCCCTGACATGACCCTGAGGAAAAAGCACTTCTCACCGATGTGTGACACAGAAGAACGGGACAGACGGACACATCGGCGCTATTTGAAGATTCTGAGGGAAGTGAAAGAGGAGTGTGGAGATACTACCTTGTCTTCTGATGAAGAAGGTAATGCCCTGGACTGAAGTAAAGTTTTGAGGTGTGAATGGGGAGAGCTAAATTTTTGGTATGAGAGCAGTGCCTGTGATAGAAGATTCGAAACTGGACTCCGGTTTAATTGGCTCTGCTCTGATGAGCATGAAGAAGTAGAATTAATGTGATTTTTGAGGTGTTTTTAAAGAAATTTGTTTGTTTGTTTATTTGAGATCTAAGCTCCTGGCTTCCAGATTCTCCGGCTCGTTGTCCAAGTCCAGCAGTTCCACTGAGAGTGATCCCCACATTATCAACCTTGGACATGAAAACAGCAGGTGAGAACCAAAGCAGGGGTAAATAAGGATTTAGGAGGTGATAATTACTTCTGGACTCTCTGAAAAATCAGTTACAAAGAATCTGTAAAAATGAGGTATTGCAAGTTTTCACATGAGATAACAATCTGCAGAGCACCCAGATCATCATCTCCTAGTTTATTTAAATTTGTTCTCCTTGCAAAACTAATGTTTTATTACAAGACTCTGCAACTTGTGTCATACTAATCAATTTTCTGTTGTGTTTTGCCTTTAATGGCTGATGCCTCAGCATAGTGTGGATGTACCGTAGTGCATCTGGGTGACCTGAGGAAGAATATAACGAAATGAACTGATTGATTAGAAGACTGAATTTAAAAAAATAAAAGACGATTTAGTTACTAAAGTTTGGAGCTTGTTGAGAGAGTAAAAAAAAACGGCGGTCTAAAAAGTCTGAAGTAACAACAGGTAAGAGGAAACTGTGCAAATAATCTTGGATTTTTTTCATTGCAGATAAGATAGAACTTGGGGAAAGTGACTTGAAATTGATGTTGAAGAAGCACCATGAGAAGCGAAAGCGTCAACCTGTAAGATACAAAAGAAATAAGATATAAAGAATAAAGAAAGAGGGTTTGGACTGGGATATTGCTCTTTTATCTGTTCATTGCGAAGTGTGGGGCACTTACGGCTGACAAAGCGATAGCTATGCTTTTGTGTGTGCTTGCCTTTCAACTGTTTATCATAACCTATATTTAATTATAAGAGGATGTATATGCCTTTTCTTATGCTCATCTCTTTAGAAGCCTTCTGCAATTTCAGTAATGTGTTGTAGAGAGACAAAACTTTGGATTCCAGAGTTGGGAGGTTGCACTACTTTGCTTGCAGTAAATAGCTTTATAAGCTGACCACGGTTCAGTTTGAGGCGTTCTGGTATTTAGTTACCTGCTGTACCCTTGTTGCTATCTTAACGCTTTTTTCTTTCCTGTTTTTCATTTCTATATCATTCTTCTGTGTAGGACCACCCAGATCTAGTGACAGCGGACCTGACTCTTGATGATATTATGACTCGTGTAAACGCTGGCAGAAAAGGTTCCTTAGCAGGTCAGTGGCTTGAGTGTGGTGCTTGTGTGGTCTGTAAATCCTGCATGTGTGAAAAGCTAAGGATGGAGGCACTATAAAAACTATATGGAATTTGTTCTTTAAATAGCTGGCTAGTTACTTTGGGGTGGTAAATTACCTCATTTGAGGTGCATAAAGATAACTCTAGTTTCCGCTGGAGGTACTTCCAACTAGTTTGTGAAAATTACTTTGTATCTCTACTCGACCCAATTATGTTGGCCTTTGCAGTCTCAAAAATGTTGGTTTTTTTTCTGTCAAAATGGAGCCACACTGAGGAAGAAAAGGACTCGTGAATGACTGTGAGGGTGGAATGAACTGGTGAATGGGTGCGCAGTCAATACGTTTCTGAATATATGTTGAAATGTATAGTTAGTGTATAAACATTATTAAGATCTGGTGAGATGTTTTCTCATTATTCTTCTTACCTTTTGTTATATCTAAAGCCTTATTTGACCTTGCAACCCTGAAGAAAAAAGTGAAGGAAAAGGAAGACAAGAAGAAAAAAAAGCTGAAGATGATTAAATCTGAGGTGGAAGATTTGGCTGACTCCCTAAGCAATGCAGATGGGATCCCATCAATGTCTCAGGATCCTTCCCCCATCACTCTGTCGTCTGTCAAAGAGGAGTAAGTGCTTCAGAGGAAGTGGGTGGAGATATGCGTGTGTTTTTGTGCCAAAGAGACGGTGACTGCCTATAATTATGCAAGTTTGAAGGTACTTATGCTGATACCCATTTGGACATCATGCCACTGACTGTAGTACAGAACATGGATAAGCTTTTAAATGCCAGATAATTCCCTTCTCTCTGAGCCATTTTATAGAGACAGCTATTTGCAGGAGGATTAATAGAGAAGTGTTGCTGTTGTCAGATATTCAAAGATTCCCATCTGCCTTGTGTTGGGAAGGACTGCATGCAAAGGAATTGCTGATGGCTTGAAAATGTGCTTCTGTCTGTGTGTGCCTGATTTGATCTACATTCCCACCACACACACATCAGCAATCTCAGTAAAACTAGCAGTGGCAGTTTCAGTGAAGGTTTACTTTATCAGATGCTTGGGACCCTACACTTAAGCCCATTTGCCAAACTGAACTGGCCGTATTTTTTCATACGTATCGAAGTTGAAAAAATCAAGTGGGTTGCGAATCTTTTGGTGCAAGCTTACTGACAGGGCCCTGAATGCTTTGCAGAGACGGAGACAGCAGCAAATGTTGCAGCTCAGATTTTTGTGATGCGTTTGCAGAGCTGTGTAGCTAGCTCTGTCGTGTCTGGCTCTTTCACTATTGATGGGGAAGCGTCTCGGTTGTGACCTGCTATTGTGAAATTCTACTGCTGCCTAAGAATAGAAGGCTTTGGTTTCCCAAAGCGTGGGAGTTGTAAAACGTGTAGTGTTCATCTTTGTGTAAGAAGGTGAATATTTACTTGGGATACTTAATCTGTATTTTCTTTCCTCTGAAGACCTCTTGAGGAGATGAAGCCGTGCCTTGGAGTAAATGAAATCTCTTCCAGCTTCTTTTTCCTTCTTTTGGAGATTTTGTTTCTGGAAGGACCTGCTAGTCTCTCTGTGGTAAGGAACCACGTACATCTTAAGGGAATCTTTGCAGAAAGGAAAATTGAGGATTAGATTTTTGGACAGCTGTCTAACAGAGATTTTCTTTGGAAAACAAGAGCTCAGGAAGTTCCGCCTGAACATGAGGGGAAATTTCTTCACTGTGAGAGTGTCAGAGCACTGGAACAGGCTGCCCAGAGAGGTTTTGGAGTCTCCTTCTCTGGAGATCTTCAAGGCCTGCCTGGATGCAACCCTGTCTAACATGTTCTAGGTGACCCTGCTGAGCAGGGAGGTTGTACTAGATGATCTCCAGAGGTCCTTTCCAATCTTACTGATTCTATGATTCCATGAAATACCTTGCTATAAATTATATGAACATAAATTACAGTTTAAAAACCCCAACACTTTGGGAGTGTGTACCACATTCTATTTTTAACATATTTCAAAAAAACACGTTAATTCAATTCGTAAATACCTCTTTTCATACCCATTGTTTTTGATCACGATTAGCTATATTATGTATATTAGGGCCAGTGATGGTGTGGGATGTTTTTACCCATTTTCAGTGCCAGTTGTCTGAAGTACTGTCTTATGATTACTTGAAAAAGTCAGGTGATTTCTTTTACATATGTATGTGTGTGTGTGTGTATCTTTCTTTTCCCTTGACGTGGTCAGCTGTTCTCTTTTTCTGTTAAAAGATTCATAGTTCAAATTATGATATCTTTAATAGGATTTTTTTTTTCCTCTTCAGCTTGAGGATAAAGTTCTAGATTGGCAATCTTCTCCTGCCAGCACACTAAATAACTGGTTCTCCTTTGCCCCCAACTGGTCTGAACTGGTTTTGCCTGCCTTGCAGTACTTGACAGGTGATAGCAGAGGTAAGAATGGCTGGTAAAAATAATAGTGGTGCTTGTACCTCACTTCTAATTAATGCTGGTTTATGTTGTTAACTTCATTCAGCTTTTAAATCATCGCTGCAATAAATCATTGCATTTTTGGCTATTTTACGATCATTATGGCTTTTATTTTCTTGATGGTGATAGACTTATTTTGTATGTGTGTATTAGATTAGATCTAGCTTTGTTCCTGATGATGTAAAATATATGTGAATTGGCTTTTTGTATTGTTAAAGAGAAGTTCTTGGCAATTGGCCCTGTAGACCGGCCTTTTATTTAGATACCTGCAAAGATGGGTACTGTTAGGATTGTGACGCTGTCATTTTTTCGTATCTGTGATCCTATGTTTGAGACGAGAAGGCATTATTGTCTTCCTGGTGCCAAGAGGTTGTGGTTATCTTTGGAGATGATCAAAAATCAACCAGATAAGGCTCTGAGCAATCTACTGGAAACTTGAAGTTGGCCCTGTTTTGACATATGGGTTGGATCAGCTAAGCTCCAGAGGTTCCTTTCAGCCTAAATTATTCTGTAATTCTGATTTGCTTTAACTAGGGGTTTTAGAAGGGGAGGCAGTGTAGATTGTGATGGTCTTTGAAGTGTGGATACTTGATACTATCCACAGTGCTGATGAGTACTATAAATCTCGAGTTTATGTCACATGAGCCCAGGAATCATCAGCATACAGTAACAGGTTATGGTGCTTCACTGCTTGAAAAAGATCTCATCTGACAGCCTGTACTTGAAAGGCTCTGTTCTTTTCTTTCATTTACACTGATACTCTGAGATGCTAACCTTCCCTTCGGGCAAGTATAAATGTAGAGATGTACTTATATAATCACTTAAAATGCTTTCTCTGTCATTATGAGTCTAATTGAACAGCTTGTAATATAACAGTAGGATTTTAAGGGTGCACCATTGTATGATCTCTATGAAACACATGTCTTTTCTTGCAGATGTTCCTTCTAGTTTCTCCCCTTTTGTTGAATTCAAGGAAAAAACTCAGCAGTGGAAATTGCTTGGTGAGTAAGTTGTACTTTTCTCTGATTTACACGATAGTAAAGGTTGGCTGTTTTCTCCAGGACTCTACTTTTCAGGTTGCTGCAGCCCAGAGAGAGACAAGCAGAGTCATTATTTCATTGGTTAGGGCTTTTTTCTTCTTTTAGCTATGCAGCACTGTGTTTACCTTCAGGAGTGTCAACAGATGTACGTGTCAGCAATGCACAGAGAATAAGCGAGCAAAGGCACTGGACTTTATTCCTTTACATTGCTGATCTAATCAGGTCAAAGCTGGCTAAATACCTTTGTATTTTCACTTCTGTAGATCATACTCTCTGAGTGTTCAGAGTAATTATTAATTATTACAATTCTTAATGAATTAAGATTCTCTGTGGAACAAACTCATTCTCGTTTTAAAAGAGGGAATCAAAGAACAAATTAATAATAAAGTGCACAGGCTCACAGCAAGTTAATTGCAGATGTCTTGGTTTTTCATTTGTGACGTTAGCTACTAGGCAGAATTTTCTGCTCATCTGTAACTATCGTGATTCTCGAGCCTATTTGCAGGCTTAAATGGGCTGAGTTTTGAAATCAGGAAGATATTCCTCCAGTCCCTTTTACAATCCTTGGTGGAGATTGTGGAGGCACCTATTTCTGCTTAGGGACTGGGTGACTGGGTTTACTTGGGGGGGTGGGGTGGGACCTATCTGCCAGTATCAGGTGGCTGTGTCCCCAAAATACTTTTCCTGCTAGGCCTGGAGCTGAAGTACAGCCCTTTGTATCAACGTTTTAGCGTGTTCCTGAGCCTGAACATGTTCAAGCAGCAAAACTGCAGCATCTGTGAAGTGTGGAAATTGCTTTGTAACTGGTGAAGCACAGACATGGGAGGGGAGTATGAGATGATTGGGAAGTATAAGCAGCAGGATGCTGGCTTCATAACAAATAAAGGACTTCAATTTCCTATTTTCGTTGACTTCTTGGACTAGGTTCTTGCCAAGATCATGAGAAAGAACTGGCAGCACTTTTCCAACTCTGGTTGGAGACCAAAGACCAGACTTTCTTCAAGGTGAGTCAGAAGAATCAATCACCTTTTAGCAGCACGAAACCTGAGTAATATTAAGTATTGACTTTTCTCTGTTTTTTTATAGGAAAATGAAGACAGCTCAGATGCCACAACACCAGTTCCCAGGGTGTAAGTATATATAATTAGTTAAAAACTTGTTTCTGTAGTGCATGTTGAAGCTATGGTGTTTGGCCCTGCACCTCTGGATATAAACAGCTACCTGCTCGAACTACAAATACTGTGTCATAGGGGCAGGAGGGAATTGAATAATCTGATTTTATGAATGTCATAACTAGACTTCACAAAATCAACTGATTTGTCCGCAAGTTCATTTACGTTATCTGAGCAGACTGTAACTTAACTTGTGTTCTGATTATTTGCAGTCCCTGCTTACCTCCAGATAAGGCATAGAGCATATTTTAAGATCTCTGAGGGACTTTTCATTTGTATGAGCATAAATGCATTCAGAGTTGTTTCTTTGATGTGAGAAGAACTTGCAGAAAGGGTGAGATGGGTAATCCTGTGGGATATCCTTTGGAATTTTGGTCAGCTTGTTGTTATATGGAGCTGATGGTGATGTTTGTTTCAGAAGGACTGACTATGTAGTTCGACCTAGCACTGGAGAGGAGAAACGTGTTTTCCAGGAGCAGGTAAGCGAAGAAGCTTATCAATTTTAGATGCACATGTTGAAACATTGTTGGCAGCTAAAACAAGAAAATCTTTACGGGGTGGCAGTTGTATACTGTCCACAAATTTTGTTAACACAAAAGTAACAAATTTTCTCCAGCTTTCAAGTAGGTATCTCAGCCTCAGGTAAAACTTGCTGAAAATACAGCCTAGTTCTTTATTTTGAAAGCACCTGTTTCTGAAAAGTATGGTATAGAATTAATCCAACCTGGTAGTAGCAGCATTTCTGTCTCCTCTGCAGTCTCCCACCATGTGAGGATGACTTGTCTCTACATTTTTGAATGCACGTATATACAAGAAGCAGAAGACAAATGGGAATAAGCATACTCGTACACTTAGTTGTATTGTCGGTATTAGTCACAAGTTCTATTGTGCTTTTAAGGTTTGTGGCCTTACTGTAAGCATGCGTGTTGTAGGGTAAATGTGTGGTGAGGGTGGTTCTCCTGAATACATGTGCTATTTCCTTGGTGCGATATACAAGTTAAATTTTGGAAATTTTTCTTTTGCCACATTAGGGGAGGAAGAAATGGCAAATTGTCGCTGGGGGAAGGAGTGTTTGCTGGCTGGGGCACATGATCTTTCACACTTGTGTAGCCTGTGTTGCAGCTGAACAGTGAACCTAATGCGCTGTATCTGAGCACTTTGGTTAGGTGCTGCTTTATATTCTGTTTGAAGAAGTTTGTGCTTGTCTTAATCAAAAATGAGTTTATGCAGCAGTATTCCAGCTTTTAATTTTAAAAGGGTATATTCTTCTCTCTGAAGAATGATACTAATGTATTTATGCAATACTCTAGTATATCATAGTATAAATGCTCTTTCTCTTTTCTTCATAACTTGAGTAGGACAAGCTTCAAGACTTTTCTCTGTGTTTCCTGCTAAGTTGTGTCCCTCTTGTTTCCAAATACAGGAACGTTACCGTTATAGCCAGCCCCACAAGGCTTTCACCTTCCGTATGCACGGCTTTGAGTCAGTTGTTGGTCCTGTGAAGGGTGTGTTTGACAAGGAAACCTCATTAAACAAAGCCCGAGAACATTCTCTCCTGCGCTCAGACAGACCGGCATATGTCACCATCTTGTCCCTCGGTAAGGTGATGGCATCTTCTGCCAAAAAATTAAAGGCGTCCTCATCCCCCCAAACAACGGGAATCTACGTTATAAAGGGAAAAGGTGGGATGACATAAGTGAAGAAGAAATAAACCACATGGAATTAAGATGATGAAATGCTGGGAGCAGGAATAGATAGAAAAGAAGGCTTCTCTCTGTTTCCTGTTGATCTGAGAGAAAATGGGAAATACAGAGAAGAGAGAATCTGTGAGATTGGCTGGAGCTAAGGCTATAGAAAACCATGAGTACTGCTTTAAGTATACTGTTGTGAAGTTGGGGCACTCGCAGTCATTCAGGGATGGAGTGCCAGTCCCCAAGTTCAGCACCAAGCCAGCCCAGCAGATTATTTATTAAAATAACCCTTTACAGTCTGTGCTCATATAGTTATCAGGGGCCCTGAGGGAGAATGGGGGTTAGATTTCAGTGAGTAAATAAGCACTGTGAGAGTGAGGATAAGAAAGCAACACAGAAACATATCTGCTGAAGAACTTGAATACAGCTACCTAGTTAAGGCTGTAAATTTAAGCCCTGATTTTCTATCTCAGTTCGTGATGCTGCTGCTCGCCTTCCTAATGGAGAAGGAACTCGTGCTGAAATCTGTGAGCTGCTTAAAGATTCCCAGTTCCTAGCTCCCGATGTCACAAGTGCTCAAGTAAGTTGGATGTCATGCCTTGCCGCCAGCAGACTCTGCTAAAATACACTGTACAGACCCAGGCAGTATTCACTAAGATCCAGTAACTCTTATGCTTCTTGTACTTGCAAAGGAGAATGGTTATTATACCATTCTTGTGAGCTACAGCTGCAGTGAACTCTGGATAGTGGAAAACCAGCCTGAAAGGCCACACAATTAATAGCATGTCATATAGCTGCTCTCACTTTAGGTTGGGAAACACTGTCAGTTCTCAGAGACCTTAGCCTTGGCAGAAGTTCCACGTAATCTGAATAGGAAAGCAGCACCTTCTGCTGCAACATCTGCTCTTGAAGGACAGTCAGTTCTTCTCAAATGAACATTGGTAGCAACTTCTTTCAGTTTTATGCCAGGCAGGGTTGACTTTCCTGTTCATGACCTTTGGCTGGCCAAAGTTGAGACATCTCGTAAAACTGTGAATTCTGAATTTTCAGGTTAATACTGTTGTTAGTGGTGCTTTGGACCGATTACATTATGAGAAAGATCCCTGTGTGAAGTATGATATTGGCCGCAAGTTATGGATATACCTGCACCGGGACAGGAGTGAGGAGGAGTTTGGTAAGCCTGGCCTGGTGGTACTACCCCATTCTATATCTTCCAAAGTGAAGATGTTTATAAATCTCATTTTTTCCATGCTATTGAGCTTCTTTACTCCAGCTGGATAATGAACATTAAATTATCAGTGTAGCCTTTTTCTGTACTCAGTTTACTAACAGTAGTCCATCAGCTGTTAAGTCCAGACCTGCAGATTAATGTGTCAATATGAAATGAGTATTTGTTAGAGAAATAGCATCCTATATAGAAGAACTACAGACGTATGTACAGAGACAGCTTCTAGCACATCTTTGTTTCAGCCTTGTTTTTAGCTTACTTTGCCTGGTATTGTTCTTTTGGCTAGTACCTGACTCTGTGTACTCTATGATTCTGTGTTTATTTTTTTGTCTGAAGGTGAATTTAGTGTTGGATGACCACTTTTTTAACTTAGTTTGCCTGTGTTCACGAACTGTAACTAGTAATGCATATTTGCAGAACGGATTCACCAGGCTCAAGCTGCTGCTGCAAAGGCCAGGAAAGCCCTTCAGCAGAAACCAAAACCTCCAGCTAAAATGGTAAGTTTCTTTGCACAGGTTTGCACAGATACTTTTGGATTGGGAATGAGATGGGGACTTGACTTAATCCGTAAAGTCTGCATCCACCACGGCTGATGAGAATTACCTCCTATTGGAGTTATCAGTTCGTTCTGTATATGTGAATGCAAGTGATAGTCTTGTACCAATGAACTAAATGAAGAGGGAAGGATAGAACTTTTGCTCCTTGCAGCTTCTGCTGTTATCCTTGTTGATGTCAGCAGAAAGCTCAAAGGAATTGATTTATGCCCCCTATTTTAGGAATGATCTCTTCAGATACAGTTTTGAGGTTGATCTGTGGCAGAGTGTTTACCTCACATCTGCTCCCCTCTTGCTGTACTTAAACTGTGAACGTTCAGATGTCTTTTATTATTATTATTAATATCAAATATCTTTAAAATAGTGGCAATTTGCAAACTAACCTAGGTGGAAATCTGAACGTTATGAACATCTGTCACTGCTGAGATGCATTTCTGCCTGAGAATAAGGGCAGTGAAACTGGCCTGCGCACTAGTAACTGCAGTGGAGGAAGGCAGTCATTCATCTGTGATTTCAGGATTTTGCATCTCAGGATTTTGGACATCATTCATATCAATATAGATCGCAGTTTAAAATACACAGCTCCTTCTCTGCAGACTGAACAATCAAAGCCAATTTCTATAAAGACTTCACACCTTATGTGGTTTCTTTGTAGAAGTCTAGTAGCAAGGAGAGTTCTGTGAAAGCACTCCCTAGCAGCACATCAGAGCCCAGCCAGCTGAGCCTTAGTGACTCCAGCATGCCACCAACTCCTGTGACTCCTGTGACACCGACTGCACCAGCATTGCCCGCAACACCTATTTCACCCCCACCAGTGTCCGTGGTTAGCAAAAGCGTACCTAGTTCTGGATCAGAGCCAACAAAACCCAGCCAAAGGTGTGTTATGCTTCTGCCTGTTACATCACTTCTGAATGTTCTGATCCTCTCTTAGTTGTCTCCCACATCTTTGCTGAACTGCTGGCTTTATCTTTTCCATAGCGTTCTTCTGGTGTCATCCCCTACCATGCCACAGCTTGGGACGTTGCTTTCCACAGCCCAGAGTTCACAGACGCAGCCTGGGCCGCAGCCAGCTCCCACCCGGGTGGTAAGTCACACGGCGTCCTCAGGACTGCCGCAGGTCCGAGTGGTCACTGCCCAGTCCAGCCTCCCAGCCGTGTCTCAGCAAGCCCCAGGGGTAACCCAGCAGCAGCAGCAGCAGCCTACATCAGTGCCTCAGATCCGTGTTCCAGCTACAGCCACACAAACCAAAGTGCTGCCTCAGGTGAGACTTGGGGCTGTGCGGAAATGGTGGAGTAACTCTGATTTCTATTCTGTGGGGCTCCCTGGCATTTTTGAAATGGTGAACAGGGTTTACTTGCTTTCTTGTAACATGCAGTTAACTGCAGGGCAGGAGCATAGAAACAGTCACGCATAGTACTGTTGTGTCCCTGTCTTTCTCCCTGATTTTTGTTTCTGTGATGCTGTTAACATAGTGTAACAGCCAAAAAGTCCATAGAACTTAAAAACTAAGGCATGAGATG
The DNA here is from genome assembly GCF_028389875.1 of Rhea pennata. Taxonomy (NCBI): domain Eukaryota; kingdom Metazoa; phylum Chordata; class Aves; order Rheiformes; family Rheidae; genus Rhea; species Rhea pennata. The sequence goes on along the minus strand of NC_084686.1, from coordinate 6,560,250 downwards.
AAAAGAACGAGTATTAGTCTGTTAGTGTTGTATTAGTCTGTTCATAAGCTACCTCTGTGTCTTGCTGTAGGCTGTGATGACTCTACCAGTAAAAGCTCAAACCAGCCCAGTGCAGGTGCAAAGACCGGCAACCTCTGTGACAGGACAGACGGGCATCACTGTGGCAGGATTGTCTGCAGCACCCAGTCCTGCTGTAAAGCCAGTAACCAGCTCTCCAGGCAGTTCTGCTACAAGCACCTCCTCTACCACAGTCATTCAGAATGTAGCTGGCCAGAATATCATCAAGCAGGTGAGAGAGAGGGAGAGACGAGGAAGCGGACTCTGTGACTCAGCTGTTTCCTGTTTTTGACAGACTTGATATACAAATGTGAAAAATAGTGAAAGCTACAGAGAATCATGCTGTTGCATGAATTGAGTCACCGTACAAATTTAGGCAGTTGCTGTTTTGCTCTATTTGAGCTCCATTTTCATGTGCTAATAGCAGACCAAAAACTGCATACTCTGCTTCGGGACAATGTGCAAGCGAAGAATATGTTTGTGCAGGTTCTTTGACTTAGCAGTTCAGGATGTTGATGTTTTTTTTCCTTCGGCTTGTTTTGAAAAGAAACCGCCTCCACAGTATTTCGTTCATATGGTTTAGGAAAAGTCATCTAATGAGCAACCAAAAGCGGTTTCAGCAGTGCAGTGAGTGCTAGCTAGTATCCTACTGAAATGTCGTTTCAGTTTTCGTAGCCACTGAGCAAACGTTATCCTGTTAGGAAGTTTTACTTTGTGTCTTGCTGTGCCTTGGACTGTGCCTGGGTTTGATAAAATTGTCTCTCTGATCTCTTCCAGGTGGCTATTACAGGACAACTTGGCATGAAGACCCAGCCGGGAAGCGGTATACCACTCACAGCTACCAATTTTCGGATCCAAGGAAAGGATGTGTTGCGCCTACCCCCATCTTCAATCACCACAGATGCGAAGGGACAGACTGTGCTGCGCATCACTCCGGACATGATGGCCACCCTGGCCAAATCTCAAGTCACTACTGTCAAACTCACTCAGGACCTTTTCACAGCAGCTGCAGGAAGCAGTGCTAGTGGGAAAGGCATCTCTGCAACTTTGCACGTGACATCCAATCCTGTTCAGACTGCTGATTCTCCTGCCAAGACTAGCACGGCCACTTGTGCTTCTTCCAGCTCGGCTGGAAGCACAGTGGTTAAAGTGACTCCTGACTTAAAGACTGCAGAGCCAACAAGCTCCGCTTTCAGACTGATGCCTGCTCTGGGCATGACTGTGGCAGACCAGAAGAGCAAAGCCGTTACTACAGTGGCATCCACTGAGGCCAAGCCGGCTGCTACTATAAGAATCGTGCAGGGGCTGGGGGTGATGCCACCCAAAGCTGGGCAGACTATTACTGTAGCTACTCATGCTAAGCAAGTACCCTCTTCCTCAGCAGTGAGCGTGCCTGGCACAGTCCATACCTCAGCTGTCTCATTACCGACCATGAGTGCCACAGTGTCGAAAGCAGTAGCTGTGGCCTCGGGGGCTGCAGGGACTCCCATAACTATAGGCACAGGAGCCACTGCTGTGCGGCAGGTACCCGTGAGCACCACAGTAGTATCCACGTCCCAGGCAGTAAGTAATACTAAGCTTTTTCTGGAGGTGGGTGAGAAAGGGGAATACTAAAGATACTGATGATTCATGCCTGAAAGGTTCTCTTTATATCCACAAGGGCTCAAATTAAGTAGTGTAGAACATGAGTCTGCAACTAATTTCGTTGTGTTGGAATTGCGGTTAAATGCTGAATGACCAGAACAACAGTCAGATGTTTGTCTTCCCTTAACACCTGTTGAGCGTAAATAAAATAAACTTCACTTATCTAAAGTCCTACCTCTTGCAATTAAGCGTCTTACCCTGCACCTCTGAAATAATTCCCCTTCCTGACGGTATCAGAACTGGAAGTGCTTGTTACTTGCATTAACTTTTTTTACTGAATTCCCAGTCTAATACAGTTTTAATGCCCAAAGCTGACAGCACCATAATCAGTATCTTGAAAGCTGAATACGCGAATTGACCTTACTGTAGCAGGATAAAAACCATGGACAGATGTGATGATCCTTCCCTGAGAAATATTGTGGTGTAAAGGTGATGCAGGTTGCAGGGTTGAGGCAGCTGTGAAGTAAAAGAGATGGAGGTGAATTTTAATGAGCCTGAAATGCAGCACAAATTTCATCAGCAAATCTGCTGTTGGTTTCTGCTCCCAGGACTCCTAAAAAACAAACTGCATGGTAATTGCATGTTGTCAAGCAGTTTCTCTGCTGAACTCCCCACTGCTCCTCATGCGTTCTTCAACTTCTCTAGGGTAAACTACCAGCACGAATAACAGTACCTCTGTCAGTGATCAGCCAGCCAGTGAAAGGCAAGAGTGTGGTGACTGCCCCCATCATCAAGGGCAACCTTGGGGCCAAGTGAGTACTTTGCATGTATACCAGCAAGCAACATCTGGTAGCTTTGCTTTAAAAATAGGTTGAGGAAGGTCTGTGATCAGTGAGGTTTCTAGAGACCAGAGCGTGGAAGTGACTTGAAGTCTGTTTATAGGTCCATTAACTGCAAGAAATTAAATTAATTCAGTGTCTTATGATGAGAACTCAGTCTCCATTTAGGTGCAGGTTCTTGTGATATGCTAACAAAAAAATGTTCTCTTCTTGAAAATAGTTATTAGATGAATTCTGTGTGTTTGAGCAAGAATTAACCTGGTGACATGCCTAAAAATAATCTGAGACCATCTCTCTCTGTTAAAGTAACTAGCTCAGTGTTAACTGCATTTGTGCAAATTCCTCTGGCATTCAGGTATTGAAGTCTTTTTGTTTATTCTTCCATGAATTCTGAAAGTGTCTCCCTTAGTTAAATCTTCCAGGCAGAACACTGTGTGCCTTGCTTTATTTTTCATTCCCTGGCAAATGATCAGGTCTGATCAGACTAACGCAGTGATGTGCACAGTTCAGAGTTAAAGGGTTTAATTCATGTGATAAAATAATTTTCACTTGTCATGAGTATAGTTGACATAAACTTGTCACTTTTGTATCAGTCAGTTTTGTTAAACAAAAAACTTAAAATCATTACTGAGTCAGATAAGTAACTTTAATCTCTTAGCACCTGAAGAACAGTTTAGGCAGAACTGAGAAAGCACTTTTTATAGATTAACCAAAAATTAATGTGTTTATCTCAACGTTGGTTGTCGTACAACATACCATATTATTATATATACATTATCAACTCTTATGTGACTGAGTTGGGAGTTTCTCTGAGCATTTCAGGGACAGGGTTGTATAAATACTAGTGACAGTGGGACACAGAAGTCGCTAAGGAACTTCTGAAGGTTGAATGGAGCATCTGAAGTTGCACATTGTGATCTGAGAGATCTGGCCTGCTGTGCTGTTTACTGACCTTTCAATGATTCTCTTTCCTTAGCATCAGTGGATTGGGTAGAAATATCATCCTGACTACAATGCCAGCAGGGACAAAACTGATCGCTGGGAACAAACCAGTGAGTTTTCTGACTGCACAGCAACTGCAGCAGCTGCAACAACAAGGCCAGGCCACGCAGGTAATACCTAAAATGATGCCATCATTTGCTTTTTGCTGACTTAACATCTCCATGAGGACTTTGTACTTCATACACAAGGTTCCATAAAAAGTGCACGTAGCTGTAGCATCTGCCTTAAGCATGTACAGTGTATCACCTCCTTTACCTTTCTTGCATCCAGATATGTTTTTGAAGTACCAAAAGTATAATTGAAAACCAAAAGCCCTGTCAGGAAATGTTCCTGACAGATTAAAGAAATTTTCCTGTACACTTGGCTTTTTTGTAGTACTCTCTACTTTGGGATCTGGAGGTCTCCATTTCTTGGAGAAGTTACATCTCTTCTTTGTACATCCATTTCTCTGTCTACAAACGCAGTGTTCAGTAATTGCAAACGAATAATCTGCATTGAGAGCTGTTAGTAACAAGCCTGTAGAAGAGAAGTAGCCAAAGGATCTGAGTCATTCGCCTGAAAACTTGTAAAAGCAGTTGACATGTAGGTTTGCCTTGAAACTAGTTCTTGCTCGCTAATAGCAAGCTCTCTTGCCACCATCCCACGTGAACAACAGATGCACTGATCTTCTTGTGCCAGAATCTGTTATTGATGTATTTTACTGCTTGGTCTTGGTCATATAACTGAATTTTTGTTGAGATGGAAGCAGGTAATTTATCAGTGCGAGAGTGGGGTGCAAGTGCAATGTGTCATGACATTGTTCTGAACATGAGTTGAATTTTTTTTCTTTCCATTTCAAACAGGTGCGAATTCAAACAGTACCAGCCTCCCATCTCCAGCAGGGAACAGTGTCTGGCACTACTAAAGCAGTTTCCACTGTGGTCGTGACAACTGCTCCATCTCCAAAACAAACCCAAGATTAGCTATGAACAATGGTTTGGGAGTGGATCGCTTTCCAGGAACTTCCCTGATTCCATTGTTATCCTCCATCCAACCACCCAAGACTACCTAACTGCAGTCATAGCTAGGGATTGGACTGAAATCTGTCACGTGCCAAAAGCACCACGCATTGCTTTTCCGGAGTCAGCGTTGTGATGTCTGGGTAGAAATTCCACAGCAAAAGATGCTGTGCTTACGAAACAAAATGTTCAGTCCAGATGTGTAAAGCTAAGTTCTGTGGCATTGATCGTGTAAGAAATGTCTTCCTCCTTTGTTCTCTTCCCATTTGAATGGCTTTTTCCAAATGGCCATCAGTCATTTCTGTGCATTTTGGGTTGTAGACAAAGCAGTTAATCTTGGGTCTTCCTTAACCAGTGAAACTTGCTTGGAAGGGGTAATTCATTGGCTTTTCAAAGTCATGATGAAGAGAAGTTCTTTTGCTGGAGACTAGCTGTCAAGACTTTTATATAAGTGACTTAGGACAGTGGCTTGGACACCAGTGTTTGTTTGTAACATAGCCTAGAAGTAGATCCCTAACACATTGAGTTTACTATTTATAGACTTTTTTAATACCTCTCCCCTGTCTCTGAACTCAAACTTCATGTTGAACAGATCCCATTTCCATGTCAAATTTCTGTCCAAGTCTTTGTTGTGCTTAAAGGCAGGAAGAGTCCCTCATTGTGACAGTTCTTATTGTAAAGAGGTTAGTAAACATGTGAAAGAGTGAGAACTGGAGGAAATACAGAAAATCATTGGGTGAACAAGTGTGTCAGCCAGTGGAGTATACTAAAGAGGAAAAGGAAAACAGTCACCGGCAACTTCCTACTTTAGTTTTCTTCAGCCATCTTTTTATCAGTCAAAAAAAGACTGCGGCCTGTTTTAAAAAATTGGAATATGATTGCAAATATACACAAACTGTAGTCTCTCAGACGTGGACAGAAGAAAGATTTTAATTCGTGATCCTGGCCTTTAGTTTGATTTTTATCTTTTCAATTTTATCTTTCTATAGAAATTGTTTGAATTTTGCACATAACCGGAGACAAATTTGTTACAGTTCTAACGTGACCTGGAAGCATTCTTTGAATGAGATCAGAAGAAATGTTGGACTAGGAAAAGAATAAAAGTGCAGAAAGCCTTACAAATCTGTCTGCCATCTCTTTTCCATTTTGTACAGCTTATGGTTTTGTGTACAATGATTGTCTAGCCTGACAAGAGCTAGTAGATTGTCCATCTTGCTTTGTAAGATGGTACTTTTTAAATTATTTTCTCCCGTGTTCTTTTTAAAAATACGTGATTTGCTCTGAGTTATACATTACTGCATAAAATCTATTTAAAAAACCAAATCTTACAGTTCAGTTCTTCCCAGTGTTAAGCTGAACTTCACAGCAGAAGCCGCAGTTGGAGCTGTGTGTGTTGCTGCTCAGAACCATTGCACCCGAGCAGAGCAGGCAGCTTTGCTGGGCTTCAGGCTGTGCATCTCAGGCCTTTGTGCAATAGCTAATCTAGTTCAGGGGTGGGTTGGAGGAAGTCAGATATTTAAATAAAAAGAAGCGGATAGCTGCAAGTGTTCAATAAGTAAGACGCACCAATACACCATTTTGAAGCATGCGCTTGAATTATGATTTAAATGCCTCTGGGATAGAATTTAGAGCGATAAAGGTTTTCTGACCCTCTTTCCTGCTTTGTCAATTTTTGTACCTATTTGTACCTCTTTTGTCTGTTTATCCTGTCAGCTAAGTAGACAGCAGGAAGACCTGTGGTTTGGGAGAGAGGTGCTGAAATTTTTATGTCCTTTTATCTGACAAAGGACACCAGAGCCAGTTTAAAACAAAAAAAATGGAAGAAACAACTAAGAATTTCCTTGTGTTGCTCATGTGAAAAAGAACCGCTAAATTCAAAACAAATTCAGAATCCTGTTATGCTGATTCTCGTCATTATCAATAAAATTCTTCAGTTTCAAAACCTAAAATCAAGTGCTGCAAGGTGTTACAGTGTGTGAATCACCTTAAATTTGTGTGAATCCTCTCACAACTAACCATGAGAACGTGACACAGGAGATTTTGGCTGTGAATTGTTTGAAAAAAACCAAGAAGCCTTCACCTAATCGCATAGTTCAGTATTGCTGGGAGATTCTTGTTGCTGCAGAGTTCTTGGAGCCTTGCTGTTCTGGGTCCTCGTCGTCTCCCTTCTTCCATCACTGCCTTTGCTAAACCAGTGGCTAAGGTATGAGCTACCTTTACATTTGTTACTGCTTTACTGAAGGCCGTTCTCTTTGCTTCTGAAGTCTGATCTTTGAGAAAAGAGCATCAGTCACTGTGTGAGCTTTGTGTTTGGAAAGACCTGCGTGCTGGATTAAACAGTCTATGTTTACTACGATCTTTCGAGAACAAAGTACAGCCTGTGCTATGGTTCAACTGCTACCCTTCTGATGAGTTGCTTCCGCTCTGGTTGAAAAATAACTCTTAAACTATTGCAACTTAAAGCCCTTGTTTTTAATAACTAACTTCTAACTCCTGCACGATAGGCTGAAGGGCAGAGAAGGACTCCAGTTAGTTTGTTGGTGTATCTGTGTGCTGGGACTGGATGAGGACTTAAGCCAGGCTGTGTTCCAGGTGCTGTTTGCTCTATGTCCTCTTCCTCATTAGGATGCCCTGATAGCCCAGTGAACTCTCCCTGGGACTAGTGTTCCTTTTTAAATGTAAAGAGTTAATTAGAAAACAACTTGAATATTTTTAAGTTGATCTTCATCTTCCAAGTTTGTTAAAGCCATTGGCACAGTTTTTAGGTAAATAGAAAAACCCATAACTTGTTTTTCACGTGGCAAAACTGAATTATAGAATCTGGAACAAAGTAGCCGTAGACTGGGCTTTAGTACCTGGTCCTGCCCGGCGTGAGTTTGGTACTTGTTGCCTAACCTCAGGACCCTTCGGACTGAGTACAGTTTGCATAGCACTACACGATGGCAGTCTGATGTTGAGACTTTTGCCCCACCGCCTTAAACACAGGGACTTGTTACAGATCTGATAAATCAGAGTGGGCAGAGCTATGGGGAAAGGAGAATGTGCTGCTGTGTGCTAGGTGAAAACAGGAGTCTGCCTAGAGCAGATTGCTATTTTAATACTGTAGTTATTCTAATGCAGGCAAGTGGAGAGCAAGAATAGAATAGTAGTTTGGAAAGAGGGGCTTGTTTGCCTGTAAATGTACCTGTTTTGTGGCCTTAATGCTGTTCTTGTACCTGGCTTATTGTAAGTAATCACAGCTGCAGCATACATCTTTTCCCCTGCAACTGTAAAGCGTTTTAAGGAATCAGGAGCTTTCCCAGCTAAATATTTTCTGTTCATGTGAACGTTACCATTCCATTAATAAACTATGAAAATTCATTATTTGCAATAGAGTAGCATCTTAAAATTCTGTCCAAGATCTGAATTTCTGCTCTGCTGTATTCATTAGAAACTGTATAGGCTTTAGGGATCTTTCAGTCTGAAACTGGAGAGCTGGGTGGCATCAGGAAGTAGAAAAGAGCAAGTTTGATAGTGAAATGAGAGGTTAAAAATTACTCTTGAAATCGCATAGGAATTCTGTGGAGAAGTAGGAATCTGATCTAATCTGTAACGCTCCACCCACTGCTCCAATCAGCAGAAAATCCTTTCTTAATAATCCATCTGGATTCTAGGAGTGAAGAAAAGGCTGCTTGGAGCTATCTCCTTCCTGGTCTGTTGCTCTTAAGAGTGGAGCGTAAGAACTTTTAATGAACTTCAGTCTCTCAGTATCTTAGAGTCTGATATACTTCTTCCATATTTTAATGCAACTGCAGCAGAATGATATTGGCATAGGTATAGTTAATATAACCTGTTGCTGGCTAGCAACCAAGTTATGTCAATCTGAAACTGTTACTTGAATCATAGTTATGTGGGTTATGTGGGTAGATACACTGTAAATCAAAGTTGATACTCTGCTGCATTGGCCTCTTCAAGCGTAGCTTAATATTTCATTCTCTCCATGAGTTACTTGTCTCCAAGTATAGCTGTGTGAATTTGCATTTTGGCACGAGCAGAGTGATAACGTGTCAACACTGTCGTCTGCTCTAGTCTTTAGTAACTTCAGAAAAGAAACGTACTTCTATGGTTTGCTGTTCAGCGTGCATTTTGACGGGCTCCTTCAGGGCTAGTTCACCTGCTTGTACAACTATGCAATAAATTGTGAGGGCTGGGCAGCCAGCGGGCACTGGAATTTGTCGTCATCTCTCTATTTATCTTGCATGCCCAAGTGTGCTGAGTTACTGACCTGCTGTTGCAGCTGATAAAAGCTTCAGGGCGATGTCACTATAGCTGGTGCCTCGCTGTGATGCTTTTGAGTTCCAGCTTAGTATGGTCATTTAATAGGGGGTTTTGTGGATGTGTATTGAAACATGGGGTCATTTTTGCAAACCACAGACTACCAGTATTCCCACCCTGCCTCCCACTGTTCAGCCCTGCTACATACCAGTGAGTGATGGAATAGGTGAGGGTAGCAAAGAGCAAATAACCATATAATGCCCGCAGAAGCTTATGGTAATGGACATGATGTTTTCATCGGTCCCAGCCTGGTTCACCCAATGGTGGGTACAGAACAAATCCAGTCTGGTTAGAAGATACAACATTTTAAGCAGGTTGGTAAGTCAGTGATACCCTTTTTCTTTTTTTTCGGGGGAGGGGGGGACTGCTATTGAAAAACAGATTGTATTGGCATGTTTGTTTAGCTGTTATTGAGGCTAAATCTAAAAAGAAGGTCTAAATACTTGTTCTATGGCTCCTCTGTATTTATCAAGATGAAATTGAAAATGTAATGTGAATACCGTGTAGTTTTGAGCCTAGACTTCATTAGCACTCCAGCATCTAGTAACAGCACAGTATATCTCACAGTCTTAGTCCAGGTTGCTGCTTGGAGGCATGGAAGTGATGTGGCACCTATTTGCAAAACGGAAATCATGGCAACCAGAGATTGTGGCTGGATTAACTGTTCTTAACTTGTGCACTGAAATTTTTGATACAGAAGCCTGCATTACTCACCGTAGGCTGCTTTTGCAGCCAATGCTGCCTCCAGAGGGCCGTTCATCTGACTTCTCAGATTCCTCTTAAAGCAAGAGTTGTTCTCTCAATGTAGCTGTTTCTTTCTGTTGACTGTTAAAAGAACCATGGATGACAACCTCAAGCTTCGGCTTTTAGGCATTTAATTTAGGGAAGATAAATCTTACGTAAAGTGACCCACCAAGACTGTGTGGGAGGATTGTGGTAGACAAAGTTCATTCAGATCTTTCAGATTCCATTTAGTTTTATTGTTAAATTGCTCTCATTTGTCTGACGCACAAGCCTGTCAGCTTAGGGAGCTCTTATAATTTTTGAGTTTTGAGTTTTCCCCAAATAGCATAAACCCTTTGCCTTTAAAATAATCTTTGATATTTGCTTTCTCACAAGGCTAACAGAATTCCCACCTGTGGACTGTGATGGAGTATGGTGAAATTCTCCTTCTGCTTTCAGAGGAGTCCTAACTCCCTTTCAGTTGCAAATGCTCTCAATTTTCAGTTGAATGTGGGTTAATCTTGACATAATGCTTTGAGGCCTAAAAACTGGCAAATCACAAGTAAATTGTTTTAAGAACCCATCTGTTCACCCTTAGGATCTAGAAGTATTCACCAAATTAATTTGGTAAGCCTTATATCCATGTCTTGTAGTGTTACTTACTCTCACTGTCTGCCAGGTGGCAAGTCCTGGAACAAAGTAACTCTCCTGCCAGAACCAGGATCCTTGCAGAAGAAACGTGCTGGTCTTTAAGTGCCCCAGGGTTGGGCGGTTTCGCAAGAACACTTCGAAGAGAGAGCGGTAGGCACCGCCGAATATGGGAAGGAGCATCAACAAGTGGATGTGCTGATCCAGAGCAAGGCGGTCACGGCTGTGAAAACAGGAGAGCAAACCCGCCAAAGGTCCCACTGTTGTACCTGCTGCGCTAATGCTGCAGAAAGAGTTAACAAGGACCTGGAGGGAAGGATCCGGAAAGACGACCGCGTTGTTTGAAACTGGGTAAGTGACTTTAACGTGTTAATGTGCCGTTCTGAATGAATTTTCAACAGCAGAGGAAAAAAATTCTGTTTGTTCTTGGGGGAGCAGTGGCTACTTGATATGTACAAGACAGAGAGAAAGACTCCATTCACACAGAGATACGTTTGGTTACTCAAACAGAGTACGTGCACTCGGGACTTTTCACCTGTTAAGGAAGCTGCCTGAAAGTCCGCCTATCTGGGAGTTGTCTCTTCCCTTTCTTCTTGTGTTCTCAGCTGTACAGTGAAACTATGGGTACGGGCAGACAGCCAAAAGCCATCGAGTCTCTGTAGCTCTATGACTTGATGATCTCCCTTTGCACTGCCTTCCATGTGTAAGGAAATGTGTTCTGCTTCACAGCTGGGGTGGCCTGCGTGACAAGCAGTAACTTGGTAAGCTGTTGTGCTCTGGTTTGTTTCTGAGCGTTCCTGGAGGAGCACGTCCCACTTAGGCTGGCCTGTAAAAACTGTGAGGCGTTCTTAAAGCCAGTGATAAGCAGAGAGGGAGGCTGTTAGTCCAATCGACCTGTTACCATTTTGGTCAGTTCTATTGTCACAGCATAGTATGTAATCTCTGTATGATTGTAGCAGCATAGCAAAAATCATAAAATTCACTGGACTGTTGTTTCAAATGTGTTAGGATACCTGGGCAGGAAGGAATACGTTAATCTTCAAAGCTGGGCTTTCCCGACAGAAGTGTGAGGCGGAACAGGTGACAAGAGCCTAGCAAAGCCGAAAGTCCTTCGTTGTCACGACAGTAACGCCCTATTCCTTGAAGGCCACGTGAAGGCTTAGTCTGTGTATTTAGGTAGCTGTGACCAAGAGAAGGAGTCCACAGTCAGCGGGGTGAGCCCCGCAGCCACAACGCTTCCGCAGACTCTCTCTCTTGCTGCTAACCTTGAACGAACATAGCTTGGGAGAGCATGAAGTGGTCCGGCCCTGGCAGCATCTTGAGTGGGAGAGCGCCGAGCACTTCTGCTATGCCAGAGAGGCCGTAGGCAAGGTACATGGTTCCGTGCGTCCAGGCTCACAGATTCACCCAGCTGTTACCGTTCTTATTGGAGAGATGCAAGCAGGGTCCCCCGGGAATGAAATGCCAGGAAAAAATCCTGACCAAGGGCAAAGAACAATTAAGGGAATGGAAGGAGAGCAGCTTTAACTGTTTGGGCTGAAATTTTCCATGCTAGGTATCTCTCTCCAGCTGAAGCTTGGGGGAAAATTTCAGGCCAAATAGTCCAAAAATTTCTATTAATGGGATTAGGGAAAAATAGCACTTTGCTGTTCAGTCTTTCACATGGTGCCTGTTGTGACCTTGGGTAAGCCATTTGGTACTTCCTTGCCTTTATTCTCCACCAGCTTACTCCAAAGAGAGTGGAGGAAATGAAAGCAGGGATGGGTTTGACAATCACATGTTACACTGGTAAGGGAAGATAAATGGAAGGATAGGATTTCATGGGAAAACTGGGGAAAAGAGTCGGCAGCAGCCAGCAGGGAAAAAAAAAAAAAAAAAAAGGAATATCAAGCAGAGGGCAAGAAGGCTGCAAGAGAGGGGGCAGGAGGGATGCAGCCACACTTTCCCTAAAAGTGAAGTCAGTTCTTTGACTCCCATTTCCACATTCCCAAGGTATGCCATGTCAACAGAGAGCTTAACAGTCAAGATCAGTCTTGATTTGAAGATCATGTATGAATAATGATTTTCCTTTCGGAATTACATCTTAGCAACATTTGGATGGCTTTCAGGCAGGTTGACAAAAGGCATGTCTCCAGCACCAGAGCTTACTCCAAGGTGTGCAGGAGCAAGAGCTTACCAAGGGAAGGTTTCAAGAGGCTTGTTTTTATCCAAAGCTAAGCAGTGCAACTCTTTTGCTTAAGCAGCAGAAATGTTTTAACAGAAATGTAATGAAAAACTCTAAAAAGAGACAGATAAAAACAGATTTCTTGCTTCATTTGGAAGGATTAGCAGCAATGCATGGGAAGTAGGTGTCTTTTTTATAAAATTAAGGCTACTAATGCTATTATTATTATTGCTATTATTAATGCTATTAATGCTCTCACTGTGCCACCTCATCAGTTTAGCTTCTGACTCCTGGGTCCTGCAAGGGCTCTGTGTGTCACTGTCACCAGCCCATTCACCCTTCTTTCCTCTTGTGTTTCGTTAAAGTGGTGCAAGGGTGAGATCCTTTGTTACCCAAATTCACTCTTTCAGGCATTTGTTGCTTGCTAATGCCAATGCAGAGAGTTTGCTGGAGCTGGGACAGTGTTAGTAGATTCAAAATATTACTAAACAAACAAACAAACAAAAAAAAAAAAGCATGCAGCCAAGAATTTTTTTGTCTGCTCTCTTTGCTAGCTTGCTATTGCTGAGGGCTGTAGAGAGAACCACTAGGAAGTTGGAAGAAGAGCTTTAGATAAAAGATGTCCTGTAGCTACAGAAATGGCAGCTCAATCTGACCTGCTCAACCCCGGTTAACCACGGAAGAATAGAACGGATACCATTCATTTATGGGAGGAAGAGAAGTCATTTACCTGTATGATTTGCATCAGTCATTTCATTTTCTATCCTGTCTGCTGCAGAGAGAAAAGTGCACTTCTCCTTAAATTCTGGGTTGTGTGAGAGCTGGGGCTGGTTCAGGGCTGGGTAGTTCTGCAATCTCAGGGAGTGAGGAAACCCGTGAACTAACTCTTTCAAAACAGGCCATGGCAAAAGGTGGTTCCTCTTGCCTGTAGTTACCGTGTTCCCAGGATCTGCAATAGCATATAAAAGCCTCCTGCAGACTCCTGATCATAACACACATTTGCGGAGAGAGGGAGTGGCTAAATTCAGTGAATTCAGTGAAGAGCAAGTCCAGACAAGAGCCTTGGCCCTTTGCTCAGTTTTGCATTGTAGCTGCCTGCTGGCAGACCTTTCTTTTTCTGATTTAAAGTCATCTGCGGAGGCTGATTGTTTTTAATGAACTTCCTTTTTTATTCTGTTAGAGTACCTAAAAGATATTTAGGATGATAGGAAATTAAGGCTTGCTTTGAAGACAGCAGTAAGGGGGCCTCAATTTTTAAAAAACTTGTCATCATGGATGTCTAGCTTTTTTTGCCAAAGGTCTTTGGGTTTTTTCAAATAACATAAGCAAGAACTGTTAGTAAAAATAGGAAGTTTAAACCTGCTAACTAAAATTCCTGCCCCTTCTAGCACATTTGAGCTTTCCACATTCTCTGATTTCACCAGTCTGCAAGGCTACAGCATTTCCTAGGCTGGCTGGAATTTGCAGCAGAACTAGCAGAAAAAGAAAGGCCATTTCAGGCCACATCTCTCCATTGTTAAGGCCATTTTGTGTGCTTTTTTTGTGTGGCACAGCTAACATTATAAAAAAGAAAGCTACTGATAGGTTTTGACACATGCCAAGAGCGAGGGAACTCTCTGATATACCATCTTCTGCCACTGTTGTTTAAGGTCATTTGACTGTTTTTTCTTAAAAATTAAAATATGAATTTGAATTTTGACACTCCACAGGCTCCCAAGAAAGGTCTGTTCTCTGCGAGCAGCAGTGCTCGCACGTTGTCTAGAATGAAACTGCAATTCAGGAATCATTACCACCAAATTTGCATCTTACGGGTTAGATTGGATCTGAACTGGGTACAGCACATGCTTGTGTTTCTGTCGGGTCAGCCAGAGCACCCCACGGAGCACCTGCGCCAGCTTTGTGCTTGTGCTTTTGAAAGAGATCCGATTAGAGCAGCGTGGCGGGGGTCGTAGGTGCCCCAGCATGAAGCCTGCTACAACCCATTAACGATTCAGCAGGATTGGTGCTGGGATCACTTCACCCTGTGAAATAGGTGCCTGGATGAATTTCAGTTTGGGGGTATGTCAGACACGTCCTGTGAGCAGATGAACTATCTGCTGGAGATGCTTGTGTCCTTCCATGAGCTCAGGTGAGACTGGCTAAGGAATATCCACTGAGGGGACAGAAGCCTCTAAGGCTACATGACACAAGTCATCGATGCAGTATAAACCACCAGCTGCCAGTTGTGGTTCCTGCGCTTGCCCTTCTGACACTAGTATGTTGTTCTGGAAATTACTTCACTAACCTCTGCTGAGCAGCAAACATTCATTGGGAAAATCCGAGATAATGAGAAAGACCTTAAATGGAACTAGGGCTGATAAACAGGGAGTTTAGAGAGCGCGTGGAGGAGAAGGTAGGAGTGCCTTGTGTGAAGACAGACGGAGAGGCTGAGCTGGTTTATATGTGCTGAATTGTTTTCTGGGAACAATATAGCACAGCACCTCCAAACCACACTGTTGTTGCCGCACAGGGTGGCCAGAATGCCTAACCCTGAGATTGGTAATTCCAGAGCTGCTGATAGACTTGTGACTTCGGTTGAATTTCTTGAGGATAAACTGTCAGTGTTTGTTCAAGTGGCGCCGTAAGGCTAAGTCTTTTCTCTCCTGCTGAAATAGGTGATGTGATAGAGTTGGATTAAGTCCTGTTTAAAGGGCTGTTAGTGGTTTTATGACATGTTCCTGTCAGCCAGCGGTTTGCCAGCATCAGGCTGCCTTTCTCCTGCTCCCACTCAAGCTGAGTTGTTCAGGTTGATGGCATGAGATACTGTTTGCCAGTGGCTCTTCCAGACCACGCAGTTCCTCTGTCTGTACCAGGCTCCCTTGCTGAGACTCCAGGATCTCCTAACTTGTATAGGACAGAACTCAGTGCTGGCCAGTGGTCTGTTTCTCACAGAGGCACAAGCGAGATGCTACCTCACCTCTGTCTAAATCCTCCACAGAACCAGGCAGAACGAAGGGTGAGGATTACTTCTGTCCTTACACGATAGGTGAATTATTCTTTAAGTCAGGTGTGGTGACCCTTTTGGCTGTGTGACCTAACTGGAAATGCTGAGATCAGTGATTCTTTTCTTCCCTTTTTCACTAGCCAAGTGTTGTCCTCCTACAGATGTTCAGTAAAGTCTCAGTTTACTAGGATTTAACTGTAGTTCATCTACTAGTGTTCTGGAACGGCACCTATGTCTTTCTCTCACCATCCTGTCTTGATATCAGATGGCACCACTCATTTTGAGCTTTCAAAAGCCAATGGGAAGAATTACTGTGTTTCAGAAACTTCAGGGATCTGGATGTCAAAACTTCCAGTAAGGAAGTCTGCCTTTAAAAGAGGAAACCCAGCAAGAAAGACCTCACCCTATCGCTATGGAAGGGGACAAGCTACAATTTTGGCCCAAACAAGATAAAACTCTTTAGTTAAATAGATACAATATTCTGCATGAGGATTCTCTAGATTTTTGTGTCCACTCCAGAACCTCACCAGGAGAAAGTTATAGGTGAGGTTCTCTGTACTGCAGTACCTCTGGTTTTGTTACTAGATGAATCAACCGCTGATGACATGCAGGTTTTTCTGTGAGACCTTCCTGTGCTCTGGCTATAGGTCCAAAGTGAAATCTGTCTACCTCTGGCTGATCTGAGCTCTCTGATCTCAGACATTACTTGTGTTCCTTTCTTTAATTCAGTTTCATTTTACTGTCCTTTTAACTTTATTTCCTTTGGTGACCTCAGCCCAGAACCTGTAAGTCTGAGTAAAGTAGTTAGAGATGACTTTGTTATGAAAGCGCAAGTGAAAAAGCCCCGAAGCAAATACCCAAAGTTACCTATGCTCTACAGAGAAGCCAGAGAAACCTACTCTGCTTCCAGGAAAGTCATATTTCAGCTCTTCACTTGCCTTTACAAATCTGCAGTCTCCGCGGTTGTACTTTGCATTGCTGCCTCCTGCTGTGAATGCTATTGCAAATACTAAGCACTCCAGCTCTCCCTCAAAATGTGTTTTCATTTGCAGCAAGAGATGCACTGCTCTCTCTGGCTTGTTTGCAGTTAAAACTTCCCTGTGAATACTGTGAATCGCTTACCTCACGATGCGGTCCAGACAAGTGATGGTTCAGATGCCGCCCAGGAGAGCTCTGGTGTGACATGAAAGCAGCTCCACTCTGCAGCAGTGCAAGGTACACAGCCTCTTCCTGCATGGTCCTTGCACCCCTGTGGCAGAGGTTCACCTTGCCATGTTTGTCGTTGCTGCTCCATCCTGGAACAAACTACTTCTTTTCTCTTCCACAGCCTAGAGGTGGTGCGTATTTGTTACAGAGGTGCTGCCACTCAGTGGGCTCACAGTACCTTGTCTCGTGCACAGCAGTGGTTCCCAGCTCCTGCTGAGCCTGGAGAACCTTCCTGCAGCTCTCTCTGCCATCTGTGCCAAAGGCTGCTGGTCAATGAAAGGATTGGCTTTTGTCTGGGGCAGTGTCCCGGTTCTGCTCAGGATGCCTTGCTCTGCTTGTGCTCCTGTAGTGCTAAAAAGAAAGTTTCTAAGGAACAATAAACAAACAGCATCAAGGCAGAAACACTGTTCCTGTCATAGCTATTTCTGCCCAAATAATGCGCTGTCCTGAAAGCTTTTACTACTGTTGTGGCTGCCCAGGAGCTAAATCTTGTAAACGACTTTGCTCACACTGTGCCCAGCTCACTAATACTTCATGAGACATGCTCTCCTCTCTCTGTAGCTAGAATCAGTTGCAAGGTGAGGCAGGTTTCCCAGTGACTCCCTGACCTCTGCTGGAGGGAACCTGGGGGCTTTCCTTCACTCTTTGGGTGAGTTTGCTGCCAGTCTTGCTGCTGGGCAAGCAGGTGCAGTCTCGCCATACCCCACTAGAGGGATAGTTGGAAAAACATGCAATTTGTGGTCTAAAAGACAGCAGAAGCTGAATCGTGAAACAACTCCAAAAAATAAAATTATATACCACATCCTCTCCTGCCCACCAAAAAGTGAGGGAAATAAGAGGAAGAAGTGATAAGTCAAAGCTGCAGAGCTTTTTTTCTTTTTCTTTTTTCTTTTCCATTGTAAACAGTTAAGGTAACATCATCACACAATCTGAACTTTATTTTTTTGTAAAAATAAAGCTCTTTTCTATGACCAGCTAACGCAAGGCAGATAAGCAGCAGCCAACTCCATTTCCTTGTAATAAACAGAAAAAAAAATGGGGAACTGGAAGGTGTTGTCTGCCTCTTTCATCCAGCTAAGTAATGGCCTCAGCTTACACATTTGCAGCTTGTTAGCAGGCAGGACCTTAATTGACTTTGAAACTTGGGTGTGCCTGCGTGCAGCTAGATTTCAAAATGCACAGTGCCAGAAACCGGGCAGTCAAGCCTGTCCACTCTGTTGCAGTTACAGTTTGGTTGGCAAACACTGCTGTTGCTGATTCAGAGCTCACGGAAGAGGTTTTGCTTTCGCAAGTAATGTAAAAGCTCATGAAATGGCCCAGCAAATAGAATAGTCCCAGGAGCAAACTTGTATCCTATAACATGTTTTCTAATCCTTTGGACTCCCTGTCCTACAGCTGTTCAGCTGGCTGCCATCATTAGGAACAGAGACCCAAGAAATGATCCACCTTAAACTGTGTCTCAGAGCTGTCTGTGGCGTGCTGGAGGGCTGAGGGGAGACTTTCTCAGTTCAAAGTGGTTGCATGCTCTCACGTGCTTTGGTTGCTGGTTATGCCCATACCTTCCACAGGATGGAGCTGATCGCTAGTGCCCCATGCTCCGGCCAGCTCTAGTCATCTCAGGAAGGCACTGTAAAATGAACACTCTTTTGCCTGAGTGCCAAAGCAGGAGAAATTGGCTGGTATTGCAGGCACAAGGGGCAAAGCTACTTTTGATCCCTGTCAGGGTCATGTTTTGGAAGCAGGACTCTCTCTCTAGAGCTCTTGAGAGAGGCACTTGAGATTAAAGGATAAGTTCACATCCAAATTACACAGCAATCATCGAACAACTTTTTGAAAGTAGCAACACTTTCTGAAAGCGTGTTGCTACTGCCTCATGGCATCGTGTAGCCAGTTGAGGGCAACCTGGTGCACTTTTACAGGTCCCAGTCTGGAAGGTCAGTAATTGTTCTGTTTGCATTGCAGATGGAGAGCCTGGATCGTGCTGGGACAACTTGCCCCAGGTTCTGAAGCAGGAAGAGCAGAGCAGTCCCTGTGGAGATCGCCAGTTGAGCGGTACCCAATGTTCACCACCAGACCATGCTCCTTTGCCTCTCCAGGGGTTGCCAGTTCAGCTGGAAACCACAGTGCTTCTGGATGACATTTTCCTCTCCTCCCAGTGAATCAGACTTTTATTTACTCTTTGGAATGCAAAGTAACAGGACACCCTGTGAGTTTTCTCTCTCTCTCTCTGTCTTTTGTATGCCTGTCCGAGTTGCCAGACCGGATTGAACGTTTAAGCTGCAGACATAGATGGGGAGGTTTCAGGGCTGTCTGGCAGGAATCTGGGTGGGAGGGCACTGCCAGTGAAATTTGAATTTAGGAGTCTCACTGAGAACAGAATCACAGAATCCTTGAGACATACGGCAGCGAAGAAAACGCTTTGCTTTGTCACTGGCTGTTTTGAACCCAGTTCTTCACTGGTGTGGCTGTGTGGATGGTCTGTGGAGCTAGGATTACTGGGAACGGCCTCCATCAGAAGACGTTTCTGCCTGCAGGCAGCCTGCCTCCACTCTCTGTGTAAGCAGCTGCTTTCCCCCCTCTTTTCCCTGCATAGCGTTTCCAAGGCTGGGAGCTGATCTGGAAGTAGTCTGCTGGTTCAGGTGGTGATTGCTGCTCCAGTAGCTAATCCCTGTCTCCTTTGGGACTCTCGTGAGGGTTGAACTCACCCTGGTTTAGCTCTTGCAACTTAAATACAGTTATAGCAAAGATGGATTTGGTTCTCAGAATTTAAATGGAGTCTAAAGCAAGTGATCTCCTTCCTCCTAAAGGTGTGTTAAGCCTCATCGTGCTGCTGCCAGAATACTGTTGTGGCCACACTGATACAAAAAGACAAGGAAGAAGTGACAGCTTTGATTTAATGAACCGATATAGGTGAGAAGAAACCGAGGCTTTGTTTGTTGCTGATTATTGCCACTGCATGTGGGTAAGTTATTTGATCTTTTTGCTTCAATTACACCCTCCTTCATACTGGAGACAGTGACTTGGCTGGGCTTGGCATCCTTCAGTCAAACTGGAGACCCATGCAAGTGTCTGTCGCTGCAAAAGCACGTGACAAACTGCTTATTGAGAATTACTGCTTCAATGATCTGGGTCTGTACAGTGCCCAGAAAAAGGGGCCCTGAGCTACCGTGACTGCTTAGCCATTACTGCAGCACAGGCACTAAATAAATCATTGCTTTAGCAGCTAAGAAACAGGAATCCTATCTTTCATTTAGGATTCTAAAACAATTGCCTCCCAGCTAGGTAGTATTTTATATTGCCACATATATTGCTTTCTCCTTTCCCAGCAGCGATTGCATTCCCTTGTTCAAAGAGCCAGTTGGATTGATGAATTAGTTTTCAAGTGTCAGTGGCTTGAATGGCAGGAAACACTGAGGGTTCACAGCTCTACATGAAACCAGCAGGAGTCACAGACCTATGCAAGAGGCACCTTAGGCCTCAAAGGGTGAGTCTGTGTTTTGCTCTCATTAGCCAGATCCCAGAGCGCAGTGCTTGTCTGGCACCTGCACGCCAAAAAGGCTGAAGAGGAGAAATTTGCAGAAAGAGAGAGCACTGGTTCAGTTCAGAGTAGCTGCTGTATACCTAATGCTGTTTTGCTGGGGTATTAAGTCAAACTGAAGCACCTGCAGTCAGCCAGGGAGGGAGTGGCTGTAAAACCAGAGCACTGGGCTGGACCTGGGCGAGAGAGCAGAGAGCAGCTCCTGACATCAGCCGGTTGGGTAGTTTCAGCAGACTGACTAACAAAGCCACCTTTTGAAGGGGAATGCCTTAATCGGGAGATAGTTCCTGCTGTGCTGTGCTCAGGGAGTGAATGGGATTCCAGTAGCTGGTGAGGGAGCAGGGAAGGCGGTGGCAGAGGTATTTCTACGAAAGCACAGAAGTTATGCTATATTTCTCGTGGAAAAAGAAAACAGCGGGATCAAAGATCTGAGACCACCCTTTCCCCCCCCCCCCAGACCTGCAAAAAGAACTCAAAGCTTTTGCTCTGTGCGACACATTTTAGAGCCAGGGGAAGCAGAGGTAACCCAGCAAGCATCTCCCTGCTGCATGTGAATCAATGGGCAACTTCTGTTATGCTAAAAACAGAGTTCTGGGAAATTTAAAGACACAAGTGTGGGGGGAAGAAAGTCATTTTCAAGGCTGGATGGAATTGGTGTTAGAAGATTCAGATTGGCAGTGGGATGCCAGCTAATCTTTCAAATAGTCCAATGGGCTTATTACTTGTTGATGTAGACTATCACGTGTAATGCTGAGAAGGGAAAAACCGAACTCAAAGTCTGTCCAAGAAAAATGTTGCTGGTCCAGCTACCTTTTATCTTGATGTACCCTTGAAAATGAGAAGCTTAAAAATTAGGGTGTGGGGGAGTCATCTTTCCAGGAAAGATGATGTAAGACTGTGTCAGGAATGTGGATTTCAATGCTAAAAGCCCTCTATCAGATCTGTATTAGAGCTTTCTTGAAACTCAGGACTTTGCCTCGGGTCCTTCCCCTTCTTCTCTGGGAGCACAGCTGAACATTAGCTTGTACCACCGCTGGGAGCTGTTGCTGTTACGTGTGCGGCTCTCGTGAGGGCCGAGTTTGGATACCCGTGCAGTTTCTGCCGGACCGCTGTGCTGATGGTGGCTTTGCGTGTGGTCCCCTCCGCTTGGTAAGAGATGGCTCCTTGTGGCGGTGCTGCAGCTTTGCTGAGAGCAGGCTTCGCTCTGAGGTTAAGGGAAGGGTTTGCTTTGGCACACCTTGAGTGTACAAGAAGTTAGTGAGGTGTTAGGAACAGCAGGCTTGTCCGTGGGGCAAATGTGTGCGCTAGAGCGCCTTCTTTAAGGCGAGGAGGCTTCGTAACGTGATAGTTGTTGTCGCCCCAGAAGGGACAAGAGCTGGGCTGTGCTGAAGGTGTGTTGCGCGGGAGCAGGACGGTGCTAGCGAGCCCCTCGCTGGCTGAGAGGCAGCTCGTGTCGGTGGAAGAGAAGAAAGATTTTCCTGGCTTGATTTCCCAGAGCAGAACGAGCAGCAGAAGGGCGCCGCCGGGAAGCCCGCCGCTCGCTGCGGGCCGGGCGGGCGAAGCGCGGTGCTTCCGGCCGCGCTCACCTGCGAGGAGGAGGAGGAGGAGGGGGGAGGAGGAGGAGGGGCCGGGAGGCGGCGCCCATCGCACCGCGTCGCGGCGGGGCAGCGCGGGGAGCGCCGCGCCGTGGCGGCCGGAGCGGCGCCGCAGCCGCGGCTCGCCATGGAGCGCGGCATGAAGTACAGCGCCCGCGCCGAGGTGAGCGGGGCGCCGGGCCGGGCCGGGCCGGGCCGGGCCGGGCCGTGCTGCGCCGGGGCGGCGCGGCGCTCCCGGCCGAGGAGCCGCCCGCTTCTCCCACCTGCGCGGCCCGGGAGGGACTTGGGCGCTCTGCCGGCGCCGCGCGTCCCGGCGGAGCCGCCCGCGGGGCTGAGCCGCCTTGGCCGCAGCGTGCTTCCGCTCCTTCGGCCTCCGCGGCGGATCGGGCCCGGCCGCTTTGGCTCCGGGGCCGCCGGGCGGTAGGGGTGAGCGGCTGAGCTGGTGCAGTCGGCAAGAGGCGGGAGGTCAGGCTAGGCAGCAGCTGTCGAGCAGGGCTCGGAAGCACCGTTTCCCCCTCCGCATCCCTGGTCTGATTTCCGCCGTCGGGTAAGATCAGGAGAACAGGGCGCTTTGTGGCCTTTCCGTTGGAAAAGGGAAATTCCTGGCTGTCACGGTGGAGCGGTTCGTTTGGAGGTTATGTCGTGTTACTGTCTGTGTTAAAATAGCTCTGATGATTTTGAGTTCAACTTAAATAAAGTAGACTGCGGTGACATGAGTAAGATAAACTACGCAGAGGTGAACTGTTTACAGTGAGTGAACCTATGTTGTTTAGCAACAGATCCAACTAAACCAGTTCTAGTCTTCGGCAGGCCTCACTTTAACCAAGGGCTTTGTGGCTTTGTTAATTAACCGGTGTTTTATTTGCGCGCTCTGAAAGTAAGCAAGTTTAAGCCACAGTCTTGGCTGTTCTTCCTAGTTGAGGGTCAGTTGGGACAGCCTTCAAAATCGCAGAGCTACAGAGCTGTTTCGAAAATGGACTAGCAATATGAAAACAGTGCTTTTGTAGCTCCCCTGGGAGCTCCGTGTGGCAGATCTCTGAGGCCTGGGCTCAGCCTTTGTCATCTGACGGTGGCAAAGGAGCCAGTTCCTTTAGCACTGAGGAGGAGGTTGGCCTCCAGCCTTGCCTCCAGCCAGGTGGTCCTTCATGTAACTGGGCTGCAGTGACTCCTGAAAAGTAAGGAAGGAATTGGTCTCGCTGATACTGTTCTGCATGAGGTCCCTGTCACCTGGCCAGGCTGGAGTGACATCACTGCTCAAAGTACAGCCATAGCTGCCTGCGATGTTCTCCTGACAGAAGGTTGGTTTGCGAGGCTGGCGGAGCCGTGCTCGTGTCGGGGAGTTCCCTGCTGGTTACGGCAGTGCTGGTGGGACGGATGTGCCTTTGAGAAATCTTCGTTGTGGAGCTAAATGCTCGAGGGGCTCATTCATACTAAGGCTGAGCTGCGAGAAGCAGCAGCGTGCCACATCCTCCCCTCCTTGTGCAAAAAGGAGCTGATCTGGTCTGGGAGTCTCTCCCTGCAGATGTGGAGAAACAGTACCAGCGCTTTCTGGTGATGCTTGTGGATGGGGATGATGGAGCAATGCCGTGTTCAGATCTGCACAGTCTGCTCAGCGGTCTTCCTTGTGACTCATTTCCCCTGCTCTTTGGGGGGTCATGAGGTGGAATGTCTGTCCAGAGTCCGTAACAGCATCTGGATCTTGGCTAGCAGGTCAGCTGCTCTGTGAAGGCTTCTACTGCAGTCACGCTGACTACTGCATGACTTTTGAAGGTCTGCATTCAGTTTTGAACTCCTATCTGTCCCTGTGTGTCCACCCAACTCCCCATGGCTGCCTGGGCGATGAGGAGAACAGGAAGGGCTTAAGGCTGGTTCCTTGGAAGACCTGTCCCTGGGGTGCAGCCCCCAGTCTGGTCTTGACCTCTCTCTGTGTGTTGTACCAGTCTTTGCCTGCAGCTGGTGTGGGAATAGCCGTTGTGGCTGCTGCTGACTGGGCCAGTGAGCAGTTGGGTGTTTACTATGTTGGGGGAAAATACTCAATAGAAAAGGATGTGCAAACCTCTCACAAGATTTTTTCACCTATATTAACATCAGCTGCTCTCCTCATAGTAAGTAATTCTAGCTGAGGAGTTTGTCCCTTGTGGGCCAACTGTTGTTGGACTTGGCTCCCTCTAAACATGACGGTGAAGCAAATCAAAGTGTTTTGCAACAGCTACACTTCCTCCTGTGGCAGAGAAGCTGCTATAACTCTTGCGTGTGGTGTGAGGGGAAGCTACTACTCCTTGGAAAGCTGCAGAGCTTTTCTCTCGCATAGTGTGAACTGACTGGTAGCTGAGCTGCTGCTCAGGCCAGTTTTACTGCTGTTCTTGCCAAAGGCAAACAGGAATAAGGAAGGCTCGATGAGAAAACGGGGCTGGGGCTGACTGAGAGTACGAGAGACCTTTGCTCTGCAAACAAAAGATCGTTTCGTATAACTCTTGAGGGTACAAAGAGAGAGTGCTGAGGGCTGGCCACAGAGAATGTGTCGGACCAAAGGTTCTCGCCTTGCCCAGGATGCAATATGCAGTTTCCATCCAAAGGCCACTGGGGCCACCCTTGCAAACAAAGGTCCTGTGGCATCTGGCCAATACACTAGGGCAAAAGGGAGGGGAGCTAACACAGCTGCTGGTGGGGATAGATTTGTCCCAGAGCAGCATCATGTTAAAGGTGATGGTTCTGCTACCTTGTGAGGGACCTGCCCACTCCACCCACCTTTGGAGCCCTGCCGGAGGCGGGGAGTTTGTAAGTTTTGTTTTGAAATAATTATGTGTTTGCTAGCCCAAAGATGCATTCTACTGAAGAAAGTTGCTGCTGATGGCTGCCTGCTGAGTGTGATGCTGAAGTACTAGCAGACAGGACATTTGACCTGCAAAAGATGCCTTGACCGAGATTTCGTTTATGAAAGCTCAAACCAAGAGGCCCCTTTGAGCCCATGCTCTGCTGTGGTAGCACAAGGCTTTGTTTAGTAGGAGATGCTGGCCTTCCCCGTGCTGTTGGCTCCAGGCAAGTCCACTGTCTTGGGCCAGGTGACCCTCAAACCTGAGAGTCAGTAGAGACTGAGTGAAACGCAAAGATGAGCTTGGAGAATTCCATCCAAGTCTGGAGCACAGCTGTTTTTGTCAGGCTACTTGAGGGCATTTTTGTTGTTCAAAGAGTACTTTCTGTACCAAGGAAGATTTAAGAGTATTTTAAATAAGCTTTTTACATCTGTGGCATTTTTTTCTTTTCTGGTCTTCGGAAATAAGTATGCTGTAGGGGAAAGTTTCATGGTTTACAGCTGCATATGTCAGGCATGTAAGGTGGTTTTAGTTCCCACTTCCCCCCAAGAATTATGAGGCCTTTTATGTAAAAGTCTCTGCTACAACGAAACACAAATAGAAGTGTGAGCACTTCCATGAGCTGCCGTGTTGCATGAAACAGCTGCCTGGTGAGCCTGATGCAGGGCAGTGAGCCAAGGCTGTGCTGTCCTGTGCAAACATTAACTTAGTTTCTTCTGTAATAAACATAATGGAATTCAGTTTCTCGTATGACTCAGGATGGTCACAGAGTGATTGAATGCTGCAGAGAACCGAGCCTAAGACGTGAGCCTAAGACTAGAAATAAGTGTGTGACTTTTATCTTTCCCTATTGCACATGCCCTGTGTGCCAGGAAGGTGGGCAGTCTAGAGGACTGTGTGTCCCTTATTTCCTGCTCCATATTCCCTCTTTAGGTCAGATGCCATCATTTTATAGTGTAATTGCCCATAATAAGGAACTGAAAAAGAAAAATAAAATGCTAGCAAAGTTTCTTCAGGGCTTTACTGTCCATGTTCTTGCAACACGGCACAAATATGCCTCAGTGAAACTTAGATCTGTGTATGCTGTTTCTATACTTTTCTTATCAAGAGTTTCTGAGAAGTTTATTCTCGTGAGAGTCTGCTAAACACCAATGATCTCTTCCTGAAACAGTACCAGAGTTTTCTGCGAGAGTTGAGGCAGGAGCTGATCTCAAGGGTTGTGTAGCTGTTCTTTGAGATATTTGAGTGAAGCAAGCTGCATACTGTGCATGCCATATGTCAGCAGCTTTTAGATATTTTTCTTGTGGGAAACCGGGTTTCCCATTATGCCAGCACTACAAAGCTGGTGTTGGCTTTCAGTGTAATTGGGAAATTTCAGATGAGTATTGTTTCAGTCAGGCTTTGAAAATATAGGTTTCTCTTCCCTCTCTGCCCTGGAGCAGATTAGCCTTACTTACTTAGTAAAGCCTTGGAGGGTGCCCAAGATGTGAATCGCCCTTTCGAATGGTTCTTTTCTCTTTCTTTACTGAGCTCCCGGCTTAGCCACCTGAATGCGGACAGTTCAAATATCACCTAAGTCATGATTTCTGTTCCCCCTCCCCACCAAGTGATTACATGAAAATCTCAGATTTGAGAGAATAAAATATTTTCACAAAATCTGCAGTGGGAAAAGACTATGGGATGTGATCTTGCCCACTGTTTGCTCTAAAGGAGCTGTGCCACTGGTGCCAAAGGGAGCAACTAACACCCTTGGTTCGGCTGACAAGTTGGATTTACTTGGATGTAGATCATTCTGAGACAGGCAGTCTCCCTTCAGCAGGGATGGGGCATCTACAAGCCCAGCCCGTTGATCTCCAAGGCTGGTGTGTGCCAAGGTCCGAACCTGGCTTGTTGACGGTACCTGGAGCTGATGGGTTTTGCTCCTTTCTTTTCCAGCACGGAACTGCCCATGTGCTATTTTAGCTTTTATTAAACACCAGCTGAGGCAAGTGTGGCTGGAAAAGGAGGGTGGGGGGTGGGAACTGCCTCTTGGACACACAGGCTAGGATCTCAAGGGTGTAATTAGGAGTCAAGCCACATAGTCCAACTACTGTACTTCGTTCAAGCGGTCCTCCCCCAGACCCTCTCTGACTTTCGTTTGCATGGATTCCTTTTCTTGGCCAGGTACATTAGTGTGAAATGATGGGTCTTGTGCAACTTTCTGGTCCCTGCGGGTTCACGCAGACCTGGAGCACAGTGACCGACCCAGGCTGTGGAGAAGTAGCTTCTCAAGCTATGCTGGCTGCAGGGCTGGATGAGACTGCCCGGGTCGCGCACACATTCTTTTGCTCTGTGATCTGTGTGTCTTGGCCCTGAGCACCATTGTGACAGGTGAGCTGATACTGGAATGCAGTAGAGATCCAGGAAAGCAGCTGAACCCCATAACCCTTTTGTCCTGGGCAAATAAATCAACCATTGGTGATAAAGGGTAGGTGAAACTCCTAGCCAGGAGTCCAGCAGGTCTGTGGGCCAGCATCCAGTGACCTAGGCAGAGACTCTGAGTGAGAAGGGTAGTACACATCTGGGAGGGGAGAGCAGTGTGGGCTTCTGGTGCCTGGGCTACATCAAGCTGTCTTGCTGGAGCCTTCAAACAAGCCTGAAATCGCCTTGTGTGAGAGTTGCTGACCCCAAGTGGACCAGTGCTTTGTAAACATCCCAGAAACTCTTGTCCTGAGGGGTACTACTCTGTGACTCTTCCTGGCCTTTGCTGGAGGATATTTCTGCTTTCCAGTGAAGCATTTCCAGCCCGGAGCCTATTGTGGCAGTTCCCACCACTGTTGTGTGCCTGCTGGGTTTCCCACTGCCGGAATTAGTCACTCCTCCATCTTCTGGTTTGTCCAGTCATGCAGATTGTGGTTCCTGTCTAAAAATATATTTTGCATCTGGTTTATAGAGGAGGAGTGAAGAGGTTTGTTTATGCACAGGATTCGCTACTCTCCGCACTCTCTGCTCTGAGGAGTTGTATGCAGGAGACCACCAAGCAGTATATAAATCTACCTGTGCACAGTCCTTCTCCAAGTTTCCTCATTGACTGTGTACTTGGGGAAACTGAGACACAGAAGAACTGGTGGACCCAGCAAAACCAGATGAAGAATGTGAGAGCGCTGACCTTTGGCTTAGTTTTGATGGAAAATCAAAGCATTTAAGAGATGAGAAGGACTTGTTTGGCGTCACATAGGATACTTTGGTTCCCCGCACCACAGTTCCCAGCCTGGGGCTCTGACCACCAGTTCTAGCCTCAGCTCCTGCCAACTGGGGCCACTGCTTGCTCTTCCAGTTCATAAAAAGGCTTGTATGTGCAAGGCAGCCCAGGGGAGTTAAGCACTTTAATTCCTAACTCTTCTTCCTTCACCCCACTGTCCCTCCCAGGTATTAAGGGCATTAAGAATCCCAGGCATGTTCTGGTGTAGAAGATGCTCCTTTTTGTCCTCCCAGAGCTTTTGGCCTGTTGGAAGTAAAATGGAGTGTGATACGGTGCCTTGGAGAAGGTGTATTTTCCTCTGTGCCTATGAGGGTTACTGTTGTTCAAAAACCTCACTCTTGTACAGAGAGAACTTTTTGCTGCCAGGGAATCCTGTGCTGATGTGTCCTGTCTCCTCATCCCAGCAGCAGGACCTTGACTGCTGTGCTAAATGGCTGGCTGATGTCTTTCTCACCCTTTCACTTGATTGGCACGTGACTTTCCTCCCGGGACGCTGCGTGGCTGCAGTGGTCAAACCAGCCTGGCTGATGCTCTAATCTGAAACTCTCTTCCTACAATAGAAATCCCTGAGGTGCCTGATGGTGAGGACTGAGTGAAGAGGAGTAAGATGAAGTAACCGAACCCGTGACTAATGTGGGGAGACTATCAGGGGAGGTTTTCTGTTATTAATGTTTATTGAAATAGTTTCCTTGAGAAGGATGGGAGACTCAGACCTTGAGTCACTTTGTGCTAGTGACTGGTTCCTGGACAGTCACGGATGAGGTTCAAGCAGGACATGCATTCAGATCCTCTCTCCGATTTACAAATGTACTTACTGTTGTGATTAAGGCGTTCCAGAAAGGGAATATGTGGTGCAAGGGAAATGTATTTACAAGCTTGCAGCTAATGGAGATAAACTCTTAGTTGTGTCTCTCTTGCTGTAACTATGAACTTTTGACCACTTCTTGCTTTTTGTCTCTGGTCTCTGCTGGTTTCTGTCTAGTTTTGAGAAGAGGTGGCCAGTGCCCCAGCGGAGCTACTGTTCCCTGATGAGCAGGAGTGGCAGCAGCAAAGGGGATGTGTAGGGCAGCAAGAAGCACCCTACGGTGTTTCTATACTTTTCTTATCAAGAGTTTCTGAGAAGTTTATTCTCATGAGAGTCTGCTAAACACCAATGATCTCTTCCTGAAACAGTACCAGAGTTTTCTGCGAGAGTTGAGGCAGGAGCTGATCTCAAGGGCGGGAGGAGCAGATGCTTGAGCAGTGCTGTTTGGGTCCGGTCGTGTCCGACAATAAGGTCAAATGGGTGCTTATTTGCACTGAGTGTGGGCAGAGAAGATTCAGCCTCTTACTCAGAGCTCTGGACGTGAGGCCCTGTTTGAAATCTTTCTGACGTAATCCAGCTGAGCATTCCTGTAGCACTTGGGGGATGCTTCAGATCCTTTGCCTTGTATTGACAAGATACTAGGCTGGGATCAGGGCTGCTTACCCAGCCTGCAGTATGCAACAACTCTTCAGAGCAGCTTCATACAAATGCCTGTGGAGGAGGCTGGGGAATATGTACATAAGGCATCAGGAAGGGAGAAGGTGAGATCTTGAATTCAAAACAGAGGGCAGGGAAAGAAACCTGGTATATCCATTCTCATATACCTCTCTGATCACTGGGCAACTTTTGCAAGGAACACAACCTCTGTTACTGCTTATGCACTTACACAAGGGTAAAAATAATAACAATAATCTAAGAGTCTCCACACTCCTTTAATTACCTTTGGTGCTGTGGATCTGACTGCTGTCTCAGCTCTAAAAAAAAGGGCAACTGACAGTGACATGCTGGAAACATTGTCAGGTTTAAGATCTGTAGTCCTTTTTCCCAAGAGGAGCAGAGAAATTCTCAGAAGAAAGCTTGGTTTGTGAGTTTCCTTGCCTAGCTTCCTTTGGTTGGGTTGAAGCCACCAAGGGAGGGGTGCATGTTTATTTGTGTAATGGGGGAGGGAAGCTGTATTTTCTTCCCTGTTTAATCACAGTAATTAATTGCTCATGTCCAAGAGTTTGGGCTTTGAAAGGACACAACCTTTAGTTCTAAGAGAGCGTTAAAATGCTTCAGCCGTGGAGCTGAGTCTTCTTGTACAGCAGGATCTTCTACCCGCAACTGAGCCTCAGATTTGTCTGAGAGACGATTTGGTCTCCTCATTTGCTTGCTGAAACTGAATTTTGGGGGATTTTGCGGAGGGCTGAAGGTATGCTCAGCCCTGGGGCTGCAGGCTGCTGGGCAGTTGCAGCCATGGAAGATATGGTCACGTCTCCTTGTTGGAAGGACTGGAGCTCTGGAGGCTGGAGCACATAGCTTCCACTTGGTGATGCTGTCCCCATGGTGAGCTCTTTTGGAGTAGGACTCTGGCTCTCTGTGTGTTCGATGTTATGAGCGCCTGGACCCTGGAAGGACAGTGGGCAGTACGGATTGCGTTATACCGTTGCTGTCATGCCTTCCTAGGGAGACGAGGCTTTGAGTAGGGTTTCCTTTGCTCTCCCAGCAGCCGGAGCAGGCCCGAGTTCTTTGTGTCGTTTTGCTGCTGCCACAGCCCTTTAATGCCATTCCTCCCCGCTAGATGCGCGGGATCCCTCTTTCAGGAAAGAAACACCATCTGGTAGAATTCAGCCTGCCGGAGGAGTGCAGTATTAAGGCAGAGATTTAACCGCTTGCGCCCAGGAGTTGCTCCTCAGGACAAACACAGACATTGCCTCTCTGAGCTAAGGACAGGCAGCTTTTTCTCGCTGACCCCGGGAAGTCTGGGAAGGCTGCTGCTTTGTGAAAAGATATATCATTTAAGCCCTGGGGGCTATTTCCTTGCTGCAGGCTCCCGCAGGTGTGAGAAGCAAATTAAATACCTTTCATTTGCAAACAGCAGTGACTTATTGGAAGTCAAGGAAAGGCTTAGCTCTGCAAGCACCATCACAGTGGGAGATGGGAGATGCTTGTGAGATCTGTGGCCAGATTATTTTCTATACCTGGCAGGGCTTGGCTGGAAGGGTCCCAAGCAGAGGGCTTTTAGGGGATGTCCTGTATGCTTTGGAAACTGATGGGAGCCAGATGGATCTTTCTGAATGTTCAAAGATGGGGAGTCAAACTTAAGGCAATCTTGACTTTAAAGGAACCATTCCTTGATTTAAGTTTCCTTGGTTTACATTTTCAAGTTTTTTCTCTGTGACTGTGAGAGCCAAACAGTTATTTCCATTTTAAGAGAGCGACAGCAGCAGTTTGTGCATCAGCAGAAGTTAAAGGCCCCTGTGAAAGGGACAACTCAGGCAAAGATACACCTGGCAGAGCTGGCTGATCCCAAAAACTGTCTTAGGATCAGAGCAATGATATGTCTTGCTCAGTGCCTGACAGCAGTCCGTAGCAACTGCCTGGAAGAGGCAACAGTGATGCCTCGCTGGTGACTGCTCCCAGGATCCACTGATCTGCAGCTCAGCAACTTCCCAAGCTAGATGGGGGGAATGGCTTTGTGGCTAATATACCCCGTGGGAGTTTCTTCTGTGGAAGGTCTTATGTTTTTTTTTTTTTCTGGTTGTGGTTTGATATCGAAGACAGAGATGCTCTGGCACCTCAGAGATGGTGTGGTTCAGGTCGGTTTCTTTTTGCTCCGCCTGATGAAGTAAGTAACAGTTAAATAAATGAATGAGGTCTCTTTTCACCTCTGTCATGCTGTGGTGGAGAGCTGTCCAATGATAAATTCAGATTATTCTGAAAGTAAAGGATGTGAAGACTAATACCTTCCCCTAATCTTGATAGCCTTTTAGTAAGTGTTAGCAGAGGATTAAATTTACAAAGTCTTTTGCAAATTAGGTGTAAGGTGCCTCCCCTGCCCTATCCCTTTCTATTGTAGGCCACTCCTTAAGGGAGGAGAGGCTTTGGTGAGGTGAGTATGGTGGGAGGAGCTGTGCAAGGAAAGAACATGGCAGGAAGGGACAGAGGTTGGATTAAGAGAAGGGCAGAATGAATGGGAGAATGATACAAGTGGGAGTTGGGCTAATCTGCAAGGGAAGATTTGGGTGATAAAGCCAGAAGCAGAGAGAGGACAACTTGTCACCTGGGTCTGGAGCAAGAGCATAGTGGGCTCAGAGGTCTCTGTTGTTGGTGACTTGATGCCCTTTGATTTTTTTTTTCTGACTTTTGGGAGTTTGTGACATTTCAGTTGAGTTAACTTGAGCAGTTGGTATATGTTTATGTCAGCCCTGGGCTCTCAGACTTGCTGAGATAGGACTGGCAACATCTGATCTGGCATCGTGCTTGTGGAGACAAAGTTACCTCTTCCAAAGCGTAGAACTGTGTTTGAATGCCGTGAATTTGTGCTAGTCGGCACTTTGTGGTGCCGCGTCGTTGCTGTCATCCAGGGCCCTGTGTTTCTGCCCAGTCGCGGAGCCGGGAGGCTGCTGGACACCCTGCCCGGTAAGGCCCAGGAGGGGAACGACAGAGGGAGAAACAGGAAGGTGGTGGCTGAGAAGGTGAGATGTCCTCACCTAGGGGCTGTTCCTGTCTGAGGAGCCCTAGACATGTGTGAGAGAGCCCTGTCAAAGCAGAGGATATGGTCGGCTCTCACCACGCGTGCTAGTGCAGGAGTGAGGCCACCTCTGAGGAGGAGAGGAGGCAGCCAGCAGTGCTGGGGTATGGAGTGAGGACCCAGGCTTCGCAAGTCTGCCTGTAAGGATGCTCCAGACCTTTCTGACATCCTCTGAAGGCAGTTAGGTCTGCGGCTGTTTGCAAGAGCTCTGCTCATGTTAGAGGGTAGGGAAGGTGGGACTGAAACCTCTCTCAGGTTTCTGGTTTTCTCCAGACTACAGATCCGTGGCTCGGATCTCTCAGCTACACGCTCCAGATTTTGTAAGAGCATTAGGTAATCCCTCCTTCTCTCTCTGTAGTCTGGGTGGACACGCGAGGCAAGCTTGTCTCATCAAGAGCGTGCCAAGATGGGAAGTAGATTGTCTCTCTCCACCTTGCTCTGATCTGAGGATGAAAAGCACTACTCTGGTTCTCTCCCCGGCAGGAGCGTTTACTGGCAGCAGGTACCGGGGAAGGGAAAAGATGGAGGGCAGATGAGCCCCGGGCTGGTGAAAGTGAAACTCTGACTAACGAAGGGCTTGCTGACGCTCCCTGCTGTCCCGAGTTTCTGCCTGTGCGTGCGCAGCGGATACAGGGCTCCGTTGTGTTGGAGACCTTCCTCTCCGTGACCTGGTGCGGCGTGGGGCAGCAGCGCTGCGTGTGGGCTTGGGGCTAGAAGTTCAAACTCCGTCCCTGCCTCTGAGTCGCTGCGCTGGGAGCCCTGGTGTCTGCGTGCCTGCAGAGCGGGGCCTCTGCAAATTCAGCCTGCTTGCTTGCGTGGTTGCGTGCTGGCTGCTGCTTTCCCTGAGCTGCTGGACCCTCACCCGGTGGGAGGCACAGCTCCTGAGGAAAATCCCAACCTCAGGAGAGCTGAGAGGCCGCCTAGCCCGGGGCCCTCCCGGCGTGGGAGGCCGAAGCCAGGAGTCCTGCCTCCCAGCGCGATTTGTTCACTCGGAGCCCTGTGATAGCTGCGCGTGGCTGATGTTCTTCCTCTTTGCAGGGCGGCTGCCTTTGAGAGCTGTTCGTTCGTAGCCAAAATGTTTGCTTCTGGAAGTCTGGTTGGTTATGAGCTGTGGGGTTTTGTTACGTGTTTCCTAACTTATTTGCTTTATTTCTTTTAACTGGTGTTTGCTCTGAAGGGAAATCCCAGGCAAAAATATAGGAGCTCTGTGTTGGACCAGGAAATGTGCAAAGAATTCATGCTCAGTTTCTTCTTTTACGGGAATGCTATTTATAGCTCGCAAGGGTGACACACCTGTCACATAGCGAGCGTTTTGGAGGGGTGAATTTCTGGCAGCGGTTTCATCTGCCGGAAGGCAGAGATCTTGGAGGTTCTGCGGTTGTGACGTGCCACGGTCATGGGGTGTGTGGGGGCTTGCCCCAGAGTTTGCTTGAACTGGTCACCTTGGATGAGGCCCAAGAAGGAAGTAGGTGTTTGTGAATGAGGAAAAGTCACCTGCTGATACTGTGTATCTGCAAGCTGAATCCTTCAGTGTTCATCCTGTTGGGGGGTGACCGTGGAGTTGCTGGCACCAAGGGATGCTTTGTGCTCTCATGTGATGCTCTGAGGCTGTACGACAGGAGTTGCACTTGACAGATAGTTCTGCTCTATCCTTTATGTGTGTCTTGTGTGATAATTTTATTCACGGTTGGACCTCTCTGAACTGAGCTTTAGGAATGGCCTTTTCATTGCTCTGCCCTCTCTTCCCTCCTAGGACATGAACAACCTGGACGAAGGGGTCGAGTTCCTCCCTGCCATGAACTCCAAGAAGGTGGAGAAGCATGGGCCAAAGCGATGGGTAGTCATCACCATCATGCTTGTTGTTTTCCTACTTGTCTCTCTTGTCACTGGCCTCCTGGTTTGGCACTTCAAATGTGAGTGTGATGTTAAGCTGTGGCTAATTCTGGAAGGGTTAGGTAGTGGCATATCGGGCAATGTGGTGGGTCATATCCCCACTGCCGTGAACTTGGAAGCAATTCAGTTACCACGTGTTGCTCACATGTGCCCTTTTTAGCTACTCCAGTAACACCCAGAGGCCCCAGGCAGCTCAAGAAAATGGGGGGATGCCCTGCCCTGATCCCTGTCACTAGGGACTTGCTGTGCTTCAGTCCTTGTCCTGACAGCCTTTCTGTCTGTGAAACGTTACCTTCCAGTCAGGAACGTGGCCATCCGGAAGGTTTTCAATGGCCACTTGCGGGTTCTGAACTGGGACTTCCTCGACGCTTACGAGAACTCCAGCACCCCAGAGTTCGCCATGCTTGCCAAGAAGGTGAAGAGCACGGTAAGAGATTTCTTGGATGCCTCCCACTGAAACAGCAGGCCAGCTGTTTCTCTTGACCCATGACTGCAGGGATCTTCTATACAAGGCTGCTGGGAACTTTCTTGCACCTCTGAGTCTCCCCTGTCCTTGTGAGTCGCATAATGCACAGGGCTGTGGGCAGGCAGTATGCCTTTTAATTAGATCTCACTGTCAAACTCCAGCCCAGTGCCACGGTATCTCCCTGCCTCTGAGACCCAGTGTGCCATATGAAGCCAGCTGGGCGAATCCCAGGCTCAGCAGACCAGTCAGCTGGTGTTTTGGGCCAGAGAACGAACGCAGCTCTGCAGCTGAGCAGGAGGCAGGCCTTCGGGCTCGGGCTGAGGCAGGAGCCAGCTGCAGGGATATCCACCCTTAGTGCTGAAGATGTGGCAGGTCTTGCCTTTCCCCTCAGGTTTGTGTTCTCGAGCTTTCCTTGGAGAAGAGCCAGAGGACCTGAGTCAGAGTGGGGCTGTAGTATGTAAGAGTCTGGGGATTTCTGAGCTTTCCACTTCTCTTCTGCCGCTTCAGATTCCTGTAATTCAGGGATGCCTGATACATGCCCTCTTTTTCTGTGACAGGCTTGAAGTTCTATCTGTCTTTAGCCTTTCTCCTCCCTGCTTCTAGACTTGCTGAACATCCTGCTTTAAACTCCTTTCAGGTGGAGGAGATCTACAAGAGTCATGCAGATATTGGTCCTTACCACAAGGAGACAGTAATAACTGCGTTCAGGTAAGCATGAGGAGGTGCTGTCTGAACCCAACTTGGGAATGGAGGAGGGTAATGCTGGGAGTCTCACACAGCTGTAGAGGCTCTTTCCTGGACTGCTGTGGATGGACACTCCTCAATAGCCATCCTGAGCCTGGTGAAGGGTGGGCAGGGAAAAGCAACCTGAGCTAAGCCAGCGTATTGTTTTCTGCCAGTCTGCCTCATTTCGTGCTGAGGGAGATGTCTTGTGAAAATCAAGGTATGGTGCTGCAGAGCCTCATGAAACGTAGTAGGTGGTTCCTGGCAGCTTGGAGAGGGACTCCCCAGGCTGACGGGGGCCTTTGCTGGCCCACAGTTTGTTTAGTTTATCATTAACACTCTCCTTTCCCCATGGCCACTCTCCGAAAATAGCTTGTCAAGCAGCCTGGCCCTTTCCCGTGGTACTTCAGCACTCCCGTGTCTGTCCTTGCTCTCACCGCATAATCGCCCTTCCCTGCAGCGAAGGCAGTGTCATTGCCTACTACTGGTCAGAGTTCTTTGTCCCCAAGTACCGGGAGAAGGATCTCGACAAGGCCATGGCTGACAAGCAGAACTTGATCCAGAGGCTGAACCCCCGGCTGCGAAACCCTGTGTTGAAGGTGGAGTCGATCGTCGCTTTCCGTGAGTGCTGGCTCAGCGATTGCTGGGCCTCGGTGTGCGATGGGACAGGGGAAGGGGGAAGCACTGAACACAAGGTGCCTGGCATTTCACTGGGTGGATAAACCACTCATCACGCCCCTCCTTTGGGCACCTCGGCTGCAGGGATTGACTTGCTGTACCAGCACAGACTTGATGGCCCATGCAGACCGGGGATGCCTGTGTGAATGCTCCCCTTCAGTTGAACTCTGTGTTCTCTTCTAAACCTGTCTGGAGAGGGCCAGGGATAAATCCTTCCTCCTGCAGAAGAAAAGCTTGATCACTCAGGTCCCCAGAGCCCACGGTGGGGCTCTCCTTGGCGAGTGCGGGAATGGAACAGCTTCCCCCCTGCCAGCTTGCAGGTGGACACCCCGCAAGCAAGGCCAAATGAATGCAGATCCCGGGGACCTCTGCAGGCTTGCACACAAAGACTAACAACAACCCAAAGGATAACAACACCTCTGTTTCCTCCTGCAGCTGTTGACCCCAGCATAGCTCGTTCTGCACGAGACAGTAAGTACAGTTCTTCAGTCTCACTGGTAATAGCCTCTTTGCATCCCCAGGCCTCTCTGGAGTCGTTATTTCCTTTGTGAGGGTGGGGAAGGGCCTGAAGAGGGGTGCACGGTGTGTGAGGGAGAGCTGCATGTGCTGCTCAGAGCTGTTTTGGGGGTGGCCATATTGTGGTACAGACCCTAGTGTTATCTAGCGGTGGTGGGTGTCACGGTCTACACTTCTGTGCCACTGTGCTTCACTATGTAGATGGAGGGAGATGAGGAAGGGTGCTCCCTGGGAGAGAGCATGGTGCTGGCATCTCACTAGGGACAGCCTACAGGCAGGTGAGGAGTAACAGGAGTGCCACACACTGTATCTCAGAGGAAGATGGGACAGAACTCCCATGCCTCAGCTGTCCTCTGCTTCTTACCCTGCATCTGGAGGAAATACCTGTCTTACACCTCCTTTGCCCTGTTAACTGTTCCCTATTCTCCTGGGCAGATAGCTGCGTTTTTGCCCTCCATGCCAAGGAAGGGGAAATTACCAGTTTCACCACACCAGGGTTCCCTAACAGCCCGTATCCCAACAATGCTCTCTGCTACTGGACACTGAGAGCTGATGCCGGCTCCATCATCAGCCTGACCTTCAAGACTCTGGAACTGGAGCAGTGCACAGACGGGAGTGACTATATCAAGGTGTATAACTCTCTAAGCCTTGTGGAGCATGATGCTGTGGTGAGGTGAGTTCCTTGGGGCTTGGCCGTCCTTCCCCCTTGGGTGAGGAGACAGGAGGGAGAGGGATTCATGTTAACTCCCAAGATGGGAAGAAAAGAGGTTCCCGTTAGCCCCTCATTAGGTTCCTGTGTGGCACTAAGTCCTGGTGTGAGATGTGGGAGGGTGATGTTGGTCTTCAGGAAACTCCTCCTGGTAACTGAGCTCCTGTCCCTGCTCAGGAGTCATCTGTGCTGCCCAGGGCTCTCTATGCAGATGTATCTAATGGATTTTGTCCATTTCTTTTTCTTTTTTTCTTAGGCTCTGTGGGAATTACGCCCCTTCCTACAACCTGACTTTCCTGTCCTCCCAGAACGTCATGCTTGTCACACTGGTTACCAACAAGGAGGGGAGATTCCCTGGCTTTAAGGCTGAGTTCTTCCAGCTCCCAAAGATGACAGGTGAGTGGAGGCCTTGGCCCAGTCCCCCACCGCCTCTTCTTTGCACAACTAAATAGAGAGGCACAGCTCTGGCTGTACTGAGGTTGCCAGGGATATTTTCAAGCCTAAGAGATTTGGAAGCAGGTCGCCTTCTTGCTCGTAGAGCTTGCCTTGCCCACAATGCTCTTGGCTGCTATAATGATGTCCCCTGAGGAGGACAAAATAAGAATTATGTTGGATTAGACATGCAGATTGATGTATGCAGGAAGTACCTAATTGGTCTCTTGGGTTTGCTCCAAGCCTTGGAGCAGAGCTGCTCTCTCCAGAGATCAACTTAACCTTATTAGAGGCTATTGTATGCACCTCCCTTCCTGCCTCGGGCAATAGCCAGCTAAGACTTGGGAAAGCCTTATCTCTTTGAATCTTTAACCAGTTTTTGTCTTCCTGCTCATCTTCTAGTCTGCGGTGGGACACTGAAAGGAGAGAGTGGCACCTTTACCACGCCCTATTACCCAGCACACTACCCACCGACCACGGACTGTGTCTGGAACATAGAGGTAAGAGATAGGGTCTGCTCCTTGCCTTAATTACTTTGTCAAATGAACCTACTTATACGGTACATGGCACAAGTGAGCTCACAGCAGCGAATGTTGCCTAGAAGCCAAGAGTCTGGCATGACTGGAGGAGAGCTTTAAGACTGGTGTCAGAGGCAGAAGAAGCTGTGAGAGGCCTGCAACTTGTGGCATTTAGTCCGTGATAAACCGTAGGCAGAGCAGCCCAGTCCCTAGCTTTACCCAAACCACGGAGAATTTCGACCTTGGGACAGGCCGGTCACTTGGCGGCAAAGCTGGTGGTGGGAGAAACCTTCTGCCCTAGCAGAGCAGGCTTGTTGACTGAGGTCTGGCATCGGTCCCTGCCCGTATGCTTCTTTAATGTGGGATCCTGGGGTCAATAAGGCAAGCGAACTGACTAAATGACGAAGTGAGGAATAGTGGCTTTTTAGGAAGCTGGTATTTGTGTTTCCCTTCTTTTCCTTCTTCAGTTATCTTCTATCCCTCCCTCTAAATGCAACCTTTTTCCCAGGAAGTCTATATATTCTCTATATAGAAATATAGTCTATATATTTCTATATTTAGAAATATAGATATATATTTCTGTATATTTTCCCAGGAAGTCTCTGTCTATATTTACATTTTCTGTGCTTCAGAAAACAATGTGCCCCTGACTCTGGTCCCTTTTGCCCCGCCGTCTCCTTGCAGGTCCCCTCGAAGAAGAATGTGAAGGTGCGCTTCAACATGTTCTTTGTGCTGGAGCCCGGGATCCCTGTCAGCTCCTGCACCAAGGACTACGTGGAGGTCAACAGCACGAGGTAGGTGTCAGGCGCTCACGAACAAGGTTGGTAGTGGCTGGTTTGGGCCCCATGAGGGGAGGGATTGTGTTTAGTTATAGGGTACCTGTGGTTTCCTTGAACAAGCGCGCTGTTGCTGTTTGCGGTATCAGCAGGCAGGAGGTGCTTGGGTCTGATCTGCTCTCACAGTTCAGTGCCTGATGGAGAAGGGAGAGCCACACACGTGGTTCTGGAGAGAATAGCCTGAGGGCTTGTTGTGTGCTGCAGCTGAAAAAAAACTCCAGAACGCAGGCTGTGAAGCATCACATCACATGCCTCGCGTGCGGAAAGGCAGATCTCTACAGAAACATCTGGCATGATTTTGCTTGAACGAGCAAATCTCCGTTGTTAGGGTAATCACATTGCATTATGCGATGCATTTACTGTTACACTTGCTGTTTGCTATTATACAAATTAGTGTAAGCCAGGCCAAACACACCTCTTGGTGCTGCACAGGGGAAGGGAGCAGTGTTGCTTCCCAGTGTTCTTGGCAGGAGAGCTGACCCTTCCGTGAAGAGATGGACTTGCAAAGTCAGAACCTGGATCCACAGTCCTAGCTAGTTCTTGCAGTGAGGCCTATGTAACAGTGATTCCTGCTAACCCGCCCGATGCTGTGGCATTACTCTGCCCGCATCCAAAGATGCAACTGATCCGAGATCAAAGAAATGCAACGATGAGTGTGTCAGGCAGGGGTCTTGATGAACTCGCTCCTAAATCATTGTCAGGGTCACAGCTTGGTAGTGTTTGCTATTGGCCTAAATCTTCTGATGTCTGCAGGGTAATTTGGCTCCTATGCACAGACTTCAAGGTCCAGCGATCCATGCTGGGCTCAGACCTCTTGTTTTCCTGCCTCCTTTGCCATCAGGGTGTGTAAAGTGACCCCATGTGGTGGTGGGGGATTCAGGAATGGAAGAAAAGCTGCTCAGTGCTGACTCTGTAGCCCTAATCTTTGCTCTCATTCCCTCTAGGTACTGTGGGGAGCGCTCCCAGTTTGTGGTGACCAGTACGACCAGTAAAATACAGGTCCGGTTCCACTCGGACTCATCCTACACGGACACTGGCTTCTCTGCTGAGTACCTGTCCTATGACTCCAGCGATCGTGAGTTGAAATCGGGAGTCTGTGGGGGGAGCTAGTTTGCCTCAGGTGTGCTGCAGACTAAGGAACTGGAGGGTGTCCCTCTTCTCCGCTTACGTTGCCCTATAAATTGGGAAGCACGCTTTCCTGAGGCATTAGGGGCGTGTGTGTTTAACTGCAAACTTCTTTGTATTCCTGCTTTGTTCTGAGAAAAGGTATTTTTAATGTTGGATGCTGTAAGCAGGTTACCCTGAATAATGGCAAAGTTGTGTCCTTTGCAGAAATTTCCCGGGGGAACCCAGTTCATTCTCTGACATTATTTCACAGCCAAGCTGGCTTCTGCCTGCTGAGCATGTAGGAATGGATGTGACACGGTACAAATTGCTAACTAGCTGACCCCAAGGGCAATGCAAGAACTAAGGGCCGTGGTGTGAAGCTAGCAAGAACTAGATTCAAAAGGAAGTTCCTGTTGAGAGCCGAGCTGCAAAACTTGCCGAAAGAGGCTAAAAATTGACATGAGTGATTGGATAAGCTAGCGAAGGAGAGATCCACTGAGGGTTGTAAAATGCACAGAAATCATATGTACTTCAGGAAGTCCTGGAGCTGAGAATGGCTGGTAGCTGGGGAGGGTACAGAGGTGTTGCCTTGTCATTTGATCCCTTTCCTCCCTCTCAGCCTGCCCTGGCAAGTTTACCTGCAGCACTGGCCGCTGCATCGACAAAACCATGCGCTGCGACGGGTGGCTGGACTGCGTAGATGGCAGCGATGAGAGAGCCTGCAGTAAGTCTGTCCTGTATTTCTTCTGGCTTCTTACAGGAAGGGCTGTGCTGCCCGAGAGTGACTGGGGGGTATGTGCTCCGACCCTGTTCTGTTTAACTGCTGTTGTTTTGGAGAATGCAGGAGGGAAAAATTAGAACTGAATGTGGGCATCATATAATCTGGCATCATGAGAAGAACTGCAGAGAGAAGCCCCTGTGTGGGCTCTCTTTAGCAAGGATTGTGCAGTGCCTTCTGTGGCTTGCTGAGCTGCTGTTTGGTTGGAGAGGAACGTGTGCAGAGGTGATGAGCCCCACAGTTGGTGGCAAAGCTCTGCTTTTGCCTCCTTTCCAACAGCACTCCCAATGCATCTATCTGAGGGGCAGGTCAACTCTCAAAAGGTGCTCTTAAATTATTGCACAAAGTATGCTCTAGCTCTGCGTGCCTATCAGATGTGCCACCCTCCAGAGGGACACCTGTAAGAACACACCTTAGTGCTGAGAGTTGCAGACCAGCTGCTGGCCCCGCTGCCTCCCTTGCTTGCCAGCCCGAGTACTGCCTTACTCTTTCAGAGAGGAGTGAGCAGCAGTTGGTATGAGGTTCAGTCTAGGATCCTTCGTGAGTATGAGAGCTGGGGGTTCCTTCTGATCAAGTTCCCTCCTAGGGGAATCTTTCTCCCTTTCCAGTCCCTCCCTCATGTTTTTCCATTTAATCTTGCTGGCTCTTGCGGGTTTGGCTGTGCCTGGCTGAGCTGAGTGTTTGGTATGAAAACATGTTGAGTTACTGAACACAGGCAGGTATTGCAGAGTACACATTTGGCTGGAACACCTTTGTGATGCATGGGGGTGGTTTCTTCATGCAGCAATTTTTCCTCTTGGGTTAACAGAGAAATCCCATAGATTATGTTGTTATCTGGGGCCTGGAGTTAATTAGAGGAGTTGGGGGGGGGGGTCCCTGGTTTAGGATCTTGTTCTGAGGGAAGGGACTGTACTTTGAGGAGCAGTGTACCGCTGCTCTGGTTGCCCTCTCACTGCCCTGGGCAGTGAGCGGCCACAACGACCTGGGTATTCGGTACTTTCCCTTTGGTTGTAGCATTTGTTTTTGTTGTGTAGTTGCCTCCAGCTCTCTTGCTGCTCTTAGGCTTGTTTAAGGTCGGCTTCGTCGTTACCTGGCTAAGACACTGTGGCATGCCAGATAGCTGTGCTCTCCAGAGCCATGGAAATGCTGTGTTTTAGCGTAGTGCATGCGTACGTGTGTATGCACGCGTGGCCCCAGCTGTTGTGGTGTTTTCTGGTGCGCTTGTTCATGTGCACCTGGATACCTGCTGGGAGAGCTGCCCAGATCCTTCCATGGTGCTGTGGTAGACGCAATGACAGATCTATAGTTGGTGACTCCATGAGCACATTTTCGGGTCTATCCTCTGATTTTTCAACCTGATTTTTCGCTGTCCCTTTCCAGCCTGTACCGACCAGCAGTTCAAGTGCCAGAATGGCTGGTGCAAGCCAAAGTTCTGGGTCTGTGATAATGTGAACGACTGCGGCGACAACAGCGATGAGCTGCAGTGCAGTAAGTGACTTGCCACACGGGCAGAAGGGTCTGGGGCTTGAACAAGGTGAGGAGCTGGGTGGAGGCACATGGAGCTGAGGAAGGCAAGTGCCATGCTGGAGACAGGCATGTGAGGAGTCCAAAATGCCAGCCTGACCTTGGGTGCAGCAAGGCCTTGCCTAGAGCGCTACGTTTGCAGCTTTTCTGGAGTCTGCACAGGAACCCTGAGCACGAGCTCAGAGGAGAGAAATGAGGATGACCACAGATGGAGGTAGCAAGGGCTCTTGGGAAGGAAAGGATTGCATAAATTGGTGATATGTAGTTTGGAGAAGAAAAGACTGAGGACCCAGGAAATACAGGTTTGTATGTGGCTGCTGCAAGAAGAAAGAGGATAAATGTGTCTATATCTGCTCTAAGACAAGCAAAGGCCTTGTGGTTGTGGTGAGGGGGGCACAGGGGCAAGAACTCCAGATGAGACTGGGATGGGATCGTGTCATTGGAGGCCTTTGGGAACATGGTAAGCAGAGTCTCTCCCTACCTGGGAGGAAGAGATATGGGCACAACTATGCACTGGAGGTCTTGCAGGCTTTGTGCCCGGTCTTTCTTGTGGAGGGTGTTTGTGCCCTGCCCTGCCATTTCTCACAAGCTGCTTCTTCCACAGGTTGCTCAGATGACAGCTTCAAGTGTGACAGTGGGAAATGCATCCCCAGCACACAGAAGTGTGACGGCAAGGATGACTGCGGAGACGGGAGCGATGAGGGCACCTGCCACAGG
Organism: Rhea pennata; assembly: GCF_028389875.1. Taxonomy (NCBI): domain Eukaryota; kingdom Metazoa; phylum Chordata; class Aves; order Rheiformes; family Rheidae; genus Rhea; species Rhea pennata. The sequence goes on along the minus strand of NC_084686.1, from coordinate 6,517,110 downwards.
GGTGAGGATGGGCTGCGGAGGGGTCTTCCCTTGAAACGCAGCCTCTTACGATTTGCTGGCAGCTGGCCATCTCGTGTGTTCTTGCACGAGGTGGCCCCGTCCTGGGGACGGCGGAAGGGTAGAAGAGGTGAAGGGCTCTTCTCCAGCACTGGGACTAACCCTTCTGCCTTTGGCCTACCTGCAACAGCCCCCGCGACAGTCTCCTGCAAGGAATACACGTACAAATGCCGCAGCGGGTACTGCATCAGCAAGCAGAACCCCGAGTGTGACGGGGAGAAGGACTGTGAAGACAATTCTGATGAGGACAACTGCAGTGAGTACCCCGGGGACAAGAGGCCAGATTTTTATGGGCTGGACCTCTTAGACAAATACTCCAGAGTGCTGGAGAGAGCTGCTGGGTGTTTCAGCCTGACAGTTTGGATTTGAAAATAGCCAAGCTACATTCTTTAGCAGCGTGCAGAGCGTCTGTGGTGTTCAAGATGTTTAAGGAAGGCTTGGGCAGATAATGCAGGGGTTTATCTGCACGTTAACTGACATGGCCAGTAAATCTTTTAGCAAATTTAGCAAACTGTTTGCGCTCTTGTGCTGATAGCATCAGCCATCTCTGGCGTAGGTAATATTCCCAGAGGATGGAAGGGGAGGTGCTGAGTGAAAACAGGAGCAACTAAGTGCCTTTACTCCTCTCCTCCCCCAAGGCTGCGGGATCCGCTCCTACACGAAGAAGTCACGGATCGTCGGTGGGCAGAACTCGGACGTGGGCGAATGGCCGTGGCAGGTCAGCCTCCACGTCAAGGGCCAGGGCCACGTCTGCGGGGCCTCGCTGATCTCGGCGCACTGGCTGGTGTCCGCGGCGCATTGCTTCGGGTACCTGCAGGGCATCAGGTAGGTAGGAGCTGGCGCTCCGCTTCTGCCAGATTTGCTGAATCGGGGCCTGCCTCGCTGAAGAGCGAGGAGGTGCTTAATGCAGCTGTTCTGTAAGACAAGCTCCAGGGTGCTGTGAAGGTTCAGTCACTGCATGAACCTCGGACAGTTTCTTGTCTTAACGTGGAAGCAGCCATTTGAAGTACACATGTATTTAAACATCACCTCAGTGCCCTGTGTTCTTGCAGGAGCTTCTGCAGGCACTGCAGTGGTTCATGGATGGTGGGATTCAGGGTGGCAGGACCAGGGCAGGACACCCAGACCGTTGCACTTCCATTTTCAGGCAGTTGCTTGTCTGAAAAGGAAAAACCAGTTTCCACATGGGCAGGCAAGGCACTTCTCAAGGAAACTTGTAAAGATAGAAGCCATGTTTTTTTGCATCTCAGTCGAGCTGGGACATCTGCGCCAGTTCTGCGACTGGGCTTTTACACTGCCCCATGCGTTGCAACTCTTGCAGTTACTCGGACCCGAAGCTCTGGACGGCCTACCTGGGACTGACCGACCAACGCAACCGCAACAGCGCCAACGTGCAAGCACGAGCCATCAAGCGCATCATCTCCCACCCCAATTTCAATGACTACACCTTTGACTATGATATTGCTGTCATGGAGCTGCGAGAGCCTGTTACCTTCTCCTCCGTTGTCAAACCCATCTGCCTACCCGATTCCACCCACAACTTCCCTGCTGGCAAGGACCTGTGGGTGACTGGATGGGGAGCGACCGCAGAAGGAGGTGAGCACCAGGGGTGCCCGGTGAGATCGCGGCAGGGGGAGCACATTGACATATTTTAGCATATGGCTTTAGGGAAAAGGGGAGCTGGCTGTAGCTTTGTCTCTCTTTGTAAATTTACAACCTATATAGATATTGTCCCGAGACTGAAGGCAAACGGTTCTCTTGGGGTTTCACAAAGATAATATCTCACTCCTGCGGGTAAAATGGTGTTAGGGAAAAGCATGTTGTTTCACTGGGGATTTACCTAGCAATTAGCCACTTGCTCAGTGCCTGAGGCCTGAATGCAGTGTGTAGGTACAAACTTGTGTAGGGGAGGGCCTGGTTGCTTAAAAACACTGGGTACTTTAACCTGTGCTTGCCCTCCATCCTCACAGGCAGCGGTGCCACCATCCTGCAGAAAGCAGAAATCCGGCTGATCAACCAGACCGTGTGCAACGAGCTGCTGTCTGGCCAGCTGACGCCGCGCATGATGTGCGTTGGGATCCTGACGGGCGGTGTGGACGCGTGCCAGGTAGGAAGGCAGCGCAAGAGCACTAGTTTATTGCTGTTGGTGGGGGGGGGGGCTTTATTCTGGTGCTTTCACTCATATTGCCACACTTACCTACTTAATACAGTACAAATCACCATGGCTCCATCTCGGTTCAGACAATGGCCAAATTGGAATAAGCATGAGCAGCAAATTATATTGATGAATGACTGACTTAGTCTCAAGCACTGCGCACCGTGTAGGAAAGCAGAGCAACAGTATTCTACTATATTGCTGCTACCGAGACGCTTAGTATTTACAGCCCATTTGTTCAGCCCCTTTTTATTCTGGCACTTTCTCTCACATTTCCCCACTTAATATGGCACAGATCTGTACAACTGCTTCTTAGCTGACACAATAGCCAAACTGGAATGGGTGTGAAGAGCAAATTGTATCGACGCATGACTTTGACTCTTTTTTGAGATTGAGTTGTGTTACAATTTTTAGAGCTTTTGAAGGAAGCCCAGCTAGCCCTGAAGACAGTGATAACACCTTGCTGGGCTTCACAATGGACAAGGTGCTAGGCTGGTGCTTACGTTTACATGTAACACTTGTTTCTGTGCAGGGAGACTCCGGAGGGCCGCTGGTCAGTGTAGAAGCCAGTAGTCGGATGTTCCTGGCTGGCATCGTGAGCTGGGGCGATGGCTGTGCACAGCGACAGAAGCCTGGAGTCTACACCCGGCTCACGAAGCTGCGCCAGTGGCTCAAAGAGCAGACTGGCCTCTAGGGACACGCTCATGTTCACATGGACGCGTAAGTCTTGTACGCCGCTGGCTGGGGCTGCCCCAGCGGTGAAGAAGGGACACTGTACGGAGTGGAGCACTGAGAGCTGCCTCCACCGTGAACTTCAACCTTCCCTCTACCTCGCTGCAAGCACCTGGGCCTCCCAGCCACAGACTGCAAGTGTAGCTCTGTTCATCACAGCAGCAAAAGGCTGGAGACAAGCACAGAGGACCTGCTCGTCTGTATTTAACGTGTGGGTACCAGCAAGCCGAGCTGATGTTTTGGTTTAGCCCCCAGCAATCCCACTCTGAAACCCAGCCTCAGTTTAAGAATTAATGTCTGGACAGAAGATGTTTCCTATTGCGGGCAGGCTAGTGCAGCTCCCAGGAAGAGCTGTTCATTCAAGATACATAAATAGGAAAAAAAAAAATTAAAAAAAAAACAAAGACTTTCTGTTTTTAGAAGCAAACTTTATTGGGACAGGTCCAAAAACAGCTTTCAGAATATATTCTATCTCCTGCGTTTGTTTTCAAACTGCCATCCGCACCCCTTTTTCTGGTCATGAGTGATGGGGGGGGGAAATACTCACCATGGGGGGGGGAGGGGGAGGGGGAGGGGGAGGGGGAGAAGTCGCGTAGGATCCCTCCCTCGGCGCAGTCCCAGGCGGTGGCATCTCTTCCGTCCTTCGGCCAACTTACTTACTTTGTTTTCTTCGGGGTGGGAGTCACTAGAACAAGTCCAGAGCTGCAGCACCGAGGGAGACTGTTCTGGCTGAAACATGTTCACTCACCTCAAGGGACTGATGTGCAGGTCCCTGTGCGCTCACAGCTTACCCATCTTCTGACTAGAGAGCTCAGCAGATTGGCATTACCACAAAGTGCCTTAACACTACGCTGTGGTTTAGCTGCTACATCTTCTAGCTTTAGCTGCTTGTTCTCGCGAGGCGGTGCTGTACCGCCGCGGTGACGCACCGGACCGGACCCGTGTTCTGGTACAGCCCGTGGTGCCCAGAATACACTCGATGACTTGATCACTTGACTTCCTGGGTGCAGCCAGGTGCTTTGCTTCGCAAGCGGGGCAGAAGTGATTGAAGGATCGCTTGCAGCTTGTCCCCTGCACTGGTAACATTGGATGGCTCTGCCTGCTCCGAGGCAGAGTGAATCTTTGGGCCCTTCTTACTTTTGTAAGAGAATGCAGCAATGTGACTTCTGAATGTGCCGATTTGATCTCCTTTCCTCTGTGTAGCCCGTTCCTTGCTGTAAAAGAGCACACTCCAGTTGACTTCAGTTAGCCATTCCTCACTTGTAAATAGAGTGTTTTGTAAAACTCTGTATGAAAGGGAGATGCTCCAAGTCTATTAAACTGGGATATTTTCTAATATGTTGGTTGTGTGGTTCTTTATAGGATTCTCTGGAAGGGTTCCTGAGCTGGGGAAACCTGCTCAGATCCCTGGTGGCACCTAGGCCCCAGGTCGACAGCTGTGCCCCCCAGGAGGCTGAGCTCCAGGAAGGAAGACGTACAAAGCCTGTAGCGCTCCCCTTTAGAGCAGCTCCAGCGCGCTGCCTTGAGAGTGCCCAAACAAGCATTTTCCAAGTCAGGGTTTGGGGAGAGCTCCTGGGGGGGGGGGGGGGGGGGTCCCAGGAAGCTGTTTTGCACATCCTACTCAAAGGAGCAGTGTGGGAGGAGAGAGGTGCTGACCATCTCCAACACAAGAAGGTTCTTGAGGCAACTTCCCAGCTGGAAAGTTGTAGGCGTCACCTCCCCGCAGCATGTCAGACTCACCTCCCATGGTTAGGTCAGACAGGCAGGAGCTGGTGTGGGTCGCCCCACTGAGCTGGTCTGCTTTCGTCCGCGGCCCATGTCGGCTCCCACCTGCACGCTTAAGTGTGCTGCTTCCCTTAAGTAAGTGCAAGCAAACAGGCCCTGAGGAGGGGGAACAAGAGGGAAAAAAACCCGCACACAAACAAACACCACATAAATCCAACAACAGAAAGCACAAAACAAACAACCCTAAAAGCCACCCACACATTAAAACCTCAAATTGTTTCCAGCATCCTAAAATCCAGCCTAGGAACATGACGTGGCTGGGTCTGTGCAGCATCCAGCTGCTCTGGTCCTCCCAGATCTTTGCTCCAGGAGACAGGGTAATTTTTAACTGCTTTGTTATCGCATCACTGAGCTTTAGAAGTAGCTATAACTGGTAAATTGGATTATGAATCACGGCACAGCAGAAGCAGGGCTGCGAAGCCTTGCAGGAGGATGCTGCAACAGGATGGCTAGTGGGACAACCAGAGCTGCCTTTGCCTAGAGAGCTCCTCTAGAGCCAACTGCTGCTAAGGAAGGGCATAAGGAAGGGTGCTTAGGTCTGTGCCCCCCTCCCCCTCCCGCTGTGATGCTGCAGCAACATGAAAGCCTTTGCTGTGGCTGCTCTGCTGACTCCCCGCTCCCTGGCAGGAAGCTAGCGCACGGGTGGAGCTGGAGCAGCACGTGGGGCTTGGCTGCAAGCCAGAGCAGCCCAGCGGCCACGGCTCTGGTCCAGCCGAGCTCTTGCGAGCGTGGCTTCCCACCACATTTGGAGTAATGTGGGAAATAATGGGGAATGCTCCAGTGGGGAAAACTAACTAAACAAGCAAACAGAAAGCTAAAAGCAAAAACAACAACAAAAATACTGGCCTTGTTCTGGTACTGGTTCCCAGTAAGTATTCACCAGATCATGCAGCTAAGGGCTCCTCAGTCTCAAAGCACAAAAATGCTCCGGTGTTTTAAACTCGGTACCTGCAGTAGGGATGCGTGGAAGCCGCTGTACAGCCCAAGGGTTGGCCACTCTCCCCGCACGCAAGCACCAGGGCTCCAGCTAAGTTGCATTGCAGCTTTGTGCACATGAAAAGCAGTGAAGCGCTGGGCAGCCGAGCGCGACCCAGGCTCTGTGTCGCTGCGTTTCTCCTGGAGTCAGCCGGACTCGGCGCTCCCAGCAGCGAGCCAGAACGGGGCCATCGGCGCAACGTCCAGTTCTGCAGCCGTTTTTGCTGCTTCAGTAGCCAAACCTCTTTCTGCTAGAGACCAAGATTAACACTGCCCTGCTGCCTGGGGGTCCTCCCTTGGCCCACCCACAAGCTCCTACTTCCTGCAGCTTTTCTTACCTCTCTATCCAGCTTCAGTTCCTCCACCATTGCTCGGGTGGGCTCCAAGGCACGAGTGTGGCCGAGTCCCGTGCCGGCTGCGCGTTGCGTGCAGCAGAGTTGTCTGCTCCGGGGGGGGGGGGCCACACAAGGCCCATGCCATCGCTAGCATAGAAAGGGTGAGGGGGAAGAAGAGGCGAAGCAGCCAGCCAACCCCAGGTTGCTGCACTCTCCCCATCAAACTCATGACCTGAGTGCTCAGCGCTCATCGTGATGGGCTTTCTGCTGATCTGAGCAGGATCTCACTATTTCTTGTAAGTATTAGAACCAAAAAAAAAGAGTCCTGGGGGCCCAGCTCCTGCCCAGCACGGGTGCTTGGAGGGGGGGGATTCCTGCTGCACGTGCTGTGGCAGGAGCGCCCTTCCCAAAGCAGCACTAGCTTAGCCGATGGCACCTGGCTCCCCAGACCGATACCTTCTGGAGACGTGGCCCTATGGCAAACTCTGTCCCTGAATCCCCGCTGGCATTAGGCAGTTAATGCTGGACAGCAAGCAAAAACACAGCCGAAGTATTTAGCATTTCACGCTCTCTCATACAGTTGAGACCAGCCAGGCCAGAATCGCTCTGCTCCTCGCGAGCCACAGCAGGGAGGCAGCACGGTTTGGGGGGGGTGGACCAGCTCCGACCGCGCCGGGCCCCGCTTGTGCTCTTCCCCCTTCTGCGGGGGGGCGGGAAGGGCGCAGACCTTCCCCCCCGTCCCTTCCCACGCTCGTTTACAGCGCTGGCTGTTCCAGGCCCCTCTTACTCATGCGCCCGACACAGTAACCCAGCCCGAAGAGGAGCAGAGGGAGCGCGACACAAGTACCTGACCGTCTGTGGCTGCGCCAGCGTCTGGTGCAAGACGCGTTTTTCTTTTCCCTGCAGAGACCAGAGGAGCCTTCACTTCCCCTTTTGTCTTCACAAAGCATCAGATTTTTCCAGCTAGCCTCCGTCATCAGCAGCAAGCACGGCTTCGTCCCCTGTGCCGAGACCATCATCACCTGGGGAGAAAACCCGAGAGCACTAAAACCGCATCTCCCGCTGCGTGCGCAGGCACAGACCTGCGGTGACTTGTTGCTGCCTGCAGCGAGGTGACATGGCCGGAAGGACAGTGGTGCCAACAGCTTTGGTACACCTCAGCTTCCCGTTCTCAGTTTGACAGTAGTTTGCATGAGAATGGGGACAGGCTTCCCACATCCCCTGTCTGCCTTAACCGCGCTGCGTCAGAGCATCCAGGTTTGCTGCAGACCAGTTCCTGCAGTGGCCAACGAACAGGTCAGATTTTCACAGAAACCAGAGTTTTCTAGGCTGGTCTTTGCCGCAGGAAGGTCAGAAGTTACAACAAGCTCGTTTTGGCTGCCAGAGGACTGGAAACTCTTACCTGACTCCCCAGCTGCACATGCGCTCCGGAGCGAGGTCCCCCCACGCTGCAGGCAGGGCCAGGGCCAGGGTCTGGGCAGAGCCCCTCTGCCGCACCCCGGACAGGCTGTACCTGCCCTTTGCAAAGTGACTTATCCCCTGCTGCTTCCCACGGCCCCGGCCCGCGTCCCCAGGCAAGCCTGACACAAACCCAGGAAATCACGCACCGAGAACTCAAGGCAGGTCACAAGCCATTTATTTAGGACAACACAAGGACCAGCAGGGAGAGCAATGATGTCCCAGGCAACAACCTAAGTGCGCTTGGTCTGGCCTCGCACTGGGCGGACACCGCTCTTTCGCAGGGACAAGCAGCAGCTTGCGGCGCTGAGCTACCACAGCAAAAGCAAAAGAGCACGAACACCAGCTCCGTTCCACAGTGCCCCAGCTTGCAGTCCGCCCACACGCGCACTCCCACCCCACAAGGGATTTCCCCAAACCTGAGGGCTTGTGAACACGTCTTGCCCTGGCAAGGCAGAGCACCTAGGAAAGAGTGGTGCTTGACCGGGGGCTCCATCCCAAGCACCTAAATCCACGGCCCTGCAACGCTCGTGCGTATGAGCGCATAGGTCCTCTCGCCAGCAAAGCTCTTGCTAACTGCCAATAAGTTTAGGAAAGAGAAAGCAGCCAAACCAAGCAACATTTCAGACAGGTTTCACAAATGCAGAGCCCTACACCCCTGCCCTGGGCTCAGCCAAAGCTTTTAACGGAAGGCCGTCGTGGTGGGCTGTGTTCATGTCCTGCTGAGCATCTGCTGGTATTTGACGCAGTAGAAGATCGTCAGGGCCAAGGCCACCAGCCCCAGCAGCAGCGCTACGCAGTTGATGGTTTTCGCGGTTTTAGAGGCAGCACGTGCTCCATCAGTGTCATGGTACCTCAGGCGTTCCTCCACCTACGGACAGAAGGACAGGCCTGAGAGCTGGAAGAAGTGCAACCGTCCCGAATGCAGAAGACTGAAGCTAGAGCTAAGGCCAAGGGAGCAGCAGTTCTGTAGAAGCCAAGCCATATAAAGGAAGGAGTAGAGGGAGGAACGTGGGATCTGGTTTCCAAACCTCGGGACTCATCCATCATTGTGCTCCTGAGAGCTCAAATAGGAAACAAGTTTCAGGTTTGGAGAACAGTATTGGAAGCACCTTGAAAACTGAGCAGGACAGCAGATAAAGTTGTGACAAACAGGTTCTTCCTGAACCAGCCAGGATTGACAATTGCTCTAAACCACCAACCCCAAAGCCTCCCTCGCTTCAGCAGGGAATCTCGCAGGCACCTCAGAATTGAGGGTTCACCTTGGCTTGACTCTAGAAATCCCCTTTCAAGTAGTACGTTTCCCAGCCAGGCTCTGAGCTGAGCCCACCTCCACTACAAGGACACACTAAATACCAATGGCACCACCAGTAAAGTGCTGTTGCTCAACTAGTGTCACAGCAGCACGAGGGCGGCTGCTAGAAGCGATGGCAGCGTTAATGGTATAACGGACAGAAGAGCAGCCATGCAGCCAGCCAGAAACCCTCCTCACCTGCACCACCCCTGTAGCTCAAGGCAAAGGCACTAGGCTTCAGGGAGAGGTAAGAAACCTGTTAGCCTCCAAGCCAAGCCAGGGATCACTGTGGCAAGCGAGAGGCATTTTCAGCAGCAAAAAACCCCCAAAAAACAAACAAAAACACCCCCAAAAAACAAAACAAAACCAAAAAACCCAAAAAACAAAAACAAACAAACAAAAAAAACAAGCTCCAGCAGCCCTAGAGAGAAGCAGCAGCCCACCTCTCCACCTCCCATGTGGAAATGGCATCTTCTTACCTGTCCTGAGTAGTAGAGGGCAATCACCCCCAGGGGCAGACAGCAGCACAGGATGTTAAAGATGGACCAGCACTTGTAGGTGGGCACAGACACAGTGCCAGGGGCTTCCATGGATGCTGGGGCTGGCAGGAGGGACGGGGAACTGCGGGGTGCCTCTCCTCGTGTGCAGCGAGGGACGGGGAGCTGCAAGGTGCCTCTCCTCGTGTGCAGCGAGAGTCAAGCAGAGAGGAGAAGGGGCTGTGGCCAGAGGAGGAGGAGGAGGAGCCTGGGCTGACTTCCTCAGGGCAAGGATGCGCAGAGGAGGCTGAGGGTGATGCTGTGGGCAGAGAGGCCAAGAGCAAGAGGGGGAGGGAAGAACTGGACGTGGGAAGCGCTATAGGAGCAAAACACCCCAAGTTTCCCTTATCGCTGTGGTGGCAGGAACAGCGGCAGTGCTTTAAAGCCCTGCAAGAAACGTTGGCCTAAAGGGGAAAAGCGCAGGAGCCCGGGAAGCAGACCAAATAGGTTTGTACGGCCGCCTCACCGCCCGCTCCAGCCACCAGCTTTCACCAATACACCAAGCACTGCTGAGGCTGAGGACCTCAAAATAATCATCTCTGAGCTGCTTATACGTGCATAGGGTGCGAGACACTGGTCCAAATCTGATGGGAACTTGGCAAGCCTTTCCCTCCCCAGGCCAACACTTACTAGCACGAGTTAGAGTTCGTTCCTTTTTGGCTAGCCTCTCTACTTTCACCTAATATCCTCTGCTCTTTACAAAGTCCCCAGCAGCATTCGCTGCTTTTTATGTGCACCACACGCACCTCCGTCAGCCCAAACGCCTTCTGTGGCGTTTCCAGGCCAATAAGTTCACGGAGGCTTGCCCAAGGTCAGCGCGCAGTTGGAGTAGACAGGCTGCCTGCGTTTATCCCTAACTGCCCTCACGCTAGTACCGATTACGAGAAGTTCCTCGGCACACCGTAGTACTGATATTGCCTTACTAATGCTGCTAGCCACGGCATTTCTGCCCAGTTTTAAAAGCAATCTGCAGGAAGATATTTTACTGGTTTCCTTCTTTCATTTCTCTTACCCTACAGAAGAGGGTTTTATTGGGCTGTGCATAACCGTTGGCCCAACACAAAAAAACAGTTAACAACGTCTTAAGGTGGAAAATCCACTTACTATTTTAAAGATGTTCCTTTGGTAGAGTATCGGTTCATAGAGGAACTCAGTCCTACTTCTATAGCTGCTTCTGAAAATGCTTTACAACACAGCTCCGAGCAAGACAAGACTCGAGGACTCTACAGCCACTCTCAAGGTGAGTTCAGCATGAGGTTGCTTTGGTTTAGGCCAGTCCATTCTCCTGAAAAACATCAGGGAAAGCCACATTAACAGACGAGCTGGGCTCAGGCCACTGCTTTCCAGGTTCTTGCCATGCTGACTTTAGTGCTAGACACTAGGATACCAGGGTTACTACTCCCTGCTAGCTGTGGTCACCCCCCATCCCAACACGGCACAACAAGCCCACGTGGGCACCCCAGCTACAAGCAGAGATCCTCTCAGAGCTGATGGCAAGGCTTGGGTGGCCAGTGGTTTTCGGGGAAGAACAGCAGCTAGCAGCACCCCTACTTGGGTGGGGCAAGACTGCCCAGCTTCACCGTGCCCTGGGAAGGGGGTCCATTAGCTGTGGCGGGCTTCAAACCACCCCCGCTCCAGCTCACAGCAATGCACAAGGCCCAGCTTCTCCTCTTGAGTTGCAGGTGATGCTGGCAAAGACACGTCCCCACTTTGCACCTCAGTTTCCCCACATGAAATGTGGCTAACAGTGCTGACACCACTTACTTGGCGGGCAGTGACCTGTGCCCAGCTGCTCGCAGCAAGTCCTCTGGCGTGGGGGTTTGGTCCCGATGGATGCAGGCAGCCTTGCCACCGAGCCTGGGGAGACCAGTGTTGTTCCCTGGAGCAAATGGCCTCGACCGCAGAGGAAGTGGCAGGAAAAGCCATGGCCGGTCGCCCCATCTCGTGGCGGATTCGGGAACACCAGTTCCTCCCTTCCCATGCAGCACCGGCTCTGTCCCTCCAGGACCCTGCACCTCGCCACCCTCACCAGGGGAGCCAGTGTCACCCGTGCAGGTTTGCTAGTGAAGCGTCACGGCCAGCCAGGTCCATCCTACCTCCTGGGGCTGCACCACCCTCCCCGCGCTCACTTGGCTGAGCTGTCCTGCTCGCTCCTTGCACCATCTCACCTGCAAAGGTCCTCGGGGGCTGACAAGAAGGAACCTCTACTCAGGAGCGATAGCTTTGGCTGCTCTAACACTGTTGCTATAAAAGCTGAATGCCTTCGGAGATGCTTCTCCAGATGAACAGCAAGACTGGTCCCCTTGGAAACCAGGGCAGCTCCTGCCCCTCCAGGGCCTCTTCCGGGGAACTGCAAGGCACAGGGTGCGGGAGAGGCACAAGTGCGAAACGATTTACATCTTCCCCTTGCTCCTGGGAGGCTCAGCCCCAACACCGAGACGCAGAGCGGACTTGCAGCACTCCAACATCGCGCTCACACCTGAGTTTTCCCATCTTCAGTACCTTCAGCCATGCCTGCATAACGCTCAAGTTGCCGTGCTGGTTTGGGCACAGCAATAGCTTTCCAGTCATGCTTTCCACTCCCAAATTACCAATATATCCTCTCAGCCTTAATGCCGGGGAACATATCTTTGTCTGAGCATACGTGTCCCGGGCAAGATAATCTCCCCAGCGTTATTAGCACAGAAGTGTGCACAAACTGTAGCTGGCGCTTCCTTACTGTTCTCATATTTGTGTCTGTGTCTTAATACCTTTGCACCTTGCCCCTTTGCAAGCATTGCCCCTGCTCCCCCACCGGTGCCCCAGGCATTTCACGACATCAGCTACACAACAGTCCTGCCTGGACAGGAGGCAAAAGAGGAGGAGGAAACAAGCTCACTTGAGGGCATCAAAGCCTGGTGGTTCGCTCCAGCACGCCGGGGATCTGCAGTTTCTTCGTCTGCTGAGCACGGGATGTGCTGTTTACTAGCTCTCAGTTGCACCTTGTCTCTGTTCCAAACTCCTTAAGGGTCCTCTCGAAAGCAGCGGGGTTCCCCCCCCATGCTGATCCCACCTTTCGGGTGCTTGCCTGCTCCTCCCCAGCAGCCTGATCCTGCTGGTATCTGGTACAGAAAGCAACGCCTTGGGAAGGAAAGACACACGGACGACTTCGCATGCAGAGAGGGCTCCGGAGACTCTCACAAAAGGCCCTTTGTGGGACAAGCTTTTACGCTTCCTCGTTAAAACCCACCAAGTCAAAAGTCTCCCACCACCATTTTCTGAATAGGTAAAATGGTGCGGCAAGATCAGCCAGCGGGACCTCGCGGGAGCATTCCCAGCAGGAGCACCGGGCAGTGCCAAGCGTTTGCCCTGCAGGGATGAGGAGGGATCCAAGGGGCCTGCCAGCACCCACACCCGCAGCGGTGGGACCCAGCCCGAGCTAGGAGGATTTGTGGGTCAAGCAGGGGTAAGGGGGAGGGGGGAAACGGAAGAGATCCCTTTCCAAATAGGAGCGAGAAGCAAATGAAAGGAAGGGAGAAGGTTGCCTATACTGGTTGCATTTTGCAAAAGGCAGCAGACCAAGAGGCCAGTCTAAGCCTTAACCCAAAGCCTTTGGCTCCCTCTCAAGGGCTGCGCAGCCTGCAGCATCCTTCCATGCTTCAACAGTGCCACAGGCGAAGGTGGAGCCGAGTCCCCCCTCCTGTCCCCCCCACCCCGGTCACCTGGGAGCAGAAGCCAGCCCAAGCCCCAGCCTCCCCCCAGCCAGCTGCACTGCGTTTTGGCTACCAAACCGCAGGCAAGCGCTTCCAAACGCTCGCAAGTAACAGCGGCTCCTTCGGTGCTTTTCAAGCGGCTCCTTGGCCAGGCAAGCAAGCCGCACAGCTCTTCTCTTCCCCTTAAGGGCTCTGATGACGGACTCGCATTAAGTGCGCAGGGGGCTTTGAGAAAACCAGCTCAGCACCAGGCCCCCCAGCTGCGGGGTGGTCTCCGAGGGCTGCCGCGGCCGCGGGGCTTCGCCCTCGAGGAGCGCCTGCTGCAGAGCGCAGATCAGCATTCATTCTCAGCTATCACTCAAGACAGGCTCTAAACTAACCAAACATCATCTGCCCTGAATTATTTGGGGGAAGGGAGCGGGGATTTCTTAAAAGCCTTTTTGGCTCGGGTGACGGGCTCGTTCTTGCTTTTGCCAGCACATTTCCCTTCTGCCCCGAACACGCACGGGATGGGGATCTGATTGCCTGCACGGGGCAGGGAGGGAGGCTGCGCTCGCTTGCACGCTCAGCGACCCCGTGATGCAAGTCTCCTTCCTCCCACCACTGCAGGCGCGCAGCGTCACCCCGCCAGAATGGGGCTATTGTGAGCCTTGTGTAATATCATCCGCACAGAGGGCGGGCGAGAGGAGAAGAAAACACTTTGTTCGCTCTTGGCATCATTTGGGGTGTGTGTTTACGGAGCTCGTAACTCAAGAGAAGTCTGCTTTGGATCGCGGTCTTGAAGGTTAGGGTTTGGCAAAGCAGAACTTGGAGAGAAGAGCGGAGAACATTAAAGGATGGCTGCGTGGACCCACTCCTGACCCCAGCATCACCCTCAGAGAAGGGCCTGTGTCCTTAAGTCTGCCTCCAGGGGGTTGATAGCTGGATCTGGAGTATTTCTATTGCACAGGAAAAGGGTTCAGTGCAATTCCCCCCTCAAGCCTGGCAAAAGCTCACCACTTTAAATCAGTGCAATTACTGCTTTGACTCCCTCCTCACCCAGCTTTCATGCTCGCCACCTTACGAGGACTGGTAGGCACCAGCAGAGCTCCCTTCCAGCTGAAGACTGCTGCTAAGATATTGGTAGGGTCTTCTAAAAACACCGGTTACTAAACCCCAGCTTGAACAGGGAGAGAAGCAACCAAGCGGCAAGGAGGGCAGAGCTCTGTTTTGCCACCACCAGCCACGTCAGTTCTGATCTTAGGTGTCAGCTTCTCAGCCCTGGCAGCTGATATACCATCGCCTTGGCTTTGCAAAAAGGGAACAGAGACCAGAGGGAAAGGTCCTGGGTGGTGGTGGTGGTGGGGTTTCTCGTTCCCCTCTTCCCTTCTTGAGTTCCTGTTACCTAACGCAAGGCCTTACCAGCATCTCTGCCCTGCAAACCCATAACTTGAGCTTTCACTTGGAGGCACCTTTATGGCCAGAACTGTGCAGCAGCAGATGAGAAGCTTGCTAAGCTTAACCCAGGCATGTGTAGCTCCCACAATCTTATCAGCAGTGCAAGGAGCCTGATTCTATCTCAAAATTCAGGAGGAAGATTTTGTCTGATCCTTCCTTCATCATGCACAAAAGCAACTGGAAAATTCTCTTTCCCCCTTTTCTTTTGCCAAGTGAGTTGACAAGCTTTTCCCACAAGGAATAATTCACTCTTTCAAAGCTCCCTGTTCTCCTCCTGAGTCTACCCAGCTGCCTCTGCTGCTCTTCCCTTCTCTCTTCGGATGTTACAATGCTGAAGCGGGCTCATCTTCCGGAGTCAACTTCACTGCCCAACACGTGCAAGGAAAGAGCTCAGCTCCCACACGCACAACAGCACATGCCTATGCCAGAGCACAAAGATAGCGAGTCTGGTCTCTCCTCTTCACAGCACCTCATGCTCTTGGAAAGAGGCCACAAAAATATTCTTGTGGCCAAGGGGCGTGCATGCATGCATACAGAAGAAGGCTCCAGTTAACTCCCTTCTGTTCAGCTTCAGACCAACTGCTTCCCCTCACTCATCCTATGTTTCTTCCTCCAAGGAGAAGCTCCACGGTGCAAGAACAGCTCGTCTGCTGCATCTTTCCACAGCATCTAACACAGCTTCCTGTGTCCCAGCCGGGGCCTCCCTCAACTGTCCTGCTACAAGCAAGCAGATGACTGTGAGGCCCCTCTGCTTCCTTCTAGAAAGGACTCGTCACTGGAGTCCAGAGGTCTCTGCACCCAACGAGTCAGAAGTTATTTATCCCCTACACAAAATCCCCCCATTCTCCAGCCTTGCATGAGAACACAAATCTTTCCCCTCATGTGCCTTCTTCCCTGCTGCTCTTGCTGGCTTATTTCAGCCTCTGTGCAGCCTATTAGAGAGAGGCGAGGAGGAGTGCCAAGAGTGGGATTTCAGCGAGAGACAAAACATCAAGTTAAAGATTAGCCCTGTCTTGGGGAAGCTGGGAGATATGCGAGAGGCGGGGGGCAGTCGGGGGCCTGGATGCGTCTGAAACAAACAGGTCCTGTGTAACAGCAGAAACCGCTCCAAGCACTCGCAGACACGCTCCGCTCCAATTCGCCCTTCTGCGAAGGCAGCCGCTGCTGGAGCATTTTGTTCTTCTAGGGAAACCGCAGCAAGGGGCGATGCCCAAGAGCCTGATATCGTGAGCCAGCCTGTCTGCAGAGCTACGAGTGGTCAAGGTCGGTGGAAGACCCATTAACACGACCCTGCCAGCGTGCCTGCTTCTGCAGCAGTCCCTGCTGCATTTCTTCACCTCTGCAGATGAAGACCAGCTAGCCTCCCAAGGGCTCAGACAGGTTTAGGGCAGGAACACTTAGCATTTGGAGGAGAAGCACTATGGACTGACTGAGTCGGGAGAGGCACTGCCAGAGAGCAATTCACCTTCCTTCAAATCTCCGTCTCCTTAGGTAGGCCACGCAAGGAGCCAAGAGCAATGATGCTCCTACAGTGGGAGCCTCAGCTAAGTGTCTGGAGCCAGACAGCTGTATCCTGCAACATTCACCAAGCTCGTTGGTGCCCACAGGAAAGTGCAGCAGCATCCCTGTCATGCGGTCACGTCAGCGGCACCTCGAATCGTCTCAACAGTGATGCTGCACTCACTGCTGTAGGTGGAACCAGGGTTTCCAGCCCCTTCAGACCCAGGGCAAGGCCACCAAACGCAGTGCTTCGGCACAGCACAGGTTGGGAATGGGGCTGTGCTAAACAGACAAGGGTCAGAAGAAACAAGAGAGTCTTAACAAGAATTCATACAGCATCAATCAGCTAAGAGAAAGCCCCAGTAAATTGGCCTACCAAAGGTCCGCTTTGCCCCAAAGCCTGTCTCCGTTATTCGCAATCAGTACCCAAGGATTTCTTTGAAACTTCAGCTCAGCAAGCTCCGTTCCTAATCCTAGAGAAACCAGACCATTGCACCAATCGGAGGGGGGAAGAACAAAAATATTAGAGAAAGCCGGGCCCCTCAGCTCAGATCCCACTAGATGTCTCTCTTAGCCAAGGCACAAGGACTCCTGAAGCATCACCAGGGAAGAGGTCCAGAAAAGCCAGGAAGGGGCAGGTCCCCGTAGGGCAGCCCTTGGCCCCCCTCTCAAAGCGGACAAGCAAAGAGGAACAAGTGGGAAGAGAAAGGAGGAGTGGGCAGGGAAGGGAAACAAGCGTAGGCAGCGCTGGAGGGAGAACAGTCATGTAGTTTACAGCAGCTGCTTTGCCTGCAAGGTGGCTACATGAGGTATTTTGGGGAAAAAAGTGGCTCTGAATCAGCTTGGAAAGTCCCATCTCTCAGTTTTAAGGTCCAAGTCCAAGAGTTTGCTGATAGCCAGCAGCCTACTTGATTTTTTTTCCCCCCAGTTCAATCAACAGTTCCCAAACTGTTTCCCCTCCACAGTCTTTCAGATCACAGCCTTGCAGCCAAAACACATCAGGAGAAATAGCCCTCCACTTGTTTAATGCATTCTTAACGAGGGCAAAAGAAAGGAAAAAAAAAAAAAACAAAAAAACAAAAAAAACAAAAGGGGGGGGAGCTACAGTCACCATGGGATGTAGGCATCTTTGGCAAGGGAGAAGGGGCTTACACTCGTCCTCCTCTACGTGAGATAGCTCAGCGCTTGAAGCCCGACAGCCCTAACACAGCACAAATCCAAGCCTCCAAGCACATTAGAAAGCTACTTGAATCATCCAACACAAGTCAGCAGCAACGTAAGCCCAGCCTTAGCCCCAGGCCAGGGCCCTCAAACCTGGTAGAGGTGAAACATTGCTGAACTGGGAGTCAGGGGTTGTTAACAGTCACGCTGAGCAAAGGAAACAAGGGGCTCTCGTATAACCCAGCAGCAGCTTGGAGGTGGAGCAGGGTCGGGCTTGTCCCCGTGCACATGAAATACAAGAGGGTCTGACATTTGTGTCTCACCGCATTGGTCGTCTTAGAAACTGTGAGAAAAGTAAAGAAATCAAGGATACCAGCACAGTCATTGGGGCAACCTCTCACCCCCCAGAAGCCAACACAAACAACGGGGTCAGGGAACGGGGAGCTGCAAGCTTCCTGCTGCTGGGCGCCTTCGGATCACCTCGGGGGGAAGGAAGGGATGCATCCCACAGAAGCGAGCCCGGACAAGGCTGCCTGGAAGTCAGCAACCCGAGCGGCCAGTCCCAAACGGGAAGGGATGATTTGCTGAAGGCAAGCGATCAGGAAAGCATGCCAGATCTTTGGGAGAAGTTTCAGCTGATGAATCAAACATCCCACACAATTACTTGGAAAAATCTTTTTTACACCGCCTAGCAGGGGTGGTCTGCCTGCTCCCATGGACAAGCAAAGCTAGGAGTCCGCACCGGTGTCCTGAACTACGCAGACCACGCTGTTCCACGCCCCTTCTCAAGTTCTGCATGCTGTGCAAGGCACTATCGCTAAGGTATGAGTCGAACACAGTAGTCTTGGGTGCTCAAAAAGCCCTCTTGGGGTCAAAGAGAATTTGCCCCAAGCACATGAAGCATTTTCCTCTGCAGTCTTTTCCCTAAGAGCTTTCAGTTTTCTCCAGGGGAAAAAGAAAAAAGAAACCACTCTCACAGGAAGCCAAGAGCGACATCAGCACACAGAGACCCCGCGTGGCACCAGCCTGTTTCACGTCGCAGAGAGCGGGCTCTACAGAAGCGTGCTTTACGTGCCCCGCCGCCACGCGCCGGCAGCGATCGACGGGCACAGCGGCTGCCCCCCTGCTCCGTGCCTCGGCGGCGATTCGCTCGATGACAGGCGGCACGGCGCCCGCTGCCCTCCTGCCCGGCTGGCCCCAGATCTCGTGCCAGCTCTCCTTCCGCTTGGCTGATCGCTGCTCCCCTGCCTCCGGCCCTTCTGCTTGGCTGGCCCCAGGGCTGCGATGCACACCGCGAGCCCCTCCCTGCCTCGCTCTCGGCTGCCCCCCCCCTCCACCAGCAGATCTTCTTTGTGCTCTGAAGCACCAGCTTCCACCAGTCTTGTGCTTCTGGCAAGCCTGTGCCTACTCTCCTCACCCCCAAAACCTCATCCAGCGCCGATACGCGCATATCGCCATATATGACCACGTCTCTTTTTACATCCATTATCCCAGGTCTTTGCTCGCTCCTGCAGCTGAGCACGCCAAGGCTTAGAAAAGACCTTGCTTCCTTCTTGTCTAGCACGCCCACAGCAAACCAGTGGGGATGGAGATCTGCCAGGCAGGCTCTCAAGAGCAGGCAAAGGGCAGAGAGTGCATCCTAACCAGTGGGACTTGGCCGCTGCAGGGCGAACAACAAACCTTCCCCCTCCACACACACAGACATTTTAGGGCTTGTCTTATCTAGGAAGCCACAGCCTTTTGCATGAGCACGTGTACCTCCCTACCAGTAAAGCATCAGTTCACACCATCATACAAGTAGGCGTGCTGTAACATTAGCCTGTCCCCAGTGATTACGACTTTCGAGAAAGTGCTTAGATAAAAAAGTAGAAGCACTTAGATTTAGAACACTGTGCAGGCTCCAACATCCCTCACAAACTAGTCAGCTCAGGTTCTTGCCCCCTTCCTCTAACCCATTTTAGGGCTTGCAAACAAGGAAGTGGAAGTTATCTTTGGTCTTTAAATCGCCACTTGTGTTCTTTCTTCACAGTCACATCTGTCCCGACAGGGAGAATCGCTTCACATGCCACTGTCTGTCTGTCGACTTGTTTCCTGCATGTATTCCTCAGCCTGCTGATGGGGAGATGAGCAGGAAAAAAAGAAACAGAAACAGCGCAGAAGCCAAGATCTGAAGTGGATTGTCTCCATAACATCCTTCAACAACAATGATCTCAACCCACCAGGCAGACTTTTTGCCTCACAGTTACTCAAGCTCTTACCTTATCATGGCTGAAGGCTGACTGTAAATGCTGAGTGCCTCAGCCCCACTTGGTTTCTCTGCTCAGTAACTTGAATGTAGATTTTTTTTATTATTATTATTACTGGATTGGGGCTCCTCAGTCTGGAAGGGCAGGTTCCCCTCCCTCACCCTTCCCAGGCCCAGATCCCAGATGGGTGAACCAGCTCCCATCTCGCGAGCATTGCGGCATCAACTCAACAGCAAGTTGGAGACGCCTCTTCTCCGCTGCCTCTTGGGAAACATCAGGTCACACTATCTACTGATATGGCAGCAGCTGCCGAGTTCCTGGAAAGCGCCTGACTGAACACACGCCTGACTGAACACACGCCTACCATCTCTGGCACAGCTGACAGACATCTTGGGAGAAACCTAGGGCTGATAGAGCAGAGCACAGACTGAGGTGTGCTAGGTGAAATGTCCGTCCGTGTTTGGAAAGACGGACTCCAGTAGAAAGGCAGAAGCAGGCAATGTCTACAAAACACAAGCCAAAAGCCTCATATTTTGGTCAGTGAGAAGCAAACAAAGGAAGGACTGGTAAATCCACCGTGGGACCAGCCATCTGGAATAAACCCTTTTTGTGACACACACAGCACTGTAAGGTCTCAGTAGAGATCTTCAGCGATCCTCACGGCAGCCCGGTAAAGGGTTCAGAAAGCTAGCAGAGAAGGTGACTAGCATGAAAGGATGATGTTTTGTGATGAAAGGTGATGTGAAAGGACACTTGCGATATACAAGCAAGTGGATGGACAGGGTCCTTCAGAGGCAAGTGCAATAGCGAGGCAGCACTGCTCTTCAGGGCAGCAGCATCCTGGTCTGGAGTTCATTGGCACAGGTAAAACCTTTCACATCTGCTGCAATTACTGTAAGAGGGATGACAGCTTCTTTATGAATGCACAGAGCTTCCAACCAAGAACAGCATGGAGGGTTGTCTTGGAGACAGCAGTAAGCAACGTGCTGCCAGATGACTGGGTCTCATACCACAGCAGGCACTTGCCAGAAGGGTGATCTCAACAGCGCGCGCTGCATTATCAAACATTCCTGAAGGAAAGACTGAATCTGTCTAAGGATCGGGTGAATCAGGCTGCACAGAAGGTGGGTTTTTTTTTTTATGTTACCATTTAGTCATGTTCTTTGGCTTTGCCCCCCAGCATGGCAGTGGCGTTCATCAGAACAGGGAAGCCTCTTCCCTCGGAAAACACAGCGATTCCTCCCTTTGCACGCAGAGGCTAGCAGGACCGCTGCAGGGCTCCAGGCCGTGAGGAAAGAGAGACTCAATAGCCACCCTCTCGCTCCCCGGCAGAGATGAGAGTTCCCCACGTCCGGCCGAGCCGGAGCAAGGAACAAGGGATGAAGACCGCACTGCTTTGTTTGGGTAAGCCTTGGAAGAGCCTCCCAAGCCAACTGACAGAAAACAAAACCTCCCCGTCACCTACCAGATTACACTACCACAGACGACTTCAGCGCTACCAAGCTTTTGCCCAACCCTAAACATTCCTGCAATTTTCTTAAATGCAGATCCTTAGGCTTGCTTCTAGTTTCATCCCTTGCATGGCCACGCTTCAGACATTTATATCCCACTTCTTGTGCTGGCTCCCATTTGACCAGATTGTATTGCTGGTCGTAATGCTGCTTCATATTCATTCATTTATTATCTAAATAAGCAAAGTAGTCAAGCATAGCGAAAAGACTAGAAGAAGAAAAATCCACTGTATTTGCTCATCCTTCATGGAAGACGGCTTAATTTCATCACAACCCATCTATTTAGCAGATGATATTTTAAGAATTACTGCAGCATTAGAGTCAAGCTACGGGTTACACAGCATTGGCAGCGCAGACAGAATAAGCAAAGAAAGCGATCCACGGGAAAATCTTCAGCTAGTTAAGAAAAACAAGCTTCTTGACTAAGCGTGCCGGGCACAAACAAAGCCCAAATAAAAGACAACAATTGCCACAGGTTCAATTGACCGCTTAACTCAATATTTCAGTGGTTAGCTTTCCCCTTTTCACCAGTTGCACGTCCGCTTACATTCTGCAGAATAAAAGTCTTCCAGAACTCTAACTCCTAAAAAGGACCATGGCTCTTGGTATCTGAGCTACCTACACTATCAATGCTCATTAGTCTTGAGGGTAAGTTTCCTGAGCACAATAAAGCATAAGGGATTTTTAAGGGTCAAACCAACTGCTGCTATTTGCAAAGACAACTAGGCTAGCAAAAATCTAGTAAAAGGACACAGTGTGAAGTTGCACTTGTTTGCTGATGCCTCAGACACGTTAGCCTTCCTTAGTGCTTCCATGATAAGCACCTGGCCTCTTTATTCAAAACAACTGCTCACTCCTAGTCCCAATCATCAGTCCTTTCCTGTCAATAAAGCTCTTGACTCTGCTACAACTTCCTTTAATCAACACAGCTCCCAAAGAGCTGGAAACAAGATGACAGAGAATGAATTAGATGGGCAAATGAGCTGCAACACCAAGGGAGACTTACTCTCCAGTGTTAAAGAATACCTCCTTAAAAAGCCTTTTAAACAGAACCCGCATTGAAATGGCACGAAAAGAGTTAAGCAGTGTTCAAAGACTTTGATGAACATTAACCCACTGCACATTTTCTGCTGGCTCCTGTTCCAACCCAGGGCTGGCCTCAAGGAGAGGAACTGATCAGGTGGAGGGCTAGGAAAACATCTCTCATGGTGATAAACTGGCCAGGACTCCCAAGAGAAATGATGAAAACCCTGCCGCTTGAGTCACTTAAAACTGGACAAAGTACAGGAAAATCTAGTGGAGGGAACAAGCCTTTCCCCATAGGGGAAAACTGAGAAGCTGGATGATCTCAGATCTTTCCCATCTCCAGTTTTCTTGGTTCTAGAAATTCGCTAGCTTGTAGAGTGTGGAACAGGTAAGTCGGATAGTTAGCAGTTGCTATCAAACACACCCCAAAGTGATCTGACCTGATCGGCACAAGCCCAAAGATCGGCCCAGTCTGAGCAAGTGACCAGAGAAACTAGGAAAAGCTCGTTCCTTGGTTATCAGCATCTCACACGTTCTTTTGTGGTACCTGCTGCTAGTACGTGGAAGATACTAGACTGGATAGATCACTAGCTTCATAGCAATCCCCAGCAAGCACAAGACAACTAATGCACGCTTCATCCGTCAGAGACCTGTACCGGCTGCTGTATTTCCCAGCACACTAGTGGCTAAACCCAAAGAGAGAATTCAACCCTCAGAGGCTGTCTCGTCTCTGAAAGGCAACAGTTGCCCATGCAAGGACACTTGTCCTCGCCAGAAACTCAGCAAAGCAGCTAGGAGGTCTATTGCTGCTGTAATTCTAGCAGAGAGCCAGCCTGCCTGTTGAAACAAGGTATTTGCAAGATGATGAATTCTGATTTGGAGATAATTTATAGCCTTAGTAAACAAACAGGCTTATGTCTGCTTAAACACTGTTTAAACAGTCATATACAATCACCCTGGGCAAGCACACGGAAGAACAGAAAAGTTATTTGAGCTGGCAACAGACGGCACCGAAAAGCAAGCGAAGTTAAAATCATTTCCATCAGAAATGAGAGTCTTCCTGTCTCACCTCCCTCCCCCTCCAAAGAAAACCCCCCACAAACACCAAAAAAGTCCTCCACCCCCCACCCTACACAGTGTCCGTTCACCCTTATCCCCATATCTCTGCAGCAAAACTGTAGCAATCCAAACATCTTCGACCTGACATGGCATCATGTCACCTTTCACCACACGCCTTTTCAACTGCTTGATCTAACCCAGTGTACCAAGTTCACGCCAGTTCCATCCCTTCTGTTTGGTAACTTCAACTTTTACTGTTAAAAAAGTTAAAACTTCTGTTTTTTTAAAAAACAGGATAACAAGAACATGCCAGAAAACTACTAAGCCAGCAATCCATGCTGTCTGAGGCCATTCACTTGGTAATTTCTTCTCCTCCTCAAATTACAAGACAGAGGTTTTTCTTATTTTGAATTCAAAGCATTTTCCCCCAGGTGGAAAGTCACACAGCACAAGCCAGCTACTTCTGTCTAGCTCTTTAGGACCTATGCAAGGTCCCCTTTCAATATTATCACCTCTTAGTCAAATTTTACATCTCAATGGCCACATGATCACCTGCTGATTCTCCTCATCTCCTGAAGCATTGAGGAGACCAGAAACCTGCAGGCTGGTTAAAAGGCCACATTAAGACACACCTTTGGAGCCAGGGTCTTGGGGATCTGTTTGTTTGTGCTCCTTTACTGGAGGTGTTTTAGAGGGGCTGCATGTTCCACAGCACAGCTACAGCCACGGTCGCTGGGGCTCAGGCAGCTGGTGGCAGAGGCAGGGAAGGAGCAGAGATGTCCTTCACTCCTTTTTATGTGTATTCTTTACGGGGAACCTGTTATTTATTGGAACAGCCGATTGTTACAAGAAAAATCTTTAGGAGCTGGAGGCACAAACTTGGGAGAAAGCAACTCAGAAGTGCAGGAAAAGAAACGGCCTGCCCACAGATACCAAAACACTCTAATCTGCTGGATGGTGGAATTATTTTGGACAATATGAGGGGCTGGATATTCCTCAAGAGTCATGGGATGAGAGAAAAAGGAAAATCTCAGCTGCCCATCAAGGACTGCCCCCAAGAGGGAGGCTCCTATGAGTCTCTTCTTCCAGGGAAGAGACAGAACATTCTCCCTGCTACCCACTTATCACCCCACTGCAGTATGCAGAGGAATGTAGGAATAGCCGTGCCATGGCCAAGAGCTTGGAGAAGATGAACTCATTCCCTCCTGCACACCCTTGTTCCTATAGATCAAGCCACTCGGAATATTTGTCCCACATTTTGATCGTGCCTGTGGGCCTGCTTGGCTTGCTGCTCTAAAGAGGCTACAAGGAAGGAAAGAGAAACTGCTATCAAAGAGCAGCAAGATTTCTGGCATCACACAGCAGTCAGGTTGCTATCACCAAGACACCCACCCTGAGCAGAGCTGTTGCAGGCTCAGAGCTGCATGCCCTGGCATATGCCTCCGGGCTTGCTGGCACGTAGGGCAGGCGTGAGGAAGGCTGAGCAGGAAAGCTGTTCCAAGTATGCATTACACCATGGCTGAAGCAAAGCACAAGTTAAGAGACAACAGGAGCCACCACAGCCAGGTATGAGTCTCTCGAACAAGAAACAGGTTTATGCCAGCCTGCCACGCTTGGTAGCCTCAGGCAATCCTCTCAGACCCTCCATTTTGCCTCTTCTAAAACCATACCTTCAGACAATACCTTCAGAACTGCCTCTGCAGTGAGAAAACGCACAGGACACGACTACTGCAGTACATGATCTCACACAGACATCAGGAGGGCTTCATCCCAGCAAGCTTGTTTTGCAGAGAGAACGCAGCTCACTGCACTCACCTGAGAACACAGTGCAGAACTGGGAAGAGCTCCTAGGAGCCTCAACTGTTGGTCCCTCTCTAATTACTAGATTTCACTCAAAGCAAGCATAACTCATATAGTCAAGGCTGCCAAGACTGCCCATCCCCTCCCTCGCCTACTGAAAACAGGTCACATCTAGGTGGAAGGAAAGCTGAGCACACGCCCCAACCTGGCCCAGAAGGTTGGCAGCAGAGCCCAAAAGTTTGGATTTGGAGCCAAACCATCACAAAACCCTGAGGGGCTCAAGATACACCTGTGTCATGTCTATACACATGCTCTGCCTACACCTGAGCCAACTGGAAGTCCTGTTGCTGCATTAGCGCAGTGCCAAATTAGCGCTGAAGTATCCTGCCTCTTAACTGCATTCGCTGCTGCTACAGAGTGCTGGTTCAGACCTGGTTTGAGTCCAAGTGTCTCTGAACACAGGCAAAACGAACATGCATCTACCTGCAAAATACTGTACAAAGTATTCAAACAGAAGCAGGTCAGGTTCAGAGCAAAGTCAGGATCTCTGGGGGCAGCACTGCAGTTTCCCAAAGGTTAAACTCCCAATACCCTGGAGCACCCCGCTAAAGCGGGATGAATCACGGGGAACATGGTACAGCGAGTTACCTAGAGGCATGAGACACACAAGGAAAGGATGAACCCAGATCTGCAAACGCTTCATCTCATGTCTGACCCAGAAAGCCATCAGAATAGCTAGGTTGTCTAATATTAGGCTAGACATTACTCAGTGCCACAAAAAATACCCACAGACTGCTCTGACTGATTTACTGTCTCCTCTTTCTCAGCAATTTAGAGAGGGATTTAGAGTATTTCCCAGACCTTTCCACCAGATCTCATTTCTGCTCACAAGTGTAGGTGTTAGTGAGAATCACTGCTGCTGCTGGGGAGAATTGTTCAGCAAACACAAACTTCTACACAGATCCCGTTCAAAGTGCATTTCCTGCATGGAAACGAAATCCCTCTATATAGGTTGGATTGGAGATTCAATGGCCAAACTGTTCCCTTCAGACCTTATTTTCTTTGGACTTTGAGTATACCCCACATGAGACATCTGGCACAAGGTTTACAGGATACAGTTTGCTTTGGCACTAGATGGGTTTTGGAGCTCACAGTGTTTAAATAGGATTTTATGAATTGAACAGTCTCACTCTTCTGTAATGCTTCAAATTAAGGTTTCCACATATGCCTTTAATAGAGATTCACTAAGACACTTATTGCACGTTAAATAAACATCGCTCAGTGAAATAGAACACCCTCATCGAAGATTAACAAACATATAACTCGGGCTGCTGCAGCTGTTAAACCTCAAATACAACTTTGAGGTGTCATAATCAGACATTTTATTAAGATAATAATTACCCTATTAATGCTAATTAAATGACTAACATCTTTACACTCCTGCGATGCCATTCACTGATAACCCATGAAGCAAACACCAGTCAACTCCTCCTCCATCTCCAGGGGAGACCAAGGTTATCTAATAGGAGAGTCAGGAGTTGCTCTTCTCACTGTCCACTACACTGAATAACCAGATCTCACCTCCCTAGCTTCCTTGTGGAAGTTTATCTGGAGAAGGAAAGGGATGGGGGGTGGGGGGGGGGGGGGACAAGAAAGGAAGATTTGTGTTCTGTTCCTCTCTCTTCCTGAAAAGTTATGAGCAAATTAGTTAACTCGCAAAACCGGACAAGAGATGGGAGAACAAAGCTTGTTTTCTTAACCAAGTGAGGCAGAAGGATAAATACTGGCCAAAGATCAGCACATGTATAGGTATTAGAGTAGAAAGGGATCACTGCCCTAACTACAAGGCCTACATAAATGCCTATCTCGTGCAAGGAAAGCTTCACTGAGACCCTCTTCTAAGTGCTGGGGAAGCCCAGTCAACCTGCAAGTCAAACATTTTGCTCAGAAGCGCTCCGTCTGTCCAGGAGCTAAAAGCAGAGCAGCGGGTTTGCAGCCTGCAGCTCCTAGTGTGACACTGCAAGCTGAGCTCTTTCCCCTAGAGTTTCTCAAGCTACTCAGACTCGCAGCTCTGCACTCAGTACCTCGGACACAGCTGTTCAGCCTCCACAGTCTGAGCGCTAGTGCAGTGCGGTAGTCAGGACCAGACTCTGTCACCCGGCTGTTCAGGCTCATCTGGCTGTTCAGGCTGACCTTCCACCATGAGACGGACCAGATGTTCCAGTATGGGCTACAAAGGGGCTCAGCAGCAGCCTCAGAGCCCAAAGCCAAAGCTGTTTTGCAACACTTGGCTGCTTCTGCGGAGAGATCCCCCCGCCCCTCATTCCCAGATTTTGGTAGAGATTACTACTTTAAAAGTGTACAATACAGAAACCAAAAGTGAATTTCTTGCACCCTTGTCATCTTAATTGGAAGATCATCTTCCATAAATGGTAAATGCAATTGCCCTCGTCTCAATGAGGCAGGGAGGAGCACGTTATCGCTCACCATTATTGCAGCCCAGGGATTCAACCTATTAGCACAGGCAGTCTCCCATTTGTTAGACTAGAAAACAACATGTTGCCAAGGCCCATAATGGACTGCAGATTTAGATGCTGATTAATTGCTAAAGCATCTCTAAAACGTACTATGTTAAAAGGGAAATTACCTCATGCTTCCTTTGAGACTCTTCTCCATCCTCCTACTCCAAGAATTTCTTGAGCATGGCTTGCTGCTATCCCTGCCATCTCCTTCCTGCATGCAGCTCCAGCACAGCTCACACGAGCCCTTTTTCAGACCTCAACTGACTCTAAAAAGCAATGCCAGCCAAATCTGGCTCAACACTAGACTCCTTATTAACCTGCTCACCTCTCACTCAAGCATCATCTGCCAGCAGTGGGTGGGGAAGAGAACCAGATTCAACGCAAAAGGTTTGCGGTGACTGACCTCTGTGGTTCAGGTCACTTCCTAAAGAGACATATTGTTGTTTGGACACAGAGAGAAGAGGGAAAGAACTCACCTGAACTTCTTTAATCCATAAAAGGCTTTCCAATGAGAGGCATGGACTGTACCAAGTTTCTGACCCCACACGCTGGACACAGGGAACCGTTAGAGCCCACAGGCCCATGCAGACATCCTACACCTCCCTCCAGCTACAAACACAGGGCTGTGTTGGTCAGAGATGCATCCTTAAGTAAACCCATAGTTGCTTTTCCATTTCATTCCCATTCTTAAATAACAGCAAAAGAAAACTGAAGACCCTTGAGATACACAAGGCATAGTCTTCACATGAGTATGCCAGGCAGGCATATATGGATTTGAGATGCTTAAATCAAAGCATGATCTCAACAGGAGAGAAATACAGAATCCCACTCCAGGCCTGAGACTCCGGAGAAGACTTCTGAGAAGACAAGGAAGCGGAGGCCAGTATCCATGACAACCACTCATCTCTTATTATCAGACAAGAGAAGAGACTCCAGAAGACACGAGCCCTGTCTCCATTTCACCTCTCCAGGGAGAGCTCTCCATTAGTCATGGCACACACAAAACCTCACTGGAATGCAACAAAGCTTTTCAAGACTTCCAAAAGGTTTCCTGTTAAAATAATAATAATAATCAGAGACCCACTAACAAATACACTTCCTTTCATCCTTCATCGCATCCAGGGGAAGCTGCAGAGTTCCTTACTTACAGGTCACAATTTTCCCTATTTCAGAACTGATAAAGACAGGCAGACCATGGCAATTACCTTTTAAGCATTTTGCTTCCAAAGGCAGAGAACAACAAATGGAAAAGCTGCATGAAAACAAACGTTGAGGAAACGTACTATTTCATCAGAGACTTTCGTGCACCTAAAACAGCGGAAACAACTCTGACACTTGCAACTTAATTCTCATTGTTATTCAACGTACATGTCAGGTAAGTAGCTTTCATCTCCACTGGCAAACACATCACTGATTTTTATGATCCGTGCACAGTGCATAAAATTAGGAATAAAATTAAAACCATTCAAATCTCTGCACTAACATGGGCATGACATCGGCAAAATGCACAGGAAAAAAAAGCAGCACCTTCACCCTCCCAGGCACCTTAAACAGATCACACAGAAGTAGATTCTTCCTCCTACATTTCACTGCCCCTGTGTTAGCTCGATCCTCCCAGCACTTAGGGAACCTTTTGATTATGTTTTCTTCCCAGCTTGTTCACCTGGCTACTTGCAGACAGCTGCTCCAATAGAAGTTTGGGTGCTTCAGGACAGGGATTTGTGGCATCTTCTTCTCTTCTCCACTCAGCAAGGGGAAAGGGCTTCTAGGTCCCATTTCTGGGCTCACCTGGCCAACTGGCAAAGCAGGCCCCATGCTTTGGGCTCTCTGGCCTTTTCACCAACCCAGGATTATTCTAATAAACATCTCTTTTGCAAAACAAGAGACTTTCAAATGCTACAACACATTTACACTTGCCTCTCCTCCCCGTAGCTTTCCCTAGCTCTCCTTTACTCTCTAGATTGTGGCCAAATGGAAAGAGTCAGTACCCAGCGCCCCCTTCCCAACAGCTCCTTCCCCAGCAAAGAAATCAAATAGCATTCATGCTTTACCGTTGTGCTGCATCACTCACTGTCCACCTTGGTGTCCACCTTTCCAGCTTCAGGGCCCTTAAAGCAGAGCAGCTTGATCTCCTGGGTCTCACAGAGAACAGGTAGAGGCAGCATCCGCAGCATTCACCTACCACAAACCCACCATCCCAAGCTGCTCAAATGCACTTCTATTGCATTCAAACTGCCTCTTTTTCTCCCTTAATCCCACAACATCACAGGGAAGAAGGTGGAAGCTCTCAGGGCAGAAGGCCCAGGCAGCCAGCTGCTCTCCTCTGAGTAGCAGCATTTAAGCGCAGCCAGGTGCTCACACTTAGGTGCTCACACAGGCAGATTTGGGTGGAGCTGCACCCAGCCCCAAGCCCAGCCAGACCCTAACCTGCCTTGCCCCCACTGCAGACATTCACGCGCCAGTGTCCACCCAATCCAGCCAGCTCGCTGCCCGAGCAGCTTCCTCCAGGCCAAACAAAACTGCCCTGAGGGTCGGGGCTGCCGAACCAGGAGTCACGTTAGCCGTGTTTGGCTCCTGGCTCGGTCCAAGTTGCGCCGTTTCTCCGTGCTAAAGCTGCAATGCCGGGATCAGCTGTCTGCTCTGCGGTGGTCTTCAGGTGGCTGTGAAGCGCCCTTCCCACGCTGTCCCCAAAGCGACACAGCCCCTGGCAAACTCGCTCCTTCCCGCCCGGCTCTGTCTCAGGGCAGGGCTAGCCCATTCAGAAGGAAAGAAAGGCCAACAAGAAAACAGCAGGAGAGCCCACGTTCTCCTAGATTTTCGTCTCCCTTGCGCACCTGCTTTTCTGGTCTGTGCTCATTGCAAGCCGCTCTGTGCAATCCACACCGTCCAGAGAGAAACTCTGTGCCATAAAGCGAGCCAGGACTGTTTCAGATGTCAGTGCCTACAGCTGCTATGTTGATTTTGAGGGAACAAATGTGCCTAGTGAAGCAGAGAGGTTAACATAACCCTGTCACTGCTCAACACTGCAAAAAGCATTAAGGTTCAAGGAGAGAGTGCAGAGATCCACAGCGAGCACACAAAAACCTTATTTGGAAATGTACTCATTTAAATACACAAAAGAATAAGAATGAAAACAAAATGTACAGAATTTCAAAACTGAAATCAAAGGAGCTCTGCAGAATGAACTTTCAATTAAATCATACTAAAGGCCTCTTTTTCAGATAGAGGACAGGGGCTTAAATCTTTCCTCTTCTTAAAAAGATTTTGTTATAGAATCCAGAATACAGAACAAACACAGAGGGGAGAGGAAAGTTCTTGGGGGACTGAGTTTTGAGTTGGGGATGAGGACGGGCACCTCAGCTCTGACAAGACCAACTCGAAAAGCAAAAATACAGTAGCGAAAGCAAAGAAATATGGTTTATAAGTGAGGCTTGAGTAGAAGAGGGCAGGTAGTGAGTCACAGGCTCGCTTCATCAGATGTTGTCTGGGCTGATTCTGGTCTTGGACCTCATCTGGCTGATCCGGTTTAACCTCTTTCTTTTATCATTACTTGGAGTAACAGTAATTGGGTGAGAAGAGCTCTGGGTAGTTTTTGCATTTTGGATAGAGTCGAAGGAAGACATTTGGTCCGCCTTAAAGCAGGCAGGCGCAGAGAGGAGGGGGTCTTGTACCAGCGGACACACGTGTGTAGGTTGGGAAATGGGAAGCAGGGGAAGGAGAAGATAGGGCAGGGATAGGAAAGTGGAAAGGCTATTAGGAATCGCAGATTTTACAGTGTATTTCTAGCCCATGACTGCAAGCTTCTCTTCATCTACTTCAGAAACACTTCTTACCCAGCTTTGCCAGGTGCTTTGCAGCTCACAGCGGAGAAGGTACTACGTGAATACAAGGTCTTAATATCACCCAGGAACCTTTCACTTGTTGAAAATAAAAATGCAGAAAACAAAACTTTAAAAGATTCCAAAACCCAAAACTCAATCAGAAAAAGCTCTACTGGATTAAGTAAGGGAACAAATTCCCCCAATTACCACAAGATGATCCGCAAGTCTGACAGTCTCTCCTGGAGCAGATGTGTTCAAATAATGTTTCCTCAGTCTCCAGCCTATGTAGGCAGACTCCAGCACCAGCCACTGAAGTTAAGTAGTATCTAATGAGCATCCACACTAAGAAACTGTCCTGGCTTCTGGTCTCTGCATTTTTCCCATCTTCCAGGCCAAGTTACAAACATTTTGTTGGTATTATTCACATCAGAAACTGCTTGTTTTTAAAAAAATAAAAAGGACAAAAATCTGGATCCATGAAAGCAATTACTAGAAAGAAGAGCCTGGAACCCTTGAAGTTCATCTGTAGACAGAGTAAATGCAAAGCTTTTTCAAACTGCCACAGCAGACTCTGCCTACTTTACTGGGGAACCCCTGCAGGTTTTATTTAGGGATGTGGAATAAACAGGATCGGGCACATGTGCATGTGCGTACCCCGAACAGGTTTCTCTCACTGATTTCCCTAGTGATTAGCGGTATTTGAAATACTGCGTGGTTATGTAGGTTCTTGGAGTGACATCGTTGCCGACCAACAGGCAAGTCTGTTGCTGGTGCAGAAAAGCCATAGGTCAAGTTGTGCTAAGCTTTCCTGTGCCGTGCCTCCCACATTGCTTTGGGCTGCAGTTAATTGAGGGGCACACAACAAAAGTCTTGCAGGCTCTTTTGATCTTTGCCTTTTGTGCAACGACAAGCAAAGGGAAAAACTGGGCCCTGCCAAAACAGATGCAGCTTGGGGAGAGAAGGTGGAAAATGCTGCTTTGGTCACGCTTCTAATAAGGGTCTTTGTAGGGAACTGGTCTACGCTCACCAAGAGAAAAAAATCAGTAAAGCGGCGATTCCTTTCTTTTAAATCAGTGCAGTTAAAGTGGTGCAAAGCGTTGCTTGGGATATTCACACTAGTTTGTAAACCTGAAGGCCACTAAAGCCACCGGGAGCCTTGAAACAGAATTTCCACCCTCGTTCCCCAAAGTAGCTCCTTTGGGCAGCCTGGGGAACGATGGTGATCGCAGCCTCTCGTACGCAGGCTCTTTCTTGCACAAGTACCTGTGAATCTCTGCGCTCAGGAATCCACCTTGAAGCTCAGAAAGCAACTGTTTTAATTAGACAGCGATCGCTTTAAGCAGAAAAAAAATGCACTGGAATGATGGCACCCTGGGAAAAACTGCCTTAGCCTGTGGTAGCCACCCGACCTCTTATCAGCGAGATGCTGCGCACGGCCCTCGC
This sequence comes from Rhea pennata, assembly GCF_028389875.1. Classification (NCBI taxonomy): domain Eukaryota; kingdom Metazoa; phylum Chordata; class Aves; order Rheiformes; family Rheidae; genus Rhea; species Rhea pennata. Next base: position 6,484,565 of record NC_084686.1, on the reverse strand, counting down.
GAGGCTCTGGGAGGAGAGAGAGCAGATTGCTTTTTGGAAAAGCTGGGAATTAGGAAATGTTAGTTGAAACCTTGCCAGCTAATCCTTCAAAGTGCCAGGGAGCAGTCCCCAGGGCACAGCACTGACAGCAGGTATCTCCCCTGCTTGTTTGCAGTTCGTTTTCAGAACCAAGGATCTTGTCCTCCTCACGGCCCCCCTCTCTGCCCCCACTCTCCATCCTCGTTTCTGAACGAGCTCCAAGGTTGATTTCCTGCGTGTTTGAATAGGACCAGCTTGACACAGCCTGCCTTGGGATGAAATCACCAACTTGGCTTGCCTTCTGTCTGAAAAACAAATCCTTCTGTAGGGCTTTCATCTAGAAAAAGGACAAGGATTCTGAAACACAAGCAGGCCTCTGCCAAGTTCCTGTGAACTGGTGCCTGAGTAAAGCTTAGGCTTGCTGTGCATTTAGCTTGCTCTTAATAAAGGTAACCTAGCTAAGATTTTATGCTAAGAAGTAATAAATGAACCTCCTCCTGTTTGGTCCCCTGGGAACTCAAAATAAGGAAGTAGAAAGACAGGTAACTGAGAAAAAAGAGTGTTTTTTCAGAACTAGTTTTTTCCAAAGAGGAATGGGAAACCATGCATGTGGAAATCTCTCACACCGTGCCTGAAAATGGCAGGACAAGCTCAGAGAAAGGAAAACCAGGACATTAGCCTCAAACATCCTCAAACTGAGGAGGTTCTAAATTATTTCCTTCTTTCCCCTCGACTTCTTTCATGACCAAATCTTCATTTGAGGATGAGAATTCCCCTGATCCCATCACCTGATGGGAATTAGCTCTTCTGGGATCTCTAGGCTTTTCCTTTCCCTTTACTCTGCAGAAAATGGCAAAAATGATGTTAATTTATGGGGACCTGAGAACTCTGCCAGCATGGTATGTGAACAGTTATCCTGCAAAGGCCATATGTTTAATGAATGTAAGGCATGAATATCTGTGCCCTTCCCCAGCCCCTCTAGTGTCCTTCCCCAGAGCTCATGATACAGTTTCTCTGTTGTCAGGGAAAGGGCTTGAGACGGGCAATGCTCTTCCTTCTCCCCAGAGAAGTGGAGCAGAGAAGTGCAGGCAGGGTCAGTAGGAGCTTTAGGCTCCTCTACGCTGAGCTCAGTGAGGGGAGTTTGGTGCCTTAGGGTTTCTGTACTCTAGCAGGCTTGGAAGATGAAGGACTCTGTTGCTCCAGCATAGACGACCTTGATGAAGGCATGTGAAGATCGTCTGGAATAAGTCCCAACACCATGGCTAAATGAAATGGCTGAAGAGCAGCTGATTGATGAGGTGGGGAAAAAGAAGAGGGACAGACTGAGTGAGGGAGAGATATGTTTCCCCCAAACTCCCCTGATACTTTAATGACATAGTAATATCCTTTTGGATTCCTGGCTATACTCTACATATTTCTGGCTGTCACGTTGAGGGTCACAAATAAACTGGTCTTAAAAAATGCCCCAAATTCAACAACATTCTCTCCATGGAGTTACTAAGCAGAGGCAAAGTGAATTGCCTGCTTACTCCGTGGTCTGTTCTCAACATAAAGGGGTGGCAACACGCCTGCCCCGGCACAGCTCTTTCCTAGGGAATCGGCACAACCCTCCTTAGCTTAGGTGGAGCTGAACCACAGAACAAGGCGCTGTGACAGTGGCAGGTTGCGAAAGTGTTCACTTGGCACGTGCACACTGCTACAGGCAAGGCTGGGTTAAGTATCCACTCTGCAGGAGCTTGTACTGATTCTTGCGAACGGTTCTCACTGCAGAGATGGGGTCTGAAAGCCACCATATGGTTATCATTGATACTGGAGAAGCATGTGGCCGGGACATGTGTAACTCACATTTTCCTCTGGACCACACTCAGCCTGCACTTGTTTATTGTGGGGGAGGGATTGGAAAAATCACTGACTCACCATCAGGAACAAAACATTTAAGACCTTGAATTGAAAATGACTCTTTTTAACCAAGCTTTTCTGTTGGTGCAGAGGAAAGGGAACAAGTATTGAGTGGGAAAGTTCGGGGGTTGTATGCTGTTTTCCTTCAGTGATAAAAGTGGGAAGAGACAGCACTTTCTGTCCCTGCTCTATCCAGTTCCAGGTTTCCTACTCTGGCCTTGCTCTAGTCTATGCCTGGTTGAGCCCACACAGAAAAATAAAAAGTCACAGTATTTCTGTTTCTCAAGTCACATCTGTTTCAGGTATCGCTGCACTTAGAGATGTCTCCATCTGAGATGAAAGTAAGACAGGAACCCAGTATCTAAAACTGCCCACCTGCAAGCTAGGATATAATGATAGCAAAAGATCAAAATTGCATTCTGCAACTGGCACGTACTGAGCTAAAATGAAGTGTGCTGGGAGGGGAAAGCTTCATGTGGAATTCAGTGTGTTTCAGGTACAATACCCGGCTCTGCTAAACATGTCCTGGTAACTTAGAAAGTCGTTGTGCTGCCTGGTGCCTCAGGTTACCTACATTAATGGGTCAAAGCTTGCAGTACTTCTGTAGTTCTTACTACAAAAGATCTGCAAAAGAAAAAAAGAGTACATCTGAAAAAATTAAAGACGTGAATTGGTTGTGGACAAAAAGTCCTCAAAAATGGACAGTGCTACTCTCTGCCCCATTCCACAGCTGAATTCAACAGCTGTATTCGAGCCTGCTTCAGTGAGGTTGGCTGAAATGCATTAATCTACTCACAAAGCTCCTGCAGATCTAAGGAGGCTCTGCTCGGCCTAAGAGCTGAGCCAAGCTTAAGCCTGGATTCTGCTGTATCCAGTTCCATTTGCCGCGATGTATACTGCCAAGCTAGTCTGAGCACGGGAACGGCTTTCGGTTCTGATTCTCAGCTCTGCTTTCTTGCCTCTTTCCACGCCTGCTCTCTCATTCTGCCGCCGGAAAGCACACGAACAATGGAGATTAGCCAGAGCTCAAAGGCCTTTCAAGTATTTTCCAAAGAGCACGAAACCTCTGCTTCTAGTCCTTGCTGACATCACACGAAGCTCATTTCCCCCCCCCCCCCACCTCATATACGCTCCCGGACATCTGAGTACAGCGAGTGCTTCACATAACTGAAGGGGGTTCCTCTCCTCAAACCTAACAAACAATAAGATGACTGAGCATCTGGAAGGAACAGATGCTTCTCATATCCCTGGACAGTGTATTTCAGTGTGTACTTTATGCCACCCAGAACTGTCTATCCACGAAGAAAGGGAATACGAGTTACTTGGCAGAGTGGTTCCCATCGGTCATGAGTCAGACAGTCATGTTGGTTTTTTAATACATAGACACGCAGTTGATGTCTCATTGCAAAGAACAGTTCCAGGCTGTACAGTGTTATTCACCTGATGATTACAAAATGCTCAGCAAAGATAGGGAGGTATTCTCCCCAAATCTGGATAGAATAAATCCAGGGGTAATTAAGAGTAAGCAACTGGCTGAAGATTTTGCAGACAGGGTGTACAAAATCTGTGGGATCAGCACAATTGCCCCATGGGCCTACTCTTTAGTAAAAGTTCTCTCTCAACTCACAGCAGGGTTCATGTGAAGAACGACTTGCTGGTTCAGCCTGTGAACCATGTCTGTGATCACTGATACATACTTGTGTGCAAATAACAGGGACTAAAGACCATCTACTGCAAAACAGCTCTGGGTTTGCAACTGAAACCGCTAGTGGGGCTGGAGCCTCTCTTCTGTCCTTGCAGACCAAGAGCGGACACCTGTCCTTTAGCCATGACATCTGAGTGCCAGGCTCAGATACCTGCTCAGATTTGCTCGGTCTAACACCCAAGGAAGCAGGAGATACTCGCTTTATTTTCCAGAGACTGATCAGCAGCACAGACCGGCTGAGGTCGCTAAGCCGCGGTTCCACGGGAAGGATGCTTTGAAGAGTGACCCCATGCTATTCGCAGCCCAGCCCTGCGTGTCTGTTCTGCCAAGTGCCAGGTAAACCTTAGTCAGACTCTATGGTTTAACCTTTAGAGACGGGCGAGTGGAGATCATACCTGCCAGGTGAGAAAGTCCCATCTACTAACAAGGAAGAGGGACAAGAACATTGTAGGAGCTGCAGTTCTGCTCTGTACTCAGCTAAGCTAAGCCCCAGAACTCCAAACTCGTCAAAGTTTATAGTTCAAATCCACAAGGTATTAATCTAGTTCAGTCATTTCCAACAGAGTCACTAAGCTGCCAAGCAGCAGCATGGGGAGTTACACAAAAATAATCCTACCCTGAGCTTCTTGTGGCATCATAAATTGCCTGTGTCGTCAGTCAGCAGAAACCTGAGATGGAATTCTTTCCTTTGCAGTGAATTATTTCCAAGCCTTCGCAGCCTTACAGAACTGGTGAAAGGTGTCAAGTCGACAGCCCTGCAGAAATAGGCTTTCTGTTCGTCCACAGAGGCAGGCAGAAGTGAGCTCCAAGCGAGAACTTCAACCTGCTCTGCCAATGTGCCGTAAAGCTTTCGCTTGAGTTGGACTGCTCTTCTTTGCTACCAGTCCATGCTAAGCAGCTGAGCTTCCATGCTGCTGAAATACCAGTGTCTGCAGCCTATGCAGCTTATTCACAGGGCCAAACCCAATGCAAATTTTACCACATGTGTCTGACAGCCGTTTAAGGGTGAAGCAGCCTCCTCCAGACCCGTTGCTGATGTTTATCAAGGCCAGGTGCAAATCTTCCTGCACTGGCCTTGAGCCATGAGACCAGCATGTTTTTAAGAATTTCACCCTCCTACCAGACACTGTTTTTCAATATTTTGCATTAAATCTTCTGCTGTATTTGATTAGCCTGCAGCAGCTGTTTTCCACTCTCACAACAAATCATAAATCTATAAGCTCATGTGTGAGAGACTGTCTGTGCCTGAGAACGCTTGTGTCTGAGAAACCGGGTGGCTGCACGGCTGTGTATGAGCCCGTACCTGAATGTATTCTTGAGTGAGTGAGAAAGAGCAAATCAGTAAGCTCTCATATATAACCCAGTCTGAATTTATGTCTGAGGCCGTATTAACACACAGGGTGGCTCTTACAGGTTTATGTATGCATGCATGTAAGCACTCCCACTTGGATACAGAGACAAATTTGAATGAGTCTGTGCTTCAGTGTCCATACAGAGCACAGGAGAATCAGTGAAGGCTTCATAACTGGACCTACGTGTGTTCAAGCAGGTGAGTTTGTGCGCAGGCATGTACAACGCGCAAGTACGTGAATGCCTGAGCACAGGTACGGAAATGTTTTGAAGCTCTGGTGATGCATCTGCTCCTGGGCACAAAAACCAGAAGTCTTTGAGCAATCGAGTTTGTGATTGTGTGTACTCAGTCAAGAACTGCTTGCTGCAAAGCCAAGATCCCCTGTCCCACGGCCAATTCAGATAAGGAGAGCAAATGGCTGAAAGGGAGGGAAAATTGCTACATATATTTAAAAAAAAAAGCGTTATTAAAAGACTATAAAAGGCAAAAGTTTGGATGAAGGCGAAGAGAGAGGTTTGCCAAGTTGTTACAAAAAAAGAAAGAAAAAGAAAAGAAGAAGAAGAAGGAGCAAGCTGCTGCCAGGTCTTGGCACGTGTACTTTTACTTGTATAAATCAGTCACTCTAGACCTATGGTAGTTCTTGCTGACAAGCTGTCAAGCTCCTTGGCTGGGGGAACAGGGCATGTGCTTTACATGCACTTACAGAATAGTAAACTGTTATTAAAAGTAGAAAAAACCCCAGTCTGATTTACTTCTGGGTTTGCCTGCTTAGCTGTATTATCACAGAAAAATCCACTCGTGCATGGAGTAGTCGGAGTGCCTGGAGAACTACAGGTTAACCTCCCCGTGGAAGCACTTGACCTCTTAAGGAGATAGGCAAAAACAAAACATCTTCAAGAAGAGAGAGCATTAAATGAAGAACTAGGCTGAAGCCACAGAAATGCTGCGCAGCTTTCAAGCAGCCCAAAGCACTGAGCGATGTGGTTCACCCCTGCTTTGAACTGGGCAGACACCGGTGAATGTCTGAGCCTGATTCAGAGACTGGGTAAACCCCCCCTAGGCAGGCTTAGATCAGGGTTGGGATTGGGCCCATCACTGCATAAAAGCCAGATATATTAGCTGGGCCCAGAGCAGAGAAACCGCCTAAGCTCAGTTAGCAGCCAACTGTGCTGAGCTGCCCGGGGGTGCGGAGAAGGGAGGAGATGCTGCTGCTCCAGGGGACGAGGGAACCAGGCAGGCACGGGCTTTGTCCGATGGCCACGGAGACCACTGGTATGACCGGGCTTCAGACGGGCAAGAGACAGGCAGGATGGATGTTCAGCTTGGGGGGGGGGGGGAAAGGGAATTAAAAGCAGAAATGTCAAAAAGGGCTTTACGGAGATGTCGTAGGAATAGACAACTGTCTGAGGAAAACCCGACCAGGCTAACTCTCTCCGGCTTGACTTTGCAGTACAGCACATCCTCGTTGCTACCTTCCCACGTTACAGAGCGGTCGTCCTGCCTTATCACTCAGAGAGCTGCACGAACGCACGCACCAATACCGCACAGGCACGCACCAGTCTGGACTGTCCGCTGGTGTTACCCCTGCGAAATGCCACGTCGGCAGGGAGCAGCTCCTGGGACTCAGGCTCGCCACCACCCAGAAGCTGTCAGCCTTCCCGAGGCAGATGTCTGTTTTTCTAGGCTATCCCACATAACACGTTAACTCATCTGGGGCAGTAATACCACATTTGCAGCATAAATCCCCACACTAAATTTTTAGAAAATATGTTTATTAGGCTATGATTCTATTCAAACTTACAGGACTAGAAAGTAAAATGCAACAAAAATATGAAACTTCACCTTGCATCTTGTAGCAATACTTTCAAAACTAGCTCAGCTTGGAAAACAGAGTTTGATCGTGCTGACCCGAGGCTCACAGCATGCATAGGGCCTCGTTACTGGAAGAGACTGACTCCTTCGGTATGCCTTGCACTGTATTCCTAAACTTACAGGATGTGGCAAGTTTGCTGGGCCTCACCCTTGCTACTGAGAACCTCTTCTACCTCTCCTGCAACCTCTTCTGCAAAGGAAGATCAGTGCCCAGGGCCAATTCAGCCTCAAGAGCAGGTTTATACCATTCTCCCTTTAAGTTTTATTGCTTATTTGTTGTAGTCAAATTTGGAGGAAAACACTTATGAGGAGATGAAAACAGAACTATTCAAAAAAACCCCTTCTGCAAACAGAAAAAAGAAAACCCAACAACAACCCCTGCAGCCTAAATCTCAGTCCAAACTGAGATCTCATTTAAGCATGGAAGCAGACAAAATGCCAGTAATAATCCTACCACTAATTCACAGAGAGTACAAGTTCTTCAGAGTATAGACCACGGATATGACAGAAAAAAAAAATCAAGAAAATGAGATGTTTGTGTGGATTTGCAAAGCAAGCCTGTAGCCAAATCAAGCACTCAAGGTTTCCAAATCACAGCTCCTGGCCCTAGCTGAGGGACTCGCTGCCTTGCTAGTAGGACTTCAACGGGCAGCCAGAACAGAGCTCGGGGTGCTTTAAAAGGGGTTGTGCTGACGAGGTGTCAGGCCAGACCGTGCGGAGAAGGTCAGACTTGTCTAGGACTTGTACGCCAAAGTAGGTCAGTGATCCAACCCACCCGTTTAGGGTTGTATGCCTTACTGATGAGTTCAGCATCAAACAGTCCTGACAACACCGGTGGGGAAGCATTGCTGCCAGAACATCAATGGATCTAGGGCAAAACTCAGCCCCGAGCTGGAAGCCGGTATAACGCTCAGGCACCTTAACCATGCTCATAACAAGGTGTATGCAGGATCTGAGGTGCACGTAAGCAGACAGAATCGTTAGCAAGCACGCTAGTAACAACAGTTAGGTCTCTGCGTGGTCTTTGCAGCTAAGGCAGCGGTCTGCATCCAAAGAGTTCAACGCTCCTCCTGAACGCCAGTGAGAATCATTGCCCCCCTCGTACAGACGGGAAGACTCAGGCACAGAAAACCGCTTCCTGGCAAACCTAGGGACAGGATCTTGCCCAAACGGTGAGTTATACAACAGAGAACTGTCACTGGAAGCTGCCACAAAAAAATATAGGCTCTTACCATTTGAACTGTAACAGCAGACACAACCGAACCAAAAATCAAGTACTGACACCTCAGTTGCTAAGTACATAGTTGCCTCAAGCAGCTTACTTTGGTCTTCTTTAAAAGGTGTGGTTGTGAATAATTCCTGAGGCATGGGGGATTAAAGGAGGGGGGTAAGAGGTTAATTGGATGCTATTTGGAGAGGGATTCAGGCTGGCTGAGTTTTTTCAGTCAGCAGCCCATAGTGGGACATGTCACTTGTAATTGAGCTAATGAAACACCTCTGGAGATAAAAAAACACAAGCTAAATTCAGACTTGGCTTAGAGAAGTTCATTCACTACAAGGTTACGCAGAGATGCAACCTTTTTGTTCAAGCACAGTGAGCTGGAAAGCTAGAAGCCGAACTGGTCTTACTTTGAAAAAAATCTGTTTTTTCTCCCTCAAGGCTGTTGGACCCTGGGGTAATTAAGCAGATTGTTTTGTTAAGGACACTCTTACAGGATAGGAATTTAAACTCTGCCAGTACGGTAATGTAATTTACTAAGTCCAGCCCCCCTCCTGGTCTAATGAAATTATTATATTTGGTTTTTAAAAATAAAAGAGAGGGCAAGCAGTGTACTTCATCGTTCTGGCAACGGAACTACGTATGTCTTAGGTGAAAGAGGGCTGCAAATACCTGGCCCGCTTGATGCATTTTATGGTGGGCTGCCATGTTCCATCTCAGTTTTCAAAAGAAGAGTAGAAGGACTGTTTTCTAGTCTTCAAAACTGTGACAAATCCCGTCCGCCCCAAATCAACCTCCCAAACATGACTAGAATGCAAGTAAGGGAGTTCTGGCTTCCCAAGCCTGCCAAAAGGCTGAGCCAGAGCTCTGCGGAGAGCTGCATCCTCTTTGGGAAAAATGTTAACGATTTGAAATTACCTTGCCTCCCAAGTCAGAAGAAAACCCTGCAATACCAAGGTATTCTGTCACGGAAAGAGAAAATCTGAGGCATTTCCAGGAGAAAATTTCAAAGACATAGAAGTGTTTTGTCAAAAGATGTCTGACTTTTCAAAATGAACTACTAAGCCAGAATAAACGTTGCTTTCTAAAACAAAAAATTGTAATGAAAAGTAGTTTCCAATTTTGAGGTTTTCATCGTTTTTCCTTAGGGATAATTACAATAGTCCAGAAATTCTCTTTCTGACAAAAAAACTTGAATTGAATTGTTTTCCCCCACTTCTGCCCCCAGGAGTTTAAGAATGGAGTTGGTTTTAATGAGAAAAGAGGAGGCACTTGACTCTCTAGATATTGAAAAAAAAAATAGCCACAACGATGAATTTTGTGCAGTTGTATAAACAATGTTAAATGCATGAGGCCTTTAGGCTTAAAGTGCACTAAAAATGCTTCTACGACGGTCTCACAATGCAGGAAATCCCTGAAACGATCTGGCTGTGCCCTGTGTAGGAGAAAGTCACGCTAGCATACAGCTCTACGTAAAACACTGCATGATGAGATGGAGTATAGACCTACACCTACAGTCCCGGCGTAGACTGGGATGGCGAGGAGGTCTTGGAGGTTGGGTTTTTTTTTTGCATATCCCAGTAAGGGTGATGCTTGTTCAGCAGGAATTGCCTTTTACTTCTTGGTTCTTCCTGACCTAGTTTCATTCGTTCTTTGGCTTTAGGAAAGAAGAGAGACAAGCAGCTGCTTGGTCTGCTGGCAAATACCTAGAAAATGGAATACCCCAAGTCAAGGAAGGGGCCAAAATAGCCAAGGTGCTGGAGGAGACGAACATATGGACTGGTGTGTCAAGCAAGCTGCATTCGGTGCTGCTAAGTTCGCTGTGTCTCACACCATCCGGCTCAGTGGCTCTCTTAAAAAGCAAACCAAAAGAAGGCTTTTTCAGAGCGCGGGTACTGGAAACCCACTCGGAGATGTGGAATTCAAGCTGGAGGCTTTCCGGCACCACCACTAGGAATAAAGACAAAACCAGATCTTGTGCAGTTCCAGCTCTGCAGCTGGGTCAGTGGACTTGCACGGGTAGCAGCTGACGGGGGAAGGCCCCCTTGCCACTGCAGTTCAGCTAACAGTTCTGCTGCAGTTCCTGAAAGATTGCAGTTGTGTTCCCTTCCCCGAAGGTGCCTTGCTTCTGTAGTGCTGAGACAAAAAGGGAATAGACAAAAGCAGTAGCAAAAAACCTACTTAAGACACCACAGATGGGGCAAAGGACGATCTCCATGAAACAGCTTTACTGTACTGAGGGTTCTGCAGATGTGCTTTTCATCCAAGCCCTACTTTAGAGGAAACCTGCCCTGGGTTATAAACCATACATATTCAAGCAGCCCAGAGCACGCTATTTCACATTAAGTGCTATTAATTGTTCTGGTTATCATGGTGTGCAGTTTGACCTAACCTACTGATTTCCCCCTACTCCTGCTGCAAAACATCCATCACTTTTTAAAGGGTTACATAAAGCTACAGGGAAAGGTTCTGGTTTGTGTTAACTTGATTGCTATAGACTTTAATAAAGCACCCATCAGCGTTGCCTAGCCACGCTATAGATCAAACTCCTATAATTCTTTTCATGTCTCCAAAGGGGCAGGCTAAGCAAAACATAAAATTTAACCTCCAGTGCTTTATTTCTGGCCTGGAAAGATGTCAAAGGCTGCATGAGCTTTCACTTTTTCCTTGCTCCTTTACAATCCACAGCAGCAGATGAAAGGAAGGCAGCAGGAAAGGGAAGCAAAGACAGTGAGATGGCAGCATAAACCAGACTCTCCGTGTCACCTAGCAGCACTCCAAGGCTAATGTGCACCACTGAGTTACTGGAGCAAGAAAGACAAGGACTGGCTGTCAGTGTAAACAAGTGGCATTTGGAAACCCAACTGCTAAGGCTCGTTGCTTTGTGATCAACTTTCTTTAACAGTCCCCCAACTCTTCCTGGATGTTTTATTCCCTGAATCATCCCTGGCATTGCTTTATACATTTACCCCATCGTGGCAAATTCATTCCAGGAGGTTAGCTCATGTCCACACAAGCCCTTTAATGGTACTGAACAGTAATTGCATCCTGCCTCTATCAGATACATCACAGAATATTAGAGTCAGATACAGTACAGACACTATATGCTGTATGATACAGTCAGGACTTGGGCTTTGCCTTGTACAGCCAGCTGGACTAAGAGATTCCTGCCGTTTTCTTTGTATGAATCCACACACTACCAAATAGGTATTCATTCCAAGGAAAAATTCTTCCCTGAGATACCAGCTGCTGACCACGCAATGCGTGGCAGCCACGCTGCCTTGAGTTCTGCTCAAAAACACTGCAATGCCTGCCAGATGGTGAACGAAAGAAATAACGTACACACAAATACACATACGTGGGCCTTAACCTCAGATGGTGTGAATCAGTACCGTGACACTGCAATCACAACACCCAATCATACAATGTGTTAAGTAGTTTTAAAAGGATTGTCAAAAGTAGAAGAAATTCAAATAAACGACAAAAGATTGAATTGCCTCACTGTCAGATTAAAAAAAGTAAAAAGAACCCTAAGTCTAGAAAATAAACAAAATTCTGCCTCCAACACAAACGGAATTTTTAAGAGCAATTCACCTTCTCTGCTCTTCAAGTAGATTTTTCATTCTGGACTTGGGTTCGCTTTTGAAAAAGAAGCTGGCCTAAGCGTATTTTGAAAATTTATTTAAAGCGTAACAAGTCCCCCCAAAGCCACTTCTTTTTGTTTGGCTCTTTCTTTCTCTGTATTAATTTCAATGCAATCAGTGAGGCGGTTGCGTAACTGTTATTTATAATTGCTGTCACGTCAACCCTGAAACCGATCACTGCAACGCTGAAGTTATATAAAAGGTTTTGTTATTTTTCTCGGTGAAATTGTGGGAAGACGAAGTCCAGCCGCAGAGAGATGTTTTGGTTTTCTGAGCTCTGTTGTCTATTATGCTGTGCTTTGGTGTCTTTTCTTTCCCGTTTTCTCTTACGGAGTGCATGGGTCTGTTTATGTGCACGAACTCTCCAAAACCAGTTCTGTGCACCCCATTAATACACAAGCTATAAAACACACTGCGCTGACTCATGGCTGCAACTGGTGCGAGTAAGAAGTATAAGCAGATAGTAAAGAAGGTAAATGGATAAGCTCTTGAAGAGCAATTTAAACACACTTTGGGAAAGGCAGACTACGTATTTAAGTGCTTAGGTGGACGGGACTGTCATTTACCTTGCTCTTCTGAAGCCAGCGGACTGGTACCCTTCAGTGATACAGCACCAAACCCTGAGGAATAATCTCCCTTTTTGTGTGCCAGAACATCTTCTTCACCGATGCACACCAATACTCACAGCTACCAAGCTATGATCCAGGAATTTAGTTATCTCTGCCTTTCCTTAAACACATCCTGGTTTCCTTGCTTCTCTCTCAACATCTCTGTTTATTCCCTTTTGACTCAGACGGGTACTTACCCAGGAGACTTCTCCTCTGACCGCAAGGAATTAAAATCATCCATGTTTACCATTAGTTTTTTTGTTTTTCTAAACGCCAGGAGTATCCTCGCAGCTATCTTGTGTCCAAGGTAGCTCGAAACTATAGACATAAATGCTTTAAATCAACAAATAATTAAGGACTGTATTTTCTTTCATGCAAATGAATATTGCCCAAATTTATTCAGCACTACTTCATACTTGACAGTACTCTGCAGTTGACATTGTTTTTTCTTAGAAATGGTCTGGCAAATGTTGGAGTCCTGTGTGAAGAAAGGCTAAAGAGGAAAATATGCTGAAGTACCACCAACACCTCAGTATCTCCCAAGGAAGAACCTCTCAAGGCTACGAAATATGTCTGCTCCCTTTCGACGACCACCTTGTTCGCAAGCCCTTCCTCTCTGTGGAAGAGAGGCATATTTAGAAAGGGTCACAGGAAGCCGTGCCTCTGCTTTTCACTCCAAGCTCAAGAGAAGCTCGTAAAGCCTAAAAGTGAAGTAAGACTCTTGCTGGAGTCTTAGGCGAGTAACCTGTTTCATCCTGATGAGAAATAGCCACGAAAAGCATAGCAATACCAGCTGTCTCTACAAGGAAGCAGCAAGGAAAGAGTCAATCAATGTTTTGCACGACCATTGCTCAAAATTCCTTCCGAACGAGCACACACAGAGCGGGTGTGCGTGTGTGCACGTGCACATACAAGGGAACAAGCAGCACTTCGTGAGGAAAACCCCTTATCTTCTAAATGATGGAGACATTACCAAACACACGACCTAAACATCTGGCTTTATGTAGGCATATGAAAGACCGGGAAGGCAGCATAGCCAGATGCAGTGGATGTATTCTCAAAGATACTCCCATATAGATCCAATCAGAACTGTACGAAAAAACCCAGCTGTATTCAAAACAGGAAGGTGTAAGAGTCAGGACACTAGCAGAGCCATGCAAATTAACACACAGCTAAGCAGAGCACACCTCTTACACCGAGGTCATTAACTTCAAAATTCTGATGGAAGAATTTAGATTTCCTCCGTCAGAGGTACACGTTCAAGCGAGATACACAAATAGATGGATGCCCCATGAGTTGCTCTCTGATCTTCACCAGGGGACCTTGTGACTGAGACAAAAAGCAGATTAAAAGTGGCTAACTCAAGCCTTCAGAGTGGTTTCAGACACATGGTTTTCACTCTGGGAGCCAGTGGCCTATTTCTAAGGGATTTGTGACAGGCAACTAAGAAAAGTAGGCCTACTATCAGTAAGTGTAAATCTATCACACACGTCTCCTCTGGAAAAAAAAAAGTTAAAGGATCCAAAAATCACAACAACCGAAAATCATGGGTCTTAAAAGAGCTCTGCACTATAACTGAAGCTCTAACACGTGCGCACTCACCACTGCTCTGCTTGCTCATGGTCTCGCAGCCATCTGTGCTCCGAGAAAGGTGATGATAGTCATGCTCAGTACTCTGGAGATGCAGCATACCCAAGCAGTTTGTGAAAAGCATTTTATACATAACCCAAGCCAGGTTTCTCTTAGCAGCTTCCTTTTCCCCAGCATATCACATGAGTAGGAATGGTGCAGTAAGCCCTGGGAGAACTCTGTTCCCTGCTCTACTATATTCTCGGTAGCTATGAGCTCAACCTCATCTCAGCTGATCTCCTCTGTGCAAAAGAAATGATACTTCATTACTGTCAGGAATAAAATGCTCAAGTGCTATAAGGAAGCCACAGGAAATCTTCGATAGTGTACACTCATTTTGTCAAGGACCTTTGAAAGAGGTTTCAGGCTAAATTTAACGCATGGATATGTTTTGCAGAAATCCACTCTGGTCACAAACTTGAACCTTGATACCCACTGAAGGTATGCATCCTAACAACCTTGCCTCAGCTTTATGACACTGTATGTTCATATACAATCCCACAGGCTTTAGATTTGTAATGGTCTGCTATACATCACTGCCTACTCCTAATTTCAGCCTGTGTCTTAAAGGAAGCTAAACTTCTGCTCTTGGGAGAGACCAACAAAGAGTCAAAGCCTCCACGTCTCAAACTTTAATTCTCTCCAAAGCCTTCACCAGATATCTTCCCTCTTCCAATTATGCTTTGATAAAATACTTCTGTCCCTAAGCAAAGTCTTCAAGAACATGAAAACTTGGAATCTTTAAACTCTTAACTATCTCTCTCCAAGATTCATTGTGACTGCTTTTCCATTTATTTTTCATTCCCATGTCAGATGCTAAACACAATTTGACTCTAGTGTATTAATCATGTGAGTCTGTTTGTTATTCATACAGCTTACTGGGCAGAGTTATAATTGTTTCAGCCAAGCAATTACAAAACTTTCATTTTCCTACCTGTGCCCTAGCTATGTGTTGATCCAGCCAGCATTACAGCTTGGTCAGACAGGTGGATCTGTAGGAGGCAAATTAATTTAATTGCAAGAGTTGCCAGAAACCAGCAGAGGTGTATTTTAAGTCCCATGGCTCTAGGCTGTTTCATGACTATTTTGAAGCTCACAGCTGCGATCCTGATGACTCTGTCTATTGTCCTTTTTAAACATCTTCTGCTTTGACTAATTTGATTAGGCTTGTTCTTGGCTGGCTTTCTATCAATAAAACCCTGTTCAAAAGATGGCCCCACTGCTTTTGCAGAATACAGCCTAAAAGAGAACATTTAACAAAAGTAAATGTACTATACAATGGAAAACTAAACAGCAATGTGTACTTTATTCTTAACACTCTTATGTAGCCTCTTCAATCGTTTATTAATACTTGTTTTGATTTAAACTACCTTCCTTCCAGAAACAGCTCAAGCAACAGTGAATTCTCATCATATTGAATTATTTTGAGCCTCATTATAAGCAAATGTTGTAAGAGAATGTAGCTCTACTAACGGAGCTTACATAAGGTTAAATCCAGTCTTCTGTACTGTAAGACAAACGCTGGTATGGTTAAATAATGACACAAAGCAAGGAGATACTCCATAAAACATTAATATTTTAATGAAAAATCTTAGCGTCATGTTTCTATCCAAAGACACTCAAAACTAGTTTTTCTCCCCCTTTATTTTAACCTATAATGGGACCAGTTTGGAGATTTTTTTTGTATTTTAGAACTTTTTTTTTTTTAAAGATTAAACAACCAGGCTAGCAAAAAGGTACCCAATACATACTTTTCTTATATCAAACAAGCTAGTATTTCAATACAATGTAACTATACAGAATATATACATTACACATATGATCACAAAGCAAACACTACAGGCTCAGAACAGATTTGAAAAAACATGATATTCACATTGATTACAATAACTCTAAAAATGATTGTAACGTTGAAACGGCACTTAGTTTACAAAAAAAGTCACAAAAATATATATAGCCACCAAGAACTATGGTTCCTGAAAAATACTAATAGCCAGATAGTATTATATAAAATGTGAAGTGTATTTAAACATCGTATACATTAAAAAACAAAACCAAAACCAAAAAACAATTCTGTTAAGTCAATAAACATGCCAAGTAATCTAGCTGTGGCCAGCATCAACAAGAGAAGCTGTACTGTGGATGAGATGACGACTGGATATACGGCTGGTGACCGGCGACTGGCACAGTTAAGGGGGTTTCACTGTTACTAAAATGCACAAAGAAGCCCAACAATAATTTAATTCACATTTTTGCTCCAGCTTTACTCTTTCCCCCTTCAGGGTTTCACCATAGGGCAGCGCCTAGAGTGAAGGCACTGCAGGAACAGGGCAAGGAAGCTGTCCAAGAACTTTGTGTAGCCAGGTCTATAAGTCAGAATATCAAAAGCATGCATCAGCTAAACGAATGGTGAAACAAAATCACTCCTCTGGGGACTTCAGCAACCCTCAGGAAGACTGTAGGTACAGTTGCCACACAGGCTGGCAGCACCAGAAACTGATTCAGCTCTCTGCTTAGTGCAACCAGGTTTGCAGGTGAGACCTGTGGGACACTGAATTGCTGCGATAGCACACATTGAGTTAACAAAAACCCAGAGCAATAAGTACTGTTGCATTAAAAAAATTCACATTTCTTTTACGGTACGTTTCCTCAAATACTTTGAACCAACTCTAGGTACTAGGGACCTCTGATGTGGCTGAGGCACAGTCTGGCCTTGAACCCTCTTATCTGTCATCACAATGCTATGGAGTTTATTATGTCCAAAAATTGGAGACGAGAACCCTCCAAAACTGGGTTTCATCTTGTAAGCAAAACTTGAACTTAATCGATCTGAATGAAAATTAGCTATTTTCCATATTCTGATGGTGCGGAAGTCGCAATGAATCTAGGAACAACAGGTGCTCCTACATCTGCATTTTCTCCATCCCTGCAGGGTGCACAAAGCTCCCATTCTACTTGCATATAAAATGCTTCATGGTTTATCTTAGAGAGAGACTGGCAATAGTCTCAATGCTCTTACATCCTGGGGCTGGAGGGGAAAGCCAGCAACCAAGAAGCGACTGAAGCCCTCATATAAAAACTTTAAACCATAGCTTAAAAACAATAAAATTTCATCCCGTAAGGGACATATAGGGATCATAGTTTTATAAAATATATTTTACTGCATTGGCAGCTATTACTTTTTAAAAAAGTTTAAATTCACACCTTTTAGACTCAAGATATATGTGAACCCAGAACCGTTTTCAAAAACCTAGTCTACTAATCTCTCAGTATGAGAGACCTGACCATAGTATCTGCGAGCCTGACAACTGAACTCAACTGTAGTAAGATAGACCACCAGGAACACAACCTTTTGTTAATGTGGCGTAAGAAAACTGACACATAGTTCTCATAGGGAGCTTAATTTGCTGACTGTGAAGGCATCCCAATGGATTTTAAGGGGAGCTGGGCTAAATATCTGCATCAAAATACAAAACAAATCAAACCCTTAAAACTTGGTCAAATCCCACACGCAGTTAAAGACAACACTACTTCTGCTCTTTGTTGGGAACTAGAAGGTTTTCATTTCTTTCCCCTTTCCCAAAACACTCTGTTATGTACAGCCAGAGAAAAACATTTCCCTTGCTTTCCCACTGTTCCCATCAGAGATATTGTTCTGTAAAGAACATGAGGGGTATAGACCAAGCACAGACTCCGAGAATACGGGTCCCCAGCCCAGGGCAGAACCTTGCTAGTTCTGTGGTAGTGAAGGCACTCTACTTGCAAAATAAATGGGGGAGGAAAGGATTTTCCACTAAGTGCAAAGAACAGTGCCACACAGAAGAAGGATATGCAAAAGGAAAATACACTCAAACCATTTTGTGAATGAATTGGAGACTACTCACCATTGCAGAAACTGCGGCAATGGGACCTACATGTGGCTATTTGGAAGAAATTCTAAACAACTTAGAAGGGCCATGCAGATTAAAGGATTGGAGCATCTCTCATACGGAGAGAGGCTGAGAGAGCTGAGATTGTTTAGCCTGGAGAAGGGAAGGCTCAGGGGGGATCTTGTCAATGTGTAAAAATACCTGATGGGAGACTGCAAAAAAGCTGGAGTCTCAATGGGCACAAACTGAAACACAAGAAACTCCATTTAAACGTAAGAACGAACTTTTCTTTTTTTTTCTTTTTCTTTTCTTTTCTTCTCTTTTCTTTTCTTTCTTTTTCTTTCTTTCTTTTCTTTTCTTTTTTTTTTTTTTTTTTTAAGAAAAGGTGGTCAAACACTGGAACAACTTGCGCAGAGAGGTTGTGGACTCTCCATCTTTGCAGATATCCAACCGGACAATGCCCTGAGCAACCTGCTCTAGTTGACCCTGCCCTGAGCAGGGGGATTGGATATAGATATCTCCCTTACAACCTCAACTATTCTGTGATTCTGTGACCCTGTGATCCTTGTCAAGAGGAAATAGAAGTCCATACTAAAAAACCTTTTTAGGGGAAAAGAAAAATGCACTGCAGGGATCAAAATCCTCTAATAATCTGCTGAAAGAGATCTATGCTTTAGGTTTAATCCAAAGCATAGTTTAAGGCAAGTTTCATTTAGATATATCTCACTCAATTTGGAATCCAAATACTAGCAACAGAGCTTGCTTTAAGATGTTCTAATATTTTACATCTCTCCTGTGAAGAACAATAGCATTCCAAAGCACTGAACACTTTCAAAAAGTTAGGGAGGAGAAACAAAATGATACTTGAATTTAATTTGCATTGAGTTCTATGGAGAAAAGATATTAACAAGAAACAAACAACATTACAAACAGGAAAATGATCAAAAAATCCCAATCCTAAAACAATAACAACAAAAAAATTCCGAGAGTAAGAACTCAATTGTTCCTCCAGTTGAATCAGACTGAAAAGTGAGAAAAATTAAGATGTTACACAGAGATTAAGGGGTTGAAAAGATAACGTGTAACACATTGCAATGAACAATGAAACGTATGATTCGCCTGGTACCAAGGTGTTAATAGTTAATGATATTCATTTCTTTTCAAGGAAGAACAGATTAGGGCTACAAGGTTCTTGTAACTGGTTTTTAATTCCTTTTTGGTATTCAGAAAGTAGTCTACTTTCTGACACGTATTTTAAAGTCTTCTAAAAACCCAATATCCAGATATGTCTATTCTGTATTTGCATACCTCATGACAAGTAAACTGTTTAGCAAAATATCTAACGGGAGAAAATCACTAGATTCTAACAGAAGATTACGTCAGTCTATATCTGACTTTCGAATATCATATCTATATATTCTGGGACTGTGTCTTTAGTGTAAGTACTTTTTACTACAACATTCAGGAAAGGATTCTAATATATCTGGAAACATGTGTAGCATTTGGATTGAAAAAGAAAACCATACATTTGAGTTCAGTGTCACAGCTCTATAATTCAGAATAAAACTCAGCAAAAGGCATTTGCTTGTCTCACTGGCTTCTCAGTTATAGAAATCAGAAGTGGAAGAGAACTTATCTTTAAATTCTGCCCATCAACAGACACTAGATTAATTCACAGTACAACAGCCCAAAAGAAGAATTTCTCCTCCAAGCCCTTTTCTCCTCCGAGCCCTTTTATGAAGATTCACAAACCTAGACATACAGGACTGGATTGTAGCAGAGAACTTCTTTGCATCATGTTTCTGAAAAACGCTTCAGATCTGGTGGAGAAACTTGACTCCAGTAACTTGCAAAGGCCTGAAATCCCAACTATTTTTGTTCTATACAACTACAATACGTGTTTTTTTTCTACCTAAAAAAAGTGAAGAAGAACTGTTAAATACTTAAAAGCCACTGAAACCCTTTCAGCTCTTTCCAAAGAGCAATAAGCTTTCTTCATTAAAAATGTCTGCTACAGTAGAAACGCCTCAGATCTACAGAGTATCAGAGCTGCTTCTGCTAATCGAATACAAATTGATCTTGCAATATAATACAACTTTTGTGATTTCTCTTTCTTCAGAAGAACTACCCTTTCTCTATTGGTTTTGTTTTCTCCTCATGTTTGTGTAAAACAAATTTGGACAGAGAAGAATTCAGAAAGCAGATTCAAAACTAAGGGAGTATATCCTGCCCTTTGAATACTAAGATCAAATAACATCTACTCTCTCTGCATGTTGTATGTAGGCGATAGCCATTTGGCATCAAACACAGAGTTAACCTGATCAGTAATAAAACCCCACAAACCTCCTCATGTAATTCCTAATGTAGTTTTCAAAGCAGTACTAGAGCCGGAACAGCCTCGACCAAACAAGAATCACTGCTCTGAAAATCCCATACCCTAAATTTGCAGCTTTTTCTAAATATGGAAAAATGAAATTGCAAATCTTTCAATTTATTGCTTACTTGAGCTGTGTACATAGCCAGAGTAATGGCCTTTAATCTGAGTTGGCAAGGATTTAAAATGTTTTGAAACAGGAACAATTTATCATTGCTATATAGGTTTTTTGTAAACAACCCCCTGTTGGGTTAGAAAGTTGGCCTCTAAAGAGAATAAATTGTGTGTTTTGCCCAAAACAGACTAATAAAAATCTCAGAAACTATACATGCATATGTATAAAAAAAAAAAGTGTGCAATAATACACAAAAGAGCTCATTTTTTTCCCCATCTGTAAACTCCCTCTAGCTAGCTTTTGGAGACTAGTAAAAACACAGTATACATGGTAGGGGGAAGTGACCAGAATTGCAAACGATCTGGTCAAGGTTTAAGAACTTCAGTTTGAGAAAACCTTCATTTTTGTATGTGGTTTCCCTTTTACAGAAAGATACAGTCGTGAGATATTTGTCAGGCTTGCATGGATATGCAAAGTATATATACTTTTCCATCATCCCAAGTTCATTACGCACCCTTAGACTTTTCTTGATCATATTACTTCCATGCCTAACCTTAAATAGGCAAATCCGGACAGGCTATTTGATCAAACAGTTTCTAAAAGGACTGGAATATAAGAAGTAGGAATACCTGGCATGATATCACTTGGTTTGTCAAAAATGATTCATCTGAGATGAAAAGGGACAATGTGTTTTTTTTTAAAAAAGTGTGTGACTGTTAGTTTCAAAAATGCTTACCATTTCCAAGAAAAAGGTTACAGTAAGCGCTTTGAAAATCAGCAGGCACAGAGATAGGAGTGTCATTTTATAAGCAGAAGATTAAAGCAATCCACCCAAAACTAGTCAAAACTGTTCAATAATGGTTTCCAATGCATCCTTTTGTTTGTCATTTTAAAAAGTTTCCTCTGATTTCTTTCCCTTAACCAGAGGGTCTGCAGAAGCAAGAGAAACTTAATGAGCTGTTCTAACTGTGGAAGAAGAAATAGTTAAGTGATCTGAATCAGTTGGTTCTTCTTTAGAAGTGTATCACAGCTTCCATGATGTTCTGACAAGCTTTTTTTGTGCATTCAGTCTTAAGTATTTTCACAGAAGTGATTATTCAGTCATGAAAAATAATGTAACATCTGTTGCAGTTTTCTGTTTAAAGCGTAGCTTACAAAGTGAAAAGGGAAAATCTCCCCACTTTTCTTAAAAAAAATTAAATTAAAATGTACAGGACCAAACACAGGCACTTTCCAAAGAACAAAAATGAAAACAAACCATGAATTATTCAATAGTAATAGATGACAGCTCCGGTTTTGGAGGATCACCTGCGGTTGCCTCAGCACTGGCATTAGTCTTTGGCTGCTCGGGCACATCTTCTTCCTTCTCTGCCAACCCACCCAGAGACCCCAAGGGGAAAGTGCTTTCACAATTCTGAGTCGACGAGACCTGTGAAATGACAGGCATTTGGACAGAAGAGTTGCTTTCAAAGCCATGCTCCCCTAGCTCATACTGCCCGAGGGTCTCTTCTTGTTCCTGGTTTAAGTAGTCCGGTACTAGGAAGTCACTAGAAGAGGGGCAAAGGACAAAAGAGAAATGTCATTTCTCAAATAAACATCAGATATATCAGTTTCTTTGTATCAGTTACACCACACAAGATACGTACCACATTGCACAGATAACAAAGATAATCATTGCACATTGTTCTAAGATCATCATAGCAACACACTTCACTAAGCATTATAACCTGATTCTCATTTATATACAAGGAGAATTTATTGAAAGAAACCTATTTTGCATTGCTGTGCATCTCTGTTTCCTACACAGAAACTTCTATTTGGATCACCGTGATGGGAATGAAAGTTAATATCTGGAACATCGTGTGGCCCTGAAAATCTCATTGAAAAAAAAAGGAACATTCAACCTTTGAAAAATAAAAACAAAAAATGAGTTCAGTACTGGCAAAGTGGGCCTTTTCCACCACGGAGGTAAGACCCACGCAAGAAACAGCAGTACCGCTGCTCTCAGAGGATAGAGGCTGCAAACAGAAGTCTGAGAGGAAGCAAAGGTTCCGCTTAAAGTGTAAGGAGGCCACCAACCGTGATGGTGTTTTCCTAATGCTGAAACACATCATAACACCACGAAAAGAACTGAATTTCATTTCCTTCTCTGAGCCACACAGTTACAGCCCCTTCTGCACAACAGTTCTATAACTTACTCTTTTCAGTGAGGGCTAATCATATCTAAAGAAAATCTGTTGACCTCTTAGTAATATTTCCAGAAATCAAGCACATGAGTAAAATTAAATTTCTTTGCAAATACTCAGCACCAGACATACCCATGTTTTAAGTTTGTCCTAGAGGCAAACATATATTCATATAGTTACACACACACACACAAAGATATATACACACACATACGTAAACACAAGTATTTGCATGCTTTAGTTCCTCCTTGTAGTTCATTAAAAAGCAGTAAGTTTTCTTCAGTGGCAGCTGAGGTTCACTCTGCAGAAAAGCATTCACCTCTTCAAACCCAAATTAACAATTGGCTATAGTAATCTAATGTTTGGAAATTCAAACTAAAACAACTAAAAATCATGCACTTTCATCTGACGACAACAATGAAGTGCTTACCACAATCACGGCATCATTTCTTAGCAGAGTTTTCACTCTTAGCTTTGGCACAAGTGCTAAGAACAAGAACTACGCAAACCCACAGATACAGGGCACTTGTACTTTTAAACAATATTCTTCTGGAAAAAAAAACAGTGACTGGCTTTCCTACTTTGTTTTGTAATTCTTTCATTCTGTATCACTTCCAAGATAAGCAAACAGATTTCTGCAATTCTGAAAATTTGTATACATCAAGCTGTATCTTCTCAATAGATTTAAGAGCTCTGAGATCTATCTTCCTTCAGATTTCCTTCATCTACTTTCATACTTTTCTATCTAAAAATCAAATGGTTAAACATTTATTTCAATATGAGAATATAGCGCTACTCTGACACTGAGAACACATGCAGATGCCTTTTAACAGCCTTCAGTGAAGTGTATTTGTGAGATAAGCCAATTCTTTTGCACCCTGATAAACAAGAAATATTCAATTGGCCTTTATTTTTTTAAGATATCAAATCCTATTAGTCTGATCATTTAGCAACGTGTTACCCCTAGAAAATTAAAAAAAAAGTGAGAAAGTACAGAGTCATGCAATCTTTCCACAATATTCACCTATCAAGTAAGTACCTAAAATTAAGTCACAAGTCTACTCTCTGTGTAAATGAACAGGGAATGTACAAGAGTTTGGATCTTAAACAGATACTACAGTACAGAATAATATGGCTTAGCATCATTAACCTGTTCATAGATACTACTGAAAAGAGAAATAAGTAGCCCAGAAGCAGCTTCTGCGTATCACTGGATTCTTCAGTGCCCTTGTTTATAGTTTATACACTGTAAAACAGATCAGATAAAACAGATAGCGGTGCAGGAATAAATTTGACTGGAATTAGCTGGCAACCTGATGAGAGGCACAGCAGGCTGCCCTGAAAGCAGGAAAAGATGATTTAGGAAAAAAAAAAGAAAAAAGAAAAAAAAAGGTTCCCTGATAGGTTTTTGCTGTGCACCTCACCTGCTCTGGAAGTAGTTTGCTAGCTCTGACGCTTCATGGTTCAAGCTCCTCAGGTGAACGATTAAATTTCCAGAGTTGGTGAACATGGCGCCACATGTTTTGCACTCGTAAATCCGAGGCTTGCGGATAATATGCCGGGAAACCCGCATGTGGTGTTTATATTCCCCGAAGGAAGTGAAAGTGGCACTACATATCTGGCACCGGAAACAGCGTTTACCTTCGTGCTTCAGGCGATGCATCTTTAGCGAGTAAGCTCGGGTGAACTTTTTCCCACAGCGGTCACACTGAAATGGTTTAATGCCTATAGAAGAGAGAGTAAAAATGTTCACCTTTTGTAATCAGAGGTCATTGGCAAAATCCCTCCGGATTTCTAACAACAAAAGGACACCAGCTGTGGTCAGTCAAAATGAAGTGCTGCTTTAAGAAGAAACAATCTGTTTAATTTTAAAATGGCAGAAGCAATTAGCACAGAACTACGATTACTCAGAACCAACAGTCAATAAATTTCGCAACAATGTGATCCCTGTTTAACTCTTACACTACTTCTTCACAGTTTAAAATGAATATAAACTTCCTTGGATTAGACTAAGCTTAAGATCCTGAGCCACAGCTAAAAAACATCTGATGCAGCCGGCATCTCAAACCATCTTTGAACACTTTTGATCTTGGAAGATTCTTGTGCCAGATTGGTTCCCAACAATGCAATTATCAGGCTACTCTTAATTGCAATGTCTTTTTCTGGCTGCCTTTGGCCTCAGAGAAGTCTTTTGGCAGGACTGTCTGTGCACAAGGATGCCCCTGTGATGCAGCAGGAATGGTGATAAAAGGGTGAAGTAACAGGCTTTGTATTCTGTGGGAACCCTTCTACACAAAAATTTTCAGACAACTCTCTAAGACCATTTAAGTTCATGCTTCTCATTTTTTC
The DNA here is from genome assembly GCF_028389875.1 of Rhea pennata. NCBI lineage: Eukaryota > Metazoa > Chordata > Aves > Rheiformes > Rheidae > Rhea > Rhea pennata. The sequence goes on along the minus strand of NC_084686.1, from coordinate 6,459,727 downwards.
TCGTATTAATTTAGAAATCCTGTTACTGGTTCATTTTTTTATTTTACACACCAATAAAACTCCAAAACATATGGGCTTTGCAGCATGTTGCAGTGGCTCACAGTAAGTAGTCACACCCAAACAAAACTACTACAACATAAGACTGAATCACTGAAAAAGTCAGATTTGGTAGAAAGTCTGAACCCCAGAAAATGTGGAAATCCAAAAATGAGGCCAATAATGTGGAACTCAATTCATACTAGAGATGTCAAGGAGGAAAAAAAAGGTTTTTCCAAACGGCTGAGTGTGCATCAGCCCCTGCAGGTTGTTAATTCTGCTCGGTTTTCACTCTGCTTTCCTAATGTTCAAAGTAGAAGCTGAACCTTTAATTGGGGCTTTTATATAGCGAAAAATATAGTTAAAGTTACACTGAAAGTCCTTGTTAAGCACGTGAAAACAAGTTAATATTCTAAAATATTCTCTTGTGGATCTTAAACTTTTCGGGCTTGCTTACTGTCCAAGGGCATCTATTTCCTCATACAGTTTGAGGCAAATCTCTTCAGCCATTTTGCTTATGTGAAAACACTTTCAACTTTCCCAACATTTAAGAATTTCTTTTATACACAGTTTATTCTAAAATATGTATTCAAACCTCTCCCAACTTTGCCCAGGGGTTGCTAGAGGACAGGACAGCCAGAGAGGCTTTGCTGAAGCTGGTCTGCTATCAATTAAGACTTCAGTCATCTATTTGGGATAACTGACAAGCACAACCACTTTGCTTTGTTAAATATGAAATGCAGACTATTACTGCTGGCCTAAACAGAACACGGTCATTTTGCTTGAAGGAATCTGACAAATAAATGTTGACACTGAAAAAATTATGCCTTGAGAATTGACTCTGCACAAAAATAGTGTTGCATCTTTGTGTGGGTAAGAGTCATGCTAAAACCAGGAGATACTAAACCATTAAGTTTTTGCTCAACTGCATTAATCCCTTATATTCCCCTTACATTCATTAAAATGTCAATGCTGTATTATCAGAGAGGGCTGACAAGTCTTGAAAAATACTAAGAGCAAAGATATTAACAGTTTATAGTTAGGTAAGAAATCAAAATGAATACAATGAAATTTGCTGATCAAGACCAACTCAGTAGAGGCACGGACACAAAACTTTTGCTACCTGTACTACCTATAGTAGATAAATTGATTATCAAACCAATCAAAATGTTCTTAAGTCCCCTTCCCCCCCGGCAAATTATGAGATTCAGAAGCATATGACATCCTTCAACACAAGCATGCAAGAGAAACAGCATTTTTTTTTATGGCTGTGAGTCTCCTTTACAACACAGTAGACAATTACAATGTCTAAAAAGAAGTATCAATCTTCTTTAACATACACCACTTCTTTAACATAAAGAAAAGCCAATTATACTGCATTTCACTTCAAATTTTATCATGAGATTGATTTATTTGGATGGCTTTCAGGCAATCAGAATTTTTTCAGCCCATACAAATGTTAATCATCCATAAGTGCAACTATCAGTCAAATTTGATGTATCAAAACATGCATTCAATGAGGCATACCTCTACCCAATCTTTCTAAAATCAATTCTCAAGCACTTGACAGATGATTAAAAATGAATTGCATTACTATGTTTCCTGCACAGTGTAACCTCTGTGGGTCTATAAATTAATAATTCTTGAGAACAGAAGTATTTCTTACCTGAGTGGATAAGCATGTGTTGTTTTAAGTTCTGAATGCGAGTGAACCGGACCCCGCAGGTTGGACACTGAAAAGGTCTATCTGGGCCATTTGGGCTGGGTCTCTCTGTGCTGCTGGTAGAAGGAGCAATGTAGAGTTGGTAGGGATACTGAACGTTCTCCAAACTACAAAGAAAAAATACACTGATTTACAAGCAAGCTAGAGAGAAAACGAGAAAATTGGATTATTTTTCCCTTGGAAAATTGGAACATTGAACATACTTGTACAAGGAGAAAAAAAAGACAGGCCTTTACCATTTCTGTTTTCTGTTTACACTGGAAATCTCTTCCTTTATAACTTCAGGTCTGACCTACAAAGTCTAATACTACTGACCTTGCACACCCGACCAGAAAATAATTTCTAACTTTTGTTTCTTTGGGCAAAAGGTCTGAATATCAGCTGCAAACTCAATTTCATTTTTAGGCATGAGCATTTTTTCAAGTGTAGGTATTTTTTCAAGCATATCAATGATCTATAGACATCAAATAATCCAAGAGGAAGAATTTAAAGAACTAAGCAAACTGAAAAGCAAAGGAATATTTTGTAGTTTCAGTGATATTTACAAAGGAAATTAAAATGGATTCATTTTAATTTCAATTCAGGCTTAATGAGCAATCACTAGTATCTACAATTACATATTTCTAAGTATAAAATATTAATCTAATTAATTGATACATGCTACTTGTCTGATTCAATCAACTCTGTGAGAATAACAAGTGCTGTATTTAAAAAACAGCACAGAGACTGCAATAAAGGAACAATACAACTTTCAAAGAAGTTATTTAAGACTGACTAATCGCTCCTGCAAACCCTCTAGCTATAAACTGTTTAATGGAACTAGAGTGTTACAATCCAAGTCTTCTGGCAAGGTACTTTCTTCACTAAAGGCCATAGTCAAATAAAAATCAACCTGCTGGTACAAACATAGAAACAACAGGAGTTTGAACTTACCTGGTACTTCCCTTCCTTGAGCACTAGGGTCTATATTTTTGTTAAATAGACATTTCACCTTGCTCATAGCCTGATGGCAGATCAGACATCACTGGCAGCAGGGAACAGCTCTGACCATGAATATTCCCTGCGGGTGATAGCTACCGTGGACAGAACAATGCAATTTTGTTTTTCTAAATTCTGATGTATTACATACATTGTGAAAAAAAGGTGCAACAATGTCTCCTGTGGCAGATAGTCAGAAATTCTCCCTAAATGAACAAATCCAGAGCTCTGCACTCTTACTGCTGTCTCTAGCCTAGACTGTTGGTTTCTAGGCTAGGCTGAGTTTGTGGACTTCTAACACTTACAGGAGTGAAATGTGCAGTTAAGCACAAATACTTTTTCCTATGTATCATGCAAAAACCCACAGACCAGATCTGCACAAGAGGATGAGAAGTAGGATCATCTCTTTAAAATCAATGTCTTAACTGCCTTGGTTTACTCTGGAAATGACTGTTCAGACAACTGTGAGAACTGGATATCTGAATTCTGAGTACAATGATGAGTCTCAGCTGCAAAAGTTCCAGCTGTAAAAATTTGTCTGGTAAGAGAAAGCAGCTACCAGAAAGTATCTCCTGATGGACGCAACATAAGAGAGTCACTTGCAGGAATTACAATTACTCTATAAAACCAATGAGGATCTCTTGGCTGCCGGATCTTGGCAATATTATATATTGGAATAATATTTGTTCTAAGGAAACTTTTTGTTGGGATTCATACAGAATTTTTCCCCCATGCTGATAATATTATCGAATCAGCTTCTAATATTTGTGGTAATGGAAAAGCTGGTACCAGGGAACACAAACCAGACACACATCTCTGTGCAGAGGCAGCACATGTTGCATGGTTAGTGCTGAGCAGACACTACTAATGGGCCAAGCCAGGCTGAACTGAGCCCCAAAATGCTGTCTGGGCAGGCCTGAACTGTACATATGCAGCAGATTTCTGCTATGAGAAACAGACACTGCTCAATCTAAGTTAGTACAAACCTGCTCAGAGCTGTATCATTTTTTGGAGAGCTGGACAAGCAATTTCATTGGTTTTCACTTCTCTTTACACACAGTAGGGTCCCAGGGAGCTGGGGAAAAGACAGATGCTGATGAACTTGTTGATCTTTGCATGAGGGAAGACTTTCCAAGAGGGAAGTTATCAGCTCATATCCTGGGCTGCCACTTACGGGTGCAAAAAAAGGTCAACTGATGGCTCACCAAATGCACCTGAAATGAATGAGGATATTTCTAAGCGCAGGCTCTGATTTGTCTAGCCAGTCTTCCGCCAGAAGCTCTGGCATTCCTCTTTCTCTCTGTGAGCAGATCACTAGACACAGAACAAATTTCACTCTAGTCAGATGTGGAAATGCTGGTTTTCTCTCTGGAGCTGGTGTACCATATGCTTTCCACTACACTAGCCAAACTGATTGGGGCCCAAGAGAGCTACCTTTCCTCTCATCTGGTATTTGACAAATGTCACACAACCTCTTTAGCTAAGGGGTGATGATTCCCTTCAAAAATGGTTCCCTTGCACTTAACTGACCGGAGAGAATTTACAATAAAGGTTTTCACAGCTTGTGCCAAGAGATGTGGAGGTGCAATGCAGGGGTGATAAAAGGATGGCTGAATGGGGAGCAAGAACTATTGCTTGTAGATGTACGTATTATGTGCATCTACACATACAAATATGCATATACACATACAAACGTATATATGTACATATATATGTAGTATTCTCAAATAAGAATTGCATTTTGTTTTTTTTTTTTTTTGTGACAATGCTTAATGTCTTTATAAGGAACATCTGGTAAAATATTTCTCAGATACTTCTTCCTTCATTCCTGATCTAGCTGATTGAGGGGAGGCCAAAAGGCATCCTGCACCTGGAGTTTGCCAGTGAGACACTCAAACCAGGGCAGAAATGAGGAGCCACAGCTCTCCTTTTGTTTCTAGCTCTCTTGGGCCAGTTCACCATCAGAAGTCTGTACTGGCCCCAGCTTCTGCAAATGATTCAGAAAGGGAAGAAGCACTACATGGACAGAAGAAATTTAAAATAAAGTTTGGATTTTCTGTTAAAAAATACTATGATGAGAAAGAATGTTCAAAGGAAATAAAACGAGAAACATGAGGTTCTCCTGCTACCAGCAACTGAAAAATCTTTTTCCATCCTTACATTGAGAGCAGGCTGAAATACCTGTTGGTGACATATCTGAGGACCTTAGGACAATGAAGAAATTACATTTAAAATATAATCATATTTTCTCTCTCTTGCTTTTTTTTCCCCCGTATACTCACTTAAATTTTCATGACTTGGAATTTGTGATAAATATGGGATTTAACATTTTAATTTGTTTAATTTCTAACAAAATTTCTGGAACAGTGATATGAAAAGATGTTTTAAATATTTTAATCATAATATTAAAACATTTCACTTTCAATTTGTTCCCTTATCACAGATTATATGCATATGCAACTCTGTAGAACTAAATGCTGGCAAACACAAACACCAGAATGCTCTCTGAGTCTAAAAATGTCCTCTATTTGTAAATAACATGTACTTTAAAAAATGGAAGTTCTCATTATATTAGACCTTACAGATCTTTTAGCTTTTAGCCTTTGCAATTCCTCTTTAAATGCAGCCATAAAGTGATATAGAGACTACCTGTTAAGCCAGCCAAGGCTGAATTACATATCTGTCTTACAGAAATATATTACAGTCCAAATGTGAAAAATTAGAGAAAGAATATAACAGACATTACTATGCAAGAGTAATTTTTAATAAACAGTTTCCTGTGCACCTATTAAATCGAGAACAATGTGCACGTGACCTGCTCTTTGAAATTAATTGATTATGGAAGAGGACCAATTAATTTTGTTAATTATTTAACAAAGAAAATGAAGAGATAAAACATCTTAGCTTTTAAAATATTTACTTGTTTCCACAGTGAAAAGAGTGTCATATTGAAAGGCTTTTGGATGGTCTACTCTTTTGCTTTGTACTCTGACATATATATAGTTTTTCAGATATGTAGTTTCCAATGTAAATTTGCATTGTCCACTCAGAACCAATTTTGACATTTTGAGAATCTATAATGATAAAGCAATGTACAATTTGGACTTACACCAAAGATACACTTAAAAACTACCAAAAAAGTGAGGAAAATTTTCTGCATCTGTATGATATGCTGATTGTGTTTTAATCTGATCCAGTTGAAGTTCAATATTTGACTGTATTCAGCATCCTGTATAATCTCACTTTCATATACATGTCAGATATGACCAGTCATTCTCCCTGCAACATTTTGATCTGCTGATGCCCCTGTCCTGTGCTTGAAAAGGGAACTGAAAAGTCTAGTGCTCAAAAGGCTGTCACATCACATCAGAAAAGCATGTGAAAGACAGCTTGTTATGACCTGAAAGCACCATTTTACAAATTTAACTTATTTATGGGCTAGGTACTGTCTTGCAACTTTTATTTGAATTTATAAAATACATCACTTGGTAGAAAACTTAGTTCTGGAGTTCCCTTAGCATTACATAAACAATGCACAAATTCTAGTTCATTTTTAATGATGTTTCTTTTATTCTGAAGCTAATTATTTTCAAACTTGTGCATAAACCAAGGCAAATATTATTTTCCTCCTAACATGGAAGAGATCTTTTATTGGGAAATTTCACAGTGTATTAAAAAGACTTTATACATTTTGAATTTTCTAAGCAGTTTTTGTTGAAGTTCTACAATTTTATTGGAAATTTCTGAAATTATCCACTGCTGAAAATACACATGCAACTTTAATTTAGAGTTATAACTTTTAAAAATTGGGATTAATTCTAATGCAACGAGCGCTTCTATTATCAATCAAAGCTCTAAGTGCTGGATATTATTTTTAAATTGAGATTTGCACAATAGAAGGTAGCAGGTGGATAAAATCTTCTTTGTCAGACACAAAATCTTTTCTAGGCAGTTATTTTCCCTTCAGATTTAATCCTACAGTGGCACAGGTTTTAGACAGAAATGGCAGGAAAGACTTTATGAGCAATAAAAATGCAGCTCTTGATAGTTATCTCTGTAGGAAGTTTCACTTGACACAGTTTCTGGAGTAACTCCCAAAGGTTCACACTTCTTACTCAGACCCACCTGCTTAACAAAATATAACACAAAATCTAGCTTGACAATACTTCATAAGTTTTGCTATAAAACACAGTAACTATCTATGCACTGTACTTGATACATACCACAAAAGCAAAGAAATACAAGTCAAACCAACTGTGTGTACCCTTGTATGCACTTGTAGGTGCATAACTTCGCTCTAACAGAATTACCATCCATCTTTGACCAAGCAGAACAATCTTAGTTCCACCTTCTCTGCCAGCCTTCCCTTATCGCACTAATAAATCACTCATCGCAGCAAAAGACTGCTAAATATTTACACAGAATGACAGAGTATGTTGGTAAAAGGCTGCATGCAGAAAGTTTGGGAGAAAAGACTGAAGGCTGTGCTGCCTGCTCTGCGGTTTATGGCAACAGTAACATCTGGAGAAGCCAAGAGCAGGCACGTGTTTTCACTCCGTTGCTTTTGTGGCTTTACGTCAGCTGTTGTAGGCATGCAACAACCACACCTGTTTCACAGTAAAGACTTTTTGTTTATTAATAAAGAGCAGTGATGAAGAAACAACAAAAACATGAATATCTTTCTTCACCAGTGTAGCCTGGAAATACACAGGAAATGAAAAACAACAAGTAAGCAAATACTGACTTTCATCACCTACATTTTTCTGAAGCATCTGATCCTTCAGGCACTGATTGTACTTTGATCAACACAGAGAATTATATGTACAAACAGCTAAACATTCAGAGATTAAGGTTGGGTAGGTTAGTTACAGCACACCACTTCCTGCAGAACAGTTTGAACACTTCATTGGTACATACCGATCATCATCGTCCGCGTGAGCGTTAGTGCCAGAGGTGCTTTGGAGTGTGGGCAATCCCTCCGTAACCCCCTCATCTATTGAGCCTAGGCAAAGGAAAAAGGGCAATTTAATGCAAAATAGGTGTTCAAAAAGGGTTGGGGGTGGGTAAACACACATAAAGTTTGTTCTCTAAATCCCTGACAGGCACTGCTTCCTGAAAGACAAGATACTAGGTTTTTCTTCAGAAAATCCTTTAGAAAACCGGTAGCAAATATGTTCCAAATCAACTTGTCCTCTACATAGACTATGTAGTAAATGGACAACTCAATATATGGCAAATATTTGGCATACCTAGAAAATGAAAAGAATCTATGTAAAATAGAGCTAGAGCTTTCAAAACACACCCAATAATAACACTGTAAAACAGAAACGTTACCTCCACTTAAAGGGCACTATTTCATGAGCAATAGAGGGTTCAACCCTGCTACTGTCTCTTGCCTTCCCATTCCATACCTTCCATATATATTAATATGTTGATAATACTTCCATTTATTGATAAAATGCTGAAACAGGAAGAGTCTTATGAGAAATTAAAGATGCAACCCAAAGCAGACTAGACGTTTCTTTGCAAGAGAAATGCGTACAGAAAACCACTCAAGAGTTTTGTGCAGTACCCAAACATTCCAGTAAACTAGCTCAAGCGGATTTTGGAAACAGAATCGAAGGTTAAATTCAGCACTAAATCAAACCTTTGCAACACCTGATGTGTCTGACTGTTGTTCAGACGGGCCTCCCTCATCACCACTTGGCAGTTCGGTACTCACTCCTTGCTCAGGTGTACTAAGCAAGAATATTTTGGTCTGGTGTCCTCGTAACAGAGAGGGAAGTTGATGGTACGGTACTGAATCAACTCTTAGTAGAATTTGTGCTGCTTCCCCAACAAGAAACTGTTTTCTAAAAACACATCCTCTGGTTTGGGTCTCTGTGACCGTTCAGATAAAGCATGTTTGGTTCCTTCTGCAGCCTGAGTGCAGACAGCAGACTAGATCTCCTCGCATTCCTGCTTCTCCACTTATAATCTCTGCGTGTGCAATGGGAGATGAGGAAAATGAATGACTGAAATGCAGCAAATTTCAACAGGACCAGACTGCCGTCATTACTCTCCAAGACAGGGGTTCCCAAATCACAACACATGTACGGTTAGCAGCATGAAAGCCACTTGGAAGTGGTGCACTAGAAAATCCATCTTTCCTCCATTTTCCTCTGTTGAGACAAACAGTGAGCACTGCTTCAACTTTCTGGAACAGTCAAGCAGCCCTTGCATCTCTACCAATGAATGCGTGTGAGACAACAACAGATGGGGAAAATGAGATTTCTCTCTTCTACATCTACATCCTGAGAACGAGCGCAGCTTGGGACAGTGTTAGGAGCTGCTCTTGCTGCTATGGTAAGTGACATTCCTGCTTTCTAAGATGATGGTACAACAGCAAGCTAAATTTGGGAAACCTTCTCTAAAATACACTAGGAAATTAAAGTATCCTTAGGTCTAAGATGACAAAATACCAGGAAAAAAAAAAAAAAAAAAAAAAAAAAAAGGAAAATCAGAGAGAAGGAACAAAGAGATAGAAAGTAGGTGGGGGTAAGCATGCTTATTTTATCAAAAGCAGGCACAATTAAAGAGTACTGTCTCCAAAAGAGGCTGTCCCTATAAAGGACAGAGCGTTCTACAAAATCCAACTGAAGTAAAAGATCACTGGTCTTAATGTGACCCCATATTACGGGGCCAGTAATGGGAGGGAACTTTTGTCTCTAGCAGGCAGTTGGAAATTACTCTAGCAGTACCCAAATTTATAATTTTGATATGACTTGACTGACAAACTGTGGTTTTGTAACTGCAATTTGTAAAATTACAAAAGTTAATCCCATTTTGATTTATCCTTCTTTCTCTTGAAATACCTAACTGAAAGTCTACTAAAAAAATAAACCCAATAGCTTTTAATTTTATTTCTAAGCCTTCACCTCTCAAATGGAATCACTGTTAATGAGTTATTAAAATATCTTCTCAATCACAGTTGTTGTTGTTACCATAATGACTTATTTACGAAGGCTCTGCTTCATGTCTCTCTCCATACTATAAAGTGCTTCCAAATTTAACAAATGGCAAATGAACAATTCTTGAGATTGCCCAAAGAGTGAATGAGAGCTCTCTGTAATGTCAAAAAGAGAGGCAGGAACGCTTTTATAAATGCACTGTAAAACATTGAGATAAATATATGCAATTATACAAAGAAAATATGTTCAGGGAAGAGAAAGCCATTCTTCAACATATCTCTCTGGCTCTATTTATTGTTCTTACATTACTGTATAAGCAAATATATCTTTAGGAGGTAAAAAGTGCTTTCTGAGTTGCAAAGTGTGCCTTATCATGTATTTGGTACATGTGAACTGTACTAAAAAACAAGAGCTTTATTCCTCTTTATGACAAAATGTGAATAAAAACTATTATCAAGATAGTTAATAATGCAATGCAAAGACCACTAAATATTAACTCAAACTTGTTCAAAGACTAAGAAGACTAGCGCTTCGAAGCTTTTGGGCTAGCATACGTTTTTCTCTCTGCAGCCTTTTTAAGGAAGAACATGCTGTATTAACATCCTCAATAAGAGACATTTAAGTTTAAGCATTATGATTACGAAGGCCTGAGATCCCCTGCTCAGCGCTGTACAAACGATCAGGCACATAAGGCACATAACCGAAGCGGTACAAAACTAAGAACAGGAAATAGAGAACAGAAAACTTTCTAGCAAATGTCATGCGGCTTCAGAACTTCAGCAGACACCAGCCAAAGCAGGATGTGCAAAGCTGCCTGCCAACAGAAATCATTGCACAGCTGAGGAAACCGGCTAAAGGAAGCTTTATCGCGAGAGCAGGATTCGGTAGGTGCCTGGTTAGCAGAGTATATTCCAAAGGAATTTTTGCTTAACAGTAACACCACAACTCTCTTAAAAAAGGAGTCTTTAAGGCACTCCATGACACCTCTCCTTCTACAATTCACTCCTATTCTCATATTCTCATGTCCCTATTCATTCCAGCCACTTACGACTATGCTATTCTTCTGATACTGCTACCTCCAAGAGATGCCCTCCGAGAACTTTCACAGCTAATATGACACTGCTTGGTAATCCAGAGTTTAAACCAAGTTTGTTCTTTTAGCCTGCTTGGATATGATGTTTTTAGCCAGTAAAACTCTCTTCTTTCACTAGATAAGCTTCTTCGGCTTTCCCTAATTGTTACTTCCACTTGCTCTATTTTGTCTGTGACAGTAACGTCTGCTGATGCAATGATTCGCATCTCTGATCACACGGCCCTGGCAATGTCTTTTGTAAATTCCTACTATAATGAGTTAAAAACTGAGTTAAAACTACCTGTTCTTGAACCAGCACCTTTCTTCCTGGAGACTACTCAGCACACTAACTCTTTCTTTTAGTTTTTAATCCATGCACTATTTTGACAACTACATTTCAAGTTTTAGAGGTGCTTAAACAGATATTAAACCTGCTTCTCAGAAAAGGTAAATATCACTTTCTCCAGTAAATAAAACTTTACTGATCTAAAACATTAACACAGGAGCTATACAAGGTGATGAACAAAAGCAACAGTATAGAAAGCCTCCTGGGATAAAAGGACAACATTTTCATTTCCTTTTAGTGAGTTTTACCTGAGATAGTTTAACAGCATTGGTTATATACTGTTTTCTCAGCCTGCTAAGATTGACTGAACATTCACCTTCTGCAGAGAAGGCCCAGCGTTACACTGACCAGACAAAAACAATAACGTAGCCTACAAGGCTACATTTATTTCATTCTATTTATTTTATTAATGGCAGTAGCATTTTACACATACATTATTCGAATGAGGCAGACCAGTGCACTCTCCATTCTTACGGTTCTCGAGTAAAACAGGCTTTATTAAAAATCCTTCAGTAAACAAACCCTCTACTGAGCACAGGTCAAGCCTCTCAATTCAAAGCAGAATAGCTGACCTATGCAAAATTTTTGTAATTAAACTACAAATATTGTAAAATGTCTGTCTTCTGACTATTAAAAGACGTTCAGTCTACTCTGAGCAAGGAGAAAAAATGGATTGTTACAGTAACAATCTTTACATAATAGCTATTAATAAACAGCAGTCTGCTAGAAGAACCCAAAACTGGCTTCAAATCGTCTTTCATGGAAAAAAGGTTTCTCTCAGCATTTGGCAGTATTTGAGAAGCAACTTGAGAAGCAAATCCCACAGAAATGGAAAGATTCTCAAAATCAGGACTGGGTGGGTTTGTTTTTGTCTGGGACATTAAGATGATAGTGTTCAACCATTTATTTTCCAAATCTTACTACAAAGGCTTTCTGTCATGATCATACAAGGTTTTATGCCTGATGCAAAGTACCATTCCATGCCTCTGTGGCTACAGCCGCAAGCCTTTCAAATTTAGTGTTATGACTGAAGTTAGATCACGCTTTTGACACAACTGAAAACAAAACTATATTGCCCAGTTAAGCAATCAGAGGTTAACAGTGGTTATGAACCTCTTTTGAACAGGGAAGCCTACTAACAGGCTTACTTTTCTTAGCTGACTTCTGCAAACTTATTTAGAGATCTCTAAGTCCCTCCAGCAGGGTTCCTATTTAAGATTTCATAAAACAGAAAAAAAAAAAAGAAAAAAAAGCAATTTCATGAAACTAAAGCTATCTAAATATTTTAAAAATTAAGCAGATTTCCTCCGATAAAACCACAAGGGCAAACGTTATTTGTACATACATTTAACCCCCGAAACGGTCATACCTATAGAGGAAGATTGTGGGCTGATCAGGAGATCTTCCTGAACTTGCTCGCTTCCAGGGACTGTCTGTTGATCACTCAGAGAACTCTGGGATGCACTGACAGGCTGTGATACTTCCTCATGAACTTCCTCATCGCTTAACCTTTCCACTTTGACACGCACGTCCTCTTCAATCACAAGGGGCGAACTGGCTTTTGTGCTCTCGCAAGTCACATAATCAGCAATTCTTCTGTTTGACTCAGAGGGCCCAGGCATTTCCAAAGTCCTAGAATTCTCCACCTGCTTCACCTTCTCAGACTGAAGTCTTCGATCAATTCCAAAAGGAAAAGTCCAGGGGAAGGCTAAGGAGGAGTCTACAGGCTGATTTCTGGACTCTGGGTAAGAAGTTGAAGGATTCAGCACTTGGGGGGAACTTGTTTGCGTGTTACACTTAAGAGGGCTCTCCGGAGACATAACTATGTAGCTTTTGCGCTTTCTTCGTGACTCTCGGCAAACAGGAATGGTTCTTTCCACTACACTGCATTCAGAAGAAACTGGAGAAAGGCTGCCGTCTCGAGAAGTAAAATTGCAGTTTGCACTGTTCTCCTGTCCTGCATCTAGCACCTTCTCTTGCTGGCTGTTGGGCGTATTCCATAAAATGCTTGACTTCATGAATTCCGAGCATGTGCTAGCAACACTGAACATCTGCATATAGCTGGCTGCAGCCAACACATCAATAATATTTTCTGTATTAATAGATAGTGTTGCTGTGTAAGCATATTCCAGAAGAGGTATGAAGCCAGTCACTGTCACATGGTGCAAGTCTAATACACTCTTGCTCTCATCTTCTGCTTGGCCAACGAGCTTGGAACGGAAGAAGTCACTGCAGGCTGCCAAAACCACCTTGTGCGCCCTGAAGATTTTGTCCTGGACACGAATGGTGATGTCACAAAAATGTCCATCATTGCGAAGCATGTTCAGCTTTCCAAGCATCTCCTGGCTATGAGCAGGGGAATTATGAGTAAATGTTTTTACACCCATCTTTTCACCTTTCTGCTAGCGTTCTTTCCACATGCAAAAGATCACAGGTATCCTAAAATAAAACAAAAAAGCTCTGTCACTTACATGAAAGTACATTTCATCTCTGAAAGCAAAAGGTAAGCGAATTCACGATTATAAGGCTCAGTAGGAAGAGAATTCTTCCACTAGAGAATTCTCTGCAGTCACATTTTCACATTGTTTTAGGATCCAGACTGTGACATCGTGGATTAACTCTACAGAAATGCACTTACTTACTTGCAATTTGCTAAAACGTAAAAAGAAAATTATTTGCAATCCATCATTAATATAGTCTACATGTCTGCTATTGCAAACTCAAAACAAATTCCCAACACAGTTTTGGGAAAAACAAATGTCTGTAACACTAAAAAGAAAGCATTTTGAAACTATCATATGTGTAAGAAACTTGGGTTTTTATCCTCTGGGCTCAGAAATCTACTGCTTATGGTTCTTAAACACTAGGGATTTTGTTGAATTGTTCTTTTAAGTGAAGAAGACATTTGCTTGGGTCTGCTTAGAAATGTGCAGGAGCAAACAAATCTCTCAGAGAAGGTATTTAATAGCAGAAAAGCTTCAGAGAAATTATAGCATGAATTTTCAGAGGACAGAGTTCAAGCTGGTAAACATAAAATAACAGTTGGCAACAGCTCTGCTTTGCTGCTGTAATGCAGGTACTGATTGCCTAAAGCTTCTTTTAATAAATGATTCTGGACTAGAACGAGGGGTTATTGAAAATTCTTTCAGAAACACAATGCATGATAAACCTCAAAGTAAAGCTCTGATTTAAATCAAAGAGACACAAACTGATTTTATATATATATGATAAAGAGTAACAGGAGTGTAACTTCTTTCTCCATATAAAAATACAAACTGTTTCCTTGGGGACCAATTCTCTTCTGTGTGGTAGGTGCAGACGCGCGGGTTTTGCACAAGGTCCCGAAGAACTAGGAGGGACAGGATGCGCCCCACACCGCCTGGAAGCTTTAGGGCCGCAGCAGCGTCTGAAAACTGAATGCCTTGGAGCTGACAGAGGAGGCTGATCCATGATTCAGTCCCTCTGCAGTACACTGGGGACAGGCACTCTGCCAAGCTAGGTGCTATGTGCCTAGAAATCCCCTGCAATGGAACCCTAACGCTTCCGCTGCCACCAAATGCTCCCTACCAGCAGCGGAGGGCACAGCATCTTCAAGCAAGGAAACGCAGCTTATGAGACCACTCAAATTACTTCTGAATTATTTCACTGTTAAGAAAAAACAAGCTACAACTGGATACCTTTTCAAGATTCTTTGATGTAAAGACTTCTGTATTCTACATGCTTCACACAATTTACAAGATACAGAAATACCATCACCTTGTGGTTAAACAAGAGCAACAGAATTGGATCTGATTATTGCCTGCTGTCAGCCAGCTTCTTCACATTACCCTTCTCCTTCCCTTTACAAGTATGCAAAAACGTACTACTCCTGCAAATCGCTCACGTGGAACTTGGCAGATACGAGGAGCACTGCAAGTCTGGAACAACTTACAACAAATCCCACAAGTCTTGATACATATTTAAATGACAGCTGTCAGAGCCTACCCCATTTTACAGATGTTT
This sequence comes from Rhea pennata, assembly GCF_028389875.1. Lineage (NCBI taxonomy): Eukaryota > Metazoa > Chordata > Aves > Rheiformes > Rheidae > Rhea > Rhea pennata. Next base: position 6,444,620 of record NC_084686.1, on the reverse strand, counting down.
ATACTGGGCATTTTCTTGTTCCTATGATTTCACTTTTCATACTGCAAACTCTTTCTGACACCGGAAAAAAATATCTATTCTAGAGAGTGGAGTAATTTAACAAGTCTCAATAAACAAAAAGCCTGAGTCAAATCATGATGGCCACTTGGATTTACAACAAAACTTCACACCACTACAGAGGAAGAAGTTAAGCACAGGCAAAACCCTCGTCTTCACTGAAAGAAATCATATTGACCTCAAGAGGCATCGGAAGACCCAGCCTGTTTGCTCTCCAGCATGAATCGAATGGAAAGCGTGTAACTGATCTCAGACCAAAACTGCAGTAAAATCTCATAGCCACGCATTCTAAAACAGCCTCGGGATACTCTTCGTTCCGAACTCCCAGTAACTACAGCAATTCCCTGGTACATCAGAAGTCTAGAACTACTTTTCTTCAGTAAATGGATACAAAAATATTAATACATATTCAAGGGCTGCTGATAGCCTTAATATAAAATATACGTAGGATATTTAGAAACAGTACTGATATACAAGTATAAACAAGGAGCAAAATCTAAGCCAGCAATATTCCCAATTCTTGGGAAAGCCCAGAAGACTAACAGTTTTCCTTCTATATTCATTTGAATGAGTAATTCTCATTCCTCCAATCTCAAAGTATTAGAGCTCTGTTTCGCTCCCTTCCTTCAAACTCTGTTCTGAATCATTCCTTGTCCAATTTCCCTCTTCCCGCCTGCCTCTCCTGGCTTCCTTTCCCCTTTCATCTTTTACTTCATCGACCTTGATCCGATTACAGAATTTGAAGTAAAATAACGGAAGCCAGTGATGTGCAATACATCATACAGAACACACGACTTAAATTTGTTACAGAAGCAGAGCGGCAGCCGCAAACGCGGGATGTTGCTCCATTAAGTCACTTGTATAAAATGACTTTCTCCTCATTCCACCGACACCACCTTTCAGGCAAGCGGCTCCTACGCAGTCCTCCGTGTGGACGAAGGCTGCACGCACACGCATGTTATTTTCAGAAAAGCTGGCAGAGGCAGGGGAAATAGGATCAATTACTTACATTTAGCAAGGCAGTAAAAACTTCAAACATTTTTTAAAATACGAAGATATTTTCCATATGAAAAGGTGGGCATTCGAATGCCACCCAGGTTTTTAAGTGGTTCCATTTCCATTTTAAATTTTTTGGCATAGGGCACTTCTACAGCTGCAGTAACTCATAATAAAGAAAGAGGGTAGAGAGCTGAGACATTACACTTTGTCCTCGAGTCTAACGTCTTAGAATCATCGTTTCAAAATGACATTTTGCCATGTCTTATTAGCAGTTATTAGCCAGACCCTGGCGGCTATTGCTACATCATAAGGTATGGGGTATTACCTTCAGAAGTGATTAAAGGACCAAAAATTAGAACCCAATATACACGGTACTCTGGGAGTGTTTGTGTAGTGCAGGGGAAGAGGTCAAGATGTGCACACTGGCAGTGGTAAGGGAGTTGGAGCTGGAAAAGTTATCATCTATCTTGTGGCCACACACCATCAAGGGCAGATTCCCTGAGCCTGGACTAGGGTTGACATCAAAGAAACGGTGGCCTTGCTTTCCCTTCCCAGCTGTTGCCACTGTACCTCCTCTCCACGTACAATCCCCACACACACATATTTATACCCTTGCCCTGGCCCACACTACATTACAGTATTTCAGAGGTCAAATAAAACACAGTGAAATTTAAACAGTTATTTTCAGAAGTTTTAAAACTATTCTCAGTAGAACATTTAAATGTGCATTAGAGCTGTGCTTCAAACTTTGCCTCAGACATTTGTGTTATAGCTTGAGAGAATGGTTTTTCCAGTGTGCAGTCCCACACTGGAAACGTGTGGGAATTCACCACCCTGCCAAAGTGCCGATCCCGGAACAAGGCGAAAATTTAAACAAGAGCACTTCAGAGGTTTAGTGGGGAGAATTTTCTGACTATTAGCTGAAAGGAGTCTGAAAGTAAGTGTTACAGTACCAAAGACTTCTTAAAAATTACATGGAAAACCAGGTTTGTTTGGTTTTTTTAATCCTAAAAGCACTAATATAGACCTGACCTTTAAGCAGTTTCAAATAACTTAGCTCATGCTTACTGTTTCAAGGCTATTAAAAACAATTTTTAGCAACAGTTATCAGTTCATATATACTAGAGTTAATCTTGTTTTGCAACAGTGATTAAACACTTGTGTCAAGTTTCTGTGCTTAGAAATGATAAACATATGAAAATGTATACTATACTGTGTAAATGGAAAAGAAACTGCATCAGAATTAGAAATCTTTGCTTATGTGACCCATCTATTTTCATAATCCCCAAACTTAGTATCTTATTCATCTCCTACCTTACATTATGACTCAAATCATTACTTTTAAAATGTGGTACTTATAAGGATCTTGGTTTTTCTTTAGAAGAGTCAGTAGACCGAACTCATACGGCCATTAGGCTTCAATTCCTGACTTAGATGCATCATTTTACAGAAGAATTAAATCTTTTTTTTTTAGCACCACAACAGTATCACCCTAGCTTTAAATTCTGTGTCCTGACCTACAGTCACCTACAAAGTATCACAAAAACACTAACTTTTCTGAATACTTAAAAAAACAAAAAAATTGCAGATATGCTGGCTTTAGTGCCCAAAGAGCATAGGAAATTCCCACTAACACCACAATGCATTCATTCAGCTGTGAGGTCATGTTATAGAAGGAATCACTACAGTTATCTTCTGGGTAATTTATTTTTAACTTAGATCCCTTCTTGGACACAGTTTACAGCACCATCCTGTAAAGAGCGGCAGTAGCACAGGGACAGAGGAATCTTCTGGGGAAATAAATGCATGAACTGAAAAGTCCTCTAACCTCTACATTAGAAGCAATCTGCAACTACACCTTACATAGGAATATTAATCTGATAACACAGTTTTGACAACACACCTCATCTCTAACTATTCCTTCAACAAATAATAACTAGCTGCTTTGGGTGAAAAAGAGGGAGGGAGGGAGGGAGGGAAAAGAACATTATCTTGCTGTCAACATCCCACCACTCTGTGCTCATCCGCTGGCCTAATAAAACATACTACGTCCTATCCATAATTTTTGCCTTGTTTCATTTGACAAAACTGTTGGCTGGAAATGACAAACTGTTCTCATTTAAAATGAATCAACAGTACCTGCTAGACTTTGTTTTAAACAGTATTTTAAGTCAGTTCAGTAAACCTCGTTTGAACTCATCCCACCATGGTCAAGCTTGCTGGTACTTGTGAAAAGAAAAAGCAAACACAGCAAGGTTTCTTTGCTCAGTATTACGTCAAAGTGCAGCATTCACTTCGGTGTACAGGAATCTCTGGAATGCAAATTTGTGACCTTCAACTGCAGTGGGTGAAAGGACCAGGGGAATGAACCATCAAGATAAGTATGCAGTGCTTTAGAAGTTCCATTTCCTCTAGAATAGCATACTTACAAGGGCACAAAGGATCTAGTGTTAACTTAGTTACTTAATAAACACCAATTACATTAAAACCTGAAATAAATGCTGAGCAGTAGCCTATAAACCAAGGCTGGAGTGATGATACCTCCCGCCACACCACAGCATTCAATAACAGGGCTGACCGGATCCTTGGACACTTCTTAGTTCTGGAATCAGACTTTCATTCTCCCAACAACTACCCTGAGACACTGAAATCTGTATCCTGTATCCTTTTCTCCCCGCTTCACAGGAGGGCAAGTTTCAGACATTTTCTGTCTAAAGGGTTTGCTTTGTGCGGGGGTTTTGTTCTCAGACAGGGCTCTCGAACTGCAGTTTTGACAGCCCTCTTGGAAGAGCTCTGCGCGTAGATCCCCTTTTCGCAGGAAAGGATCGCTGATGGTGAGATAAGAAACTTGGGAGAACTCTCCCCAGGAGCTTTAATAGCACAGCAATTTCAGGTAGCAAGCTGAAGATGAGAAATACTGCAATCCATCACATATAACAGTAATATTCCCTTTCACAGTGGAAGGCAGATAAGAGGGGGTTTTGCTTTTCATGCATTCTCCAAAAGTACTGCACTTGATAAGATAATGCCATTTGTTTTGTAAAAAACCTGTTCTTAGCATGCCAGTTCTGACAAGCGCACGTGCCAGGGCTTTTGAAGCCACTGACTCCATCTACCACTACCTTTGTTTGTAAAAAGCATTTGCTAGCTTCTTTATGTTTGGCTTGTACCTGCACTCCCCACTTAATCATTTTTGTAAGAGTACATTTTGAGGACACTCCAGTGGCAAATTGCTTCTGTAGCAGCCACCTCTTCATCTTGGAAATTCCTGACAAAGAGCCCTTCCAAAAAGAAGATCTTCCTAAATTTCAGTCACCACGCCATGCACCACTGTGCAGAGGTGCATGAGGGATGGCTGGAAGTATTCCAGAAGCAGAATGAAGCTGACGAGAGGTAGACTAAAACACTACTAGGCAACAGCTATGGTTCAAATGCATAAGCGCACAAAAATAATGCTACATTCATCCAGGCCTGTGCAAACAGCCCAGAGAATTTTTGAGTGAATTTTTGAGTTTTGTGGCACTTATGAAAGCCACATAGCAGCAGCGAGCCCCTACACTGCTCTTAAATCAACTTGTAAAGATCTAGGGAAGTCCCTCAGGAGTGCTACAACAGCAAGGCCCAAGTACCAAGGCTGCTACTCTTCACAAAAAAGACTACTGAAAAGATTTGCACATCTGGAAATTCTGCGCCATGCCAGGACCCGTGATAACTCTCTACTTGCTTCATACCAGCCAAGGTAAACCTCTGCAGTACCAGATACATAGAGGCAGGTGCAAAAAGGACACACTATTTCTGTATCATCAGTGCTTTGACAGACAAGGAGTATTCATAAATTAAAAGCAATCTGCAAAGGACACCGAGGAGAAAGCATTTGATAGATCCTCTTCCAAAACCCATTCCTCAGGAATAAGAACGGCCCAGAAGGTCCATGAAATACCTATTTCATATTCCCAACACATCTGAGTTTCACTAAAATTAAATACTATAATAATAGAGGGACAAAGCCACAACTATAACATGCCATGAGAAGAAAGCAAGAAGAGGTGCGCGGGCATGACAAAGTCCTAGATCACAGTTACAACGCTGACTCACACTGATATTGCTACCAAAAGCATTAACCTTTAATGTGGATAGGAAAAGAATCTGATGATGGAAAAGTGAGCTCTGCGCAGTGCAAATCTGGTAGATGCATTTTAATTCCCAGAGCTGGTGAAAGCATTGAGACAACTAGTGGGGTGCCAAAAACAACAATTTATTCTACAAAATAGTTTTATTGTAAATTGAGATGGTAGGTCAGCTGCAACAGAACAATTCTGGAAAGATAAAATTAGAAAACATTTACAATGTTTTACATACACATGTTAAAGGAAGGTCGACAGTGCAATTTTTGCAGTTACAAAAAAAAGACTTTTCTCCCTTCACCTGGGATGGCAGAGTTCAGACTATCTAGTCAAGTCTGTATGACTGGAACCTTAACATTGCTTCAGTGTTTGCCATTACCTCTGTGCCAGCCCGTGTCTCCCAGTTCCTGCTGGGTCTTGAATTTAGAAGGAGCTGATATTCCTTCACTTCAAGACGTCATAGCTCCCAACCATTTATCCACCCTGCAATTCGTCATTTAAACCCAGGTACCATCTTTGGCAACTGTGCCTTAACTGCTGCTGTTGTTTCTTTCTTTAATCCATGTTTTAATCTACCTAACTTTTGAGGTACATTCTCATTAAAGAGATAAGCAAAACTCACTCATTCAGGATTTTAGTTTCAACTGTTCCTATTCCTAAGGTGAAGCGTGTAAGCTCTGATCAGAGACTAACACTGCTGCTACAAACATTCCACCTGAGCCCTCCACATCCTGAACACATCGATTGCTCGGTGATGAGGAAACTGATATACAGTGAATAGGAGGCAAATCAGAGTGCTCACACTTACTTAAAAGTTTCCTTTAAAAAGTGTTATTTACCCTAAAAGCTAGTTATAAAATTAAAAATTTTTAAAAAATCTAGTAACAACAAAAATATTTTCAGGATAAAACCTCGCATATCCTATTTATCTGTAATCCTAAAAATACTTATTACAAAAAACAAAAACAAGAAAACACCTCAGCCCTCTTCAGTTTTTAAGCAGGATGAGCCTAAGGCCTGTTCATCACAATCGTTTGCCATCCTCATTCAGCAGCTTGAAGTGGTTTCCAAAGTTTTGACTGAACAGAGCGCGCTCTGGCCAGAATTCCTTCAAAACTCCAGTAGCCCGTCCCTTAACTGCTACAGTTCTCCTGGCATGAAGACCGAGAAACGCATCCGCTTAGCAAGGGTGTCGTGATTCAGAGCTGAACAGAACTGAAGGGGCCTGTGAGAGAAGTCAAAGTATCTCGTTAGAGACCCTGGTAACATACTACTAAATCTCTTCTGCAAGGCAGCAAGGGGCTGCCTGATTTCAACCTCATTCACCAGAAGATGGGCAGTATCTTAGCAAGGCTTTTCTCTTCCTTCAGCAGTTCTGCAGAGCTAGTTTACACCATGAATATTAAACAAAACCAGCAGCATACCTGCTGCTAAAGCATTACAGGTCAAGAATAAATCAGAAATACTTGGTTCATTTCTAAACACCTGGGTTGTACTAGTTCTAAACTATGAAGTTCTCTATATAAAATGTACAGTTTCCAGGCTTACCATAAGGAAGACTTTGGTCCTCTCTACAAAATTGCCTCAGCATATAAAGACAGGATGTTTGCTGGATACATGAAAAATGCAATGCTGATCGTAATGAAAAACAGAGGAAAATGTCTACTACTTTAATCTAGAGTAATTTAGAATACTAAAAATAACAGAAAACATGTCACAGTTGTTGTTCTTGTGACATGAGGTCATAGCAAAGAAAAGGCAGTAAACCATTATTTTTCAGGAGTGGCTCTTTTTACACATAATTGCTTAGTGCAGCGCGGCTCAGTTGTTCCTCCTCTGTCCTTCCCCCCCACCGACGCACAGTAAGTTTCCTTTCATGAAGTCAGATGTAAAAATTTAGTAGCCATACTCCAGGAACATGACAGGAGATATTAGATAGAGTCTAGGTATAGGTTTACAGGAACAAACACTAGAATCTAAACAAGAGTCTATGTGAGAAGTCAGCAGAGAAGATGAACACGTGTACACCTGCATCAAGCTACACCTGCTGGTAACTGTGCCTCCATACATCTCTGAAAACTTTCCAGTGATGGAACAAAACAAGATACAGAACTTACCAGTATGGGCTGACGCACCTTCCAGTGTATCCTTTGCAGACTATATCTATTTGAAAGCCCCAAACTTGTGCTGGAACTCAGAAAGGAGCTCTTCCAACCCTTGCATCTGGCAGAATTAAGAAGTCATCTGCCTGAACATAATAGATTACAGATGCCAAGGCTACATCCATAAAGCCTACTAGGAACCACATACTAGCAACAAACTCTTCTTGCAGCTCTGTCTTGTCATTTCCTCATGACAGTGACAATTCAGGATTTATTCTTGTCCCTTATCATCCCTTATATATAGCCTACAGGAAAATGGCCTGCAAGACTTTCTTCTGACCGATCTCAACCTAGCAAGAGAATTTAATTTTTTTGTAAACCTTTATTTTTTGTTTCTATTGCAAGAATTGCATGCCACTTAGTTTGTCAGCTGCAAATACCAAAACTCTTACTTGTCTCTCTACCTAAGTCTATCATCAGGCAATGCTACAGCACATAATCAATTCACAAATAAATCCGAAAATGGCTGCTGTAGAAGCATCACAGAGCCAGAATTCAAGGCATTCATAGCGAAGTAGTGGAATTTAAGTTACTAGTGGTTTTGGTGCTGTTGGCTCTTCAGCAATAAAAACTAGTCTGCACAGCACTGCAAGCGGACAAGGCCAACAGCAGACCATTCAGACTGGTGGGAGAAACTGAGTTGACACCAGTTGGTAACAGAAAGAGCTTGGAAACCTCTGACAGATAACTGAGTGCTCTGTACGTGGGCATTGAGTGCGCTAGATTAATACAGCCAGAAGATTAAAGCATAGCTACAACTCCTAGTCTAGATAAAACCTGAAGATTAAAGATCACATTATAGGTGTGTGAAACATGTACCACTCCTTTCAGTCAGTCAAAGAATGTTTCAATTAGAAATTGCTGTGATTATAAACACGCAAACAAGTACTTTAACTCTCAATGAAAAGGTGCTGGTTTACTAGGAAAAGAGGCAAGACTGTTCAAAGATTGTCTCATTCTGTGGTACACACCTGCCAGAAAGCTTGGCAACATCAACACTGTGTTAATTCCATCCCTCAAATATTTAGTGCTGAAGCTCTGATTGTTTACAAATATAAAGACGTTTCCATCTCTCAAAGATCAGCAGTGATAATATGACGAGGTGTTTGCATACAACTGCAGAAATGTGGCCAAATGAAAACTATTTGAAGATAAGGAAGAAAAAAAAAAGATACGACCTGTGTTTAATAAAGGTAAAGTACGTCAAACTAACTTGATAACATTTTTTTTCCCCAGGAAAAGAAAAAGGAAAAGCCATGTGTGAAGAAAATTTCATCAAAATCTCTGAACAATGTGACACACAAAGTTATTAGTGAAATAAGGAGATGAATAGAGAATGGTAAGTTAGCTAAGGAGCTGGTTGAAAAGAAAGTGAGAGGAGTTAATTCATAGAGCAGGTTACAGAATTTGCCAGCAAAGCTCTATAAGGACTTGTTTGAGCAATAATCTCCAAGTGTTTCTGTAGAGACACTGGGTCAAAATATGCTGATGAGAAGGTTAAGATTTATCATCAACACAAAGGATAAAAACAAATGACAGAACTGGACTCCTAAGAACAGAACGAAATTCATGGGAAATCCAACAGCACAGAAGTAAAAGCCTGAGATTATGTACCAGGAGGTAATAACAGACTTCTGCTATGTTCTGGAAGCTAATCACTTAAAAGTGGCTATAGAGAAAGGTCTCAAAACATTAAACGATTGTACGCTGACTGACTGACTAGCTAACTGAAAGACCCAAAAACTAATCAAGACTGTTTTGATACCTATTTTTGTCAGCTGTTAGTCATTACCCATTTCAACCTCCTAAAAGGTTCCACTGGGGGTGGGTGTGTGTTTTTTCCTCCCCTGAATGTGTCTGCCTCTTAACTTATCTGTAAAGCAGAGATACTTCATGCTTAAATCTTTTCAAATGATTTGACTTTTCCAGATGAATTTCAGATAAAAACATGCAGCAGCTAGAACCCATACAGCATATATTAAGTGAACCGATCAGCAAGGTAGATCTTAATCTCAAAATCTAATCAAATGAAGAGATCATAATAATCAGGGCAGTACAACAGCATGTGCCATACACAGATTGCTGATCTTATTCTACTGAACTTGTTAAGCAAGACCAGGAAGACCTGATGTTTCTAAAAAACATTTACAGATGCATAAAGCCAAGGATAATAAGTGTCATAGATTCTTTGCAGACTTGGTGCCTTTCTACATAACTGAAGTTTGCTGGTTCCAAATTCCATGTGTGATGCACCCCAGCTGAACGCTTAGAAAGCTTCATCTGGTAGAGTTTAAAAGAGTAACTTTCCACCAATTTGGTGCAGAACGTGAAAAAAGTTTCAGGAAGGTAATCAGGTACACTTATTTGGCTACATTTTTATACCCTGGCACACTTTAAAAAAAAAATTGTTTTCTCTAGCTATGATAGAGTTTTCCATCTTTTAGTCTGACTATTCAAAGTCAGCTCTTTGGGAAAACCAGAATGTTACCATTCACTACTTCAAAGACCCCAGATTTAACTTGTTGCCTTTTTGAAACTGTAAAGTATAAACTATGTGCCTAACACAGCTTTCACATGGTTAAACAAGCAAACTAGATAAATGTCATTTTCCCTGCCTCTAGCACTTTGAACTTTTCATTACAGGAATCTCACAGTAGTGTTCCATATAACCCAGAGAAGTACATTTTCAGACAGTACTTGAAACTGAGATTCACTTAACATCATGAACTGTTACTGCTACAAGGTCTCATTATGCAGTGAATTATATTTATTTTCATAATAAAAAATAATGTGCAAATATCATTGGATAGAACGTATTGTGATATTTCAAATCAGACTCATGGCCCTGCAATTCCTCTTTTCCACCAGTACTCTGAAAGAGCACATGACCAAACTATTACATTGAGAGTTTGCCCTGAAAGTGCATGTTAGATATGTTTGCACCATCAGCATATAATCCAGTATGCGTTCCTGTTTTTTTAGTAGTTAAGAGCAACAAATGAATTCATATTCCTCTTTGTACCTTTTTATAGCCAAGCCCCACAGAACATAAATACGAGTGTACTGAATGGACTGCACGTTACATCCCTGAGGCACATATTCAAACTTAACCGCTATTTCCAGATGACAGTGTTTATGCATGACTTTAATGTGATCTAAATATTGCTCTGTGCTAATCTGGATTATTTTTTCCTCAAATTTCTCAATGTAGACAAACCATTATATGGCCTTTCCCCAGGCTGGGTAACAACCAGCAAGCTTTACATTTATTGTTCATGGTTTTTAACAGCAGTACAAATTAGCAACACAAAACTCAAGAGCTACTTGACACTTCAGCAAAAGGAAGAGGCTCACATGAAGGCCCCGTAACTGCCAGAGCCAACATAAATAATTGGCTGAGGTGGGACACAACAGGACCCAACAGCTCAGAAAAAGCAAAGGAAGGGGAAATACCTCTGTTGTTCTCCTCTTCTGCAAGCAAGGGGTCACTCGGTCAGTTCAGCTTCCTGTGGAGTCACAGACCAAACCTGTATGCGTTTATATTCAATACGAGCATCAACTAATGGTAAAAACCACCACAGAGATGACGGGCCAAGCGCTTCCCACCAGTACTGTAAGTACCATAGCTGTTACAGTTCAGGTATCCTCACAGCTCCTTCCCTTCCCACATACCTTACACCTATGTAGCAAATATTTTTTTAGTTTTTCAGTATGTTGGGCAGGAAGTACCAGTTTAAGTAATTCTTCTGTCCCACAAGAATAATATGTGCAAATCCAATAGCTGGAAAAATACAAGTTAAACATTAAATTCATCTAAGCACTATGAATTGCCGAAAAATATCCATAAAGCACTTTATCTGTTACATGGAAGCAACCTCCTATTTTAAACTAATTCCAGAAAGCTATTTTTTCTGGTTTTACCATGACTACCAATAGCATTTCAATCATCACTTTCAGAAGCTCTTCAAGCATATCAATAAATTCGAACTCATGACAAAAAACACATACAAAAAAGACTACTCAAGCCAATCTCCTTCCCAAACTGCTAACAAAACCAAAAATCCCCAAGTCCTTTTTTTTTTTTTTTTTTTTTTGGAAGTACCACGTGAAGGAGATCTGAAGAAAAATGGCATGTTTTGTGTATCTGCATGCCAAAATATTTTAGTATAATTCAAGATTTCCACTACCACACAAGACCCATGAAGAAAACAAAAACCTGGGTGCTTCCTCACACGTGGGTATGCCTTTTGTGGAATGCTGTCAAGTGCTACTACACGTCTGTAAAAAAAGAAAAGGGCACATGCCTCATGGTTTCAGAGACCATTTTAACTGATGGCACAGTTAAAACAGTGCTTGGAAAATAAACTGTTCCTTCATTTGCTCCAGGACAAGAACAGGGCCTAATCGGGTGTCTTATGCCCTAAGAGCTGCCAGTAACAGAACTCCCACATCTGAAAAATACCTCTTTTGCCACCCCCTTGCTATCACCCTCTCATCACCCCCAGGCAGTGCCTTCCACCTTATTGTATGTGAGGTTTTAACTTTTGTCACTCGAAGAGGACAAACCTGTCTCCTCATTTTATAGAAACAGATGATTGTAACTGCGTATCACAATCGTTAGGGTTGTGACAGCCAAATCTGGCTAAGTGCTAGGTTTTACTAGTTCAACACAAAGCTTACCTGTCAACTGATTTGTTGTTTGAAGTTTTATTACAGTAAATGACACTTTTCCTTCTCGCTTTTTCCAGATTAGCAAGCAAGTCTTACAGCTTGATTAATGAAATGCACATTAACTAAAACAAATGAATTTTTCTGAAGCACAATTTTAAACCTCCCCGAAGCACGCTAGCCACATTAATGCCAGAAGTACCAGAAGCCTGCACCAAAAAGCAACACTGTAGAAAACCTGCATAAAGAGCAAAGGAGAGAGATGGAGGCAAAGTCGTTGATCACGCACAATCTCAAGAGGCAAAAACAAATCGCTAATCCAGACAACGTGACCCATGGCCAGCTAGTCAGGGTGTCCCAGACGTATAAACAAACAGCCACCTTTGAAACGGAAGTGGCTATAAAGAATCCCGAACAAGTTTAAGCAAGGCAGGAATGCGGTTGTGTCATCACCCTTTTACCCTTTATTTTCCTAATGACTCAATTACGTAGGTAAAATTAAATACCCAAAAAGGAGTTCTTCCTGGCCCTGAAAACTAAAGATCCTTTTATTTAGTCACAAATTAGGTATCGGATGAACAGTAACAATGCAAGCTTTCTAACTTTCTTCCTGTGTATGACTAAATCCTGGACTGGAAGAACCCTATCCATGGTTCAGGCTGGGAATAGGAAGGGTTTTTTTTCCCGCCCTTTTTAAGCTTCTGGCCCCTTTACTAACATTTCCCAGAAACGTCTCAGGGCAGATCTTTTTTACATGGATATTTATCTGCTAAAAAATAAAGGCACTGAATGAAAACGAACTGCCGAAGTTCCTAACACTACATAAATATCTTAACAGTTAACCACCTGTCCTAACACAGGACCAACTTACACCTTAACCCACTAGCAATCGCTAGGGCCCTTGGGTCTCTATGGGACACAACATCTTAACGCTGCCAAAAACAAAAGATGTAATTTTGTCCAGTATTCACAATAATTGCTGTTTTTTCATAAAGCACTCTCTCTGTGATATGCAGACACAATATGCCATATAAACTACCATCAGTAGCCAAATTTATAAACTAAGACATTGAGTATCTTTATTTCTAGTAAAAGAGCTTTCACAATTAATATGTTTATCTGCACTTTTGAATGTAAAACACTACACACACTAAATGCTTGCATTATTATCACAGATGAGCTACAAAGTGTCCATTTACAAGAACACATCTCTTCACGCTCTGAAGAAAAAAAAAACTGCCTTTATTCAGCCTTCTCAGGCAAAGCAGGGAAATGAACATTCTGGTCAAATCAACTCAAAAGCATATAGTAGAGCTCAAAGGGGGAAAAAAAAAAAAGATATAGTACAGCCTCTGTAGACAGATGTACTAAATAGACTGTGATAACTCAGCTTGGGAAAAAAAAAAAAAAAAAGAGAAAACTGAGAAGCCAAAGATTCATAAAATTGCAAATGAGGTGGTGCCTGGAAAAAGATTCTTTATTCTTTCTCGTACTACAAGAAGCAGGAGGCACACAGTGCAATTACCAAGCATCAGGTTTAAAGCAAACAGAACCAGGGAATATTTCTGTACAAGTTGTGGAATTCGCCACACAGGACACAGTAGAAACTAAAGGCACACACAGTTCAAAAGAGCTAGACAAATCCACAGATGACAGGTCCAGCAGGCGCTATTAAACGCGACTGCACACAGCCTCTAGCTCAGGACACCTCTAAACCATTTGCTGTTGGTAGGTACACTGAGGAATAGTTACTACATTGTCTATGTATGGTCTTTTACTTTCCCCCTAATGATTTACTTCAGGTCACTGTCACAGATCACATACTGAGCTCAACATACATTTTTCAGTCCTTATTACCTCATCATTCATGTATTCTGACAAACCTGTTCATCTGAAAATACCATTTCCGCAGCTCTAACACTGAATAAGTTAAACTACAAATAATTCATCGTTTAAGTTGCTTCCTTAAACTGATTAAATGAGATCGAAAGAAAATGTCAAACCTCTAGAACCCCTCTCTTCCCATCCACACCTGTAAATATCGTTTTATCACAGATGAGGTTTACCAGGTTTGTGGTTTGTTCTGCACTGTCACCATTTCATTCAGACACCTTCTACAAAGTAGTACTAAACATTTGTTTTCATCCAGTGAAACCATTAGAGGAATCTATTTGAAATCCTAGGCAAGTTAAGAATAATGGACTCCTGTGTTTACTTATTACTAAGTACACAACTATTTAATTATGTCTATTTGCCAAAAACTGCATCTTTCAAGGCAAGAAGCAAGCATGAAGACAGCGAGACACTTCAAATTCTACTCAAAAAGTATATTTAAACAAATCAACATTTTCATCATTTTTTCTGCTTGTAACTGCTGAAATACTGATCAACTAGACACTTTTATACTGAAATGCTACCACAGGTAAAGGCTTATCTCCCACCCAGTTTTGTCCCTGCCATCTTACACAATACTTTTCCAAAGTAAGTAATGAAGCTGCAGCCCCTTTCCAGCCACACAGTTCCAAGACTGATGTCGTATTTAAAGTGACAGACTGTGAATGCACTCTGCAACCGTGGCATTTAATTTAGAAGTCAGCACTTGACACGTTGAAGTATTCAGAATTCCTGAAGTCTGTCTGGCTGCACAGTTGCATAATTTGAACAGGGATAACCTACTTATAACTGGGCAAGACAGAAGTATGTCAACAGACATTCCCCTGTATGTCAAGGGATGTTCCCTTCCTCGTCACATACCAGCAAAAGCATCGCTGCCTTGTCACCGTTTGGTTTTCTTGTTCAAGCTACTGGTTTACGTTGCCCCTCTTGGCAGCGGAAGAAGCCGTTAGCAGGCAACTTTTTTACGTGGCCATATATATGGCTGCTGTGCAAACAATACCTATGTTTTCAAGGAAAACATTTTGCCTTCTCTGCCAGCCCAAGAAGAGGAAAAGGGGTGCAGTGTAAATACTTTTCACAAATACATTTTCACTCCTTGGCAGAAGCATGAAAATCAAAACACACTAAAATTGACAGGCGATATGATCAATTCCTCACACACCTGGCAGGTTCCACAGAGAACTTGGAAATTATAATGCCTAAAAATATAATTGAAGTAACACAAATTACCAGATAGAAATAAAGTCAGACATTCTCAAAAGAACACTGAAGTCATATAGTTTGTCAAAAATAATCGATAATGTTAGCGAACTGCTAGATATGAACTAACCAACACAGGTGCAAAGTGCCCAAGACCTTCTCTTTATCAGTGACATGTGAAGTCACCATTCACCTTAGAGCACAGGTATTGCACATCTATTCACAAGAAGTAAACAAAAAGGAAGAAGCCTCCTTCAAATGGGTCATAGGATGTAACACCAAAAATAACGTTTGGACACTTGTTCAACTGCACACACAAGGAAAGCTGTATTTGCTTTGATCCTCTTAGCAAACAGCTGACCAGACCCTCATAACAGCACACTTCGCTACAGACACCACAGACTGAAACCAGCCCTTTTAAAACTTGCCAGAGTTTATGATTAACCTCCTGTTGCAACAAACATGGCATGGATTCAGTTTCACTTACTGACAACTTCTCTTACATAGTACAGGAGAAATATATAAGGACACTCCCCCTCGTCAACCTCATGGTCACAGAAAGAGAAATTCTCTCACCCTGTAAACAAAACCAGTGAGAAACCTTCAGCGTGGGAAAGCAAGCACGATACTCCCTCGGCACGAGTTATCATTCATGCAACATCCACCCAGAGAGACAAAAGTGGGGCTGGAAATTCCCTTCCCTGGTAAAGGCACTGCTTGGAGTTTTTGCACCAATTAAAATCTAAGATTAAAAACAGCTGTTTATACAGAAGTAGCCCCTAGGGAGACACACTTACGGCATTATAACTGGTTTCTGGTATAAACAGCTTTACGTCAATGAGGTATTTATATTGGTAGAGCTATATCTAAGGTAGCAGGTTAACACTTGTTCAGTTATATCTTCTTAAATAGATGCACATAAACTCAGGCAAGGTCTCTACATATACCACACACTGGATCTGCATTATGTGCAGACCTCAAGCAGGGGCAGGAGAGTGGAGTTTCAGAAGGAAAGTGCATTACCTTTGAAATACTCCAAAAGACTCCTGGACACTGGTCTGTGACCTGCCTGGACTGAAGCCATTTCTGCTCAGTGTCACTTCACAGGGTTCATGAACCAGTGCCACAGGCATGCCAGCACATGATAAACAACACGTTTCCTACTCTACAGGCACTTGCAGCTAGAAGCTGCGGATCAACTCGGGAGGTGAACTAGATAACCTCCACCTAAATAGAAGCTAAGAGCAATAGATAGCCCAGGGTTTAAAACAAAACAAAACCGAAAAAAAAAGAAAAAAAAAAACAAGAAAAAAAGGAAGAGTCTCACATCAGGCAAGAGTAGCACAGGTAAAGAATGAGGGGAAACATAAAAGTTGGAAAGTGGAGAACTTTTCCACAGAGGTAGGGAAAACTCAGGACCTCACACGTGAGGAAGATAATAAACGCAGGAGCTATCTAGAAACATGCAGAATGGATTTGGGACTGCACAGGAACAACAACAAGCTGACAAAATGGGGAGAGCTTCAAATAACATAGGTTTGGAAAAAAAAAGAAATTGAATGAATTTTAGACCAATGATTTCCAACTTTGGGATCTGCAGATACCTAGCAAGTCCAGACTACTACAACTGAGCAGTCTGCCAGAGCATAAGGGAAAAAAAAAAAAAAACCACAAACAAAAGTCAAAGCTAAAATCAAGGTAGGCTTAACCTTACTTTATTTCACCGAAATATCATCCACTGCACATTAAGAAAACAGGCTGAAAGTCTCCATCATGAAAGATGCAAAAGGCAGCCATGAAGTACAGCCAAGAACGGATAAGAAAACAGTCATTTTCAATATATGCAAGGCAGAAGAGTGACTGCTGGGAGAAAGGAGTCAGAATGGATGGTCTCTTTGGCCCAATTTACAAGGAAGTACTAAGGTCTAGAGGCAGGCAACAGAGTACCTACCACTATGCACCTGCAGAGAACATGTAAGACACAAAAAGACAAACAGCGGAAACTTTCTCCTGGGAAGTGCATAGCAGAAATACCTGCCTCCCGAAGGCTACTGGTGAAATGCCTGCTGTTGCTTTCCAGCCTGATGTGAGCAAACAAATACAGTGCAGGACATAACAGTTTTTGGTAGGCAGTCAACACGATAACCCTGGTGTATATGCACAAGTGGTCCCAGAGACAGTGGAATACCCTCTCCCTTCACAGTAAGTAAAACAAACTTCATAGTGCAAAACAGGAGATGGGCTGGAAGAGTTGTCTATTAGACTTTAGTGGAAGATATGTGCATGCCTTTTTGGGTGAAAAAACTTAGCAGCTTCCTGCAGACAGGAAGAAGCCTCCTGGTGCGTCTGTAAATAACAAGCTGCGGTGTTCAAGCAAGGAGGTATTCCTCTACACACCTGCATATGGAAACAAGTTCAGCACATTTTGGAAGGCAGTGAACCCCTGCTATATGTGGATGTATATACCAAAAGAGGCTATGGATTTTGGCAAGCAAGAAGCAAAATATACCCCTCCCCAGCATCTGCATGTGCCAATGTTTATGTTTGCATACAGCAGACTGGAAGCAAAATAATCCTGAACGCACAGAGGGGCGGAGGGGAACGGGCAACAGATCTTGGCAGATGAGCTCTGCAATGTCCTCAGCATGCATGGACACGGGCGCAGGTGGAGGCATCGCAGTGGGCCTTGGCAGATGGGCAGCAGAGAACATGCAGAAGGGGGTGGCGTAGGAAATAAATAAATAAGCAAGGTGCAGCAAGCTTTTGCCTAACAGCTAGGATTCCCTCTCTCCCTTCCACGAGCCTGCATCGGAGAAAGGAGACAGCGGGAAGCCCTCCGGGATGCAGCAGACAAAACAACTTCCCTCCCCCCCCCCCCGCCGCCCCCAGCACTGCACGCACAAGGGCGCGCAGCAGGGCACCTCCAACAGGCCCCGCAACTCCCCGGCGGGAACGCAACAGGCAACGCGACCGCCCGCCGCGGCGGCGCCCATCCGCGGCGGCAGGACGGGCGGGCGGACGGACGGACGGGGCGCACCAGGCCACGCGATCCGCACGCAGAAAGAAAAAACCAAAAAAAAAACCAAAAACAAAAAAACCCACGCACGATTACAGCCCCCGGGGGCGGGAGGGAGCGGTCAAAAACCGCCGCCGCCACCACCACCTCCCCGCCGGCCCTGAGGGGAGCCGCCGGCCCGAGGGTCGCCGCCCCCCCGCTCCCCCCCCGCCCCGGGCGCCGCTCGGGCCCCGGCCCGGTTACCTGCGGTCGGTGGGGCCGGCTGGGCCCGGCGCGCGCGGGGAGGCCGAGCCCCCCTACCTCGGGCCGCGCTGGGCCATGACGGCGGGTCGGGAGGAGGAGGAGGAGGCGGGGGGGGGGGGGGCAGGAGGCCGCCGCCGCCGCCGCCTCCCCCTCGGGCGGCGCGCGCGGAGCGCGGAGGGGAGGGGAGGACGCGGCACGGGGCTGGCGGGGGGTGGGGGGGGGCGGCGCGAGCCCCCCCGCGCGCGCGGCGTTCTGGGGGCGGGGGGGGGGGGGGGGGCGGCGGCAGCGCGCGCTCCGGCGGGGGGGGTGGGGCGGGGGGGAGGGGGGGTCCCGGCGCTGCGAGCTCCCGCGCTCCGCGCCGCCCGGCCGGGCACTTTGTTTGTGTCCCACAATGCACCGCGGCGGCGGCGGCGGGGAGGGCGGGGCCGCCGCTGCGCACGCAGGCGCAGTGAGCCGCCGCTGGGCGCGGGGGGGGGGGGGGGGGATGAGGGAGGGGGCCGAGGGGGCGGGGCGTGGGGCGGCGCGCGCGGCGGGGAAGCTCCGCGGGCACCGCCGCGACCCGGGCGGGCGATGCGGGGGCCCGGGACCCCCGGGGCCGTGCACATCGGCGGGGTCCGGTGCCTGCATCCCCCCCCCCCGGGCAGTGCACATCGGGGGGGCTACGGTGCCTGCATCCCCCCCGGGGAGGTGCACATCGGCGGGGTCCGGTGCCTGCATCCCCCCCCCGGGGCGGTGCACATCGGGGGGGCTCCGGTGCATGCATCCTCCCCGGGGCCGTGCACATCGGGGGGGCTGCAGTGCATGCATCCTCCTCCCGGAGCGGTGCACATCGGGAGGGGCTCCGGTGCCTGCATCCCGCCCTGGGGCAGTGCACATCGGCGGGGTCCGGTGCCTGCATCCCCCCCCCGGGGCGGTGCACATCGGGGGGGCTCCGGTGCATGCATCCCCCCACCCCCGCCCCGAGCCCGGTGCACTCGGGGCACACCAGTCAGTGCATGAATGCCCCTGGGGCCTGGGGCGGTGCACATGGGGCGCTCTGCTGCATGAGTCCCCCCAGGGCCCTGAGCACTCCAGTGCACGCACACGGGGCACAGCCGTGTACGGGAGAGTGCACACTGGACACTGCTGTACATGCAGCCCCCCCAGCCCAGGGCACTGCAGTTCCCCCCCAGGGCAGTCCCATGCATGTGCCCCCCCCCCCCCCGAGATGGTGCACAGAGCACACCCCATGGTGTGCATCCCCCCTAGACCAGAGACCTCTGCTGCACATATCCCCCCTATCTGTCTAGGGTCCTGCAGCACATGCATCCCCTGACTCCATGCCCCATGGCAGTGCACGCAGAGCATCCCCCCCGCCCAGGTCCTGCACGGTGCACGCAGGGCACCCTGATGCATGCACGTTTCCCACACTGTGGGACAAACAGGACTCGTCCTCCCTGGCCGCCGCTCCACTGCCATGCGGTCAGTGCAGGGAGGAAAAGAAACCCCCTTTGCACACTGTCTTTCTCCCAAGGAAATACCCTGCAACTCTGCAGCAGGAAGCTCACTTTCGACATACCTTCCAACGTCTGAAACTCAAAAAACCACAAGTTTCCCTCCATCACGCCCGGCACTGTGGCGTGCGTCCCTGTGTGCACGCGGCCAGGCTCCCGCTCCTGCTGCACATCCAGAAACCCCGGGGAAAGAGCCACGAAAGCAGCAGGGCAGGGGCTGATGCAGAAAGGCGGCGTTTCGCTGCGGAGAGCGGGCAGGTTGGACAGGGGCATGTTTGAGCGGGACTGACAAATTGCCCTGGCCAAGACGAAGGTGACTGCGGATGCAAGTCCTGCGGCTTTCATCCATCCCAATCAAGTTTAGAGCTAATGAGTCTAGAGTTAATCCACCCCTACAATTTGGTCCAAATCTGCACTAACTCAGAGTAAGCATGGCTTAATTTAACTCAATTAGCCCATTATTTGATAATTTTTTTTTCTTTTTTTTTTTTGCAATGAGTACTCAGTAAATTGAAGCAGGAAACAGATTGAAAGGCCACAGTCCAAAAATGTTAATCAGCAGTAAAAACTGGATATCAGCGCCTGGAAGACAGCATGCTGCTCCCTGCTCTATAGGCAAAGAAAGGAAAATGAGGCCGTGCTCCTGGCGCTGCAGTAAAATCCCCAGGACCGTGGTTATTTGCAAAGCTGGGGAGGGAAGCAGAGCCCAGGCAGGCTCCAGGACTTCTGAACTCTTCCTTCGCTCCCCCTGGCTCTGCATTAGCTCCCGCTCAAACCGGGAGCGACCCGGGCACGCTCGGCGCGGCGCGCTGCGGCTTTTCACAGCTGCCCCGGCGTGGTTTGCAAAACGAGGATGAGCCGGGTCCTGCCTTGCTCCACGATGCTGCCGCGGGAAGCGCAGCGCCGGGGCCTTTGAATCTGTGCTAGAGCGAATGATTTTAGTCTGTGTGCAGGCAGTGAGATTTCCCAAAGGCACCGATCCCCGTCGGCCTTTCAGCACTGGCTTTAAGCAGACCCAGGCAGGGCGTGTTGTGGGATTGCTTGAGTTGTAATAATTTTAATGAATAAAGCGCAGGTTTGGTGCCGCAGAGTTACTCTATAACCACAGGGGGTTGTTACACTTTTAAAAATGCATTTTGCTAGGGAAGGAGGGTGCTTTGCAAAGCGAGGGGGCAGCCCGGCGGCACCCAGGTCCGAACACCCCGAAAAGGTAGTAAAATTCAACGCGGTCGCAGGGCTGGAGGCGGCTCCGCGGGATCGCGCAGCAGCCGAGCAGAGGGCAGCGGAGAAAGCACCCTCCGAACGCGCCAGGAACGATGTTTGCATGAGAAATCAGGGCGAAATCACGGCTGGAGAGCGAGGCCCGGCGGCCGCCCGTGTCCGGCGGCACGGAGCAGAGCCGTCCGGCCGATGAGCGGGACGAGGAGGGGGTTGCACGGGAAGAGGCTGCAGAGCTGGCTTGTTATCTTCAGCCAAACGGGCCTCAAAGAGCTACAATTCCCAGCCATAAATAATTCAAGGGGAGGAAAACACTAATAATATAAAATCCACTTCTCTGCCCGCTATCTCAGGATCTGCCCGAATGGAAAAGGTGACAGAAACGCTGAGAAAAGAAAAGTAAAAAAAAGGAAGACTCCAAAATTCTTGGGATACGAGCAGAAAACACCCAGAGAAAAGCACAAATTGAAGCAAACACAAGACGGGGTAATAGGCAGGAAGTCCTTTATTGAAGAGGTAAAGGCAGAGTCACAGACTATCTGGTTTCAAAGTCAAAAACAAAGCATGGAAATACAAAGAAAAGGATAAAATAGGAAAACCGCTTGTTTTTCCCCCCTTAAAATGCATGCCCCAAGCTTACTTCTGCCGGATTTGGTACGCTTACCAAGGCCCATCGGAAATCGCACCCGGATTTGCGCCGCCGGGCGCGTAACTAAGCGGTTAAAGGACGAGCAAAACTTCCCCTCTCCAGCACCGCTGGGGCTCGAGAGGGGGGACGTGGGGTGGGAGCAGCATGTTCAAACACAGTCCTTCCCCCCCCTCTGCCCCCAGACGGCTACTGTACAAAACAAAACAGAAATTTATAATAAATACCTAACACAAGAGGCTCAGTACGTTGCTACAATCCTTCACTGAAGGGAAAACATATATATATACATATATATATCCTAGTATACAACCTCTTCGACAAAACGGTCGCCCATGGGGGAAAAAAAGCTACCGGGCGCTGAGGGAGGAAGCGACCCCGGCGCGGGGGACGTGCCCGCGGCGGGAGGGTTTAGGATGCTCCGGCTAAGCGGCGGCGAACACGCGGCGCTGGAAGCGGCCCTGGGCC
Source organism: Rhea pennata (assembly GCF_028389875.1). Lineage (NCBI taxonomy): Eukaryota > Metazoa > Chordata > Aves > Rheiformes > Rheidae > Rhea > Rhea pennata. Next base: position 6,422,430 of record NC_084686.1, on the reverse strand, counting down.
CGGTCGCCGCGGCCGCTTTCCTCGGCACCGGCTCGGGCTGAAACTTCTGAGCCGTCCTACGTGGGGGGGCTCGCTGCGAGGCCGCGGAGGAAACGCGTGCTCGCCTCCGCGTCAAACCCCCCCCCTCCGCGGCCCAAAGGGGAGACGCGAACGACCCGGCGAGGCTGCGCGACTCCAGCGCGCAGCTCTCTGTGAGAGTGAGAGGGTTTAAACTCCCGGAGATTAATTAGCAGACGCAGGACATTGCCCGAAGGTGGGTCTGGAGCAAAGCCCAAAAAGCGCCGCGTCCAAACTCCGCAGCTGGCCTTTATTTTGTATTTTTTTTTTCCTTAAAAAAAAAGAGCCAAGGCCAAATCCTGTAGCCTGAGCCCTCCGGATCAGGAAAAGACTTAACCCCCAGGTAGGAAAAAAATCCTCCTTGGTTTCGATCGGAATTACCCACGGACGATAGAGGCTGAACATCTCAGGTTTAGCTCAACTCTCGGACACAAACGAAACGGGCCCGGGGAGGGAAACCCGGCGTCTTCCTCGCTGCGCCGGGCGGCAGTTTCGGGAGCCCGCGGCGCCGCGCGCTTGGGAAGTTGCAAGGGGGTAAGGGGTTTTTTTTTCCAGGGCACGCGAGGGGCCGAAGGCGAGGAGCCTCTAGGTGGTGGGGAGAGCTCCTCTTCGAGAGCCGGCCGCCACGAAACGTTTGCAAATTCCATCCCCGCTCCGGAGCCGGGGGCGGCCGCCAGCGCACGTACGGCGGGAGGAGGCTGCCGCGAAGAAGGGGGGAAGTTCAGCGACTAGGCAGCCATCTGCGCCGGGGCCAGACAGCGTTCCCGGCCGTTCCCTGCTGGGAACGAAGAGCTCCAGCCCCGCGAGCCGTCCTTTCAGACCGTCCGGCCCAGAATTGCTCAAGCAGGGCTGGAGCCAAAGCCCGGGTCTGAGCATCCTCACGCGTGCCGAGGGCTGGAAACCAGCCCGAAGCGAAGGCACCCACCCGGCCGCGGAGAGGCCGCAGCGGCACCTGCGAGTTCTGGGGATGCTCAGAGATTTTGCGTCATCGTAGGTGATAAATCCGGCAGGAAGCACTCCGGTCGGCTAGCACGACTTCCTGCCTAACGCGGGCCAGGAGCCGGCCCTTCGAGCCAAATTAGCAAATTATCTCAAAAACTAAAACCACAGCTGATAAAATAAATAGGCGGTGCACTGGAAGCCAAGGAGGATGGCTATGGGAAAGGAAATGCTTGCACACCCAAGTGTCCATCCCAGGGGCACAGCTTCTCCAAGGCCACAAGCGTTTCACAGTCAAAGCACTGCAGAAGCTTGAATTAATCCCCACAGTAGCCCTGCAAACCAGATCGGGTATAACTAGCCTCGGTTTTATAGCTGGGGAAGTTGAGGCATGGGGAGTAAGAGTTCCTGCCGGGATTGCAACTTGAGAAATAATTGGTTTGCAGTGCCATGCTCCAACTCCTCCGTCTTGGGAGATGATTTCTTTGTTTTCCTCGGTGCTTGTGAAGGAGAAGGGGAGCAAAGAAGACGGGCAGGGGTGCAGGTATACACGCAAGGCTGGTATGAATGTTTTGGACTGACCTGAGTTTCCAATGAATCTGCTTGTCAGAGTGAAAATAGGGACTGTCCTAAACAGCTCCCTGAATTTCAGCATCTGGGGATGTTAGGGGTCAGCGATTTGTAGCATCGTGGATTATAAATCCGGTAGGAACCACTAAGGTCATCTAACTCAACTTCCTGCCCAGCGCATGCCAGGAGCTGGCCCTCGGCTCATGCCTTGCCAAATTAGCAAGTTATCTCAGAAACTAAAACCACAGCTGATAAAACACGCCTCGCACTCGAAGACACCCACACTGTTGAACAGAGGGGACTGCAAGCCGATCCAGGTTCCCCGGTCTTCACAAAGAGATCCAAATTTTATCGCATCCTGAATCGGGTCCCCCAATCCCAATCTCCTTGGCCTGCAGGTGGGATGGTGAGATCAGAGAGCTAGCTCCACATTTTGCAGCAAAAGCCCCCTCCCCATTAACAAACCCCACCGGACAAATTCAGTGTCCGTCCAAGACAGCTCCTACCGAACCAAGCGGCAAGTCCGCCCAGAAACCGGCTGCAGGAGCGGGCCTTGGTGCAGCGCTGGAGATCAACACCACCTCAACCCACGTCCTTTGACCACGTTGAACTTCTGCAGGAGGGAAGCTGCACTCCAGGGCTGGGCAGTCACCCGACGAGCCCGCTGTTGAAACTCGAGTCATCCACTTTGGAAATAGCCTCTAAATATGCTCCTTTTTCCCCTTAAATTAAAATTTGCCTGCTATCAGCCAGTTGGAAAGCAAGAAAGGACGAGAAAGAAAGTGATTCCTCCTCACTTTGACACTGTTATTCCCCGCTCTGAGGTAGATGTCTATCGGGTGGGGATGAACCACTGGAGAGTGGTTACTCTTTCACGTCCGTTCATCTTTCTATGTCCGTTACCGCACGTTCGCTGTCACACGTACAGCTCGCCGGGCGGGTCGCCGCCTGTGCCGTGTGTCTCCGTCGTGGCCGTCCCTGTCGTGGCTCAGCACTCTTGCAGCACGCAGGCTGCGGTGGCCGGCGGCGGCGCTGGCTGGCCGCACTTCTCCGGGGCCACGATCTTCCCCGCGTAGTCGATGCAGGAGGCGCTGCGCGTCCGCACACCCTCTCCGCAGGTTTGGGAGCACGGGGACCATGGGCCCAGGCGCCACAGCGGGCAGGGGAAGTCTCCGCAGGGCTTGATGTCCTCGGGCTTCAGGGCTCTGTCGCAGGTGGATGAGGCCTGGCCTTCGACATCCCGGCAGTCCACCGTCCGTCTCTGCCAGCCAGAGCCACATGTCTTGGAGCACTCGGACCAGTCACCCAAGACCCACTGCGAGGTCAGCATCGGCTGGATGACGTTGGCCGACTTCTTCTCTTGGCCCTTCTGCTTGTTGAAGGGGATGTCCTTGGGAATGAAGAAGGTGTACTTGACTTTTGGTGGGAAGATCTCACTGGCGATGGTCAGTAGCTGGACTGTGAGGGGTTCAGGGAGCTGCTGGAAGCTCTGGAGCCTCTCCAGGGTTGTCATGGAGCCACTGTATTTCAGGATGGTTCCTTTTATGAGGATGTCCTGCTCCATGGCCGAAATGGCAAAGTCTCCATTCAGCAGGTACCTGCCCTCCAGAGTCCTCAGAGCCAGGTAATTCCCGTCGTGACGGACCCCGCGGTGGCTGCGCTGCTTGATGTCGATGTTGGTTGCTCCTGCAGGGATCGTGACGATGTCGTTGTAGCCGTATCTGGATGGGGCAAAGAGACACGGTTGTTTCCCTGGGCTTACGAAGAAGAGACTGACACATGGGACAACGAGCTGCCTGGGGCAAATGGGATTGTGGCACTGAAGCCATCTCTATGGATCCGAGAGCATTCAAGAGCTGGAAATACTGCAGCTGTGTTCAACTGGGAAACTTTGCTGAATTACATACAAAAACGAGCACTGCAATCAAACCAACAGCCCCACAGCTACTGCGCTCAGTAGGAAATTCCTGCTACTCTCGTGCTGCCCTTAACCCTTTTCTGTTGAAGAAGTTGAAGTGTTTTGTACTAAAAGCCTACTCTGCCCACCGAGTCTGCCACCGATGACACTGAAGGCTCAGACAGGGAGTAAGGGGATGGCTGCTAGGCACCGCAGGGCAGGAGGAAAAGTGGGTTGGCCAGATGACGCTGCTAAAAGCGGATTAGCGGTGAAAGAGTTAACAGACCTGACATCTGCTCTGCCAAGCTGGTACTAGCTCAAGAGCTAAGGCAGCAAGAGCAGGGCCAGGCGCAGGCAGCGCTGGCCTCCGTCAGAGCCAGGCTTGGCGAGGCGCTCGCCTCGGGGGCCGCGGCGCGTTGCGCGGCGTGGGGCTCGCTCGCAGCCCCGGGCGTCTCGTAAGGACTCCTCCCGGCTAGGCCGAAACGCCACCGTGCCATCCCGCACCCTCGCGTGAATCAGGACCCGGGGCCGGCCGGAGCGTTTTGCACGCGTTTCCACGGTCCGTGCTGCGGTTGGGAATTGTGTTTCGAGTATTTTGGAACAAAGCCTTAGGGTCAAACTCTGCTCTCAGTCGCCCTGGCCTCTCTAACCCTGATCTTAATGGGATCTCTTCTTGGCCGTAGTTACCACGTTAATCTCTCCTTAGTCAACCACAAACAATTCATAGGAGAATGGAAGCTCCATTCATCTGGCTCCCTGGAAGGAAACCATTTAGGAAATCTAATTTGACTGAGTGAGTCACCTCACCACATGGAATTGGATGTGTCGGGCTTTTGTTACTATCTTTTCAGCAAAAGTCTCCACGGGACGCTTTAACTTCAGCTCTCCGACAAAGCAAGGGAGATCTCCAGCGAGGGAAGCAGCTGCCTCTAAGCCCGTGTCCCCGGACTGCAGTGCACCCCCGAGCTCAGGGCCAGGGAAACGTTACTGCACGATTTATGTCCCACGACAGCCCTTGAATATACGTCAAACACGCTCGGCGCGCCGGGCTGAAATCCGTGTCGTAAACTCCTCAGGGCGGCAGTTTTATTTGCAACCAGTAGCACCCTGAGCATGTTGCCGGTGTCAGCACCAGCTATTATTTTAGGAAAAAAAAAAAAAAAGCTCTGCTTGGGTTACATAACATTGCCCAGAAATAAACTCCGTGTAAGCCCGGCGGAGCGCGTTTGCACGGCCCCAAGCCTGGGTGGGCTGCACGGCGGGCAGCAGCGCTCCGCTGCAACCGCCTCGGCAGACGAGCCTGCGCTGGCAGCTCCTGGGGGAGGCGGGCGTCTGGCTTCAGCTTCTGCAGTTTGTCCTGCAGAGCGAACGCTTGCTCCTTCCAGGGAAGCGCATCAGGTTGGCAGGGGCGCCCGGATGCAAACCGGTGCCGGGGAAGGTCCGGAGGTGCCGAGAAGCCGTGCGGGGAGGCTATCAGCCAGATGTGCAAACGCTCTCGGATAAGCCTGGACTTGACCGTGTTTCCTCGGCAGCGAGCGTAGGGAACGCTTACGCAGAAGCCGGGCTTTAGTGAACATCTGTCCGGCATTCCTGGGCTGGCTGCAGGGGCCCGAGTGAGCAAACACTCCCCGCCAGATGTTGCTGGGTCAGGATCTCTGAGTAGTTAAAGCAGCTTTTCCAATCACATCCTCAAGAGGAACAATTTTGTCTCTTTGCTTCCTTCCTACAGCCTGATGCTGCCTCTCTCTCTCTGCGCTGCCCCTCCATCCCATCCCTCTGGACCTGCTCCCCCCGGGGGGCCTTACTTGGATCGGTTGAGCGAGCCGGATATTTTCCTGCAAGTGGAGCCGTTGCCGCCGCACACCCCACACTTGTCCAGCTTCTTGGAGGACCCAATGACATGATCGCAACCAGCCTTGATGCACTGGCCGTGGACGCAGATGGAGAGGGTCTCCGGTCCGCACAGTGTCCCATCGATCACCTGAGAAAGAGCAGATGAGAGACGATTTGGCTCCGCACGGGCGTTTTAACACGGTGAGGGAGGACGCTAATAGCTGTCATCACAGGAGGTCTTACTTTGGCCTCAAAGACTTTAAACTCGCTCCTGCCTCTGGCTCGGCAGAAGAGCTTGCACCGGTCTCGGGGCGACACTCCCGCGTATTTGGGAACCCATTCGAGGCGATTGCCGTCCAGGTCCGTGAAATTGTAGTTGTTGTACTTCTCACACTGCTGCTCCCTGAAGCTCTTGCCTGAAAGGAAAGGGGCGAAACGTGACTGCCCAGGCGCCCGAAGGGCTGGGCCGGGCGGCCGGAGGAGCCGCGGGGAGCCCTGCTGCTGCCTCCACGTGCTCAGAGGTGCGCGAGCCAAAAACCCACCCTGCCAGAGAGCAGAGCAACCGCCAGCGAGCGGTTCGGGAGCAAAGGGATGGGGGTTTTGCAGCCCGCGCCGCACGCCTCACCGTCCGGGGGGCACTCCTCGGTGCGGCACGACTGGTACTTGGCGCGCTGGCCCTCGCAGTAGCGGCCGCCGTGCCGGGGCTTGGGGCTGTCGCAGTGGCGGTAGGAGAACTGCACGCCGCCGCCGCACGTCCGCGAACAGGCGCCCCAGGGGCTCCAGGGGCCCCAGGCTCCGTCCACCGCCGGCTGCAAGAGGCCACGGGGCGCTGGGAGAGGCGGCGCGGAGCCGGTCCGCCCCGCCGCCCGCCATCCAGCAAAGCACTTAAGCACAGACTTCGCCTAAGTGCTATTTGCTGCCACGAGCCCGTTCACGTGTTTGCAGTTAAGCTCGGGTTTAAGCGCTTTGCCGACCGACGCAGAAATCGCCCTTGGTTTCCCCAGCGGGGAAAGGTGCAGTGATCTTGCGGCAGAGCCACCTCGGTCTGCTTTGGACCGGCCCCGGCCTCGACGCAACCCATTGCGTGGCCTGATCCTAAGAAACGCGAGCGCCCGGGGTTGCAGCCCGGGAGCGCGGCCCCGCGAGACCAGGCACCGCGCTGGCCGAGCGGGCGGCGGGACGGGGTGCCCCGGTCCCGCGCTGAGCGTATTCCTTGGGAGAAGGGTGGAAAATCGCACCCGGTCCGATTTCCCCCTCCTCAGACGCAGCCCGCGAGTCTGAGAGCAAAACGGGATGCGTCACCTCTGGGCGCTAACGCCCTGCCTGCCCCCGGTTTGCAAAGCCTCTTTCCCGGGCTCACCTGGGGCCGCAGGGCGCCCGGCGGCAGGCAGCCGCCGTCCCAGCACAGCCCGCCGCCCTTGCAGGGGCTGCCGTCCGCCCAGGGCAGGCTGCCGTTCTTGGTGTGGCACAGCGGCTCGCCGGTGCCCGTCCGGCACCACAGCTGGGCGCAGACGTCCTCCTCGGTGGTGTTGGGGCAGTGCTCGAAGTCCTCACCAAAAATCTGCTGGCACTGGCGGTCCAGGCTGTAGAGGGGCCCCCGGCCGGGCAGCTCGGTGGGCAGCGCCAGCGCTTGGGCTGGGGCATCGAGCAAGCAGTCCCCTGAGCCGGGGGCGGAAAATGCAAGAATTAGGCTGGAATCGTGTTGGGGCCAGGCACGTGGGCACAGGTTATGCCAAGACGGGGAATGCAAAACCTCTGCGGTCCCGCTTACCCCCCAAACCACCCCAGGGCTTGCAAAGAGCCCGAGCGATTAAAGCGAAGGCCAGCGCGGCGGCGGCCGCGGCCCCGAGCCTTACCGTGCCCTCCGTCCAGGAATTCAGTGAGGTACATGGCGCTGCAGGGCGACCACGGCTGCGTCTTGTTCAGCTGGACAAAAAGTGGGGCCATCACGTGATGCTTGCCGAGGGGCCCGAAGAGCCGCTCGCAGGTCTTGGAGTCGTCGTGGGGCATGCTGAGGACGTGCCCTGGGAGGGGAGAAGGCGTCAGCGAGCCGGGCGCCCGCCCCGGACGGTGAGCCGGGCCCGGCTCTTCGGGCGGCACGGCCCAGGGGCAGGTGCCCGGAGGCGGAGGCGCCCGGCCGGCCGCTCGGCTTCGAAAGCCGGCTCGGGCTTGGACGCAGGCATCACCCTCCCGGGCTGGCGCGTCCCCCAGGCCCTGCGCTGCCGCACGTCGTGCCAGGGGGTCTCTATCGTTTATCAGACATATCCCACCGCCGCGAACACTAGTTGTTCGGACAAATCGGAAGCAATAAAAAAAAATGAACTAACAAGGTGCCTGCTTGCTTATTGTATCTTAACGGTACTGCGCGCTGTGCAGGCCAAGCCGGCCCAAATTAGGCACCGGCTCAGTGTGAGCAGCACAAAACGGGCGAGATGTTCTCGGTCCCACGCTTTAGCTCACCGTAGCTCGGCTACACCAGGCAAACGCGCCGGGGCGCTCCTAAGCGCGCGTGGCCCTCGCCTGCCTTAACCTGCGTGGCGGGGCCCCCCCGGGGCTGCCGCAGGCTCCGGGGGGGGCGATGCCCAGCCTCGAGCCCCCGCCGCCAGGGCATTACCCAGCTCGTGGGCCAGCGTGTAGGCTGCCTGCAGGCCCTCGTCCTCGATCACCGAGCAGCTCTTGTTCCGGTCGCACATGGTGCCGATGTCCGCCACTCCCAGCGTGTCGCAGCTCTGCTGGCCGCAGAAGTCCTGTTGGGGAGCAGCGCCAAAGGGGGCTCAGGCGGGCCGGGGCTGGGGGGGAGGACCCCCGCCGGCGGCCGCAGCCTCCGGCTTCCCGACTTGCCCCGTTTCCTGGCCTGCCTGGAGCTCGCTGCTCACCGCGCTGCGCTGCACGAACCGCTGCCTCTCTCTGCGCCCCAGCGAGCGCCACGCATTACCGAGCGAGCCGCGGGGATCCCTCCTCCTCCTCCAGTAAGGATGAAGAGCGGGCAGGGGACAGCTCTGGTGCTTCTCTCGCCCACCCCCCCCTCCAGCTCAGGCCCTTCGGACCTGTCTCGTCAGCAGCACGGCGGTGTCGTAATGCTCGGGGTGCCGGTCGCTCGGAGGGTTGAACTGCTGCTGCCAGCTGCAGAAGTTGCGCAGGGTGAGCCCGCCGTTGTCGGACACCTCCGGCCCCGCCGCCTCGTCGTCCACGATCAGCACCTTCACCACCACCAGGTTGACGGCGTTCTTCAGGCTGGGGTGCTTGTAGATGCGGGCCGCCACGGACATCAGCGTCAGGACGTGGTTCTGGAAGGAGAGAGGGGGACGGGCGATGCAGGAGCGACGCCGGCTCCGTAGGGAACGTCGGCGCCTCCGGCAGACCTCGGGGAGACCACGGCAGAGCTGCCGGTGGGTCTGTTCTAACCTCTTTGCTGGGAAAGGACAACTCAAACCTCTTCCACGACGTCTACCCCACCCCGACAGGCTGCATTACAGAGGAGAGCCCCACGCCGTGGCCGTAGCCAGACCCCTGTCTGCTTCCAGCCACCTTTCCACCCCCGCCTCCGGCTGCACTGAGCCCTGTGCGCCCACCGGGAAAACCTCACGTGTCCTCACCAAGGTTCCCGCAGGCTCCCCGAGGAGGGAGAGCGCGGAGGGTGGCACGGCGCAGGGCCGCCGAGCTCGGGGAGGCTCCGTCCCCCGCCGCGGGCGCAGCACCGGGCTGCGCTGCCAAGCCTTCGCCCGGCAGCGTCCTCCGCTCCGGCCCCTCGGAGAACCAGGGATTACTTAACATCTCAGGCGCTCCAGCAATGTTTAGGCTGATGTAAACATCTTATCAGAGCATCGCGATTCCTCTCCGCCTTGGCCCCCGCTCCCGGGCTCGGCGTCACGGGAAAGAAATGCAGTTGTTACGCAGCCGCGTCCTGCTGGGGAAGGGAAAGCGGCTCCTCTCGTCCCAGGCGAAGGGCGCTTCGCGGTCTCGCTCGCGCCGTTATCGAGTTAAACGGGAAGGTCGCGACGGCAGGGTTTAAACGAGCCTGACGCTCGCGACCGCGCCGGCGCAGCGGTTTGCACAGAGCACGCCGAAACGCCGTTTGCTTAGGAAAGGCGGATAAATCGGTGCAGGCGACAGAGCTGCACCTTGCATCCTGCGCCCCCAAAGCCACGGAAAACATCCGTATTCCTTCCCCGGAGCTGCAAAGTGCCAAAAAGAACTGGGAAAGCGAGACGGAAAGTGACCTGAACAAGCAGCTATTTAGTGCAGATGAAAAGGTCCAATTCACTTGTTCCACCATCTGGCAGATATTTATACCCGTCCTCGGGCTGCACGGGGGCTTGCTCCATTTTGGACGGCTCCACTGCCTCGTTGCAGGAGCCTGGCATCCCTGGGGGGAGAAGCAATCCACCTGCACCGCGCCGGCTCGGCCAAGGGTCGAGAGCCAGGTCCAAAACTGAACCGTGGCATCTCCGGGGATGCTCAGGAGAGGCCGACCGTGCTCTGTGAGCCCGCGACTGAACAGGGATGAGTTAAACCCTGCTCACTCCTGCCCTCCCCTTCCCAAGGAGGCTCCAGCATGAGGAGATGCCCAGAGGGAACACGGCTTCTCCCGGCACGGACACCCCGGGTTTCCCCTCCCGGCGGTCCGGGCTGGGGAGCTCCCGGCAGCGACCCTCCCTCCGAGCCCACAGCGTTGACCCAATGCCCCACGCGTGTCCTTCTCCCTGAAAGGAGAATTGCCCCAAAGTCAAAGCTATCCACAGGTGTCCTTATCCATAGCTGCACAATTACGACAGGATAAAGGATGCTCTCTGCCCTGATACAGCAGCTCTGCTATCTCACTGTACAACCCCCAACCAGCTGCCGGCTGGCTGTAGGGCATCTTGTTGGCTGTACCCTAAGCATTTTGGGGGACATCTTCAAACACCGCTTGGATTGCAGGTGCTCAGCCCAAATGAGTATGCTTCAGGACATCAGAAGAACTAATGCTGCCTCCTGCCTCACTTTCTCACACTGAAGATATCCACTCGGTTGTGTTAGGGATGCTGCTCACCCTCCTTTCTAATGCATTTGGGGTCCTCTGCAGGAAAATGCAAAGGAGAACCCTTGTGTAACTGTCTCGGGGCTTCGCACCCGTCGCTGCACACGGAGGCGCTTGGTAATCACGGCAGAGTCCTTCAGGACCTGCTGGCCGCTTCACAGATATTATCACTCAACATGGCCCTGCTAATGCCCCCAAATGCTGCCTCCTGAGATCAGCCCCAAAAAACGATGAAACCCCCCCCAATATTTCAGGCCTGGCTTTTCCTTCCCTCATCAACTCAATAATTTCTCCTCATTTACACAAGTGTTAATGGAAGCAGAATTAAGCTCTTGTTACCTAATTTAGGCTAGCAGCTGAGCGGTAATGGCTCAATCCATGGCCTGGATCGATTAAAAACAAATCACTGATAGAATTTCCCTAATAATAGCATGGAACTGGTTATAATTTATGATGCTTGAACCCGCTGGATGGTGATTATCTTTTGCTTGATCTGTTACAGCTTATGCAAGAAAATAACTTGGACAATAAACAATGTTTGTGACCGTCAATAAATATTTGGTAATTAGAGTGTGATTACGGGAAGAAAAGTCGCTATATAAATACGGTTATATAAATACGGTCTCTTCTGACTCAATGTTTCTGCTCCCAGTGCATCTCCCAGTCAGATCTGCGGATCTCACCAACATACGCAAGCCATCGCATTTTTTTTGGCTCAGCAAACTTAATTACCACAGGGAAAGCAAGAAGACTATTCGGTCTCCAGAGCTACCTGCAACTGCAATTGCCTGTGTTTTTGCTGCTGAGGAGAAAAGATGCAGAAATAGGGCAGGTATATTTTTTTAATGCTGTGCTTGGAAAAAGACACCCTCGAGTTGGAGAAGCTGCCATGAGAGCCGGCTGAGATTTTCCCCCATCCACTTAACTGTGCTATTGCACTGTTCACCTCGAGAGCTTTTACACTCCTTCCCATCAAGAGGGACACTGTGAGGTGACACACAAATATTTCTCTTTGGGACAGAGAGAAGATGTCAGTAAGAGGGGAAATGAGTGAAGGAGACTGGAAACTCTCTGAAAATTACTGGGGAAGCCCTCTGCTACCTGATGCACAGCTTTTCTAGGAGCCTGCTCGTCCCAGGGGTTTTCCTAGCTGCCGTGCTGAGGTCCTGTATCTCCACCACGCTGGTCACGGGGAGAGCTGGTCTCCTCCAGCGCCAGCGCAGCTCCCCTTGGCCACTTCCCACTCGGAGAAGCTGGGTGGAGCCCCAACGGGGGGGGGGGGGGGGGGACACAGACGACAAAGCAGGCAAAAGCACCGAGTCCACTCTGCCAAAACGTACCCCCGGTTGCTGGCTGCTCCATGCTGAGCTCTGGCTTGCTCTGTTCTCCAACAACCCCTTACCCCTAAACACCGGAGCAGCGCTGCTGGCCCGGGCAAGCAGGGAATGGTGCAGGATTAGGCTGAGGAGCATCCCCACTGGCTCCTTCCCGGCACCTCGGTTTCCCTAGGCTCAAAATCAGGGATCCTGCCGCTGCTCTGCACTGCAAACCGCCTTCAGGCGAAAAGCCCAAATGGAGGGATTAGTCCCGCCGTTATCAAGTTAGCGCTGCTGCTGGGGTTTCGAGGGACAGAGCTCCCCCTGCCATCTCGGACATGCCCTGGTCCTGCGCCTGGCAGCGGAGGGCAGGGAGCGGGGGGAAAAGCTGGGTTTGCAGGAGACAGCAAAAACAACCAGGTGCCTGGGAAAGAGGCTGGCTCAACGGCCCCGGGGACAGATGTGCTCTGCATCTGACGCTCTCCGTCCCCGAGGCTGCCCGAAGCCACCGGCAGGGTCGCAGCAGCAAGGGAGTGCGCGACAGGGGAGAGCGTTTCTGGAGGTGGAGGCAGGGGACGGGGCTGCGAGCGCCGCGCATCTGCTCGCCGCTCGGCTGCTGGCAGGTGGCTATGGACTAGGGACGGGGCGGCACATTGCTCAGCCCCCTGCTTCTCCTCGCTGGCTGCCTGGGCCTCCTACCCGGAAGGGAGCTGAGCCCATCGCTCCGCAGCGCGGCTCTCTCCCTACAACCGTGCAGACGTTAACCCTCTCCTTGTCGGGGGACACGGGACATCACGGCCCTCCCCGACACGAGCTCTCCGGGCTTGATAACAGCTCTGCAAAGGGTCCCCAGACACTGGCTGCAATCTCACAGCCTCCGAGCAGAGCCTTGTGGCTCCGACATGGCAAGAAACGGGGGGATCCGGCCAGAGTCCCTGTCCCCAGCCAGCCCCAGCCCTCTGGCTCAGCCCAAGGTGGTCCCCATGCCCTTCTGGGCAGGCTGCAGGAGCCCTGGGGTGCCTGTCTGTGTCCCCCAGGATGCACCCCAGCTCCAGGACAGGAGGAGGCAACCCCAGACCATGCTCTGCCGTATTCCCAAGCCCAATGCGAAGCCCTCGGGGGGCCGGGGGAGGCCGGGATGGCTGCATCTCCGCCGCGGCGCACACCTCCGGGCTGGCGCTGCCGCCCGCAGCAAGGCCTGAGGTGCGGATGGACGGCACCAGGGCTGGGATGGGCAGAGGGCACCGGCCCCAGCGGGGACCCCGGGGATGGCCAAGAGCCGAGCTGCCAGCGCGCACTGAGGTGCAGCCGTGCTGGGGGCACAGAGCTGCGGGGGAGAGGGGAAGTGGAGGAGACTGGGGGGAAATAGAGAAAGCGGAGGGACAGATGGGATGGAGAAAGAGGAGATGTGGGGCATGGAGAAAGGAGCGGATAGGAAAAGAGGGAGTGGGGGGGAAGAGGATGGGTCACGGAGAAGTGAGGGGGCAGGAACGGAGGGCATGGAGGAAGGTGGGAACGGAGGAGCGGAGGGCACGGGGGTCACGGAGAAGTGAGGGATGGAGAAGGGGCAGGAGGGCGCGCAGGGGCGAGGGAATGGGGAAGCGGAGAGGCGCAGAGGCAGCGGGCGTCGGAGGGGAGGGGGGCAGCCCCTTACCTCCACGTCCTCGCCGTAGAAGCGCACCATGGAGGCGTCGGCCACCAGCAGCGTCTCCACGTAGCGCGCCGCGGACACGAAGCGCCGGGCGCGGCGGGGCGCGGCGGGCGGCGGCGGCTCCCCGCGGCCGGGGCCCGACGGCGGCGGCGGCGGGGCGGCGCGGCGCTGGAGGCGGTGCGGGCGGCGCCAGGGCGGGCCGGGCGCGGGGGGCCCCAGCGGCTGCAGCGCGTAGGCCCGGCCGTCGAGCAGGAAGGAGCCGCGGAGGCCGCCGCCGCAGAGGCTGAAGGCGGCCGGGGCGTCGGGCCGCGCCTCGACGGCGCCCGCGTAGAAGCCGCAGGCGCGGCGCGGCGGGCGCGGGCGGCCCCCCAGGCGCTGGAGGCGGAGGCGGGGGGCGGCGAAGGCGGCGTCGGGCCGCAGGCGCAGCACGAAGGCGCGGCCGAAGGCGGCGAGCCGCAGCGCCAGGTGCCCCGGCGGCGCGGGCAGGCGGGCGGGCAGCACCGCCTGCGCCTCCCGCGGCGGCGGCGGCGGCAGCGCCCACGCGTGGCACAGCAGCAGCAGGTGGAGCGGCGCCCGCCGGCCCGGCAGCGGCAGCGGCAGCGGCAGCGGCATCGCCCCGCCGCGCTGCGCCCTCCGCCGGGCTCTCGCCGCCTGCCTCGGCCCCGGCCGGGGCGCTGCGCACGGAGCGGCGGCCCCCGAGCCGCTGGGAAGCCGGCGCCGGCTGCGGAGCCCTCAGTATTTATACTTTCTCCCCCGGCTTTGACATAAGAGGTTTATTTTTGATCTCTCCCTGGTCCCCACTCCCCTCCCCTGCCAGCCAGAGGCTGGGGGAGGAGGAGAAGGGAAGGAGAGAGAGAGAGAGGGAAAAAAAAAAAAAAAAAAAAAAGGAGAGAGAGAGAGAAAAGAAAAAAAAAACCACTTTTGGATGGGATTTGAGGCCAATCAGGAGCCGGGAGCCCCGCCTGCCTCCAAGTGTCAACTCCAGCCTGTTACTCTCGCAGCATTAACCCCTTCAGCCCGGGCTGCGCCCGCCCCGCGCGGGGGCCCGATCCTGCCAGTGCGGCCGGGGGCGGCGGCCCCGGGGCAGAGCCCGAGGGGCTGCGCTCCTACCGCTTCCGCCCGCTTTCCCCGGAGGAAATGCCCCCGAGGGATGCCAGAGGGGGCTGATTCGTCTCTTATTTTCTCCCGCGTCACTTTGCTGCTCCTCGGGACAGTGCCCGCAGCCATCAGGCCTTTGCCATCTGCAGAGCATCTCATTTGAGCGTGCAAGGCAGGAGGTGCCCTGGGACATTTTACTCGATGGTTCCCATGTCCTTTGCAAGCCAGGGACAGAGTGCATTGGGCCCCGGGGAAAACTCCGACAGTGACAGATACAAGGAGGTTTCCATGCCCTGAACAGCTGGGTCCCCTGGTGCTGAAATAAGACAGTGGGTTTCACGAGCTAAATCAGGTTTCTGGAAAATATCTATGCAAATAAAACAGTCCTGCAGGCTTCTCATGTCCCCTTTTGGGGCCAGTGTGTGGTGCGACTTCATCGAAGAGGCAGACACAGGCTGGGAACCTGCTTAGCACTAGGGAACTACTGCTGTAACGGAGCAGGGGAAATTACCCCATATATATGTGCCTCTTCCCTCCTGAGCCCTCCTCGCCTGCCAGCTCACAAAATTCCCGGTCTCTGGATCCCCTTTTGTGCAGCACTGAAGTATCCCAGGGTGTTCTTGCTGCAGTCCAGCAGCGGTGGGTCCTGTCCTGCTTTGTGTCCTGTTTTTCTAAACTTTTTTGCAAGGAATAGCACATAGGCTGGAAGGATAGAGCAGCGCTTGGCGTCCTGAGATACCTGTGTTCCTGGCACCTGGGGAATCAGAGCCCCAGCCAAGACTGAGCAACGAGGTGGAGGGTTAAAGACTTTTACCTTTACATGAAGATGTCTTTACATCTGCCCCTCTCTGTTATTATCGCTACTTAAAAGCCACATCCCTACCTATATAGCAAACATGCAGCAGAGTCTGGAAATAGCAGCGTGCTCCTCAGGGGCCAAGGCTCTAATTACTGCTTGTCTTTTTAAAGTGCGTTTTTCGTGAGGGGCAGGGAGGGGGGAGAGAAAAAAAAATCCACCCCAGGCATGGCGTAGTTCCCTCTGGGACATCTCTCATATCAAATGCGCTCCCGCTGCAAATACTGCCTTGGCTGCTCTCCCCTGCTACTCGGCTCCACGAGGGAGCAAGCAAGGCTTTGCTCCACCGGGTAGAAAATCAAGCGAAGCGCAGGAGGGCAGGCACGCACACGCGCTGCCCCTGTGCTGAACTAGGGCAGGTAATGCTGCAGGGGCCGCGGCGCACGTCTCTCAAACAGGATGCAATTTATTCCCGGCTATCCGTTTTCGTAGCTGCATCTTTGATCTCGGAGGACGTGCCTGCGTCTTAGCTCCGGGGCAGCGCTGGTTTTCATTAACGGCTCTTTCTGCAAACGGTAGCTGGAATTTCTCGTAGCCGACACAAGGCTCGACGGGCTTGTCGCGAATGAGCTCGGAGGCACACCAGGACCGGCTCTTCCCAGGCAAAGCAGCAGAAGGCAAGATGCTCTGGAGACTTTCCTGGCTCTCTGCTTCTTAATCCTGTAGAGGACCACAGCAGAGGACACCGGGGTCTTTCACGCCAGTGCCACTGCTCACCGTGACTGCTGCACGGGGCTGCGGCGCTCGTTCCTGCGGGGCTGCCCGAGCATGTGAAAGCCATTAACTTGGCAGTCACTATGATTTAGAGACACTTTGATCAGCCAGTTTGCAAACCTCTTCCCCTCTTCCTTCCTGCAAAGCCGCGCAGTAGCCAGCCCCCTTCCCCATCCCTCCCGGGAGGCCGAGCCCTGTGCGCAGGCACCCGTCTCCCTGGGGAGGTTTGGCCACTGGGATGAGACACACATTGTGTTTGCTGTTCCCGTGAGATTGCTCAGTTTTGGGTGTCTCTGGCATGCTTTGCCCAGCTTGCTCTGGATTCGGGCTCGCTTCCCTCCCGCCGTGCTGGCCCAGGCTGGTTGTTTATCCTGGTACTATCGTGCTCGCTTTGCCCTCGGTCCTTCTCTTGCCTCGGGCAAACATTTGAGGGAAATATTTGAGATACAAACAACAGCTACAAACCCTCTCCTCCAAAAAATTGCCACTAGATGTCAGTGCCGCTTTACGTCAAGCTGTGCAAATCAATAAATGGGTCCCTGTGGGTTAGCTCCAGTAGAGCAGGTATTGCTCCAGCAAGAGTGGTGGTGGTGGTGGAGACATTCACGAGTTTCAAACCAAGCACTCTGGATGCCTCTGGGGATCGATTTCCTACTTCTGCTGCAAAAAGTGTCGTCCTGGTGGTTTCCACGAACAAGCTGGTGAGAGCTCGCTGTGCCTGTGGTGTGAGCAGGCCGCCCGGTGTGAATCCTGCCTCCAGGCACTTCCCTCAAGCCATCAGAAGTTGCTGCTGTTCAAGTTGTCCCTTCATTTGCAACCACTGTTAGCAGCAAAATTCATGAGCGAAATCCCTCCTTACCTGGCACCGGAGGAGCCAGGCTCTGCTTGTCCCTGGTGGTGTAAACCCAAAGGAAGTAATATATAATCCCTCTGCTTCAGTGGGGCAGAATCACAGAAGCATAGAGCAGAAGTTGGCACAGCATATATGAGTGTTTCTTTTTGTGGTTGAAATAAGCAATTTGACTAGTTTTCATTTTAAAATATACCTAGCAGGCTGCAACAGATCTCTCTCAGAAAAGCAGCTGGGCTTTACATCGGGGCATTGGGCTTGTGGCCTGCCAGATTATCTCCTAAGACGTTCGGTGAAAATGTCTTAGCTGCAAAGGTTGGAAACATAGATTCAGGTAAATGTTTGCAGCTTGGTGTTGCATTTAACTTGCTGCAAGTTTGCACGAGAAAAAATGCTCTGGGCTTAATCTGGAGTGAGGTTCAGGGCTGCCTTAGCAAATGGGTGAGCGAATCGAGTAGTGAGATGTGTCGTCCTCATATAAACTCCTAACTGCGTTATTGAAAACCCAGCTGTGTGAACTCAGCCACGAGAGGGCTCCCGTGACTTGTAAGAGCTGATCGGTCAGCATTTAAGAGCTCAAAACCTGCCATACAGTGTGAAAAGCTGCTTTCCCTTCCCCTTAGTGGGGTATCTGACACCCCCTTTGCAGTAACCCTTCCCCGGGGACCATGCACGGATGGTGCGAGAAGGGTTGTTAGGTTCAGTGGCTGTGAGAGCTGCACCAAGGAGAACCATAATTTCTACCCGGCATCTCAGTATGCAAAGGCCAAAGTTAAATATTCAGATGACAACTATAAGGCCTGCCAAGCTGGGTCTCCATCTATCAGCTGGTAGCAGCTCCTGAAGCTCACGGTGCTCTAGGCACATGGGGCGAAATGGGCCACGGCTGTAATGCAGCAGATATCTGGGAAAGGATAATCAGCCTCAGATTTCAAAACCAACCTACAGCACCTACATTTGTATTCTCTGTTTTCATTGTGTTTTTATGTTTTGTGAACAGTTGCATTTTTATTTCTTGTGCACAGTTGCACTGATTTCCAGAAAAAAAATAGAACGTGTCACCAGAGGGCAGCCTTGCTACAGCGTGCTTCTGAGCCGTCTGCTGCATGCAAGTGTGGCCCGTGTGCTATACGGGAAAGAGGTTTATGGCTTCCCTAAACCGAGGGCCAGATCATATCTGCAGCACTCCAGCCTCATGCCGGGCCTGGCACTCCTTGCCGAGCTGACACCCCGCATCCTGGCTTGCAAAGTGCCCAGAGATCAAGGCATCCACAGGAAGAGTCCTGGTCCTTCCCCTGGTCTTGCAAAGCTGCTTTTGACAGGTGTCTATCTGACCTGAGGTTAAACCCCCCAAATCTCACAGCCTTCTGGAGCACCATAGTCCTTATGGGTGATGGGTGAAGGAGTCCAGCAGCTACAGTGACCTCCAAGCCTGCCTCAGTGCTGCTCTTGCTACAAACCAGCCCATCACGGCTGGCCGTGAGAGTGGGAGTAGGGCAGTGATGGACAAGAGAGTGGAATAACCGATGTGCAGCAGAGAGAAAAGGTGGTGAAGGTCCCAGAGGAGACCTTGTTTTCATTCCTGACTCCGTGCAGCAGTCACAGCTGCTCAAAATTGCATTTCTGTTCCCCAGCTTTAAAATGGAGAAACATATCCGATCTTCTCCCATGCTTTAACCAGACGAAAGAAGCCTAGCTTTCATGCTAAATAAATGTGGCAAGTTATAATGAAAAGACTCTTCTCCAGAAAAAAAAAGCCAGTGAATCCCTTCTCCTCCCTATTCCACTCCTGCATGGTTTATGAGCTGATGAAAATGAACGAACTTCATAATCGTTTGCCTGAATGATGAGCATCCTCAGCAGCTGGATTGTGCATCACCATCACCCCAGCCTTATTCCAGATGTGCAAAATTTAGACAGCCCTTCCGGCTTACCCAGATCTGTAGCTTGGCAATTTTACGAGCCTAGTGTGTTTATGTATGTATAGTGTGAACATCACTCTGCATGTCTATCTGCAAGAGGCAGCCTTGCATATGGCCAGTTAATTGAGAATTTATCCCATGTCAGGCAGGTGTAAACCATATCAGGCCACATAGTCCTGGGGCATGAATCCTCAGGCCAGGCTGTGGAGTCTGTCAGGTGTGTGTATGAATGATGATAAACATGAGATACTGGTTTTGGGGGGCCACGTGGGAACGGCTTTGAGGAACTATGTCTAAGGAGCAAGAAAACTCCGGACGGAGAAAGCCGAGTCCATTAGCAATAAGGCTTCGGTTTGCCCAGGAGTGGATTCCAGCTCTGCTGGTATTGTTAGGAGTTCAAAAGTGAAATACAGTTAGAAAACCTCTGAACTGTACCATCTTCTACCATCTCCTCTAAATTTCCCCTTGCTATTTTATAGCAGCCTGGAAAATCTTGCTTCTTCCACGGTCAGTGAAAGCATCTATCTCCCTTTGAACAGGAGCGAGCCTTGAGTCCCAGGCGGTGGGAATCCCGAGGGGAAGCTGGGATGCTTATCTGATAAATGAACTATCAGCAACCCCTGCACCTGCAATACTGGCTGGAAATCAGGCAGAAACAAGCTTGCTGATTTTTTTACCATACCTCAGTATTTCTGCATCCAGCCCCTGTCAGATGCCAGAGGTGACATGTATGTGCCTGGTCTGCGTGAGAAGTTGGTAGGAATGAGTCTCCCTGCTCCAGGAATATGGCACAAGGAGACAGGGAAAAAGTGATCCTGCTCCAGCACCAGGCTCTGCATGGGGCAGAGCAGGTATTTACTGATCCTGTGGCAAACCACGAATCACAAGCATGTGCCCCGGTGTGTCTGCTGGGCCAAGGTGGGAGTGGGTTTGTCTTTGTGTTAAAGGCTCCACGCGTATGTGCTGTAAAGGACTCTCTCCTCCAAAGAACCATGGAAGAAAACAGGAGATTGAGGGTGAAGGAGACGAGAGGTAGGAAAAACTCACCGCTGGCATCAGAAGAAATGGGGGCAGCACATGGAGTGCTTCAGTGCGGCTGAGAGGCTGTGCATGGCAGTCGTAAAGGGGATGAATGTGCCTTCCTAAAAGGTTACGCTTGTGAGAGAAAATGGAATGGAGGACCCAGTTCTGATCACCCATCCACTCTTATTTAAATAGTGACATTCTGCCAGCTCCTGCCCAGCTCACAGTTTTGTGGAGGGGAAAGAGACTGGTGCCAGGCCTGCAAAGTTCACGCGTACCTCCCCATTTCGGTCTGTGTGCGCTGAACTGCTCTCCAAACCCATCTCTATATCTACCTGTGGTCTTGCCCCCACCAGCAAAGCTTGTGGTGAGCAATGCTAGTGTGCTTGAAGAGGTTTAAAGCATTGATTCTCTCCTCTGCCATCACAGGTGTTGCGCTGCCATCATCCCTGTTTTGTAGAAGAACTGAAAGGGCTGCATGGGAAACCCACGCAAACCATCCTGCCCCTCCTGAGTCATCATTATCTGGGCCAGAATAAATCTAGTTAAATTCAGTATCCCCTGCAATGGGGATGGAGCTGGGTTTTGGTTACAAAGATCTCCACGTGCTCAGGTTTCTCGAGTATCTCTCCCTCAATGACCCTATCTAGACACAGCCAGATTTTCTCCAAGTCTTTCTTTCCTGGAAAGCCGCCTAACAACTCGCTTTGACTCATCTTCAGTCCCTGGAGAGGATCCTCCTTCCTGCTCATGTGGTGGGGAGTTGGGAGAGCACAGCCTGAACTTTTGGGTGAGAGCCCAGGCCTCAGATCTGCCAACCTTTCAACTGAAGACAAGTGAACTGCTAGCAAAGCCAGCTTTTCCCTGGCTAAAACCTCTCCACTCTATCTTTGTCTTGGAGCTCTCTGATGGTCTATTTTAAACCATTTCTTTTGTGAACTGGAACATTCAGGAGATACGTGAGGTTTTAGCTCTTCTTTTTGTTTCAAACTTTGCAAACTTGGCTTTGGGAAGATGATGAAAAACAACAACAACAGCAACAAACTTGTTATTGCTTCCTTAAGGCACTTGAGAGGAAGTGAGAGGAAGGTGGAGAAGGAGGCAACCCTGGCTCCAGACCGCAAACCAGCTCCCACTGACATTTCCAGACTAGGGTGGGCTATGGATTAGGCCTGGCTGAGATGGGATTTGCATTTAAGTGGGTTCTAGGGAAAACCCAGAGTCAGAGCCGGATGTCAGTTAAACGATGCCGTGTATCAGTAGCTCTTCTTGAGGCAGTGTGGGGTCAAAAGGCATCTTCTGCTTTTGTTCCTTAATTACCAGGAGCTCTCCCTTAGGCCAGCTATTTCCATTAAATCCAGACAAGCTACAAGAGATGAAAAGCAACCAGATAATGCCTGGAAAGTCACATGGAGTGGAATCAAACTGTTATCTTGTGCCAATTGCTTCACAGAAGGCCATGGTGTACTTGCAACTGTGAGGAGGTCCTGTGCTATGGATGGAAAGAAGGGACCTGCCCATGCTCCCTCAGCCTTGGCCCTGTCCTTTCTGGGCTGATTTCTGTAATCTAGCCTTATGGGTTGGGAGGAGACATAACAGAGATATTTCCCATCCAACCACTGTGGGTTAGAGAGGAGTGTGCCCTGCAGGGGCACCTTGAGCACGCTCTGCTACCCAGCAGCACTGCACAAGGGTTTTATCTGGGTTGCTTCTAGGGTGAGAGAGAATTACATTATGTCCTTCAACTAGAAAAAAATAAGACTCAATAATGCCTCCCGTCTTGTCTCGAGTGCTCTGAGATGTGCCAGTAGCCCCTGGAGCTGTGTGTGAAGGACGAGCACTGAGATCTAGAGGCAATATATGCTCTGTATGCTCCATACACTCAACAGCTTTCCAGCTCACTGCAGGCAGGAGACAGAAGGAGGCAGCAAGCACTTTGGCTTGCAAAGCAAGCTCTTGCTTTGGGTAGGTGGCTCTCCCACATCAGAGAAGGAGTGAGGACAGGAGAGGCTGTGAGAGAGCAAAGAACTGATCTGCTTTGCTCAACTTCAACCCCAAAGAGGCAGTTGCACAGTAAACCTCATGGGATAGAGCAAGCCCAGCGTCTCGTGGGACGGAGCTGGTCTCAGCGCAGGCAGATCTGAAACACGCGGCTTGTCTGCATGTCTTTCCCCATCAGGATGCAATCAGATGTTCTCCAAGCTGGAGATAAAGGGCTGCCAGTTTGGTCTGACTCACTCTCTGTGGCTGGAGAAGATCTATCAGGCAGAGGGTGCAGCAATGATCAACTATGGCAGTGCAGCAATGTTTAAGCCTGGCTTGATGACTGCTGGGCCACGGTACCTGGAGAGAAGGTGCATCTAGGAATGGTTTTTGTTCTCTTTCCCATCTGTGGGAAAGATACTCCCCCCCCCCATGAGATCCCTGCAGGTTATGGTGTGTGCCAGGTTGTGGGGCCATGCTGTGACTTTCCCCTGTGCTGCACACCAGGCGCTGCCTGGCCCCCAGCAAGCAGTCGTGAAACCACTGCTGCCTGTGTGTCACGTGTCACAGCAAAGACATTTTGTTGTCTTTAAACACACGGCTGCAAAGAACAAACAGAGCAGAGGCAGAGAGAAGAGGAAGCAAAACAGCCTCCTTGTCTCCACACAGGAACAACCCCCCCCCAAAAAAAAAAAAAAAAAAAGAAAAAGAAAAAGAAAGCTTTGCTCCGCATGGGATCAAGGTGCTTAGGCAGAGCTTTCTGCCTGCAGGATCACCAGCACGTTGGTCTTTGGCTGGAAAAGTGGATTTGGGAGCTAGCCAGGGCCATGCAATGAGAAGGCAGAGCAGAGGGACAAGGCCAAGCTGATGAAAAGGCTGTGTGTGGACTACTGTCTCCTACGATCCCTTCCTCCGGGCCCTGAGTGCTGGGCAAGCCACTGGCATCCAGGGCTAAAGGAAGGCAATGCAGCGAGAAGGGCTCAGCCTGGCTCCTTCCACTGCGTCCATCGTCCACCTGAGGTGCCCCGGAGGGCAGCATGCACCCCTGGGTCCTCAGGGCTTTGGGAGCTGGATTGCTGGGCCAAGGACTGGTCCCTTCTGGTAGCTGGAGCTGCTCAAGCCCACATCTAGTCCCTTGTGAATCCGTTCGTTGCTGCTGCCCTTTTTACCTTTGTAATCTTATCAGTGGGACTCACAGGGCCCCGGAGACATTGCATTTTGGCCAGCAGACAACCCACCCTGACTCACTGAGCCCAACGAAGTCAAGTGGTTTTGGGGTCACAAGTTCAGCTTCAAGGCACAGCATCAAGCAGCCTGGTGGCAAGCCACTGAGCACTGGCACTGACACAGGCCAGGCTGCAGGCTGTGGGCTCGGTGCCTTAAGCAGCACTTTTGGTTTATGTTCCATATATGCACAAACTCATATGCTGCACTTGCAGTCTTTGTCAAGGCCTGAAATTGCATCAGAATCAGCATGTCTACAAGAAGGCCTTAATTTACCATTAAACCAAGACAGGCTGTTGGAAAGGAGAGCAAGCGGCAGCTCCTTGGGCAGGGAGCACCCCTTCGTAGTGCCCTGCACTGTCTGCCTGCGGAGCCGCTGCCACGTGCACCGTGAATCTCCCAAGGGCTAGCCTGTTCCTCCTGCACAACTGCTTGGGATGTCTGTGTGCTTATCACAGGCAATAAATCTATTCCTTAGTCACAGACAGTTGCTGAGGCCTCTTCGTTTTTCTCCTTTTAGCTGTCCTGCCCATGATGCAGTCTTCTACCTCCCATCAACTCTTCCTGGCCCCAAATACTGCCCTGACGATCACAGTGTGTTTGGTGGGCACAGGACTGGAGGGGACGACCCCCTCTGCCCATGCACTCCTCAGCATGTCCTAGGGTCCCAGGGGTGAGGACAAGATGGGTCTCTGCACTGGGCATATAGAGCGCTTCCTTTGGTGGCTGTGGGGGTGTGGGAGGCTGAGCCATCCCTGAGGAGTGGAAGTCTCCCCTTTGCTCTCTGGTTAGAGCATCTGGACGGGCCTGGGGAAGGGTAGCGAGGGATGTGATACAGCCAGAAGTTGGTCCCCTGGGGAGAGGAGAGCAGGGAGGCACAAAACCCAGGGCAGGGCAGGGTTTCGCCCAGCTGGCAGGCAGATCTGAAGGCACGTCTCTGCCAGGTCGTGGGACACGGTCCAGACCTTGGTGCTAGGCTCACCTGGGCTGTGTAGATCAGACTAGCATCTTCCTGGACAAGTGCAAGAGCACAATCTTCAGACAGCACATAGCATGCAGGCTCCCACCCTGCTGAACAGGACCCTGCCCGAATACCAGCACAGAGCAGAGGACCCTTTCTTCCCCCGTGCCACTGCACACCCCTGCCTCAGCCAGAGCCACATGCACCACCAGCAGCTTTGTGGGAAAGACCGGATTCACCAGGCAGCCTCGCCCTTGCCCCTGAGTTTAGAGCAGGATCAAGCAGGGGGACACCAGGGCGAGGAGCTCGGGACACTGGAGTATCCCCGGGGGGCTGCAGGGTCGTGCTCCTGGGGCACCGGGGGGAAGCTGAGGAACCCCAGCTCTGCTGCCAGGCAGAGGTTTTTAGGAGGGCAGAAGGTTTTTCTTTTCGGGGGAGCCCTCCGAGGTGCTGCCCTGCTGCATCCCCCGCGGGGTGGCCCCGCAGCGCCGGGCGGAGCGGACAGCACCGCGGGGCCGGCCCCGCTCCCGCAGCTCCCGGCCCCGCTCCCGCAGCTCCCGACGTTGCTGCCGGCCCCGCTCCCGGCGCTCCCGGCCCCGCTCCCGCAGCTCCCGCAGCTCCGGCGCTGCTCCGGCCCCGCCGCCGGCGCTGCCGCGGCCGCGCTCCGGGAGCTCCCGGCGCTCCCGGCCCCCCGCACCGGAGTGGCTGCGGCGGGGCCAAGCCGCGCCCCGCTCCCCCCCGGCCCCGCGGTATATAAACCCGATGCGCCCCACAAGGCAGGTAGCGGCGGGGCAGGCGGCTCGCACCGCGCTCGCACCGCTCCTTTTCGGCCTCTCGCTTAGTTTCTGGCAGGGAGGGAGCGCGGGCCGGGGCGGGCGGTGGAGGGGGCGAGCCTTTTCCTTCTGCTTTCTCCCCATGCCCGCGCCCGCCTGCCCGTCGGTCTGAGCCTGCCGGGGCCATGCCGCCGCCGCTGCTGCTGCTGCCGCTGCTGCTGCTGCCGCCGCCGCCGCCGCTGCTGCTGCTGCTGCTGCTGCCGGGCACGGCGCGGAGCCTGCCCTCGCCGGGGTCCCCCGCGGAGACGGCGGTGGTGACCCCGCGGCGCCTGGACCCCGACATCAACGGGCGGCCGTACTTCAGGGGCGGCCCCGACGAGCCGCGCCGCGGCCCGGCGGTGGTTTTCCAGCTCTCGGCTTTCGGCGAGGATTTCTACCTGCACCTCGCCCCGGACGCGCACTTCATCGCGCCCGCCTTCGCCGCGCACTACCTGGGCGCCGCGCCCGCCGCCGCCCGCCTGCGCCGCCCCGGCCTCCGCCGCTGCTTCTACTCCGGCGCCGTCAACGGCGACCGCGACTCCTTCGCCGCCCTCAGCCTCTGCGGGGGGCTCCGCGGCGCTTTCGGCTACCGCGGCGCCGAGTACGTTATCAGCCCGCTGGCGAGCGGCGGCCCCGACGGCGCCCACCGCCTGCAACGCCGCCGCGCCGGAGCCGCCGCGTCGCGCTGCGCCGTGGGCTCCGGCCTCAACCCCGGCATCCTCCAGGCGCTGGACAAGTACCGGGCCCGCGAGCCGTCGGAGGAGGCCAGGCCCCCCGGGAAGGGCGGGCGGGCCAAGCGCTTTGTCTCTGTCCCCCGCTACGTGGAGACCTTGGTGGTGGCCGACGAGTCCATGGTGAAGTTCCACGGCGACGACCTCCAGCACTACCTGCTCACCCTCATGGCCACGGCTGCCCGGCTCTACAAGCACCCCAGCATCCGCAACCCCATCAACATTGTTGTTGTCAAGTTCCTCATCATCGGGCAAGATGACAAAGGGCCCAAAGTCACCAGCAACGCTGCCCTCACCCTGCGCAACTTCTGCGCCTGGCAGAAGAAGTGGAACAAAGTCAGCGACAAGCACCCTGAGTACTGGGACACTGCCATCCTCTTCACCAAGCAGGTGGGTGCAGACCCTGGGGTGGGGGGATGAGCCAGCAGAGCTGCTCCAAGAGCCCAACATTACACTGTACCTCCTGGCCATCCCTGCTCCTGCTGGCTGCAGCCCCTCACATCCCACCTCCAATGCATGTTGTGGCTGGAGGAGATTCCACTATGTGCATCTCTGCTGGCCTGATCCCAATTTGCCAAGGAATAGCAAGCCCTCCACCCATGCTGTCCGGGTCAGACTTCCTCAAGGGCTTGGATGCAGGTTGCAGGAGGGAGTGAAGGTGTGGACCAAGCTGCTGAGCTAGCCTGGTGCTGTTCTCTGGGCATGCTTTGACCAGCAGTCCAGTGAAAGCCCTGGTGGAGGGGCTTAGTGAGGCCAGGAGGTGGGCAAAGCCAGGTTGTCACCATACTCAGAAATTAGCCCATCCTTCCCCAAGGAGCAGGGAGACACCCCCCACCCTGCTGGCTGCAGCCTTGGCAGCCAGCACCCAGCAGCTCTGGCACAAAGCAGCAGCCACCCAGAAATGTGGGGTATGAGCCCAGAAGAGGAGGAGTGGGGCCAGCTGAGCATGGCCCCACTTCCCCCTTGCCTAGGACAAGCTCGCCCAGCACAGCTTGCTATGTCACCTGCCAAGAGAGCCTCTCCCCACTTCCTCTGACTGAGGTGCGGGGTCCTCCTGGGGAGCTGGAGCTCTCCAATCCGCACTGATGGCTTAGCATGGACCAAAGTCAGTGCTGGAGGAAAAGCGCTAGAGGTTGGGGAGGCATATCCAGCCCTCGCAGTCCTGGGGAACAGTGTCCCCCACTGCTAGGAGCAGGCTGCATCCATGCGGGGGTGCAGACATCAGCGCCAAGTGGGAAAATGAGGCTTTCCTGAGCCGCTCAGTCTCTTCGAGATGGTGCTGATCAGAGGTGGCTGGGCTGGTGGAGATATTACTCATTTCCACGGGTTTCCTCTTAGGGATATACATGGCCCTGGGGAGCAATTTCTGCTCAGCACTCACCCAGGCTCCTCATGGATGGATGAGAAATCCATAGAGAACTTGTGTTTCCCCATTCCCTATTTCTTGCTAGAAATACTGTACCTGGCAGGTTCAGTACCGGAAGCCTGTGTCAGCCAGCAGGCATCACTTGGGGTCTTTGCATTTGCTTTTGCCTTTTTTTGCTCCTGGCTAGTGCTTTTGCAAGGGCTCTGGAGCCTTCTCCAGCTTACATCTGGCACAGTGTGATTACTACCACAGGATGAGGATAATTGGGAAATGCCAAAGCACAGCAGCTTGGATTGTGTTTTTGCTATTCCCCTTAATATCTACTTGGGTCAGATGAAGTATTTTTCCTCTTCAGATCAGGAGGGTTTTCTCTGGGAAAGGAGAACTGGTTCTGTCTCAGTACTGACATCTACGTGGTGCTGAGCTGGGATATTTCAGCCTTGGATCCCCAAATTGCTAATGGGAGGGAAGGAAGAGCCCAGTTTGAAGGGGACAGGTCACGCTTCATCATGGAAATCGGTGATGGGAGCAGAGAAGAAAGTACAGCAGGTTTTGCCAGCAATGACAACTTGCATCCTCTCTTTCCACTGTCACTGCCCAGATATCCTTCCTTGTGGACTAGGGACAGGTCAGGAACTCCCCTTTTGAAAGCAGTGAGGTCATTCCCAAAACTTCTTTCCAAGCCAAGTGCTCACAGGAGGGAAAGATCGATTCCAGCTCTGTTCAACCATCGCTAGCATGTGGTCCCGGAGCAGTAATGATGCTGTGTAAGACGTGTGAGAGCTCAGTCCTGCCGTTCTCTCTGTCCCACTGCAAGCAGGGGCTGTGTCCTCTGGCTGGGTATAAATCTTGCAGGAGCACAGGCAGGGATTCAATTCTGGCCTGCTGGAGCAGGTCCGATCTGGGTTGGGTGTTTGCAAAAAAGAGGAAGTCTGACACTGCCGCTGGGATGAGCCAGCTACATCTCTGGTGGAAACCTGGTGAGGTCACTGGAGTTACACGTGGGACAAATCTGTTCCCAGGGATGTGAAAGCTGCTCTATCCTGAAGTGCAAATCACGGCTAGGCTACATTTTTTGCACATTGCTAAACCGTCCATTCCTGAAATCCCAAGGCAAGCTCAGTGCAGAGGCATACACTCAAGGAGACATCTGCCTTTCTTGAATGCATCCATCTGTGGTCTCCTGATACCCCAGAGTTTATCTCCCTGCCAAAGAGCTGTTACATAAGCCTCAACTTTAATTTCACTTCAAGTCCAATTGATAGGCAGTTTCCAGTTGTGTCAACAGCTTGCTGATGAATGGGGCTGTCCTCTCGCTCTGGCACTGGGTGCTCCTGCTCCTGGTGATGTCAGTTTTGCTGGACTGTGGATTTCTCTTCAGGGAGCTCAGTCTTGCTAAGCTGGTCAGTATGGATCTGTCAGCAACCATGGACAAGGGACCTTCACCTTCCTACCTTAGCTGGCTCTTGTTGGAGGAGCACAGAGCCCTTTGCCTCTTGTGCAGCACCTGCGCAGCGTGGAAATAGCTTCCCAGACTGAGGCTAACGTCTTGGCTGTGCTTCCCACCCGTCCTGAACCTGATGCTCCGTTGCTTTGTCTGGCTCGTTGTCTGCTAGCTATGAACACAAAGGTTTGCTGAATGCCTTTGGGCTGCTGTAAGACTGAAGGAACATTGCACCAAGGAGCATATTGCTCTGGCCTCCGATGCTGCAGACATCAGGAGGGAGTTTGGAAACCCACACTCTGTAATTCAAGGCTGGGGAACTTAGATTTTGGGGGCTGCTTTGGACACGTGGCTGCTAGTGGAAAGTCTCAACAGGTGTGAGAGTGTTTGTGGAGAAGAGATGACCTGTCCTCTGACTATGCAAACTAATGTAAGGTTCCCCACAGCTGACAGAAACGTCTGCAAGGCAATGAAGAAAAACATTTGGAAAATGCCCAAAAATGAAGCTAAGCCTGGCAGGAAAAATCTCCTGCTTGCAGGAGAAATCTCCAATGCAGGAAATCTCCAATACTACTAGGGAAAGAGCAGAGTGTCATAGGGATGACGGAGCCTGTTGGCAAAGGGAACACCTCTGCTGTTGCCTTGCGAGTTGTGTCTCTGTGTTTTATTCTGGTTTAATTTTTGGCCATCTCCTTGCAGAGGATGGGTTAGCTGTTAGTGCCTGGATACCTGAGTTCCCAGCCCTGCTCATTCATGGAGTCGGCTTCTCTGCTCCCTTCGCTTCTCTGTGCTTCAGAGGTCCTGTCTGAGAAATGGCTGGAGTCCAAACACTGGACGTTCATGAATGATGATAGACTCTTCGTGGTCTCTCTTGAAGCAGCACTCTCCTGGGCTTCACACTGTGCTTTGCATCCAGGCCCTAGGCTTGAGCATCCCTGGTCCTGAGTGCTGGGGAGTTTGGAGAAGGGCTCAAAGCCTTTATTCCCTTTATTGTGCCGGCAGCCGTGGACATCTGCGATGGTGAACAGAGCACAGAGAGTGCTGGCCCCTTGCAGATCAGTGCCTGCCTTTGCCCACCTCAGTCCTCTTGCATTTCTCTCTCCTTCCCTCTACAGCTCCAGTCCCTCTCCTCGCTCCTGGGCATCGTTCCTCGGTGAGCTCCTGCCTAGCCTCTCCTCTGGTTTCTCTGGCTCCTCTCTGCAGCGCCTCGCGTAGTTGCCTTGCTCTGCTGACCTCCCTGAGCAGCCTGGACCGCCGGCAAGGCTGAAAGAGCCATTCTGGGGGGGTCAGGACCCCCTTGTTAGAGCAGAGACTGCTGCCTGGCCGCTCAAAGCGGGCTGCCCCTCGGAGGCTGCGGTTGGGATTTGAAGCCAGTCCCGGGGGTCAGCGAGGGCCCGTTAGGAGCTGCTTGTTAATCCATCCCTGCAGTCAGCAGACAAGGTTCAGAGCAAGAAGTGGGTCAGTGTGTCAGTGCAGGTGTTAGGCTGCGAGCCAAGAGCTCGCGGCGCCAGCTAGGAAACAGGAACTCTTAAAAGAGCAATGAGCAGGGAGAAGCGAGCGGCCTGCCTCTTGCCTCCATCCCAGCGGTGCTCTTCCCCCCCCAGCCCGTCACCCCAGCCTCTGCAGCGGCAAGGGGGGCTCAGGTGGATGCCCCCTGAGAGCAGGACCAGGGCACGAGGGGTATGGGCTTAGCCTCCGCTTAGCTCAGGGTTGCTGTGTGCTGCTAGCAAAGGCTCTTGCTGGTGTTTTGGAGCAGGGCCCTCATCGCTTGGAGGGTCCTGCCCCACCTGGCGATGGCAGCGCGGGCAGGGATGTGGGGCTGCAGTGCGCTTGCTCCCAGGCAGCACAGCTGGGCTCCCAAACGTGGCCCAGCCCACGTTTCCTCGGGGCTCGCTCTTGGCCCCTTGTGCTTTAACATTGGAGGTCCTGCCACCCGCCTTGTGCGGCGGGTCGGGCTGTCGCACACCGTGATGGGGTTCAAGAGCGAGGACGCAGTGGCGTGGAAGGGCAGGCCCTGCTTTTAAGGGAAACCCGTTGCACAAAGGAGAATTGAATCCAGTTACGTGCAGGGTTTCCCAGCAGGGCAGTCACCACCGCAAGTGGATGTGGTGTCTTGGCTCATGGCACCATCTAATCCAGGCTTTTTGAAACCTCTCCAGAGCTTGCTGCATGGTTGGCCCTCCTCAGAGGGCAGAGGGTTCAAACGTTGCTTTCCCAAGCAACCAGCTCCTTGCAGGTGTGCACAGAGATGGGCAAGCTCTCTGGGGCTTGATGGCTTAGCCCAGGGCTGCCTGGAGCTGGGGAGAGAAACGCCAGCCCCCAACCCAAAGCACAAGGCTTGGAGAGCAAGGGAATCGCGCTGGGGCAGCCTGCGAGGCCATGGGGTCTAGAGAGCAGCCAGGGCTGGTCCCAGCCCAGAGCCGGGCATTTCTTTGCTCTGCCTCTCCATAGAATAAAGTCTCAGCTTTGTCTCCTGACTCTGTAGCCACAGGTCTCCTGCTAAAGCCATCTCAGCCCTGGCCAGGGCTCTCCGAGATTGTCGGGATTGTTATTTACTGATAGCTGAACCTGACTGCTTGGGAATGTCTTCAGCCTGGAAACCTCTTTGGAAATGTTGGCAGAGCCACTCATGTGAGGTTTCTAGCAACCCAGGCGCTTTGGCTGGACCAGACTTGAGCATGAATCACTCTTATTTATAGTAGGGGAGCACCCCGGCGAGTCCCTTACGTTTCTTTTCATGTGGAAAGCCACAGCAGCCCCCTGCCCCATGGATGGCCCCCCGTGCAACTCGCGGTCTGGTTGGAAGTGGTGGTGAGGGACAGGGACCAACGCTCTTGCCAACACAGAAGACCAGTGGGAAAATTGCAGGAAGCTCTTCATCTCGCCACACTCGCATGGGGCCTGGGGGAGGTCTGCAAGGGAGCTGATTGCAAAGGGAGAAGCAAGTGCAGCACTGCTTGCTTAGAAGAAAAGCACGCAGGAGGCCGAGGGCAGGCTTTGAACGAGCCCTGCGCAGGGAGGGCTGCCAGCAGAGCTGGCGTGCTGTCCTCAGGAGAGTGGAGCAGAGGAAAGGGGGCATCTGAGGACAAGGCTACTGCTCCTAGGCCACCACAGCAGCGTATCTTCAAGCAGTGATTTTCCTCTGCCCTTATCCTTTGCACTAGCACCTCTGGGTCTGGAGAGAAGAGCTTACGCACACATACATATATGCCAGAAAGCCCCTGCTTTGATAGGCTCCCGGTCAAGAGGGACGGGACAGGCAAGAGAGGAGAGAAAGAAAAGACCAGCTCTATCCTAAGGATAAGAAACGGTGTCAGGCTACAGAGAGCTGCCGAAAACCATGCAGAGAGCTGGTGCTAACCTAGGAACTGATCCCAGATGTCCAAAGACTGTTAATCCTTGGGAGTTTTAGAGACTTTCCTTTTCCTTCTTAAAGTGCTGGGAAACCTCCCATGGGTTCTGGTGGGGTTGCTCTACTGGACAGGGTATACGAGTGTCCTCTGGTCTTGGCTGATGTAGCTCTGTACAGAAGCATCTCTCCTGACCTGTGACGGAGACCTTCTCTGTGACTTGGGCATTGGTCCTATTCCTGTTTTCATGGTAGTTGTTTAGTCCCAGAGGAACAGGGGGGAAAGACAGGACCAGAAACCTGCCCAGGTTCGTGCCTCCAGGCAGGCAGCAAGAGGGGAAGAAGCTCGGATGAAGAGCAATTAGTTACCCCCAGAACAAAGTCTCCTGTGAGGTGTCAACAGGGCACCTAAGGAGGGTCATGCGCACACAATTTCCACATTGGCTTTCCACAGAAACCTGAGGGTCTTTCAGCTGCACTTCATCAAGCCAGAAGATGTCCTTGGGGCAGGCTGGTTTGGCTTTAGATAGACCACCGTATCGCTGTCCCCAGAGCTGGGAATAAACCTGCTCCTGCTCACTTGCTCAGTCATTCCTGTGGTCTCTTCATCTCAGCAGCTTCACTGTACATGGGTGCCAGGCTCAAACGTGTGTCCCGAGCAAAGAGCCTACCTGCAGCTCTGTAGTCACCCCAGTGCCATGTTCCCAACCTCTCTTGCCCTCTCTGCTCTGGGTCTTGCAGTCCCAAGGTCTTCAGCCTCCCTGGATGTATACCAAAACCCTTCATGCCCGGTCAAGACTCTTCTGGTCCTTGCTCTTCATACACAGCACGTCTACCTCTCATGCTGGGTTTGCCTTGGAGGTAACCGTCTCAGAGGCTTGTGACCGTGACTGTTCTTGCTTTGGTTTTGGAAGTGAACCACTGCAAACCTCGAGCTCTGCTTCAGATAGTCTACATTTTCCTTGGGCAGAATTCCAGCACTCTGGGGCTTCTCCCAGGGGTTTTGGCAGCCTGCGGTCATCTGATACTTCCTGCTGCCTCTGAAGCTCAGATGGTGCAGGAGGGGAGGCAGAAGTCTTCTGATGTCTTCTCCAAGCCCTAGAAAAGTTGGACTCTGCTGAGTTTGGAATAAAAGGCTAGGCTAGTGCCTAGTTAACTCAGCTGGGCTTGCAAAGCGTGTTGGAGACACAGAAGCCTTTCCCTTGACCTTGGTAACCTGTGGACCTGGTCCAGGGGCTTCTTATTCCGAGGAAGGAGTTGCGATATGGATCAGCTGTGAGCCACGGCCAGATGTCTTTCCATTGCATTTGGAGAGCTCTAGGTCCGGCCCTTGAGTTTGCTGAAGACCGGGGCCAGGCTGACTCCTCCGTGCTCAAACCGGGCTCCACCCTGGCCAGAGGAGCCTTCAGGGGGAAGTTACTGTCACGGAGGCTGCTGAAGGATGCTATATATAAAAAGCAGCCCCAGTGCCAGGGTTAAAGGCAACCATGCCATTTCAGCCGGGGCCGGGCTAGGGTGAGGTTTCCTGCCAACGCAGCCTGGCAGCGGGGCCGTGCGCTCCCCATCCCTCTGCCTCCTCCAGCTTTTTTTTCTTTCTTCCCTCCCCCTCCCCCCCCCCCCCGAGGTCAGTCTCCATCCTGGCTCTGGCAGGCTGATGTCCCAGGGGAACGGGGCCAAGAGATGACGGAGGCTGGGACATCTGGCCTTGACGCTAAGTTCTTGCCTCTCTGCCTTGCAGGACCTGTGCGGTGCCACCACGTGTGACACGCTGGGCATGGCCGACGTGGGCACCATGTGTGACCCCAAGCGCAGCTGCTCCGTCATCGAGGACGACGGGCTGCCATCTGCCTTCACCACGGCTCATGAGCTGGGTAAGGCACTGGGGGAGGCTGGGGCTCCCTTGGACCCTGTCGCTGTCCCTAGTTCCTACAGGCAGCCCTGCATTGGCTGGGCACCTCTGGGCTCAAAGCACAAAAAGGGGAAACTGAGGCACGGGTTCATTAACATGACATAGCCACGATGTATCACATCAGAGCAAGCCAGCCTCATCCTAGCTCCCTCTTTGGAGGAAAACTGCATCTTGGTCTGCAAGATGAATCCCTGAAAGAGACTCCCCCATTCCATGCCTCAGTCTCCCCTTTGCAAACCAAGGGGACCTGCCCTGCTCACCCTGCTGCCAGGTCCACATTGCTCATGCTGTTGCCCTCCCCTAGGCCACGTCTTCAACATGCCCCACGACAATGTGAAGGCCTGCGAGGAGGTCTTTGGCCAGCTGAAGACCAACCACATGATGTCGCCCACCCTCATCCAGATTGACCGTGCCAACCCCTGGTCATCCTGCAGTGCTGCCATCATCACCGACTTCCTCGACAGTGGCCATGGTGAGGCCATGGTGACACTTAGCAAGGAATATGCAGAAGTCCTGCAAGCCCCACACAGGTGCCACTGGAGCAGAGGGGGAGATGAAGGAGATGCGGGGGAGTGTTTCCCAGCAAGGAAGAAGGTGGTGAGAGAGGCTGGAGAGCCTCTGCTGGGGGACAGCCTGTCCCACTTTTGCCTTCGTCCCCCTCCTTTCTTGGCCCCATGGCTCAGAGTGCAGGGCAGGGAGAGCAAGATCTGCTCCCAAATGTGGCAAAATGCTGGGGCTGTTGGTGGAGGACAGCTGTTATGATCATGGGCTGTAGGGCAACTTTTCTTCCCTCTCTCCAAACGAAACTTGAAGGAAATAGTGAGTTTGGAAGAGTTTCATCTTCAGCCAGGCTTGCTTGGTGCTGGGGTGTCACTAGCAGCGACGTCTACTCCGTGACTGCCAGCCTGGTTTTACCTAGCACGACCGAGAGAAGGAGTCATTTGGGGATCTCTTTTTTCTTGTTTTTGCACAAATTCTGTATCCATAACATGCAGGCTGGCTGGGATGTAGGAGTAGATCCTGGTGGCAGGGTAAGAGGGCAGAGCGCTGGGCTGGCTTGTCCCGAATCTCCGTCAACCCGTGGGTACGGGCACCCAAGGGGAGGTGAGCTCCTGTTTCCCCACGGCGACCGTCTCCCTCGTGCACGGCCCCCTTCCTTAGCTCTCCCTCTTCCCGCAGGAGACTGCTTGCTGGACCAGCCCACCAAGCCCATCTCGCTGCCTGAAGACCTGCCGGGAGCCAGCTACAGCCTGAACCAGCAGTGCGAGCTGGCCTTCGGCGCCGGCTCCAAGCCCTGCCCCTACATGCAGTACTGCGCCAAGCTCTGGTGCACGGGCAAGGCCCGGGGCCAGATCGTCTGCCAGACCCGCCACTTCCCCTGGGCGGACGGCACCAGCTGCGGCGAGGGGAGGTTCTGCCTGAAGGGCACCTGCGTTGAGAGGCATAACATCAGTAAGTACAGGGTGAGTACCCGCGTGCCGCGCGCTGGGGAAGACAGCGCTGCTGGGAAGCCTGGAACCACCCCCCCTGCATCGCCTTGAGCTCGTGGTGGCTTTTGCCCGGACGCCAGCTGAGCAGTGCCTGGCCTCCTCCTATTAGTGACCTCCAAGTCACGTCCCCAAGGGGGGGAAACGGCAAGCTCTGTGCAAAAGCAAATAGAGGGGGAAGAAACAAATGGAAAAATGTCTCTAGTGGGACAGAGCCGAGGGAGATGCTGCTTCTCACTGTGCCGTCTCCCGCCAGGTGGACGGCAGCTGGGGGAAGTGGGCGCCCTACGGCCAATGCTCGCGGACTTGTGGTGGTGGGGTCCAGCTGGCCAAGCGGGAGTGCAACGACCCGGTGCCTGCCAGCGGAGGGAAGTACTGTGAGGGTGTCCGTGTCAAGTACCGCTCCTGCAACCTGGACCCCTGTTCTGCTGCAGGTAAGGGGTGGGATCAGCTATCTAAAGCCACTGAGTTGAGAGAGGATTGTCAAAACCTGGCTTGTTGTGTGGGTTGGTGGTAGGCAGATGCCCCCCCCTGAGCTGAGCAGTGGCGAGCTCATCATAGCAGCAGGGAATTCTCTGCTCTACTCACTTGGGAGCAGAAGCACTGCTCACATCTCCAGAGTGAGCAGCTGAATTTCACCCCCCACCCCACAGCAGACCTGAGCTTGCAGCAAGTCAAAAAATGCAACGGCCTCTTTGGGTGGGCTAGGAGGAAAGCCATTCTCAAAATGTCAAATTCTTTGACTGTTTCAGAGTGCTCTGGTAGAAACATGCCCCAAAATATCCCCCAAAATGTCAAAGGTGACCCTGCCACTTGCACTACACTACCGTTGCGCTCTGCATCCATGGGTAGTCACACTGCACAGCGAGGCATAAAAAGCCCCAGACTTACTGACCTCACTGTGCTGAGACTGCACACACTGACTCTTGCAGAGGGGATAGCATTGCTGCTGCAGTGTGTGCTACCTTGTAATAACCCAATATATCCATGCTGGAGAACCAGGCTGTCCCCTGGTGCCGTTGTGCGTGGCAGCATGCACTAGCTCAAAGCATCTGCCCTGGTCCTGATCCTTCGTGTGCCTCATTTCTTCCAGTGCCAGGGAAGAGCTTCCGAGAAGAGCAATGTGAGGCTTTCAACGGCTACAGCCACAGCACCAACCGCCTCACCGCATCCATCTCCTGGGTCCCCAAGTACTCCGGAGTCTCACCTCGAGACAAATGCAAGCTCATCTGCCGGGCCAACGGCACGGGCTACTTCTACGTGCTGGCACCCAAGGTTTGTGAGAGTGGAAGACCATGACCATAGCCAGGGTCAGCGTCAGAGCCATAAGAGAACTCCAGTGTACCGATGTGTGGTGGGCTGTTGGTATTTTGGTTTTTCTGTCTGGGAAGCTGTGAGTGTTGCACCTGGAAAATGCTGGCCGTTGCTTGGGTTTTTGGAGTGGGAAGCACACAGGAGGATTGGGGAGGATCCGTCAAGCATATCCTGGGCTGGTATAAATCAACGTGTTTGTATTGGCTTATTTACTAGAGGGATGGATTTGCTCTTACTCTGGGTTGTTAAGCAGTGTCTAGGATATGCCCCCTGATGAGAAGCTGGAAGAAAGGATGATAATTAGGCAGCGCACTAGAGGAAGTGACGCTCGCGTGCCAGCCTGGGCAGGCAGCCAGACGCAGGACTGAGTGGACTAGCATTAGCTGTCTTTCCAAGGCAGCTAGTTTCTCAAGGCCAGTTCCCTAGGTTCCCTCTACACATAAGATAATATAGGTGTAGCAGATAAGGGATTTAGTACCGTACAGACCTTTTCAGAGGCCCCAAAAGGCCTGACTGCAAGGCAGAGCACGAGGAAATGTGCTACAGAGCCTGCTAATGCCCCCTCAAGACCAGTGTGCTGGAAGTGGGAAGACTCAGCTTGAGCTATGGATGGTCAAGTGCTGGGGCACCAGTGAGGTGAGCACAGGGGAATGTGATGCCTTGGTTTGCTCCCTCTCACCCTCTCATCCTGGGGTACATCATGCAGGTTGTGGATGGCACCCCTTGTTCCCCAGACTCCACCTCAGTGTGCGTCCAGGGCAAATGCATCAAAGCGGGGTGCGACGGGAAGCTGGGCTCCAAGAAGAAATTTGACAAATGCAGCGTGTGTGGAGGAGACAACAAGAGCTGCAAGAAGGTCTCAGGCTTATTCACCAAACCCATGTAAGTGTGAGGCAACCTCCTGGGCTTTGCTGTTTCCTAGCTCTGCCTTTTGGGATGGACACAAGGAAGGTTGTGGAGCTGGCAATAAGGCTAAGCCCATCCTGAGCAAATTATCCAGGCTCCAGTTTCAGTCACTGTGTAGAGGCCTGAGCTAGCTCCAGAGGAGCAGCAGGATACATTTAATGTGCTAATGGGGTTGTACTGCTTCTGCTGCGTGAATTATCTCAGATACGTTTATATTACTGAGCCAGAAGAGTTGAAGCCTCTTCTCCTATCTAGGTGATCTCAGTTGTCACTTTAGTCTAGATGAAACTCATCATAGAGAAGAGATTTAAATTGATCTTCTGGCACCTCTAACTGGAAAAAAGACAGCTTTAGGATGGGAAAAATCTCAGGGCTGTAGCTACATAGCTTCAGGCTGAGACGAAGTTGTAGGGTAAGAGCTGGGGTATCAGTTGTGCAAGGAAGTGCTTTGCAAAACAGCATAGGCTGGCACGGGGTTGCAATGGGCAGAAGTGTGGGGGGAGAAGTGCAGCATGTGCCTCCGCTGCAGGCAACAAGCTCTGCTCCACAAGCACTAGTGGTCCAGGCTTGCAAGACCCATTCCCAGTGGGATGGGGCATCCCACCAGCTCCCTGCCTGACAGCTTGCCCGCTCTTCTCTTCCAGGCATGGCTATAACTTTGTGGTGGTCATCCCAGCGGGAGCCTCCAACATCGACATCAGGCAGCGAGGCTACAAGGGGCTCATCAGCGATGATAACTACCTGGCGCTGAAGAACGGGCAAGGCAAGTACCTGCTCAATGGGCACTTCATTGTCTCAGCCGTGGAGAGGGACCTGATGGTGAAAGGCAGCGTGCTGCGGTACAGTGGCACCGGCACTGCTGTCGAGAGTCTCCAGGCCTTTAAGCCCATCCAAGAGCCCCTGACTTTGGAGGTGCTGTCTGTGGGGAAGATGACTCCTCCTCGGGTGCGTTACTCTTTCTACCTGCCCAAGGAAAGCAAGGAGGACAAGTCCTCGTACAAGAAAGAGGGGAAGAGCTCTCCGGACCTCAACAACAGCGTCCTGAGCCTGTCCAACCGCTTGGATGTGGGCAGGCCGAATTACAAGCGTCCCTCCTACAAGTGGGCAGCGGGAGGCTGGGAGGCTTGCTCCGTCACCTGTGGCAACGGGCTGCAGAAGCGTGCAGTGGCCTGCCGTGACTCCTATGGCCAGCTGGCCTCCGAGTGTGATGTGGCCCAGCGGCCCGCCGACGTCAGGATATGCGGAGACCCCTGCCCCACGTGGGAAGCGGGTCCCTGGGCTCCCTGCTCCAAGACATGTGGCCGGGGCTTCAAGAGGCGCATGCTGAAATGCATGACCCCAGCTGGGCAGCTCCTGCCCCGGGATAGTTGCAATTTTAGGAGGAAGCCTCAGGAGCTGGACTTCTGCACCTTGCGGCCGTGTTGAGCGGGCTGGGAGCATTGCCGAAGAAGGCATGGTGTCTCTCTGGCTGGAGATGCATGGCTGAAGGTGGAACAGAAGCCAGGGGTTGGGAGAGGGGGAGATGTCCGAGGACGAGGGGTCTGTTACATAGCACATATCAACTGGACAAAGGACCTGTGCATGGGAAGAGCATGCGCCCGCTCTTCCCAGTGCGCCCAGGCGAGAGGGCCTCGGTGCGGTTTTTATAGACCAGGTTGCTCGGAGACAGAGCAGGAATAAACATCTACCTCGAAGCTGCTGAACTACGCGGAAACCTGCCGCCGACCAGGCGACGCTGAGAGTCGGGGGGACAGAGGGAAACGTGGGCCAGAGCGGTCTCTGGAGATCGCTGCCTGGGATCGATCCAAGGACACGCAGAGGATGTCCCTGTATTGCACAGATCGCTGGTCTTCCCAGGGCTAAGGCTACCGCCCTCCTCCCCCTTCCCTGACCTCCCCGAACACTCGCACTAAACGGGACCAAAAGGAATTACCAATGCAATGATGGCAAACTATACTGTCAAACCAGCCGTGCAGCGAGGCGCTGGGGCTCGCGGGAACTGACGCC
Source organism: Rhea pennata (assembly GCF_028389875.1). Lineage (NCBI taxonomy): Eukaryota > Metazoa > Chordata > Aves > Rheiformes > Rheidae > Rhea > Rhea pennata. Next base: position 6,383,191 of record NC_084686.1, on the reverse strand, counting down.
TTCAGGGCTCGCTGGCAGCGACTTCGCAGCCTGGACACACCGTCGCTGCTATCCAGAGAGCCTCAGCTGCACCTCGGTACCGGGCTGCAGGGTGGTGGCTTTATTTTTGTTTTCTCCTCATGTTTATCATCTGAACCATGTAGATTTTATGGTGCTTAACTCTGTATTTTTGACCTCCTCCCTCTTCCTGGATGTAAACCTTGTGCAGTGGGGACAGTGTTATTCCCAGTGGGCCCTCTCATAAGGCCAGGGTTCTCCTACGGTGCTTTGGGAAGAGGGTGTAGGGAGGCTGGGGGCTGGCAATGTGTCTTGGCTAACTGGGCAAGCAGTTCGCAGATGGATGCTCATTTACACCTTGGTCCAGGGCAGGGTGTAAACTGCATACCTAAGGCCCTTTGGGGCTTAAGGAAATCGTTATGGAAGTGCGACTTGGGCTTTAATTCCAGATGGCAACAAGCAACTGTACTGTAGTATCACAGCATGGTGCTCCAGCATATTGGACCAGAAATAGCCTGACAAGTTGCTGCTATTTGACTTTGCTCTGGAAGTGGTGCTTGCTGCCCAAAAGGACCAAGAGGCTGTGCCCAGACACCCTACTGCCCTTTTCCCTCCAAACTTTGGGTCAGGGTTTTGGGTTTTTGTCCCCCACCCCTGCATTAAACCCCTAGAGATATTCTGAGCTGAAATCTAACAGAGGTGGGTGCAAATTCTCCCACTACTTCCCTGCCCTGAGCTGTGGCAACTTTCATGGCATTGTTTTTGAATGGCGAGAGCGGAAGAGGAATTGAGGTCCTTGGCCTCTTCTGAGGGAGGAAACAGGACCAGAAGTGTTTAGGTGCACGGGGAAAGGGGGACAGGGCGAACCTGTTGCTGCTGCAGAGCATCTGTGACCAGCCATTCCCTCTCAGGTTCCCATCCAGGTGCTTTTAGGTGAGGGTTTATTATGGACTTCTATCAGTTACGTAGCATCATGCCTGTTCTGCTCAGAGGCTGTATCTTACCTCATGCAACATCCTCCTCACAGTGACTCCTTAATGGTTCTTTTTTCCCCAGTCTCTGGCTCAGATCGTATCATCAGGGATCCTTTCACTCTTCGGTCTTCCAGTGCATAAAGGTGAAGGTCACTGGAAACTCCTTGTGCCCTTTAACCAGCCCCAAAGGTCTCTCAATTGGCATGTTGCCTGGGCATCACAGCCCAGCGGTGGCTACACTGGACTACGTAGCACCACATCAAGTTCATCCTCTTTCCCTCCTTCAGCATCCCTGTTATTGCTTGGCGGGGGGGCGCATGTATGGGGGAAAGGGTCCTGGCAGGGTCTGGAGCAGCTTTCCAATGCAAATAGCAACAACAAACAACATTCCTAGTTTTAAGATAATAACAGAGTAACTATCAGGCTGGCTCAGTCTAAAGGTTTATCAAGCACCCTATCCTGTCTCTGGCAGCGGTCAGCAGTGAGTACGGTGGGAAAGATTTCAGGAAACCGGACAGCTGAAGCACAACCCTTTTCTTGATAGACCTTTCCACTAGCTTAGTGAATTCCTTATGATAATGTCTGTGGACCTATCCTCCATGAATTTATGCAATGCCTTGTTGAGCACAGTAATGCTTTCAGTCTCCACAACGCTTGATATGGCCAGGAGCAGATGTTGTGGTTGCTTTGCACAGCAGGGGACTGAATTTTGTGTTCTAGGAAACCCCTTCCAGGTCTACATTCCCATGAATGTATCATCCATTTTCTGCCGAGCCTACAGGGCTTTCGTTTGGGAACAGAGTTCTGAGGAGCTGCCCGTTTTGTGTCTTTCCACCAAACAGATGGTTTCCAAGCCACTGAGAAACTGTCATCCTCGTTCAAGGGGGAAAGGACGGGTTGGGAGGGATTTCTGGTGTGTGGTTCTTTTGCAAAGTGTAGCGCAGAAGGACGGAAATGCCGATCGTACTGGCTGCTTTGTGTATACCATGTATACTAAACATCGATCTCTGCTGTTTGTGCATCAATAGCAAACCTGAAATAAAATTGTATTTAAAGTTCCACCTGGTTGCCCGTGCCATATGTGCTTGTGCCTATGCGGTCGGGTTGGTGGCCTCAGAGCACGGCCCACCGTTTCTCAGAGACTGTGTTCGGAGCACCTTTGAAGCCTTAGCTCATTAACTGATCAAGGAAAAAAAAAAACCTGTGCAGGCCTAAGAGCTTTATTCTGAATAAGACAACCATTTGCCTCACTTCTGCTCTAAGATTTGTTACTGGCAAAGATGGTGCGATGGAGATAGTTTATGCACGCCCGAGGGCTTGCCTGCACCTGCGGGTTAACGGCACCGACGCTGCCGCACGAGGCTTGCTTGCTTCCACGTGGGAGCCGGTCGCCGTTCTGTCGGAGCAGCAGCCACCCCTGCTCGTAGAGAGTTAAACGGATTAATGTACGCTGGAACGGTGCTCTCACGTCCTGGAACAACCGTGTCCGCACATACCATCGCTCGGGACGCTCCGCGGCTGAGCCGCTCTGCCGGAGCCATTCATTCCATATGCGGACAAGCCCTAAGTTAACGGCGCTTTACACATCACCTTCAGATGGTCCAGGAAAAGTGACTTGAGATTTACAGTGGTTTTAGCGTGAGCCGATCTGGCGCGTTTGCCATGTTGCTAGGTGCTGCGAAAACAGTATGTGTTCATCGCGCTGCTTGCAGGAAGATTCCCAGCACACCCTTCATGAGTCAGAGCCCGCTCCTGCAGCCGCTTCGGGGCCAACTGTGAGATAAGGCCCTTCCTTTTAATGGGACGTGTCGGTCCGGAGGTGCCTGATGTCACCGCCTCCCGTTCGCAACGGGGACGGGCCGCCCGCTCTTTTCTTTCCACCCGCAAACGCGATTTTCTCGATCATTATGCTGTAATGAGTTGGCAAATTTAAGGCCGGCCGGAGCGTTTGGAGGGAGCCGAGCCTGTTTTGCATAAGGCAGAGCACGTTTCTCGTTACCATAACGGAACGAGCAGAACAGACCCCACCGCCTTCCCCCTCGCCAGCTCCTGCAGGAGAATGATTGATCGCTTGGTCCTATCCCCCCCAAGAAAGTCGAGTTTCAGCACAAATACATGGCGTGCTGCAACGCTCCAGCTGCACACAGCTTTATTAAGAACAGACAGCGAGGTCTGCACCCGGTGCGAGCAAGTGTAGCTTTCTGGGCAGTGAGGAACTGGTGTTCACAGGAGCTGGAGGTCCATCAAGGGCTGTTTTCACAGGCTACGTGCCTCGTGCTCTCCGAGAAACACCCAGGGAAAAGCGGAGACGCTTATTTGCAGAGCTGGAGGAGCTGAGGGCTCCTCACCACGCTCCTTCGATCACTATGATAGCACCGGCAAAAAATGCGCGCCCGCGTAATCGCTCGGGCGGCGTGCGGCCGGCGAAGCCCTGCGAGGGCGGCTCCCGGCCCCGCCAGCGCTGCAGCCCGGCGGGATTGCCCGCTGCGTCGGGGGACGCCGCGGAGCACGTGCCCCGCGTGCTTCTGCCCCGCGGTCCGTCGGGCACCCTTGAAAGCCAGAGCGTGAGACACAAGCTCGGGTAAAATAAATCATGCTCCGAGCGCAAGAGTGGGACCCCAGCAAAAGGGAACCGACGCCGGGGAGCGATGATGCGCCCAGGCAGGGGACGGAGCAGCTTTTCCCAGCAGAACCCCGTGCTCACCCAGGTCCCCAAAAGCCGCGGGCTGGGAGTAGCCGTGATGCCCTCGGGGATGGCGGTGACAACGGCCCTCGCACGGCCGCCGCAGCCCTGGCGCCCACGTGCCGGCCCTGGTGTGGAGTCTCTGATGTCTGCTAAAGGGCTGTGCTGGCTACCTTTCCCTTCAGGGGCCATGAATACATCCTCATCTTCCTCATCCAGCTCCGCTAACGGTGAGGGAAATACGTAATGCTGAAACCTTGGCCTCGCTGCCAAGTTTGGTCAAAACTGGCCAGAGATTCAAAGGTTACCGGTAGGGAGGAGAAGCAGACGGGCTGACAGATTGACAGGCCTAAGACTCATTTCCGTAGGGAAGGAGGCTAAAAATTGCGCTGGGTGCGGCTGCAGCCTCCGCGGTGGCCGCGGCCGTCCTGGTGGCGCGTGCAGGCTCCGGCTCCGGCGAGCAAAGCCGCCCCACGCCGCGGCCGGCCGGGGAAGGGATCCCCGGGGAGCCGCGGGCAGCCGTACCAGCGGCGTCGGGAGCGGGTCGCAGGAGCGCAGCGGGGGCCCGCTCCGCCAGGGATACTCAGCGCCTGCTGCCGTTTCTGTGGCTCCGGACATTGTTCTCCGCTTCCTCCTCGCTGGCCGGAGGGATTCCCACCTTCCTCTCTAGCAAGGTTGTTAATCTCTCTGGATGAAAAATGTGTTCAAATAGATATATAAAAAAAAAAAAAAAAAAAAAAAAAGCCCACTGCATTGTGCCTTGCCAAGGTTGGGGCAACCTTGCAGCTTCGTTTCGCCAGGAAGCAGCTGCGTGGCCCAGCCTAATGCTTCCTTGCTGGCTCTGCATTGAATAAACTCTGCCCGGCACGGCTGAGAGCGCAGCGGCTGCTTGCTCTCTAAGGCAGCCGGTTGCCCAGAGCCCACTCGGCTCCGGGAAGACGCCCAGCAGGAATCGCTTGCTGCATTTGCAGCGCTAGAAGGGGACCTTCCTTCCCGAGAGCCTAGGAAGGCTGGCAGCGGCGAGCGGCAAGCGAGCGCCTCGGCCCCGCACGGCCCCGGGTCTGTGTTGCTGGGTTGCTTTCCAGCAGGGCAGCCCAGGAACTCCCTTCCAGTTCTCACCGTCTGGGCAAAGCCGGGAGTCGTTTCCACTGCAGATGCCGTACTTGCACCTCGGCGGCATTCGGCACGGCCGCCAGCGGAGGGAGAGCAGCCCTCTCCCCGGGGTACGGCCCAGGCTGGGCAGCCCACGCCGGCAGGCGTCGAGCACGGGCTTGCCGGGCCAGCTTTGGACACGGAGAGTATTTCTGAAACGTTCGTCTGTTAGTGTTTTATTTTCTGTTCTCCGGCTTTGGCACATGGAGAATATTGTGGGATTTGAGTGGAAAAACAAAGGATGACAGACAAACCGAAACCCAACAAGCCCATTCGGTGAGGACGGTGACGTCTGAAGACGCACCCGAGCCTTTAGCTGTGCGAGTGCCTTGCAGCTCCCCCGGTTATTTTAGGCTCCCATCCACTCTCTTCGCACCGCACGTTTGCCCTGGTCTTAACTGCTTCCTTTGGCATCTGCGTTTGGCCGCTCCTGGGGAAAGCCGGATCAGCCGGCCGGCCGAGCTGACCCAGCACAGCCGTTCCGCTGCTCTCGGGAGCGCAAATGGCACGGAAATGGAAGCAACCTCCGCGGCGCGGCAGCTCGAGGCACCGCTGCTGTGCGTGGCTGACACACGGAGACCTTCAGCCTCTTGGGCTCTTACAGTAACACATATAACAAGCGCTAAACTCTCTAAATGATTTAATACACAGAGGGATTTGCTGAGAATCAGGGTCCTCTGGTGCTTACCAGCCAAACCACTGAGTGTTTTGCTCCAAATATATCCCTGGTGTATCCCTAGCTGAGTCCAAGGATCGAAGATGGCTTGGTCAGTGCATACTAAATGCCGTTTTGAAATTAAAATCTGATCCCGCATCTGGGACTGCCTGGAATTCTGCTTGTTTTAATTTGTTCTAAGCTGAAACTCGAGAAGCTTGAAAAAAAAGAGGTTACCTGAAGTGTAACGTCAGGGAGGAAAAAACCCTCCCCGGCAAGGTCGGGAATCGCGCCCCGTGTTACTTTTTGGTCAAGGGTTTCTCGTTCTGCCCAAGACGTGGCTGCAGCTCAGCTCTCCGAGGTTGGGATCCTGCTTTTTTATTATTATTATTATTACTATTATTATTATTATTATTTTTGCCAGGAGACAAAAGCAAAACCAGACGTAGGCTGAACAAATGGACCTAATTGGTAACACATGTCATGCAGAACACGGCTCCCGGGGGGAAACGAACTGCGAAGGGCAAGGCAGAGCTCTGGCCCTGCCTGGCGTCCCGAAAGCAAGCACGGACGCTCACGCGAGGTCGGCGCCGTCAGACGGAGCGGGGGGACGTGGAGCAGGGCCGCGGAGGGCAGGCAAAACCGCCGGCCGGGGCTCTGCCTGGTTCCCCGGGGCGCGTGGGGTCCCCACCACGCCGCGCCGTGTCACTAGGTGGCTCCAGAGCCGTGCTCAGCTCCGGAGGCGCCGGGGGCTCGTCCGACGCCGGCGGGCGTCGGGGCACCCGGCGTCGCCCGCTAGCGCGGGAAATGGCTGCAAACCCCCGGGAAGAGGCAGCTCGTGCCCGGCGGGGAAGGAAGGGCCGCCCCGAGCTCGGGCTCCGGCCAAGGGTGCCGGGGGGGACGGAGGCGATTTCAGCACCGGCCCCTCGCGCCCTTCGGGTGCTCGCCTCTCTGCGCCAGGCTGGGCTTCCCCAGCGGCCCCGGTGCTCGGGACCTGCCCGCTGGGCTGTGAAATCCCTGTTCTCCAAGGCGAAAAGGCCTCTCGCCCATCAAGGCAGCTCTGGGTGAGCCTGAGTCCTGCGTTTGCAGGAAACTCGGCGCTCGGGAGCCCACCGACACGGGCAGTGGGTCCGCTGCGGAGTAACGCGGCCGAAACCTCCTCGGGGATCCACCATCCGCCCCAGCCAGCGAACTGACACGTTCCTACAAGCTGCCTTTTCCTTGCTCTTTTCTCTCTCTCTCTCTCTCTCTTTTTTTTTTTTTATAAGACCAGTGCCAAAACTGTCCGGCCAACTCCAATCTGGCAAGCAGGGCTCCACAGCTTTACGGCAAGCGGCCCCTCATCCCCCCCCGGCTCACTGCTCCTCCAGAGCAGCTCGAGCTCTCCGGCTCACACTGTTGCTCCTACAAAGGCCAAGAAGCGATGGCAGAAGCAGAGGGACCGTGCTCCTGGGCCGAGGACCGCGTCAGCATCTCCGGTGAAGGTGAGGGAAGGAGCCGAGCGAACCCGGCAGCTGTTAAAGATTATAACCCTCCATTAGGTAAAGCCCTTGGAAGCTGCAGCCATGGGGGGAACGGCGAGAGCTTTCCAGTGGACTCCTGGGGTAGGTGCTGCTTTTGGATTTAGCATAATTAATATCAAGTCCAGCCAAGCGAGTCTGGGAGGCTGATGGTCTCCCAAATGGTTATTTAATGTGGCTTGATTATTTATTTTTTCAAACTTTTTTTTTTCTCCTTGTAAATGAATTTAGTGCTGGTGAAAGGTGTTGGACTGACAGCTCTGGAAATATAAGCCCTCAAGGAAAACTGTTTTGGAGTCCTGTAGGTAACAACAATATATGTAATCCATGCATAAAGGCAATTATTAGGAGCACCGAAGCCCCAGTAACAGTAACAACTGCTTTTTGCTCTAAACTAAAAAAAAAAAAAAAAAAAAAAAAAAAAAAAAAAGATACTGCTTAGAGACTGCAGGGTTTTGACCGAGCATTTTGCACCCTTTCAGGTGGCTGTGAGCATCAAGTCCAGGGTGCACCGTTTAGAAACAGGTGTGCTTGTCTGTAAATGGGAGTTTAAGGCAGGTCATGTTCCCCTTCTGGTTGTGCCTTTGGACATGAGCAATATTGCCTGGGCTTCTCCTTCGGCGAGGAACGGTAGCATCTCTTTCCTGCAAAGGAGAGGGATGAGAATAAATTGCATTGGGATTACAAAGGGATAATAAAGTAATCGAGGTGGCAGCGCACCCCTAACCCGCCCGGAGCAAAGCGGCCCTGCACGCCAGACTGAGCAGAAGCAGCGTCGTAGCAGAAGGTGCAAAAGTCAACGCTAGCCTGGGCGGCACTGGCTGGACACGAAGCTCTGATCTTCAGCACAGCTGTTTAATCCCAAATTTCACCCACCGATACATTCCGTCCCTTTGCCACTGCACCACTTAGCGATATGTTTTGGTGCTTAATTGCTATTAATTTTTAAATGCCGCACATTTTTTCCTCGTCCTTAAGCATGTTCTTAATTTCGAGCAGGCACTTCAGCACCTCCTAGTTCAGTACAGCCTTTAAGCAAAGCAACTTAACGCACATGCTTGAAGTTTGCATTGAGTCTGAATCAAAGCCTTTGTGGTGTACAGAGCTCGGGGAATGTACTAAATATATCCCTCCCCACGTCACCAAGTAGACCCCTTTTCTTGTTAATATACTGCTTCAGTCTTTTAGTCAACTATGTATCATTTGCAATATTTTCAAAGTGCAACATGCAGGATCTGAATAGCAGAAACACATGTTAACAAAATTATAGTCACTACAGGGACCACATCATCATGACAGAGATAATTAAGCCTCTCTATGTTCTTGATGACATATGTTGTCCAGAGACAGCCCCATATGCTTTATATACACAGGCATGAGAGGTACGGGAAGGACATCTGGACCAAGGATGGAGGGAAAGGTGGAGCGCGATGATGAGAAAAGGGCAGACAGAAAGGAGTCTACTTAAGCTACCCCCATGGCCTTGTCTGTCAGAGCATTTGGGCATCTTGTGGCATCCTGGGGAGTTTGGGAAGCGCTGAAATCCCCATGCTATATGTTAACTGAGTTTAGAGAAACTAAAGGCCGTATCTTCTTCCCTCCTTAGCTAACTTAAGGGGAAACAAGAGCTGGGTCTTGCTCAGGGTCACGCAGGATGGCTATGGCAAGGGATGGACCTGATCACAGTTTTCCCAAGTTTCCCATTAGCCCCCTGGCTCCAGCATTTCCTTACCTCGAGGTGAGGTTATGTCAGGCAGAAAAACAAACATGAAGGAAAATGGGCACTGAAAGACAGAGAGAACCTGGGCTGTGTTTTCTATCACAAAGGCAGGAAAAGGGGAGTGCAGGGAGGGAAAAGGAAACACGGCGAAAGAGTGAAAACAAGGGAAACCTCGAGAGGGAGACGCACTCGTGGACTCCCGCTGCCTAGCGCTGCTAATGTAAAGCAGCTGTTATCCCACCTGAATCCCAATTTTTGGCTTCTCCGCGTCTCCAGGGCATCACAGAGCAGCCAGAGACCCTCCGTGGTTGTGATCTGCTGTGTTACACGGTCCCCAGGGGCGCAGGCAAAACACGCCTGCATGAGAGCTTGTCAAAAAGTGACAGGGGAGGCATGGAAAAACACTTTTATGTTGCTTGCAACATAGCTTTCTTTTTTCTAGTTGTCTGAAACTGCTTGAAATGTGTGTCTTTTTGAAAAGGGAATCTTGGGCTCTTTCCCTTTGACCTTACTTTTGTGCTTGTGAGGAGGAAAAAGGGAAGAGGTAAGAGAAGGGATGAATTCTCATCTTGGCTCTTAACACTACTGCTAGCTCCTCAAGAGCAAGGATCTGAAATCTTGATGAAGACGTGAAGAACAAAATCTTAAGGTGTTTTTGTCTAAAGCCCTTATATATATATATAAGACAACCTCCAATATAAATAATACTGCATCGTTCCATGCATCCTTCCTCCCTCCTATTTCCAGTGCCAAGACAATTATAAAGGCTTTATGGATTTTTTAAGTGTCTCCTGCGTATTCCTCATTTTATCGGGCTCAATGGATATTGCTTCACTGGTTTCACTCGCTTTTTTGCTACTGATGGCCTTGCAGGTAGCAGGTCTAGCTGTCCCTATAGCATGGCAGGAGAGGTTTGCTTTGCTGCTCGGGGCGGAGATCGGCACCGGGATGCCGACCCCAAATCCCCCGGCAGCAGGGCTTGCCGAGCGAGACGGGGTAACACCATGCCAGAGCCAGCTACTTCTCACTAGGCAGACCACTGTATTGCCAGCCCAAAATACTTAAAACCATAAGCCAAGTGCCAAAAACGATGAGGTTGGCCTTAAAAATAACAAGCTTTCTTTACAAATGGTGTATGTGGGCTTCTTTTTATTTTCCTCTTGGGCTCAGAGCACCAGGTTGCATCCTGGTCATGTTTTCAGGCATTTTTGGAAGCTGGGGCAAGAAAACCTTTTCTGTGGCAAGAGCTGAGCCGCCCTCCTAGTCGCAGATCTCCAGCTCTGGAGCATGAGGTGACAGAGAAAAAAAAAATGCAAGGCTTAGAAGAAACGGTGCAAGTTGGTGCTGCTGAGCGGGGGAGAAGGAGCTGAGAAAGAAGGGCTTCTCTGCGTAACGGTGAGATTGCAGGGGAAAGGCAGGTTTTCCCAGCCGGCAAGGCAGCTGCCAGTCCTGCTGGCCCGGAGCTACGAGCTGCCTCTTGCTGCACAGCCGGGCAGGAGCAGAACTGCTTCCCTGAGAGCTTCTCCAAGCCCAGGGCCATTTGAGGGTTTTGGGGCGGACCTGGCATGGAGACCGAGCATTACCTGAGTCCATGCGTCAGCCTGAAGGGGCAGGGGACACCCGCGCGGCAGCAAAGGCCCCTGCCGCTAGCAGGGCGGGCTGGTGCTTCAAGTGGAGCCGGGCATCTGGGGCTCCTGGGGGCTTTGGGGATGGGGCATTTACGCCGACGTTTTCAAAGCCAAAAGGCAAAGGGGATTTGGAAGTAATTGGTGATCTGGGGCTTTCGAAGTTCACCCCAGCGCGCTTCGGGAAACCTCGGCTCTGGGACACAGCGAACCTCAGTGATCCGCATCAGGCATCTGGGAAAGGAAAAGCATAGGAGGATGTTTGCTAGCCTGGCCTTTTTTTTTTCACTTGGAGCTTTCCATGGGGAGACGGCAGAGGAAAAGCTGCTGGAAGATGGCAGTGTGCAGCCGAAGTGGCTTTCCACGGCGGGGGTCTCGGCAGGAGAGCTGCGGGCTGCTGCCGCTGGCGGTTCCTATTTGGATCCCCCAAAAGCAATATCTGCTCTGATTAGCGCACGTCGCGTGCGTGTGCTGGGGGTGAGTCAGGGGCTTTGTTTCCTTTTAGCAAAAAAAAAAAAAAAAAAAAAGAAGAAAAAAGAAAGAAAAAGGCACAAAATTAGCTCTGCTGCAAAGCCAACGAGTTGTCGCAGGACGAAGGGAATTCAGGAGTTTTGTTCGGCACACGCAAAGGCAACGTGAGAGGGCTCTGGGGCCCCCGGCGCACGCATCCTGCCACGCGCTCCCGCCGCCGGCTTGAAGACGCAGCTCCGGCAAGGGTTAACTATTCCAGCAGCCTTTCCACATTTCTTCTTTTTAATACTGTCTCTGAAGAAACAAACAGAGGCGAATCCCACCCTTTCCCCAGAGACACTTTCTCGGCTTGTTCCAGAGAACATCCAAATAATAATTATTTGTACTTTTTTTTTTTCAGTGCCTCATTTCAGCAGCCTTGGGGACCGAGTAAACCAAACGACAAAACGAACATGGAAAGCAATAAACCCAAATAAATAAATAACTGATAAACCTGGAGCGGAAAGGAGATAAAAACCCGACAACATTCCCCTTGCGGCGGAGAACGTAGAGGCTGAAAACGCTGATAAACCAAACAACACGACGGGGGAGGCAGACGGGTCTGGGGGGCTTCGCTGACGGGTGCCAGGCTGCGCTGCTGGCTGGGGGGGACGCAAGCACACCAGCTGTCCGGGAAAGGCCTGAAATCCTGCCCATTTGGGACAGCAAGCTGAACCCCTCTGGGATAAATCTTTAAGAGGGTGACGATGAGACATTTTGGGGCCTGGGACACAGCTCTTCCCCTCTGTTCCCCCTACCCTGCTGCTTCCGTCCTGCCGGTTCCTCTGGGCCTAACCCCAACCCTAACCCTAACCCCAGTCCCAACCTTAACCCTAACTCTAAACCTATCCCCAACCCCAGCGTAACCCTAACTCTAACCTTAACCCTAATCCTAACCCTAATCCTAATCCTAACCCTAACACAAGCTCTTGGCTCCTTTCAGAGTCCGTGGAGCGTGAAGGAGCTCTGAGGCCACCATCCATCCGTCCCCTTGGAAGCAAGTAACTTAGGAAGATCTTTTCAAAAAGTGTTTAAGTTCCCACTCTGGAGGGAGCTGAGGGGTGGCAAGCCTGGGAGGCTATGTCTCCATCTGCTCGCTTTGAGATTAAACTACTCCTTTGAGCCTGGACCCCCCCCCCCTTTTTTTTAAATTCTGTTTGTGTGCAGCATGCAGTCTGAGCAGGATTTGGGGCCATGCTTTGGCGGCCCTGGCTGCTTTTGCAATGGAAGTGCTGGGAGAAATGGGGGAGCTTCTTTAAAGTGGCCATGGCTTCTTTTCCATTGGAAAAAACGTTCGCTCGACTTGCAGCAACGTTATCACAGGCCGTGCAGCCAGGGGGCAAATGCCCTCAGTGCACATATCTGTATGATGGAGAGAAACTACCTTGCCTTGCAAAACAGCCTTGCTCTGGGGGCCTATTCAGTGATTTACCAGCCCTCATAAAGGACATAGCTTCCTACATGCTGCTATTTCGATTCCTCCACGCTTTTATGCCAGGCATCTTTTTGTCTCTTCTGGATGGCTCTTTTATTTCTGTGTATGCTGCTCTTTGAAAGCGGTTCGCCTACACGTATGCCTTTTCTTCTCTTGCGTGTGGCGTAGCGTGGTGCCAGATGACCTCTGAGGCTAGAGGCAATGGACAGCTCTTGCTCAAATCCAGGCTGCGGAGGCGGCAACCAGGACAAAATTCAACCAGATTCCCGCACGGGAGCCTTCAGTGCCCCGGCCGGAGGACTAACAGGAGGCAGCAGCAGGCCTGATGCCAAACCCGGCTGAGCGGTTTTAGGGCTCTGGTTTGGACAGCGAGCCAAGAGCTAGCAAGAGATATGCAAGGCATTTTGCACTATAGAAATGAGCACTCTTGAGTCTCGGTACAAGCCAAGCATGCGAGGGGAAGAAATCATCCTGCTTTGCTGGATCAGCATCTAGCCAAGAGTGACTGTAAACGGCAGGGAGCACAAGCACCTCTTGTGTTCGCTGCTTTAGTCCTCCAGCCTGCTGCTCTGCCTCTTTTCCCCTGACCGACTGCAATTTCTGTGGGTGCCTTAAAAAGAAAAAAGAAGAAAAAGAAGATCCCAGAGCACAAAAAAGTTAGGAAAAATAACATGGCACACAAGAGAACAAGTTGCATAGGTGGCTGCACCCCAAGATGCACAACTCAAAATCTCTGGCAGTCCGACTTTTGTAATATCCTTATATTGTATCTTCTCTACTTTCTCTGGCCTGGTTGCACACCCCTGTTGTTTCACCCTCCCTGAGATAGGCACAGACACAAGCTGGACCAGTGCCTTTTGTACGGGCAGTCACACGCCCTGGAAATCACAGTCACGAAGCGGACTGTGGGACAGTGTCTGGTCGGGGAGGAGGCCGGGGGCTCCCGGCCACCTGCGGCGCGTGAGGGGAGGTGAAACAACATGACATGTCATTTTTGTATCCTGTGAGCCAGTGCTCTGCCTCTCTAAATAGAAATATTTGGGGTTTGATCAAAATATTGTGAAAAACAAGGCAAAGAATGTAGCAGAATGAGGAGATGAAGAGACTCCGTGTTGTCACAGGTGGGCAGCTCCTCCTTTCTCCATTTTGCAGTAATGCAAATGTAGAATTATATTCCCCGTTATACTGTGCATTATATTTTGCTAGCTAGATGAATGCTGATGGCTGCTCACAGCCCCAGTCCGTTCACCTGCTGATGCCAGCTCGCACGGTCGGGGCAGGAGCGGCTGCCTGGCGATAGCTGAGCTCACATCTGAGTGCACAGAGTATTTCCAGAGCAGCTGCACATGTTACTGGAGAGAGATCCCATATTTTTCTTTCCTGAGGAAGTGGATTTGTGGGCCTTTCCCACTAATCTCTCATCTGTGAGCTTCTCAAAGCTGATAATGAAGAGCTTTCCGCCGCTTTGCGAACTGTTGCTTTTCTAGATTAAGCAATGCTCCTCGAGGAATCCGGCAACCATAACAAAACAATTTGCTAAGATAACATTATTTCAGGATGGCAGCTCCTTCCCTACGTGGGCTCCGGCTCGCAGGCAGCATGTGCACGGCTCTTTGAGGGTCCGGACCTGCAAACCCTGCTGAGCTGCCGGAAGGCGCCTGGCAAAGGGATGCACATCCCTACAGACGACGTGGATGCCTCAACCAGTGCTTGTCCCTTGGATGTCTTAATGCAAGGGATCTTGCATTAAGATCCCTTAATTAACCCAGCCAGGGCAGTTAGAGGAGGCGGCCTCTGATTTTAGCACTGCAGGAGGAAAGGCAGAGGGACGGGAGCTCCCCAGGAGGAAGGAGAATAGGACCCTCAAAGTAGGGATAAATTCCTCTGTGTTTTTTGCTTTGTTAAGAAATAAAAATATCCCAAACAGCCTGAGAACAAGGCTGTTCGGCAGATGGTATTTTGGCCCCTTTGGGAAGCTTTCTAGCTTCCAGAGCTGGGAATCCAACATGGGAATCTGATCCCAGGAGACTCCGCAAAGCTCACGAACCAGGGGGCTTGGGTAGCTTGGGAAATTCAGCCGGAGTCATGCCTTGCCCTGAACTTTGGATGCGTGCCCAGCTCCGGTCTCCTGCGCAGACCAGGCCTGCAGCTCTAGATCTCCCTCGGGTGACTCCTGCAAGGGACAGGAGGATGCTCAGCAAGCCCTGAGACCCGCTGCCTCGGCCAGACGGAGAAAGCTGCTTTCTGCCCGGGCCCTTAGTCCCTTAGTTCTTCCAAGGGCTGTTGCATTCAAACGAATGCTGTATCTGCACTCATCAAAGCCTTTCCCAACTTCCTTCCCTGGTGCTGGCAGCTTTCTCCAGCCACTGCTGGATGTCTCTTGGCTGGTGATGTCTTGCACTGGTCAGCCCGGATACAGGAGGGAGGCACCAAGGCTTCGTCGGGTTACATGCCACCCCTCCCACTAATCGCTAGCAAGCTGGGTTCAGCCCTGAGACCTCACATCCCCCGGACTGCATTTCTTGCTTCACTACTCAGTTGTCTGGATAATCTTTGTGGGCAAGTTATTTATCTTCTTTGTGGTCCGTTGTGTAATTTGTATAAAAACATTGCCCTAGCCTCCAACAAAGAACAGAGAAATGCTGCAGCTGCTCAGGCTTCCCCGAATGTCAATATTTTGACTAGGAAAGAAAAAGAAGTGAAAAAAGAAGGATGAACTTTTCCACGAATTTGGGAAAAATTCGTTGAAGACTCCAGTTATGTTGTGTGATCAAAGCAGGGCTTACACAGTGGAGAAACGTTACTTTGTTCAAGATAACTGTCTGAGCAGGCAAGGCACCCGGTAAAGCACCCCGGGCAGCGTGGCGTTGCCTGCGCCGAAGCCAAAGTCACCGCTCGGCTTGGCTCTCGAGTCCCGGGCGGGCTGGGCACCGAAGCAGCCAGCGTTTTGCCGAGCCTGCTTAGACCTCGGTTCAAGTTGCAGGAGCAATTCCTTTGCCTTGTTTTTGATGCTCTGCTCTGCTCGCACTTGAGCCTGGGCTCACGCGGGCGCCGAGACTGCAGTCCTGCAGGCCCGGGAGGTCCCGGAGGTCCCGGAGGCTCGGGGCTTCCTCCGGCATGGAAACACCTCCATCAAGGAGCCACGGTGGGCTGAAGCACAGGAGATCTCAGCCGTTCCCAGGTCCTCTTCCACCCCATGGCCCTTTACGGGTCTCAAACCCAGATTTTGATACTTTCAGTCCCTGGCATGCAGATGTCGGTTTTGGACACTGCTCAGGTTGAAATCCTGCTTCGACGGGGCCCTCCATTTCCAGCTGCTGGTTGCTGAGCCAGCGAGGCCCGGGGCCTCCGCTCAGCCGAGGTTTTTAACCAGGCCGGCCCGCAGCTCCGTCCGCCCGTCCAGCCGGATCGTGCCGTGGCGAGCGAGCGGCACGGGCTGCCTCCCCCTTGATGCACAGCGCCGGTTTTCACTCTCAAGTGCTTAATAGCTTGTGTTTACGAGAGCTAAAAATATTTACTCGGGGAGGAAGGGCCAGGGAGAGGGGACAGAAGGTCTGTTCGCTTTGTTATCGCTCGAACATTTTATAGGTCCCATCCTGGAAAGAGGCTTATATAAAAATAACATGGTATTAAAGATTTTTAAGAAAAACCACCCTGCCAAAACCCCCACGAGGCCAACGCGAAGGCCGCGCTGCTCAGAGCGCAGGCAGCTGGGAAGAGCAAAGTCTCTCCGGGACCCCGGGGGCGGCGCTGGACGACGGAGAGCCCGAGAGGAGCCGGGCCCCCGGAGCCTGGGCCGTTTGCCCGGGGCCGCGGCCGCCCAAGCCGGACGGGCAGCCCGCACGTGTTGGCCGGGCGGCTCCTGCTCCGGGCTTTCATGTTAGAAATACGAGGTGCGACTTCCCTCCCTGCCGGGGGCCCGCGCCAGCGCGAGGCTGGGGTTATCGGCGGGCGCGGGCGGGGGAACGCGCCTTCGCCGAATCAAAGCGTTTTCTTCTCATCGACACCCTCCCCAAAGGCGGTTCGGGGGCAGGACGGCCGAGACGGACGCTTTGGCCCGCTGGATCCTGCAACCCTGGGGTCACCCCGGAGCGTCTGCTTCTCTGGTACCAGCGCAGGGGACGCAAAGCAAATCCCACCACGGGCCAACGGCAGCGTCCTTGGACAGACCCTGCCTGCAGAGCGGGGACCTGCCAGCCGTGCTCCGCGTTTGCATCAGGGCAGCGGGTGGACTAGCAAAGCCTCGCAAGACCTAATCCAGTAGCCAAGCCTACGGAGTACACGTTGCATTTCCCCCCCCAAAAAAACACAAATCTGATCCGAATTTTGTCACTTTGCCCTTGTTTCTGCCATGAGCTGAACCCAAACCCTGGAGCGAACCAGCCCCGGAGGTAGAAGAGCTTTGAAACCTGGGCTGGTATTCAAGCTTGACGTTTATAGCTCACACCCAGCTCTTAAAAGTCTCTTGCAGAATTGCTATTGCTGGTGGTGAAAAAGGACGCAAGAGCCCAGCTCTGCTGCCAGCTCTCGGGCTGAACCTGCCCGCGTGGGAGGTTAGCAAATAACCTCTCCACTTGTAAACGCAGCGAGTTTTCATCTGGGGCAAGCGATACACATGGATGCCATTTTTATCGCCAGCTTTTTGGAGTCAAACCACAGGCAGGACCAGAAGGAGAAAGCACTGCTGAAGTCCGCTCCCCCTACCCCCCGCCGCGAAATCAAATCTCAGCTGGGGGAAAGCGTATCTCAGCGAGCTACACCTTGTCTCTGCAAAGTGGGTTTGATCATGGAAACGCCAGTGTGAGCCTTCGCTAGCTGTCCGGGCTGTGGCAGCCCCGGCGCCGAGCACTGGCACGCAGTAAATGTCAGTATTCATGCACGGAGAACACTAGCTGTTGTTGTTGCGTGCTCGCACACAAGTAGACGTAGAGGAGGGGGAGCCTGGTGTGCGCAGCCAAGGGGCTGAAACCCACCTCGGGGCCTGAAAAGCCAGGGACAGCTCTGCTTGTGTTGCTTTTTAATGGAGTATCCTCAAGATTTGGGGCAAAACTGGCAGCTCTGGTCAGCACAAAAAGAGGATGAGAAGATCGAGGTCCTTGCAAGGGGACCTGGGCCAGCAGCCCCAGACTGTTGGCCAGGCAGACCTGGGAGCAGGACTGTGGAACAGCAGCACACAGGAGGTGGGAAATGTGAGCCCAGGACAGCGGCTGTGACCACAGGTTCACGCTGTGTCCCAGGGAAGTCCTCCATTGCCCTTTGGGTCTCACCAGCATCCCTGTCCTCCCATTTTCCTGTCCGCAGCCTCCTGCCTCAAAACACATCCCAGCCCTGGTGGTGCAAACACGGTGACGCCCTCGCTGTTATTTATGAGTCTCATGCTGCTCCATTGCAGGGTAGCTGGTGACAGCATTTGTTGAATCTTTGGCCATTTTGCCAAGTTCTTCTGCTCTGCGAGGTGGCGAGGTGCCAGGGTGCAGTGTGACAGTTTGGAGCTGAAGAGCCGGACATAGTGAGCGAGCGCAGGTACGAGCGGGGATGTGATTTGCTAGAAGTCCCAGGTCCCAGAGGAGCCAGGGCTGTGGTCTTCTCTGAGTCGGACCCAGAGCACAATGAAATCGATGGAAAACCTCCCATGAACTCCAGCAGGGCTGGAATTGGGACTAGGAGGAATCTGCCAGGAGGACATCTCCACGGACATCTCAACATGAAGCTGACCTCCTCCCTGCTAATTAGCCACTGCTCTGATCCTGTATGCTGTGAGGGACAAACTAGCCCAAATGTTCTTGGGGGCTATCTGCATCCAGGAGGAAATTCTCTATGAAAAATCAAAGTTTTCTCCGAGACTCTGAGTAAAATACTGCTTTTTTGCTTATCTTACAGTGCATCCATGCTCTACAGACAAAATCTCCCTGCATGCCCAGCACAGATAATTTTTTTGTCTCAGCCCCACCAAATGGCCCTGAAACACCGCCATAAACAATGAGTCAGCTAATCCAAACCAAACGGCTATAAAACACAGGAGGTCAACCCAGTGCAAGACCGTGATCTTGAAAAGCAAAACGCCTCTCAAACAAAAGCAGGAATAATCCCCGTGCCCATCAGGCCCCAGCAGAGAAGCATCTCCCATTTGCGCAGTGGTGGAGCTGGGGCCACGAGAGAGTGCCCGATCTCATGGGGGACATGGTGCCAGGACAGCAGAGCTGGTGGCACAAGGTGCCTGGTCCCCAGGGAGGCTTTGGTTCCTCCCAGCACCTCCACCATGAGGCCCCTCCTGGCTGCCCCGCTTGGTGGATGCTTCCCATTTTGCAATCTCCTCGTCCAGGTCTCCCCTCTCTTCTCACCCCCACCTTCCTGCTTGAGGTGCCACAAGCTTTTGCACCTGCAAGTAGGTCCGGGAGACCAGGGGACCTGTGTGCCATCAGTGAGAGCTTGGCGCTGTGGGACTTTGGTGCTGGTGGTGAAACATGCTGAGGGACATTGGCGGCTTTGAGACCTTGAATCAGAGCAAATTTCAAGACCTAGCTCTATTTTCTAATCCAGGAGAGTTGGTAGATGAGCTTTCCGCGGACAGAGGGCATTGATATTTCCACCCCCATTTCGCTGGGCTCCCCTTCTTTTCTTTTCCCTCTTCCTCACCTTTCTCTCTTCCAAGGGCCTGGCTTGGATATTCTTGCACAGAGAAAAAAATACATCCAGCCAGCTGCCAGCTCTGCCTTTGGACTATTGCTCCAGTTTCATGTTTGACTGTAATCCCACAATTTATACAGCTGAGCCCGGGGCCAAACCTAACGTCTCAAGAATCTGCCAGAAACCTCAGCTTTTCCTAAGCCCTATAAAGAGCTTCCTGCCTCCATCCCTGCACCTGCTCGCCGCGGCCGCGCCGAGCGCCGCGGGCCGGCCGCGAGAGCGGGGGACGCCGCTGAGCCCGCGGGGAGACGGGAAGCCCCGAGGGGGCTGCGCCGAGCAGGGGGCGCCCCCACGCCGCCCGGCCCCCGCAGCGCGCGCGGCCGGGGGCTGCTTGGCAGCTGCCGCTCTGCACACTTCATTTGCACCGAAACTGGCTGCTTCTCGCGCCCGCTGGGACATGAGCTAATTACACGAAACGCGGCTTTTCCCCGGGGACAATGTCGTTTTTCCTGGCAGGCTGGGCACCAGTCCTGGCCAAAAACGCATTCCTGCCTCGAGCTGTTTGCACAGTTTTTTTATCTCGTGGTTCCTTGCCAGGCTGGAGCGTCTTTTGAGGGCTGGGCGCTCGCATGCCCAGTCCCCGGGCGCTGTGCCCCTTCCCGCATGCCCCTCATGCAGAGCCCAAATGCTCTGCCACAGCGTTGTCCCACTGCTGGGAGACCTTCTCCACCACTTTGAGTCACCCTGCCATCAAACTCATTTCCATGTGGAGGAGAAAAGGGTCTTTTTGCCTTTGCACAAACCTCTGTCTGCCCACTAACTTCAGGGATCTCTGATTTTCAGTTCAGGTTATGTTGGTGTCCTCTTAAAAGCCATGGACAGCCACCACTGGAGGTGGTAGGGCAGCTCCAAGGGACACCCGAGATGGGTTACAGGGCATGCGACCAGGGTCTGTGCAGAGATTTAAGCCCAGGGCAGGCCTTGCAGGTGGGGGATCTGAACCAAGCATGTGAACTTGTGATATTTTTCAGTCTGGATGCTGCTGTCTTCCTTCAAAGTCATGAAAAACAAACCATTCGATTGCTTGTTGCAAGTTGCTACGTATCACCCCGAGCCCCCATAGTACATGCGAGGATCTCAGCCAGAGCTCCCACCATCCTGTCCCTAGACCAAACCACCTCCCAGCCAGAGGTGGCAATCACCTCCCAGAGGGGAAAAGCCTTTTCTCCATGGTATCTGTAAGAGGCTAGTGGAAGGCCTAAAACCCAAGAATTTGCTATTGCTGGTCCCTTCCTGCAACCTCCGAGGGTTGTGAAACCCCAGCTCGAGGCCAGAGCAGTGAAGAAATCGAATGTCATGGGCGGCTACCACATGATTTTGGGGCAATCTTGGCACACGTGGGCAAGCAGCGGGGTTGCAGGAGTCACGGGGCTGCAAGTCACGGGGCTCAAGGCAAGGAGGGAGCAGGCGAGCGGAGCGGGGCGGGGGAAGCAGCGCTGCTGTCCCAAGCAGAGCCAAGAGCCAGGAAAGTACCCAAATCTACAAACCGCTCGGGGCAGCTGAGAGATGCAAACGGTCAGCACAGCAGAGAATGTGCCGGAGTTCACAGGATGACTGCAAAAAATGCCAAAACGCCCCCATTTTCTCAGCCCGAGCAAAGTCTGTTCCACCGTCAGCATCCTCTCTGGGAGCAAAAAGACACTCCAGCGCTGCAGCAAAGTAAAACCTTCCCTCTGGGATAAGACGAATTCTGGCAAAGTGTGGGTTACTGCAGTGAAAATGCACATAGAAGAGAAGAAACCCACTTCCAGCCTCTGAGACCATTTTGTCCGAAAAGCCACTGTGTTTAATACTTTTCCATTCGTGCATGAGAAAAACCAAAGCAATTGCTACAGCGGTTTAGCAATGGAAGTGGAATATCCAAGTGAGATAAAGCAAATGATATGATTAGACATTTTTTCTTCCTGGGGCAGCGAGATACGCCTTTGAAATCAAACCGCACTGTCTTTTTTCATGTTATTTTTCCCCCACTATGTTTTCTGAACAAACAAAACCCCGAGGATGCAAACAAGCTGCAGAAGCAGAGTCTGCGGCGCTGGTATCCCACCACAATAAAATGGTGCTTTTCTTATTAATGCTGTGATGTGCTTGAAATAACGTAAGCCCGGCACAGTAGACTCTGCCCATGCTTGTTGTATTTACAACAGCACTTCTGGGGCAACCAACGCTATTTAATTCTCTTCCCGAGCATCATGAAGAAGCCATCACAACACAGCAATTGAGATTTCTGCTCAGAAAGTTGCTCTTGAGGACGAGAACAACTTCTAATCCCTTTATGATGGACCAGCCCAGCGAAGTGCCGATCCTCGCTATGTCCTGTGGATGCCACCGCAAGAAGGAGGCTGTGGCCGCGCACGCCGTCCTTGCCTGGCCTCTCCGCGCGTTGCCCTCGCTCTGGCTGGAAGGGCTGAAAGGCGCCGGGCAGGAGAAGCCTTTTGCTGGGGACGGGCTGCTTTTTATTGCGTTTATAAAACCCAGGAACGATGCTGCAAATTATTGAGCACCATCTGCTGGCACCTTATTTATTAACTCGCTGTTTACTCCTACGTGGCCATAGCTGCGGCTTTTTCTAGTCACCTGAGCGTGGTTTTATTGAACTGCCGAGTAACCCCTGCCCGTCGGGGTGCCGCTGAGCTGGCTCCCCACGGGCGTTATGCAGGGGGGGTAAAGCCTCGCTCCGGAGAAGACACGGGCAAACTCCCACAGCCTTCGCGAGGTGAGCGTGTCCCCCGTAAGCGTAATGCTCATGGTGGGACTTCAAAGCCTCTTTTCATAAATCGGCTGTGTCCCTTTCAAACGCAAGATTGAAAACAGGGCTTAAAACAGGAGACCTTGCGAGTCGTGGTGGGCAGGATGCAGGACTCGGGTTGGAAAGGACATAAAGCCTTTTCCTCCTGTATCAATCACCTCCACGTTTTTCGCTTGCTCCAAGGCCTAGAACAGTGATTTCGGACTCAAGTTTGCTGCTCGGTAATTCGTCCTGGCAGCTGGCTCCATCAATCTCCGGCAGAGACGTGTAACTCAAGCCTCTGACAAGTGCTGATTTACAGCCTCAGCTAGTAAATCAGCATAAAATCATCAGAATCCTTGCTAACGTTTTTCCAACTGGAGCGCTCTCCCACGCCGGGGGAAAGGCCCCGGGACGCAGCGAGACAGCCCCAGCGCTCGTTGCTGGAGACAAACCGCAGCTCGGTCTCACCCAGTGCTCAGTGCCCCGTGTCCTAGGTCCTGCCGGCGATGCTCTTGCTGCCCTGGTGTCTCTGAAACGGAGCTCTGTGGCACAAATCCCTGCGGTAGCGTTAAGAAATGTTAAGAAATGAACGCAGAAGAGGTTTTTTTTTGCTGTACATGCCTTAAATCCGCATTATATTGCTCTAGCAGCACGGACGGGGCTTGCATGGAGCCACAGTGGCAATGAATCCTTTCATTACAGCATTTAAGCAACGTGTCTACATTAGGGGCAGTCACCTGGGCTCCCTCCAAGGCCAGTAGCGTGTCCTCCAGAGGATGTGTAGCTCCACCTGAGAGCCCACCTGCTCCCTCCTACTGCAGGGGAAGCTGTGGATAACGATGCCCTTTAGTTGAATTAACTAAGTGTGTAACATTATATAGGGTGATGCTGGACCAGTAAATGAGCCAGGGTCTCTGTTTCCCAGCGTGTGTTTCTCTCCCATGCACCATTCTGCTGGCGATACGGGAATGTTAAATTTTCACTACTTCAAAGCCCCTCTTCCCATCTGAGCTGTGTGATTCAAGCCAAAGTGCAGCCCCAATCCATCACCCAAAAAAGGATATTTGTATATTTTTGTAAAATGACAGACTGGAGAGACACGGAGCTGAAAACCAGACACTTTCCCAAGAAACTGAAAGGGCAAAGGATTTAGTAACGTAAGAACCCAGAAAGATCCTGTGAAGAAAACATCATCACTGCTACCATGCTTTCTGCAGGGCCATCGTGCTGGAGATCTCAGCTATTCCCTGTCAGCGTCATAGCCTGTGCTTCACAGACCAAGGAGAAGACAAGGGAGAGGAAATGACCAGACCAAGGTTGTATAGTAATTCAGTGGTGGAAAGCAGAAGCCAAGCATCCTATCTGAAATCTTCTCTGCTTGGCAAATACCTCTAAGCATGAGAAGCTTCTTTATCTTTGAGCTATAAATCTGTGTCAGGTGCCTGATTTTCTTTGCAGGAAAGGCAGCACGGAGTATCCACTGGGGAGGAACTCGCAGGGCCTGCAGATATCCCAACTGTGTTAACCCTAAGTAAGTTCAAAGAAACTGGACAAGTCAACATCCTCCATCATTTAGAGCTAACCCTTTTCCAAACAAATACCCATCAGTGAGGCTAGATGTCTGATAAACCAGTTTGTCTCCATAAACTGTCTATCTAGTGCATGGTCTCACCGGTTCCTCCACTGTAGAAAGTGAGAGGCAAATGACACCAAGGCTGAAACCTGGCCTGAGGCCCTACCAAGCTATGAAAGCATTTAGTGATTTCGTTCTTGGCTTGGATCTCTCTCTCTCTCTCTCTTTTTTTTTTATTGTTTGGATTTGGTCACAGGCAGGAAAGGCTGATCTCACTTATGCCTGAAAATTCCCCAGGAGACCCAGAGCCAGGATGGATCTGACGTCATGCTCGGCCTGTGCTGGTGGGATGAAAATCTCCCCTGTAGAGCCTGAATGGGTGGCCAGTTCATGCTGTCCTCGAGCACCTAGCGAGCACAGGCCAAAGTCCTCAGCACTGTGTATTGAAAGCTAGCCAAGGCAGTCTAAAATCATGCAGTGCGTTTCTGCAGTGGTTTTCATAGGAGGGTCTCAAACAGATTGGCTGTGCCGCAACATCCCATGACCACCCCCTGCCATTTCCAGGAGAGATAGGGAAGGTGAGGCCCTCACCCTCAACTTGTTCCTCATGAGTCAGACCCTGGGAGGACAGATGAGTCTCATCCAGGGCCATACCACAGCCCCATCTGCATGGCGCATGTTTGCGCTTCCACCACTGATTCAGCAAAGCTCCTAGCAGCAGGATAGGGTCCAGCTGGGAGAAAAAGGACCTGGGAATAGCTAAGCAGTTTCTCCACCACCCCCAAGGCACACGCAGTCCCTGAACATGCAGATTCCAGTGCAAGAGGAAAGGCTCTTCACATCCAAAGTCCTCGGGGCTGCTGAGCATCCTGGCCTGGTGTGGACAGCAGTGAACAAGAGCTTAACTACACAAAGAGGGAAGCCGGAGCCTGCCCACGCCACATCAGTTCCCGCACTTGCTCCTGGTTTCTCCCTCTCCCTCCGTGGCACCCCCTTGGGCAGCAGCATTCCTGCATTATCGCCTTTCCGCTGCCCCTTTCCCGGCACGCCGGGGCCCGGTCGCTGAGCAGTGCACGTGCCTAGCCCTGAAGCATCTGCCTTGCTGCACAGGCTCGCACGAGCAGGGAATCTAGCTGTTGTTCCCAAAAGCCAACGCAAAGAATCCTATTTCACTTTATGCACTGTTATTAGCCACGTGTACAATGGGGTTGACCACTGGTATGTGTGGCAATGCCAGAAGTAAATGAAATTCCCCTCTGGGGAGAAGGGTCAATTGCTTTTGGCTGCAAAATTTGTGAAATTTTCATTATTTTTTCCAAAATACCTCCTTGGAAAATGCCTATGGATTTTGACTTGAAGAAAAATAAGCCCACGCTTTTGATTGTGCAAGGAAAAAAATCATTTATATTTTTGAAAGCTGGGTAATTTTAGCCAAACACGGGGAACGGAATTTGAACGGGATCCATCATCATTCGAAGAGTTTAAGAGCGCTCACAAGAGTCTGCTGACAAGCGAGCATTAGCCTGTTGACACCTTTCAAAGGCAACGAGCTGAGCTCGCCGCTGCAATGCAAATAAGCGAGAGGAAGACCACGGCCGCCGGCGCGGGCAGGCCCTTGTGGCGAGAGGTGCTCTACGAGCCCAGAGCCCGGGGACGGTTCCTGCGCCAACCTGCGCCCGCACTGCGGCTGTGCTGCTGCCTTCCTTGCCCGTGAGCTTGCCGGCTGCCGAGGTGCAGTTACGGGTGCAAAAGGCAGCGAAAAGGGAGCAAAAGTTTGAAGAGAGGGATGGAAAAGGCAAAAGAGAGCAGGAAAGATAAAAGGACAGAAAAGAGAGCAAGATTGCTTTAAATGGTTTAATTTCCTTCTTTGAGTGGGAGCTGCTTTAATAATATGCACAAGGAGTGAATAATACTAAAAAATATTCCCAGAGAATGAATAATATGCAATAATATTCACACAGCATTTATTTGACTAATTTCCCCCGGTGTTTTTGGATGAAGATCTAACAGCCCTGGATCTTAAAGGGAAGATCTCCATTTGACTTCCTTGGATCTGGATCAGGCCCCAAACACCTAACTAACCCTCATACAAGTAGTATCACCAAGAGGTCAACCAATATACCTCCAATAAATGGTTGGGTCACTTTTCCCTGCTGATCTGCAAATAAATTATCTGCCAATAAATGGAACCAGAAGTGGCTTGGCCAGATGTTACAGCAGGCCCCCAGGGAGTCATGGTGCAGAAAGGGTAAAACGTGAAAAAAAAAGCCAATAAAAATAAAATATTAACGTCTGAACTTGATTTGCTGCTTGGTGCCTTATTTGTGTGCAGGATACCTGTTGTGGGGGCTGCTTCTCACCTCCCTCCCCAGCTGCAGCAGCTGTGCCCGAGTTATGGAGTGAGGTGCAATGCCCCAGCCGGGAGAACGTGCCAAAAGCAGGATATGGGAAAAGACTGTGTTCAAACACAGATGGATTAAATCTTTATTCCTTTTAAAATTGCATTTTAATGTGCTGGCTACTCTCGGCTGATAGAAATGGAAGACGCAGGCAGCACGTGCTGGACTTGAGAGCAATAGGTTGGAGTGAGGGTCCCCAGGTTATCTTGCTAACCCAGCCCAGACTGACTCGGTGGCCCTCATCCTCATCCTCATCCTCGCCCCCAGCCATTTCCCAGCTGCCTCTGCCAGCTACAGGGCTGCGCCAGTGGCACCGAGCCCTTCTGCCCTGTGTCTCCTCTCCACGCTGAGCTCGGTGCAACGGGGGTCACCGAAGCAGCGATCCTCCCAGGCTGTCGGGTGCCTCCTGGGGCTTGTCCCAGAGGAGCTGGGACTCCCATCTGCTTTCCAATTCCTGAGCTCACTACGAATTAATCGTGAATTAACGGGCTAGATTACTTGACAGCACGACCAGTCCTTGGGGCTAAATCCCTGCAGTTTTCCCAGCGGATCCCAGCTGGCACCTGCCTCAGATTTCTCCCAACACGGGCACGTGCGGCTGCAGCAGCAGCGCTCTCACGGACTACCACGCGTAGGAGAACGCACTGAGACCCTCCGCACCCTGCCCGCGGTGGCGCTTTGCAGCCCCAGACACACAACGCGCCAGCCTGGCACGAGGTGCCAGGCTGCAAATCCAAAGCAAGCTGTGGACGCGTTTCGGATGAGCCACGCAGCCTCACACAACTGGACGTTTTGGGTGGGAAGAGCTCGCAGTCCACCCACAATCCAATACCTGCTGGCTTTTTTTTGGCTGGCAGCTTGACCAAGAAGAGGTGCGAGAGGGGGATGCTTGGGTACCGTGATGGGCATTTACGCGTGGGTGGGAGAGCGAGCGGAGGGCTGCAAAGGCAGGGCCGGCATACCAGTCCGGCAAGGTGAGTAAGGCTCTTTCCTCCGTGCAGCTGGCCTGTGGACTCACCCATAAATCTCAGCATGTGTCTTGGAGGGTGATGGGTCCAAGTTCTCCGCAACCCAGTGGAGAATAAGTACTGGAGATTTACAGATAAAGCAGAAGGACCTTTTATTTTGTTTTGTTTTTCCAGCTGGAAAGAGAAAGAGAAGAGAACGTTCCCGCAGAGGAAAAAACGTATTTACTTTTTTTTTTTTTTTTCTTTTTTATTGTGGTTGAGCTGAACTGTAACAAGTCACTTCAGCTCTCTCGAATGCAGGATTTTCTCACTTTCCGGTAAACTGCAGTTACCATGGAGAGGTCTGAGACAAGCCAAATGCAAAACATTGGAACCTACACCCAAACTCACCGCAGCCATATCAAACAGTTAATTAGAAAGACCGTCCATGTGTTTCCCATTCCCTGGAATGGTTTGAATCAATTGCCCCGTGATTTATCACCTGTTTTCTGTGTGAACGGTTCAGCTCTGCTCTCGTGCATGTGTTGGAAAGGGGATTTGTGCTGTGCAGTGAAGGAGGGGAGATATTAAGGACTTTAAAAAAACCCAGTCATCAAATAACCAGTTCTGCCCCTTTCCCCAGTATAAATCTCCCACTGGAATGATACGC
Source organism: Rhea pennata (assembly GCF_028389875.1). Taxonomy (NCBI): domain Eukaryota; kingdom Metazoa; phylum Chordata; class Aves; order Rheiformes; family Rheidae; genus Rhea; species Rhea pennata. Next base: position 6,355,913 of record NC_084686.1, on the reverse strand, counting down.
TTCGGATCTTGATGGGATTTCTAGCCCTTGGCAACAGAGAAAAAGGAGAGACAGCTTTTGCCTTGCTTTGATTTCGGAGAGTGGGAGATCATAGCGTGTCTGGCCGTTCCTGGGGCTGTGTTAGACCGTGCCCAGATGGAAATTCAGCCCGGCACATTTCTCCGGGGCTGGTTCCTTTCTCACTGTCCATGGTGGTGGGTTGGTGGGAAGGAGGTGGTGCAGAGAGGAGAGGAGAGAGGGCAAAGAAGAAGAAATCAGAGCTGTCCATGGGATCTCGTCCCAGTGCGTGAGGTTTTCCACCCGCTGAGCGGCAACGCCTCAACCCGTGGGGATGGAGGGGACAGGAGGGGCAATAACTTGGTGACTTGGCTCATAGGCAGGAAGTCACGCAGAGGTGGCCCAGAGCCGCTAAGCGGAGCCCTCCGGTTTGGAGAGGCGGCTCGCGTCCCGCCTGCCCACGGCAAGCCCGCCGCTGCACCTCCTGAGCCCCAAGCGGCACCCAGACAGAGAGCCTGCGGGTCCTGCCTGCGCCGGTGCGAGCTGGGGCGTCAGCCCTGCCGCTCCCCCCTTGCAAGGCAGGGAGAAAAACACACCTCGGTCTCGGTTAGCTTGCAGGTGCTTCCGGACGGGGTTGCTTCCTCCGGTAGGTACAGCCCTCTGACGGCAGCTCCTAGCATCCAGATGCAGCAGGGATGCCTTGGAGGAGATCCCTCTGCGTCGGTGTTCCTGCTCTTCCCAAAGCAAGCCGACCGGGCTTTCTCGCTGCCATCTCCACCGCATCCTAAGCCGCCAAGCAGCAGCTTTGGGGTCGGTTAACCAGCCGCTGTGGTCCCCTCCCGAGGCGGTGGGCAAGGCTGAATCCGCTGGTCGCGCTCTTTGGGATCGCCGAGGTGAAGGCGGCATTATCAGAGTCAGCCATCCCTATGCATCCGAGCTCCGGCTAAGTCCTCCGGCCGGGCTGTGTAGGGCTGATTGGAAATCCTGCACATTTATCTAACCCACCCCCCAAAGCAGCTGTTGGCCTGAAAGGTGGCTGCTCCTCTAGCAATTCACATTCCACCTTTCCTGCCAAGACCGGGAGAGAGAGGGAATAAAAGTTGCTTTCCTATCATTAAGGGATGATTGAAAAACCTTGCAGCTCTCAGAGCCAAACATGAGCAATATCAGCCCTTTAGGACAGGATCCTCAAATCCCACAAGGGCAGCTAGGTGGTGAAGAGCCAGGGACTTGCTACCTTAAACCAGCTTCCAGATCTGAAAAGCTTTGTCTTGGGACTTGGAGGTTAAACTCACAGGTAAGATGATTAGAAATGGAGTTTTGTGTAGGACCTCATGGTGGAGAAGAAGATAGACCAAATATTTAAGAGGAAACTGAGGCACAGAGAGAGCAAAGAGCTGGCCCAAGGGGTCAGACAAGTGACAAGAAGCAGAACAGCAATGTGGCCAGATTGCCATTTACCCAGACTCTCTGTTCCCATAAGGAATATATGGGAACTGGTTTAGCTTGTGCCCAGAATTTACCTCTTCACTGCTCTGATTGCAACCAGTCTGCCCTGATCCTGACCGTGCAAATGAAGCAAAATCCACGTCTGGCACTCGGGGGCATTTACCCCATCTCTGCAGACCCGGCAGAGGTCCAGGGATGGTCTCCTTCTTGCAAGGTCGCTCCTCCAGCTCCTTGTCAAATGCCTTTCTCGCGCAGGGGGTTTGCAATACGGCATTGCCTGCCCTCCCTCGCTGTGAGCTTAGTACCTACACACCCTGGTACTGAGCAGGGGAAAGAAAGACAGAAAAACGGAGCCTGAGGCCAGTTGCCAGAGTGCCCCACTTTTGCGGTCGCGTTGCTAATGAAAAGCGTGGCCAGGGAAAGCAGCACAGGTCGGGGTTGTAAAGGCGAGCTGGTGGGGAGGCTGCTGGGGAAGTTGCACCAGATTAGATGAAACAGGAGTGCTGGGAACTCCAAACCCTGTGGCTCCGGAGCAGCAGTTACGGTTTTGCTGATGGTCCTAGCTGTTAAATTCTGCTGCCAGCTCCCACCGCAGTTCCTCCAAAAAGGTCAGCTCCGTGCCTCAGTTTCCCCCTCACTGCAAGGGGAATGACTGGTGGCCGGGCCAGGCTGCCGTGAGAAGGTGCGAAGCAGCGGAGGGGCAGCTTGGGACCGTTGCCGGAAAACTGCTGTTCCTATTGCCTAGGCTGGGAGCGGGGGTCCTACGATCCGCCAGGAAGGAAACCGGCCTCAAACGGCAGGAAAAAGAGAGGTTTCCCACCTTGCTCGGGAAAAAACGAAAGCGCTGCATGTGTGCTGCTGTGCTCAGCCCCTGCGACTGCTGCGACCCCTTCGTGTTACCCTGGCCCGCGAGGTCAGCAGGCAGGTTTCGGGTACAGTCCTGCCGCATTTCGCGAGTACCGGTCGAGCAGGAGGTGCTTCTTCGTGACCCCCCCTTCCTGGCTTGGCTGGAGCTGCTCCCTGGGAAGCTCCTGTGCTGGATTTCATCTCAGCTCTGCCGCAGCGACCTTGTGAAACCACAGAAACCGCAAACACCTCATTCCGGCGCGTCGGGACGCTGCCCGCAGCCTCGCGCTGTCAGCAGGGAGGTGCGCTGGGGGCCGAGGGTGGGACAGCGCAGCCCCGCTCCCGGCTTCGGCCCCTCGCGGTGCAAAGGGGAGAGATTCCCCAGCGGAGCTGAGCAGAGAGCAGGCCGTTTTGCCGAGGGAAGGAGGGGAAGGTTTCTGCCGGAGGCGGCGAGCGAAGGCCCTGAAACGTCCCAGCAAGAGGAAGGAAAATGGCAGGGAGATTTGCAAGGCGAGAGGGAACAAGGCGGGCGAAGAGGAGCGACCTCTGCCAAGTGCTCCGAAGAGAAGCACCTTGGCGAAGAGGAGCATGGCTACACCCATGCGAATGACGGATCCAAGACAGTTCAGCTGCGATCCAGCAAAAATAGGCGGCTTTTTGTCAGCGCAGATGCGCCATTCCCCGACAGCTCCTCTTCAAACACTGCTTGCTGATGTACTAAAAAACTCCTGTCCTTTATTTTCCAATCGGGCCAAAGCCAGATGCAAGCCACCGCTCTGTCACGTCCATTTTGCAAATGTTGACATGACTCGTTTGAGCATTTTGGGGACTCCTTCCCCCATCGGGGTTGGGGGGGGGATGACACCTTGCATCAGATCGCATTAACTTCCCCCGGCATTGCCCGTTTAGGGGAGCAGGCCTGCGAGGACTTTGCCAACGTCGTGGAAATCAAAGAGACGAGGGAGAGGGGAGGGAGGAAGAGAAACCGGAGCCCCTGAAACGAGAAGCCTCCGCACGTCCCCGGGGCTTGGAGGGGCTTGCATCAGGGAGACTCACACGCTTGCAGCCTGCGAGAAGTAATGAGGACGCAGGAGCAGCGCCAGGGCTGGGTTTGCAGGCATGTGCGTACTTTATACAAGCTGCTTAAAAACACTAACAGCTAAAACTGCTTGAGTCGCAGGTCCCGGCGGTGCCAGCGTGAGATGCGAAGGCTCGGTGCCGGCAGGGAGTGACGGTGCGGGGTGCTGCTAGCCAAACCGCGATGCTGTGAGATCCTGGACTCGAGCCCCGTGGTCTCAGACCGTGAAATAGCTTCAATTAAGGGTAATCATCCAGGTAAACGTCCCTACTCCAGGTGATCTGGCCCTCGACAAATGGTATGAGGCAAGTTCCTGCGCAGAGCCTAGGTTACGCTGCCTTTTCATTTATCAGGGAGACGCTGTGGTTTTTGCATTTTATTATATTTAATGGGGTATTATTTTTTTTCTTGCTGGCTGTTTGCTTGAGAAATTTCTCCCAGGGGAGCGTCTTTTGATCACTTGGTTGCCAGACAGAATGACATCAGACAGACGCTCAGAGGAATGATAAAAAGGCAGAGCCTTATTTCTTAATAACAGTCTCTGGCAAAACACCGAGCAAAATTAAATGCACTGTAGAGCACCAGGCGCTGATGCTGCATGGGGTACAGGGCAGGGAGAGAGAAAGGGGCTGCTGTCCCCCCAAATCTGCATCACCCACCCACATTAGCCCTGGATACTGCCAGGGCCTCCTATTTATTACTCTTGAAAAGCAAAAGAGAAGGGGCAGCCCAAGATGCTAAGTCAAGGAGGTGCTAATGACCTTCATGGTCTTAATTATCCTGTGTCATTTTGCAGGGAACTTGGGCAATTCTCTTCCGTTTGGACTGAGCCCAGGTTTGCTAGGTACGGCCACTGGCCACACCGTACTCCAGCGCTGTTGCTGTTTTGCCAACACTGAAGCCCTGAAACTGCACCCAATATTTAAGGAGATCTGAGCCCTCATTTGCAAGGGGGAAATCTCATGCCTTGGGCATCTTGCAGTCTAACCCTTCACCCACCGTCCTGATTTGCAACTCCGTTGTCAGTCCAGTGGGACAATGAGCAAAAAGCTAAATCTCAGAAACTGGCTTTGGCACGGGCTTTCTCCAAAGGGGTCGGCCCCTTCTGGTTCATCATTTCCTAGCAGCTGGGTTCTGGGGGAATGGCATATAATAATGGAAATCACATTTTTTCCTTTCTTTCTTTCTTTCTTTCTTTTCTTTCTTTCTTTTTTCTTTTCTTTCTTTCTTTTTTCTTTTCTTTTCTTTTTTTTTCTTTTTTAACACAGAATGAGTAAATCCTTCGTGGTAAAAAGAGAGAGCAAAATGAGGTTTAGCCCCTTGCCCTCACTATGAGCGTTGCACCTTTCCTTCCCCAAACCACAGCTACTTTGGTTGTCCTGTCCTTAGCAAGGCAAAAGGTTTGCTTGTGTTTCCAGATAGATTCATGCCCTTAGAGTGACTATGTACTGAAATACAACACTTGTGGCATTGTTTTACCTGTTTGGTTTGCATCAGGCTTTTGCTAGAGTCAATCCCCCAAGGTGTGCCTCCAGGAGGAGGGGGGCTCCGCCTGGGATCGGGTGTTTTGCAGCTTCTGAGCCCAGAATTTCATTGCGTTTCTGCCAACTGCTCCTGCCCTCTTCCTCATACCAGCAACTAATGGCAAGAGTTTAACGAGACGGTGATACACTCCCTTTTGGAGATGGGCAGAAGACCAGGAAATACAAAATATGCGATCAAAAGTTCACAGTCGCCTCAATACTCAATTACAGGCATTGCAGAAACCCTAAGGTTCCCAATTACAGCCTCTACAAAATTTGAAACTAAACTAAAAAGCCTTCTAATGCTATAGTTGCATCTGGCTTTCAGTTTCTTCACACTGCCTGCTCTTTTTAAGTTGCTCATAAATGTTTTGGATAAAATTCCTTTTGGGCTAAAGTTTTCCATGTTTGGACATTCCTCAAAAGCGCATTTAGAAAGAAAAAAAGAAAAAAGTAGAAAGATCGAGAAAAGGGGTCCAGTGCTTCATACATTTTGTCATGCAAAAATCTCGTCCTCCCCACCCCATTTGCTCCAAAACTTTCTGCCCCTGGATCTGGCCAGCCAGACTGCATCCCGTAAGCAACCAAGGGCTGTATACATCTATCCCCAGCACACGTAAGCTGGAATAACATGATAGAAGGTGCAGGCAGATGTGGCGTTGCCAGGCTGGGCAAGAAGGGGCGAGACTATACTGATCTGGGGATAGCATGAGCTAGGATGCCACCACTCAGGCCAACATACAGTAAGGTGCAGTTTGGCACGCGCTGAGCCCTGCTGCACAGGGGTCACCCCGCTTTTAAATAAGCGAAGCCTCCTTTCCAAGCGCTGATCTTGTAAAACAGAAACGTGTATGCATTCCCTGATTAATCCCCTACTTCTTGACAAAATGCAAAAGACGGCATGTGAAAATGCACTGTGGCCTACATGTGCACGGTGCTTTTGCGCTCCTGCAGTTGCAAGCAGTGGCCGAGATGGTTTCAGGTGAGCCCAGTGCTACGCGAGCCTTGTCCGACAGCCTGATCGTAGCAGAGAGCTTTTCCTCTCGCTGTTTGCTGTGCTCTGACAAGCAGGCAGGCATGAGGGACTCCTGAAGAGCAACCACTAAATAAGGTTGTAAAAGAATTATTTCCCTCATCCTCTGTTTTTTTGGTTTTTTTTAATGTACTACATAATTTAGGAGCAGTAAGGAAAAACAATGCAGCAAGCAGGAAGATCAAAGCCAGGGCAGCCTGGGGTGGGAGCGCTGCCTTCACCCAGGAGCTGTGAACTTTTGCAGGAACAGGGGGCCTGTTGTGAGGACAACAAAAGAGACCCTTCTGCATTCGGGAGCTCTGCCCGGCATCTCGGTCACCACGGATGGAGACTAGACGGTGGTGCCAAGCGCTGAAAGGGTGGCCATGGGGCCTGGAGCCTGGCCAGCTAGAGCGCTTGCAGACAAGAGATGCAGTGTGGTCGTTCCCGGGTCGCGGAGGAAGGGGACGCGTGCATCAATTCAGACGATACAGAGTGGGTTTTGTAGCAAGCTGTAATTCCCACTCGCAGGCGTGTTGCGTTTCCTCTGGGCTGGATGGAGGAATTCCCTCTACTCATCGCTGCAGAACATGGATCCCCGGGGTTGATGTGTAACATGTTAACACAGAATCTGGGCAAGTCAGTCCACCAAAACCCAGTCATTACAGATTTATTATACTGAATTTCTCTTCCAGTTTCTTCCAGGGTGGCTAAGAGATTGAAGGCCAGTAATATGAACCAGGATTTCTCCGTTCTCAACTTCTCATCTGCCTCAGACACCAACCATGGCGAGTTTGGGAAGTGGCTATGCCAAATTTAGATGGCTTTGCCAAATTTAGATGGCTTTGCCTCGTCTGCAGACGGATTAAAGAAGCTTAAAAATTTCATGTGCCACCAGATCAAGCTTTTGAGACAGAGCAGGGAAATGCTCCTTCAAGGCTGCTCTCAGTGTAGGGGTCCCGTATCTTTGCCCACAACTGTCCCTGCAGTTAAACCTAGGTTCCTAACACAGCACCTGTCTTCCAAGTCCCCTTCCAAGCTCTTAAACTCCAAGGCAAATGCAGCCCTACCACTTCCAGAGTGTAGATGCCACCCACAAGTATGCAGTGACAGCTTGACCTCGCAGGGTTAATAAAAGCAGGTCAGAGCAAAAGGAATTAAGGAAAAGAATCCCGCAGACCCTAGCGCCAGTGCCCAGGATAGCATCCTCTTCTATTAAAATAACCGGCGGGCTCCAGCTGAGGAGGACACGGTCTGCTGGGCTCCAAGTGGCAGCCCGCAGGCGAAACAGAGGATCCTTGGAGGAGCTGGCGGGGCCGCGGGAGTCCCTGGCAGCAGTGCTGCGGAGTGGGAAGGGCGGCGCGAGGGAGGGACGGCAAGGGCCCGTTCCAGGAAACGGCCGGCTGAGGTTATTACACGCAGTTCCTTGCAATTTCCAGTGAAAAGGGGGCCTGGGAAAACTGGGGCGAGGGTGAGAGAATGTTTTTCCGGGAAGAGGGGAGGCAGGTGGCCCATAAGCTGTGTGCCCCGCTGCCGGCATGGACCACCCCGCTTTTCTCCCCCTGCTCCCGGTGTGCCCCAAGGGTGGCAGGTTTCCACCCGCCTTTAGGTATGATTTGCAAAGCAAACCTGGGGGGCAAACCTTGACGAGCGCTGCCTCGGAGGGGCCTGGGGAGCCCTGCAAGACCCGCAGCCCTCCCCGCCTCCGCCAGCCTGGCGCTCCCCGCCGAGCTTGGGACAGGCGGCTCCGGAGGGCCACCATCCCGGGGGTGGCTGGAGGGAAAGCTTGCCATCTCACCCGAGCCCGATATAATCTACAAAACAGCCTCTCAGCGGGCCTTGACATGCTGCTTCCCCGATTTGGGGTTTACACCCCGCGTGATCGGAGCCACTTGCCTAAAAACCATCTGTCCGAAGTAACAGAGCTGGAGATAGAAAGGTGATGAGTCAGTAGCAGAGGGAGCCCTACGAAAGCCACCTTATACCGTCCGACCCCCGACACTGAGCCCTATGGGTCCGGAAAGAGCAGAGCAAGCAGATATCTAATCCGAAAAAATGCAATTCCTGGATCCAACATTGCCCAGAAACATTGCCCAAGAGTTAGGCTATTAATAACAACAGCAATAACACTTAACACGTGGACTGCCTTTTGCTGTCCAACTGCCTTTCTCAGATTAACCACCTAATTTACTGATAAGGGAAGGAAGCGGGGAACAGCTTTTCCAGTTACTGCTATGATGAAAGACGAAGGACGCAGGATGCATGTACCCAAACTTAAAGTTGGCCTTTTTCCTCTTGCCAAAATAAGCAAATAAACAAATATCTAAAAGCTCAGCATGGCTTTTTCTGTAGAAGGGATGGGGACGATGCTGATTTTACAGCCCATCTGCAAGATAACGTCGCTGGCAGCCGAGCGCCTTCTGGGACCTCGAGCGGAGGACCAGGCGCTCCGCGTACGCGGCTGCCCTCGTGGCCTGAGATGAAGCCGGAAGGTTTGATACCCGCTTAGATCAGGAATCTGCCATGCTCTTCCCCCTGGAGGTTACTGTGGCACAGCAAAAAAAAGTACAACCAAAGTTCGAGGAAAAGGAGAGGCAGCATTGCACAACGCTGCTGAAAAGTTCCCTTTCATGGAGAACCCTTGGAGAGCTCTGAGGATGGGGTGAGGAGGAGCCATTTCTTACCTTTCTTCTGCCATCCTGCCACATTTAAGCAAGGCCCTGCAAAAGGATTCACAGCGCTGGCGCGGACAGCGCATCATGGCTACACCACGCACAACGGACACGCGCCGTTGCTCCTCCGGACATCCTCCAGCTAACCCCCTGGATTAAAGCACGGCGCTGTCGTGAAGCCGCCCGAGCCCCCCAAGCCTACGTCGCGCAGCAGAGGTTGGCCCGTGTGAGAGCTTGGCGGTGATGAACCGGGCAAGGCGAAGCGTGGGGTGCCAAGCGCTGGCGTCGGGGTTCCCCACGCTTTACATCCCTTGCTGGGGGCTGCTTCTGACCCTGCAGAATCGGGCCCGGATTTGAGCAAGTCTGAGCAAAGCTGCTGACAGGGAAGCCTGGGCCAGCCGCAGGCGCAGCGTGGCAGCGGGGTCAGCGGCCTCGGCGAGGCTCTCCACCCCTGGCAGCACGGGCAAGGAGGAAGTTAACACATCCAGAAGAGCCAAAATTAAGAAATCCACTTCTCTCCCCGCTGGCCCGCAGTCACAGACACGAGCCTCTGACATGCATGACCCCTCACTTGCGCCTGCAGCTCTGCCACGACCAGATGAAAGCCGGTAGATAGCCCAGGACGTTTCAGCCCCAGCTTTGATGTGCAACCAACACCTGGCTCCTCTCTGTTATTGCTTCTCCCCTGCGCCAAATGGTTATAATAGCTGCTTCCCCTCTGCCCCCATGATTCAAGGGTCCCCGCGCAGATGAATTCATCACTCAGATAACTATCCGCAGCCACAAGGCAGGGAAGGCCAAGGTAAACACGCACGCATCCATCAGCAGATACGTGATGAAGCTCTCCCCCTCTTCAAGCCGTTCGCCCTGGGAGTTCAACTGCAAAGCGACGGCTCTAGCGAGACGGGGCAGGAAAGGAGCCAGCGCTCGCCCAGCGCATCCGGCTGTCAGCCTTGCGAGTCCGCACCCAGCCACGGAGCACGCTGCCAGCTTCCCTCCGCCGTCGCTCACCGCGGAGCCGCACCTCCAAGGTGGTCCGGCCGCCTGCTCCTTCCACGTAAAAACTGCCGAGGGGAGGGTGTTCATGCCGCGGGTACCAGGAGCTTTTTGCAATGAAACAGCCAGGCCGGGACAGACGCCCTCAGCTCCCAGCCACTGGCCGAGAGACAGGCCGGCTGCCCCGGAGCTGCCCGGAGAGTCCTTGCTCCGGAGAGCTCAGCGAGCTGCCGTGCAGTCACACGGAGAGGCCGTCCTCCAGGCCCGTGTCGGCTGCGCACCGCTCCCTCGAGGAACAGGCCCCGCGGCCGAGGCTCGGAGGACACTGCTGGCTGTTCTGCTGAGGGGTCAAGTTAGATGTTCAATCACGCTGTCATCACTGATCTTTTAAAACTTCAGACAAGCAAAACCGGTGTCCTTTTCATCTCAAACAGCTTCCAAAATGCAAAAAGGGAAACGGAAAGTGCCACAAATGCCCAAGGGGCGAGCGAAGCCCTGAGTACATCTTCACCCTGCCTTCACATCTTGCCTTCCCACGGAGGCCTGGCTGCTCTCCAGACCCCAGCTGGGCGAGCAGCAAAAGTTTCCAGCGTGACAAAGTGGCCAACCCACCGGCCTCCCGAGCAGACGGGCACCAGGCAAGACGCCTCGCCTGCCCCCTTCGCAAACCAGTGGGAATTTGTCCCCACTGGGCCAAATGAGATAAAAGACGTGCCGTCTCCATCCGACCCGGAGGCACTGAGGGGCTTTGAAACATCAGGGCTTCTCCGAGAGATGCTGGGACTGAAGAGAGAGGGGTTTTTTTTGGCCAGACTAGGAAGATGAGTCAGGCTGTGGGGTAAAAGCCATCCCAAAGGCAGGCGTGGGTGGACTGCGCCGAGCTGCCCGGTACCCAGCGTTAGCAGGGCGAGTGCAGGTAACACAACCCCTGCGCACGTGTCTCGGTTCCCAGCCGTGCCTGTGATCTGGATGCCGAGGGAAGACTGGTTTTCCTGGCAGCACGCATCAAGACCACTTTTAATCTTGATAAATTCATTCTTTCCATAAGCTGTTAGCACCTGAGGCTTGCTTCGAGGAGGACTCCTCCACCTCCCCCTTCATACCAGTAAAACTGGCTAGGTGCAAACCCCCCAGGGAGCGGCTCTATCTCAAGCTGGGTTGGTCCTTGTCCAGATAAGGACAACCTGTGCTGCATGTTTCATTGGCCCCTGCAGTGTTACTGCTACAGGAATGTGACTTTAAGACCTCTGTCTCTACTGGATGCGATGGGATTTGGCCTGGGCTCCGAGGCTGCAGAGGGTTGAGCAGAGGGATGCACCCCCGTAGCAGCACTGTCTCGGGAGCAGTTGGCCAAAGTCAACAGTGATGCCAGGAGAGGAATTCAGTCACAGACTGGGAGGACAAGGGAGCAGAACGTGATGGACCAGAAAATGTAACATGTTTGACTGGAGCTGTCACGGAAGAGTAATTTATTTCCTAACAGGGTGGTGGCAAAGAAGAGGAAGAGAAAAAGCAGCAAGAGGGTGTAGCAGATGTAATTTCTCTGCAGGCTTTGTTCCACCCTTCAGTCTAGTGTTAGGTGCATTTGAGTCTCTCTGGACTGAGGATGTTGCCAGAGTTGAAACTTGGTGTGAGGTCAGGATCAAATCTTTAAAAAAAAGCTAAAAAATCACTTGTACAGTGTAAAGAAATAGGTGCATACTTCAACATTTTCCTGCCACTGGTGTCCAGATTTTGCACGTAACTTAGAGATCTGCCCTGTGATACCATTGAGTTGGCTCCAATAATCAACCTAATTTATATCTGGTGGGAGACCTGACTCCTCCTTCCCACCAACTATGCGAGATACAAGTGCTCTGTCTGTAAATGCTGATACAAGGGAAACATGCGGCTTGCAGCGAGGGCTGTGTGCTGTTCCCATTGGCATGTGATATATCATGATTAACAGTCTCTCCTTTGTGATATTACTGGCCCCAACCCGTGATCTTGGGAAGAATTCAAAGTCCAGCTTATCAGCAAAAAAATAAGCTAGTTAAACTTAAAACAGCAAGACTCAGCTCAGGCTAGAGGATGATTTATTAAGAAACATAGACTTTGGAGACAGAGAGAGGGAAAGGAAGCCACAAACCCCACATACAGCCTGTAAAAGTTCCAGTTTATAATCTAATGAGAGTGACTGTACTGCTCTGGCTGGGAAATCATCTGGGATTCATCACAAGGTAGAGACAAGCAGCTGCGCGGGGTTCACGTGCAGGACCGCTGCTTGGGCGTGCAGGATGCAGGGGCTGAGCTCGTCGCTCTCGGTCGCCCCAGGCCCTCGCCTGGCATCCCCAGCACCCCGGGGAGCACCCCGCACAACCTCTGCAGCGGGCTCCCACGCGGGCACAGCCCCGCTCCGGCGGCAGCTCACCGGCATCCCAGCCACAGGGGCTTGTGGCTGGAATCGCTGCTCCGCACCATGGCAAATTCCTTTATCTTTCTTTTTCTTCTTCAGGTTAAGAACCAGAATTTTAAATCTCTCAGCTTCCTTGGAGCAAAATTCCCCAAATTTCAGTTGCAAACAGCTGAAATGTCCCATCTGGGCAGTATCCAGTTGTTTCCTTTTAACAAGACAGAAATGCTACTGTTTGGTATCTACAATTTGCATCTCTTAGATCATGAATATGTATTTGATCATAAAATCAATACACCAACCTAAAGGAAGGCAAAAGCAAATGACTGGAAAGAACACACTCACCGGCTTTTTATGAGAGCAAAATGAAGTATTTGAAGTAAAGTGAAAAGGAGATATCAGAAACAAGGTGTCATTTCTGCAAAACCTTTCGATATGGAAGAAACTCATTTTTTCCACGAGGAAACCATCGCATCCAGAACCTTTGGCTCGCACTTGCAGAAAGCACTAGAGGAGTTATTAATGACCGCTAAGACGCGAGGACCGAAGCATCCAAGCCAACACCTCCCTTGCAGCAAAAGGCTTACATTCATTCACACACACACACACACACACACACACAAAAAGGCCAATCTGACACCATCAGCTGGGTGTCATCATGCACAAGACAAGGGAGCACAGCTAGCTTTCCTAGCTTCAGATACACGATGCTCATTAAGGCCTTATTTTAATACAGTGCTTGGAAAGAGGGAAAAACCTGAACTTCCCTCAAGGGCATCTTGGCTTTCAGAGGGAAACAGCCAGGTGATCCATCCTCCCCGAGCCAGAAACTAATGGACACCAGGGGAAACCTTCCCTCCCCTTCCCGCCAGCCGCCTGGCACCTGTGTGTGGCTGCTGCCCAAGGGGTGTTGTGCTGTGAAAGGGGTCATATGGGCATGTGAATGTGCTCGGTAGGGCTGTTACAGGCAGGGCTTTAATTCCTACCGGGGCCAAAGCCTGGGAGAACAGCTGGACACAGCTGCTGGCATTTAACGTGGAACATCTGTGTCCTCCGCAGCGTTAATGCTCTGCCTTGTGAGGACCGCCGCTGCGGGATGGAGAGAGGCGGGTGGCAGCGGCTCCCACCCAGCAACCTGCCGCGGGCTGCTCTCGAGGAGCGGCAGCCCTTTGCAAGGAGTCGCACTTTCTGCTCGGGGTCCTGGGGCTGCTTTCATCATTTTTGGCAGAGAAGCGTGGTTACCTGTGAGCCTGCTATCTTCCCAAAGCCAGGAGAGCAGAGGATGCTCTCACAGAGATACCGCAGGGCTAACTGGAGACATCCTCCTTTTGGGACAGACCACAGCACAAGGCCCTGGCTACCACCAAAGTCGGCGTTCAAGAGGGAAGGGCAGCTTGGGGCGGGAGGTCGTCCCGGGGAAGCAGATGTCTTCTTACTGCCAAATCTGTGGCCTTTTGAGTTGCAAACGTTGGCAGATACCCGGTTTGTTTTTGAGTTGCAAACGTTGGCAGATACACAGTCTGTTATCGGCTTCCCAGGAGAGCAGCGACAGCCCAGACCCTCCGCTTCCTCCTGTTTGATCTGGAGCTGGCACCGGGAAGGCCAGACGGGGCGGGCAGATAACGCCCGGCGCTGCGCTCCAGAGCCATCCCCGCGCCAGGGCTGCCGTCCCCGGCCGGGAGCAGAGACGGTTTTGGGACGTTTGGACCAGAGGAGGAACCCCTCTTTCCCCAGGCGTTGAAGGCGCGGGACAGCGCAGGGCCGGGGACGCTGCTCCTGGTGCCTTTGGGGGCAGCGAGTGCATCACGGCTGTCCCGGTCCTCACTTTCCCCGTCCCTGCGACGGGCACGTGGCAAACCCCGCCAGCCTGAGCTTCGGCTCAGAAGGGGGAAGCGTTTGGAGACATCGACAACTGGGGCAGGGTGCGCTTCGTGGGCAAGCAGGGCGAAACCTGGGGGAAGCCCTTTCTATGCCTGCGCTCGGCACCCTCCTTGCGGGGACCCCACACGACTCCCCTTCCTACAGCGAGGGCACAGGGCTCCCCGCAGCCTGCACCGCGCCGACGAGGGGAGGGAAAGGTTTGCTTTCTCTAACGCTCTGGTCATTCCCCTCCATCCCCCCCGGAGCCCGCTGCCCTCGTACGAGCCCGTGTTTGCGCATTCTTGTTTTATTGGGGGGGGGGGAGCCAGCAAGAGCCAACAAATATCAACTGAGCAAGCAGGAAAGCTAATGAGCTGCTCTCAGGCCTTGCTGCCCGTAAAAATACCGGAGCTGCAAAGCGCAAGGGCCCTGGCGCAGGGGTTGCCCCCGCGGGCTGCCGTGCTGAGCAAGCGCCCTGCTCGCCCCACGCCGTGAGCTCCAGGCCCCGCACAGGGACGGTTTCCATGCCAGCTCGACTCTACGGAGTCCCCTTTTCGGCTGTGGTCTGCACTGCGTGGGGTTTTCCAGCTGCTCGTGCTGCTTTAAGGAGGCAGAGATGTGCCGGGATGGCACAGGCAGGCGGGGGGCAGTTCCTGCCCGCGTTTGCCCAGCCCGGCGCTTTCTCAGCACAGTCGCTGCCAGCTGGGCGTGCTGCAGCCAAGGGGGTGGCCTCCACCCATGGCGAGGCTGACGGTTCAGGTATCCCACCAGAGAGTCCCAGTTAGCAAAACAAACGCAGAGCAACCACCAGCTCAGGACAGCATGGGAAAGAAGGCACAACAGGCAGCGGCAGTGTGGGCTGCCAGGTCAGGTATTGGCTTGGAAGTCAGGAAACCGGGGTCAGTTCCCAGCCCTGTCGTGGCACAGCTGCCTGACTGGAGTCATGCCCATCCTCTGCCTGATTTGTCATCTGAGGACGTCGATCTTTTGCTGGGAGGACACTCTGTGCTAGCAGGCGTGTGCAGAGTCCCAAGCAAGCTGGCGTTTTGAAGTATTGCTCGTGGCAACAGCTGTAAAGGGAACGGACTGACAGCTAGCTGCACTTCCCATTCCCCCAGGATCGGCAACGTGCAGGACGCTCGCTGGAGGAGGCAGGTTCCTGCAGCCTCCGGAGCTTTCATCCCCGCAGCCACGACGGAGCTGGGCGCTGAAGGTCCCCCCGCGACCCGCTCCGGCCCGCGGTCCCCTCGGCAGCCACTGCCACGCAGCACGGATGCGGCTGGCGATGGCGGGACGTGGTAAGCGCCAGATCTGTGTGAGATCTTTGCTTCCTTCAAGCCGTAGCCAAACTCCCGGAGCGCAGAGGGGTCAAAGTGTTCTGCTCCTTCTTCTTCTGCTGGTGCCGCTCCAGTGATTTCAACAGAGCAATTCCTGCTTTACACAACCCCGGCCAGGCTTCGTGCACGTGCCGATTTAAGCCCAGAGCGTTGGGCCACTCTCTCCAGGACCTGCCCCATGGTTCGCTGGCAGCTGCAGGGACTGAGCTGGGAGGTTGAGATGTTTTCCCCAACAGCTCTGCTGTCAGCCTGAATTCCTCCCCCCCCCCCGCCCCGGCTCCAGAAACTCATCCCAAAAGCCAAACGCTTTTACCTAAACACAGTGCAATTCTGCCGCACAAACACCTGCAGGGCTGCGTTTCTGTGCTGGGGCGAAACAGAGCGCGAGTTCAGAAGCCCAGGAAGCCGTTACGAAATGAGTCTCTGGTCGGTGCTGAGCCCTGCTGAGCCCACAGCCCTGCCGGCATCCGCTGGTGCTGCCATCCGAGGCTTCCCGCTCGGAGAAACCGGCGGTTCGCAGCCCGGTCAGGCCCTGCAGTTCATATAACTTCACTGCAGTTCATACAACTTCACTCGACGTGAAGTAGATCCACTTCCTTCTTCCAGGAGGAAGAGCTAAACGAGGCAGCCCCCGTGCAGGAACGCAGCCCGGGCGCCGCGGAGAGCAGGAGCTGGTGCCTCCCGAGGAACTCCAGGGGAAGGTACCGCAGGTGCCACCCGCGGCCGACAGGCCGGTGAAGGCCTCCTGCCCCAGCATGCCTGAACTGACCGCCGAAGGCGAGGAGCTTGGCCGGGGGACACTATTCCTGCAAGTTTTTCATTTTCCTGGCTCCCTTCCCCTATAGACACAACTCTTCTTTCCTGTTTTGCTCAGTAAAGCCGGGACACACATCTGGTTCAACTTGAGGAGTAAGAGGAAAAAGATCTGGCCAGAGGAGAGTGCAAGACCTAAATCTTCAGAAGTGACTCATGACCTTTCGTTCCTCTGGCTTTCCACCCCCAGCCTGCAGTGACCTGGCATGAAGAGGGCTGCATTTCGATGCTCTGGGCATCCACCCTTGACAGCTAAAGCCCTTCCGAGGTGTTCGCATCCAAGTGGAGCTGTCCAAAATGACCAGGACACCTTCAGACAGGCTTGGGTTTCATTCAGAAGCCTTGTCTAACTTCTGGAAATACTCTTGCATCACTTAAATCCAGCTAGCAGTCTAGTGTAGACTAATAAATAAACAGCCAAAGTTAAGTAAACCTGCTAAATGGGAACTGAACAAAAGTAAACTGAAGAACAGATCCCTTTTTGTCGCCTTCTGCTTTAAAACCGGTTAGAGTACGTTTGCAAATGCTTTTTGCAAGAGCCAGAGGAGCTTTCTTGGGGCCTTTGCTACAAGGGAGCAGGGAAGAGCCTTTCACCCGCTGTCGCCAGGCTCTTTAGCTCGAGTGGCTTGCGTAAGAAATCATTTCCCTCCTGTAGAAATGTTCAAACACCAGGCTGACGGTCCTGGACCACATCCTGGTCTGCGGACGTCAACTCCCGCCCTTGGGAAGAGCACGATTCACAAGAAATTAGCACTCCAATTAGAAGCAGAAACCTAGTGCATCTGAATTCCCGCGACAGCGAGCCCCGGCATCGCGGGAGAGCGAGGGGGCCGCCGGGGCTCGCCTCCCGCGTGGATCTGACATCAGTTCCTTTCGGGCTTACTGACCCGGTCCCAGCGCTGGCCTGCGTTTTAATTGCCTCGTAATTCCTGCAGCACTTAGAGTTTTTATAAGCCTCCTGCTTTCCCCAAGGTCAGCCGTGAGTGCCCCCAGCTCCCTCGTTTGCTTAATCACCAAATAGTTAGTGAGCAGTAAAACAGGAACGTGGATGCCATTTCCAGGCACCGAAGCGTGCGGGGCACTGCAGTTTAAAGAGGGCAAAAGGGGAAAAAGTCTTCACAAATGGAGTATCGCTTTCTTGCCACACAGCCCCCTCCAGCTCTCGGCGTCAGGAGGCACCCAGAAGGGTAGAGAAGACATCAGCAAAGGGCAGGTGTCCATCGTGCCTGCAGCACCCTGCTCTGAGACTCCTGCTCCGGGGAGGCTTTGGAACAGCTTTGTCAGACGCTTTGGAAACGTCTTACGGGAGACGGTAGCAAGAAGAGGCAGGTTTGAACCTCCGCAGCCAAGCAGGAGATGCTGGCCGGGTGGGTTGCCTGTGGGCGGGAGCAAGCAGGTGGCGTTTGGCTTGCGGCGATCAGGAGCAGACCAAAGCTCTGCAAGACTCTCCCAGGAAGGGTGTACGGGCTGGTTCGAGCTGCAGCCAGGCTCTGCTTTCTGGCCAAGGTTTCCCCTTAAAACAGGCGCCACGCAGCAAACCCGAGCGCAGCTTGCCGACGGCGACAGTCCTGCCTCGAGACTCGTCCATGCTTCAGACGCAAAGACACAACCGCCCGTGCTCGGTTACCTGGCTGAGACAGAGAGATGTTTTTCTCCTCTCCAAGCAAGTGTCCGATCTCCTGGGGACCGGAGCCAGCCCCTGCTTTGGGCAGAGGAATGCCTCTGCAGCAGACGCCCAGCAGGCAGCAGCCCCAGAAGACGTCCCAAAGGCAGGACACGAGCTGATTTTCAGCAGCACACGGAGAAGGGCCAGAAGCGACAGTGTTTCGGGAAAGGAATGAGTTGGGGGTTACCCAGACCCAGCTCAGGGGGATATAAGACACTGTCAATCATCTGCAGTGCAGCAGACAAACCATGACTGCGCAGAGAGTTAATGATGACACTGATCAATCTGATTAGCACTAAACCTGCCTGCACAAAGTTAGTCCAGCAAACTGCTGTGACTTAGTGTGAACTGGCAAAGTGTTTGTGCGCTGAGCATTTTCACTCTGCTACCGTGAGCTCTGAAGGCAGGTTGGACCTTCCATCCGGTCCTGCTTTGAGCTTCCCCTCTCCCAGCATTTGGCCAAGTGCAACCAAGTCTGCAGAAACCACCACTGCACCTGAGGCAAGTAGCAGTCCCTAGGAAAGGGCAATGCCCGCAGCTGCTAGCAGTGTCCCAACTCCATCACCTGAATGGGAACTGGGGAAGGAGCCGGAGGAAGGACGAGCTGGACAACATCTTTTGCAGATGTCTACTAAAGAGAGACAGGCTGTTCTGACCTGCCAGTCAAACCAGATACCCAGACAGGGATAACGGCTGGCCACATGAATCCTCCGCTGGGGCATTATAGCTGCTGGCAACAGCTGATTATGTTTATTCAGATGATAGCAATTTTCATTTGCTTTTGCTCTTGACAGGCCCAACCTGGAGGCTTCCTGAGCCCTCCCGCCAACAATAACACAGAGGAGGGCAGGTAAGCATATCTATTTCCATCTGAGCTGTCAGCTGGTCTTGGGGTTGGCTGGGTTCATTGGACCGTTGACTCAATTCCAGGCTGCAGTTTGAGGCTGGGATTAGGATCGGAACAGAAACCCTTCCCCATTCTCTAAATATGTGAAAGTGAAGAGGGAAATGGTCTTCTCCTGAAGTGACCAAGGCCCCTCCTGGATGGTGGTGGCAGTTGAGGGCTGCAGCATCTCCTAGATGTGGGCTCTGAGATTCTTGAGCTTGGATGGGAAATACTCCTCTTCCCCTGGCAATTTCAGGGGACTCAGTCACTCAAGAAAATACTGAGTAAATCAAAAACAACTCAGGGATTTCCAGCTTGGCTGGATTATTTCTTGTTCCCTAAGATCTTCACAAGGAGCTCAGTATCTCTGCCAATTGCCTTTCGCGGTACATGGATGCCCACATGGGTGGTGATGCTCTGTGGTATTTGCGGGCTTGAACTTTGGCTTATCTCCGCTCAAAACTGCAGAGAAAAACAACTTCATAAAGGGACTCTGCCCTGTGTCCTCTGGCCTCAGGGCTGACATGGCCATGTGGTGACACATCAGGGCTTTACTCTTTTGGCAGGGATTTAGCTCAAGTGAGAACTGAATAAAATTGTCAAAGTTTAATACGTACAGGAGGAAGTGAGCTTTCCTAGCTGTCGCTGAACAGATATACTAGCTTGTTTTGTTTGCATTCGTATTTCTCCAGGAAAATATCTTTAAGAAGGAAAGCGGAGAAGGAAGCCTGTCCTCAGACTTGAAAAGGGAACATGAAATCATACAGCCTCCAACCCACTACTGCAATGTCCCCTCCTAAAGCTCTACCATAGGGTGCTCTCCACCCCTCTGCTGTGGCACCTAGAACGCTCCAGCAAGCAGTCTCCCTTTGGAAGCAAGTTAAAGCTGAGAATACATTTCAGCATTTCGCTGGATCACGGCGTAAATGCCTACACGACGGATCGTCCTGACCCCAGAGCCGGGTCAGGCTCGGCCGCGGAGACCGACAGCGGGGGCTCGGCCAGGGCCCCACCGTTGCCCTGGGTTTGTGTGTCGGGGGAAGAGATAATGAGGCGGTTGCAAATGCACAAACATGCAAAGGCAGGGGGTAGTTTGGAGGCCTGGACCTATTCAGAGGGGCTAGGTCAGCCCTTCCCGTGAGAAAGTCAGACTGGAGCTTCGGATGAGTCCGGCAAAGCTCAGAAACACCTCTTCTTCCCCAGGCAAGCCCTCTGGGACCACTGGCAGGGGACACGGCCTTTCCCGACTCTTGCTTTCCCCAGGCACCAGGCAGAACAGAAAAAGCACAGGAGACAAGGACTGAAACAAAAAAGTCCCACACCGACCCTCCCGCTGCCCAGGGCCAGGAGGGAGACGGCAGCGCTCCTGTGCTGTGACTCGACATGAGCTTCCAGGAGGGACCTCGAACTGGGAGCGTGGGCAGCAACCCTGGCCATCGGAAATAGAGCTCTGGAAAAGAAATGATCCGATTTTTTGATTTTTTTTTTCCTTGGGAACTTAAGCTAATGCTAAAAGCAGGAGCAGCTCCTGCGGTCTCTGTGGTCCATCTGTCTGATGCTAGGAAGGTCATCCCTGCCTTGGCAGCCACACGTTGATCCGATGCACAGGATCTGCGCGAGTGCTCTGTGCTCTTGGTGTAACACCGTGTCGCTCTCCTACAACCCGACCACACTTAGGGAGCCCTACTGCAGCGCGGCTAAATTCATTGGGAGCTTAATAACGTCTTTTGCTTTGATTCCATGTGTGGGGGCTAAATAATGCCATTAGCCTCTTAGCCATAAAAAAAAAAAAAAAAAAAAAAAAAAAAAAAAACACGTTTCTAGCTCTCAGGCTTAGCGAAAAGCTCACAGAGATCCAAGAACGAATCAAAACCCAGAAGAAACAGGAGCAACAAAAGTGATTTTAAAGAGAAAGCGTTTCATGATTTTCAGCCGGTCCCTGATGCTAAGGAGGCGAATCGTGATTTGTGAATGCCTAGAGATGGACAGAGTATTCTTCATCCGTAAAGGGAGCGAATAAATAAAACTTTGTATGAGGCCTACAGAGATAACTTAACGCGAGCGCTAGACAATGTTTTTCCAGCTGAACGGAGTTTTGCCAGACAGCGTTTTGCAGGCATGTTTCAGTTTGATGAAACCAGCTATTCCAGATTACGAAAGCAGCGCGCTGCAGGAAGGCTAGCACCTTCCACTACGCCTTTACTCCTTCCACAGATCCCCTCTTATTTTGCTCCTGCAGAAAAGGAGAGCCAGGACGGAGGAGGGCGGGCTGGGGGATGTCACGAGCGGGGGGTGCCCGAGGGCCTGGCCGACGCGTGGCCTCCTGCCCGCAGCAGCCTTGCTAGACACCAGCTCCCCTTCCCCACCTGCCAAACACAGCACCGCTTGGCGAAAGGGGCGAAACACCAGCACGTGCCATCTCCCCGCTGTGCCCTCCCAACCGTGCTCCCCTCCCTTCCTAACCCTGGGCTCCCGGGAGGACTTGGACATGTTCTTCCCATGTCTCCGTGAGAAGGCCCCAGTGCAGAGCTCAACGAAAGGAGAACGTGTCCAAGTGTTCTCCCGGCAATAGCGCTTGGTCAGGAGGCCCCAGGACAGGGATGTGAACATATAGGGCACTAAAGAGCATCTGGTACAGTGAAAGAATAGCTGAGGTAGCACTACAATACCACGGGGGCCGGGTTTCCCGGACGGCGCTGGATTTGGCCCTCGCTATCTTGTTCTGGGTTTGTGGCCAGACTGCTCCTGTAGAAATGTGTCAACGACCCAGAGTTAGGAAAAGCGCTGGAGCCTCCACACCCACCCCATCCGCCACCCTATACCTGCCGGCGCTCGAGCTCAGAGCTTGGGACCTTTCTGCAAACAAGGAGGCCACCCCTCCGGCTGCTGACCTCCATCACCGAGCGCGGACTGCCCCCGTCCCCCCCCCTGAAGAGGAGTTCCTTGGGGATCCTCCAAGCCATCGGGTCCCACCAAATGTCACAGCCCAGACATGACCTAGAAGGTGCGGCAGGCTGGTGGCGGGTCACAGCCGAGGGCCAGCAGCCCCACGTTATGAGACCCCTCGCTGTTCTCTGCAAAGAATAGCCCTGTTGTCCCTGGCCCGGCCGCAACCCAGACATCTCCCTCGTGGGCAGGAGGGCCGGGGAGCAGGGCGGCTTCGTGGCAGGGACGCAAGCGCTGCCTCGGACACCCAGAAACCAAGGAACCGTCAGACAGGGTCAGGCAGGGCTGCCTCGGCCCCCGGCCCCCGAAGCAGTCGTGGCGGGACGCCAGAAAGGCAAGGAGCTGCTCCCGGCTCGCCCGAGGGCTTTTGTCCCCACCAAACGTCTGATCGTTCACGTTCGACGGACACATCGTACGAGCCCGCAAGCAGCGCGGCGCGCTGCGGGGACGGTGCCGCGGGGACCCGGGGCTTAGCCGGGGAGCGGAGCAGTCTCCCATCCTCGGCTTTTCCTCACCTCGGGGAACGTGCCCAGTTTCGCTGCCGGCCGGGAGCGACTCGCCGGGGGCAGCGTGGCAGCCGCCTTGCGCTGCCCACAAGAGCTGGGCAGGTATCGGGCAGGCATTCGCTTCAAGCTGTGACAAGGGTTTATTTTTCCAGCCAAAATAATTTAATTTAGTGGAAATTCTTTCCCTTCTCAACCTTCTTTCCCCCATAACCAGCCAGTCTTTGGGAATGGCTGGTCATCTGGATGGGAACCAAGCTTGATGGAACATCAGGTTTGAAGGCATTTGAAAAGCTAGCCTAGGTTATGTCATTTATTTTCCAACTGAGTGCAGCTGGGGGGTGCTTCTTTTATTCTCTCCATCAAAAACGTAAGGCCTAAAATAGTGCTGCTAGAGGAATTTCCTATTTCTGATGTCAGGGCAGATACCTAGGCGGGGGGGTAGTGTGCTGCGTTATGAGCTAGTGTGCCCATGTTTTGTGCGCTCCTGCAACGCTGCTGGTTTGCAAATGGAAATACTGGTTTCACTGTAGCCCAACAAACACACTGGAGTGAGACAGAGAGGCTTCATTTCTACAGAGTTCGCCCAGCTACAGAGGCTGTGAGCAGGGACATAGCTTTGGACTGCCCAGAGCTTTGCATCTATCAACGTGCGTATGTGTACAACGCAGGCATGTATCAACAACACAGAGCTGTCTGCAAAGCGTCTGGCAGCCTCTGCACACGTACACCTCTCTGATGTGACCCGCAGATAGGCGGACAAGCCCGTTAGAAGTCTTTTTCTGTCCTCAGCCCACAGCAGGATGCAGTTCTTGCATCAGTACTTTAAGCCAGAAGAAGTAAATAACAGAAAAGCATCTCCAAGCTTTCCACGAACAAAGATCTGACCCAGAAAGAGCTGAAAGTGAAGTCTTAATAGAAACAAAATGTTGCCTTTCCCAGGTGTTTTAGGATTTGTTTCTTTGTCCCCACTGCCCCATCTCCTTGTGCTGGCCTGTTCAGTGGAAACATTGGAGAGACACCAGGGAAGAGGCCTGGAAAGAGAAATAAAAGAGAGAAGGAAGAACAGTCTGACCGCACGGAGGAGTCCGGACGTTACCACAACCCGAGTGAATCACGGCTCTCACGGCCTGGACCGACGGTACGGGCGAAGGCGAGACAGGGAATAAATGGACGGACCGATGCTAAAACTCAAGCCGGCCGCAGGCCCAGGGCGCGAGCAGAAGCCACTCACCTGCGGTGGCCTCACCCGGCCGCGACCGTCCTCCCGGCGATGGTCCTTGTACAGCAAGTGCAAGCACCAGCTGGGATCTCGTGCGACGTGGAAGGGTTGGACATCAGAGGTGGGTCAGGAGTAGTCCACTGGCAGTTTTAGTAATGTCTCCAGAGCTGTAGAAGTTAATGAATCTGTAAGGAAAAAAAAATAGATTTTTTTATATCAACTCTGCCAACTATACGTGATGTTTAATAGGACAGTTATCATACGTTAAATACTGGCGTGATTAAAAACATATTTATTGAGGATTAACAGCTCCATAATAGCTGCACGTCTGCTCTGAGGCTGTTAAATCTCCAGGAGTATGTTTCTAATCACCTATACAGTAACTATCTTAATAAATCTGAATTGAAGGCATATTTGGGAGAGCGTGGATTCCAGGCTACATGCACCTGGTGGGTTTGTGTGGAAGGGAACGGGGCAAAAACGCAGGACCAAGAGGGAGGAGACGGACAAGCCCTGCTCGAAGCAAAAACACCTGATGCCTGGGGAAACCCGGGTCTCGGGCCGCCCCGGCGCGGGAGGCTGCGAGGGCGCCGGCCGCGGGCTCCCGTCCCGCGCCACGCACGGGCGCCCTGGGCCGACGGGGACCCTGCTGCTAGCAAAACGCTGCGGCGAAGCAAAGGTATTTAGCGAGAATAAACGCCGAGGCAGAGCCTGAAATGTTTATTTTCCAGCTCCAGGCCATCCATCCAGGGACACCGCTCCGTTCCAGCGAGCCTCCCTCTGTTTATAGCAGATGAGTAATGAAGCCCAGATTGTCTTTCCCCGACGGATGTTGCAGTCACCCAGGGTAAGCACGAATTCGGGCCCGATCCCCCCCCGCCCCGTCCCACCTCCGTTCGCAGCCGCCGCGCCATCCCGATTGGCCTGGGGAACGGCTTTTCTTCCCCTTCCACGCAATCAAACCCAAGGTTTATTATTGCTTGTTTCCACGGGGTTTCCCTGTTCCCCTCCCCAGCCAGCCCGCTTTCGCCTGGGACCTCCGGCAAGGCGGGAGCGGGACCCGCGCCGCAGCTAGCTCGGAGGCGGCCGAGGGCCGGACGCCGCGACGAGCGAGCCGACGGGGAGGCCCGGCCGAAGACGAGGCGGGCTGAGCCTGCGCACGCCTGCTCCTCCGCGGTCTCCGCGCTTCGGCAGAGGCGACGGCAACCCGGTAACGCGGAGGCGGCGGCGCAGCCGAGCTCCCTCGCGCCGGGAAAGCTACGCGCGGCTTTCCCCCACGGAGGGAAGGGGGTTTGCGACGGAGCCCAGCTCTTCCCCCTCCGAGAAGCTACCGTAAAACGCTGCAGACTGCTCAGTGCTTTGAACGGGCTCGCACGGCGCGGCGGAGGCAGGGACAGCGCAGCCGCGCGAGCCCGTCGCTGCCGAGCGGCCGGGGGCCCTCCCTCGGCTCTCGCCGCTGCCGGGAGCCCCGCACGCGGCCGGGCGCCTCCTCGAACCGCTGTGCCCGCGGCCGTCCCCGCTCCCCGGCGCGGCCCCGCCGCAGCGAGCGCCCGCTGCGCCCAGTCGGCCTCATCACCGCAGCGCCGCCGGGGCACCGCGCTGCGTGAGCGCCGGCAAGCCCGAAGGAAGCGCAGAACAAAAATAAAGGAGCCCGAACGATAACGCTAACAGCAAAGACGCGTCTCTGCGATGGCAGAACGGGGCTGGATTGAAACCATCTTGCACGCGGCATCAAAACAGTGCTGTCAGATCCCCCCCAAGAACGGCTCGAGGCAGCAGCAGTTGACACGTTTCCCCAGCACTTGAAGCTCAAATTGAAAACCTGCCATTAACATTAAAAAGGAAAAAATAACTTTTCAAAACTCCATACGTTTATATTTTTTTTCGGCCTTTCCTTCTTTCTGATTCATCCTTCTGATATTTTGCTTGGACTCCAACCCTGCTGCATTCGTCCTTCTTCTTAGCACATTTTTGGGCTGCTTCCACCATTGTTCTTGGTAGCTTTTTTTTTTTTTTTTAAGGACAAAAAGAAAAAAGACATGTATTTAGATATACAACCTGGTCTCGTTAAAAATCCCACCACTGGAAGAGAGAAAAGCGTGTGCAAAAGTGAGCCCGGCCAGCGGGGCGGGTGGCACGCGCCGCGGGGCCGTGCGGGGTAAGTCGTGCTGTGGGCTGCGAGCCGGGCGTGCGCCCGGCGCGCTCCGTCTGTGCGCACGCGCGTGTGCAAGCCTGCGGGTGCCCGGCTCGGGGCGCCAGGGCTACCGCTGTGCCAGCATCGGGGGTGGCATCCGAGGGCTCCGTCTTCCGCGCAGCGACGTCTCCCAGAAGCTTCACCTGTACAAACAGCGTGCGTTTTCCGCCTCGATCCCCGTTTCCTCCCCATAGCCCCCGGCGGGGCTGATAACCGTGCTCCAGCGTGGGACCAGCACCCCGATCTTCCCCGAGCAGCGCGGCAGCAGCCCCAAGCACAACCCGAGGTCGGCGGGCGGTAAGCGTTTCCTTAAACCTTGCAACGTACCCAAACGCGCTTGCAGCTAGGGCTAGGGGCTGCATCAGCCGCAGTCGCCCCACGCTGAGCCCCGTCCCGCTCGGTGCCCCTCCGCCGGGCCTGGACCCACGTGCAGACCAGGCCCTGGCTGCAGGGGGGCTCGGGCCAGCCGGGGGGGTGACGGGGGACACAACAGTCGGTACGTTTTGCCAGGGGCGCGCGGCGGGTTTGAAGAGCCTGGTTTTAATAACGTGCGAGCGCTCAGCCCGCACCCAAACGTCTAATTTTGAAAAGGCAGGTTGGAGTCCAAGAAGCAGTCGCAGGCCTTCCGTAAACGCACTTTAATAATCGCCACCAAGAATTTTAATACCGAGCGAGCCGCCTGCCAGGAAGCGCGTGTAGCTGTCAGCTGCGGAGAGCGAGCGCCTCGCGCTGCTGCTCAGCACCAGGAGCCCCGCGGCCGCTCCGTCCCCGCCGCCTCCCCTCCTCTGCCGCGGGCGCTGCTGCCGGCTCCCCGCGTGCAGCCGGCTACGGAAGGGCCAGATACTTAGATTATGGGAATAACGGGGCGGCTCTGCTAGCTCTGGGTATAGTTGGAAAAGCTTTTCCTTCGTAATAAAGATTAACAGGATTAGGAAAAAAAAAATCCTCCGATGCATCAGGTTTTGGTTGCTGCCACAGGCAAAATACCCGATTTGATCTACCCCAAACCCTCCGGCCTAACCACGGTGGGAATTGCCTTTTACAGCCTTTTTCCCAACAGCTGAGAACGCTCCTGCCGGGGCGCTGCCCGTGCTGCTCCAAGCCCCGGCAGCCAGCGAACGTGCCCCCGGGCGGCCGTCGCTCCGTGTCCCCCCGCCGCCGCTCGTCCCCGGCGGAGGAAAACCCAATGGTCAGAGCCTGCGGCGGGAAGCGCACCACCTTCTTTCCCGCCCGGAAAAAAGCCCCAAGCTTTTATTTCTTGTTGGGAAGACCTCTGAACACCGTTTCCTGGCGCACCAGCCAATTATTCTATTTATAAGTCAGGTCCCAACGGATTGACGAGGGAAGAAAGGGGAAAAACCTCCGATCTCGTGAAATGAAATGACGAGATTACAAATAAACGCACCAGCTGGCCTCTCCGGACCTGACTTAGAGCGGGCCAGGAGCGCCAGCTTTCCGACAGGAACCGCACCAGCACCGCTGCTGCTTTGGCCATCCCTTGTGAAGTCCCTTCCTTATTTATTTACTTGGGATCAGAAAAGCTGGTGGAAGCCGCCCGGCAGAAATACCAGGGCTTTGCCAAGAAGGGCTTTGAAGTTTCAGCACAAGTTGCCTTTTTACAGGCGCCCGAGGGGAGAGAAGAGGTAGAGAGAAGGTCATTTGTTCTTTAGGAAACCCCCCCAAAACACTCCTGAGAGCTGAAGGGGCCTTTTCACCCCGCGGCAGCTCGCAGGGGGCCGGTGGGAGGGAAACGCCGGCTGCGCGATTAAGTCGCGTAGGTGCACGGACACGCGAGACGTCAGGGCCGGGGCAGTCCCGAAGGTCAGGACACTTAGGTTCAGCGCGGCTGGGTGGAAAAGCGGCAATTTAGTAATACTGCGCGCAAAGCTAAGGGGGACGGCCACAACTGCATCGAGCCCCCGTCGGAAAAAGCGCTTCTTTCCCCACGAGCCGAGCTTTTGGGAAACCTGGGACCTGCCTGCAGCGGGCTGTTTTATAGAAATCTCCATCTTTGCCACGTGCCGCCCTGGGCGGCAGCTTGCAACGAGGAGCTGCCCTTGCGAACGCTTTGCCGTCGGACCGTTTGCTAATAAAAGAGCAGAAGCGGGAGAGCGCCCTAAAACCTGGCCCTGGAGCACCGCGGGAGCCCGCTCCGCACGCCACGGGACCGAGGACGGGCTCCAGGCACCCGCGTAGCTCGCGGCAGGCTCAGATCACGGCGCTGCACAGCCGCAGAGCCGCCGCCGCCGCTCTCCCGGGGCTCGGCTTTCCACCAGCCCGCCGAGCAAGATGTTGTACCTTGTTTGTGTTTCTATGGTATTACCCTGCCTGCTGGCTCCCATCCTGCAACCGCCCCTCCCCACAGCTAGCTCTCGGCAGGGTTAATTTCTAACATGAAAAACGGCCTCCCAAGAGCAACTGCGGTTGATTTAAAATAATAAAAATTGAAATCTCAGATTTGATGACTAATCCCAGGAGACCAGCTTAAATTAGCGCTAACCAATCGGCCGCAAAAGACCAGAGGAAAATTCCTGCCGGACTTCTCTCCTCGGTCCACTCCCTGGCTTCATTTTCCATCCCCAGCTCCTTCCAGGCTGCAAACATATACAGTGTTGCCGTGGCAACCCTGAGACGAGATATACGTATACGAAAAAGTGAAACGCTCTCCTTCCTCGGTCATCGTTGGGAAGGCAGAAAACATAAACCTTTTCTGTTCTTAAGGCAATGCCAGCCTGCACCCAGGCACAGCCCCACCTGCCCGAAGCACGCGGGCTCCGGCTCCCACGGGCACCTGCCCGCCGCAGCCCGAAGGAGGATGCGCAGGGCGTTCCCACGCTCCGCACTGCCCTCTTGCATGCACGCAGGTGCTGAGAAATTGGGAGATTTGGGCAAAATTGCAATGTGGTGCACACACAGAGGTGCGCTGCTTATTCCTGCGTCTCCCAGGAGCTGCCGCGCGTTTGCGAATCCCCGATTTAGAAATAAGCCGGCTTTTGCGCTCTGGCCTGGACCAGACACTGCGCAGCCGAGCTAACGCACGGACACCATCCAATGGTGTCTCGTCTACACTACACTCGGTCTCCGAAAAGTTCCTGCGTCTCTGGGCTTACCCAGAGATGAAAACCATGCAGAAATTAAGTACACTGGGACTTCAAAGCCGAGCATCTATTCTAGAGCCTGACGTGTCCTCAGCTATCCCATCCTTACACCACCGTTAAGTCCTACGCTTGCAGGGTCTGTGCACTGCAATCCTTCCCCGTCGTGGGAACGCTCCGCAGCCCGGCAGGGACGGCAGGGCAGCTGGCTGGGGCGCGGGGACCGGGGTGGGCAGCTCCTGCAGCGATCACCACGAGTCCTACCCTTCTCTAAAACCCCTCTTAAGCAGGCTTTGGAGGAGCGGCCGCATTCCCAGCGATTCCCTCCTACCCTTAGCTTTGCTCAGAATGAATCCCAGTCCTGCACGTTACGTCTGCGTTATCAGCAGTTTTCCTCTCCCAGCGCCCGACCCGTAAGCAATAAAAACGCCGGGTCTCGTGAGCGCCGGGGGATGTCTTGGCCGCAAACAGACACGATGAAAAGATCAGTTCCCCCCACTCCACCTCGGCACCAGGCTGGACTTCCCTGCAAGCTCTGCTGCGCGCCGTGGCTATCGGCGCGCTCCCTGCTCAGACGTTTCCCATCTGGAGTCAATCGCTTAATCGGTCCTCTGCACCGTGGCAAGCGCCTGATTGATTAAAGCACGAACAACTTAGTACAAATAACAGTCGCTCGAAGTGGGGCTCCAAAACAGGGGAATTCCCTGGGCGAAGAGGGCCGTTTGTCTGGGTCACGGACGCGACTGGTTTTCTTCCAGCCATTTACGGCATCCTCCCCGGAGCCACCCAACCCGCGCTGCGCCCAGGCAGCGCTGCTTCTCTTCGCCCGGCCGTGCACCCTCAGCTGGCACAGCTCAGGGATATCGGCGCGTTTCGGGGAAATCTGGGCAGGCACTGCTGGTTATCCGGTGACGTCCCAGCAGCGAAGTAACGCGCAAAGGGGCTTTAGGTCCAGGGCAGACGCTGCCCTGATGGAGCAGCGAGAAGGACCAAGCTGCCTTAACACGAGTGAGCATGAACTGAGCTGCAGGCTCTTGCGGAGCAATTCCTTTAGCTTGGCCACCAAGTCTTTTACCTGAGATGCCATAAAAAGCTTAACGTGAAATTCTAGCTTCCTTAAAATCAGCGCAAGTTTTGCCACAGGCCTCTGTAGAGGCAAGAACTTGCCCCTCGGTTCCAGGTCCACAACCACCTTTTTCAATCAAGGTCCACTTCTGAGATTTGCTCCTACCAAGCAACGGACGTCCTTGCGAGGAAAACCCGCTCCGCTGCGTCAGGGCCGTAACCAGAGTCACTCTCGGGCTCCTCCATCTACCTGCCCTCCGCTGCTACATAACCGAGTCCCACAGCACAAGCACAGTTTGCAGAGCGGGGAAGGCAATATCACCACCCGCTGCTGCGACGTCCCGGGAAACTTCCTTCAGGGACGGCTTTGACGCGCAAAACTGGGAGAGCCGAGGACACAGCGTCATCGCTCGCAAAGACAAGGCGATGCATGTTTTGCCAAAGCGTGAAAAATATTTATATCCCAATACAAAGTGCCTGTCCTTCTCATTTTAATTTGCAATTCCCTGCACGCTTGGGAACCCGAACTGTATTTGCGGAAATGGTTGCTAAGGTAAGCTGATTTCTGCCGTTAAAATGTGCCAGTTCTGGGGCGCAGAGAAGATGAAGTGAAAAGAAGGGTGGGGAAGAGATGATTTGATCTGCTCTTTAAGCAGTAACAGCTTCAAGAAAAGCCCCAGAAACTGTAATCTCCAGGGTGGAGCAGGATTAAGATCATAAATAACTCCCAGGAAAGAAAAACGATGCCCTCTTTCACGTGCTGGTAGCGTGTTATCTTTAAGGCCAACGATGGTTAAAAGAAAAGATAAAATAACCGTCTCCAAACATCACCACCTTCCATCCAGAACATCTACACGGATTTTTTTTTTTTTTTTTTTTAAACTGGGTTTTCAGCCCTCGCTGTTGCTACGGCTGCAACGCAGCCACCTTTGGGCTGGAACGCAGCAGCGGCGCGGGCCCTCGCTAAGGGGACGGGACATTTATACCGCCGAAACGAAGAGCCAGAGGCGCAAGGGCTGCAGCCACCAAACTTGCTGGAAGGGACGCAGAGTCCTGCGTCTCAGGGCACGGGGCAGGCTGCGGCTAGCCCGGGCCTGGCCCGGCCCCGGGCTCCAGGCGCCGCGCATCATCGTCCGCGGGCGGAAAGGGGATGCCGCAGCAGGCGCGTGCTGGATCCGGTCCGGCACCACTAGCCCCCGTTTGCCACGTTTCTGACAACTCAGAGTCCTGGATGCCACCGCAGGATCAGTAACGCGACATCCCGTTCCACCCCTGAGCAAGCCTCTTCCCGTGAAAGATTAACTGATAAAGGCTCGAGATCAAAACCATAAATCCCACCCCAAAGCGAGGGCTTCGCTTCCCCGATGGGGACGGTGCCAGACCCCGAGGGCGGCGCTGGGTGCTCCGCTAACGCAGGAGCTGTCTCCTTGCTCTTGCTGGTAATGCTGACGATGGGCAGCGGTCCCGAACGCTTTACATCTACAGATCGATCCCTGGGAGTCGGGAACCGGTACCCAAGCTAAAAAGCAGGTGGAATTTTAGGTAGTTGGGATGTAATTCCTCAAACTGGAATTTGGGCAGGAGTCCAAAACTAACACCCCTCACCCCCTCTCCACTTCCACTCCGGCAAATAGTGCCAAGGGCTCTTTAACGACCGTGAGTGGTCTAGGCCTGGGTTAATGTCTTATCCATAAGTTATTCAGTATTTCCTTTTAAAGACAAAATAGTTGAAATACCTCTCTTTTTCTCTTCAAATTGCAGTCGTGGCGGCTAAAAATGCAGCCTCTGCACTATTTCCATATGTGGCACCGACACGGAGAAGTGTCCGTTTCATGGGAGTCCCACCTCTTGAATTTTTATGGGAACTCCAGCGTTATCAAGTTTATAGCAGCGCTAATACCCACAGAGATAAAAGCAGCCTCCTTGTTATCATCAGAGCTCAGCACGGCTGGGAAAAGAGACTCCCTGGAGACTGCTGGTCATGTCTCCGACATCTCAGCGTAGCCAGGCAGGTTTGGGTTTTTTTTTTAAGGTTTTGTTTTGTTTTGTTTTAATGCAGCCACATCTCCCTGCCCTACCAGGGAGGTGACATGCGGAGCGCTGACTTCCAGCTATAGCTCCCCAGGGAACCCAAGCCTGAGAACTGGTCTCGAGGCAGCTGCGGTAATTGGGATTTTGTGCTGAAACCGTGTCCCACGCAAACGCACCGGGCATTCGTGCGAAACGAGACGCCAGCAAAGCAAACCCCGTCCCAAGCACGTCCCCCCACCTCAGCAAGAGGCAGAGCAAGGAGCGGTGCTATTCCTGAGTGCAGAGTAAGGCGAGAGCGGGGGGCTCAACCAGTACACGCAGAAAAGCGTTAGGGGTGAAAACTAATTTGTCAGCTTGAAACGGTATTGCAGACCAAAGAACGCTCCCAGCTAGACCTTTGCAACATCCAGGAAAGGTCAAAGTGCTCTAAGAGAATTAGTAAGGTTGGACCTAACCTACTATCTAGGTTCCAAACATCTTGGAAAACTGCGAAAGTCGAAGGGCAGGTCTGGACCCTACCCTGACTCCAGCCTGCTCGGGAAATTATGTCTTATTCCTGTGGCAAAGTTTGATTAACATTTTTTTCCCCTTAAGTTCTTTAGACCTCTGTTGAGGGGGAAAAAAAAAAAAAAAAACCCACAGAAACACACACATGCACAGAAAAGCCAAAAACATTTGTTTTTTGGCACCAGAGCTTCTCTTGGGAGGCTAATTCCCACATAACGGATCTCATTGCTGGGAGATAGCTTTAGATACGGCAAATGCAGCAGGCAGACTGAGCACTGGAATGTCCTTCGTGGTACGGAGCAGACAGGGTTTGGCGGTGGCGACTGTAAAGGGAATCCTTCGCTGAGACTCGAGGATGCAGACTAACATCAGGGTTTTCTGGCTCCCAGCGCCTAACATTTTCCTAAGTGCCAAAGGAGCCCTTAATCCTAAGGGGATTTGAGGCTTAGTTGCTTAAGCAATTTAGAAACGTGTCCTGGGAATGATTCTCGCATCATGTCAGTGCGAGGGCATGCGTTTGAGCTGGCTTCGATTTAGTGAAGAGGGACACCACCGACCATCTCTTTCCTGCTCCTGCAAGAATTATTTCACGTGGATCCTCATAGGGAATAGGTCTCCAGACAGATGTTGCCAGCAGGGAAACAAAATGACACGGTTTGATGCCTCAGTTGCACTCAATACTATAAAATTTATATATATCCATACAAGCACACGCACCTCTCTTTGTCTCTCTACATATGTACATAAACAGGAAAAGGAAGGAGATATCATATTCCTGGAAAAAGTGCTCAGTAAACCCATTTCCCCTTCAAGCAACTGGCAAAAACATCAAGTATAAGGATTAGGCGAACGATAACGAGTAAGGCTTTGCAGAAATTCCTGACAGGGGATTTTTTCCATGGGGAGATCCCCCTTCTGTGGGGGCTGCAGAGGGAGATGCTGGCGGCATTCCCACGAGGAGGCCCTGGAAGAAGCAGGCCCCGCAGCGCATCGCACCTCTTCCAACGCCTTCCTCGAAAAGCTATCCCGCTATTTCCTTCGGGAGAACATGCACTGCGATCCCGCTTTTCTACCGCGCTTCCCGGAGGAGGACTCCAGGGAGCCGAGCGCCTCCGGGCGCTGCGTTTGGCACGGCCTCGCTGCCGCCCCGCTGGAGTGCGGCCGCGCGCTTACCGCCTCCCTCTTGCCGTTGTGCATGCTGAACGCAGCTCTAAAGCAAATAAGTAGAGGGGAAGAAAGCGAGAGAGGGGGGAGAAAACCCAATCCGGGCTCTAAAAGCCGAGCTTTGTGTGTTGGGTTACGCCCAGTGTTGGCCGTAAACGCCACCAGTCACTGCTTCAGGTGCACTCGGAGCGACTCGGAAAATAAAGGTGTGTACTGTGCTCTGAGCCTCTGCTCCGGGTATTTACGAGCACAGGATCCCCCAACAAACGCGGGGGGACCCACTAACAGGCCAAGGGCAAAGGAAAAAAAAAAACTGCCCGTGAGCGCCGTGTTTTCACACGCTGCCCGTCGGTTTCTTGCCTGCTCGGACACCGCACGCGTTCCCGATCGGCACCAAACACACGAGCACGGCACGCAGCACACGCAGACGGGTCTCCGCCAGCCCCCCGGCCTCCCATTTCCCCTGCGGCGTTTTACAGGTGAAGGCTGCGTTTTTGCAAACCGGCAAGACCTCCCGCAGCTGCTTGCAGGCACCTCCCCGGCCACGAGGCAGCGCGGTCCGGGACTCCGCAGCGCTGCTCCGCTCCTCCCATCCCGTCCCGCTCCGGTCTCGCCACGCTGGTGCCGGGCGGGCGAAAAGGCTCCCGGCGGCACGATGCAACTCTCACGAGAGCGGGGATCGGCGAGCTGTCACGCACGCTGATGGTGAGCACTGGGGTAGCCGATGCGGGAGAGCTCCAGGCTACCACTCACGTCCCGCGAAGCTCAGGCCTGGGGAGGAGCACCAACGTGTGTCCTGCTCCAGGGATGCTGGGGAGAGCGGCTAGCAAAATCCACATCCTCTCTTCCCCAATTATTGCTACTGATAACTCAACCCCCCGGAACGACGTGTACGGAAGGCGATTTTTCAAAAGGAACCTAAGAGAAATAACACTCGAGTCCCACGCAGAAAATTAACCAACAGGAGGCCTTTCGTTTCGGCCAGCAAACGCTCAGGCCCTGCAACAGGGATTTGGACGAACGAGAATCGGGAGCCCAATCTGCCGAGACCTTCGCACCAGAAACTCCCACCGGGATGCAGTTTACCTGCCGTATTTTTGCATTTCTCAACAGGAACAGCAGCAAAAGGCCTGGCTTACGGCTCTTTGATATGTTTACAAGCTCGCCTAAATGCCAATCTGCATTTGGATTGACGATCTGGGTCACTGCTGAGTCTGTCAAGAAATACATTTTGTTTCTGTGAAAAGTGTCAGCGAAAGAAAAAAGTCTTTTGATATTTTGCTTTAAAGGTTTTCACGTTTCCTTTGAAAAGAATCTGCCAGAAGCCTGCCACAGGAGAAGTATCCAGCTTGGACGTTTCTAAAAGAAAACTTTTATTTCAAAAAATATATTTTTTTTCTCCCTAGGATCGCCCTCATCTCGTCTTCCCCTCCCTCTGCTTCAATGGCAAATTGTTTCCATCCCCAGATTAGCATACGCTCAGCCCAGATTAATTCCCTCATTTCTGCCAGGGAATCTGCCATTTCTGCAGATTTAGTTTCAGTGCAGAAGCCAGTGGACCTAGACCGAGAAGATCGCACAGTTCTCTCGTTCAAGGCGCTTGGCTACTCTCACCCCGCGCCGAGCACCGATCCGTGCCAACGCACAGCCCTACCACGCTGCCTCCCTACTTTTAGGCCCTTTTGTAACCATCGTGGAAACGAGGCACGCAGCAGGCCGAGCTTCTCCGTGTCCAGTAAAGAGACTGCGTAATTATTAACTGGTGGTGGTAGACCCATAAACAGCGTCAGGCTCCTAACTGGGACAATTATGGATGTTATTATGGACGATCTGGAGTGTTATGTGTGGGGCTAGGTGGGATGTTTATTTTATGTGATCCAGGTGGGGGATAGCTAAATTTGGGCTAAAATAAAGTGGTTGCTAAAGTCAGAAGGTTGGCTGAAATCACCGGGTTCAAACCTTCACCCTACCTGACCCTGGCCAAGAATGCAAACAAGGCTTGCTCCTCGCTGGAGGACACCCTGCCCAGGAGCTGTTCCACACAGGAGCTCCCTCCAGCTGGTTTTCCGGAGCATTTCCACTATGTGCAAACAATTAAATAGCGCTTTGGCCTCTGTTGCCCTGTGGAGCCCATGGACAAGCCCTGGCGGCCTCTGTTGCCCTATGGAGCCCATGGACAAGCCCTGGCTTTACTACTACAGTGCCTTCAGGGGCTAAAAATCCAAAGAGCAGGCCTGGAGAGATGTAATAACTGCTCTGGTTCATTGAGTCAGTCAAGGTTTGGGCTTAGACCACTTTACTTCTAGGCCACAACTTGTCAGACACCTTCCTGACCCAGGGCCACCAACCCTGCACGCTCAGCCGTGACCGCTGAGGTTTCTGCAATCACCAGGGCCCAACCACTAAATACATCATGTAACTGTCTGCACCGTGACAAATGAAAGCAAAACAACAGGCACAGAGGAGAGCAGCTCTTTAAGGGTCTCTTCATTTTGTTTTCCACCCTGCAACATGCAGCCACACACCTCCTGCTCTTTCTTCGTTGCACTTCAGCGAATCCCTGCCTTGCTCCACAGCCCCTTTCTCCTACCTATCAGTCACAGTCCTACCCTGTGTTAGCAAGAGATTTCCCACATGCGTGGGCACTTCTGGACCCAGAGCTGTCAAATACAAGAAACTGTACCAAGATCTTTACAGGAACAGGAGTCAGAAGTATTTGGGGAATTGATCTGAGACATGCTGGGGCTTCCCTATTCGACACTCCACATGATCCCATACACCACCCATCAGGAGCACTAAGCAACGTGGCCGACATCCATCACATGCTTGTCCTCTCCTCTCCCCAACTGGAGCAGAAAGGCAGCGGAGTATCTAGTTGTGGAATATGTTAATAATTATAATTATGACCATAAACATCATTAGGCCTCAGCATATCTTTGTCATTGTAGATCAAAGTGGAATCTGGCCCATTTCTAGGCCATTTTAGCAGCACAACTGGAAAGGAGAGGAAGCAATGGGTGAGACCAGGCAAGAGGGTCCCAGCCCTGCTCCTCAGTGGCATGACTTCTCTGCCCCGCTGCTTTGCCAGGGGAAAGCAGAAGCTCTTGCCTGCAAAGGGCTTTGGACTCCCCAGATGAATGGCACTATTGAAAGGCCTTTTACTAAACATATCTATGGCTCCAAATCCCTACACAAATGATTTTTTTTGGATGCTTTGAGCCACTGGTAAGAGTTTCCCCTGTTTTCACCTTCCCAGTAGCTCCCAGCAACAGTAGCAGAATGCTGTCCTCCTGCCAGGCTAGCCAGAAAAACAGGAAAGGCCACAAAAACGTCCTGAGAAAGGTTTCACACAGGGCATTCCTGCTCACAGCCACCCTCCAGCAGCATGCCCAGGGTTTGCTGTGCGCCCAGGGCATGCTGCAGGCAAACATCTCAAATTTGGAGAATTAAAAAACAGGGGAAGTAAGGGTGGAGGGAGTCCAGACTTGGCATCTCAGGTACAGCTGTGTGACATTTCTGCCTGAAACATTTCTGGAGAAAGACAGAGATCTGCCAGTATCAGAACGCGCTGTGAGTTCACGCTGGCTTTGTAAGTTGTTTGTTCTAAAGGAAAGGGGGGGCAGCTAGCATGAAATAAAACTATTCCAATCTTGACTTTTCAGATGAACCAGGGATAGGTTCGTTTCCCTGCATACCTACATTTTTTTGACTCAAAGGGGACTGGCATTTCCAAATTTTCATCTTTGGAATTTATTTAAAGAAAATCAAAACAGAAATGGAAAAAAAAATAATCCCTACAGTCTGAAGCAAGTTTTGATTTGATAAGAAACACTTCAGATTTTTTACTAGCTGAGGAAAACGAACAGAACGATTTGGATTGAACCACAAACACTTCTCTGGTTATTAAGCTTTTAGGAATTGCCAGCAAACCACAGAAATCATTATTCACACAGGTCAAGCTTTGTATATCTGACCCGGGAAACCTCGCAGAACGCAGAACTTAAGACCTCCTGAAAATTACGTCAATCCAAGATTTTCAGACAGGGTCCTCACAGTCACCAGGCACTTTTTAAAAGTGTTAACCTCAACCTGAAGAGCTGCAGATGCCGTGCGTGGTTCCCTTATAACCGCAAATCTGTACAGTGGAGCCCAAGGCTGGCTCCAAGACTCACTCACGGTGGTCCTGGGCACCTGTGTGCTGATGGGAAAGTTTGGGTGGCCCTTGCTGCAAAGGGCACCCACCGAAGAACTGGCATCCCCACAACCTACCAGGATTAAAGCGGGCTTGGGGGGCCTGGACACTGATGCAGCCGCTGTGGCATTGAGGGAGCCCACCTGAGATGACGAGCTGGCAGTTCAGAGCTCAAATACCAGAGCAGGCTGCCAAAAAAGCTCCAGAACAAGCCAAAAAAGCCAGCTGGCTCCAGGTTGGAAGCTCCATCAGGTTCCTTATTTGTCCCCAAAATATCTGAGGAACATCAAGCTCTGTGAAGCTCAGTTGTCTAACTTAAAGGCAGTGCCTTTAATTTTTTTTAATACGTCCCGATTAACAAACCCCCCAAACATTACTGCCCTCAGAGTGGGTTTGCCCAATAAGAAAAGAAACTACAGCATTCAGGTGAGAGCAAGCTGGCTTCCCCTGCAGAAACAGGAGAGCAAGCACAGAGCTCATACCCGTAATTTGAGCGGAGCTCAGTTCTGAGCATACAGTAGATGTGTGGCCTCGGTGGCCAAAAGGGGCTGGTGGGGGATGGACGCTTTTTTGACTTGCCATTTGGGTCATAAGTCACCAATCTTGTGGAGAGTTTTCAGAAAGACCAACCAAAAACCTGCTTTGGGTCAGCTGATACTGTTTCCAGTTTAAAACAGTCTTCCAGTTCATTTTGTTATATTTTTTTTAACTTAGTAGTTTATTCTTCTAGTTTAGTAGAACATTTTATTCTTTTCGTTTATCAATTTTTAAAAAAACATTCCTATACAGAAAGAAGGGTCAAAAGGGTTTATTTTGAAAAATGCCAAAGCAAAACATTTGTACATTCAAGAAATGACTCCTTTCTGGCCAAAAGGTAGTTGCCAAATTAGACCGGTATTTGTGAGTCATTTCTCTGCCACATTTTTTAGTGAATTTACTATTTGTCAAAATGAAGTTAACGTGACTCTAATGAGAACAAATATACATTCAGTTCACGTAAACATAATGGGCAAAAAAGAAGGTATTAAAGAGGGGCCTCACTTGCCGTTTACTTTGCTCTTTCCAGCATCGATCCCTGCACAAACTGGCTGCTGAACACATCGGCGCAGAGATAAAGTACATCAGAAACCCAGAGCCCTCCCTTGCTATACGTATTTCTATAGCGAGGCGTCAAGAGATGCAAGCTAGTCCCACGGAGCAAAGCTATTCCCGTAACTTATTTCAGCAGACATGCTTTTAGGTTTACTTAAACTTCAAAGCAGGCTATGGCAAATGCAGTTTTTCAAGGACAAAACCATTGGCAACGTGCTAGCGCTGGGATCTCTCTTTCAAAGGCGAGACAGTCTAGCTGTTAGCAGAATCTTAATATATATTTTTCTTCCCTTCCAGCATCACCACTTCAAATGGCCGTACTACTTTAGAGAGACTTGCTCCTCACTCAGATTTTCAAGAAACTGGTTGAAATAAAACCTTCCAACCTAAATTAGAAGAAATGGTGCATGCGAGCTGCCAAGTGCTAAATCACAGGCCCTGCAACCAGAGTGAAAAAGGGGGTTTTCTGAAGCCTTTGCTTCCAGTTGGGGGGAGGAGGGGAAACGGTGAAAACAACAACGAGAGGTCCACCCACCACCATGAAAAGCACAGCATCTCCAGCTTTCAGACTTAATAAACTGCACGTCTGCATGCTTGCCATCTCCAGATAACTTGTGGCAGCTGCAAGGAACAAGCCCAGCACTCACTCCAGCCATCGAGCCCCTCTCACCGCTGCCGCCGCAAAGGGGCTTGAGACCAGAGGAACAAGAGGAGCAGCAGCAAATCCCTCCTTAAGATAAAGAGGAGATGGCATCTCCTCTCTTTAGTACTCAGCTGCCCTGCTCGGTAGCTGGTTTTGAGTCCCTAATTTCTACTTGGACCAGTCCATCCCTTCCCTTTCACCAGGTCCAGACCTTGCAAGAGGACCTGGAGCTGCAGGCTCGTGCTCCAGGTTACAAAACACTCCTTTTTGGTAATGACATTCCCTTACCGTGTTTGACTCGGGGGCAACTCAACCACCCCAAAGTTGCACGAGATGCGTGTGGCAAAGCCTCCAGCTCGCCAGGCAGGTTTGGCCCTGGGGGGTTTTGCATCCATCAGTCTGAGCATTCAGGCAGATCAATGCTGAGGCAATTTAGGTTCTCACTGACCACAGAGGCAACGTGAGACACAAAAAGAAACATCGCAACTCAGACAGTTGAAATTCCTTTTAAGTCCTCGTGTCTAAAGTTTCCCTGTTGGCTGGGTTAAGTCCTTCAGAGGTACCCAGCCTATAGGAAATATTAGGATTATGGGATTTAGCCTGGCTGAACTGGGGCCAAAGTGACTTGCCAAGGTACCTGAGCAGGATACAGCTCCGCTATCACAGTCAAGTGCCTGCGTCACAAGTCCAATCCTCCCCTGTACTTAGTAATTTCTTTATGCAGTGTCATCTGTCCCTCCCACTGACCGCAAGCTACCCACTGAGCTGGAAGGACAAGCCTCTCCCTTTCTGGGTGCGTGCTCGCAGAGCGCGTGCCTTCGACGAGTAAGGGGGAAGAGGCATCTTCCCTTCTGTTTCTTCCACGGGCTTTCCTCTCTCCACCGGCTGCAGGCTGAAGTATTCCTGCAAAACTCCATGCTAGATTTGCCTAAAAAATGTCCATTAAGTTATTTTCTCTAGCAGAAGATGGTCTTTTCACCACCATAAAACTGTTCGCAGAAAGCATTCGATTTCCTCAAAAGCGTTTGACCTGTTTTATTGGAAAATGAAAAGACTAAAACCTGAGAACTGAGGAACCTCATTTTGAGCAGAACATCATTAAGGTTTGGTCATTAAAATCTGACTTTTGTTCCCATGACAGTCTGCATTTCCCCTTTTTTTCTGACTGGCTTGAATTTTATAGCATCCATAAGCACATCACAAATTGATGTGTTTCCCTGTACAGCCAGCACGTGGACCTAAATTCTGCATTCAGGCATCCACATCAGCCCAGATCCATGTTGCGCAGCCTCCCTGGACAAAGGCTGAGGTTTTCAACTGGCTTGATATAGAATAAAAATGCAGTACTTGAGTAAGGTTGAACTTACAAGGCTATTAGAGAACACTACAAGGATAGAGTTTCGTGACCAAGGTACAACCGGCCCTGTAAGGACGCTTCTCTGGTTCTGCTCTTTGCAGGAGAGATCTCCTTTCCTGATAATAAACGGAGGGACCACGTGCAGTCCAACGCCGGTGCGTGGCCACAAGCATCAGCCTACAGTGCAGACTTCCACCTCAAAAGAGGCAGCTCTTCCTAGATTTCTTTGAAGCTTTCTCTTGGGTCTACTCCATGTCTCATATCTGCAGGTCAGACAGAAAACAGAGTAGCCTCTTGGAAAGAAGGAGATGACTGCCGCAAGCACAGAGATGCTGTGGACACCAACAGATCCCGTGCTACTCTCTAGCT
This sequence comes from Rhea pennata, assembly GCF_028389875.1. Lineage (NCBI taxonomy): Eukaryota > Metazoa > Chordata > Aves > Rheiformes > Rheidae > Rhea > Rhea pennata. The sequence goes on along the minus strand of NC_084686.1, from coordinate 6,315,006 downwards.
CCCTGGCTTTCAGATTAACTCATCTAACCTTGCACTGCCTAACATCAAACACATGGTCTTTCTCCAAATCCTTCCTCGTACTCTGTTGTTACAAAACAGGAGACTATCTTCACTAAGACTGATTAAAAAAAAGAAAAACACACACTTGCAGAGTTAATAGAATACAAAGCTTTAGATTCAGCTGTTCTCTGAAAATAAATTTCCATCTCCCCCAAACTCCCTGAAGCTCTGCAGCTAACTAGCATTTTGGTCCCTCCTGAATAATTCATGTAGTTTCCCAGAGTTGTTGTTTTACTTCTTTTCATGAAGGCAGCCTATGAATACACCTGTTTGTTCCTGATTTTGTTAATGAATAATCCTGAATTAGCCATGAAACGCTAAATGGCACCATGATCTCATCAGGCATTAACCACGCATGAGACAAGCTTAGCAACCAGGCAAAACATAGCAGCCCAAGCTGGAGAACACTTCAAAGATGGAGTTTCTGAATATTTAGCAAGGAAACAAAAATATCTTTCTTAGTGATAAGGACATCAGCACTAGGAGAGATGAAAGAGGCTCGGATCAAATGGCAGCTCTGTGCGTAGCACTAGGGGATTTCACTCCCACCCTGACAAGTTTCATCCTACTCGGCTAAATCTCATTTTTCTCTTCCACTCTTTTTTCCTTCTCTTCCCTGCTGTTTGTGTCTTCTTCCCCATCCCAGGGCTGTCCACTGCAGTGAAGACGTTCACAGGACGAGACTAACATTTTCAGGTAGTGCTTTTCCAATGGTGTCACATGCAGAACAGTCCAACCTCAGGGAATTTTTACTGAATATATAGTCAACAAGCAGAAACTTCTAAGCACTGATCTGGGTACTGAGAAAAAATATAAACAATTTAGCACTTCAGTAAACAACACTAACGCATAAACAATTTATACCTGACATCAAGGGGATAGAAGAACTTTTGACCAACTGAAGCCCAGAACCAAAACTAAAAATAACGCAATACAAACCAATTCTGCTTTTCAGGCTAAAAACTAATTTCTGCTGTTGGAATCAGGAAAAGAGAAAGGTTTGACAGCTCCAGCTTTTTCTTGGAGAAGTGAAAATTTTCTCGGAAAAGAGGGGCAACGTTTCCTGACCGACTGCGCCTGCCCCACAGCGCCCAGGCTTAGCGCTGGGATCGGGAGCATCTTGAACAGACCCATGCAGGCAGCACACGGGGTGACACTCACCCCCTCCGTGGTCCCCCAGCCTTTCCTCACCGGGGGCTGTTCAAGCCAGCAGCGCCTCTGCAGAGCATCCCAGCCCCATGCTGCTGTACCTAGGACCCCGACGGGTGCACAGCCACCCTCGCTAGCCCCGCTACTGCTGCTTCTGACTGTCCCGTTCCCGTGTTCAGGAATGCAAGGGCCAAATCTGGTCTGTGTGGGAGGTGGCAGCACCCAATATCTTTGTATTAGCTGAAAGGGCAGTTGAGATGGAGGAGGAAGGCTGGAGCATGGACCTCCAGGCGCAGGACCATCGTATTTCACTGCTAGAGATCCCATGAGCTACCTAATCCACCCTGCAGCCTTGAGAGGGGGGTAAGTGTTTGCAGATGGGCAAACTGAGACACATGGAGATTTAGGCCCACGGCCACGGAGTGAGTCAGTACCAAAGCCAGGATTAGGATTTAGGAGTTGCTGGCGCCCACGGCGGGGCTGAGCGCATCAGACCACCCTGCCTCCTGCTGCTGCTGCGGCAGGCTCGGGTTTCTGCTCCCAAGGCCCTGGCCGCCTCCCTACCAGGTGGCGATGCTCTCTGGCCCACGAAGGCCACCCTTCACTACAGGCACGGATGCAAAATCTGAACAAAAGGAGGGTGGTTTCAGAAGGGCTGAAGGCTCCTAGCCCCAGCTGACTTCATTCAGAGCAAGATATAAGTGAGATGCTCTTAAAATCACCTTTGCACTGACACTCCACGGCTGGGATCAAGATCACCCTTCCCAGCACTGTGCACGCACATGGCTTGCAAGCAGTTTTTAACAGCATCAAAGAAACAGCACTGGGGAAACTGAGGCACTGAGCAAGTCAGAGGCTTGCCCAGGGCGAGAAACAAAGCCTGTGGCAGGACCAGGCATTTCAGCCACAATAACCCAAGCCTTAATTTAATCGCAAAACCATTTCTCCTCTCTGCCCCAGGAGCCTGGTGTGCTTCATTCTCGTTCTGAACAAAGCAAGCATGAGCTGTAAAATAAGGATGGTTTACAGTTATCTAATCATCAGCTTTTCAGTCCCTAGACACACTGGAGCCAAAGGTTTGAGCCCTACCAGGATTCAACACAACGTTATTTTGCTTTAGCAGGTTCCCTTTTGATGAACCTCAGTTCTGCTCTGCACCAGGGGTGCGTTTTATAAGAGTGAATAGACAGGTAAGTAATTGCAGCCTGGCTCCAAATTGTTTCTCTTCCTGCACTGTTTTGAGGCTCCGAGGTCTATAATCTTCATCTTCTGCCCAACAGATGTTCTTATACTCCAGGTCCACATTCTGCAAAGTACTTGAGCATGTCTACACGTGCTTTGCTAAAACGGGGCTGCAGCAGGGAAGAGGCTCCTAATTTCTTATTTATAGAGGTCCTCAATATAGCTCTCAATTAACTACCAGTTAGCTGCCCTCTACCAGTGAACCCTTATCCATGACCTGCCCTTTATGCGTTGTGTGTTTGTGTGTTCCTGTTTACAACTTTACTAACAAAACCCAAGCGAGTTTAGCACATTTAAAGAAAAAGTAATTTTTTCCCTTGACAGCATGGCACTACTGGCACAGGTATACAGGCACGCACACACGTGCGCACACACACACACTCGCAAAGCAGTCACCCTCCCTTTGCATTACTTCTGTGTCCTAGATACACACATGCACACACGTACATATATACAATATATAAAACACACTTATACCTTGTCCTATAAATACTTCAGTCCCTACACACATGCACAAGACTTCCTTCACAGCTCCGGTCTGTGCGCTTTTAGTTCCAAGCAACATGATCCAGAAGCTCCGAGAGCAGCTGGGTTTCAGGCCAGCAATCCCATCTGTTCTGGCCATGATCACACAAGCAAGAGCTGCCCAGATCCAAAGGAGCGAAACGGAGACGTATTAACTTCCAATCTGTAACGCTTCCGATAAACACCAGCCGGGGACGCACCCCAACAGTCCTACTCGCCAAGCTAAAGGTTGCCTCGTGCGTCACCACGGGCTTGTCCCCGCTCCCCTGTACTTGAACGGGAACTGAGGCTTCTCAGGTAGGAAAAGGGCAATTACGGAACAACCTCGTCAATGGAGCAAAGCAGAGATTTTTGTATCTGTACAAATCTAAGGTTGGTTTACGTCTCTAGAGTCACAAGGGTTTTATTCTCTCTCAAATTCCTCCTGGGCTTAAGTTTGGGTTTCTTTATGATGTGGACAAACAGCTAACTATATAAAAGCAGCTCTTCTCTTCAATTATATTAAGCTTTGAAGAGATCTACAGGTCTACCACTCAGTGCAAGAGGTACTGCCTCTTGGCAATTGTTTTATATGGCCATTCATGCTTGCATTAGTATATAAATCACAACTTTACAACTACAGGCAGTATTTAAAGATTCAACTGGTGATGCATCCAATCTCTAAACTACTGGTTGTTCATACGGCCAAGCAGTCCGTGGCTCGTTTATGGATTATAAAGGATTCCTGCTAAGTAGCAGGCTTCCTAATTCGCAGAGCCTGACTTCAGCCTAATGCCATTGCTTCTCCCTCTCAGTCTCATCATCCTCCTGCCTTGTTCTCTGAAATCTTTCCTAGTGGGTTCCAGGCAAGTCAGACCAAAATTTTACTTACTCATCAGCAAAGTTCGGTTCTCTATCCTAGCTCAGGATTTTACACCGTGGAAGTTTGGGAGCATTCAGACAGCGAGTTTTATTTTTTCTACCATCTGTCTGAATAAACACGCCCTCCCATTTTATTTGTCTCATATTTGATCAGGTTAAATCTCCAGAAACGGAGAAAGCTGCCCAAGACGCACACTGAATGGTACGTTGCCTACATACCATTACGTGGTCAGGGAGAAGCACTGTTCAGAAAAACTGACTGCCACCAAATGCCATTTTCAGAGAAACTGCTGTGAACAAATCCCAGGGCAGTGGGAACCTGCCCAGGGTGGAATTAGAAAGTGGCTATAAATCCCTGCCTTTCTATTACCTTCTCTCTCTCTTCGGTACGCGGATAACTCTTTACTGCATTCATTCAGCACCCCTCACAAAGGGCGCTGATACTTTAGAGTCTCACTAAAAACCGCAATGGACCCGGAATAAAGGCAGAAGGGGGGAAAAAAAAGCAAACAAACCCATCACGATGTTCTCTTCTACAAATTATTTGTTATCTCCTTGCCTTCCTAGATGAAGGCATGGCTCAGAAAAGCAGTAGTGAGATCAGAGGCTAATGCCACGTCTACTTAGCAGTGCTGTTATGCTTGCTATTTCAGGAGGCCTTGCCATTCCATGCTTTGCTTTTCTACCGGAGCCAAATATTTATGGTGTTTGAAGTAAATAGCTTGTAAAAAGCGGAGGTGGTAAATTTGTTTTGCTTGCTGAAAAAGCTTTGAAGCAAAATGCCTTTGGCATGCAGTGTATGCAGAAGTCCACAAGCCCAGGGCAGAGGTATGCTGTGTTAGTGATTACAGCAAGAAACACTCGTGTCTTCGCTGATGCTGAAGGGGCATATTTACAAACATGCACACCCAACACATCTTAGACTACTGCAGCATAATTTATCCCAGTTTCAGTCAGGGGAACTCATGCAGACGACTTCTACCTCACTATAACAGTATAAATATGCTGAACAGCCACTCCAAAAGAGCAATGCAAACGGTTTCAGCCAAAAGTTATGATATTTTGTTTTCACAGGCCGAAAAAAAAAGCCTCCAAAAATACAGTTGATTTTTTTTCCACTAAATACTGAAGTGTTCAGCAGAAATATCTCACATTTTCCAGCCCATTCAGAGCAAAAGCTGATGCTAAGATGTACACAAGCCATTTCATCGTGAGAAGAATATTCAGGGAGCCAGTTCCAGAGCAAAATCTTTATTGCTGGACCGTATTCATCCCTGGCAAAGAATCAATGAATTCGGGGTGGATTCTGGCTCATATTGTCCAGCATAGGATAGAAACATCACAAGGCACACATACAGCTATTTCATAGCCCACTTTGAATCTCACAGCATTTCTCCGATTCCGAAGCGTTCTCTGAGCTAGTACCAAAGCAGCAAAATCAGGATCAGACCCCTGGCGATATACATTTGCATAAAACACACATTACACTGACTCAGCTCAAAATGTTTCCTAAGAATTACATCCTAAAGTGCAATCTGTGCTTCGGACATTGGAGAGATGGAGTCATCCACACTCCAAGTGTGGAAGAAGGGAGAACCAGGAGTGATGTTAATTCTCAAAAGTAAATTTGAAAACAGTTGGAGAGCCAATGTAGCAACAAGACAGGGGTAGGTCATTCCAGAAGGTAGGAGAGGCTGGGAGGAGAGCAGTAGGAGTGCCGGCTGGGAGATGCAGCTGGGACGAGAAGATTGCAAGGCCCTGGGAGAGGACCAAGGGAGTCCAAAAGACCCAGGTCAGAGAGGACACAAGGAGATTTAGGGGAATAGAGTTGATGCAACTCCTATGCCTCAGGCCTGGAGGAAGGTCTGATTCATACCGAGGTTGAGTCACTTCTCAGGTCAACCTAAGGTCCTCAAAATCAAGTTGGAGAGAGGCATGGTGGCAGACAGGGTAAACGAGAGGCCGACCAGCAGCAAGCCATCAATGTCCCTTTCCTGACTATCAGTGTTGGCATGCCTCCCTTTTCTCCGTTGCCTGCCTGTAAGTAGAGAAAAGCCCACAGAGGCAGATGACTGATGGGATAATCCCTAGAAAGGCTCTGTTCTCACCACGAGAACAGCTGCAGTCCAGGGACACCACGTACAACCCAGATACAGGAGCAGTCTGAACTAACCTACATGAAACCATCTCCAAAGTCAGCTCTGACAACAGCTAAACACTGCCCAGCAAAGTCAGGTGAAACCCATTGCGTTTACAGATGAGCAAACACCTAAAAAGTGCTGGAACTGATTGTTATGGCTTGAAAGCCACTTAGCACAAGAAATCCATCTCAGGAAGACATCGCAAAAATGGAAATTAACCCGTTTAAGAAGGCAAACTGCAGAGCTCAGCAGTAACCAGGCGGCCGGGGGGTGCAGCAGTGGTTAAACAGCGGTGGGAAGGACTACAGGAATAGCTTTCCAATGGCTTGGGATTTTGTTGTAAGTTGTCCTGAGACCAGACCTGTCTGTCCAGAAAAACCCTTACACTTAATGTACTTCGGATATTTGTGCCCAGGTGTTATTGTTATTTTACCATGGTTTTATCATCATTTAATAAAGAGTGGGATTCCTTTTTGGCACCCTTCGCTCCTGCCTGCTTGCCTCAGTCCCAAAGCAACACGCGGTCCCTGGCCTGCTTTCCACACCCGGCGCTCGCTGAGAGAGAGGACCGCCTCGGGGTAGCGGAGAGCAGAACCAGAGCCCCAGCCCGCAGGGACACACGCAGTTTCAGGCACACCAGCCGCCCCAGGCGCTTCAGCGGACAGGATAAGCAGAAAAAAAAAAAAAAATCCTCTAAGAGCTACGGCCTTCATGGGAGCGTTCCAGGAGCTGCAGCCCGGACGGCGAGCCCGGGCAGCACGGAAAAGGCCGGCTGCGGGAGCGCACGGGCCCACCCACGGAGAGGCGATCGCGAGGCCAGGGCCCGACTTCACGGCGCGTTACCGGCAGGGAGAGCAGAGGAAACCTCTCCCCTTCGGAAGCTGCGGGAGCAGCAGAGGGAAACGGGGCTACGAGCGCTTCTCTTGATGGGCAGGAGTAGACTAAAGCATCCTTGCCCCCTGCTCCAAGACATATCGCCTTGGGACGAACGAGCCCTAGACAAAAAAAAAACCAGCAACCTCGGCCAGTTTTCTTTCTCATCCTGCGCCAACTACAGTTACTATAAAATAGCAGCAGTATTTCCATTGCATCCCTCCACCAAAGCAAGCTCGAGTACCCCAGTCTGAAATAAACTCTCTACAGACAAACGTGAACAGATCACGGAGCAGGAACTGGCCTTCAGGGAATGCATCCTTTTCCTGCAGTGCCTTAAAAATACTGGCTTGAAAGTCGTCCCCCCCCCCCCCAAAAAAAAAGCTGAATTCCAGTATATTCCATTACATGATATAGCTTCAGATTAAGGTTCCCAAGTATGCATTTAATTTAAGCTTAATAAAGCTGTTATTGTCCAGTCATTAATGGCTGCTTATTAAAAACATATTTATTGCATATGGTGCTTAGAGATCTCACAGAGAGAGCCTGAGGCAACAATCTCTACCTCCACCCCGTAGCAGTTAATGAGAGATACATGTGTACGGGGCTGTTAATTTGCAGCAAATATGTTTCTAATAAGCACTTGTTTCTCAGCTGAAGCAGGGTGCATGCATACCTGCGCATACGGGCGCACGCGTGCAACGAGACGTAAATGAAATGCAGACTTCGAAACTTTGCTTCAGCAGCACGAGCAGTTGCTTTGCAATAGGACGCAAACACACTACAGCGTTAAACCTACCAAAAGTCAGCTTTTGCCCTGCATTCGCTACCAGGGTAGCAGAAATCAGTACTGTAATGCCAGTTATTCAAATATGAAGGTTTTTGCACATAACTCAGAAAAGTATGTGGAGAGGGAACTGGAACCAGTCTGCAGGGAACAGCATCTTCTGTTGGCACCTCCGCGTAGCTGAAACACCGTGCAAGGTGCCTTGAATCACCAAAGGGATTCGGTCCTCAACATCAGTGTGTTTTTACGGGTATTTTGCGCGCAAGAGCTTGCTGAACGCCTTGGGAACCTGCCCCCCAGGCGACCCGCTGGCTCAGCACGAGGAGGACGTCCGCCCGTCTTCAGGACCATCACCTCGCTTAGCGTCAGCCCTGTCGAACCACCACACCTCCGACAGCCGAGAGGGTGACCGCCGTCGGCAACGCTCGGCCCGTCCCCCCAGAGCCACGCAGCCCGCTCGGTCCAGATGCGTTTGCTCCGCTTAACGGGGCTGTTCGCGGCTTTCACTGCTAGGGGAGGTTAAAAGAATTTGAGATCTGATTTTCGGAGCGCTCAGATGTGCCCCCCTCTCTTTTCTTCTTTCTGTTTTCCTTCGAAGCGGCTTAGGCAAAGGCTGGGGGTAAGGGGGGAGCAAGCAGGGGAAACACTGCCAGAAAAGCTCCTAACAGCCCTCTCTGGAGCCTGGGTTTACACACTCAGCTGTCCCTTGTAAACTAAGCCCTGCGTGAGATTTTTCCCAAACCTTTCAGTCCCCCCTGCTTGCCCCCACCCCTCGTGCTTTACTCATGCTGCAAGAATGCAGGAAAAAAAAATACTTTGGTACAAGAATGCCCTTCTGTGCTGCAGGAGAGACAGGGCAAGAGGAAAGTAAAACCACCCAGGCCTGCCAAAAGGCAGCGAGGGAGCATCAATGCCATCTCCGCAGTCCTTTCCCCAGAGGGCTCCGGCGTGCTTTCCTGGAACAGGATCGCTCCCTCCTCTAGACGCAGATCACCCGGACCAGAGCCCGGCCACCGCCAAGAGCCTACTGCTCGCCCCCACGGCGCCGCCACGCTCGAGCACCCCACGCGACGGTGCAGGGGGTTCCTACTCGGATCCTTTTTCTAGAGCACGTGCGCTAGGCTGGGGGTTCAAATACTGCCCGCATCTGCGAGGTCAAGATGTACAGAAGAGCAGCCCGCGGTGGGCGCTCCGGGTCCTGAGACACGGCAGGGAGCAGAAGGAAGTCCTGCGCCGGCTGCAGGGGTGCGGGATGCCTCGGTGGGGTCAGCTGGGTGGGATCCCACTTTTGGCTGACAGCTCGACTTGCCCCCAGTTCCCGTGAGAGCTCCCACGCCTGCCCGGGGTGCTGGGTGCATGCAGGGAGGTGGGAAGACAGCCATCAGCCCCAAAGATCCTGGCCTGAACTCTTTGAAAAAAATCCCATTTGAAACACTGAGTGCTTTCTGTCTCGGACCAGGATAAAAAGGAAGGATTTGCTCTGTTGCTGTGCCAACACTCCACTGCGGCCACAAGTCTCCAGGGAGAACGCTTTGGGATGGCCTCGCTGTGCCTAAAAGAGGGTCTCCAAACGCGCGGCCCTGCTGCCCAGATGTGCCTTCTCCGTACGCCAGGAAGAAATTTCAGCCCAACTTGACCCACGCAGCGAGCCGAGGTCACCTCGCTGCCTTGCCAACCCTCAGCCACCTTCGGTGCGATGCAGCATAAGGGGACGAGGGACGCTGCGCCCGCGGCGGCACGCGCCTGCTCCCGCTGCAGCGGCGCCGTGCCGGCAGGCTGGTGCCGCTCAGCATCGCTCAGAGCGCGTCTCGCAATGCCCACAGCCCCGACGAGCTCCGGACGCAGACCTGGGGCACCGCCGCCGCAGGAGCGGGCACGAGCCGCAGCGCTGGGCTCTCCCTGCCCGCCCGGCCGCTCGCTGACAGCTGGGTGATGTACGAGCACCGGCACCGCGGCTACGCTGCCTCTGCTGAACGGCCTGGGCCCCAGCCCAGGAGTTTCACTCCTTGAGTTAATGGAAATATTATACACATGGAGCTGGCCCCTGCCCAAAGACACTCCTGCCTTGCAGCGGGAGCCGCTCCTCGTGGCGCTCCGCTCTGCAGACGAACGCATTGGAGGGGACCAAGGTGAGGAGCCGCCGTGGGCCAAGAGAGCGGGTCAACGGGCAGCGGGACAGGGACCTGCGGGCAGCCACCCCGCAGTGGCGGCAGGAAGCCCCGCAGGCTGCTTGCAAACCCATCTCTCCTTGAGCCCCTCTCTCCAAGCCTTTCCACTATACCTGTTCCCAGGTGACCCCACACCAAGGTGCCCTCCTAAAGCAAAAAAAAAAAAAGCCCCCAACATCTCTCCAGCTCACGCTTCAGGCAAGGCAACAGGACAGAATTAGAGACGGAAGAGCTCAGAGAGGGATTTCTGCCTTTGGAGCATCCTTGGCAGCTCCACCATGCCCGTGGCTGTTTTTAACCACATGCAACGCCGTGGCTCGCCGACCTTCCATCTCCGCTTCTGAGTCCAAATGCGAGGAGGGTCTTGTTTTTATTAAAATGTTTTACATCTTTTATAATCTCTCTGCCAGCTGGATGGCTGTGCTTTCCAGGCAATTATATGCCTCATCTAAACATCATCTAAAATGAAAGGACTTCTTTTAATTAGGGTATTTAAATAGCACATTTGATGGAAAAAGCAAAGCAAACTTAACAGGACATATAGCGAGCATGCTCATTCGCATGCACACAGAACACTATTGGAAACCCTCAAAAATTAACAGCAAGACTTCTGTTGGCTTCAGAGGCTGCAGACCAGATGTCAGCGGGAAAACGAAGGGAGATGATACAGGGAGCAGTTACTGGGAGCTGCCACCTGAAGAGCGCAGGCACTGCTGCCTCACAGAAGGCTGCTAAAGGGTTTTGGATTTTTCTTTTTTTTCTTCAGTTCAGCCACAATTCTGTGTTTTTTCCCCCTACAGAAATAGTACCTCTGCAAGTTTCACTGAACTGCTTTTTCCTCCTACTTTTCTCCTACTTTCCTTTGAGTGGAAAACAAATTGGAAAAATACTTTAAAAAGGGAAAATTCCTTCCCTTCAGCAAAACCAAACCTAAAAATGCATCTGCTGAGAAAACACAAAATCTAGTATTTGCTACCGAAACACAAGCAGTAGTTTAATTTGGCTCATTTGACTCCTCACTCCCAAATCTGAAAAGTCAGACCAAAACTATAAAAAAAATTATCTGTATTTATTCCAAAAGCGACACAGAAAACGCTCCCTATTTCGTTTCCCTCTGAAAACGATGCTCTGCAGGCACGCGAGGCAGAACATACAAGACCAGGGAACCCGTTGACAGGAAGATGCAACCTCAGGCGTCCTGCTGACCAGCCCAGCGTTAAAAACCGCTTTGCGTAGACAAGCTGCGTTTAACCTTCTCAGACGGTCTGACAAACTCCGCTGGAGTACGGCTAGCGGAAACGATTTCTCCTTCTGCCTATGCAAACACAATCAGCACTGAGAGCGAGGAGCCAGTTTTTGTACGCCGTGCTCAATGCTATCGCACTGAAGTAGAGGATAGCACTGCAATGGAGAGCAGAGAAAAACGGGCAGCTGTCATTCATGGCAACTGGAGAAACAGACGGGAAAGATGCATTTCTCATACTTGAAAATGAAATTACTGCAGAAACTTCCAATTTCATGAGCTATTTGATGTTTTGAAGTACCTTCTTCCCCCTTCCCTCCCCGAAAGACATCACTTCGCCGGTTCTGAACTAAGCTTTCCTCTTTTTCCCCAGATCCAATACAAAGTTAACGCAGCTGGTAACAAGAGCAGGCAGGAGGCCTAGTCCCAGCTCGAGACCCTTTCTGCGGGGCAGGCAAGGGCAGTCCCTCCACACTGCCCCTCTCCCCCAGCCCTGTCCCCCCCCCCGGCGTGGAGCAGCCCTTCCGGGCCAGGAGGGTGGCCAAGGCATGTCCGCTAGGGAGTCACCGGCAATGGAAAGACTTGGGCTGCTAAACCCCGCTCCTGGCCCTGGCTCTTCCAAGTGACACCAGCAGTCTGGCTCTTGTCCCTCGCTCTCCCTTTCATCTATCCCTCTATAGCCCCAGGCGCTTTCCCCCACAGGTGTCTTGCCGTGTGGTATGCACAACCACTCCGCTTTTCTCCCCGGACAAAAACCGTCTACGGGGCCAAAGGAAGAAAAACCAAAGGCGTCCCTTGAAGCTGGTCTTAAATCCTGACACTTTTGGGGTGTGAAAAGCCTTGAGGGCAAAGAACCAAGCGAGGAAAAGCCAGGACTCCTGCCCACTCCGCACTGCCTCTATGAAGGCATTCAGGCCAGGATGCTTACTGGTATATACCTCTGAGCATACATAACTTCCATAACACTCTACCATTCAGACCTGGAGACAACCATTCTCTACTTCTAACTGTTCTGGCCTTAACTTCCAGGCATCGGCTCTTCCTAGTCCGTCTGTCAAAGCTCAGCATAATCTTTAAGGCCTGGGCCCTTACACGCAGCAGAGGTTTAAGCAAGGGAGAGGGTTTCCAGCAGATGCAAGAGACTTGAAGCTACAGTTTGCCAACCCAGCAGAATTGCGGGGAACCGGCCCACGGCTCAGACTCCGCTGTGCGGCGCGGGCACTTCAGAAGCTCTGCAGAGAGGAGAACAGCTTCGGAAAGGAAGTCTCAGAACTATCCCCGAGCTTGGCCTGGTTTATGGTTGTGCATCGAGCTGGGTAAGTAAAGATCTCGGGGAAAAGCTTGGTTTAGCTCAAGCCAAAATAAACTTTTCCCAAAAATGAGCAAGAGAAATCAAAAACCAGATCCACAAATAGTCTAAGTCCCTTCCCTGCTGTTTCCAAAACTGCACTACATTTGGTGAATTAACTTTTTGGACCTCCTACAATGAAACAGCCACTGCAAAACACCAAGAGAGGAACCGAGAGATCATTCAAATAAACACTCTCCTTGTGTATACTTGAATCTTTCATCACACACTAAGCTTCTATATAGGACTTGTATTTGTATTTGTAAACTTCAAGATAAAGGTACTCCCAAAGTTTACTTCTTTCTAACATCACACATTCAAACAACCAGAAAGCACAAAGTAGTACAGACCTGGTCACCTTTTCCCCATATTTCTCTTACTTCAGTGTCCTCCTACCCCAAAGGAACAACAAAAAAGTAAACCAAAGAAATAGAGCACTATGCTGTTGGCACGACACTGGTCTGGCTGTTGACCACAGGAAATTCTGGGATTCAACCTACAAACCCAGCCATAACACTCCAGGAATTATTGTGGGACTAGAAACGGCAAGAGATTAATCATGTTTAATGATACTTTACTTTCCCAGAAAAATTAATTTGCATCTACACGAACCATTTGATTTCAAAATGGGTGAAGAAAACTGGCAACAACCAACACGCCACAAAAATGGGACTACTGTGTCCAGTGTAAACTTATAGACATTAGATATGAGGGAGCTTTTCCTCACTTCCCAACGGTGCAAGGGCCTCTCGGGGACAGAAATCAACTTGCTTTGAGATATGTGAACACAGGAAGGATGCAAACACCTGAATTTTGACTCTTTCAGAAAATGCCTCCTTCTCCAGAGCTACCTCTCCAAGGCGAAGCATGGCCATCCATGCCATTTCTGGCCTCGGAAGCAAAACGCAGGATGAGCCCTCAAACGCTCCTGCAACACTAAAATGCTCATTCCTGTCATACCCATCACAGTTGAACGGGAGATTTCTGCTGCACCAGCTCATTGACTGCTCACCCAGGCTCCTACCAGATAGTCTAAGGGTGAAAGCGGGGCACCGGCAATGGATGGCCTCCCTAACTGAAGGGGAGCGCTCAGTCTCCTCCGGTGATCAACTTCTCTGTTTAGAAATGGAATAGGCAAAAGAAACATGGAAAAAACACACATTCCTTCAAAAAAAATCCTCAAAGAGTTTCCCTATGAATTATATGCAAAGAAAATCATTTGTGTGGGCTCATTTTATCAAAACCATCCCACTTCCTATGTCAATAAAGGGCCATTACTGCTTACATGATATTTCTGGCTTGTAACTTGATGTCTTGCCCATATTTCTTTGCACTGGAGTCAAAAATGTCTCGTCTGTGAAACACGGGTCAAATAATCTGTATTTTACAGTTGTTGGCAGCACAGAGTATGTTTCTCTCCCTTCGCAGTTGCTTTCTTTAACCCAAGGCAGAGATGCTGATTGCTTTCTCTCGTCTTTCGAGTGAGCTGAGCCCCCCGGTAAGCACCCTGACGTTACCCACCGCATCCCGGCCTCGAGCCCCCTCGGCTGCAGCGGGAGCTGCGTGCGACGATACCCACACGCGCCTCTGGCATCAGTTTTCTGGCCGCCACAGCTGTGCAATGCCTTCAGATATTGCTGCAGATGCTGCAAGCTAGCTCTGCAAGAGCTGAGCTTTACTGGCTTGCATCTCAGCAACAAGCCAGGCTTTGTCAGGTTTTTATTAATTGCACTAACTACTCCACACCGATGTTTTTCTTTTAGCAGCTTCTTAGTCTCCAGCAGCTTCAGGAGCTGATGATACTCTGCCTCTCTCCCAGGCTATTTGATAGTATGATATATCCGACTCTCCTCGGTGCCTTTCTATTCTTTGCCTGCCGACTGCGGTCCCTCCCTTTCCCTTTGTAATTCTTTACCTCTGTGCATCGGCAGCGCAGAGGCCTCCGACTTTAAACCAAAGCCAAAATTGTCCTTGTCCAGCTGGGTCTTCCATTAGTTTTATTATAGTTTCATGTCTGTCTTGCTCCCGTGGATGAGGCAGATACTTCGCTGTGGAGCGGCAGTCAGGCTCCGCGCGCCTTCCCTTAAGGAGCACTACAAACAGGACCAGGTTATAAATTTCTCCAGATTGTTTTCCATCTGAAGAAAAAGAGCAGAGTAGCTGGGATCCCAGCTTCTGTGCCTCTGTTTAGACCTTAAGGGAGAAATAAGGGCCCTTGTGTTTATTTCACAGCTCCCCAGGGGCTCTTACAGTGCTACATTAAGTGAAAACAGAGATGAGCTGAATAAACTATGTTCAGTGTTTCTTTGGGAAAGTGCCTCCAAACTCTCATAGAAGTCAACATCCTTGTAGTGACATCTGATTCCCAGGAAGGTGAGGTTATTCCTAATGAAACTCTCCAGGGAAGCAAGAAAAGGGAGGTGCAATTTTTGCAAACCTAACTGAAAAGACAGAGATGGCTTTTGGCTGGGCTGCCCTAATAAATAAGGACTAATTTTTGAGAGTATAACTCATGCTGGTGGGAGATAAGAAAGGAATGCAAGTTCCCTCAGAGACCAGTCTAGAAGAGAGTTATCCTCAGAGATCAGAGCAGAAATCATCCAGTCAACAGCAAAGGCCAGTCACCAACAATAAATCCAACCCAGGAAGACCAGACCTCAAATCGGTGGAGCAAGGAACAGTCCCACCCGACAGTCCGCAGGAAAAACAGGAGGCATGCCAAACTTGTCCCAAAGCAAAAGCTTTGTCTTTGCAGCACAAACTCCATTTAAATTGCAAGTCATTTATCTCAGTTTTGAAGAGACGGCAATACACTGGGCCTGAAAGGCAGCAGACTGCTAGTCTGTCCGGTGCTAGTTTCAGCAGCACTTCTACTTGGGGAATCGTCAGGGCAAGGAAAAGCAGGCCCAGGTAGCTTGAAGCTGGAGGGGCTCTCAGAGAAGTACCCTCAGAGTAGGATTTCCAGAAAGCACGAGCAACACTTGCAGATTTGTTTCAGCAAAAAACTGTTGAGGAAGCCAAACAGCAGAAGTTGGCTGCAGGAGGAGAAAACAACATCTCTCAGAGAGCTCCAGAGCCTGAAGCTTCTCTGGCACCACGGGAAGAAAATTGAGCCTCCTCGTTGACCTTGCTCTTGCCCAATTTCTGCTCCACCAGCTCCTGGTTTCACTGTGTCAAGTAAAAGAGGCTCAGCGAGCATCACAAGAAACTACAGCACTGCTTAGGAGACCCTCCTAGCAGAGCCTTTCCCCAGAAAGCTACATCTTGCTTTGCTCTCTGCTTTACTGTTCTACTTGCTTAAACTTCTGCACTGACTTGAATAATCACTGCCTATCTTGGACTTGAGCCATCAGTAACCTATCTCTTCACCTACAGGTTGTCTATAACTCACTGCCCACCTACAATCCCCATCCCTGACCACTTGCAGCCATTCAAAATACCTAGAGAATGCGAACTGGATCCTCCTTTTCCCAAGCTAATCACAGTGCTCTGGCTGCCCAAAGCCTCTTCTCTTACTTTCAGTGGAGAGGGTTTTTTCAACAGTACCTCTCTGAAATGATACTACAGTTTTGGCACGTATGGTTAACTCATCCCACTCTATTCACTGATAACAAGGTGATTCCCCAATACCCAACAAAATTGTGTCCCAGAGTTATATTCTCATATCCAATATTGATTCTGCAACACAGAAACCTAAATTTTTAGGTGAATGTACAAAGAATCTCAAACCAAACTGTATGATCTGAATAGCTTACAATTTGGGAAATTCTTAGCATCTGGCCTGACCTTCAGATCCCAAATTTGGGTTTTGAGCGAATTTAAATCTTCTAATCCTAGGTACAAAGTCAAAAGCCTGCCAAATTCCAAACCACATCCAATTTACAAGCGTAACAGAAAAGCCATTTAGAGGATGGTTCACACGCTCTGTTCTTTTCCAGCGAACCCCTATCCGGGGTCTCCAGCCACTGCATACACATCTCCCTCTCATCATCTGTCGCGACTTTTTTTGGCAGCCAAGTCTTTGCTGCCAGGGGAGAAGTCAGCTGACAAAACTCCTAACTCAGCCTGGTCTCTTCCTGCCTTTTAAAGACACTCACTCATTTTCACTCTTTTGCTGCTCTGTGCCTCATAATTTCGTTGCAGACAGGTGACATCACAGCCATGAATTATGAAATACTCTTCCCTGCTGGCCAGACAGGAGATGAAAACAAAGAACCACATATTATGCAGATCAAAATAAACGACACTCAACCGGACTACACAGAGCAGCAACGCTATGGAAGGCTGCTGGTACCACCATAAATCATATCAGCTAAGAGAGAGCCTCCTCACTCGCTTGATGCGTCTAGCCTCCAAACACGCTGTCGCGGTATGCGATTGTGGAGAACAGCTGGCTCTCATCTCGGCCCAGCACCATCTTTGCTGTCAAGCACAGCCTGGCCTACGGGCAGCTGTAGCAAAGCAGTAGCTTGGCAGAACTGGAGGGGCCACTGGCCCGTCTTGTGTTTGGAGCCCCTTTCTTTCTCACTGCACGTGAAAGCTGTTTCTCTTCCGCCGGCATTGTGACCGTCACCGTGTCACTTAGCTGTTGCACATGTTATGCTTCTAGGATCCTGCCCAACCTTACTAGTAAGGGCTCATGGATGCAGGGATGCGAAGGAACAGTCATTTGAATCTTTCTGAATCTTATTAGCTTAATGGTTTCAAACTCCTGTGTGGGGTTATTTTCAGATCTTAATTCCCCTGGAGTCTATGCTGTCATCTAACATTGCCCGACTGCCCCTCTCAGATTGACACTTTCAATTGAGTAATATTAAGTATTTCCATACAAACAGGCCAAGGCATTTACCTCCTTTATGCAATGTCAGGGACAGCAGGATGCACAAGGAGAGCGTTAATGCAGCACGAGAGCTCGTCTCAAGTAACAGAGCACTCCCGTTCTAGCAGGATCTTTCCTCTGATGAGATTAGGACCAAGTTGCAGAGAGTCTAAAGGGGGCTGAGAGTCATTGAGTCCTGATTTGAAATCGGACACCTGTCTATCCAGGAAGACAGCAGAAAGACGGCGCTGCTCCACAGAGGATTCGAGTAGTTTTCTGTACGGGAAGAGAAGGGTTGGATGCAGAGTTTTCCTCATGCTCCTATAACCAATCTTAGTGTTGACAGCTCAACTACCAAAACTCACATCAAAGACACGCTCTCAGGAAGACAGCATCTTTGTATCAGTAGCGATACAAAAAAATAGCCTCTCCCCAAAATAAAACGGCTTTTCAACAGAACAGAATATATTAAGGAACAATCCATTTAGAGAGCAAATGTCTACTTTAAAATTTCACTGGGGGTGAGGAGGAGAGAAGAAAACAAGAAAAGCAGTAATATATTTCACTGATGTTTTCTGCTGGAGGAGAAGGGTGGGGGCAAAAATGTCAATCAGCCCTGTAGTCTGGCTAGCAAAGCTCACAGCAGCAAACCGAGACTCGTGTACACAACCACTCTGGGAAAGGGACACCACAGACCTTTGAGAAGGGGGAGCTGAAATCCAGCTCTTCCCACAGCTGGAGGAGGTCCACATGCCAACAACTCTCCCTTTGGGAGGGAAGAACTATCAGCTCAACATCAGACCATGAACCTGGAGAGCTCACTGCACCTGCTACATATTTATAGATCATTGTAGTGGGAAAAAGTCAAGGCAATAGGACTGCGGAGAAAATAGAGTGGGAAAATGAGACCTCAGCTATGCAGCGCTGCATTTTTCTAAGAGCATATTGAACAAAATCTTCTATATTAAACCAAAACCACATTGTTGAAATCCTAAGGGGCTAATCCAGTTTCCTATCTAATCCTGTATCTCCCTAGTGCATCTTCTAACAGGCTCTCATAGAAAGAGATGTGCTTTAAGTAAATAAGAAGACATTATAAAACATTTATAGCAATCCTTTAGCAAATGAGTCTTAAAAATGATAAAGGAAAGCTTCCATGGAAGCAAGAGGTTTGGGATTTTGTCAAAGCTTTTTACATATAAGAAAATATGATGACGTAAGACTTACCCAGTGCATTCTCAAATTGGCAGAGACAGGAAAATTACCACACTGGGCACTATGAAATTGGGAGGCATATACTGATGAAAACCACAGCACCTACAGACACATGAGAAGACTAACTCACTCAATTTCAGCTTCTCCATTTACTGGTGACTCTACCCTCTGCTTGAACCTCTGCTGAAGATGCAGTAATTGCTATCGGTGCAGTGACATAGTTGCAGGAACAGCTCAACGGTCCACACCCTTAAGAGAGCTTGATTTCAGAGCAACGGGCTCTTCTGGGGACCTCAGTTCCTGGCAGTGACTCTCTGTGGCCACATCTTGGAAGCCATCAGTCAGCATGCCTTGAATGATGGGGGAGGGGGGGGAAACAACCCACATAAAAACATCCGTGCATCTCAACTGTGTGAGCCATGTTCTCCTCTAGAAGCATTACTAGCCCTTTGCCAGCCTCTCACTACTCATGCACTAAGGGAGGACAAACTTCTTGGGATACACATGGCTTTCTTAGGATACCTTGGGCTCAAACAACTATTTTCCTGGTTTCAAAATCACCTTGCTAATTCCAGTGGGACCGTGCCAACACAACTGAGGATAAAATTCAGTCTGTTACCTGGATCCCAATGCCTCCAAAGTCAGTTTTTCCAAAGCCCTTTTTCCCCATTCACCACCCTACCATAAAAAAAGGCAAACACCCAACGTTAAAAACCTGCTGGGAACACACTGGGATTTGTAGCAGCAAACACGAGCCAATGTGACAGAGACATCACCAGAGAGCTATGCACAGAGTTCTATTTTTAAACCTCTGCCTTGGCTACCTATTAACTCCTTTCTCTCCTAGGATGACGCGCAGAGATTCCTCTACGTTTGCAGAATGCAGCAGGCCCGATTCCTGCCTTTTAACCTTTACGATTTGTTTTCATCTCCAAGAGGGAGAACTGCACCCCCTGGACTACATTTCAAGGCCCGGCTGTGTTAGTTTTGGACAGGTCTTGAGCTGCTTCATGCTTCGCACTGGCATAGACTTGTTATACCAGCTGCTTAACAACAACACACCTGTATGCAAGCTGGGTCTGGGGGCACAAAGTAACCAAGCAGTGGTCTTAATTATTGCAGGGTGACACAGCGATGCCGGCATGACCTCATGGTTTACTTTAGCCGGATGATCTGATGTGATGAAGAGCACATGTTTTCTCAGCTGTCCACAGCCCCTCCAGGAGGCTGGACTGATCTGTGGTCTAAACCTCTGGTCCCAAGACAGACACCTGCACGCAGGAATCAGAGCCACGCTCACATCCTTAATGAAGCTGCGTCTCTTCCGTGTTGGTCTATAATCAATTTTCCTCTTAGAGAGGTTTCCTGAAAGTGGTTTTGGGTTTGGTTTGGCTTTCAAAACTGATGAAAAGATTATAATTCTCTCTCTTTTTGAAACCCATGCCTTACTACGGCTGCTTAAGACAAGCCAGGAGGCTACAAACCCAACGACATCCGCATAAAGACTGGGAAAACATCTCTGCGGCAAGCCAAAGGCTTGTGGGGGAAAATATGAGACACATTTACGTAATAATTATAACTCACACTTGCACAGAACCTTTCAGCAGGGGATTAAAAAGCACTTTGCGAACATTATCGACCACAGCTCTTCTACGAGGTAGGTATGATTTCCTCTTTCTCTACAGGAGGAGCCAAGGCAGAGAGGTGTTTTTCCAGTCCAGGTTTTCAAAAGTCACCCTGCACGTTTGGAGGCCTTGGTGCTTGGATGCTAAAAAATGAAGTCATAGGAGGCCCGACTTCCCTGCTGGCTTAAGCGCCTGTATTTCACAGAGGTGACAGCTCACACTGCAATGATCACTATCCTCCAAAACCAGTTGGGGTAGAAGGAGGAAAAAAAAATAATAAAAAACGAAAAAGCCACTAAGAGCTCGCAAACCAAACCGTGGTGGCCACTTCTTAAAATAAGGATGTGTAAGAAACATCAGAATTAGAACTAGAACCCAGGATTTATAACTAGCAAAGCTTGGGTATGTATGTCATTTCAGCACTATTAGTATGCTAGCCAGTAGAAACTTAGTATCCACAGCTTTTCAGTCTTCATGCTCCAGGGAATAACAGGATCTGTGTGGAGATTAGAAGATTTTTGGCCTTTTCTCCAAACCTATCTACAGAAACAGAAGATACAACTGTGCTGCCCACTTCCACCACTCTAGGGTATTGTTTCCTCCCTCTTCCCTTGCAAAGGGGTTTGTCTTGTGCCAGTTCAGAGCGAGCCACTCAAGGACATCAGCAAGGACATCAGGGTGACAAAGGTTGATGCCAAACCTAGGAGCTGCAGAGAAAACATGAATAGAGGGAAAAGGAATCACAGCCATGTTACCAGGCCGTCACCTGGAGTCACACTCAAATCACAGCAGGGGTTTTTGGAAGGGTCCAATTTAGGCCCTAGAAAAGGCATGTTAATTTACAGAGCGTTCATGGAAATCTCAAAGCAACGTAGAAAAGGTGACAGATCCTTTAAACACATCGTTGGCAGTAGAGGAGGGGAAAGGGTGACCCAGAGCTTGCTATAGGGGTGAATTTACTAGCTATAATCCTAACAAAAATGTACAGACCTCAGTTATGCTACCCACTTCGTAAAACGACCACAAAACACATATTGCATCAGCAAGATGGTCAAAGGCACCCTGGGACTCATGCTCTGAGCTCTTTAAGGAGGGTTTTTTAAACTTACCGAACACTTCATTATTGTGAGATATGTGCATAAGTCCTAGAACATTAAATAACTTATACGCATAAGTACTTTGCCTATATAAATAGTTCATGTGGAACCAGAAGTATCCCATTCAAACACCTAAGCATCCGTAACCTAATGGCCACCACTTGCCATCGAAGCGTCAGCACCTCAGTTCCAAAAGCTGCGGTGAAACGAAGATATAAGCTCCCAATGCACACGGCTGCAAACATTGCTCTAGGTCACAACAGTCCTAGAGTTCCTCCCAGTCTCAGCACAAGTACTCTTCAGGTATGTAGAATAGCCTTAAAAGATGGCTGGATTCAGAAAAGCAACTGTATAAAAGTGACACCTCATTACCACAGCCATCTGCCCCACGTTTCTGGTGAGTCATACGCACTCCACTTACAGAGCAGAAACACAAACACATGTTCTTACTCCTGCGAGCAGCATCATGCCAGCGCAACTCGGGAGAAGCCCGTGAAGGTCTCTGCCGCCTCGCGCTGTCATCGCAAAGCCGTCGGCTCCGCGGTCCGCATGGTAACAGAGCAACAGCCTCCCGCCTTACACAACACCCTTTGCTCAAACAAATGCCTGTATTTCTTTTACAGGTGGAGAAAGGGAGGCACAGAGGTCCGAGAGGATTTCCTGAAGACCGAGAACAGACTGATGAAAGAGCTTTGGGCAATACTCAACTGCTGGTGCCTGCAGCAATAGCTGTTACAAAATTTAAGATACCCTTGCTATGACAATCCTCATATTCAGCTCTGATTAATTAGCTCTCATTAGCTATTATTGCCATTTAATAAGTGGGGAAACTGAGGCACGAGCCCATGACCAACAAAGACTTCCACAGTGATTTATGGCAAGTGAGTTCTAATGCAAACCAAAGTGTTGGCTGCTGTTTAAATACAGAACTAAACCTAAACATAGTTGCTTCTGCTTAAGCTGAAGAGGCATCCTTTCTAACTCATCTGAATTAGAAAGGCAGAGAGTCTCATAATCCAAACTAACGTGCTTTCTGGCACCAAGATGTAACTGAACACACTCTTAAGACTCTTCCTCAAGGAAGGGAATTTAGGATTAACAGTATCAGACACCAAATTCTGCTCCCTGCTCCTACCCCTGGAATCTCAGGGGCTGCACACACACACAAAAATAAATAAAATAATAATAATAAAAATACTAGGACAGAGAATAACACAGCCCAGAGGTTTTTTTTTTTAAATCAGAATATCTTAGTATCTTTTCCAAGCTTAATCTACACTCTGGACAGACCAAGGATAGCAGATTTGGCAGCACATTCATTGCCTTTGGGGAAGCTGGAAAGTCTGCAAGGGAAATGGACACACAGATTATGAATAGATGAATCCAGGCTGTTTCAAACACTCAAAACCATGAGAGCTGGACAGAGACCTGGGGATATTTAAGCACTGCAGGTTGGGGCTGCTTTGCAAAGTGCCTCTGCAATTGCTTGCTGACAGCATTCACACCAGTGTTACAATCAAGGAGAAGAGATAGCCACTGCTTGGGCATAATTAATACAAGACCATCCATCACTATAAAGCATCACTCTTAGGTCAGTTCACCTACAGTGTCTGGAATACCAGCATCTCAGGAAAAAAAAAAAAGAAAAGAAAGAGAGAGAAAAATAGTCTTTGTTTCAACAAAACACTCCAAAACCCTCACTAAACACGCCCCTTCTCAGTGGGCAATAAGTAAATGCTCAAACACTCTGCGGAAACAGGCTCTAAGTCATCTTTGCTAGAGTAACATCACTGTGTTATTTTTCAGCTCCGGTTCAGTTATTAGTTGTCTGACAGTAATCACGGCTCACCCCACGGTCCCCTCAAGCAGCTAAAAACTGGATGAATGTCCCAGGGTAGCTCTTGCCTTCCCATTGCATCACTCCAGGCCAAAGGAGAGCCAAAACAAGGCAGTTCCTCCAGCTGAATAGGACTGAAGTTCAAATTCACAAGGTTCTTGTGACCTTCACTTTGCCATGTGTTTCTCATTTTAACCCTTCCTAATTTGGTGCCCCCCTCCTTCTGCCACAGAGTGGTCATATAATCCCAGAGCTTTGAATCTATCCAGAGCCCATCCGAGATCATGCTTTGGCATCTACACAGTCAGTTGCAGCCAAAAATGGCACGCAGGGCACAAGCTCTGATTAGGAAAAGCTGTTTCACAATGAAATGCAATTACAGGACAAATGTTCGATTCTGCTAGGAATAATTTATTTGGGGATTTTTCAAAACCAAACCAAACTAGAAAAATGTGTGATTTTTATTGCTGGTGAAAGGCACTGGATTTGCACTCGCAAAGGAAGCGTGCTATTGTGAAATGTGCTGAGGACAACCAATTTTCCTATCTGATGACATTTTTCAGGATCCAGAATTTCTTAGCATCTACATCACAGGAACCGGAACTCAGAATTTGCTTATTCCTCTTCAAATGATTTTACATTGAGCTTTAATATCAAAACTAAAAATCAACTGCTGACTGAAAACTGGAATATCTGACTTGACAACGGTCAGGATGGGTTGACTGTGTTCATACTTTTCCCGTGACATTGACTAGAAAATCTCTCGTTTCTACAGGAAGCTTGGGGGACTTCTCACAAGTATTTAGCCAGGAGCTTTCTGAAGGAGGCTGGAAACCACCCTAGTAAACTAGCCTCAGGGGAAGATCTTAATTTGATATCTGCATATAAACACTGTTTAGGGGGTACCAACCCTCAGCTTACATTGTCTTCTCACCTCCAAGAGTGTAATTGCTTGTGGAACTGTCCTATAAGCCGTTAAGTCAAAATGCTCTGGATTTAACCACCTCACTAGTAAAAGGGCATCAGCTCATGTGAATCATTTAGGTGAACTGGAAAAGAAGGAGCAAGCACTTCTGCATCGATAGTGGCAGGGAAAAGCGATGACTGAACCCGCCTCCCCTTTAGCTAAAGCGTATCTGCCTTTCAGCCTAAGAGTCTGCAACACCAGCTTCAGCTAAAAGCACAAATACACACAACTGTGTCTTAACTTGCTTTCCCGTTAGGAATGTAAAAGAGCACATAAGTAAAAAGGAATTCTCTTCTACGGGAAAGAAAACAGATATGCCCTTTTGGGCTTTCAAAAGTTCTCCAAGTCAGGAAAGTATCCCTGCTGCAGGGTCTCTGCAGTCTACTCTTCAACGTTCACTGTGTTTGTCAACACATGGGCGTACACCAAGTGTCAGGGATCTACGGTTTCAAAGCAAAACACAAAAAGCTGGGGTTGGTTTACACCATCAGACAACGTTCGCGCCATCATTTATCTTGGCCAGCAAAGAACTTGCGCTTTTGATTAATTTTGTTTCGGGAAGTGGCAGAGAAATCCAGGCCGTAGCACTGCGACAGGACACGCGAATGGAAACTGTCATCACTGAGCACGCAAACACTGCTAGGAAGTCTTCTTCAGCGAATTCCCCAGAACTGCTGAACCCTTTTCCAGCATGCAGCCAGCTGCACCAAAGCCCTAGCTTCACCCAGCAAAAGTTGCGTTACAAATAACACTGCTGGAAAACAGGTTTAGGTGGTGCCAGGATGCAATTGTTCCAAAGAGCTCAAACCACAAAATAACTTCCCC
This sequence comes from Rhea pennata, assembly GCF_028389875.1. Lineage (NCBI taxonomy): Eukaryota > Metazoa > Chordata > Aves > Rheiformes > Rheidae > Rhea > Rhea pennata. Next base: position 6,290,224 of record NC_084686.1, on the reverse strand, counting down.
AGTCATGTACAAAAACAATCATTTTGGAAGAGCCTCTAGTGAGTACATACACTCATTTACACTCTGCTGTTACTGTTAGACATGTTATTCTCCATTGGTGATGAAATCCATATGTCTGCTTTTCCCTTCGTTCTTTCTACATTACTATCTGATGCTTTGATTTATTTCCTGGCTTTCCGGATTGATTATTCAGAGCCATATAGGAGGGAAAACATGATACTAGAGACAGAGTCATAAGCACAAACAAAGGGCAAAAGAGACTAGAGCGCCAAGTATCACACATCTGTAGTGTCTCTCGACGGGGTGTGTGTAGGGGGAAACGTATAGCTGTTCTTCGAAATGAACCAGACAAGGATTTATTGCCAAAGCTATGGTAAACTAAACTTATTGGGCAAGGGTTAAGAAACTAAGGACCCAATCTTATAAACACTAAAGCACATACTTAACTTGATTTCAACATCAAAGACAACTCACGTGAGCAAAGTTACTGAGCATGTGTTTGCAGGGCACGAGGGGTTAGCATTACAGTCATAAAAGCTTGAAAAGGTTGGGAAAAAGAGAGCAAATAAGCAAGGATTAAAAATAACCCAAATAGAGAAAGCTGGCAAGGAAATCTTGGCAGCTAAAATAATAGTAAAAAGCTCACATAAATTAAAACATTGTTAACATTATATATGCAAGGAGTCCTCAATTCTTTTGTTTGCCAGACTGAGTGATACGGTCTTACTGTTGGGACCTCTGTTCCTCATTGCCCCTTTCTCATCCTGTGTCTAATACTGGAACTTTGTATACGATAGCGCAGCTTTATTTGCTTAAGTACTCCTACCCAAACCAACGAGACAGCCTGCAAAGTCAAATGCCTGCAGGACCAGCACGGAGGGTTAAGTCTCCTTGCTAGGGCCTTGCCTTTGTGTACGTGTCATCTCTGCTCTAAGAGCGAGCGCCTGATGCCAGCAATGCAGACGGAGCAATAGATCCCTCAGAGCTAAAACACCGCTAAATAGCCAAGCCAAGCTGTTCACCAGCGCTATTACTTTTGCTTCACACACACATTGGTGGGGCACCCGTAAGTTCCCATCGTAGGCGCAGGCCGTATGACGGACCCCGTTCCCCAGAAACGTCACTCCCAGCACACGCTAACTGCGCCACGGAGCAAACCGAGCGTTACTGCAGGTACCACCACGCAGCCAGCACCGGCAGCCTAAGCGCGGGCTTCTCTGCTCCGAGGGGCAAAGTCTCTCCTTAATACCCCAGGAACACAATGACTGCAGAAAACTTTAGTGTTTTAAAGACACTTTCCAGTGGTGGACTCCTCCCTTCATCCAGATGGTTCTCTGCACCAGAGAGAAAAACACTCACCCATTAGCGCTGTTGTCCAACTTCTGCCAACTCAGAGCCAGCGTAACACTTGGAAATGTCAAGCTAGAGCTGGAAAGAGTTAGAGGCAGCACGGAAGTGAGGAAAAACCCACTTACCCACAACTCGCAAGTTTCCTGTGGGAAAAAAAAAAATCAAAAAGTTTTTTGTGGAAGGCTGTCAAAAAATGGGAATTTTCCCATAACTTACTTGCTTTGGGGGAAAATGTTGGAATTCCAGCCAGGTCTATTCCAAATCTCTTTGGTTTCCAGTATTAGGCTGGGAATACAATAAAAATAAGCTTCTTCTGTAAGAGTGCTGGCATTCTAGCTCCTAATATAGCTGATTTTAGGACCAGCAAAAACGGTGATTAGTAGCTGTAGAAAACTGTCAATTAGAGAGAAAGCAGCACAGATGAAAAATGTCAGTAGGAGCTTTGCAATCTGGTTTAGCTCCCATACTCTTCTCCAAGCTACTTCCTCTACTATAATTCTCAGTAGGGTGAGGAGACAAATTAGTCTTGCTCAGATGAGAAGGGTTTTGTAGGTGCCTGCCTCTGCAGTTAACCACACACTTGAAGCCTGGTCTACCAAACTTGGCAGCAGACTCTGGCTTGACCACTCTGCTTCCTCAGCTACCTACTCCTCAGCAGCTCTGCCTTCGTTCAGCTGTAAACACTGACCCCAAATTCCCCCGCCACGCTACTTTCAAAAGGGGACTCTGACACCCGAGTCCTCTCTTACAGGAAGCAGTAGGAGCTGATCGCTGCATTCTGGGTGGCAGCGGCAAGTGGTCTCCTTAAATCATCCCCCTCCATTTCCCCTTTCAGATCTGATGCAGGGTACAAAAGATCCCAACAACACTGCTGCGGGCTGGGAGAGGTCCGCAGCTGACCCCTTTGCACAGACTTGTGCTATACCCAGTGGACACTGCCTGTTCTGCAATGGGAGTTGCAGCTTCCAGGCCCTGCTCCTCCACCAGTCCACTCCTATTAAGGCAGGAAGTCACATTTTTCTGGGATTTTAAGTATTTAAGGCAGTTACCAAGGGATGAGGTGTTTGCGGTGCAGGCATTAAGAGATCATCCTCCTGACTCTTCCCACTGAAAATAAGCAGGACACTACCAGACCAGGCTGCCTCATTAAGAGCTGTAACATTTCAGTTACAGTGACAGATATAAGAAAAGGTTGTTGACAAGTTTTCACTAGTTCTACAATTTAAGGAACGAAACATCTCATGTCTGCTGGGATTTTTTTCCCCCCATAGACTAAGCTGGCTGGAGGTTCCTCCTCCCTTTATTTATGCAGTAGTAAAAGCAAGCAAGGTGCAGGTGGAGGAAAACAAAGCGGTCTACAAGATATAATTAGTGGATTTGTTGCTCAGTAGTCAACATCTTGGGTTTTTTTTGTTGCCTGTACAGTTCAAATGACAACTCCAAAGCACTATGCTTCAGTGAAACCTAGTGCATATTTTTAGAGCAATTGATCTCAGACAGTTACTATCTAGGGAGTAGATCAGCACAAATGACACAAGGAATGTGGCACATTTTTATCCTCAACTTCTTCCAGCAACCATTAATTTCCTTCCTCTACCCTTGGACTGTCTGGATTTTCAGTATTTGGTACCATATCCCATACTCCAAATTGGCAGGCATATTAAAGAAGTCTGTAGCTCACATCTTCGTGAAGCATTGCAAAGGGATCATGTCACAGCTAACCCTCCCTCACCTATCAGTTATTATTACAAGAAAACTAAATTGCCTTTGAACGAGGAAAGTCATTTTTTTTCAATCTTAAGATGGTCTCCACTTACAATCTACAGCGTAACATTAAACCTCTTTCTCCAGTAACGCTAGCCCCGCTGGGCGTCTGATCTCACTAGTCGACCGCGGCAGCCGAGCGCTGGAGAAGCGTCCCACCAGAGCCGCGGAAGCGTCTGCAGACAGAAATACAGGATCCAGACTTCGGCTCCACAGGGCAGGGAGGCTACCTTGCACTGTGATAAGACACAGCAGAAGGAAGAAAGTGCCTTAGGGATTTTCAAGAGTCAGAGAAAACTCACAGCTGGATGAGAGAGCAAACCAGGCTCAGTGGTTAGAGCTGAAAAGCTCTTGCAAGCAAATCCATCTCTTCCCCTTGGAGATGCTATCTGGGCCAATAAATGGTAACTCAAGAGGGGCTGTGGTTACTAGATAACAGCCCTCTACTGTCACCAGGAGTTAGACCCTGCCCTCACCAATCGCTTCCCCAGAAGATTAACCCCTCTCCTTTTCTGGGCACTGCCTATCTTCTGCAGAAGGACTTGCTTGCCACCGCCCTGCAGTTAGCTTGGGGCAATACAGCTTGCTCTCTGCACCGGCAGTCTGCCCGCTCTCTGTGCCTTCGCCAGTCACAGCCACTTACAGGCATCCTGAATGCAACCCTGCAGCATCATTTGGCTTCTCTAACCACTACAAGTGCCAGGAAAGTTTACCAAAATACAGCAAGGCGAGACCATGACTGAATGCAAGGTAGGGGTAAATGGAGGGAAGCTATTTGTCCCCATGTTGCAGCACAGGTAAGTAACAGGGACCAGAGATCCCAACTTCTAGTCCCGTGACCCATCCAGTCTGGGAATATCAGTAATCTTGCCTTCCCCATGGCTTCTCAACGCAAATAAAAGCAATAGTGCTTCAGGGCTGCACTCTCTTCCCATAGATTAGCTGCCTCTGCACATTCCCAAGCAAAGCATTACACTATGCGAAAAGAAGGCACAAGCCCTGCAAAGCCTGTCCCTCTGGCTAAGACAGGAAATATCTCCCATCATCTCAGCTAATCCTCCACCAATACAATGAGAAACGATGTCCAACAGCCGCCAAAAGATTATTAAGTGAAGAACAAAAACACTGCACCGCCCATTGCAGTGGAGCCAAAGGTAATAAAAGGGAATTAAATGCTGCGGCCAATGCATTGGGGGGGGGGGAGCGTGCAAAGAGAAGCAGCAAGACTTCAGCAAAGCCCTAGCATTGAAGTACAGGTGGTTCAAGGACATAACAGCTTAACCCCAGCTCCCCAGAAGCCACGTGATCCATTTCTCTGCGCCAATGGAGTCTTTTGCTGGAAAACAGGCTTACATTTCTGACAACACAACAGAGATGCAGGAGAAGAGCAAGAGGACTAAACTGAGGCCAGTGCACTGATGTAGAAAATGGGAGCAGCACTTAGCAGGCAAAGCAACCTGACACAAGCCAGGTAACCAGAAAGGTCCCACCGGCAATTCAGTCAGGTACCGTATTTCAGAGCACGATGCTAGCTTGATGCTGTATTATCTCCATGCCCAACAGGATCTCCCTTTAGGCTCAGCCATAGAGGAAGAAGGCAAAGGGCACGGCTCTTGTCTGCGGTACCTCCCCTGAAACCTGCCTCCTGCAAACACATCCTCTAGCAAGGGACAACATTGCTGTCCGGATCTCTCCAGCGGGTCCTACCACAGACAGACCATTTCTTTAATCAGTCTTTAATCTTGACCAACAGATTAGCTTTAACTACAAACGATCCAAACAGAAGAGCAGTTTGCAAATATTTTTGTAACTACATGCTGCGAGCTGGTGCTGCTTACATAATTCAGTGCAAAGAGATAAAGAGCTCTTGGTTGCCCGGGATAGTAATATACAGCTCAGCACTAACGTGCCAGCTACTTTTAGCAGCACGCCATTTGGGTGCTCGGGAGAAGAATCTTGCAACAGCTCCCTCCTCTCTTCTCCCCAGTGCTAAGGGAGATCTGTTAAATTAAACAAGGCATTTGGACTGACAGCACTGAGAGAAACTTGGCGTTCACTTTAATATCAGCCTCCAAAAAGCATTTCCCAGGTTGAATAGCTTGTTTTTAAAGGCAGTTTTTCTTCAGATTTCTTTTTGTTTTCAAGCAAGTGCATTTAAGGCAAATAGATTTAACTCTTGCAGAAAATCAAGGGTACGTCCCCTTTCCTTTGCTCCCTCCTGGCCCCAAAATTCCATTTCTAGTGATTCTCCAGTGTATTCCCCATCCTCACGGCATGCTGCTACCGTGGGAAATCCTACTTTGGAGAAATTATCAGGAAAATATTAACTTCACCAAGGTTTCCTTCCTTTCCTAAGCAGGAAAAAGTCAGTTTTTGAAACAATATTTTGTGCTTGAAATCAGTCTTGCAGTTAAAAGGTGTTTGGAAGTTTCATGTTTTACCTGCATAGAGAGCATCAACATTTGCACAGCCTACCTTCACCGTTCACATCTCGGATGTGACCGTTTAGCATACCAAAATTTTGCTGGCATCCTAGATAGCAAATAGACTGGAAAGCCTAGCATGCCCCAGTTTTAAGTCCTGCATACCCTACCTGTTACTTGACCACGAGGGCAAAGGTGTTCCTCACTGTTTGGGAGGCTCATTAGCTGCCAGCAGCAAATGATGCCAAGGGGGCTCTTCGGCCTTGATCATCTGCCTACCTCTAAGCAACTGGCAATACCCAAACCCCAGCTTTCAGATGAGCTGACCGCAAGCAGACACTCCCACGTACCTTTTACTTCATTAGCTCTTTCTGTAAACATACCAATTTACATTTATCCTCCCTTAGTCGGTAGTTCCACCCCCATTGCAAAACAGTTCTTTAATTCTGATGAGAATTGCACTTAGCAGAGGTCTGCAGTGATAGAGCAACCCTGCTTGCCAGTCATCAACAGCTGAAGCCAGATTTAATCCCTTGTATAGACAGAGGCCTGGGAAGCAAACGTAATTGGTTTTAATTTGTTGTTTGCTTGCATTTTCAATAATGAACACAGATCTTGGCACCCTGCAAAGCAAACTCTTTCCTTGGTTAGCTTTTCATTTGCTCCCCTCATTTCCATGCAGTGATATTAACTGATCCCCTACCACCACACTTCAGATAAACATTTCTTTTGGGTGCTTTAGAGCACACAGTCATTTCCTGCTTTCCTCCCCTGCCTCAGACCACCACTGGGCATTAATATCCTTCCAAAACATTTGGAAACTGCTACGGATAAGCTTGATCTCAGATTTAGGGCCAGAAAATGGTGGAAAAGCATAGTTAATGGAGTTAGCATAAGCCACACTTCAGCCCTTAAAGTAGCGCTTAAGTCCCTGCTGATTCCCTAGGCACTGCCAGTTTTCACCCATCCAGATTGGTGGGTAAACAGGCATACTGCAGTAAATTTTGCAGTCAGATGCTTGTAGAAGCACTTGGGAAGATCCAGGGACTAACTGTCTTCAAGCACAACAAATGCCTGGGTCTCGTTTTTGCAAGGCCGAGTTCCCTTTGAGTCTCATTCGAGTTGCACGTAACTGAAAACCGGGCCGCTTCACTGCAGTTCCGCAGAACACAGGAGTACGTGCTCAAGTCTTTGAGCAGGCCCCCTGGATGGCACCACAACTACGCTCACCATCATCATCATAAAAAAAAAAACATCCCTTCCAGAGAATTTACAATCTTGAGACAGACAAAAGACCAGAGAAAAATATTATCATTATCAGTAGTTTCTATGACTCAGGCCTGCCCAGAAGTCACAGACTATAGCAGTGCTGGGAACGAACTCCACATCTTAATTTCCACCCCCATCCTTTCAGAGCGCCCTTCTTCAGTATCCCTCTTCCCCTTCAGCATCCACCTTCCTCTTTAGGGGACCATCTAGTTCTGGAGACTAAAGCTGCCTTTTACAAGGAAGAGCCCTGCTGCTACTCAAGTTATTATGAAATCCTCCAAAGTTTCATAAATACCTGAAACAAACTCGACATCCAAACCCGGTTTACAACTCCCCACTCGAATCTATTAACTTCCGCACATGGGATCCTGCAAATTCTCCTGTAACACATGGTTCAAATCCCATGGGAATCCTAAAACGATTACACTGAAACTGAGACACCTAACGCCTTCCAGGAAGTCTTAAAGATGTTTTCCTTAGACATACTCCGCAAATCCTTTGCAACATAAAGTGACCTAATCCACAACGTTTGGGTATTATATTCCTACTGTGGATCTATTGCCAAATTCTCTCTATGCGAGTAATACCAACTAGGTGGCAGAGAAAACGCACATTCTAGCTTTCTACCTACCAGTGGTTTGAGATCTGCCACAGGTACCTATCTTGCAGAGCAAAGGAAGTAGGTTAAATCACACCTCCATCATACAGTAGAGACCATCCACTCTCCAACAAGTTACAGAGGAAACTGGTGCATGCTAGTCCTGGTGTTTTGGGTGATATTGAGTAACTTCATTGCTAGAGCTTGTCCAAGTTAAAATCCCGTATGACTGTATCTTCATTTAAAAGCTGTTCTTACTGTTTAATAGAGTAATTTTCTCCTGGTGGTCTTAAACTGAGGGCAGTTTCCAGCAGAGGTTGCTCCCTATTAAACTGTTAGTTGCTCCAGGGCTTAAAGCAGTGAAATCAGGTTTGCTATATGTGGGTGGCTTTTGTTCAAAAGCCTGATGACTAGACGCTAAAGTAGAAGCTTTACCAGTCAAAAGCTCCCCAAAGGGGGTCAGTGGAGAGAGGTACATTGCCACTAGCCACCACACACCTTCAGTCCTTTCCGTCACTCCCTGAAGCGGCTTCCAAGTCTACAGGTAACCTAAGATGAACATGCTTCTGACTTCTGTACCTAGCAGAAAAAAGTAGGTATACACATACATATAGCATAACCAAGACATTCTTCCCCCCCCCTCCACCTCACCATCCCAGCCTAAGCTCACAGCTCTTATGAGTGACAGTTAATAGCATACAAATGATGAGTTTGAAGAAGGATTGCAGCTATGTTTATAAATCCCAGCACAACGCTCTGCTTTTTTTAAAATAGAAGACCACAAACAACTTATGGTCAGGCCCAGGTCAATTCCAAATCCTTGTGCGCAGAGCTGTTAGCTGGCCAGTTATTCTTCATTCTCTCGTTACGCACCTGGTGATTTATAAAACAAAAGCCTTGTCCACAGCACGTTATTTCAAAGGTTGTTCCCCACCCAGGAGGGTGGGTGTTTCTCCCTACTTCAGTCAATTCAAATACTGATCTTGTCCTCCAGCACGCTCACGGTACCTCCTTGACTGGCAGCCTTGACACACGTATTCCCCATTCCATCATCCAGAACCTCAGGAATTATGAAACACTTCAGATTTGAGTGTTTTTTTTCAGGCCTGGCAAAATCTCACTTAATAAAGATTTCTGTTTTGGCAGCAGACTATTAACAACTGTTGCATGTCTGGTTTTCTCCTGCTTACATCTACCTTTTAACAGGAGCCTCTAGACCGTGCTTCCCAAGGTAAAGGTCCACAACATAATGCCAACAACCATAGAGATACACAAACTGCCCTCCCCTCAAACCCTGTATCTGATATCCCAATCAGGAAAGGCAATTAATCTGTTCAGAATCAGGCATGAGTAATAGCTATTATTCCTTGACATTTACTTGTTTTCTTCCAGGTCACAACAAGTAGTTATACAAGCAAATATCAAGCAAACAACTGCATAATTCAAACATGCCATTTTAGAAGGATTTCTGGAGTCATCACAAGCAAACCACAGGTCACAGGGGTACAGTTCCTTTGTAGTACACTGTTGTGTGTTTATTTGCAAGAGGGTCATATACTGAGTATATCTGAATTGCACTCTGTTTATGTCTGGCTTCCAAAATATCTCCAATTCTGGATCTGATAAAGGGACTGAAACTCAGGGCACTGAACATTCAGTTAATTTGGAATTTCAAAAGCTAACATAGGAGCATGCATGGAAGTTGAGGTCCCTTTACTCTTCCCAGACCCAAGCAGTTCAACTGTCCTACTGTGAAGTTCAATCTCTGGGTAGATCTGTGCTAAGATTAAAGCGATTTGCATTCGAGCTATTTTTAAATCTATTGCCTGAAGCAGAAGAAACATTACAGCAATGTGGGATCCACCTGCACTTCCTGCCTGAGCAATTACCCAAGGTTGAGCTCTAACTACTAGGATATGAACAAGATCCCACTCTGCCATGAGGTCAGCAGATACAGTGACCACCTAGGCAGGCTCCGCTCTCATTTATCAACTGTCATCTGGGAGGACTTGGCTGGAGAGGCAGCACTAGAACAGCTATAAACTGAACTCTCGCATCTTCATCTGAATTTTCTCTTCTAGTATATTTGGTTTTGCTGCTTTCCCTTTAGTCAAATGAGCTCCTACAGAACCAACGGAGGCATACGAATACACAGCGGCACATCTGGGTGGAAAGCCTGATAAAACACACACTACTAAAGAAGCCGCCACCATGACTTATCTGAACAATTACGCAGCTCTCATTCTGCACTCAGCTGCTTTTCACCTACCAAGACAGGCAGAAGGGTTCCCACGCTGAACACAATACTCAATTTAAAGTGCATCAGAAATAACTGAGCTAAATCAAAGCATAAGAACTAGCAGCAGAAGTGATCCAGCAGATGTTTCTCTAAGCGAGCTTTCCAAAGCAATGTTTGTCTTTAAGCCACCCTCTACAGTGCACACCCAGCAGTAACCCTGCTCACCAGCTCAAACAGTTTGCTACTACCAAACACTGCCACACTAATATCTCCACCCTCCATTTCATACAGGATTTACTAAGTTTCCTGTGACTGGACAGCCATGAACACCCATCAGTACCATTTTGCCCACTCACTTCCACACCCTGCCCGTGCCAATGGTTTTCTGCATTCTGCCTCTCCAAGTGTTCCAAGAGTTGTAGTGCCTCTCCAAGCAGTACATTTCAGTAACAGCTAGGTCAAGCTTATACTCAGATGTGCAATGCCAGTTCTCCCATGTGTTAGCCAAGCTCTTCACATTCATGTGGTAGCAATTAAAGGTTGTCTTCTCTTCTGCCTTAGTGGCATCCCAGTCGGTCTTTTTTTGGATGCAGTGCACATCATGCATCTCCTACTCCTCTGATAGGCCTCCTGCCACATAATACCATCACCAGATCATTGCCTTGTTATGAACTAACAGCCCTTTCTCCTGGGGCCATTCACATGGCCAGTACCCTAGCCTAACACACTGCAAGGAGATTTCCCAAGTCTGGTGAGGAAAATACCCTCCATCCCCTTACTTGGCAGTATTTGTAACTGAAAAGGAAAAAAAAAAAAAAAAAAAAAAGGTTTTCTTCCCCTCTGCCTTTTATTTGCAGGGGAGAGATTTAACAGTATTATACACAGCTGCAGGAAATTCTGCCTCTGTTATGGTACAGATGTGGCATCACATCTGGACTTGCTCTACATGATATTTTGTCCTTCCTGCTCAGCTGCATAGACCAGAACAACTAAGATGAACAGAAAAGTACACATGAGCCATGCTGCAGTTGCAGATCTGCAGGATGAATTCGCTAAGCGGCACTGCCACTGCAGTAAAACCTCCTGGCCCCCAGACCTACGCTGGGCCGTGTACACCGCCTCACTGCATGATAAGGATCTATCAGCCCAGAAACAGAGCAACTTCTGCATCTTTCTCTTTAGGATTGGCACATCAATTGATTCAAAGGGACAAAATCCCCTAGGAGTATGGGCTCATTGCAATACACACAGCTGCAATAAGCCAAGCAGAGAACAGGTATGTCCACAGCTACAAGGTGTTATAACAATAGTAAAAACAGCCACTCTGTATTTGGAAGAAAGCCACGAGGATTATTTGTATCGTGTGATGATGAAATAGTTTCTAATCCAACAGTAACTAAAAAAGATGTTAAACCACAGCTAGTAAATGAGGTATTTTGAAATCAGCAGTCCCAGAGAACTTGCATTGAAGATTTGAAAAGCCTGGCCAAGGAGCGCTCTGGATCATTAATGTTGGTTTTTAATAAGTCTTTGGAACACTGATGGCTGGAAGAAAGCTAATGCTGTGCCAGAGTTTTAAGAGGATAGAAACAGGATGACCCACATAATTATCCACCTGTGACCCTGACTCCCATCCCAGGTGAAATAATGGAACAGCTGTAAAAGAACTTCATTAATAAAGCATTAAAGGAGGGTAACAACACATGCCAACAGCTTGGGTTTATAGGAGGCAGATTTGTCAAACCAAGTTGAGTTTTTTCTTTTTTTTTTCTTTCCTTTTTCTTTCTTTCTTTAAGAGTTGAATGTGTTTCTTAAACTTGCAAGCTGATGTTAAAAAAAAAGGACAAAGTTTTTACAGTTTAAAGCCAACCAAAGCCTTACAAAAATCTCAACCTTCCTATCCCTGTGGAAAGTCCACCAAAACAGTTACAAAAACCCTGATGCAAGCCAGGAAATTCTGGGGTAAGATGGGCAAGAGATCGTTGAGTCACCACAAGCTGTGGAAAGCCACAATAGAATGAGCAAAGGAAAAGGAGCAGCCATCATTGGAATTTCCCTAGTGCTAAGTGCAGAACATTCATTCTCACTCACTGCTCTGGATTTCCTTGGCTCAACACTTCCACAACCGAGAAGCATGTTTGCCTCTAATTAGTTTCTTCTTCAGTGCAACACCTTCATGCCATTGACAAAGGCTTCATTTAGTTAAAAACCTAACTCAGGCAAACTTAAGTGCAAGCAAGAACACCAACAGCGCTTCCAGGTACACACCAAAGATGTGCCTCCGACGCTCGGAAGTGCCAATGAGAGCCAGAACAAAACCCTATTCTATACTGATGGTAAGAGACCGGTAAGTGCATTACATGTTGCGATGTCTTTGGGCCCTCACCCAAGAGTAAGAAAAGAAATGAGGAGGAGAGTGAGTTGAAGCAACCGAAGTGTTGCTGCCCACACGATCTTCCAGTATGAAGCAATGGGTAACCAACAGCCAAGCTGCCTAATGCATTTCATCTCCAGCTGCATCTCTGCCCTGCCTGAGGCTTAAGAGCAGCCCTCCTCCCTTGCCCCTTCCTGGGAGGTCAGCTATGGTGCAACCTTTACTTAAAGGCCAGTTCTGAAATACTAAAGCCAAAAGTTTTTAGCCACAACCCTGTCATCTTCTTCTCGTTTTATGCCTGTGTTGGGGAGTTCCAGGTGGAACAGTGGCAGGTGGCAGTCATTCTTCACTACAAAAATCATTAGCACACAGCTAGACACCTCAGATATCACCCCCCACTCTGCCAAACAGCTGGCCTGCCCTGGGCATCCCTGGGATGGACAGGCAGAGGGGCTGTGAAGAATTTCAAAATCCCCTTGACAGTCATTGCTGAGCCTATATGACTTCATCTCTGTTACTGTTATGTTTTTGAGAGTCAAGAATAACATCAACTTTCCATATCTTGTGGTTTTTGGAGGGTGTGAATAAATTCTCTCGCTGTGACTTATTTAGGTATCAGTAAACCCGGCCCTGCACTGGTGAAGCCACTGAGCAATAGAGAAGGCCCACGGTAGAGATGTGGCAGACTGATTCAGTTAAGGCATCGTGAGGTCCCAAATGTCAAGCCAGAACAGTCAAAAAGAACTGCAGAGCACTCTCACGTTCATTAGACATCTACTGTCTAAAACTCAGAACTTTTTAAACATGAACTTATTTTCCTTTCCTAAGTTCGGTTTCATACCTCATACACCTGAATGAGTAAAAAAACACCAAAAATCAAGCCAAGACAGACTTGGGCCCTTTCAGACCACCAAGAATCTAGGAATCTCCAAAAACCCTTAGATAAAAACAGCTTGTTGGCATATGAATAAGAAAAGCTAGGTCACAGTGAACTCCACACTGTCTCCTTTCCAAAGGAAAACCCAACAGGGTTTTTAAATACAAGCATCATTTGGTCAAACAGTCACTGGAAGGAGAGTACACCTTGGAAGGACTTACAACTAGGCCCTCAGAGCCTTATTCTGCTGATGTTGCTCAGGTTGCCTGCTTGAACTACAAAGCAGCTTAGAGCTAGTAGTACGCGTTAGGCCATGCTAACCAAAGGACGAGGAAACAAAGCTGGCTTTGGTCTGAGGGTGCATTCAGCTCTTCCTCAGGTCTGGCACTCTAACCGCACGTATTTTCACTAATGCAGATCTCTGAATTCTCAGGGCTGGCAAACACAAGGAGAGCACGACGAAGGAAGACTCCTAGAGCTTGAATGCTTCCGAAAGACAAACCCGCACCCACAGTGGTGAGGGCTTCTTCCTCCCTCACCTGAGTTTCTTCCTTCCTCTTTTCAAAACCTTCGTGAGGGTCTTCAGTGTGCTCCGCAGCTGAGCCCACAAAAACACACGATAAGCCTCCATTTTACTCCAGTTGATTTGGAGCACAGCTCAAAAGGAATAAGCCTCTTACAGGAACAAGTGCATGAAGAACAGGAGAAGGAGAGGGACCTCATTTAAGATTATACAAGGGGAAATTGCAAAAAAATTACCTAAACCTTTAGAAACATTTATATTTTGATTTCATGTAATATTACTTCCTGGTTTCCAGCACATATTCCCTGGGCGTCCCCTATCAAATATCAGGCAGTATTAAATCACTGATCCCTGATCCCCGTAGCTCTCAGAAAAACATCTGTACTAATTTGTTGGTTTTCCTTAACACGAGGGCCAGATGAACTCCTCCAGGGCTCAGCCAAGTGAGATCGCTGACAGATGCGGAATGGAAGCGCAAAGATTTTTCCTTTATTAAAAATAAGGTTCCATACTGCAAGCCCCCAGTTTGTAGTTTGCCAGAGCGATGAAATGACGCGCGGCAACCTTGATCCAACACTGTTGTGGATACAAAAAAACAGCGTTCTTACCTAATGCTACTCTACTAGCAAGCGATTTCTGACAGCCCAGCCAAATTGGCACGGGCTGACTAGGTGCGGGGTCTGGTGACTGGATACAGAGCTTTTTTGCTAGGGGTCTCCTAAGTAATCCAGATGCATACAAAGCTCACAGCTCTGTGAGAACTGAAAGTTTGGCACTCACCTCACCACTCGCAAGGCTCTGACTCAGTTTCTAACAGATTCAGTTGAAGGAGTTCAACAGGAAGCTGCCTGCTTCACAGGGGCGGCAGATCCTAATGTAAGCCACCCCTCCTTGCTGTTCACAATACGCCACATTGACCCAAATCATCAGCAAGGGCTGCTTAGAGAGGAAGCTACAAGGCCCCATAGGAACGGGCTAGCACCATCTTCTAGAGCAATTCCTTGTGCCCTCAAAACTTTCTTGACTTGTTGCATGTGTTCAGGAAGAACACATGCTAAAGGTAAACCAGGTAGTTTGCAGAAGCGCGTCAGAAGACTTCTCTTGCAGAGAAGTCAAGAATTAAAAGGGGCAATCTTTAGTTCGCTCCTGTCACCTTAGTTCTGCCTCTCTACATTCAAATCATGCAAGACAAGACAAGGATTTTTTTCCAAGTGTGAGCTCATAAACAAATAATATTGTACTCTAAGTAGAATCAAGTTTGCGTACTTAAATATAGGTGATAACATGAAAAAAAAGTCTTGAAACAAAACACCTTCAGCTTAGCTCCCACTGAAACCAAAGCCTCTAAGATAATAAATGCTGCTTTTGGAGCACCGAGCATGCCACATCAAGACAGACCACTGGTATGCTCTTTGAGCGCGGCCAGTCTTTCATGCTTCAGCATTTGCTACACAGGCAACCACAAAACACATCCAACAGAGATCCTTACTCGCGTTTCCCCCCACCACTGCCAAGCAACCTCGCTCTAAGTCCAAGGAGTGCCTTGTAACTTATCTTAGGTACTGCCAGAGCAGAGGCCTAGGAAACTTGTCAACAAAGGCTGTGAAGTTTGGGCTGCAGTGGACAACTGACTGGCATCCTCAGTTGCAGGGCAATTAGAGGCTCTAGATCCCTGGGATGTTTTTGCCCCCACCACCACACATGCTGCAAAGAGAAAGCTGGACCAGCGACTACCAGCAGTTTTCTGTTGTTCTAGATAGTCTCTCATTGAGAAAACAATGCATCTATTCAGTAAGCGTCAGGGGTTTATTTCATTTCATATCAAGCTCAATGAGAATACACAGCTTTCTTTTAAGAGCTGCATGAGGTTCTACCACCTGGGAGAGAGGGCAGGAACAAGAGCCTTGGCAGACTTTCACCTAATTTATCTACATGGAGAAACACATGGAATAAAGTAGTTCAAACACTTCCCCCTGGACCCTCATCCTGGAACAGGATTGTGCAGTTAGAGTGTTTCACTGGAATTTCCCTGTAAAGGCACAAAGGGGATGCACTGTGAGGCTTTTCTCAGGCCAATTAGCACATTACAAATTCTGCTTTAATACCCTAGGAAAGGGGGACGTTCTCTCTTCATCTGGTGGGTTTTGTGGTATGGATGCTCCCCCACACACACCCTGTGCAGGAACTTGTACCCTTCATACAGGACGCTGAGGGGGTAGCAGAGCCTGCCCTTGTATCAATATGTTCCTTTTAATTTAGCTGCTACATGGCTGCCAAGGAAGGACCTACTCGCATGTTTAACTCCAGACATGTGGAACTCCCTAAGAAATTCCCCACAGAACTAGTCAACACGACATTACCTCTGCACAGGAATGAATCATATCCATTTGCCAGCGCTGGTAGTTCATGTGGGCATTCCCCCTTCGGGGAATTCTCCGCAGTAACGATACAGAAACAGCACGGAGAAACAAAACCCGCATCTCTCCATCAGAAGCTCGAGGATGCATCCCAGCCAGGGGTATTGGTCAACCCATTGACAGGCTGTATCTGTTTTCAGTAAACTTTTATAGCCTGTCAATGTGCTGAATCCTAAGCAATAAAATCTGTGTAATAAAAAAAAAAAAAAAAGTCTTGCACTCCCAGTGTCCTTTTCTTTTTAATTTGAGGACAGCTGGGATGGACTGAGTCAGGGCCAAGTTCATAAGATGTTTTTGAAAAAAAAATCAGTTTTAATTACAATGGGAATTTTCAGAGCCTCCTTCTGGAGAGAGCAGCCATCTTCAAAAGTGACAGCATTTCCAGAGCTGGCTTACCTCCCAGGATTTGAACAGGCAAGGAAAGCAAAGTTCAGAGAGTAGACTGGTTTCAGGTTTGGCCTGAAGAATCATAAATTGGACTTTAAAGTTCCAGGGAAACTATAGGATGGTTTGAGTTACCAGGTTATGTGCTCCAACTCTAGCTTACTGACCAGAAGAGATGATTGCAGAACATCACCTTCAGTGGCTGTCTTGACGCATAATCCTGGTACAGATGAGAAACTTGAACACCGTTAGTTGGCACTTTTGTGGATTTAACCCTGCCTGACTTCTCCACAGACTTTTGTAGGAAGCCAGGGTATGAAACAGAGTTTACATTTCTGCACTGCTGCCAGACACTTGCATCTCAGTTTGGGAAAGGGCCATATTAAGGGCCATATTTAGCCAGCTTAAATGCCATTCAAGTCCCAGCATCTAGTCAAATGGAGAGAGAGAGAGAGAGATAGACAGACACTCAAGAACAATTAAGAGATCTCAGCAAAGCACTAACAGGAGACAACGGGACCACAGACACTGCTCTTGGGCAGCTAGCAGCCTTCAGTCTCTCAATTCCCTACCTTTAGGAGAACAATGTTATCTCCATCTTAACAAGCACATTCAGAGTACAGATATGCTGCCCATGGTAGCAGGCTCTATAGCTCTCAGTATAGACAGCCTAATCCCCAGGCCAACTGAAGGCCATTTACCAAAGCTTTTACCCAACTGATGGCTGGTCCTGATGCCTGGTTATCAGGCAGAGTTTCCACTGCTTGAAGTAGGGCTTCGATAAAAGCTTTTCTCTCTGGGCTGCAGAAGTAAGAGTAAGCAGGAGACATTTTCCCTGCTAACACTGTTTGGACTGTCAGTCACCCCTAGCTTTGGTGCTAGTCATACACAGGCCCAAGATAAAGTTGTAAATACCAAGCCCCAGCGTGCGGCTAAGGGAGGAGGATTCCTGCGCATACGGTGCAAACAGCTGTAGCTGGAGACAGCTGCTCTCCACCAGCACACATTGACTGATGGAGTCTCTCACTGAGATGTCAGCTTTTGCTAGTCTTTTCAAAAAGATAAGTCACTAATGACTGTTGTTTAAATGATTCTTGGCAGGAAGAAAAACACAGAGGTCCTTTATGAAGAGTTGCTCTTTATCTGTCAGAACAGCAGTGCCAGTTCATTTTTTTGTTTTCATGCTATATGTTGTCTCTGGGGTAGGCTGGGGAATGAACAGCTTTCCAAGTTTTCCCTGCTAGATCTTAATGTCCAAGACATGGACTGCCTGCTTGAGTCATATGATCATAACTCCTAATATCTCCTCTTCAATTTTTAAGTGCTTTCATTACTGATGAAGAGTGGGGAACCGACTGCCAACTGTCTGAACAGCCACAGGAAAGGAAAAGCTGCTCTGCCCTTACAGAGAGGGACCAGCTCAGACTGGCAACGTGACCTGGCCATCCATCCCTGGTAAGGAGTGATTTACACTGATGAGCAGCCTCCGGTCAGACCGGTTTCGCGCAGGATCCCAGATAGCTCTACTAACAATCAAGCTGGCCAGAAAGCAATTTAAGAGTACTCAACGTGCACTCTCTAGGTGGCAACACAAAAATACAAAGAGCAAAGCCTACGAGCCACACCCTGGGCACCCGGGGGCAGGGAGCTCATGGCAAACTTGCACGACTTCCAAAGTGACTCCCTTTCCGCTTTCCCCTCTGCCTCATTGGTATGTCTTGTATCCCTGCAGATTCCAGCCTCCGCTGTGCGGAAACTAGCCCTACGCACAGCAGGAAAGCCCAGCCTGAAGCTTTCCCAAAGGAAAAAATATACAGAAGACTGCATTAGCCAGATCCCCTTTTAAGGGGCAGGAGTCGTTCCTATGAGGCCAGCTCTCAGCCAAAGGGTGCCGTGCCACCAGAGCAGGGACAACAGGCTCTGGCTCAGGCCAGGCCTTTCCCACACGACCTCAAAAAGGTCGTTCCTTTCCTCCTCGGCACAGACACTGAAAGCCAGACAGCTTTACCAGTTGGTGAGAATTCACAAGTGCCTGAAAAGCATGTCGAGAGACTCCGATGACAGGTACTATGCAAGTGCAAGCTCTATTATATCATTCTACCGTCCTCTTTGCCAAAGATCTGCCTTTACAGAAAAGATCCAGACACCAAATAGGTTATTAAGTGAGCATGCCTGACAGTAGTTCAGCTACATAGAGATGTTAAATAGTAATAATAATGAAACAATATTCAGCATTTGACGATGCTGTACCTCCTCAAAGCACTTCACCAAAACGTTAACTGATTATACCCAAAATAAATTGCTCACAGCTGTTACTGAGATCCATGAGGTGTTCAAAAGGAACAGATAGAACATCATCCATCCTGGATCATACCATAGTGTAATCAAGAGCTCAAAGGAAATAACTTGCAGGGAGTTCAGTTTTTTTAGTGCTCTTCCACTGTATACCGCAAAGCACGCTTTACTGTTAGGAGTAGCGGCATGGAGGCCCAGAGCTACTTCCACTAGACTGCAGGAGAAAGTTGTGACAGTGCCAAAGCCTTATTCAAAGCTCAGTGTCATACTATTAAAATTCCTATTCTTTATCTTAGAAGCAACAGCTGCATGCCAGACAGCTTAAGGCATCTGTGGTGTTTATAGCAGCAACCAGGACACCACAGATTTGGCCCTGTTGTAAACACTGCACTCATCTGTCTTAATTTAAATGGGCAACTCACTACTGCAATTCTGCAGCACGTAGAATTAAGACCACTTCCCCCAGTCCATTCACAGTCACTGCATTTACACAATCACCATGTGCTTTTCCTCTGCCAGTCTTGCCAACTCCCAAAACAAGCAACAGGGAAAAACAGTTTCAGGTGCATAACACAAAACCTTTTTATTATAGCAACTGCTTGGTAGCACACATATGCTCAACAGAGCACCACGGCACTGCATCTATATAAACCCAGGAGAAAAGTATTATTTCCACATACGACTGTTGGCCTGCTTGCCAACACTGGAGCTAGTTCCTGGCCTGCTCCTTGCCAGAGCACAGCATTTGCCTAGGCAGCTGCCTGGAAAGACATGAGTAGGGACCTGGCACCTGCAATAATTACTAAAGTATAAAGGGTCGTTTGTTCACAGGGCTGCAGGCTGCTCATTCACAACACGTGGCTGAACTCTGCCATGGCCCACTGTTCGCCACTGACCCACTGTGCGGTTTTCCATCTAGCTGTCCCAGAGGAGAGAGCTCAGAAGAAAAACCCCCAAGAAGCACAAAAACTACTACTAATTTAGCGTCCTTTCACCACAGCATTAGTCTTGGTCTTTTTATTCTACTCTCCACCAAAAGCAAAGCAGCCTGTTCAGAGCAATACAAACACCTTGCTCTCTCATAACTAGACGGCAGTGGTGCAGCGTATCGGGCCAGATGTGCTAGGGAAAGAGTAGCAAGTGCCCCAGGTTGAGAGTGGAGGACACAGGGAGCATCATCCCAGAAGAAACCTACAGCAACCAGCACGCACCAGCACTGAGGGGTCCGGGAGAACTTCAGAGTCTGGGGCCAGGCTAGGAAGAGACATAGCAGCACAGTGTCTCACAAAAAGCACAGGCAAGGCTGCAGGACAGGAGCCAGGCACTCTGGGCAGCACCACACAGGCCCACCTAGAGTTCTTCTGGTGCAGACAGCAAGGACAGAGGTGGAGCAAATAGCTTCTGTGTCCACCCAGGATTGCAGAGCACTGCAAGGAGCTCAAGTCAGGAGCGGGAGGAGTCAAAGCTTGCTAGCAAAGAACAGCTATGTAGAAGACACACTGACAAGGCCCACACCTAGAAGAATAGCAACCTCTCATTTCCTTGAGTATTAAAACCCACAGTACTCAAAGGCTCAGAAGAGTTTTTGTTTCAGCCTTTTCTACCATTTGTACACAGTGTACTGGAGGTCATCCTGCAACACACCAACATCTCCGAAGATTCCCACAGTGACTACGCTTAAAATGAAGCTTCCAGTACCCTTCAGGAAAGCAAGATGGCTTTAAAGCTGACATGCACCAGTAATGGAGACAACAACCTATTTAAAAGCAGAAGAGTTTGGCCAGGGACCACAGCCTAAAGTGCAAAGAGTACTGTAGCATTTCTCTGGTATGCCCCCAGGTCATAACGCTTTGCCTCAAAAGTGGCAGTCTGGCAGTTTCCATAGGGCAGTAGGTTTTGTTTTGCAAATCCTGCATTATTGCAGAAGAATCATGTCCTCGCACTGTGCCTGCATGAAAGATTTTAAGCACATCTTTGCAACGCTCACCCTGTACAGCACGTCACCTTGGGATGCACGCTGAAGGACACTGGCATGGAACAATTGTACAGCATCATATGCTCCGATATCACCACACAGCATACCAACTCAAGAACACTTCAGATGCTGAAGGCATTAGGCATGGCCCGATGTCAACAGACAACGCTACGCTGGGCACAGAGAGGGAAGTGGCAAGAAGTGCTGCAGAGCTAAGTGAAAAGAAACATTTTCAGATGCAGCTTTATTGTTTAGCACCCAGACTCTAACTGGTAAGGCAGACGGTCAGCAGGTTACATTGCTGCTCAGAACTGAAGCCTGTGTGAAAATACAGCTAAAAAAGCACTGTGTGCGGGGCTTCAGAGTAGAAAGAGCTCAGACCTGTCTCAAGTCAGCCCTGAAATACACTGACAGGACTGCACAAGGGCTGCAACAGAAGAGTTGCCAGGTCAGGTGTGAGCCATGCCCATAGTTAAGCACTGCAGAAATAAGGCACAGGTTGCATCTGAAGTGCTCTTCATGGCCTTCCCTCACTCCCCAAGGGCTGCAGTAGGGAAGGAGGCTCTATGTACCCACATGCTCAAGGGACAAGACATGGGGAAGGGGAAAGCGCACACACAACACCTGCTTGCTCATTGCCTGAATCTAGTCAACACCATCAGCCTCTCACTTAAAAAAAAAAAAAAAAAAAAAAAAAACAAATACAGCTTCTCCCATCCAAGCCTCTCTCCTTCCCCTTCTGAGCTCATTCATGGCTCAGACTCCGGGACAGCTGCCTGCTTGCCAAGTCCCCCCAGCTCACTCCTCACCAAAGCACAGAGCAACATGATCAGGATGATAGCTGGGCCAGCTGTTAGAAATCACTGCAGAGCTGAAAACAAGTAAAGCAAAAGCTAAGAAAAAAAAAAAAAAACAGCAGAAAGCCCCCTTGCTCCTTTTCCTCTGCCTGGCCATTGCGCTCTCCTGGTTACGACCATCGTTAAATCACCAAGTAAGCCCTGGCCAAAGTGACAGATCGTTAAGAATATTTAAAAAATACAACGGGTGGGGACAACCGAGCCAAGGGACCAGGGACTAGGCAGTGGATTTTTTCACACCTAGACGGTTGTTTTGAATGCAGCCCAGGTCGATAGAAGTGACCTCAATCCTGTCGGGGACTGATGCCAAACTCCAGGGTGAAGTTTCCCCTTCCAAGCATCAGCAGAGCCCTGCCAATGTTCATGGCATTGCACAAAAGGTGAGTTGTCTGCCTACGAGGGTCCACAAGATCCACAGAACTCATTTGAAAACATCATTTCATTTAAATTAGAGTGTATGAAAGCAAGTAACAGAGTCCACACCCCTGTGAAAGCATGTGATTTTCTACAGGATGACTTGCACAGTGGGCTACCAAATGTCTTTGCCTGACACTAAACATCATTTAAGAGACATTGAGAAGCTGGAGAACAGAACAGGGTGTCTGCTCATGGACTAGGCAGAGATCAGAAAGTGTGCAGAACTATCCCATGCATCTTCCTGCAGCTTGTTCCCCCCCACACCTCTCTCCCAAACCAAGGGGGCAGCCAACCAAAAACACTGGAGCAGCAACACTCAGCCAGTGTCAAACTTCATTTTCACAGCATATCACCTCACTCCACTGCCTTAAAGGCAGGTCCTGCCACCCCTCTATTTTCAGCAGAATGCCCCAGGCAAGATAGGGTCTTGCAGCTGACTTCAATTTGAAGCTATCACAGGAGCTAACATGATTGTTCCACCTGCCTTCTGCTTCCTGCTGGCAGGGGCCATTTCAGTGGCAGCACCAGGCCACACTCTTCTTCAGCATCCTACTGCCTGCAGGAGACTCAAATCAAGGAGGAAGAGTTTGGGGAATTTCCCTCAAGACTTTTGGTGCCTCTTTGCCTCTGGTGGTGAGACAGGGGTCCAGGAGAATATGCCGCTCAGTCTGCACCACCACCTGCAGCCCTAGAGTTGCCCAGACATATCCAGAGCACCAGGACTCTTAGACTTGTCTCCAGGCCACCTTTGAGCTGGACAAGCTCCAGAAAAGGAGCTATCAGCTCCACTTAGCTTTGCTGCAGGCACCTCCAACAAGGCAAATCCAGAGGTTACACTCCCCATTGCACAGCTGGAAACAAGGTTGCAAAAAAAGAAACACAGCAGACAGTTCCAGGATGTGCCTGTACTGCCCTTACTCTTCTCTTCAGAACACTGCTATTCCTATCCCATGTGTCCCTCCAAAAATGCCCTCCCAGCTCCAAGTTAAGCATTCAGCTTTCACAACAGAGGAACTTCATCCCTGCCATTTAGAGGACTCTTGGTTCTTCAAAGATAACATTCATTGTACACATACTTCAGCAACCCCATGGGTTCCTGCATGCTCTTAGTAGAATAAGAAACAACTGATTAGTTATGAGAAAGTCTTGTCCAGATGAATTGCTCCCTTCCCTTCTTCCATCTGCCAGAGAGCTGGTCTCTTCCTTTGGAGAGGCAGGTCTATCTACCACAGGAGGCTTAGGTTAGAGAACACAAAGGGCTATCATTTTTGGTGAGAACAGGAGTCTCTCCAAATACTCTACTGTCACCTTCATCAAGACTAACCCTTCAGACTTGTCCTCAAAGGCCCGCTGGTGTCATCTGAGTCCCAGTTCCCCTCTACCTCTTACTCCCTCGCAAACCACAGGCTCAGCCCCACAGTTTGCAGATGCATAATGCAGGCACATTTCTCCCTAAACAGGCCTCCTGGGTAACTGTTTTCTTTCTCTTCCATTCCCTTATCCTCTCAGGCTTTGCTGTATGCACAGACGACAGGACAGATGTAGAGGCTGCTGCAGCCCAGGACGCCCTGTGGGACAGTAATTGGAGGATGAGGTAAGGCAGAAGGAAGCGGGTGCTCCAGACTGCAGGGGAAGGACAGCTGTGGCTGTTCCGATGATTTGGAGTAAGCTAATTGATAAATACCAGAGCTGGATCTGAAAGAAATCTGGGCATTCACAGCCAGAAAAGCCTAAATGCTTTGGAAGAAGCCCTGGCCTTCATTGCGCAATTGCTAGGCAAGATACTCACTGTACTCAGATGGTGAGAGGCCAAGAGAGGACAAGGGAACATGCCCCTTCAGTCAGTATCATTCAGTCCAAAACGCAGCTCAGCAGAGGCCTTCAGCCTCCCGTCTACCAAAAATCACAGCCCCCCAAAGCCAACACTGCAAATTATTCTGTGCAATTATCACTGGAGAACTCAGTTTAAGAAGCAAGACTTCAGCTTCCCTCAAGACTTAGAAAAGTCAAAGGTATATAACATCCTGGAGAACCAACCTACACAACTCTCACAGTGCTTAAGTTTTAAATCTCACCATTTAAAATCTCGGAGTAGGCTCAGTTACAATGAGGACTGAGCACTCCTTCCACAACAAGGCTTAAAAACACAACCAAATGCTAGGTAAGCTGAGAACTGTGAGCCCATTAGTTGGAAGCTTCACAGCATTAGAGGACCCAGCCTTCTGGCTATCTAGACTCTTGGCATTGATTAACATCACACATTAAAACAGCATTACCATGGTTACACTGCTTCAATCACAGCCTTATGAGGAAGAACTCAAAAACGTCAATGAATTCACTTAATCATCAGACACATCAGATCTGTTCCTACTACCCCATGGGTTCACCAACTCCCACTCCATCACACAAGCATACAAACAGCAACCCAGGTCCAGCCAGAACCTTCTCCTTCACCCCAAGCAGTTACTTTGTAGCTCAGGATGATCTAACCATTACAGAAAAAAACTGGGTAACAGGAAGAAGGAAAGTTTTAAATCAACCTAGAAAAAAAAGTCAGGGCATAACACGCTCACATCCTCCTTGCTACTCCTCAAATTTCTCTGCCCCCACAAGCCTCTTACCACAAAGAAGACACCAAACATCCTAAGAGAGCTGCTAGAGCTGCTTCTTTCATCCACACCTTCAAAATCTGAGGCCTCAGCCTCAGCTGAGCCTAGTTATATCAATTCCATCTCCCCCACAGCCCTGAGAGGACTGGCTGGTTGGAGTCACAAGGTTGACCTCCTTCTCTTCCCCATACAGGGGAGTTCACTTGGTTAACCCTCTCCCTCCTTTGTGTTTCCAAAATAGACACAGATGTCCCAGGGAATTGTCTTTCAGATGAACCTTGAAGTCACTGCAGCTGACTGATACTGGAAGGAGGCAGGAAGCCCTGTATGTCGACTCTTTGTTTTAAGCGCTTCATAAAGCTTAGAGAAAGCACCGGGAACTATTGCGTAAGAAATCGTACCCGACTCCCAGCCATACGCCTGGAAACGCAAACCAGGACGTACACATAACCCATACGCACAACACACCCACAATAGGTCCACGGATACACACGCTAAGAACGTCAGTTCTCGTATGCACTGACACGTTCACAAAATTACGCATTTATTCCAGACAAAGAGTCAGTGACGTGCACTTCCAGCCACAGCAGCAGGATGTAAAGAAAGCCCGCATGCATACACACATGCATACATACGCACACAAACACAAAATACACGTGCACACTATTGTGTGCAAGTTATCTATCTTCCTTTTGTACTTGGCTTGGCTGAACAGCCTGCTCTCTGAGGGCTTGGCACAGTAGATATCCAGGCTAAGATAAACACCAGACAGCTGCTGGGAGCCAGAGATATTTTGGTGATTAACAGCTGTGTGGGGCTATACAATGGAGACCCCCCCCCACCTCGACCCTTCATGCCCGTGATCCCTCCAGAACAGGCTGTTTCAGTTCAGATTTCTGTTTGTCAGGCAGAGGCTGGAAGTGATCGGAAGAGACTGCAGAAGTCACAAGTGGGAAACCTGGCTAGAGAAGCCACTGCCCAAAAGCCTGTCCCTTCCCTCTTGTTCCCCCACTGCAGAAATGACATGGCTTATCTCAAGGTTTCTCGAGTCCATGAAGAAATAGGACATATCAAAAAGCTTACAGTAAAGCCTGTTCTTATGGTATTTATGGTTTACTTCAGAAAAGGGTCTCACAAGTGTGTGGATTTGAGGTCTGTTTTCGAACAAACCTCAGGCCTTTTGGAAACGTGCTTATCTCCACTTAGGACAGACATGTAGCAAATGACAGTATTCCTCGAAGAGGGGAGGTTGGGAAAAGGAGACAAAGGTATTGGGACAAGAATGGTACTGCTACTTGAGGAAGACAAAAGAAGGATTATCACCCCATTGTACTGCCAGGGAACAGGGATGCATAGTGGTTACAGC
Organism: Rhea pennata; assembly: GCF_028389875.1. Taxonomy (NCBI): domain Eukaryota; kingdom Metazoa; phylum Chordata; class Aves; order Rheiformes; family Rheidae; genus Rhea; species Rhea pennata. Next base: position 6,264,487 of record NC_084686.1, on the reverse strand, counting down.
TGATGATTTCCAAAGAGCACAAAGAAATTCCCAGTCCAGTGCTCTGACTGGAAGAACAGTTTCTTTCTCAGCTCCAAAGGAGAACAGCAGCTGCGGTGGGACTGCTGAATGGAAGCCCGGCCCAAGCAGCAGCAGCCTAGGACCGCAGAGCCAAAGACATTCTGAAAGAGGAAAGGGGGGAAAAGTAGGAAGTTGCTCACAACGCTACTATAAAAATAAAGTCTAGGGATTAGTTAATAATATGTGGTCTGAGAAAACAAACACATCTCCTAATAAAGGCCCTAGTTCAAATAAACTGGTAGTGCTGTTGTCATCAACCCCCACCATCTGCATGTCTCTTTTCCACTGGGTCTAGCGTGAATTTTAAAGGGACCACTGAGGAGAAGAACAGTCCACAAGCACCATCCTTCGTGGCACTTCAGAAGACAGACGTGGCTAAAAGACACTGTGACTTGAACTCATCCCTGTCTAACATTTGTATTGAAAATAAACGTATATAGCTGAACATCCTATAGCTCTTACATAGGAAACTTAAGTTAAAGGCGCTGAATTACAACGATGGCCTCTCGCCTTCAAAACAACGAAGCCCACAGACCCGGAAGAACCAGCAAGTGTAGGTGTGCACAAAGATGGCCAGTTGTGCCCAAGGTGATCACGGGGCCATGCCATGTGGCACTCTCCTCCTCCTTCTTTTCCTCTCTGCTCCAAGCTCCCTCCCTGCAGTGCAGGAGGTAAAGTCCCGGACCTGAGAAGCAAGGTCTAGTACGAAAGCTCCAGCCCCAGAACTTAGCAGGCGAGTGGAGACCTCCCTGGCTTTGCTCAGGTCGCGCTTGTCATGCCTGATTGCAGCTCATCGAGGCCCAAAGTCTAATAATGAAAAAGCTAAGGCTGGGAGTTCTCTCTGACAGCTTAATTGATGATCATAATTAGGGACTGGCCTATACAGCTTTTCATTAGTGCACCACACAGCACAAGACTTATTATGACTGCTGTGGAGAGACTGTGCTTTATGTCCAGGAGAAAGGCATTGAGGTCCCCAAAGGCCACAGGAACACTTGGTGCAGATAGGGAGCTCTCTGCGCTCTTATGAATTCTTCACGGCCGTAAGAGACGTGCACCAGAGACTCTGTCATTGGTACAGTGGTATCCGAGCTCTCGGAGGTAGATGTACAGTGTGTGTAAATGGATATATCCACCCGTGAAGCCATATTCTGTTGTGCATTCAGGTATGCAATGGCAGGCAAGGCTAAATGTTGTTCTTAGGCAAACCGACATGTACTTTTCCATGAGCTTTTTCAGTGCAACTGAGTTTTCATTTACATGGAATTTGGATTCTGGATACATGCAAGCAGATTTTCCCTTCATTACACATTGCATATTTACCCTTTTTTGGACCTTGATGGCCACAGAGAGTCTCTAAGTCTCTTGTCTTTTTCTTTCCACATAATCTATAGATCCTAGAGCAGCCTGACCACCACCTTCCTTATTCCACAGGTCACTGCTTTCAGCTATGATTCACTTTCCAGCCTTCTCTGAGTACTGCCTAAGATGCCCTGCTGCAATTGTAGTGATGCTGGGTAGGTGGCACATCTACATCACTTCTTCTGTTTCGCTTCCTGAAAAGTTAAGAGTATTTTTTAAAAAAGTTTCTTACAGAGGAAAAGACTAACCATTTTAAGAAACGTGCTCATTCTCTAGCTAACGGGTAGAGCAGAGTCCTCTGGGATCCCAGCCTGATATTTTTGCTCTTTAGTCTATCCTGTTTTCACCTCTCTGCTTTCTTCCTCCCATCTCTCTCAACAGAACCTGCTTCTCCTACACCACAAACAGGGTTTTGTTTGTTGGTTTGTTTGATTCTGCAGCCTGGAGTTTTCATAATCCATGGGTCACTGCTCTTCTCATAAGACAGTATCTGCTCTTCTTATAGCTGTTTTGTAGAAGAATTTGTGATTGGAAATGGCAGAGTGAAGGAAAGGGAAGTAAAGCGGTTACTGTGCCAGAATCGCCCCGGCACTCCTCCCATTTCTGTTTTCTCTTACATTCTAAAGCTGGAATACATCAGAACAAAGTTTCCTGAAATGAGCAGCATACCGATAAACTGATGAAAGCGGAGTAGAATTGGCAATCTCGTCCTTTGCATTGGTGTAAAAAGGTGTAATCCCATGTCAGCAACAGAGCTATCCTGAATTAAAAGCGGTGGGGAAGGAGAATAGACTCAGAGTGTTTATTAGCAGTCATAACCTTAATCAAATAACACTCAAGGACATGTAAAGAAATCTGTTCCACTGAAGCCTCCCAAGCCAAATAAAGGAGTAAATGGGACTTCTATCAAAAATCTCTTTAAAAAGTCACGCCTGTTGGGTTCTCAAAAATATCCCCATTTACTGGGGAACAGCCAAAGCTCCAGAGGAGCTGCCCTAGATCAAGCTATTGGCCCATCGTGCCAAGTACTCAGTCTCCTGCTGTAACCAATTCCAAATGTTCCGGAGAGAGGCAATGTACCTGGCCGCTGGGGCAATGGTGTGTCCCTGTGTGGAGGGAAGAGGACCAGAGATGTCGACTTACCCATTCCATTCTGCGCAGCAGGGGCCTCATTCACTCCCTCTCCTCCATCTATGGGAGTGCTTTAGTCAACGTTTACATATTATGTAGAACTACCCAGGGGAAAAAAGAAAAGAAAAGAAAAGAAACAGACTCTGTGTAATAGAGGTGCATGTAAATAATCACTAGCCTAATCCCCTTTGACAATGAAAGATATCCAACCAGAAAATGTTCAAGTCTGTAACTCAACCTGTAATTTAAGCACAAGGAAGTAGTGTCAAAAGGGGACTTGGGTTCCCATAAAAGCCTCTCCACTTCCAGACCCTGGGCCTCCTCGCCAAAAAAACAGAGCAAACTTCCAGACATAACATCTGAGAAGTGCAGGCTTCACAAAGGAACTCGCTAACCTCTGCCAGAGAGACAACCACCAGGAAAATAGTTGGAGCGAAAGAAGCCTTCAAACCCAGGTGAAATACCTGCTCCAGAAGGGAGGCAAGCTTTCCATCAGAGACCTAGGAGGCTGTGAAATATTCCCATGTGGGGACTGGCAAAAGCCCTCTCAGGGGAATCATTTAAATCCAAAACGGACAAAGCCCTGGAGAAGATCCCTGGCTGCAGTCTGTCCTCCACCTCTCTTGTGCAACTCCTCTGAATCTGATGTGTGACAAAATAATTTAGCTCAATGTACAAAGAGGAGCTCCTGGGCATAGAAAGGTAGATTAAATAACCTAATTGTGGTTTTAAGTCTCTTGCTCCATTGCTTTCATCCCACTAAGGACACACAGTGTGTGAGGTCCAGCTTTGAGCCATGAAGTGCTCATGCTGCTCCCAGCAGCTTCATTCACAGGTATGGAGAGTGGCAAAGGCAGGTGGATGCTCTTGCATTCACCGGGACACCAAGGCAGGAAAGCAGCACGCACGGGCTGGGAAACAGAGGGCATCTCCAGGGGGCTCGCTACTCATCTGTGCGTGAAGATGCCTGAGGTTAGGACCTCATTTGCAGTCAGTGATTATACAAAGAAGAGAAGCAGTAAGAGCCAAATTTTGTGGGGCTGCTTTTAGGAGTAGAGAGCCACATCATAACTAGCTTCTGGTGTGTCACATAGGAACGGAAGCTCTAGGACAGCACCATCTTCTCCCATGTTAGCAGCTGGTCTGTATGGGATATCTCCTCTCTCCACAAACCTTGCTTTCCCTTTCACACTTCCACAAGCCCACATGGACTGCTAGAGCATTACGCTGCCAGAAACCCAGATCCTATTCCTCCAGCCATGAAGCAGCAAGGCACCTGCCAAGGGTGGTCAGAGTCCACTCTAGCAACAGTGTCCCACAGTGTGTCAGAAAGAGCTGTCACATAGGCAAGAGACTGCCCTAATATTGCTCTCAAGGAAGCAAACTTGAAAAGGGAGAGCTGTCTCCATAGCACGCACAAGTATTTTTCCCAGGTCTTGTTAAGACACAGGACTTGGGACTAGCTAGGGATATGTGACCACTGCAATCCAACAACCAGGTCTGCCTGTGAGAAGGTAACTCCCTCTTCTCAGTTTCTCCCCTTGTCTCAAACTCCATGCTTAGCCTAGGAGATCTATGAAAGGCAGGATGACCCAAGCTTCAGCTTGCACTTCCATTGCCTCCATCAGCCTTGCAGGTCCTGCCTGTGCTGCCTCCAACCTGCAACGATTGCAAGCTGCACCCTCTGCCTGTACAGAAAGCAGTAACACCCGGATGAAGAGCAATGGGAAATATCACGGGGAAAATGTGAGAAAATGGGCAGCAGGCTAAGCAGGCAAACCTGGTACAGTTCCGAATTGCAAGACTTCACGCTTTCCCCTCTTACCATGAGTGGTGCTGGCTGCATTTTGTCGTTCTTTACCCAGAAACTCTAGACACAAGACTCCACTGGTATTAAATTGCTGCTGTGTGTGACAGTATACTTCCCCTCATTCACTGGGGAGTTTCTCTTTGCTGGTTGGGAATTTTCCGATGAGATGGTTTCTCATCGGAAAATGCCGATACACTGAAACCAAAGCTTTTTGTGGGAATGTACCAGTTTCAGGGAATCTTTCATGGGAAAAATGTGTTCAAATCTGAAGCTTTCCACCTGAGGGGCACGAAGAAGAGCTGTACGCACCCTACCTCCCCATCACTTGGCAGTGCTGACATCCACCTGGGATGGGGACACCCCCACCCTCTTCTCCCCACCCCGAGGAGCTGTCTCATCCTGAGGTTAACGTCTCTCCAGAGCATGGAATCCTTCGAGCTCTCCTACAGGACCTATTTCACTTCTAATAACTGATTTAGCCTTCAGAGACGCACACCCTTCAGCCCTGTGGCCAGGACATTATCTGAGGGCACGGCAGAAGGGCAGGTCTGGATGTGCAGCCAGGTTCCCAGGCATGTGTCTATTCCAGTTCACTTGTCTACTAGCTTTTTCCAAGGAAAACCTCACAGAGCCCTGGATTCACCCCGATGCAGGGCTGGAAATGGGCTAAAATCCAGGAGAAAAAAACGATTACCTGGGAACTGAGGCTTCCTCTGAGCTCTAGCTCACCGGGTAGTGCTGTGGCCGGAGGGGATGCAGGGCACCCAGGACAGAGACAGTGTCCTCGTTCGCCTGTTCCTGCAAGACTGATCCTTGCTGCTGTGAAGCTTGGTGATGGCTGGGCCAACAGCACCATCTTGTGCCTCAGCCTGGCCCGGGGAAAAACCGAGGGACAGCCCTGAAGCTCCCTCTTGTGGCTTCTGCTGCAAGCCAGGAAAACCAGCCAGGAAGGAGCAATGAGGACAGGCATTTCCAGGAGCATCTCCTTCCCCAGCCCCGGTGTCCCACACGACAGTCTGCAGCCCAGTCTGAAACAGCTTGGCCAGCGAGAAGACCTGTCTATGTAACTCCCTTGGCTTTTCCAGCTAGGCCTGTGCTGCAAGGTTGAGAGTAAGTGTGAGCACAAATCGGACCTCGCAGCTCGCCTGCTTCCCGGCCAGACAGGTCCAACACATCCCTGCCGCACTTTGTCAGAGCTGCTCTGGAGCACAGCGGGATGTCCAGTACCCACCAACCTCCAGTTCTCTCCACAACAGCCAAGGTCCATGCAAGAGTCTCATGCAGCCACGGGTCTTTCCTTTGGGCAGGCAAGTCTGGATTTGACTGTGAGCTCAGACCTGCCCGTCGCAGAGCACACAGACACACCCTGGCCTCTTATTTCAGGAACTACCAGGTTTCAGTGCATTTGTTTCCTGAGGAACACCTGCAGGTCTGTGGCCCTTTCAAGAGCTGTTCATAGCTGAGGGAGATGGCTCCAGCCATGACCTGCTCCTGCCGTGCTGGGGCCTGTAAGCAGTAAGGTTGCTTAGCAGTTTAAGGTTATTTCAGGAGCACGCTCACTGCAAACACCGTTGCAGCGCTGGCAGCGGCTGCAAGGCTTTCGGTGCCTGCCAGGCTTTCAGCGCCCGCTGTTTTGGAGCTGGGACTCCACGCAGCTCTGTCCAGGCACTGCTGGAGCCCTCTGCTTCACAGGGAAGGTGGGCTCCCACGTGCAGGGGACCAGCTTGGGACTGCCCGTCCTCCACCTCTCACGGCCTGTGTGACCCAGAAGAAGTCTGGATGCCTCTTTCAGGACAGAGCAGGATCAACCTAGATGTCTCAAACGTCTGCTTATAGTCATTGAAGAGAAATAGGCACTTTCAGGACATAACACATTTCACAATAAAGGAGATAAATTCTTCAGATGAATTATGCCTCAAAAGGGGTTGTTTTCTCTTAACTGACTCTAGGCAGAGCTGGGCAGGTTTGCTCCTATGAAAATGTCTTTATTCTTTCCCAAGTGATTTATTCCTCTATTATAATCGGTTCCTAACTTCACATCAAAATGGAGCCAGGTTCTTCTGAAGTTTTTCCTTAGAAAAATCCAGAGAGCTGATGGATTGCCAAACCTCTTAGTGCCGTGTCATCTGCCAGTACTTGTGCCACACTCCAGGGTAAATACAACTGCCGCCAAGCAGAAAGGAAGACGAACTTTTCTTAAGGACACCACCACCTACAGAACAAGTGTAAGGAGCTTTCAAAAGGGTATTAGTAGCTTTCAGCTCTAGTTTTAGTTCCGTCCTTGCCACCCAAGAAAGGTAATGATGCTAGTCCTGTTCTCTCACGCTAATCTTCTACGTGGCTCCTCCAGGGAATCTGATCCGAGTTCCTCCCTCTCCCCACAACGTAATTTTTCTGTCTAGCCATAATAGCATAGTGCAGTTTTCAGCCTCGTTCCCCTCCCTCCTTCCATGCAACCTCTTTTTTAGTCATTCCTAGCCACTGCGCCACACAACCTTCCTCAGTCCTTCTGCATCCTCCCTCTCTCACAAGCATGGGGCCCTCACCCACGCTGCTCTCCAGCTCCACAGAACTATTTCGCTAAGGCGGTCAGCCAGGATCTCACCACACTAAACTAGTGCGAGCTTAGCATTGCTAGTTAAGTCTGCCCTCACCACGCACGTTGAACTTTCCAGGGAATATCGCGCCTGACGGCGTGCCAGCCTTGTTGTTCGCTATCGATGAGATAATGTCTCTTAAATCTGGATGCGTGACATAGAGGCATTCAACCCCATTTTGCCTGTGGCTGCATTCCAACTTCAGGACAGAAATGACCAGGAGAAATATGAGAGGTTAGTGACATTCTTGGCTTGGAAATCATGAGCCTGTCGTGGAAAGGAATGCGATCAAAAAGAGACATCGCTGGTGTTTATTTTAAAATCCTTGATGTGTGATGCACTTTAATACACACTGTTCTAATGCAGCTTTCGGGCTTCAGGTGAACCTTGCTGAAGGGGGTGGAGGAGGTTATTTTTGTTGGCGGAGCACATCGGGCCAAGAAGTGCCCATAAAAAGGATCACAGGGCATAATGCCTATTTATAGCATGGACACTATTTTCCTCAAAATGGGAGAGCCAAGAGATGGACAGGTCCTACATCCTGCTTTCCACGCAGGTGGTGGCAGGAATAGTGCCAAATGCCAGTTCAAGTGCCTGCATCAAGGCATAGGAGGATTTTCTGATGGTCCATGGGGGCTGCTTTGGAGATGCATTTGAATCTAGGATAGGCTCCTGAAGTGCGTGAGGATATGCTATTTTAAAAATGATAGCCAAAAGCCAGCTTATTATAATTCACCTACAAGGATAAAAGCAAAAGCTCAATACAGTTTGCTGGACCAAACGGAGTTCAGAGCAGGCTCAATTCAGTAAGGGCATGTTACCTTTTGATACAGTGATGACGTACAGTGCTGGAAAAAGGCTCTTTTACTGGTGAACAGCACGATGAGAAACCTCAGGCCGTTTAGTCCTCATCTTTTATTACAAAAGAAACAATATGAAGCAATCTCGTGTCCGAATTATTCAATTGTCCCAACAGCCCTTTTCCTAGAGAAGCAACTTCCTCTATCAAGGCCACATCCAGAGGTGCAAAGCAAGCAATACAGGTGAGAAGTAACACGCACTGTCAATGTTGCTCTTTGTAACAGGAACATGCTAGAAAGGAGGGAGGAATACAAGAATCTGTACCGATTTAATCAGAAAAAACGTTGACAAGACCCCTACAGCCTCAGGAGCACGCTCCTGTTGCACAAAGGCGTTCAAGTGGCCCAAATCATACCTATGGTACGTAGCATGAGAGCATCTATTGAGAAGAGGAAATTCGAGCGCTAACGCTTTAAAAGGCCTTGGTTTCCCCTGCAGCTGTAAACATGAGGGAACCAGAGAGTAAGCTGCAGACAGGCCATATGATAACCTTTACAGGCTACTAGTGCTATAAATTATTAGACCAAGGATGGAGCCCAGGCATTAGCTGAAGCCAGGATGAAAGCCCTGCCAGGTTAGGTGCATCGGGCACAGGGCTTCCCACAAAGCATCCGTGCCGGCTGGACACGGAAGGGATGAGCCTGCCCTTAAGCTCAGCTCACGTGGCTCCATTTCGCAGTCTTAGCTGGCTCTGCAAGAGCTCCCGAGGCACCTCTGCTTCTCCCACCCAGCCCTCTGGGGCCAACCCTTGCAGAGCCACAAGGAGGCACAAGGAAAGGGCGAGCGCTGCCAGCTGTCCCCGGCAAACCTGGTGCCAGCATTGTGCGTGTCAACAACTCGCAGCAACCAAGTAAAGCTATTAAATATCAAGTACTTCCCACGAAGCTGACACTTCTAATCCCCGTGCTGCCTTCCCTTTTCACACACCGGTGGCTGAGGCCTTTCCCCACTGCGAGGGGCTTTTTCCCATTTCTCTGGCCTTATTGCTCCCTCCCACTTGCAGCTTAGAATTAAAAGACATAATAAAGGGCCCTTGAACCAGAGGGGGAGCGTCTGGTTGGGGGGGGGAAAGAAAAAGCAGGTCCCTTCTTTGAGCCCAGGATTCGTCTGCCTCTCCCCACGGAGATGAAGAGGCCCTTTCACCCCAGCAACCAGAAGGTTGAAGCTGGATATGTGCTTACGAGATAGGCCGTGGCTGGGAGCTGCCAGCCTGGGGCCTGCTCGCGGTGACGTTGCTACCTCAGATTAGACAGTACGGCGCACAACGCATTAGAGCCCCGGCCGAAGCGGTTGCTGGGGAGATGCCTCTTCAGAGGGTTGCAAGCTTGAGAGAAAGCTGCTGTAGCTATGAAACCAGGCCCCGGTGCGGCTTCAGCGCCTTTCTGCAGATTAAGGTTAATAAGCGCCTCCCCAGCCCGCCGTGCCCACCGCACTCTCGCAGCGGAGACCAGACCTGCCGGAGGTGGGAGCCCAGCGCGTCTAACATCCCCGCTGCGAGCTCGCTCCGCGCCGGCTTTTGTTCTCCGCGTCTGCCGAGTGATTTTCATTACAAATATCCTCTTATAATGCGTGCGTGGGGGGGACGAGGGGATGAGGAGGAGGGGGGGGAGCAGGCCCACACAAAGAGAAAGAAAAGGCCGCTCGCTGGAGAAGCAGTAATTACATGGCTCGGACTTCCCTCGCGGAGGAGCCAAGGGGGATTCATACGGATTCGACATGGCAGCGGTTCACATGCTCGGCCCCTCCGGGGGCAAGCTCCTCTTTCGATTTCATTAGGAGCCAGCTGGGCTACCAGGGGAACTTTTGCCCCGAGGCAACAAGTTCCCAAAAGGGAACAGCTACACTTGTTTTGTTATTACTGAGAAAGCAATTTTGCTACTTTCAACCCTTCATTTTATTTAACCCTCCCAGAAGCCTCCGCGTCCACTTCGGTTCCCAAAGGAATACAGTGACTTGTCAGCACAGTACTCCTGCAGATACCAAGTAGGGGAAGCCTCGCACAGGGTCACCCACCTATTTCAGCAAAAGCTGAAGGTGCTGCATCAACCCTGCGAGCCCCTGACCGTCTTCCAACCCTGCGCATGACTTGCGAAGGCCACGCTCTCAGTTTGGTCATAAAGATAAGCAAATTCTCCACTCATCCTTTTACAAGGCAGGAAAGAGATACAAACAAGATCTAGATAGAGCGCTGTAGGACTCAAAGTTGACCTCGCGTCGTATTGCATATTTTCTTCCATTCAAGCCAACTGAACAGGTTAGCATAGCCCATGCTTTGCAGTCTTGTATACGTGAAGTATTACAACATCTGTGCAACTCTGGCTATTAACCCCATTTTACGAGTGGGCAGGTGGGTGGTGAAAACCATGGCTTGGAACAACTCGGCCAGGAGGTCAGAGAGAAGAGGAAACCAAACCGTGCTTCCTCTATTCTTTATACGCCTTGTAAGAATGGACTGCTCTGTCATTAATGTATCCTTGCACATGGTACACAACCTGAAAGGGGGCTTGTCTGGAGCAATTTTACACTATTACTTTGGGGAACGTACCCTAGGGCCAGTTTTTCACCTTTCTTGCTGCTTAGCCAGCAACCGTGAGATATATAAAAGACATCTCTGATCCAGTAGCCAGAAAACTTGGTAAAAAAGGTTTCAGCCAATAGTGCGTGCACACTTGAACTACCGTCATCAGTTTTACCTTTAAGATATGCAGAAGACAAGGACCAAGAACGTGATCTGCTCCGTAACCTCGGAGGCAGGGTACCAGCACTTGCTAACAAAGGACAAAAAAACTCCTGTCAGCAACTCATCTGCATTTACTGGAAGCCATCCCTCCCCCTGAAAGCTCACATTCGATCCAGCTACTTATGTATTTTTAGGTGCTCAGATCCATTAGTCTCAGAACAAATGAGAAATTAGGAGCTAAAGCACAGTTCAAGTACCAGGTCACTCGCTCTATCACTAAAAGCAAGCCCAAGGTTTACAGCTTGGCTCCTTTTAAAGACAGGACCGTTCGCAAAACTCAGACCCAAGTTCCACATTCAGTTTTCTAACACAGTGAATTTACTTTGGTTCTGTCTCTTTATTCCTATCATCTTTTCTTTCTCTCCTTATTTACTTCTTAATTTCCATGCGTCTTAATTTCCTGCACCCTGAGACCTGCTGAGACTGGCCTTTGCCTACATGCGATTGCACACTATAGTCCTTCCCTCTTCAGGGAAAGGTCAGAAACAGAGGTTTAGTGTGCCAAGAAGAAAGGCAGCAGCAGACAGACAGAGAGCACTCATAAAGATCTGGCTGTGAGCTTCTCTGAGAAAATGTCAGGTTGGGGAGGCTATAATAGCTTTAATCTGCAATACAAGGGGATTAAAAGACTCGTTCTCACAGGACAAAAAAGAAAGGAGCAGAGCGGAAGGAGCAGAACAAGGGGAAAAACGAAGGCTGCAAGGGGAGGAAAGGAGAAAGTTAAAGAGCTCAACTATAAAGAGCATCGGCATTTAAAGAGCTCCATCTTCTAGTGTAATGAATGCGAAGTGGCCTGCACAGAAAAGGGGCTTTAGCCAATAGCTTTGCTTTTGCTTTTTCACACTAAGCACACGCACTTCAGCCTTCTTCAATCATGGCAACTTGTTATGTTTGGCTTTGTTGATTTTCAGAGGCAAAGGAGTAGGAGGGGGAAACAGAAGGTTAATGAGGCTCTGCCAGATGCGACACTGGAGAAGCAGTAGGCATTATTTTTAAACAGTGGTTTATGGTCTTTGATCCTCACCCCTACTGTCCCTCCTCCAGAATGTCCCTCAACCGTGCCTCGGTCCCCCAACCACCACCCTTGTCCTTGAGGGCCATGGAGGAGCAAAGAGGCCTGGGAACAGGAAGGAAGTATGCTGAGTTGTGGGATGCTCTCCTCAAGTAGTGCTTGAGCAACCTTTTCAGCTGCTCAGCGAGGCCACGAGATGAACAGAACATAATTGAAAGGGTAAGGAAGGAAGGCATCTTTAAATACTTTTCAAAGAAAAAAGAAAAAACCCAATACATCAATTGTGAAAGATGTAAAGGCCAACGAGCCTCCAACATGGACAAGCAAACTGCATTCTAAAAAGGAAGGCGGATACTCAAAGCCGACTTTTAGTATTGCTCATGTATTACAAGACACAGGGTTCCTGGAGGCTAGATGATAACCACTACTGCCCCATTAAGGCCTGATCCTTAGAGGTTTGCATGCATTTACGTTTGGACACTGTCAGTATTCTCCTCGAAGGCATGAGGTTTCTTCCCCCTGCCTACTTGTAAGCACACGCTTTACTCTTCAACATCTTTGAAGAAATGGTAACACAGGGAAAGTAAAAGCACAAGCCAGGAAACTTGAGATTCCTCCCATTAACAAATTCACCAGCACTCTGAGAAAGAAGTAGAGGGTTTCTAGCCAGTCCACTATATGTTGAAATGCAGTGCAGCACTTGCTATAATTTTTTGTTACTCCTTTTTGAAGCTCAACTAGCTTACAAGTCAGGAGGGATGCTCCAGAAGAACATCAGGCACAGTCAAATGCCTAAGGCAGGTTCTCTTGACTATTTTAGCAGCTTGGTATAGCATTAGGAGGCTGGCTAGGCCTCTGCACAAGGTATGCTCAGAGGGGAAAAAGACTGTAACACAATAAGCAAGTTTCAGACAGGAATTAGAGTACTGCATATCTAGTGGAGATAAGGGGCTGGAGTAGCATTAAGGTAGGAAGAATACAGCTACCTGAACTGGAATGTGGCCAGGATAATGGCATTAATTTATCTGAAGGAAGCCAGAAGTGCCAAAACCTAGATTTTACATTTAAGTCCAAAAACCAGCAAGTCACAGCATCCTGATTCTATTCTTCCACAGCTTTGTTGGAAAAAAAAAAGGTTTCCCGAAGAGTTTTCGGCCCTACCGCCTGGGGCCATAATAAGAGAGCTCGCCGTCAGCCTCACGCAGGAAGCCGGAGGCTCTGCTAAGAGACACACATCAGAGACAACGCCTGCCCACACGGCACAGGCTAAACCCCGTCCCACTCCCCCAGCTCGCCTGCAGGACTAAAGCTACGCTCAGTCACAACTACAGTCACAAGCAAGTTCTCTCGAGTGTACTCTAGTCCAATCTGGTATTAATTATCCACTGTTCTGCAGAGATAAATGCTTAATCCTCCAGCTGTTGACACTGGAAAGGGACCAATCTACTCCGGGGTGGATGTTACAGAGGAGAACTTGTCTTCAGCTATGATCCCTGCATCATGTGCTATACAAATGTTCACTGGCTTGTATGTAATAGATTTCATAGGGCATTCAGGATCTTTCTGTGGCAAAGCTAATCTAGAATAATACATGACCCAAGCATTCATTGTATCATTTCTCCTCCTCCATTTTTTCCCCTCAACATAGTATTTCAACTTTCATATGGTATTTTTTTCTTTTTGAGACATATTCTCCTGTTTCCTTATAGCTTACCAGCTTTCCTGCTGCAGGATTGACATCAAGGTGAACCTCCTACACAGCAGAGCTCAATGAACATGGAGACAGGTCTGCGTGACCATGCGTATCTGTATATTTTTTTTACTTTTTCTTCCAGAAGTGCTCCAAATGGCTTTTCTGGTTCCACACTCACTAGAAGTCCTGAATCAAGAAGTTAGCTCATCAGGAGGAGAGAAAAAGTGCTGATGACACCAGAGACAGGAGAACTGACCCTCTCTCCAACCAAGCTGCAGCCCAGGTGCTGGAGCTGCCCACCTTAACAGCTAACCCTGCCTTGGCTGCAGTTGCTGCCTCTCCCACTATTGCCACTCATTTGCTAGGGCAAACCACTGTCCCAGATCCACTGCCACCAGCCCTGCATCTTGGGACATCGTTAACACTCGGGGAGATGACAACCCCCTCTAAGCTATTTCTGTCCTAGGCAGGCTGTGACCACCACTAACCAGTGTCAGGTTTTCTAGCTGAACGGTAGTACAAAATTTGGCCACTCCACAGTACTGAAAGTTCCAAATTCCACCATAAACATCAATTTTCCCCTAAGCACTACCAATAAAGGAGCTAATCTCCTGCTTCCCACCCCAACCCAGGCTTTCCCCTGCTTGTCCTCTGCTTGCTCTTTTCTTTTTATGAGCTGTTTGACAAGCAGTTTCTTGGCAAGGGTCAATTTTAAACCCAAACACAAAATTATGTGTGATCTAGGGTACTATCATACACAGTCAGAGAAGTTACAAGTATCTTGGAGCATCTGTTTGTTTCCCTACTGACAACAGAACAAGTTCTCCAGACAGCACTACTCCACACAAATTTGAATGGCAGGACCCACAAATACCTAACAGATCTGAATACACGAAAGATGACAGTCAAGCACAAGGTTACATTCTTTTTCCTGAAAACTGAAAAAAAACAAGCTCTGGCTCAGCACAGCAACCATTACTTAGCTTACAATGGTGTCCTGAAGCTGTGTAACACTGCTCACCGCTGCACACCCACATAAGCAGACCCTGCTCATAGGGAGCTTAGACTCTAATTAGCCAATCCCAAGGAAGACTGAGGCAGAGAGAAGTGAAATGCTTTCCTCCAAGACAAACAGTCATCTGGTGATGGGCTGGAGGCAGACTGTGCATCTCCCAAAGGAGATACACCCAGGACCACGCTGGTCTCTGCTTCAATTCATTCCACGCCTTCAAAGCAACTCAGAGACTCACCCTTTCTAAAGGGCAGGAGGCCCACCTGAACCATGAACCATGTGCTGCTCAGCATTTAATACAGTGCCAGAGATCTGCAAGGCTTTTTGTTGACATATTATATCTGGCTCCTCTCACCAGCTTCCCTTTAGCAAGGGGCACCTCAAGCCTTCTAAAAAAATTCCTGCGGAAAAAGGAGCTTGCTGAGAGTGTAAGGCACTAACAAAGAGTTAGTCTTTTTGTGGGCTTTGTTTGTTTTACCAAAGCAATGCTTTCAGTCACAGTCCAGAGGAAATAAACTTTCAGCCCACCTGAATGCAGGAGTTTGCCTTTGCCGCTGTCGCTTCAATTTAATCTGAAAATTCTGGCAGAGCAAAGAACTGATGTTAAGAAAAAAATTTAGTGGGGTTTTATACTCTGTAACAACAAGGTACAGAGAGAGGCTACTTGTTCCTATGCTGTTCCTGGGCAGCTTGTTCTCAGCTGTAGGAATGGCCTAAGATCTACGAAAAAAAGAGAATGGGAGCTTGAAGTCTAGCCAGTAAGAGCATGAGAAAGGGCTCCAGGAATCCTGGTTTCTGTTTTCCTTGCTCTAAGAAAAGAAAGGGGGTTCTGGAGATTAAAACAGAGATGTCTCAAATCCAAACTGCTGGGGTCTGCTCCTGACTCTGTCACTGACTTGTGGTACATGCACTTTGTGTATGCACTTCATATCTCTGCTGCACTTCCTCCAATGTAAACAGAGAAGAGATGCTACTACTTTGCCACATGAGCAACTACTGGAAGTTAATTCAAGCCTGCAAAACGCATGCTTCAAGGCCCATGCATGAAAGGTGCAGGAGAACGCACACACAAAGAGGTTGTCTAGTACAACTGCAAATCATTGTCACAGCATTCCAGCTAAGTGCCGGCTCTCAAGCTATGCTCCTCGGAGCCCGCCAGCGGAAATCATAAATTATTTCCATCAAGAGGAATGAGCATCGAGTCTTTGGTATAATGTCAGAGGTCAGGGTTAAAGGCAGGGATATTAGAGCCTTCCTGGAGAATGAGAAGTGGAAGCTCATCCTTCCAACGTCATACCCAGTGTCTGTAAGACCTGGGTTAGACCTCTGACTTCGTGCAGAGTGGGCCACACAGTCTGTCTCTGAATGACTGTTTTCAAAGAGCTTTTTAATAATATTCCTAATCAGTGATAAACTACAATCTCTGGCCTTCAAAACCATAAAGTCAACGAGGAAGCAATTGCAAGCAAGCACACCAAGAACATCTGGGAAGCGATCAACCACAATACAGGGCTTTGCTGTGCAGTGCCCAGCTGATTGCTCCTTTTCCTCCTTGGTCTCCCACTCCTGTCAGGACAAGTGACAAATTTAAGTTGCAGGAAAAAGAAAGAAAACAGGAGGCTAGTATTCTAAGAGAGGGTAGAGTAGAGGCTCTACGTTGATGTTGCACTTTCGGACATATGGGAGCCCTGCCTTACAGCCTAGTCCTTGGCCATCTGAGATTAACCCATATAAAACATTCTCTAGTACTTTGCCTGATCTGCTCTTAAGCTATTCAACACACATGCTCTCCCCTTTTCCAAGCAGGAGGCAAGTCTACTCTCTCAGAAGAGCCATTGCTGAGAAGTTGCTCTGGTAAAGACTGCTTTGCTTCATTTCACTGGATTCTGCCAGGTCTTGGGATGTCCTTGTAGCTCCCTAAAAATATACTTGCTGGCAGTAATCTAACCCTTCCCACTATTTACGACACATCATACACAAACAACAGAAGCACGAAGAAGCACACACATGTGTTCATTATTAAGCAGCTGCCTCTGGAAAGAGCAGAGCCTGTGCTCTCAACAGCACACATACTGAGGTACACAGCCTTCTCTCCCAACACACTGCTGAGTATCCAGTTCCAGCTCAACAGAACAGCAAGCTGTATGAACTGCACCATTTTGTACTGTAGCATCAAAACTAGCTGTGATACTGCACGCTTCTCTTGCTGGGTCTTCTGAAGTGCCTTCACCTGTAGCGAATGCCAGGAAGCGGTGAACAGTAAAGTCCAGTACCAGTCAGTTTGACGATCCGTACCGTGGAAGTAATACAAACAGATCTGTTGGCGCATATTCTCCTTGTCCATCTGCTCTGCCACGTATTTGACAGCTAGGCAATGTAAGCTTGCAAAACCACTGAAATCTTGGGTATTCTTACACATCATACAGACATGCCATTCTGCACTAGATGGCGTGACCATACAAGCTTTCTAGAGCACTCTGTACACAACCGTTATAGCAGCAGGCATAGCAAACGAAAGCATGGCGAGATAGCAATCAACAGCAGAACTAAGGTGGCGCTTTCAAATCAAGTGTGGTGGTCCTACCCACAGTCTGCCCATGAGATACTCCTCATGGGCTCAGAGGTGTTCACATCTCTCCAAGAGCTTGTTGTAACAAGTGCTTTTGCATGGGAGCCAATTTTCACTTGCCATGTATCACATATGGGCCAGCTTATTTTCTGCCATGCCTTCCAGGAGAGGGCTTCTGAGACTAAAACATGGCTCAGTAGGCAAAACACAGGACAATTAAGTCCAGTTAAGCTGCTATTTCTCTTTAAGCCTGAGGACAGTCCTGTTTTCCAGACCAGTTTACCCTGTATGCCTCCCTCTGTTCAGGCACCAAAAAATACCAGAACAATACCACATTTGAGCAGTAACTGTGGAAGTAAACTCATTCATGTCCCTGAGACAGGATAGCAGCTTTGACTCCTGCATCCCTTTAGACTTGCCAGGTAGCTGGGCAGGAGGATGGATTCCCAACTCTGACTTTAGGCTACTATTACATCATCTTGCTCCATTTTTTCCTCACTTTCCTTCTGGTAAAACACAGGGAACAAGACAGGCACATGGCAGGCTGCTTAGAGGAAGCAAGGACAGCATTTGGTTCTCTCTTCACCTGTCCTGGAGAAACCTTCCATGAAGACATTGCCATATCATTTCTCTGTATGTTAGTGCCAGATGGAGCTTGAGGGCACAGCAGCAAAGCTTACGTGCCATCAACTTTTATCTGTTCGGGATATTCTAGACACACAGGACATGGAAACAACATCCAAAGGAAGTTTGTGGTCAGCCTGCAGGTCCCTTCTCAGACTCTCCAGCTCAGCAGAAGTCAGGCATCTTCCATCCAGGCTCTCCATCACATCAGCAATGGAACAGGCACTATATGGCAGGAAAACATCTCCAGCCACTGACACTGGCTTTAATCTATCACACAGGCAAAACAGAGAAGCCTGGAAAAAGCCTCATTTAGCACAGGTTGGAGAAATTCTTTACAAGAAGCTCCCAGACAGGTTCAGCAAATGCTGAAAAGAGATCAATCATCCTATGCCCACGGCTTCTCCTCTCCATCGCTATTGGCTGCATCGGCCCTGGTTAATGTGCTGACATGCTTGCTTTCTCCAGGCTGCTAGAGGCAGAGGGCGCAATAGCTGTTGTCTCAAGCTCATCGCTGGAGTCCTTCAGGACCAAGAACTCCAGCAGAATGTCCAAGAGGCAGAAAACCAGGTGCCTGAAATGGAGAGAAGAGAAAGCTTAGGTGGGTCAGGGTGCAGCAAAGCTGGGAGATCAGCTCTGGAAACACAGACGCCAAAACTTAGGCAAGGAAGAGGTATCCTGACTGCCATCAGGGGATGGCCAAACAAAAGATCCCATGCCCTAGAAGAATCATTTCACAGTATAGTTCAGGTTTTTCCCCCCTGCAAAACCAGCAGGTGTTTGAAGCTGCTGAGCAGCATGGCAGGTATAAATGCATCTCCTGGAGTGAGGTGGCACAGGTATCTCTCTAGCTGATCAAAAAACCTACTGCTTTCAAAAAATAACAACCATCTACACATCTCTACACATATCTAAGGCGCTCTGAAAAAAAAGAATGAATCAAATCAGGATTTGGTTTTCTTTCCTCCTGTGGTATCTACAGCCTCAGCAGTCCAAATAACGTAGTTAACATGACTGGGTCAAGAGTATCTAGACCACCTGATGTCTTGAACACGCATGTTGATAAGCAGCACCTCAGATACCCTAGAAAAATTAGCCAGATATATTTTGTGCCAAGATCCTGGTAGTGTGAATCTGTCACAGCATAGCCTGAGCATAGCTTACAGACCTCATTGCAAAGGCTTTACCTGTAGTCAGACATACCTGTTTATGACAGGCTGACCAAGTGACTCCAGTACCAGGTTCCAGCTCAGGCGACATTTACTAGTTCCCAAGATTTCTTGGATTACTTCTGTTAACAGAGACAAACTTTTAGAAACAGTACATTTCCACTGCAGTAAAGAAGGGTCAACCTTCTCTCAGCAGAGGCACACTAGACGCTTATGACAGTACTCTTGAGTCCAAGGTACCTCATGCCCCACATTGCCACATGAGAGAACAGTCAGGTAGAAAACTGAACATAAGAGTTGCAGCCTGGAAGGGCATACGCAAGTAGCACTTTTTCCTCCCAAAGGCATAGTAAGGGCCCCTTATGCTACAGCAAAGAATTAAAGTTCCAACTACACTCATATGAATTAGGCAGCAGCTGCTTTAATTCAAAGGTCCCCCATGTCAAACTTCAGCAGAGGGAAACCCAATGCAGCTAGGCTAGCTATTTCAGTCAATGGAAAAGCCACCCTCTCATTTTTACAGCAAGTGGCCAAAGGCTTGCTTTCTAACTCTTCTCAGTAATGGTACCTTTTGCAGCAGATGAAAACACAGCATGGCATTGGCCTTCCTGAGCCCTGCCTTGTTAAGAGTATGGCTCACCAGAAACAGCACCACTAGCTGAACTGTCAGCACTAAACCACAGAACATGTAGCAGCCTGTATCTTGGAACCACCTAAATATCCATCCTTTCAACAAAGGAAAGTGCAGGGTCCTGCACCTAGGGAGAAATAACACTATGCCCGGTACAGGTTGGGAGTTAACTTGGAAAGCAGCTCTGCAGAGAAAGATCTGGGAGTCCTGGTGGACCACAAGTTAACAAGGTGACCCTGCTTGAGCAGGTGGGTCCAATTAGATGATCTCCAGAGGTCCCTTCTAACCTCAACTATTCTGTGACTCTGAACCTCAACCAATCTGTCATTCTGTGAACCTCCCTCAGAGCTATGCTGCTCCCCGAGTGCTTATGCAAACAGTCTGAAGAACTGGCGAACTCTGTGGCTTTTGCTAAAGGAAGCGTCATATAGATGATTCAGATCCCCAAAGTCACAAATATTTTCCAGTGTCTTGGCACAAGCAGGTTCCATCACCATTTGTAACCCAATTTCCAGAGATGACAACACTTTGGAGGGTTCCCCAGCTTCTGTCTTGCTCCCTTCTCAAGAACAGCTGACAAGTCTCTAGGACACACTTACCTGGTAAGAGTCCCATCAAACCCTGCAAGGCTTGCTCTGCTGCTGCTTTCTTCTGCTCCTGTGTCCTGACTGGTTTAGGCACTGCTGGCAGAACTCCTCCAGGCCAGATGGATTCCTGCAGCAACTGGAGGTATTGAACCCAACGCTGGGTACAGGTCAGGTTGACCACCTGGACTTCTAACCATCTGTGGGCACAGAGAGACAGAAAGGTCAGACAAAGCCAGAGTTGCTACTAGCTCAGGAGCTATCCTATCATCAAAAACTCTAGAGGAGAATCAGCTTGCTAGGTAGGTTAATATGGAATTTTCAAGCATGTACATCAAACATTTTCACAAGTATTACTCAAACTTCCCTGTGTATCAGGAATAGGTAAAATTCCCCCATCTTGCAGACAAACACATACAAAATTACAGAGGAAAAGCAAGAGCCATGAAAAGCCTCATCTCCCTGCTACCTGCTGGTAATCAAAGGAGTAACTGGCCCCCAGATGCAACCTACCTAAAGGATATGACTAGCCTTAATTTCTTAAGTGACATAGTCCTAATGGTCTCATACAGTCAGACAAGAGCTGAGGCACAGCTAGGAGACGCAGAGCTCCTTGCTCCAAACCTGGTGCTTTAACTCTACAACGGCCGCCCATGATTGACTGCAAGGACATGAATCAACATAGCCTGCCAACCAGTGCTCTCCTTGCTCCAAACCTGGTGCTTTAACTCTACAATGGCCCCCATGATTGACTGCAAGGACATGAATCAACATAGCCTGCTAGCCAGTGCTCTCCTGATGGGGCTCCTCTGCTGCAGGAAGGGAAGTCAACCATGCTTCGCTTGGAGACAAGGCAAAAAAAAAAAAAAAAAAAAAAAAAAAGGAGAGAAAGAAAGAAAGAAAAAGAAAAGAAAAAAACAATCACACTCCCAGGATGGCAAGGCATGAATATCCTGCTGCTTTGCACTCCTCTCAGCTCCTTGCTTCCCTGCTGTCCAGCTCTGCTCTGTCTACCAGTGGCAGGCAATGAAATCATCACAGCTCCCATCCAAAGCCCTGTTCTGCACATCTATTAAAAGGAAAGTTATGTACCTGCCAATAAAACTGCTTGCTGGCCCTCCTGCTGGGCCAAGACTGTGCCCTTTATACGGTAACAACCTGCAAATCCCGACATCGCAGCCACAGGAATGCCACTCCACATAAGGGCTTGGAGACGTTTGCAGTCCACGTGGGGAAGATTTGTCACCACCACCCAAGTTGGCCAGGGAAGGTTTCTAAATCAATCATGCAGACCCTCTTTCCAAGATGTTAAATCACTTCCCCGTATAATAGCAAAAGCCATAGCTGTCAGTCAAAACTCACCACCACCTAAAAGCCTGCTCCCAGAACGACAAGAAGGTCAACGGCCAAATATCTGATGCCACCGAGCTGAATAGGAGGGCATCCATTGACTTCAGTAGGACCAGGACTTGACCGCACATTGACAGAGCCAGGCCACCCTGCTGCTGGGGAACAGATAGCCTCACAGGACCTCAGTTCCGTGCGAGGCTCCACAGCAAAGAGAGGAGCCTTGGCCTGGGTTGGGCTAAGGGAGAAAGCTTACAGTTTCGCCAATAT
This sequence comes from Rhea pennata, assembly GCF_028389875.1. Lineage (NCBI taxonomy): Eukaryota > Metazoa > Chordata > Aves > Rheiformes > Rheidae > Rhea > Rhea pennata. Next base: position 6,243,015 of record NC_084686.1, on the reverse strand, counting down.
TTCAAGAGCCCCTGAGGAGAAGAGTCCACGAGCAGGGCCAAGAGACCCGTTCCACTTGGCAGCTGGCGTTCGTGCTTGCAATTCCGTCACCACTACGCCCCGGCAGCTCACAGTACATCCAAGAGCATGGGCCCTGCCAAGGCAAACTTTATTTAACCTGCGCTCTGCCAGACTGTCTGCATTCTTCTCAGGCTAGGCATTCGGGCCAGGGTCTTCTTTCCCCCACGCAACTGGGGCATCACAAGCAGAGCATCAGGAATAGAAACACCTAAGGTAACCCGGGGGGAAAAAAACCATCAAGTTGCCATCATCAGGGGATAGGGCTGCAATACACCTCTCCCTTTGTTAGCCCAAAACAAGATGCCTAACTGCAAGCTTTTAGGCACTTTCTAAAAAGCATGTCCAGGACAGACTAGCTGCAAAAGCAAAGACGGTTCAAAAACATGAACCCAGCCTTGGTGCATTGCAGCAGTAAGGCCTGTAAAATCTCTGAGGTCAAGGTGTCACTGCAGCACTGATAAATGTTCCTGGTACTCACATGCAATATTAGAAACAATGCTGGAGATGGAGAGATGTGGTCTTCACACTCAGCCTCACCAGGGACTGCAAGTACACACGTTGGGTAGGAAACCGTGCCGGAAAGCAAAAGCATAATTTCTGCCAATATTAAAGCGCAAAAGTGTCTCAATGTTGTCTCGTCTCAGAAAAAGCCACATTTGAAATACAACTGTTTAGATGAGTTTTTATCTCTAGCTATGAGCAGAGATCTTAGAAAATCTTGCAGAGATCTTGAAAAACCTTGCTAGTAGATCGTGTTAAACCCTCCAGCCATCCCCAACCAACTTATCAAGGTGTTAAATTGTGGCTCCTCTAGGGACAAGAACTTTCATTAAAATGCTTTCAAATACAATCTGTTTGCTAATTGAGAAAGTGTCTGGCAGGCAACAGAAGCTCAGAGACTTGGGACAGAGCTGCAAACAATACAAGACTGCACCTAGGGATATCGTGTTGAATACTGACTTACACATTAATCTCACCAAGAGTCATTTACCATCCTTCAAAAGGTTGCAAAAAGCAAAGAACAAACTTGTTTTTTCTTGTAAGGCTCCTAAAATGGTAAAATTCTAAACAAATAGTGCTAAGAGTGAGAGTTGAACTTAAAGACTACACACATTTCCAGACAGCTCAAAAGAGGACTGAGAAGTGATGGATTTTGGAAGGCCCAATACAAACAACTTGCCCATTTTTATCTCAGTTATTTTCATAAAATCCCCAAAACCAGGCAACAAGGCCTAAAAGTAACACCTATAAAATTTATCACATGTCCAGACACGCAAGTGCTCACAGGTCTTCATTCCGGCAATTGCACAACACAGTTGAGGGATTTGTTTAGTCAGTTCGGGACTCTTCAGCTTCCTGTCTTCCAGTCTGGGGAAGAAACTACAGGACCCAAGAACAAACCAACCTGTTGTGCTCCCCCTGCACCAATGCAGGCTACAGCTCTGTGCAAGCTCCTGAGAAGAAGCTGACTTACCTATAGGCAAGATGCTCAGAGCACAGAATATTCACACTCTATGTATTTTACGGGTAACGCTAACTCCACTGCCAGGAAGGAAGGAAGGAAGAACTCAAAACCACAGGACACACAAGAAGACACTACACAGTAAACAGACAAGAAGAAAGGAAGACCAAAGCTGGGTGACAGAAGGAAGGACAACTAAGGTACTGGGCTCAAGGTTCCCCTTTTGCCCATGTGCATCAATGTGTTTACAATGTGCGGACCTCTCCTAATATCCTAATCTTCCCTGGGAAGAGAGGAAGAGTCAGATGGCTCCACCTAGCTCAGCATCCTCCCCGGAAACGTGGCTGTTTCTCTCAGAAGATCTGAGAGAAAACATCAACACACAGCGACCCGTTCACGCAGAATTTTCTTCCTTACTCCCATCGGCTAGCACTCCCACAGCGCTCTGAACCTGCTCCTACTTAAACCACTGTGAATATCTGTTTTCAGGGATGCACACTACATTTGTGTGAGAAAGAAGTGCACACACAAACAACAGGGCAAAGAGCAAAAAAATTCCTTAGTTCTGACAACTGTAGCTGCAGTTTAAGGAGGGTCTTTTTTTAAAAAGAACAAAAATCTTACCCAATTCAAACCCAGATTTCTATGGCAAAATGGCCTTGTATAAGCAGAGCTGCTGCACTAAGTCTGCACCAGTGCTGGATCACAACAGACAGTTCACATCTCTTGTGCAGGAACTTCAAATATGCATGGGTCCAAAGCTGACCTTCACCAGCACCTGATTCACAGATCACTTTTTGTAGTATTAAAGGACCAAGCACTTCAGATACATATACACATCCAACACACACACCTCCTGACTCCCAGGTAGAAACGAATCCTTTAAGAAACACAAATAGACACAGCTTTTTTCGGATGGCTGATAAGTTGTTATTTCTGCTCTGGTATTTCATGAAGAAACAGCCTTAATAAGAAAGGAAGAAAAACAAACCTATCATTGAACCATCTCCTTACACATCAGCAGAGACCGGAAATAGATAGAAACTGACCTCCTGGACTCAGACATTCAGATGCTGCGATAATGCCCCACGCAGAAGGGCAGACTGCAGAGGCTACGAGGCCCTGGCCGCTCGTCTGGAGGTACATAACTTGCCCATGCCGTAAGGGTCCTCTGTTTGAAACAGCTGCCGATAGAGGAATGAAACGGCTGCTAAAAAGAGCCGATTTAATGCTGTGGCTTAAGCTGGAACTCCAAGGTCAGCTGAAGGGGCCCCAGAAGATGAGAACAGCAGCAGTGTCCTGGCAATGAGAAACAAGGCACAGGTGGTACATACCTTGGCCCTCTTCTGCCACCTAAAACAACGTGGGCTGCTAATATGGTAAAAGCAGACTAAGGGTCAATAGCAGGAAAAAAATGTGTGCAGACCCAAGTTTACCTGGCTCCTGCAAGCTGGAGACTTAAGTGGACAAGCAGGTTTACTTGCAGATGCAAAGAGCGGGAACGGACAGACAGATGTGACAGCATTCATTTGTAAAGAGCTACTAGAAGCTGGCAAACCTCTGCTCTTCTTGTCTGTGAAGGTTAGGATGAGAACTGCCTAGTTCATTTGAAAAGAATGATGGTTTGGTTAGATAGAAAAATTTCTAATGCTGATCGCGATCAAGAACCAAAACAACTGTGCTTTTAAGGATTCAGGTAAGCACAAACTGGAGGCTACCTTAGAAAGAAGAAAAATATTGGAAAATCTTTACTAATTCACTTCAGCTGCCTAAATACATACATACAATACATAATTAAATTACATAAATACATACAACTATACATCATCTGTGCATAGAAGTAGCAAGCCAACCTCAACACCTAAGGCTTTCTTCTCACAGCGACTTCACCCTCTCTTTCCCTGAACAGGGTTAACACAGCACTGCTAACTGGAAAGTCAAAGACAGCTTGCGAGACCAAGGTAGTGAAAAGTTTAATAAAATGTCAACACCTGGAAATGCAAAACTCATTTAAGTATGCACTTCTTACGAACTCAAGAGTGGTATTGAAATCAGTAGACGGTCCTTCCCTTCCTAGTAATTGCCTCCCAAATTGCACCTCAAAATGCAGAAATACCAATACTCAAGGGCTTAGAGCAACATTTCAGCGCTTTGACTGTTAAACATTTCTAAGCAAAAGCTATAAAGCAAAGAACCAGCTGCAGCAGGCAGTTAGAAGAACGGAAAAATACAACTGGAGGTCTTCGACCCTCAGGCTCGGCCTTCAGCACCTGCTACTAGAGCGCGCATTCACCTTCTCTGCAGAGGGCCAGCAGAAACGCATGCAGCTCCGTGCTGGCATGCTTGGCTCAAACACCTTTAGAGCAAATCCGCACTTGTCCAGGCCATTGGTAAGCTCTTTGTGGAGAAAGGAAATGGGAAAAAAAAAGAAAAGGGAAAAAAGCTCTCCATAAATCAAGGAATATGAAGAAGCATCCTTTTAAACTCCTGGCCAGAGATACACACACAAAAAGTAAACTATCCTCTTGCCTTACTGGAAACGTTCCTTTCCCACTGCCCTATAAAAAGTTTACAATTGTATATGCCACGAACAAGGCGTTCTGTACCCCTGCCTGAGTACACAGCAGTGAAGTGTTTGACCAGCGCGGCAGCAGCCCCGTGGCTCGAGGCTGAGCGCCTTCCCCTCGAACAGAGTGTCTCGCCAGCTTCATGCCTCCCGAAGGCAGCACACCGGGCTCCACCAAGGGCAGTTACACCACAAGAAGCGCGAAACCGACTGAGCAGCAGGGTGCTCACTTAAGTAGCGTTTGCATCTGCCAGGCCTTTTCCCCCAACTTCGTGGGCTTGCCTGTGCCAGCATCGCCTAAGGACGAGGGGCGATGCTCAGCTCAGGGGGCATCGCTCCAAGCTGCTGCTGCACATGCTGCTCTCTCCAAAACACACCTGACAAACAGAAATCTCATAAATATACAGCGCTCTAGTTCTAACATCTTTTTCCCTACAGTGAATTGCTCAAACTACTCTGCTTTGTTTTTACATTGAGTTAAATCCCCCTGGAATACCATGGGGCACAGAGAAGGGGGAGAAAGTTGCATGTTAAAAAAAAAGAAAAAGTCATTCCCCCAAATCCTTGATTTTTAACAAAGCATCTCAGCTTTCGATAACATCTTCATCAAGTATTTATTGAGCCAATTAAGCTCTCAGCGGTGCCCCAGGGAGAGGCCACGCTGTCTCAGCCAGGTCCTGCTCAGAGCAGATTGCTTCATTAGCCCACTTCAGTATCAAAATACATAAAAACACCATTAACCCTTCACAAACCTGAAGAAACTAAAACCAACAAAGAAACATTATTTCCTCTCAACCCTTTTCCCCTTTGTCTCCTCTATTTGGAATAAAAAGTTACTTTTCTTTTTAATCTGGGAGAGAAGTTGGCGCACATCTGATCACTGAAATAGAGTCAAAAGAAAGAGAGGCAGGTTAAAATAATGTTGCAATCGTTATTGAAGCACAGAGTGCTCGCTTCATTGTAGTGGCTGCTTTTGAAAGAACGCTGCTTCTAGAAGAGGAAAAAAATTGTTTGGGACAGAGATTCAGAGTGGGATCCAAAATTTCCAGGTGCTTGGAGACAACTGAATCAAGGCCCATATCCAAGCTGATTTTTATTTACTTTACACACACAGAGTCCCGAAGACCACTTCTGCTGACATACCACAGGCCCACAATTTCTGCTGCTCCTAACAGATGCAACAAAAACAACCAAACCTGGAGAAAAGGAGGAAGATGCCCTAAGGTTGGTTTCACTATATAGAATCTCTCTTCCTGGCTCGCAGGCTGGTGCACGCACTTGCACCACCGCAGGAGAGGCTGGACCTCGCTGCCACACACTCGGGCTTGCCAGCACGCTCCTTCATGCGTGGGGCAGTCTTTACCAAGCATGCCTGAATCAGCTCCCCGGGGGAGAAGCCAGCCCAGCAAGTAGATTTAGCTGCTTTAACTGCACTGACACTGCAGCTTTGGCAGCTTCCTTCTGCCAGCAAAACTTGGAGGTGCTGCCTGAAGTTCAGAGCAGTACAACCTGCCAGCTACAAAGCCGAAGTAAAGTGGGAACCAGAGCGCTGGGAACAGCTTTAGCTTGAACCTTCCCGGCTCCTCTTGGCTCCTGAAGAGCACAAGCTGCACTAGCTGGCACTCAGCTTTAATGTCTTTTTCAGAGATAACGGGAAAGAAGAGCCTCTGGACTTATCTCTGTAGCAAACACCTGCCCAAGCACAGCCACGTCCTTCCTAAGGACACAACCCTACTGCTGTTAGCAAGTACAGGGCAACACGAGCCTGGTATACGTACACAGCACAGCTTTGCACCAATCCTCAGTGCGATACAGCACCAAGATGAGGCCTAACCTACCATCTCTGCAGCTGGACACAGCTCCCACCTGCTCTGGGAGGGCAGAGTTGCTTGCCACAAGCAGCATGTTCCCAGAGCTCCCACAGTTGCAGGAGCAGGCAGGTTTACTTGTGGACGTTTAAGAGTCTCAGGCAACATTACACGCCAGTGGCGCTTTAAAGTCAAGAGGGCCAAGGAGGCTGCCAAGGGTCCTTGTTTTTGCCAGCTCCTTTGGCACAGAGATCAAGAAGGACCGAGAGAAAAAACAGAGCAAAATTCAAACAAGCAACTCCCTGAAGCTATGAGCTCCTTGACTCACACCAGAGTTGCACAAGTGCCCATGACACCTGGCCTGACATCACACTCCAGCATGCAGTCCCCAGGCCAAGGGGGAAGCACAAAGGTGAGAGCAGCCCAGGGTAGCACCCAGGGTCAACAGTCCCAGGATCCATCTCAGATGACAATTCCAGCTCTGTCCCATGCCTCTGGCAGTGCCCTGCTGAAGAAGGGACAAGAGGCAGAAAGCTGCTGCTTCTTCACACACAGGTGTTCTGGACTGCTGTAGGGACTCCAGGCTCACCTATAAAGCACCCCTTGCCACCCTGTCACACCAACTTGCAACTCAGAACCTTGCCAAACAAAGGAGATGGACACCAGCTCACGAGAGGAGCACCATTACCATGGGGCTACTGCTCTCTGGCACTGTGCTCAGCCTGTCCCCATGCCATCTCCTCCTATCCCCTGCTGCTATGATGTAAATGATGGCCCAAGCATGTTCTAATTCACTGGGGATAGAGGTGGCAGCAAGCCAAGCAAGCCCACAGCAGGAGGGCTAATTAAACCAGCTGCATCGCTGAACCATACCCCCCCCCCCCTCAAAGCACACAATGAAGCAAAAGCAGGGGCAGGGGGAGGACAAATCCTGATGGGAAGAGGAGCCAGGAAAGGAAGGAAAGGAGGCAGTAGCACTGCAATGGTTGCAGAGATGGGAGGTCCCACTGCTGACAATGCAACCACAGGGAGCAACCTCTGTTATGACCAGCTCTGAGGCTGCTCCAGGGCCAGGGAAGGCAGCAGGGACTCTCCGACTCTCCCCACAAGGAGCCAGGCAGTGCGATAGGGGCAGGGAGACACATCCTGCTCTCCCCGACCTCGTGTCTCTTGTTGGAGGTGCGCTGAAAGAGGAAGCCAACACTGGAGAGTAACAAATTCTGAAACCCACCACTCCAGAAGCTCCAGCTCCTGGCAGAAGTTGCGGCATTTGGATTGAGCAAGGAAGGCTTTAAGCATGCAGATCTCCGACCCACGTTCACAATTCCCTAAGCTGCAACACCCAACCCACCTTCACAGGGGCCTTCTTAACCATAAACCGCCAGCAAGAGCCAGCAGCTCCCCCTCGTGCCTACAATGCTCCTTTAGCAAGCACAGACCGCGCTGGGCATGCAAAGCGGACTGCAGGGCTGCTGGGCGCGCAGGGCGGTAAGCCCCCAGCTGCGTTATGTCCCACTCCACTCCCAGGAGTTATTAATTTCTAAACCTCCAGTTTCTAGACCAAGACCTGGCAAAAATATTTATCCAAAGCCTAATAAATTCATAGCTAGTTCCAATCTAACATTGCGCGTCCCTGAGGAATGAGACAAGAGCCGAAGTCTGGAGGAGCATGAGAGTGACCTGAGGTGAACAGTGAGCCAAGAAAAGCTGAGCTCCTGGGTAAGGCAGGGATGCTTTGCATTTATTTTAGCTCCTGCTCCATGTCCCCTACGAACCTTGGCAGAACACAACACCAAAGCTGCCTGCACAGACCCACACGCTCTCCTTACACACACACATGCACTTCTGAGCCCCAGCATGGACACCGCACTCTGTCCCACTTAGGTTACCAGGCACAGACAGCCAGGATGTGACAAGACATCGTCTCTTGGCATGAGGTGCCTTGCATTAAAGTGTCTTTCTCTTGCAGCACACGGAAGGGCTGGTGAAGTGGCCTGCTCAAGGAGCTACACTGCACTAAGCTAGCACTAGAGCCCAAGGAAAGCATTCAGATCTAGATCAGCCTCTAAAAATCCTCCCAGGTCCAGCCCCAGGATCCTGGGATTCAAGTTTGGGCTCCCCTCCAGAGTCTTGCACTTGGAAGCAGATGTGGTTCAGGATGAAGCTAAGGCTCTTCCAGCCCAGAAGAAAGTCTAACACAGAAAAAGAACAAAATATCACATGCCAGGCGGCTAAAGCTAGTAGTATATGGCCAGTGCTAGCCCTCTGTCATGCCCAGAGGCTGGACAGACCAGCTGGAGGGCAGGCAGTGAGCATGAGGACAGATCCCCTGAGGGGCTGCAGGGGCATGAGAGAAAGAAGCCAGAGGAGCAGGTGCTGCAGGGCCTTCAGGCACAGCTGTCCCTGCAGCAGCTTTGCTGCGTTACCATGGCCAAGCCCCACAAGCTGCCTCACCTCCATTTACAACTTGCCAAAGGCAGCTGCTTGCTCCAGGGACTCTGGTGACTGGAGCAACTTGGCATCTCGCATACCTTGCTCTTCAGACAGCTCCAGAAAGTGGCTCCGGGCTCCCCAGGGAGCTCCCCAGCATCACCTCACTCTGCATCTGTCAGACAGACTGGAAAAAATCAAAGTAGAAGGCTAGCTCCTCCACCACCAACCACCATGGCAAGGCGAGCTGGTACCTCGTGGCCGTGTCCCCAGCTCCATGGCTGCCCTGGGCTCGTTGTGGCAGTCACAGACCCCTGACCTAGTGACCAGCATGCCACTGGGGACAGATTGAGGGCAGGGCACAGGGTCACAGCCACGGCGTGGTTCAAGTGCTTGCCTCATATTTTTATCATCACATTGACTCACAGGCTCTAAAAAGCACTTGAATTCCCTGAATGCTTTCAGCTCTTTCGCCAAACACCCCCAGAGCCCAGAATAGCCCCATCTACTCCCCATCACAAACAGGCTCCCACTGCAGCGCTCCCCCTTCCTTGCTGGGGGGGGGGGGCTCTTCTTTCCCAGTGTGAGGGAGCAAAGACAGTCAGATAGCGGAGGGGTGTGGAGCTGGACTGGGACAGCAGGGTTTGTTTGTTTACAGGCACAGACCCAGCGTGCGGAGAGGCTGCTGGAATTTTTTTCCTGGCCCCAGGGTCGTCCCCACTTCCAGCGAGCCTCCCAGCCCCTCCACCTCCCCTCCCCTCGCTTCTCCTTTCAGCTCCAAAAAAGGATCACTCCCTGTTACATAATGGGATGAGCGCTGCGTGGACGCAGACATGCACGCGTCCTCCCTTTTACTTAACAATACCTTTTTCGGTCATACAGCCTTCCTCTCCCCGGCCTCCCCGCTGCCATCAAGCTGACAGCCGTGGAGACGGATAACGCCTGGCCCCAGCTCTAACTCTTTCAGCTACATAAAAAAGAGGAGAGAGGAGTGTGGTGGGATACTTCCTGCAAGGAACAGCAAATGGAGCAGGCTGGGGAGGTCTCACTGATCAGCAACAGCAAGGTAACATCGATCACTTGATGTCTCCACAGGGGAAGCAGCAGGGCATGCTGTGGCCACCGGAAGCCCAACGGAGAAAGTCCCCCAGGGAAAGGGAATTGGCTCTCTGGAAAAGTCCCATCTTGTTCTCCACATCATTCCATTTTGCTGCTCTCGAATGAGGCACGAACGAGGGCAGATGCGTCCATACGCTGTTCGCCATATGTCTTCTGCAAAGAAGCAATTTTCTGTGCTCGCTGCAGCAACAGAAATGCCCAGAGAAGCAGCAGCAAAAAGGCTATAGTGACAGCAGCATGCCTCACCAAAGAAGCTGGAAGAGGAGTTTCCAGCAGCAACCCCCTTCCTGACACCCAAAACACTGCTAGAACACCTCCTTTCCCACCAGCCACCACATGACCTAGACACTAGCAGGAATAGAGAAGGAATGACTCCTGCCTGCACTTTGCAACTGGTCACAGTTGGAAACAGGATGCGAGTCCACTACTGCTCCTGTGCTTGTCAGCCTCTTCTCACAGGCAGGAGCAACAGTGCCCCAAATAGCTCATGTTCCCAAAACAGCTTCTGGTATTTTCTCCACCTGCACCAAGCTCCCAGACGCAGTACCAGCCAGAATGCCAGGGCTGTGCCACGTCTGGCCTAGCAGCGATCAAATTGCAAATACTTAAATGGAAAAGAAATGCCACCAAATCACGGCTGTATCCCTGGACAGGCAGCTGGCAGCAGGTCTGAGCCAGTGACCTCTGTATCTGCTCAGGCCTTTTACTTGGACAGTAAAACACCCACCTGGGTCAGCTACAGATGCAAGAAGTCTCAGTCACCCTTCTGCATGGCTCAGGTACCACAGGAAGGGACAGAGCACCACTGCAAGCAGGCACAGAGCCCCCCATTCTTAATTCACCTCAACTACAAACAGAGATATCTACATCCTGGTTCTGAAAGTCCATCTTGGGCACCTTAAGTGAGCTTTACTCTCGTACCAGATCACACTTTTCTTTACATAAGCAGAAAAAACAAACATCTGCTGACCCCCAGCCCTCTGTACAGGTTTCCTGGACCACTAATACAGCCTGTCACCCTCAATCACCTCCATCTCCACCCTAACACTGTTCCCAGAGAGGAGATAAAACAGTCCCAAACATGGCCTCCTGGGTTGGGGTGGAGATTACAGCAGCAGAATCGGGGAAGGAAAGTAAGTGTTCAGTGCAGTAGTTCATGAGCAACACTGCCTTCCTGGCAGTGGGTTACCTGACATTGTGCCACTCCTTTCCCTGCTTCTAACTGCGCATCTGTCCCAGAACACGACCAAGTCACTGCCAAAACATGGATTTTTAACATGGACACATACAGCCCTAGGGAGACAGGGCTAACTGAAAGGAGCCATTTGTACCCTGTGAGCAATCATGACCACAACACCGCAAAGTCCCGGGACCTCCCAAAGCAAACTCCAGCCAAAAGGTTTGCTTGCAACACGTTCAGGTTGATCCGGACCCTTTGATGCAGAGCAGCTAGAGACAGATTCATCCTCATGCTGCTCCAGCTTCCAGAGATCCTCCACCTTACGCAGCCAAACAAGCGCTGTGTATATGACAGCTTCTCTAGTGGAAAATACCAAAGCCACGTGTTGGTGCTGCAGCCTCCCTGGGTGACCAGGACTCAGCTTATTAGCAGATGATGACGTGCATGCTCAAGGCCTCATACCTCTATGCTTACACATAGGGATTAGGCTCCAGTTCATTCCCCGAGATATAAGAGCCCATTTTGGAGAAATGGGAGCAACATCCACCTCCTCCCACCCAAAGAAACAGACTTTAGAGTAACTGCCAACAGCCCCCGAGCTCAAAGCTGCTGAGGGCAGATGAAATTACCACCTCAGTTACAAGGCTGCCCTGCACACTTGGACCCCAGGCTTGGGGAATGTCTGCTACAGAAGGAAGGGGCAGGAGCAGGACATACACTGCTCTGAGGCTCCCCCTAGCCTCAGCCCGTCCAGAAGAGTTTTCCATTTACTCTACAGGACCATATCCTCAGTTAGTGATAGTCACTGACCTATATGAGAAGACAGGAATGCTCTCTGCTTCCGTGTCTTCGACTGCTGCCTTACCACATAGGGGCATAGGCCTCAGAAAAGCTTGGCAAATACACATCACCTCAAAAGGAAGTCCTACCCTAACATACCTAAGAGTCACCGCCCAATGTACAGGCACTACCAGCGCACTGCAGACCAGAAAAGGGATACGTTTGTGAGCAAAGGCCCTGGGAGATAGCACTCCAGCTGGTTACTTGACAAGTTGCTGTTCCTGTGCCTGCTTACTCCCCTTTTGTAGAAGGAATAAGCTAAGTCCCTATGCAGGGAGCAATCAAGAGCACAGAGGAGCCCTGTTCGGCAGAATGTGGCATCTGCCCTGTCCCTACCACTCTGCAAAACCAACAGAAAACCATTTGTGACTCCCTTGGAGAGCCAAGGAGCTGCTCACATTTGTTCTTTTACTGAGATAAGCAGCCTCCCATTCCCACAGCTGATTCCTACCTTTCCCTTGTTATTAAAGGGTGGGAAGCTGCCCACTCAATTTACATTGCTGCTCACAAGGAAAGCAGTCTCCACTGCAAGTCTCCAAGATGTTCACACTAGATATGTGACATACTCAAAAAAAATCTTGTTTGATTTGACCAACGGGATTTATGTGCTTTCAGTCAAGAGCTCCATTTCATACCGTAACTCCGTTTCAAGTGGTGTGCTGACCACATCTAGCCTTACTTTCCTTAAAGCTATTCCCATAAAAAAGGGGTACAGGTCATCTTGAAAGGTCATCTTGAAGCTATCAAACAGCAAATTTCAACAGTGTCCCACTCAGCCAGTACTAGAGGTCATCTCCCAAGACAAGGTATAGGGGCATGGCACTATGGTTGCCCCTGGTACTGAAGGAAATGCCAGAGCCCTGAGGTTGGTTGCTGAGGCCTTACCTTTCAATGAGGGTCCCAAAAAGCAGGTCAAAGACCTTCTGCATGTTCTCTGTGCATAGCCAGCTCCAGTGATCCATCAGAAGCAAACGCAGCAAGTCCATGGCCAGGTCAGCCAAAGCTGTCTCAGAGTCTGCCAGGAGGAGGAAGAGGGTCAGATGAGGACACCAGCTCAGTGCCTGGGCAGATCTGGTGGAAAGCATCACCACAAACTCGCTTT